>NW_027526295.1:13610139-14810139 GCF_048455015.1 Haemaphysalis longicornis
GTAAAATGTTGCCGGACACATTTCCGTAACTTAGACAACGGAAAGAATTTTAAGAACGTACATTCCGTAGCACGGAAAGGCCGTAACAAAACAAACACTCCGTTTCAAAAAGCATGTCTTTCCCTAACTGATAGAACCTTCAGAAAAAAAAAATACTTCGACAAGGAATCTAACCGGCGACATCGATCGAATGGGCATAACGCTCTAGACCACTGCACCAGCACACTTTTTTTTTCTTTATTGCCGGTTTCAAACAAAATCCAGAAACAACGGTGCATATGATAAAATCGCTGACTTCACTCAAGCCAGCGCTACATAACTAAAAACGGGGCATAGACAATACTTTTTCAAATTCATGCAACCATTCAGGAGTACATTTCTGACTCTTCCACATTTCTACAATACGTTGCGCACTCTCACAGAAATACTGTCTTGCTGGCCTTCCGTCTACGTCACAGTGCCGAAACGCCATTCGAGACCTCCATATTCCGTGGAGGACCAGCAACATCACTAGGTCGTAAGGCACTCCATTATCGTTTTGCACTGCCAAAAACCGGATGCCATAAGGGCTCAACGGAAACTCCTTTTTTAATGTTCGCTGAAGAACGTCCAACAAAAACACCCGATCCCAACAATCCAAAAAAACATGTTCCACCGTCTCGGGCTTTTTACACAAAGAACAGTCCACTCCCCATGGCACATACAGACCCTTCTCCAACATCCATGTTTTAACTGGCAACACTCCCGAGTGCAGTTTAAAGAAAAATGTTTTTACACCAAGAGGAATGGAAATGGCTTTTACACGTTTCAAAACGTTTTGCCCGGGGCCCACTGGAAACATGGATCGGTATAGAGGAACCGGAAAACAAATTTCAGCAAGATCCCTGTACAGCTTTTTCTTCGACACAGAGCTCAAATACTCCATCGAGAAGCGTACACACAGAAATTGAGTCGCTTGCACAACTTCCTTTAAATACCCGTGTACTCCGCTGTAGCTTTGACATGATGTAATAATGAATTGGGGCAGTAGTCTACCTAACCTGACTTGAATGAAAGTGCGCAGGAAGGGGTCCCTTACCTCACGCAAGAAATAAAAATGATTCACCACTTGTCTTAAAAAAAGATACGAGAGCGATAAACCGCCTTCGCGTACTCTTCGAAAAAGGTACGTCCTACTTGTCCTTTCCCAGGACGAGCCCCAAACAAAAACAGCACAAACGCGGTGCAGCCGCTGAAAATTGGCGCGAGAACAGTGGATCACTTGCAAAACGTACCAAAGTTTAGCAAACAGAAACATACTGCACACCGTTGCGCGCGCAAACATCGACAGCGCACGCCCCTTCCCTTCCCACTTTTCTGCTTTATCACGCAGCGCCGTCGTCTGGCTTCGCCTATTCTGTGGTACGGGTCGCTATCTCGGTAGTTTTCCAGTGGAACGCCTAAGTATTTGGCAGGCATAACCTGCCAGTTCATACCTTCAAACACACTAGGGGTCACGTCCCAGTTGCCGCGCCAAAAACCCAAGCACTTGCTCCAATTTACTGAGCTCCCAGTATACTCGCAGAATATTTTCAGCAACACAACTTCAACACTGATGCCTTTTCTGTCACGACAAAATAAAGCGATTTCATCCGCGTATGCCAATACACGTACCTCACATGCTTGCAACTGGAAACCATGTATAATGTTGCTGTTTATGATGCTAGCACAAAACGTCTCGATGTACAAACAAAACAGTAAAGGGGACAGCGGGCATCCTTGCCGTACTGAACGCGTGACATTTATTAGCCGGCTCACTGACCGATTTATTACCAGCCTTGTCGAACAATCTTTATACGCCAGTCTTACGCCCTCCATTATTACTTTCCCGAGGTTTAATTTTTCCAAAATAGTATAGAGTAGCTCATGCGAGACCTTATCAAAGGCCTTTTCCAGGTCTTTTTGTAGCATGGCTACAACGTCATTCATGCTATCACAACATTCGAGAATGCTCCGTGCTATGTGTATATTACTTGTGATAGACCTTCCCTTTATACCACATGTTTGGTGTTCACCCACTATGTTCGTTATCACACTCTGTAATCTCTTTGCTAAAACTTTCATTAAAATTTCATGATCAACATTCGTTAAAGATATTGGCCTATACGCAGTAACTTTTCTGAGCTCTTCGCTTACGTCTGTTTTCGGTATGAGGACAGTGTGCGATTGCGAGAACGAGGGCGGCAGTCTTTCCTGCTTGTAGGCTTCTTTGTACAGGCCACACAACACTGGACTTAAATCATTGCGGAAGGCTTTGTAGAACGCCGTGCACAACCCATCTGGGCCTGGAGACTTTCCCGGACTTAGTTCGTCGATAGCCTTCTTAACCTCCTCCACTGTAATTGGTACTTCTAAATTTTCTTTTGTCTCATCGTCTGTCACCGACAAGAATCTTAAAAAGTTGTCCTTAAACCATTCCAAGTTCACAGGTTGGTATGAAAACAAACCATCATAAAACTCACAAAAAGCTTTGCTAATTGCTTGCACCAGCGCACGAACGCTGCACTTGCGCCGAACAACCTATATACTACATGGATGCCCACCCTGCGTGTGCCATACATCGGTGTTTACTAGCTGGCTTACAGATTTCCTGGCTGATAAAGTGCGATTTCTTAGCGCTTGCGCAGTAAGGTTCCGCGAAGCCCCCACAATAGTTGATCGCCATCAACTCCGCTGTTTCGAGAAAGCGCTCGCAAAAATGTGTGTGACTGGCTGAGACTGCGATTTCGCACTGCATGAAAAGTGCTTGCTGTGCTTTGGTTTCAAGCTTTAGGCTTAATACTCCGGCCGATATTGATTCCTTAAGAACTAAATTACCTTCCGCAACTCTGCTTCTGCACGCAAATGACCTTATATTTTCTACAAGTGTGCCGGTCACACACGCATGTGCAGTTTGCAGGTCCGGGGCAGCGACGTCGCCGGAGCGTCGTAAAAACAAGATACAGCGCTCGTGTTGAGCGGTATGGGCCTCATGGTCCTCACAAAGTTTACTACACTTTGGACACTAACGAAACAGAGTCGCATTTATTACGCCACGAATGTTGTCGGGGCGCAGTTTTCGCTTCTCGATCGATTCCCGACGATCGACTCGACAATATATTTCTTGCAGTTATTAATAAACTGATATGTTTTGTTCTGCATCATACAGAGGAAACGCCCGTATTTTTCAAAGCAGAAAAAGATTCTGTTTGACGGGTAACGGAGAGAGCATCCGTATACTGAGGGACCGGGCGCACTTCCGTTGAATTACAGGTGTTTTCTTTGTTCTGCATCAAACGGAACACGGCTCTGTTTTATTACAGCCATCTGGTCCGTAATTTGTCCGTAAAATTACGGATTGTTTTTACAGTGATAGTCCTGGAGGGCCCTTTTTGCTCAGGGCAGGTGCTTGAAGTACCACATGAAGTTTGAAGACAAGTTCGAACAAAGCGCCCGAATCACAAAGCTTTTGTGAAGACGGCCACTGACCAAGTCAAGGACATCAAAGGGTCGTGGGCAACAACAAGAAAGCGTAGAACGCCCTGGCATAGCACGCCGATAATCACGGCCATTCCATGGACGGGGATAACGCCGCTTAATAGCCAAAGAAAAGAATTCACCCACGAGACTACTTTTGAAATCCGCGTTTATTCAGACGACCGATGGCACTATCAATAGGACAGATGGCAGCCTGCCAGCAAGCTACACCCGTTTATTACGTCACATTTTTGAAGAAGCGACTTACAGCTCTTGTCTGCTTAGTTTGATCAAGGAACCCGTACGGGTTCCGAAACGTCTGTGTTTTTCACCTTGACTTGGTCAGTGACCGCAACTTCGTCCTCATCATGATTACTGACCATACGAACTTTCTTCGAACTCTCGAATGCACAAAGCTTTCATCGAGAGCGAAACAGGCATAGAGTTTCGTGATAATTTAGATTGGTATGGAACTATTCACAAAATATTTGAAGGACGCAGAGTTGTATGGTATTTAGTGGTATTAATGGTAACTCAGCGATGAAGTAGGTCATTAAATATTCGCCGCGAGGTCAACCTAGAGGTGGCGACAGCGCCGCGCTGCTAGTGTGGATGCTACGCTGAGCGGTACAGGAGAATGCACACTGTGCGCGCGGTTTGTGCCTTTTTCTCGGCGTTTGCACGCAATAAAGACGCAGACAAGAGTGACATGTATGTATGTATGTATGTATGTATGTATGTATGTATGTATGTATGTATGTATGTATGTATGTATGTATGTATGTATGTATGTATGTATGTATGTATGTATGTATGTATGTATGTATTGTTGAATGAGGCGGACTTAGCCTTGCGTAGCTGCCGGCAATTGCTCCACCTAATCGTCCCCAATACAATATCAGACTTGCAAAGTCATCACACCTCACTTAGTGCTGTGGACTGCAAGGATCCGCGCAGGAGATGAGACACCTCTCTCCGCACAATCCAGTGGTCCCTAGGAAAAATAATGTCCTCCGGTGTAGCATGAGGCACTCCTAACTTCTGGAGATCACTAAATAAGTTCGGCCGCTCAGGGTTGGTTTTGGAGCAGTTCATAATGGAGTGATCAATGTCACCAGTCACAAAGGGGCACAAAGGTGATGAAACAATGTTGATTTTATGTCGCCAAGCTGGTGTACGGGAAGAGTCTGTTCTTACTCGATGGAGCAGACAGGCTTCGGCTCTTTTCAGGCCTTTCGTCACGACTGGTTGATGTACTGGTCGCCACAGCTGCCTAAAGTGCTCACGAACGGTCTGTGTCTTTATGCGTTGGAAATCACACCGCGTTTGCACCTTCCTTGTAGATGATAAGGCGTCCTTGGCTAAGCTGTCAGCATGTTCGTTTTCCGCTACACCGACGTGCGACAGGATCCACTGGAATTGCACGGTGAAGCCTTCATGCTTGAACCGCTTTAATCAGGGGTCGCTAACAGGTCTTTTCGACAGGTATACCCCGCTGCAACAGGTTAAGGGCTGACTTTGAATCGCTGAATATTGCGACTTTTTGCCTTTCAAACGATGGCAGTTGGAGCAACGCAGCTTCTATGGCAACACATTCACTCCGTGTAGATGAAACCCCTGGCACCTCACGAAATATTCAAACTGGGTCTGAAAAAAGCCGCCGCGCACACCCCACTTTTTGCGTCAACTGATCCATCAGTGTATATGTGCACAGAGTCCCCGTACTCCCGTTCCAAATGCTCCAGCACCACTGATCCTGCTTCAGCTTTATGTGTACAACGCTTCGAGCGCATATGAGGTATGGTCAATGCACAATTCACACTCTCGTGGGTCCAAGGCGGATCCAAAGTAGCCCTTTTCCCGGGCCATTTGGGACACAACACTCCAAGAGTTTGCTTGAGCACGAGACTCTACCCTTAATCGTAGATGCCGCAGTAATGCTAATCCACCAATTGTTTCTCCAAGGCGCAACACTTGCATAGCAAACGTTGAGACGCCTGAAGACTGAGAGGTGTTGACTGCGCCTCATGGAGGATGTTGTTTTCAGCTGCTTGAGGAACGCCAAGAGACAGCCTAAGCCCTTTCCTGTGTAAGGATTCCAACTGCTCGTATTGTGTCTCTGAGGGCGATATGAGAGGCACCTGATAGAGCATGCCGTTCAAGATCAAGGCTTCCTGCAACTTGGCCATAGAGGCTGGGTGATTTCCCCACGTCACACCGGCAATTCTCCGCGGTACATAAAGTCTGGGCGCCACAGAGGAAGCCATAGAGGAGACGGCCTTTCGCCAGTTCAACCTATGGTCGACAACAATTCCTAGAAATCATACAGGAATAGCCTGGTGGATGTGAATGCCATTCGGTTCTACCCTGACACGCGTAGACCTGCGTCGTACACCACTAAATAGAACAAAACACGATTTCTCCTCTGATAGTGTCAGCCCTACTGTTGAAAGATACGCTTGAACAGGCGAAGCAGCATGTTACTCGCTTTGTTTGGTATCTGGTGAGCCAGATGCAGATGTCATCCGCATATATTGACATACGAGCTTTTTACCGATGATTCTTCAGCGTAGAAGGCAGGGCAGCCATGGCCGCATTGAAAATAATGGGCGACAGAACACTGCTCTGGGATACAGTTCTTTTTGAACTCTATCCGCACCTGAATGAATCGGTCGGTTAAGAAGACTCTAATGAAGCGGAGTAGGTGTCCTGTCACCTCCATTTCTTGCAGATGACTCAAAATAGACCTTTGCAAGACACAGTCGTATTCCTTAGCCACATCAAGAAACACAGCAACGGTGGACAAGTCATATGCTCTTTTATGTTCCAAGTGGCCGACCAAATCCAGCACACTATCTTGGGCGCTCAGCCGCTGGCGGAAGCCGGTTATGCAGGCAGGAAGCTTTTTGCGTTGCTCTAGCCACCACATCCGTCTGGCACAGACTAGCTTTTCCATGAGCTTTGAGACACAACAAGTAAGCGACACCGGCCTGTATGATGAGAGGTCTGCTGTATCGTTGTTAGAGTTAGGCACCGGTATACCACCTAGGCCAGCTTCCACGATGACGGAACGTCGCCTGTCGTCCAAATATGGTTTAAAAATCCCAGGAGACTATGCTGGGACTCCAATGGCAAGTTAAGTAGCATTTGGCTCGTGATGCCGTCAGGGCCGTTTCCGTAAGCTAGCGAGAGCTGTCTGAAGCTCCCTCAGCGTAAATGGGGTATCCATTGCTGAAACTGAGGAGTAAGCTCAAGCCGTCGATGCACTGCTGCGTGATTGCAGTGACACGTCTGTTACGCATGGTGATGCCGAAGATGCGTACACGTCAGCGAATTTTTCAGCCAGAGATGGTAAAGTATTGCCTTTGATTAGAGCCATTGCCAGAAATGGCCTGATAGGGCGAGTTTTGCCAAGAAGGGAGTTCACCACTCCCCAGATACGTGGCGATGGAGTGAATACACTTATTGCGCAAAATTCTGCCCATTGGTTTCGCCAGAGTTTACTTGAGTAACGCCGAATGGCTGAATTTAACCTATTGAAAGTCGTATTCGATGCCAAATATTTCTTCCAGTGAGCTGACGCTCTGCCCTTCTTTGTGCCGCACACAGGTTTTTAAGCTTGAAGTCTGGGACCGGGAAGTGCTTCGGTATCTTGATCAGCGTAGTCGATGCTTCCTTGCTTGCTGTCATGGTGTCTAATAGGTTGCCAGAAGCCGCTTCTAATTCCTATCGGTACTTGTCCCAGTTGACAACCTGGACAATCTTAGAAGCCCGTAGTCGATATCCTGCTGCGTCAATAAAGATAGGGTAATGATCACTACCCATTCGGTCTGGCGCCACTCTCCACCCTAACTGAATATCAGTGGAAATCAGGGTTAAGTCAATGGCACTATATAGTAGCACTAGGAGGCCTGAAGAAGGTTGGAGTGCCATCATTTGCAACACAGAGGTTCAGCCTATCAATGACGTCTGCGAGTTATTTTCTTCGAGCGTCTGTCGCTTTATCACCTCACGGTGGATGGTGCGCATTAAAATCTCCACATATAATACGCGGGGCTGGACAACGGCCACATAGTTGCTCCAGGAACGCCTTCACATCAACCTTTTTCCGTGGTGGGAGGTAGACTGATGCAATGCTCAATTTCTTGGAGCCTATTTGCAAGCTCCACAACTTCGGCGACGTCTGAGCAAAATCCCGAATAGATATTACAGCGTGGGGAACCTCACGTCGAACATACAAAGCGGCGCTCTCATGTGGAAAAGTGGAAAGGCTGGGATTTTTATGAGGAACGTAATAGGAAAGTGATCTTTTCCCTAATAATCCGGCTTTCGTCAAAGCCAATATCGGTATCGGTGACTCTTTGAGGAATAGCTTTAGCTCAGCCAATCGACAGGTAAGCCCAGCACTATTCCATTGCATAATAAAGGGCACTGATTTTGTCTTTGTGGTCACCGGTTGCCTAAGCAGAGACATCATGCTCTGGCAGGAGCGTCGCAGAAAACCCCAATATTACTGGTTCCAAGCTAAGCATGGTCTCAAGAAAGGTCTTTAAGAAGCTTGGGGCCATAAAAGCCAAGTGACACCGGAGGGCTGCAAAAAGGGCTCGCGTATAACATTCCTACCGTCCTCCTTCTTAGTTTCCGTAGAATGAACACGGCGCTCCTTCAAGACGTTGCCGTATCTTTCACGTCCCCATTGAACTTCCGCAGTCTTGAATTACACGCCGATCGATGAGGTGATCGTGACTCCGGTGGTTTATTCCGGTGGTTTCCGTCGTTTTGGATTCATTGTTGGCTTCCTGTGCCTTTAGAGCCGGGAAGCTGTCTTTGTCGGGAGGTGTCAACAGTGATGGAGAGGATTTGGGTCCTTCCATGAAGGCTTTCCTCCTGTGCGGAGCGGTGACTCGAAATGGGCAGCCTTTCAGTGTGGTCGCCGTTACAGTTGGCACAAGTGAAACCCGCAGTGCATTTCCGGAAGTAGGTAGGTAGGTAGTGGTTCGGTTTGAAAAGGAAAAGAAATGGACTGGGGATAATTTTGAGCCCATCTGGGGGCTCACCGGCATACAACCCAGTCCGGGGGGTAGGGAATATAGAAGGGGGTGAATAGGATAGGGTAGAGAAAAAGGAGATAGGTAAAGAGAGAAAAGAGAGAAAGTTAAGGTGCCGCCGAAGAAAAGAAGCGTTGCCACAGTCACTGGGAGCCACCGAGCACAGAACACACCACAAACACAGGTCCTGGCGTCATGCTGCGTCCGGGAGAAGTTCTCGACGGGAGCGGTGAAGCGTGGAGGCGAGGCTGTGCTGCGATGAGTCGTGCACGGTGGTCCGAAGTGAGGGGAGCTTGCAGGGTGAAAATCCAGGCAGACGAGCGGTTACTGGCGAGCGGGAGCAGGCGCTCGACGGCCCGATGCAGCAGAGCGCGCGCCACCCGAAAAGTCATGCGGGCCGTCACATCGCTTACAGCGCTTATCTCCTCTGCAGGATTTCGCCACATGGCCAAAACGCTGGCACTTGAAGCAACGAGGATGCGTCTCCGTGTAGTCGGCCGTTTCATGCCTTGTAAATCCAAGGTTGATGGTTCTCGGCCGTTCAGTGTTCGGCGCGAACGACAATGCCGCAGCGTCAGATGGAGTTGTCTTCCATTCGATCGTTCACCGACTTATTTATTTATTTATTTATGATACCTTACAAGCTCAATGAGAGCATTGAGTAAGGGGGGTACAAACTTCAAAGGGTAATAGGGCGGTCATCAACAACAAGAAATACATAGAAGGTATGCAGAAAGCTTGGATAACAAGAAATTCAGGGTTGAAAGAAACACAGTAAAAATATTCGGAAGGCCAAGGTATAGAATTCAAGTGCGCAGCAACGGCAGTGCGACTGAGAGGCAAAAACTTTGAGAACAATTACTTAGGAACATCAGAGGTAAAGCACAGTAAAAAAAATCGGAAGGCCCAGGTGTACAACATACACACGCATTATCCAAAAACACATACTGCCAGTCGTACGAAGGAACGTACGTACATAAGTTGCAAGACCATGTTGAGTACAACAAAAACTAAAGAGTACCAAAGAGAAGCGTGAAACTAGGCAAGTTGGCACAGCTGCAGCTGCAAACATCAGTGAAGCTAAAGCGACATTAGTGCGATGAAAAATGGTTACACAGATGTTCGCGAAATGAACCTGGATGGGCGATAGAGGCGATGCAGTCGGGAACATCGTTCCACAATGATATGGCCATTGGAAGCGCTAATAAGTTGAATGCCTTCGTTTTGCCGTAGATGCGAGTGAAGCTAAGGTGATTGTGCAGGCGTCTGGACATGCGCAATGGTGCTGTTCGGGGTAGCGTAGACAGTCTTGTGCTGTGAATATATTTATGTAGCAAACATAAAAGTGCAACTGAGCGGCGAACGTGCAATGGCGAAATTGAATGTTCTTGTTTGAATGCTGTTACGCTGCATTCAGTGCTATCATTGCGAGATATAAACCGGGCTGCTCTGTTTTTTGACGCACTTCGACGCAGAATTCTTGTCACGTGCAGTAAACAGATGTGGAGTAAATCGGAGTAAACGGGGAGTAATCGTGGAGTAAACAGATGTGCAAGGGCAGGAAGGGGGGGAGCTATGGGAGTTCAAAACCGGGGGGGCGGGCTAACCTATTAGTTTAGTTAAGGAAATGGCAAATAAGTATAATAACACAGGCAAGTCGGTTGGTAACAACCCCCCGCACGGGGCACCTTGAGTATCCATGGTGACGGTGAGCAGCGACACCGCGGACCCCGAGCTCCCATACATAACATGTGTCCAACCGTGGCGAGGTGTTTAAAAATGAAGGGTGGAAGCCGTAAACGGTGGCCGTCGGAGCCTTGGTCAAGCTCCGGCCGATGGGCTCCCTGCCTGTCTACCAGGCAGGGAGCTCCGGGACCTCTTTGACTACCAGGGTAAGGTCAAAGGAGAAAGTACCCCCGTCTTTCCAATGTATCATATGGCATTTTCAAACCCCCCCCCCCCCCAAACGTGATCGGCGCCCGAAAAGGGGCCGCACCGAAGTTTCCTTTCCATCCCTACCAACTATCAAGATTCCGAAACATGACAACTATCCCCGTTTTTTTGGTCCTTGAATCAATAGACAAATCCAAACCCGTCTCCTCCAAGTCTGTATTCCTCGTCTCCAAGTTCCTTGAAGAAATCACTGGCAAATCTTTCCAGGCAAAAAAACTACGAACAGGGGAAGTGTTGGTTGAAGTCAAGACGCAGCAGCAAGCCACAAATCTCCTGACCCAAACCCGCAGGGCAGATCTGGACATCACTGTAACACCCCACCGCAGCCTCAACAGCTCGCAGGGGGTTATATATGAGCCAGATCTGCTAAGTGAAACAGAGGCCGACCTTCTAGAATGCCTGAAGGATCAGGGCGTAACAGCTGTCTGAAGAATTACCATCCGTCACGACAATGTAGAAATACCAACAAAGCACATAATCTTAATATTAAGCAGTTCAAAACTTCCTGAGCACATCAATGCTGGTTTATTAGGTGTGGTGTACGTCCGTACATACCTAACCCGCACCGCTGTTACAAGTGCCAGCGGTTCCGGCACGCTACAACTTCTTGCCGCAGCAAACCGACCTCCGCAAAATGCGCCCCACACGACCACCCCACCGAAAAGTGTGACTATACCACCTTCACCTGCGCAAACTGTCAGGGGCCGCACGCGGCATGGTCCCGCAGCTGTGAGAAGTTTCACCAGGAAAAGAAGATAATCCACGTGAAAGTAACCGAGAACATCTCCTTCCCCGAGGCGCGAAAGAGGTTCGCCTCTTTCCCCCTGGGGAGGTACGCCGACGCAGCTCGCCGGGGGGTGGAGCGGCGTCTTGTTTCGGCGGGGACCCAGTACCGCGAGTCGGACTTGATCCCGCTTCCGCCCCCCTCTGCGTTGCCTCAGGCAGCCCAACCCGCCTCCGCACCGCTCGCTGAGCCAGCAGCGGCTGTGGTGGCAACCACGTCTGGTGGGGAGGCTGCTGCACCCACTGTTTCCGCCTCTCTACCGGCCCGAAGCACCTGCGAGGGCCCGGAGGAGATGAAGCTGGAGGAAACCGCAGCAGTTCCCACCTCCGCCGCACCGCCTGTGCCACCCGGGGTGCTCCTGACGCCCTCGGCGGTCGCGGCCAAAATGAAGGGCATCGCAAAGGGTGTCCAGTCCAAGTCTAGGGGGCCCAGTCCACTGGGCACCCCCTTGCCCTCAGATGACGACCTAGACGTCGAGCCGTTCCGGCATGCACCACAGCGGAAGGAACGGGCTCCGGCGTCCAGGTCAGTGGAGAAAATCAAAAAGCCCCTTCCAAGAGTACAAGCCCCGAAAGTCGACACATAAACACACACATACTCCAGTAGATCTAAACTTCAATAATGGAAAGAGAAAATTTCATGCAATGGAACTGCAGAGTCCTTCTTAAAAATCTTGATGATGTTTATGAGTTACTGCATTCCAATCAGCCAAGTGTCATGTGTATACAAGAAACACATTTAAATTCCAAACATACAAATTTTTTTAATAGTTACCTCGTATTTAGGAAGGACAGGGATGGTGGTGGTACATCTTCCGGGGGTGTGGCCATCATTGCCTGAAAGTCCTTGGCGTGTCATTCTATCCAGTTACAGACCGGCCTTGAGGCTGTTGCCATTCGTACCATAATTTTCAATAGGCTAATAACTGTATGCTCAGTTTATATCCCTCCTGATTTCCAGCTCTTGAGCTCGGATTTCGAGGGCCTTGTAGATCAGCTACCCACACCTTTCATCCTTTTAGGCGACCTCAACGCACATAACTCCCTTTGAGCTCTGCTCGCACAAATGCCCGAGGTCGCCTTATCGAAAAATATCTAACATCTTCGGGAGCATGCCTATTCAATAAAAACAAGCCTACATATCATAATATAGGACACAACACACATTCACACCTCCATTTGGCGATTGGCTCGGCAGTTCTGCAATGCTATGCCTATCAGTGATGTCTACGCCCTCATGTAGCATTCGTTGAATCGTTTTTTTTTTCTTTTTGCGCACGAAAGTCCAAAATTTATGCGGAGCGGAGCGAATAAAGTCTGGCAGGGTCTGTTCAAAATAACGTCGCCTTGCGCACACCACGGCATCTTTGAGGTTAGACTGCGCAACACTGATAATACTCGGGCAGGCAGCTTTACGCTTCAAACGCCTGACTTTTCTTTTCGCGTGTAAAACTTCGCGCGTGATCCAGGGATTGTTTTTACGAGATTTCCTAACTTTGTTTGGTATGACGGTATTCAGGCAATAAGTACATATTTCCTTAAACCTCGTCCACAAGTCGGCAGTATCCGAGCCATTAAAATCACTCAGACAAATTTCGAAATAGTCAAGCACCCTTTCATCCCTGGCACACGAGAAATCTTTTACAACAGTTTTTATCACACGAGGCGTTTCGCACTTGGCGTTCACAGGAAAAGAAAAAAACAACCATGTCATGGTCTGATAGGCCACGTTCCACAGACACATTAAAAGTTTCAATTGAATGACGACAAACACAAGAACAAGAATTGACGCAGAAGCACCCTGGATACGTGTAGGTTGTTTTACTACTTGGTGCAAATTGTGGGTTAGCATTATATCACGCAAATGCGAGGAGCTTGTGCAATTAACAGGGGACGGGGAAGGACGATTCCAATCAATTTCCGGTAGATTGAAATAGCCCACAAGTCTATTAACATGAACGTTAACATGTGGTCGCCGAGATCACTTAAGAATTGAGGCGGTGAGTCAGGAGGGCGATAAACCGCGAATAACAAAAATTATTTGCCGAAACAACACAGTTTTATTATAATGCTTTCATGATTGTCGATTTGACTGAGGAAATGAGCATCAATGTCTCCTCTGACCAAGACAGCGACGCCTCCCCCTCCCCCTTGACGGCCTAATCTCGTCGGAAAACGCGATACGATGGGGGGAAAACGTCGTCATCCGAAATTTCACCTCGCAGCCAGGTTTCCGTAATGATTACCACATGTGGGTTATTGTTCAGCTTTATTGACAATACTTCGTGAATTTAAATTCAACAGCCGAAACTCTTTCTCTTCAGGCGGTTTGCGTCAAGTGGCCACAAAGCCACTCTGAAAATTGGCTAGCTTTACTCTGCAGTTCTTGTTGTCGTCCCAAATGTACGTTTCTTTATCAACCCGTAGCCGGTCATTTGAAAGATGAACTTTCTTTCCCTCCAATTTTTCATTCCTAGCACTTTCCCACAATAATTTGCGCTTCCTGAGTGTTTGTCTAGAGTGGTCGGTTTGAACTGATGTTTGCGTTCCTTTCAGCTTATGGGCGTTTTTTATGACGAGTTCTTTTTCAATAAAATCTTGGAAGTGAAAAATAATCGGGTGCTCCTTGCAAGGCTTACCTAACCTGTGAATCCTGCCGACAGATTTGCATGGGACACTAAGTTTATCAGAAAAAACTTTCGTGAGAACTTTATCTTTCAAATCCTTTTCAGTTTCAGTCGGATCATCCGGTACACCAAAAACTATTAAATTGGATCGTCTACTTCGGTCTGCCAAGTCGGTGATCTTTGCCTCAAGAGAAACCATTGTTTGTTCTAGGGTGTCAATTCGAGCTGTTCTCTGTTCCAATTCAGCAAATCTCGCGCTTAGACCAGTAATAAGCGTTTGCATGTTATCTTGCTGAGTCCTTAGAGCAGCTACATCTTCAGAGATTTTGTTTTGACCAGCCAAGAGTTGCTTAAAGGGGCCCTGAAAGGCGTTTTGAGCACACTAAATGAACTAGCGCAATCGTTAGATTGGGTCGTCAACGTCATATGTGCCAAGTATTACTCTTTTACGCGCAGCGGAAAGCTCACACTTTTGTTGCAAAGTTTGTCGCTTTTTTCTCACCCTTTCCTTCGTGTTTTTGGACGCCGCCATCTTCACATGTCTACATCATCGATTCCCAGATGTTCGTCATGAGCTAGACATCCTGCTATTGGGCGGCTTTTTCACGCACTTCCGGCAAAGAGATGAGTCGTCTGCTCAGCGTCGGCTCGCCGGCTGATCTGCCAGCGGAGTGCCGGAGTGCTTTGACATTTTACGACAAACGAAACAAGTGTAAACAAACGTTTAACCATTTGTATGAAATGCAGCACGGCCATAACACGACATGGATATTCTCTTACCTGAGTACGTTCCGTAAAGAAAGCGTTGAAGCCCCGTGGCACTTCTTTCGTGCAATCGCAGAGAACGCCCTGAGCCGAATGCCCGGGTTTGACGCATACATTTTATTCTACTTCAAAACAATCCAGAGATGGGTTTCGAACGAAGACAACGTCACAACATGCGTTGCAAGTCTGAACCGCGATTGAAAGACGATGGGTTGCCTCCTCCTGCCCGTCGTAAATTCGGCACTCACCTCGCGCGCGGTTTGCGGGGACGAACAGCAAGTCACTTAACTCCGGCGCACAAGCCGAGATGGCTTTTAGCCACGCACACTGCACATACCCCATGCGAAGTTGAGTCGTACGTGGCTCGAGAAGGATAACCCAGACCATGGGAAGCACTATACACCCGCAGAAGCACAACGTCGCATTGCATCGCGAAACAAAGACGTCCACAACACACACACACCATCGCCTCCTGTAATGTCAAACGCATCTCGCACTTCCCAATGGGAGTGGTTGGTACGCCTGCAGTGCCCACATGTCGCGAGGTGGGGCCCCGAGCTGAACCGGGAACACGCAACCGTAACTGAGTTCTACAGTGGTTTGTGCCTTGTTGTCAAGGCAACCGATGTTTGAGATTCTCAAAGAAGTGGCGCTCGCCCCAGCGCTATTGAGTTCCTGTATATGCTCCCTACGGGTGCTCCCGTAGGGAGCATATACAGGAACTCTACAGCGCTAGAAAGCTCAGAGCCGCGGTGGAGCATGCTTTGCCAACGTTGCCGCTCTCCACCACGCGTCGCCCCAAGCTGAACTGGTCACATGATTGAAGGGTTTTGTGCACGGGTTCTGTATCGATTTAAAATGTCTTTTTCACATGCCGCCGGCAGGAATTACGACCGCCGCAAAATAAGACCCGGCACCAGCGGGGCCACATCTGATACGGCACTTTTTGGATAAACAGTGTCGGTGCATCAAAGGCAACGAGCGCACGATCTTCCCCGTACGGCTGCGAGTTGGCCGCCGATAAAAAGTCACGTGCCACCGATAGCAACTGCACCAACGAACACCGCGAAAGGGCAAGGCCAGGCCGCCGCACACATGCGGCCAGATTTTTCGTTCGGTTTTCCAGCCTTGAGCGAAGTGCGGGATTCATGGTGTCAACAAAGCTTGCCCGTAGCAGACGACAGTCTGAGTAGCGCAATAGCGGAAGTACGTCACCGCTGCGGAGCGCAGCATCATGGGAGGCAAGGCTCGCGCGCCGTCAACAGCGGAGAGTAAGTCGAAAGGAGGAGGAAACGCGGAGCGACGATAATGCGCGGTTTTTGATTTACGATTTCTCAGCTAATACTCATCGCTTTAACAAAATTCTTGCGGGAGGAGATTGCAAATACATTGCTTTATTTGGGTACATGTACATCCATGCATCGGCGGAAGGTATTTCAGGACCCCTTTAAGTTAATCCTCTATAACTGGCCCGGGGTTCGTCTCGACATCCCCACACAAAAGTAGCGTGCATACACAATACACATCATGTAAAAGTGTGAGACACTGGTGCGGGCACGGTAAGACCAAAAGACATCGATAATCACTCTTAGTGCTACTGGAGTAGGCACCAACCTGGGAAAAGCAGAAGAGCGGCTTGTTAAGCCACATGCCTGCTGATTGTCTGCCGTGCCCACTGAAGACGAAATTCTGGAGGCCGAGTTTTAAAGGTTCGAACTTGACGTCACATGGTGCGGAAACCGCGCAGTTGGCATTTCCAATCGCTGATAGCTTGAGTGACGAGGCACCAGCCACGTGTACAGTCCTTGATTAGACGCGAAGCCAGTGTGAAGATCCGGTTGAACGAACGCACCGGCAAGACCAAGCAGAAAAAACTGGGAAAAGCAGAAGAGCGGCTTGTTAAGCCACATGCCTGCTGATGGTCCGCCGTGCCCACTCATTGCTGATGGTCCGACACGGCTGATGGTCCGCCGTGCCCACTATGGACAAGAATACGCAAACTTAAAGGACAACATACACACAGCCTGCCCCTGGTCAGTACAACAGGGGACACATTCGAAGACCAGGCTAACACGCTTGCACGACACTTCGAACACGTTTCCAGCTCTGCACACTACACAAGCACTTTCCTGAAACTTAAAAATACCTGTGAAAAGAAGTCCCTACATGACAATAACAGGTCAAAATCTGGTTACAATTCTGAATTTACAATCTATGAGTTGAGGGCTGCCCTGAGCACATGTAAACCTTCAGCTCCAGGTGCAGATAAGATTACATACACCATGATACAACACCTACACCCAGACACCCTTGAAAGACTCCTACACCTATACAATAACATATGGCTTTCGAGGCACATCCCAAAATCTTGGAGGGAGGCTTTTGTAGTGGCGTTCCTGAAGGAGGGTAAGGACCCTTCTTCTCCCACCAAGGACCTATCGCCCTCACAAGCTGCCTGGACACAAGCTGCCTGATCAACAGGAGACTCGTGTACTTTCTTGAGTACAACGGTCTTCTCGAGAGCTGCCAGGCACGCTTCAGGGCGGGGCGGTCTACAAATGACCAACTAGTAGCGCTAGAATCTTACATTAGAGATGCCTACCTACATAAGCAATATTGCATGACCGTGTTCTTTGATATTGAAGAGGCATATGATACTACATGGCGCTATGGCATCCTTAGAGACCTCAAATCCTTTGGTATATCTGGTAACATGCAAAACACTCTGTCCAGTTACCTATCTTTACGAACATTTCGTGTCAGAGTTGGTTCGGCACTTTCAAACGTTCACGTGCAGGAGAATGGCGTGCCTCAAGGTGGCGTTTTGCGCTGCACTTTGTTTATAGTCAAAATGAATTCAGTTCGGAAGGCATTTCCACCAACAATCTCTTGTTCGATGTATGTGAATGACGTACAAATATAATTTAAATCGTGTAATACCGTAATTACCCGATTCTAACGCGCACCTTTTTTCCGGAAAAATAGGCCGGAAAATCGCATGCGCGTTAGAATCGTATACGAAACCGAAACTGCCGAAACAGCGGAAATTTCGTCCCGCCCATCGCCATCGCCATATCAAGCGGGCGCCAAAGCCTTTAGCAACAATTTTTCGAACGCAGAAAGCATAGGCGCCTAGGCTTTTCTATCGGCGTTCACACAAATCGTCAAATCGTTCCACTTGCGCGCTTGATAACAGCAATGGCAGCAGCGGCTCTCATGCGTTCAAAACGAGTGGTCGGCTGAAGCGTGCGCCTCTGGAGAAGCTTGCGGGATTGGCGTGCGAGGTGTGGGCCACGATCCCATCGACCATGGTTGAACGTTCGTTCAGAAGTGTGGCATCGCGAACGCTCTTGACGGCACTGAGGACGAGATAAGGTGGTCAGCGGAAAGCGACGAGGAGTGAGATGAATGAGATTACTTCGGGAAATAAATCGCCCATTTCTCTCGCATTCGTTTGTCTGGGTCACAAAGTTCCGTGCGCGTTACAATCGTAGGTGCAAGTTTTTTCGTTTTTTTGCCAGGAATATCCGGTGCGCGTTAAAATCGGGGGTACGTTAGAATCGGGTAAGTACGGTATGTCTATATGTGAACGACAGATCCAGCTTGGGGCAAACAAGCTTGCTCGCAGGGCAGATCAAAATGGTTTTAGGATTAACCCTGGAAAGAGTACCTGCGTCGTCTTCTCAAAGAGGCGCGGTATCCAACCCGACCCTGAAATTAAATTGAATGGTGACTTGATTCCTGTAAAAAAGGAACACAAATTTTTAGGCGACGTATTAGACGACAAACTAACATTCATCCCTCACATCAGACAACTAAAACATAAATGCCTCAAAGCAATAAACATACTTAAAGGGGCACTGACACACAAATTTTGCATCTTGTTTTTTTTTTGTTGCGATAAGTAGCTAGTGAGCTACTTATAACCTGTTGAAACCTCATTTGATTCAGCGTGCGAAGGTTGTTTAATTAGAGGCATTTTCAATGCGGCCAGTCTTAGTTTCGGTTTCGGTGCCGCGAAACGACGGATTTTGTGGATTTTATGTGAACAAAGCTGACCACGTGACCGTCGGAGGGATATCACAGAGCAGACCGCCGTAGCACTGTCGAACCCGCATCGACGGCAGTTTCTGCGAATGCCCCCACGTACTGATCCCGTGAGGCGCTTAATTAAAAAGCGACCGTGGATGTGACGCAGGAGCTGCGAGTGCAAATGCTACCGCGGCTAAAGAACGACGCGCGGCGCTCGAGACGGTGGGTGGAAACACGCGCGCTGGGAGCAGCCGGCCGGTCTGCCTACAGGTCCGCCTACAGATGTGTTCGTCTTAGCACTGCGGCGGATATTCGAGTGCCGCTCTCGTAAGCGGTGCAGATGCCAATTTTTAATGCAACCCGCCATCGCATCATTAACTCCTTTCTCATGTAAGCTACCATGGTCGGGACTTGGGGACAATTTCGTGCAGCGCTAACAAGCTATCACTCGAGCTACCTGCGCCGGCCTGGGCCACTTCGCGGCCGTGGCCGCCGTCTGCACAGCGACCGTGCGGCTAGCTCAGTGGGCTTTTCGTGCCTCCGGCGCGTTTTCGCATCCAATGGTAATGAACAGTAATAGAAACAAAGTGCCTGGAATCGCTGTAGAACTTTGGTCGCGGCCAGCTGCCCGATGAGCTGACGAAATCACGGCGCCTCCGCCGCCAACGATCGGGTCGTTCGTTCTCGAGAGCAGAAGCTCCGCCCTCCCGGCCCTCCGATTGGAGCGGCGAGCCGGGCGAGCCGGCGAAAAACGCCGGCAGTGCGGAAGCGGCAAACACAAACTCGTGACGTGTTTGGATGTTGTTTATTTACACAATATCTTCGGGATGTCGATTGCGCGTGGTCCTCTGCTGGCTGCTCGGTTGCGTTTCGCACACTTTAAAATTGATTTTAAATATGCTCTAGGCTGTATTCGCCGCTGATATTTTGCAGATGATGTATATGTGTTCCCACCAATCTATCTCCGAAGTTATCTCGCCTTCAAAATGTTGTGTCAGTGCCCCTTTAAGGTCCTTTCACACCACTCCTATGGCGCGGACAAGCAAGTCCTCTTACGTGTCTTCACAAGCTTGGTGGGGTCCCGCTTGGACTATGGGAGCGTGGTTTATGGGTCGGCAACAAAAACAGCGCTGAAAATGCTAAACCCAGTCCTTCACTTGGGGCTTCGCCTCGCGTCGGGCGCTTTCCGTACAAGCCCCGTACAAAGCCTATATGTCGAGTGCGATAAATGGCCCCTACATCATCAGCGAACATACATAGATCTTTTGTACGCTTTTAAAATTTCGTCAATAACCCACCATCCTTTCAAACCATTTATTGTGATACACCCATGTCCCAACTTCTTCTTAATCGTCCACTAAGATTTCATCACTGAATAACCATCCTTTTTATCCTGTTTTTAACGATACATCAACGCCTCTCCTCTTTGTAAATCGCCCATCCGTTCCTCTGCCCTTTTCACTTAGAGTGAGAGAGCGAGCGTCGGATCTGAGTGCTTCGTTTAGATCGTTTTTAGGTCATCCTTTTCAAACATTTTACCGCCTTGGCAAGTTCGCCCTGTGTCGTGCGACCTTTCTTTTATAAAACTTGACAAAAATCGGGTACCACGAGCTGCAATACTGCAGCACTTTCTGTCTTTGCAGTTTAAATACACATGTGCAGAATTTTATAGTGACGCTTCTAAAACCTCCACTATAGTGTCGTGCGCTGCTCATGGTCCAAATTCCAATGCAGCCAGAACTATGAGTGTGCACACAACAATTTTTTCAGCAGAAGCGTATGGAATTTTATTGATTGTACGACACATTCTTGAAAATCAAATTCCCAATTTCATTATCTATACAGATTCTTCGAGTGTTGTTCGCGCACTGTCATCGCACAAGCCCCCCAAAAACCACATAGTTAATCTTGTATTCAACACTATCATGTCCGTATATGCACAAAAACATGAGCTGCTCCTCTGCTGGGTCCCAGGACACGCTGGGATCACTGGGACCGAGTTGGCAGACGAGAGGGCCGCTGCTGCTGCACTCAGGAACACTGTAGACATAACAACCGTACCATATACAAACCTCAAGCCACACATAGGACAACACTTGCGCAGAACATGGCAAACACACTGGAACGAACAGACAGACAACAAACTACATGTAATAAAGCCACACTTGGGACGGTACACAGCTGACTCACACAACAGACACGCGGAAGTCGCCTTGGGTAGGCTGCGGATAGGGCACACCCATGCAACGCACTCGTATCTGCTGACGGGATCTTCTAGACCCCAGTGCAGCAGGTGCGGAGAGGCCCTATCCGTAGTGCACATACTAATCACATGCAAGGCACTTCACACGACACGACAGAAACACTTCAGAGAACTCTACAGACAACATATTCCCCTACATCCATCGCTGTTGCTAGGTGACGATGCCATGGTTTCCGTGAAACGTGTGTTTGAGTACTTGTCAGATGTCAAGTTTTTAAACCTCATTTCCTATCACGCATAATCAAATCTGGCCCTATACACCAGCCATCACCATTATCTTTAAGTGATTTTACTGTGTTCGGTTTACACGTTTTTGTACCTACCCTTGTGTGGTAATCACTTCTCTTCATTAAATAACCTCTTCTTTGGCGCTCTTTGCCTTCGTTGGCCTTGCGCCATTAAACACTATCCATCATCATCATTCTTAATCGTCCATCTATCTCTGCTCCGTTCTCACATAGGTTGAGACAGGAAGTGTCAGAATTATCTGTCGCCTTTTCAGACACCTACAAATCAACCCTTTCTGACTTTTTACCACCGTGGCAGCTTCGCCCCATGTCGTGCGATTTGTCGTTTGTAGCGATTGATAAAAAACGAGTACCCACAACTGCAATTCTTCAGCACTTCTTGTTCCTTCAAGATAAATACAAGTGTGCAGAATTTTTTAGGGACGCGTAAAAACAGCCCGTATCGTATCGTGTGCTGCGCACGGACCTGATTTTAGAGTATCTAACACCCTAAACTGGAAAAGCAGCATTTTTACGGCTGAAGCCTATGGCATATTTCTGGTTTTAAAGCACATAGTTCATCATAAAATTCTCAAGTCCATCATCTTCACAGATTCCTTGAGTGTAGTACATTCATTGTCATCTAAGCAGTTTTGTAAAAACCATGTTATTCATTTAATTTACAAAACCATTATGTCAACATATGCATTAAGTCTTGAAGTGACCGTATGCTGGGTGCCAGGTCACTCGGGGATCGCCGGAAACGAGACAGCAGATCAAATGGCCGCTGCTGCTGCACTTGCAAACATAGTGGACATAACAACGATACCGTACACTGACCTTAAGTCACACATCAGACAAAACCTTCGCAATACATGGCAAGCACACTCTAATGAACAGGCAGACAACAAACTACACGTTATAAAGACACTCTTTGGAGCATACACCACTGACACACACAACAGGCACAATGAAGTTACCCTGGCTCGATTACGGATAGGCCACACGCATGCAACACACTCCTACCTGCTCTTGAGATCTCCAAGACTCCTGTGTAGCAGGTGTGGAGACGGCCTATCCGTGATCCATGTGCTACTTCAATGCAATGCACTCCACACAACACGACAGAAACACTTCGCCGACCTCTACAGACAACACATTCCACTACACCCAGCATTGTTTTTAGCGGATGATCCCATGATTCCTGTACAACGCACTTTTAAGTTTCTTAGTGACATCAAGTTTTTACACCTCATTTCCTATCACGCGTAGTTGTTTTTAAACCCGATTTCATGCCACGCACCATCACAACCTGGCCTTTTACACCAGCCATCCTCATTGTCTTTTACTCAATTCACTTTTGTTTTTGTTGAACGATTTTAGCGTTTACGGTTACATCATTCATACCTAACCACCGTTTTGGCGCTCTTTGCCCTCGTCGGCCTTGCGCCATTAAACACCAACCATCATCATCGGTTGGCAACAACCGACGTCCCGATACAAAGGGAGGCCCTCTATTCATCATCATCATCATGACGTTAGTATTACAAAATGTCCGCATGGAAGAGCGGCGATCGCCGAAACAAGGCGGCGGGCTGTCCCTATCCGCATGCCTCGCGCGGATAATTTTTAAAATTGTCCGCACGCCTCGCGCGGATAATTTTTAAAACTGTCCGCACGCCTCGCGCGCATGCGCGAATAACTTTTAAAATTGTCCGCACGCCTCGAGCCCGAATGCAGCGCCGTGTGCCAAGTCTCCCAGTTCTGCGAAGTTTCTTTTTCTGTGTGTTATTATGAACGCCCCAGTTTCTTCCGCTCAACTTGGATGCGCAATCCTCCCTGTTCTGTGACGCTATCCGCGTGACTCTTAACAAGGGTCCTAAATTTGCGCTACAACCAAGACTGAATGCGGCGGAATATGTAGGACTGGTTCGCACCGTCACCAATAGAATCCCCGAAGAAGCTAGGTTGGCAGGCATCATGGAAGGTCTGAAAGTCATTGACGCTAAAAGGTCGCCAAAAATAGGAAAAACAGCCGAAATGAAATCAGTGGTCACCTACTGCAGGAAGCACGACCTAAACGTCTCTCAGACAAAACGGGGGTGTTTGTAATCACTAGTAAGGGCATGTACAACGAAAAAGCAATAGAGGCCCTCAACAAGCACTTCGTGGAAGATAAGCAGATGAGCCGGAAGGTCCTGAAGAAGCATCGCTCCGAGGCGGAACGACTGTGCAACGAAATAGGACTCGAGAGATTGGCGACGAGTATCAAGAAGAGTGAACGAGACAGTTTGCGCCCGTTTTAAGTGCGAATGCACTTTATAAGCGACCCCAAACCATCCACCGCCGGCGGCGGCGGCGGCGTCCGCAGTCCTCCTCTCTATATATAAAAAAAAACAGCATCCGGCGCCAGGTTTCGATCCGAGGACTTTGCGGCCGCAGCGCGACGCTTTACCAACTAAGCCACGGACACGACGCTGATATCAGTGTTAGTAACGCGCTTTATATCTTTAACGCATTCAAACTACGTCGTCAGCGGCGTGCGTTGGCGACTCAGCGGCGTTATAGCGGCTTGATAACTGCGTGGTGTACACGTGATACTACAAACCCGATGGAAGAGATGGAAGAGAAGGCGGCGAGGCGGTGGGCTGCGGGGGCCGAGCGCAAGCGCCGCAAGCGGGCCGACAACCGTGCATTCGCACTTTCACATTCTCCCCCTCGGGGAAATGCGGGGGAATTTTTTTCAGTGTAAAGACCCACAAGGAAAGTACCCCGTTCAGGCTTATTGTGGAAGGCCGTTCGACATGGCAGAACACCTTGGCGAGCTTCATCCAGGCCCATCTAAAAACGCTTCCCATCAACGACCCTTTCATCATCACAAACTCTGACAGTGTCGTTGAATTCCTCAAAACGGACTGCTGCTCTTCATTTTTTTTCAGCGGATGTCAGAGACCTTTACTACAATATTCCAAAAAATTGGCTCTCAGAGCTGTTGAGGACTGCATCGATATATATGGAAATGTAAAATTTCAAAATCAGTGCGGAATTAGCGTGGCGAACTTCGTGAAGCTTTTGGAAGTGTACCTCAGTTCACTGTATGTAGACTACCAAGGCGCAGTCTACAGACAAGTCGATGGGATATGCATCGGGTCGTGCTTGGCGCCTACACTATCAGATATGTTCTTGGCAGTAGGAAATAGGAGCCTTGAACAGAAGTTCCGAGGGACTACCGTAGTGAAATGCTTTAGGTATGTAGACGACTATCTGGTATGTTTAGGACAGCAGCACGACACTGCTGAAGTACATAAGATATTAAAGATGTTTAGGGACGCGCACGAAGGTCTAGAATTCACTCATGAAGTCCCGAACGAGGGCACAATACAGTACTTGGACCTAAGCATCAAGGCAGAGAAAAGCCATACTTGCTACATGTACCGAACCAGAAGCGAGAAAGGACTGCTTCGTTACGAGTCGGCACACACCGAGTTAGTGAAGAGAGGCATCGCAAATGCGTGCATGGTGCAAGCGCTCAAACGGTCGTGTGCGCACAGGTGCGAGGAAAGCTTTAACCTCCAGGTAGAACGTCTACAAGCAAGCGGCTACCCAGACAGTTGCAGAAAAAATTTTGAACAACATGAAAAGAAAGAAACAGCCAGAACCCAGGAGCCATGAAAAGAAAAACGTTGTTGTTCCGTATATACACAGGGCCTCAGATAAATTAAAGAAGATAGGCGCGCGCCATGATGTCAATGTGGTGTTTCCCGCACCAGTCAAACTTAAAGGGATGTGCCCAAAAGTAAATGCTGTACCGGATGCAACCAAAAAAGCCTGCAAAACCAAGCATGGAAATAAGTTCGTCGACTGTCAAGTAGGGGTAGTGTACAACATTCCGCTAGACAGCGGCAGAGTATACGTGGGCCAGACCGGGAGATGTCTGAATGAGAGGCTTAGAGAGCACCGGAACGCATGTGAGCAAACGGCCCCCTCAGGCAATTTGGCGACCCACTGCAAAAAATGTGAGTGCAACCCATTGTTTCAGGAAACTTCAGTTCTGGCGAGATCACGCAACAAGACGACACATGAAATCTGGGAAGCCTATCACATTTCAACACAGCAGACCGAATGCGTGAGCTCATGCTCAATCGCGCTGGCCCCGCCTGAAATAGAATTCATGAAGAGCAGTCCATAGCAAGTAACCGTGATAAACAAAAGCATCAAGCGCAGATAACGCTGTAGCTCAGGTCTATAAGCAAAGATAAAAAGCCATTGAACAGATTACGATGTTTAGCGCCTGTTTTTATCAAGAATGTGCTTTCATTCCCCCTCCCCACCTTTTCTACCCGTACTTTGTCACCCTTTCTAAATGTTTTGATTTTAAGTGCGAATGCACTTCTTAAGCGAGCCTGAATCGTCCGCCGCCGTCGTCCGCATAGCAATAGCTGCGGGTGCGTGCGCTCCTCGTCTTCCCTAGCAACGGGGGGAGGTGGGCGCGCGCTACTCTCCTCCTCCTCTCTCCGCTCAGTGACTGCGGGTGTTGGGCGCCTCCTCTCCACTTCGAGCGGGAGAGCTCTTGCTCGCGTAGCGGGCGCTCCGCATTCCGACGCGTGAGGGCGCTCGTGTAGCCCTCGCCGTAACGGCGGGCGCTACTCTCCTCCTCTCTCCGCTCAGTGACTGCGGGTGTTGGGCGCCTCCTCTCCACTTCGGGCGGGAGAGCTCTCGCTCGCGTAGCGGGCGCTCCGCATTCCGACGCGTGAGGGCGCTCGTGTAGCGGCCGCGTGGCGCGGGGGGTATTAGTCGAGCGCGCGCCGTCGTCGAGAGCGGTCGCTGGTCCTGCATCTCGATAACGATGATGGCGGACCGGGCAACGGTACCAGCAATAACGAGTGAAATATCTTTCTTTGTAGTTGTGTGCGTGTGTGTAATCTCTCGACTACTCATTAAGATCACGATATCCACCGTAATCGCGCAATCAACAACTGTGCATTCGCACTTACACACTCTCCCCCTCGGGGAAGTGCGAGGGAATTTTTTTCACTTCTAATAAATCAGTTGTTAGTTTGCGCTCGTGCTGTCCACGTCGTCCGTTCGTATTCCTTTCAAGTGTGGCCTTAGTAACCTCAAGCGCAGTTTTCAAACATGCAGAACCAACTAGCCCAATTCATCACCTTACTTGCGCTACTGCGCGTGTTACCTTTTGGGCTAGAGGAACAGGCACAGTGCCAAAGCGATACTGAATCAAGTGTTTTATAAAATGTATTGGTTTTGAAAAAACATGAGGGTACGTAGAATAATGCTCACAGCACAAAATAAAATGAATTCATGGAAAAGGAGAACAAGAAGCGCTGTTTGCTGTAATTTAATCTGCCCGTTATTTCTATTGTTAGCATTATGGTTTACCAAATAGCTCGCCCCTTGATGTCATAGCTATGCTAAATGTGGTGAGGTGCCAAAGACCCTTCGAAAACACTTCGAAATCAGCCTAAAAGTTGACTTCATGCCTATAAAAATTTGGTTTGACATTACAAGCGCTTCATTTTAAAGCACTCGCTTTCATGGAAACTGTGCTGTTGTATGAAGTGAGTCTGATGCATTTCAACAACACACAACATTGCCACATTCTTTGTGAGCAGCGGCACATTGTATGCTCTGCTGTTGTGAGTGCGTTAAAGCATTATAAATGGGGTATTCATGCCTAGAGAGAGAGAAAAAAATGTACTATCTAGCAGCCCTAGTCCAGGCTGCCTGGCCGTCTCTTTATCTTCATTAGGATACGGCCAGTCCGCAAATCTCCCAGTGTCCCTAACTAACCCAAAGGCAGTGGGCTGCCAGAAGTTCTTGCATCGACTTCTCGTACGTTATCTGGTCCGTGTTATGCCAGTATTCTCAGGAAGTGATGTGGTAGGTTTGGTGTGGTGGCAGGTATGGTGGATGGCACTCCCAGTAAAGAAATCATACTGATGGGGTTCGAAGGTCAGTTGGGTGTAGGGCAAGTGGGGCAGGAGGATCCCATTTATATAGTGGACACAGGATCGGCAAGAAGGAAAGGGGTTTGTGCATTTCGGGCTATAGATGCGGCTTCCCAGGACAGGGTGGGGTGCGGGCTGGAAAACACTGCCTACTGGCACTGGCACATGTTCATGGTGAAAAAACAGCGCAAGGAACACAGAGACAAAAAGAAGAATGGACGATGCACAGCGCTGAACTCGCAATTGAAAGTTTATTAGGAAGAAAACACGTATTTATACACAAAAAAACATACTATCACGTGAACAGATAACACGGACAAAGCGTGTGAGCGACAACAATTTGGCAACTTTAAACAATGTGGCACGCGACGAAATTCGGCATCCAAGAAGTTACACAATCTGTTAGCGGATAAGAAATTGAAATTCCTTGTCAAGTGATGACACAGAAGGAACACTAACGCACTTGCCCTCGTTCCTTCTAATATAGAAAGCCTCTAATATATCTCGAACATGCTGGTTTTTATGTTTGGCTACTACTTTTCTGTCCTTAAAAACAGGGAAACAACGTTTACATTTTTTGCAGTGTTGTGCGACGTGTGAATAGTCATCACCCTTCAAAGAACATCTGTGCCCTATTAGTCGAATGTTAAGGCATCGGCCCGTTTGCCGATATAAACTTGACCGCAGACAAACGGAATCACATACACCACTCCAACACTACAAGGCACAAAACTTGTCACGTTTTACTCCACAGCTTCCACGTGTAGCTATACCTGCCAACCTCCTATCTACTGCGCTACATATCTTTCCTAATTTGTCGGATGCCAAAAAAAGGACGTTTACACCATAACGGCCTGCTACATTTTTTAAGCCATGGGACAACACGTGCACATATGGCATGACCGAGAAGTCTTTTTTTCCTTGACACTGTATATCTACAAGGGTTAAGGCTTGGGCGAGTTGGTGCATGATTATAAAAGAGGAACAGCGCAAACTCAGACAAGACACGCAGTACGTAGGCCAAACTGGACGATGCCTAAATGAAAGATTAAAAGAACATAACTATAACGTACATGCGGCGATTAGTGGCCACTTAGGTGTCCACTGTCGGGATTGCCGCGACTGCGCCCCGATATTTCAAAAAACGCAGGTCATTTCACGACACAAAGATAAAATAACAAGAGAAATAATTGGAGCCGCAGAAATATTGCGCAGAAAAGATAAATGTGTTAGCGTTCCTTCCTTGTCCCTCTCGCAGAAAGAGATTAATTATCTGTCCCTCAGTAGTACAGCTAGTGTTTGTGGCACATGGCGTCGGTGAGAGAGAGAGAGAGACAAAACTTTATTAAACTGAGCTTGTCTTTAGCGTGAGAAGTTGGTGGTCGTTGTTATCAGCCCAACGACGACCGAGGCGGCCCTTGCGATCAGGGAGGTCTGTACCTCCCTGTCGTGGGATGCCAGTGCTTCTCTCCACTGCTCAGCTGTGGTGATTCGGGGATAGGGGTTTTGGGGGCAGGCCCACAGAATGTGGGGTAGGGTGGCTGGGGCTGTGCAGAGGGTGCAGTTCGGGGATGGGACTTGTGTTGGGTGGATTAGGTGCAGGCGGGTTGGGTGTGGGTATGTGTTTGTTTGTATGAGCCTCCAGTCTTGCTCTTGGGCTGTTGTGAGTTCCGGGTGCGGGGGTGCTAGCTTTCGGCGGCAGGGGCGGTAATGTTCCGTAATATCGGTATAGTTAAGGAGACTGTCTCTCGATGACCTTGCCCCGTGGGATGGGTCGGGCGCCACTCCAGCTCCGAAGGTAAGATCTCGAGCCTGAGAGTGTGCGGTTTCGTTCCCTTCCTGTCCCGCGTGGGCCGGTGTCCAGAGTATGTCTACTGGGGTGAGGGGGGGATTCTTCTGAAGAATTTTGAGCGCCAGGGATGAAATGTTGCCCTGGGCGAAATTTTGAATAGCGGTTTTGGAATCTGAGATAACTGTGGGGGGCGTGGGGCGTTGCGTCAATGCTACGGCTATTGCTGCCTCTTCCGCCTCTGCTGGGTTTTTCGTGCGGATGGTTATTGCATGCACTGGTGGTTCGTCTGTGCCTTTCGTTACGACAATGGTGAATGCTGTTTTATGTCGGTATTCGGCGGCATCCACAAAGAGGGTGTTTTGACCTGGAGGGTATCTTTTTTGTAGGTATTGGGCCCTAAGTTCTCGTCTGTATTGGTGATGTGTTGGGTGCATATGTTTCGGCAGTGGTTTTATGATTAGGTTGTTTCTTATTTCTAATGGGATGGGCTCTTTCTCAGCTATTATTGCCGGGGGGTTGATTCTGAGCTGTTTTAGTATATGTCGACCTGTGGTAGTTTTGGTCAGACGGACTGATTGATTAGTTAAATGCGCTTCTATTAATTCCTCGCAATTGTTGTATATGCCTAGCTCATCGAGTCTAGCGTTAGATGTACTTAAAGGTATTCGTAATGCTGCTTTGTATGCTTTTCTAATTAGTGTATTTATTGCTTTCATTTCTTGGGCGCTTAGATGGAGGTAGGGGATGGAGTAGGTAATTCGGCTGATTACAAATGCTTGAATCAGGCGAATACGGTCTCGCTCCCTAAGTCCTGCTCTTCGATTGGTGATTCTTTTCATGAGGCATATGGTTTGGTTTACGTGGGTTGAGAGATTCTTGATGTGGATTGCGTTTGAGCGATTCGCTTGTATGTGCAATCCTAGTATTCTGATTGTTTTAACTATAGCGTGACGAGCGGCTTCGTATCTCCTTCTATCGTGAAATTTTCCGTTTTTCTTGTGCTTTTGACTATTGGCATATATATGTGAAAAGCCAATGAATAAACCTCAGTTGTAAGTCAGCGCTCGTGTTTGTCACCTCCTTCTTGTTGTGTCTTGTCTGAGTTTGCGCTGTTCCGCTTTTATAATTTTGTATATCTACCCACTACGGAACCAGATTTCACCCACATTTTTACTTTGTCAACAGCAAGACGCATCACATGCTTGCTGTACCTGGCCGACGTCAGCCTGGTTACTTGTTCATCAAAGCTGTTGGCATACCGATGGACACATGATTTGGCAAAAACGCAGCGTAAGGAGGAAGCAGCTATGCCAGTCTTAACAATCTTGGAGTGCCCTGAATAGAAATTGAGTACCGGCTTCCTGGACCTAGGGCCTCCTGGACCTCCCAACAAACATGTCTTCTTTCAATAAACAACTTCAGGTACAAGAACTGAATCTGCTTTTCTTTTGGGAGCTCGAACGCAAATTTGAGGCCTAAGAGATTTTCATTACGTCAGGTACCCTGCGGACGAGATGACAAGGTTCCGTAAAAACTAGAAAATCATCAACGTACCTAAACACACTTGTGCACATGCCGCTTAAGTTTTTTTTTCAGAGTTCTGTCAAGTTTAGATATACAAAGGTTCTTAACAAAATTGTACACAACTCAAGGTCTGCTATGATGCCAAAGAGGGCACTAGAAAGCGTTTCATCACACGAGTGCTGGGTGTGTCACATTTTTCTTTGTCGTTCCACCTATGCTGTTTTTTTCTGTTGCGCAGAACCAACACACTGCCACTGTTGTACATTTTATCACATCCCAGTCAAAAAAGACCATTGGGTTTCCTAATGGGACTCAATTGGACTTAGTCCCATTGTGTTTTCGATCCCATTGGGTTTCCCCAATGGGCTCAATTGGGCCACCATTGAACCCCTTTGGTCTGAGAAAACTATTCGGGTCCCATTGGACTCAACAGGACCATTGAGGTCCCATTGGACCTTTAGCACCATTGAGGTCCCATTAGCTTTTTACTGTAGAGTGCGATCATGCTGGCTATGATGCAGAGACAAACGAAAAATTGGACTATAGGCGTGATTAGGTGATTAAGTGTATCTGTTTATTGCATGCCTATTTACAGTAGTGTAGACAAAAAAAGGAATTAGGCAACGTTGCTGAACTCATCATCTTCGCCTGCTGCATCTGCTTCCACTTCGTGTGCATCTGCTTCATCTGCGATGTCCACGGCCTTGTTTGGCTGTTCGGTCCTGCGCATTTAGGAAGACATAGGGAGGGGGGTAATGAGAACAAGAAAATGTATCATCTGTTTACAGACACATTGTCCTGCATGAAAACTTGTGATGGTACTCGTGCATAGGACCACTTCGAGCTTCTTCGAGCTTCGATTTTCTGGCAAACGTACCTCCTGGCCACCTCTTCAATGTCAGCGAGTTTTTCGCTGACATACCGGTTGAAGGCCTGCAACTCGGCAGGCCGAAGTGGTTCGCTGAGCCCTTTCTCGTGCAGCCGGTCCTTGAAGCACTGTGCAAATGGTAAAAGAAAAATATACAAAACCAATAATTACTACATTCCACGAAAAATCAACTTTGCATTGCGGTTGCTGCCTAGAAAGAAAAAGCAAAATTGCAGTAAACTCATTTGAGAATATTTGATTGTGTACACAATAAACAGCTTGCAATTTCATAGGCAATACCTCGCATCACACCCAGCTTCCAAGGCGTGAGGGGCTCTTTCTTGGGGCGGTCTGGGAAGCGCGGGCAATGCTTTCCTGGAAGATAAAAAAATGGGGAGCAAAAAAAATGGAAGTGCAGGTGCATAATAAAGGGTCACTCAGTACAAATAAACTGTCGTTACCACAAGAAGTTGAAAATCAAATACATACCTATGAGCGATTTGTTCCTCAGTTTTGCCGGATCCCAGACCGCCACAAGCAGGTTTTTTACAAAAATGGAGTCCTTTTGCTGCTCCTTTAGGTAGGCCCATGTGTCTGCAGACACCAGCAGCCCCTTCCCTATATCAACCTGGAGGAGAAAGAGCAAAGTGAATGAATGCAAACTTAGTGAAGATGCTGCAGACAAATTTATTCCAGATTTTCCTCTGTGCAGAGGTGCTGTTAACTGTTCCCAACAATTAAATACTGCTACACAAAAAAATTGTTCCAGATACTTTTAAGAATGCACAAACAGGTCGACAATGCATGTGCAACAGAACCAGAAGAAAAAAAACTAAGAGTGATGGGGGCTGTAGTATTTTTCAAGGTGGCAGCACGTAAAAAGCTAGACGGTAGATTCAAGATGACATTGCCAATTTCAGAATGAATGCAGTTGGCCATATGCAATGCATGTTAGCTCAGAACTAACACTGCCCTAACTAGTCTTGCAGAGATAAAACAAATTGGCTGCATAGTCAAGTTAAATGCAGTGGATTTCAGTCAACATCTAGTGACTGCATGAAGTGCTTGCACAACTCTAAATTATAGGATGTGGGGAATATGGTAAGGGCAACATACAGTGCAAACTCAGCTTAATTGATACCCGTACCTACCCAGGCTTACATTTGGGAAGTAGGCATAAATACAAAAAAACAAGGAGCACTTAAGCAATTTTGTACATGCGAAAAAAGGATGAGGCAGAGTGCACAAGGCAACGGTAGATAAATAGATAGATGAATGGAAAGAAGGAAGGGGCCATGCTTTGCAAGAACTTTAGGTTCGTGAACCCACTCGTGCGAGTTGCCAGCGATTGCAAGTTTAGAGGTATTCATGGACGCCCAAAGGTCAACTAAGGAATTTGTCACCCCCCATTACCAGGGTCAGTACTAGGAGGCACTCGTAAAAAAGTATGTGCAAAGCGAAGGTTGCTAGAGGAAACAGTTGGATTTAAAAATGCGTCGCTGGAAGCCGAGTAAATTAAGGTTTAAGGATAAATGGAGGGATTACATTTATACCATCAGATAAATGCAGATTTAATGTGAACCAGACCCATACCTTGTCACTTGAAACAGAGGCAAGGGCTGGCGGTGTCGCACGACAATACGGTGGGCTCTGGGGTTGGGTGCATGCCTGCGGGGGTTTTTCGGGTATGGCTGTTTTCTTTCCAGTCTGCTGGAGGTGTGGGGTCTGCACAGCCGTGCCTGGTTGAGTGGGTCGTGCAGGCGTGACAGCCATGCCAGGCAGGTTCGAACGGGTGGGCACAACCTCGCTGCATGTAGGAGCCGTAGATGCTGGAACTGCAGAGATAAAATGTAACGCGTAGGGTGAAAGAACAATTTCACAACCCCACAGAGATTTAAACATGCTTTCGACGCATCGCTATGGTTTATAACTATGATGTGGAAAAGAATGCAGAGAAAAAGGAACGCGGTGTTTTAAGAGCACACTAGCCAGAAAGACTGGTACGGGCTTCGGGAATGCAAAGCCATCAGTTGTTTACAACTTTGTATAATGTCCACTTTAGAACCCAAACAATGCAACAGTAATGTAATAATAAACACGTAAACTTACCTCTCAGGTTTCCCTTTAGAGAAATAATGGTCTCCTGCAGACCCTCATTCAGTTCTCGAAGTTTGTCAATTGTTCTTTTCTGAGCCGTTATGGTTTCGTACAACTTAGATATTTCCATCTCCTTTTCTTTGAGCTTTGCTCGATTCGCGTCCACGTCATCTGGTTTTTTTGCTTTCAGTGCCTTCTTTTTTTTCTCTATAAGCGCTAGAAGCTCTTCTTTTGGCTTCTTTTTTTTCTGCGGCCTGTCATCCACCTGCAAGAACAGAATGCGCGATGACGGTCAGTTATCGCTGGAAAAGAAAGGGAGTGGGGAAGAAAACTCTACCTCACGCTGCTCAGGGTCACTTAAGTCGCTGGACAGTTGTCGACGAACGCGAACACGTTTCGCTTCCGTTCGTTTTGTGATTTCTTCAGGTGAATCTGCGCAGAAAATTGATCGGTCGTAATTAAAATTAGAGGTAAATCACAATAGCTCATTCAGGACATCAACAGCTTTTAAACGACTGCAGAGTTGTTAGATATTTTACACCGAAGCGTTAATTTTACAAGCTGAATGCAACAGATCTGCATGCACCCAGTTGTAGCCGCGTTCATGCATGTTAATTAAGCGCTGCCCTTACCGCCCAGGAGGAGGATCCTCGCGGAATAGAAGTCCGTGTTTCCACTTCGGTCGGTCCATTTCACCAGGTATGGGTGGGAGGCAAAATCCGTGTCATCTTTTGGATGAAAATCCTTCACATCGGTCACTTGGACAATGGCGCAGATGTTATTGTCGCAATACCGCACACACGCATGCTTCGGTGGCGACATGACCACCACTTCAACTGTCGCTTGCGTCAACTAGTAAGCCAGTAGTTGTGCCCGCTATGCCTATGGAATGACGGTCGACGAACAGTACCAGCCCAAACTTACACCATATTCTATTTACCCACGTTCCCACGTGCACTTGAAAACCCACGCGCACATGTTTGTATACGTAACGTACGAAACTGACTAATCAAGCCGCCTGTGATTAAAAAACACAACAATCGCAAATAATGGCATTTAAAACTTTTGGTTTATTTTATATTATATCTAAAAGAGGTTTTTTATATTGTAATCAGAATACACATTTTTGTAACACGCCTGAGTACGCACCTACGTCTACGTTTACCAACGTATACGCCGCCGTAACAGTCAATATGGCGCGCTGCTACTTGACGCGTCTGCTGTGAACAAGCGACACGACAGCTTGGATCAACCCGTCGTCATGTGCCACTGTGATCGCTAGTGACCAGTGCGTTCAAAAGCGAAATGGAACCTGCTAAAAAGCGCAAGAAGCGAGGGTCGTACAAGAAGTACCTCAACCCAAGCTTGTCCCGCGGCTTGCCTTGGTCGACCGCCTACGAGCGCGAAAAAAAGCGTGCACTATTCGACTCCGAGGTAAGTATTTTGCGCTTTTAATTGTCATTTCATACAACCGCCATCGAAGCAAAGAGAACAGCTGTTCTTTTCCCCACAGGGTGCACCTTCGCCGTGCAGTTCAAGCGACCTGCCGACTCAGCCATGCAATCCATGTCAACGTGGTAATCTGGTGGACGGGACGAGCCCGGTACGTACAGAAAGTGCTCCGTTGTTATTATAATCAAAGTTTTCCGGTATTATGATGCCGTGTCCGTACAGCAAATATTTCAGTACACTAATGCTTGAACATGTTACGCGTGATCTGCTGTTACGCGTGTACATGTCTTGTTAGTCTGTAATTGCCTCGCGACAGATTGCGATGCAATTGAGCCGCAGTAGCAACCAACTAATGGATCCACGTCCTATTGCTGCCCTACGAGCGAAAAGAGAAATAAGAATCTAAACCACGCGGTCGCTTGGTCGTGCGATGTATTCCAAGTATGACAGTGAGAAATGCTTTCGCCCGCATGATTACGTAGGCCGGTAACTACTGCTTGTGCACTTACGTGCTTGACCACTTGTACTCCAGGATTCCGAGCACGGCGATCCCAGTGAGCCGGGCTTCGCAGAGCACGTGGCGCACGACAACCCCGACACCGAACGAGCGGAAGTTTCTGTGAGTTTCCTTTTGTATTTTTTAAGTCGTTTAAATTATTCGTACTTAGCGCCGCCGAAAATTTCCAAATATCAAATCAGAAAGCCTTCACATCGGCAGTTTTGAAACCTACTAAAAACAAGAAGCCCCTTGGTGCATTTATTCAAGAGCAGCCAATGTTCCTTTCACGACAGAACTAAACCAAAGTAGGCTTTTTACAAGTTTTTTGGGAGTTTTAACAAATTTTTTGAAGAGTGCCTTTATAGTGACCAAAGTACCCAAAGCAGTGTTGATACTTATCTTCGAAGCATACTTTTACAGAAGTTTTTGCCCTCTTTTTAGGAGCATGCAAGTGACGAGGAAGCAGAACCTGGGAGTTGCAGTGTTGATGCTGGCCAGTGTGAAGATCCTGGAGTGGGCAGTGAGGAAGAGGGAGAGAAGCCATTCCTTGAATGGTTCTCTTCAGTTGTAACCCAAAAAGTTGTACTTTCGAAGGGTGATATCTTTTTAATGATACTCAAGTACTCAATTCGACACAGGCTAACCTTTTGTGCACTAAGAAACCTCATCGAATTGATCAACCTCATCTTTGAAGATCCGATTCTGCCCGCTTCCCAGTACTTGCTGGGGAAGGTTTTTGACGAATCAGGCAAGCCCATGAGGCATCACTATTACTGCTTAGAGATCGATTGCTTTACGTGTATTGGCGACATCGGGAGCAGAAAACAGTTCCAGTGCCCAAAGTGCAAAAAGAAATGGAAAGTGTCCGAAGCTCCATTTTTTATCTTGCTTGATGTTCTGCCCCAGCTGAAAAAAGTTCTAAAAGGGTGTGACTTGCGGGACCTGACAAAGCCGTTACAGCATTCAGATGTGTTGTCGGACATCAGTGATGGAACTATGTACAGAGACTTTGTGGAGGCCACTGCTGATGTTGGCCACCGAATCAGCTTCACACTGAACGCAGATGTGGCTCCACTGTTCAAATCTAGCAACACCTGAATTTGGCCCATTCAGTTGATAGTAAATGAAATTCCAGCTGCAGAAAGAATGAAACGACCTGTGTTGGCTGCACTTTGGTTCGGCCGAGAGAAGCCACATATGGAGATGTTTCAAGATGCCTTTGTTGAAGACATGAAGAAACTCTCCACGTGTGGCTTCCCTTTGTACTACAAAGGTACACTACAAGTTTTCCGTGCCTTCTGCATTTGTTGTGCAGTCGATTCTGTTGCAAGGGCACCAATGCAGGGAGTGGCGCAATTCAATGGATTTAATGGCTGCAACTGGTGCGTGACGTAATGGTGCAACTGGACGGTGAAAGGGTGGGAAGAGCTCACAAGTACCCTGTGGTCCTCCATTGCCCAGAAAGATCGGAGGAGCAGATTATTGCAGATATGGAGGCTGCAGTAAGACATGGAGGTCGGCCAAATGGTGTGACAACTGTCTCTCCCCTCATCAATATGCCACAGTTCCATATAGTCTGGGGCTTTGTCCCTGACTATATGCATTGCATGTTATTGGGTGTGGGGAGGCAGTTTTTAGCCATGTGGCTAAAGTTCTACCTTACTCCTGACGAACGCAAAGAGGTGAACAGGAGGATAAAAATGCTTACACCTCCTAAAGAAGTGAGAAGGATGCCGAGGCCCGCAAGCCAAAAGTTGTTCTGGAAGGCGAAAGAATGGAAAAATTGGATTCTGTTTTCAGCCTTCCAGTGCTCGAAGGACTTCTTGAACAGAAGTACTTGCACCACTGGGCGTATTTTGTTGAAGCCGTAAGCGTACTGCTACAAGAAAAAGTGTCGCTGCCAGATCTTGATGTTGTAGAGGAGCACCTTGTCCATTTTCACGGTCATGCGGAGATTCTGTACGGTGCAGAATGTATGACATACACCATGCACCAACTCCTCCACATAACGAAAAGTGTGCGCCAGTGGGGTCCATTATGGGCTCATAACGCTTTCCCTTTTGAGGCTGGCAACGGCGCCTTAAAAGATGCAGTAAAAGCAGCCAAGGGCATCCCACACCAAATATGCCGATGCTGCAAATAGATGAGGTAGTAAGCAAGCTCTCAGAGGTCGTGACCGCTCCCCGCACTGTACGTTACGTCGCCGCCCTGGATCCCGTTGTTAGCACTCAGAAAAGCCTTTCAATCCGTGGAGAGGCTCGGTTCTTTGGCAGAGGCACTCCATTTTCGATGCCAGATAACGTGGTGCAAACTTCAGCTTTCCTGCCTAAGAGTGCTGTTCAGTATTCCCGGATGTTGAGGAATGGATGCATTTTTACAAGCTCCAAGTATGCATCAGGAAAGCGTACAAACAACTCTATAGTTTTGCTTGCAGATGGGTGCTATGCCTTGCTCAGGAACATCCTTTGTGTTAACAACAACTGCGCATTTCTAGTTGTGCAAAAACTGAAATGCACACCGTTCAAGTTTGGCTCATTGGTTTTGAGGCACACGGTTAGGGTAACAGGGCAAAGAAAAAAAATAATGCTTCTGCCACTGTCCGAACTCAAACACGTGTGTGTATTTGTCAAGCTGGACCGTTCCTTCGTTTCCGTTTTGCAGAATCCTTTCAATCTTTAAGTGAACGTAAATTTCAACTCTAGCATTTGTGGGGATTCAAACCATAAATTTCTACTGGGTTCTGAGAAGCTACAGCTCTAATAATTTTCCTGCTGCAACAGTGATGTTCTGTGCAAGGAATTTTCCCCTTTTCGGGGAATTCACGGCTGTAATTTTGCCCAAAAGGGAATCGTTAATTGATGCAGTGAATTTTAGGAGTCGTGGAGTAAAAAAGAAAATAATGCCAGTAACCGGATTTCGCATCATTTATTACTTTGTTTTCTTTTAAAGGGACCCTTCAACAGTTACCATAGACTGCTTGGAATTGTTTTGGGATAAAGTCTATTGTCCCAGCAATCTCCTCCCGCAAGAATTATGAAAATCCATTCACTATCACCGAAACTACACGCTATGAGAAATCACTCATAATCGTTCCCTTTCAACTCGACATCGGACAGCGTGACACAGCGATGACGACGGCGGAAATGGGAGAATCTAGCCGCGAAGTTGACCAGTGACAGCCTATCGGGCAGCCATGGCCTCAATGACGTCACTTAGGCCATGTCAGGGGTGCATCATGAGAACTGAAGAGTGCGCGGTTGGTTTTTCCGCGTCTTTCACGGCAATTTGCACGCTCACTACTTCACGTGCACGTGTAATATTTGGCTCAGGTATTCCTGGCAGTGTAATCTAAACGTCGCGCAGGTTTACTTGCACTGCTCAAAGAGTGTTGCAGAGTCCCTTTAAGAAGTTTCCTTAACACTTTGTCGGATTTCGATCGATTCTAGGGTTTAACGCGCAAACGCAACTCAGGCGATGAGGCGCGCTATAGTGGATGGCTCCGGATTAATTCTGACCACCTGGGGATCTTCAATGTGCGCCGAAATCTTGTACACACAGGCGTTTTTGCTTTTTGCATCCATCAGAAAAGTCGCCGCCACGGCCGGGAATCTAACCCGCGTCCTCGTGCCTTAGCCACTGAGCCACCACGGCAGGTATTTCGTCGGATTTACGTTCAAATATCCATAGTCGTGTTCCTGCAAGCCACAAACATCCGAGACAACTTCCAATACAGTTCATAAAACAGGAATGAGCATAGAGGGAAGAACACTCCATGAGGAAAAGCTATTAAAACGTGAAGCTGCGGCGGCTGAAGGGCTAAAGCCTGTTCGCATGTAGTATACGAATTGGGTGCGCCTTAGTTCCCGTGCTCGTAGTCCACAAGAGATTGCGCCAGAGTACCAGCGCTGAGCTAAAGTTACCTTGATTACCCAACGTCTTGTTTTTTTTTTCATATGGGCAGTTTTTACTTAGATCTTGAGCATGAAAAGGAAGCATGCTGTTTGGTAAAAACCGTGAAATGCGTAGTCAAAGGCTGATGAGTGGCAGATGTAGTGGAATTTAGTTCACGCTGAAACTCATTCTTGGAACGTCTTCACGCGGAAGGCTACGTAAAGTAGACATCAGTGGCGCTGCCTAACGCCAAAAACCGAACAGAAATCCACATGAAGATCCATTAGCTGAAGACAGAGAACGCAGGGAATTTCGCACGGAATTCTTGAGAAACCTGTGGGCAGAATATGCTAGAAATAGGGAATTTCTGAACCGAGAAATGGGAATTTTTCGCACCAGTACGGAACATCAGTGCACCGCAACCGTTTTTGTGCAACCCCCAGTGGTGTTAGTTTTTTTGCTCGAGTACATGTGGGCTGTTATTTCTGTTATGTTGCTGACTTAGTGCAATCATTAGTATCTCTTCTGCTTTGCATATTCTTTCCATATTTGCTACCTTTTGAAAGATGAATCATGTTCTGACAGGATTGTGAGAAAACTTCAACACATTTGTGGTTTTCTTTGCACTGTAACCATTTTTTTCACAATGAGTGATACGTTTCTTTCTGTTTTATTATTGCCTGTATGCTTGCATATGTGTTAGTTTTTGAATGACAGTAGTGTTAATAAATATTGTAGGCACTTCTTATCGAGGTGCATTACATTTATAAACTGTGTTTCTCTATTGGTTGATGTATATCATTGCCAGCCTATTGTGCCCATTACAGTAAAAAAGCCTTTCTTCTACACTTCCAACAGCTGCTAACCTGTGCAATCAGAATCTATTTTTTTTCTCCGCGTTTTCTACTTTCTTCCTGTCGTCAAGTTCTCTGCTCCAGTTTCTAGTTCCATTGAAAAGCTCAATGAGGCTTGCCATACTGTAAGGGGAGGCCTTTGGAATAATACTATGTCTGGATACATTGGCAGTTTTGAAGTTGAAGGAAGACAGTGCTTAAGATAGGACAAGAGTGAAGGCAAATACTTAACAAACACTGTGCAACGTATTTCTCTGCACTCGTCCAGTCTTAAGCTCTGTTTCCATGCAAGTTCAAAGATGTACCAACTAGCCTGGCACCAAACCTTTATACACCGAATTTTCATTTCTCACCTCAATAACAAAAAAAGCCTTCGTGGCTGGGAACAAACTCACATCCTTGAGATCAGCAGCAAAACGCCCTGGACACTGAACCACCTTAACGGCCGGATTACTTTCAGCCCTGTCTACATGTCAACTAAAATGGTAGATAACTGGTTGCAGCGTTGCATTATATGCCTAGCCTAACTCTACCTTTCTGTTAATTTGAGGTATGGTGTCCCCCACCAGAGTTGCGAGTTTTTTTTAGTGACACGTTAGGTTATCGCTAGCTTTCCTTTTATTGAGAAACATAATGTCTGCCTGGCAGGCCTGTGCCTACTTTCAAAAATTGAAGTTTTGTACAGCTATCGTATTATTTCAAAGCTTACTGGTTGCTGAAAATAAATCGCCGTATACACACGTGTCCGCATAAGGATATATATGTTCACGTAAGCCTGCATATGGTAATGGGGTGACCACTGTTGTATTTTCATCAAAACCAAATATTAATCAAAAGTACAATGCCATAAATGGCGCTTACTGACCTTGGTTGTGCATAAATTGGTCTTCTAGTGGCCTACTGAAAACACTCAATAAGGTCCATTTGGTTCAAGGTGCGCTTCACTGGACCCCAATGGTGTCCCACAACTGTGGCTTATTGGACATGATAAGAATGACTGTATAGCCAATGAGGTCCAATGGGACCCACGCAAGCACCCGTTGACTCTTATTGTGTCTGTATGGTGTGGCCGGTTGGACACCATTGGAACACCTATAACCCCAAAGGTGTCCAACAGGATTTAGGGAAGTTTCAATTGAGTTCAAATGGGGCCCATTGTTGTGTCTTATTGGACCCAATGGTCTTTTTTGACTGGGATAATGTGATACGTGTTGACCCCTAGCCAAAAAATTCTCCATTTGTGCATCATGTTCAATGTACTCTATATGGTAATGGTGGAGCTAGAGCCAAAAGCAAACACTTCAATGATACTTCCAACCTGTGACACCAGTTGACTCTTGAGAAGGGAATTATATCATAGCCATCATAGTGTGCCTTTGAGAGTTCTTTCCGGAGAGGATGTATCCATTATTCTTTTGTATTATGCGTGCATGAAACGGCACACATGTTAAAAGAACAGTTATTCACAATGTTCGTTTCTTGGACGAGATTTAACTGGACATATCTCTTTAAACCATAAGCAGTGCAAGTGTCAAGATATGTACTCTCTGATGCTGTGGTGTTTATTTTTTTTTTCTTGGGTTGATTCTCTTCCCTTTTTTGCACCGTTTACTTTGTATTTTGATTCAGAGTTTACATGAATGATTTTCTCTTCATATGTACTTTTTACGTCTGGACTCTGCAAGCAGCATTCCCTTGTTTCTCGTTTTTAATGTTGCTTGTTTGTCTTCTCCCTGCTGTGCCCCTAATGTCCAACATTCAGCACTCATTGTGGTCTGGCATTGCAAGCCCATGTGGCGTAGCAAGCCTTGTCACTAGCAGGGCTGACCTCACCAGTTCACATTACAGAGCCCCCTCAATCTCTCTCTTGGTGACCATGGCGTACATCAGATGACGCTTATCTTGAAGTGTCTCTCTCGCCTTTTGAATACGCGCAAAGGTTGAAATTCTTTTATGAAACAGTAAAGTTCCAACTTCTGAAAGATTACATACACAAGAAGCTATTTGTATAGTTGCTCAAATTAAAAATTTAATGTCACTAGTCCTTTAAGGGCTGAGGGTAAGCCGAATTTTTTAAAAAAGGTGACTTTTTTTGTCTTTCCAATTAGGGAAGTTCACCTCCTTATGCACATTTCCAAGGTTGTATGCACATTTTCCAAGGTTGTATTTCTGGCTAAAGAACAGTTTTTTCCGTGAGCAAGTATAAAGTGACCATGTCCGATTTTAGAATGTGCTTCGTGTTTATTGTCATTTTTTCCATCAAGAAACTCCTAGCTCCAGATCAAAACGCTAGTCTGGAATGAGCTGTATTAAGAAGTTGCTTGGCAGCCATTGCATAGCTGATGTTTCTGCCAAGGCAATCTAAAGACGCTGTGCATCATGTTTTTACCACATTTGTGCTTCAAAGCTGCGCACCAAAAAATGTCTTTGTTGGGCTTCACCCTCCCAAGATTGCAACATTGGGTGCGGCTCTTTCATTCAGTGATGGTAGCATCGCAAGAGCCAGCATTCAAACTAATTTGGATTGAACCCTGTGCGCAACAGCACCAACAAGTAGCTAAAAGAGGTTGACTCTGTTTTCAAAGATACTTTGTGAACAGAGCTGCACAACAGCCGACTAAATAGGTAAGGCAGGACAGACGACTGGCTGAAAAGCGAAAGCATGATTTCGACGGTGATTATGAAGCTGGTGCTTACTGAATAAATGACTTGAGTGGTGTTTGTGGGAAGAAAGTAGTTTTTCACCTCGTTTCTTATTTTAAACTCAATTATCTCCAAACTGTTTTTCATGTAGGTACCATTATTTCCTATATCTTCCAGGAGAACCGGCTAATTCTTTTTTCCTCTCATCTTCATGTTGTCACACCTACTGTGCCAGAATTGAAAATATGCACGCAATGGTTTTCTTGTTACAAAATTTTTAATATGTCAGCCAAAATTTAGACACTGGCGGGAAAAAATTCATAAAAATTGTAATTTTAGCCCGATTTTAGTAATTCTGGTAGTTAAAACAGCCCCAAATTTGAAAGAAAATCATGTACGCATTATGTAGAAGCCGAGTAAAATGCCGAGTAAAAGCCGAGTAAAAGCCGAGTAAAAGCCGAGCTTTTAGTAGAAGCCGAGAAAAATGTACCTCAAAATGGTCAAAAATGCATGGGAAGTATAGGGCCTACCCTGTCACCTTAAATCGCCTTTATTCTTCACAAGGGCAAGAAAGATGAGAACAGGGCTGCTTTCGACATACATTCCTTAGTAACACCCACTCTTCACTCAGTAAAAAGGAAAAACAAAACACAAAGTTTCGTTTCAGGCTGGTATAAAAGGACCATTACCTTGTTTAAAATTTTGTAATGAAAAGGGAAATAGGTGACATCGGTGCCAGAGAAAGGTGCCCAGAGGTTGTTTTCATTCATGTGAAGTACAATTAGAATGCAGTAGTTTTTAGTGGTATTATGCAAAAGGAGGGTAGTAATGTAGACTGATATGCGATTGTTAAGTGCATGATTGTTGCATTTATTGAGTGCAGGAATCACCACAGTTGAAACACCTTACATTATACAATTTTCATGTCTAGGCGGTGCTGTTACCCGATTCACCTTGCTTGCGATGTCAGCTTGTGAAATGAGAGCAGCCTTAGTAAAACTGTACTGAAAGAAATGCTGAAGATAAACTAATCTCTGAAATCCGCTTTCGCTCGCTACTAACTTTTTTCCGCAAGAAGTTGAGAGGTTTTTTAACAGCCTCATGTCGTTTTCAATTATTTTTGTGGATCATACTCCTCATTTTTTCCCCCACAGATGTTAACTCCGGGTGGCTGCTGTTAGCCTCAACTGTAGTTTATGGCCTGGTTTTAGGTGAAGCTTGCACACATTTAGAGGGTCTTTTTTGGGTGGAATCGGTGCAAACGAAACGAAGAGAAGGGAAGAAACATAAGGACGGCTGCTGGCCTAACAACTCATGTTACACGTGCTGGATTTATCACATAGCCATAGCGTTAGCCATGAAAGCATTCTGGCTTCTGCGTGCATGACAAACTACCCCTGCACTATAACTAACCTGAAGTTCATATTGGAAAGTGTTCGGTATCTTTCAGCAGGCTATTCGATCGAAAATGGTACACTGGAACCTGCCAGAGGCAGCGCGTCCATACATAGTTTCAGTAAGCCTGCCAGTGCAGAAGGAGCTAACATGGGGCCAAATGTGAAGAGAGAGAGAGAAGAAACGTTAAGAGTCGTTCATTGCGAACTCCACACTGGACGGAGGTGGTTCCCTGTTCACGGGAATCCATTTGCTGCTCTCGCCTCCTGGCCCCTGGTGACCAGTAGTAACTGATCCTCCAGGGCGGGGCTGGTCAGCAAGATCATTCATCTCTCGTTAAAGGGTAGAGTGGGGTTGGTCGGGCGAGACTCGGGTAAGGGGGGTGGGTGCTTAGGGCTAAACCTACACTCTCCTATCATGTGCTGGAGAGTGCCTAGTTTTTTACAGATTGGGCAAGCTTCTTCGAATTGGTTTGGGAACATGCGGTTGAGTAGACGGGGGTGCGGAAAGGACTCTGTGTCGATTTGCCGGTATATAGTTTGCTGTTCCTTCGTGAGTGCTGCGTGTGGTGCTGGTAGCGTCCTCTTGTCGTGCCTAGAGTTCCTGTATATGCTCCTTACGGGAAGCAAGAGTTGCGCATAGGTCCGCCATCTTGACCGCCGAGCATCCAAAGCAGCGTGGGAAAGCCAACCGTTGGGCTTGAAGGAGTCGTGCGCACCGCGCGAGGGGAGCGTGAGCGCGCCCCGACGTCGCTGCTTTTTTTTTTTGTAACGCGCGCTTTGCTTTATTATTAGGGGTGTTTTCCTATAACGCATATCCGAATATCGGGAAGATATGGCTGTGCAAAGTGTTCCGAAATATCCCTCCAGGTCTTAACAAACATGTGTTACTATAAATTTAACGAAGACGTGACTCGTTTTGCTCAATAAACGTCTGTGCTGGTTAGATGCCTGGTATAGAATCAGCACGCGCGTATATCCACACTGGGTTATTTGGAACTCAACCTACAGTTTTTGCTGTCTATAGTGCATGTCGGCAAACTTTCATGCCTTCACAACGTAAAGTGATGTGACAAAACGCGTTCGAGCGTTCGACCTACAGTTTTTACAGTCTATAGTGCATGTCGGCAAACTTTCATGCCTTGACAACGTAAAGTGATGTGACAAAACGCGTTCGAGCGTTCGGCAAGGTTGCAAAAACTGTTTTACCTGGCATGTGATTACCGGGAATCGTGATGCCTTCTGCCAAAGCCGACAGCACTGTGTCCGTGTTTCCTTCCTACGTCCTATCGTTTTTTTGTCCAAGCTGAAATTTCAAGTCGGTATGGAAAACCAGCTCGCCCAAACCCAAGCAATTCTGCCTAGAATTTGTTTTGGTCTTCCATTTTCTCTGTTGTCGGTTATTAGCAGCTGACTGTTCCTTTTGTTCGAATGCTTACATGAGAAGCTGACGCCTAGCTCTTCGCGCTGACTCACATGACCGCGTACTGAAGTTGTGCAAAAAAGATACTCTTCATGTACTAGCGTGTTGCGGCTTGTCGCTCTCGCGCTACGAACTACGAATGCGACATGGCAGCGGCGCAAAATGTAGGAAAGATGCCGACAGCAGAGGGCAGCAGCGGCGTTGCAGCCGCATCGCCGGCTTCTCTGCGGTGCGTGGATGCTTTTTGGGCACGTGACGGCGATCAGCGAATAGGGTCGTGAGCGGCGAATGGAAATCAAAGGCGCAACTCTTGCTCCCGTAAGGAGCATATACAGGAACTCTAGTCGTGCCTGTAATAAGTGGTTATTTCCCTGTAGGTAAGCAATGGTTGGTTTTTTGCCTCTACTGCAGATGCGGCCCGGTAAGTCAGTGCCCGGGCCTGCTGGTGGGCAAACTCGTTACCCTCCACCGCAGGATGGGCCGGCACCCACACTAATTCTACGGTTTCCTTCGGAGGTTTTTTCTCCTTGAGCACTCGTCTGTAGGCTTGCTGGGAATCCGTGACCACCTTGGTCTTGTCCGGTAGAGTAAGGGCCAGAGCAATCGCCAGCTCCTCGGCCTCTTCAATGCTCTGAACTACAGCGGATGCACACGTCAGCAGCTTTTTCGTGGTTGTCACCATTGCTGTTGACCGGTTCGTACCGTCATTCATGGAGGCGTCCGTGAAGATAGCACCTTCTTCTTTTGCCAGAAGCATGTTGAGAGCACGAGCTCTTGCCTCCCGCCTACCGCCATGGTACGCTGGGTTCATGTTCTTGGGGATGGGCTTGGATTTGATGGCTTCCAGCCATTCATCTGGCAGCTGGTCTCTGTCCTCAGATAGCGTTGCCTTCCAGCCGATTTCCTGCAAGATGCGTCTGCCCGCTTTTGTTTGGCTCAGCCTTTGCTTCTGATTGGCGAGATGGGCATCAATGAGCTCGTCGACCGAGTTATGCAAGCCCATTTCCAAGAGTTTGCATGTAGACGCGCTCATAGGAACTCCAATAGCTTGCTTGACGGCTTTGCGGATGATGACGTCCAGCACCTGTGTGTCCGCTTTGTTCAGAACGAGGTAAGGTGCCACATTTGTTATTCTAGTTACCACAAAGGCTTGGACGAGCCTAAGTGTGTCCCTCTCCTTGAGGCCTCGGGTTCTTGACGCCACCCGTCGGAGCATATGAAGGATTTGTTCCGACGTGCGCTTTAGTTTCGCAACGGGTATAGATGCCCTGTTGTCGGCCTGGATGACTAATCCGAGAATTTTTGTGCTGGGGCGTGGGAGGATGTCTTCGCCCCCTACGCTGACTTTTTTTATGTCCTCTTTTTGTTTCTTAGGCGCCCTTGGCTGGATGATCACCAGCGCTGATTTAGCTGGGGAGCATCTAAGACCACACCCTTTGGCGAATTTGTCCACAACATCTGCGGCTGCCTGCAGCGTGTCTTGGATCCATCCTAAAAAGCCTGCTTTCGTCGTCCAGAGCGAGATATCGTCGGCATATAGCACATGCCCCAATCCTTCGATCGCTCCGAGCGCCTTTGGCAGGCCCAGGAGCGCCATGTTTAACAAAAGGGGTGACAAGACGGGTCCCTGGGGGGTCCCCTGGCTACCCAGTTTCACAGGAGGGGATACCTCTTCCCCCACTTTGATTCTCGCCTGGCGGTCAGTCAAGAAGTCCCGTACATAATTGTATACCCGTTCTCCGCATCCGGTGCACTGGAGGTTCGATAGGACGCTGGCGTGAGAGACGTTATCAAATGCGCCCTTGAGGTCAAGCGCCAAAATGGCTCTTTGCGAATATCGCGTGGCCTGCTTCATGACCTCCTCTTTTATTTGTAGCAACACGTCCTGCGTTCCGAGGCGCTTTCGGAATCCAAACATGGTATCTGGCATCTGATTGGTGTTTTGTAGATGCTTTTGCAGCCTATTTAGCACCATCCGCTCCATCACTTTACCCACACAAGACGTGAGGGAAATGGGCCTTAGATTGACAATGTGCGGAGACTTTCCGGGCTTCGGTATGAACCTGATCTCTGCCTCCTTCCATCGCCTCGGTAGGTTGCCGCTCACCGAGGCCTGGTTCATGTGCCGCAAGAGATCCTTCCTGGATCTGTCGCTCAAGTTTTTAAGCAGCCTATACGTGATGGTATCTGGACCCGGGGCACTATTCTGACGGCTCTCGGCAATTGACACCTTAAGCTCAAAGTCGGTGAACGGTTTGTCCAGCGTCTCGTTGAGTGCTCCCCGATAATATCTTGGCCGCTGTACACTCCTGTCCGTCTTGAGGTATTTGTCTCTAAGATCCCCAAGGAGCCTCTTTACATCGCCATTGTAATTGTTCAACGTACTCTTCATATTTCTGTTTATCTCACCCTTGTTTGTTACTGGATCAATAAGGCGTCTAAGGAGCTGCCACGTCTTGCGAGCCGGTAGAGTTCCCTGAAGTTCGTCGCACAGGCTGAGCCAGCTCTCCCTGGATAGCTCCGCAGCGTATTCCGCAGCCTGTTTGTTGATTTCTTGGATTTTTTTGCGGAGCTTTCTATTGCGTCGCTTCCGCTTCCAGCGTTTGGTCAGACTGCGCCGAGCTTGCCAGAGATGGGCCAGTTTTGCGTCGACACGTGGGCTTTGGTTTGTGGTTGCAATTCTCTCGGTGTGTTTTTCCACCAGTGTGATTTGCTCCTCTTCCCAGTGCTCGTAGGGCTTGCTCTCCGTCGTTGTCTCTTCTACCCCCTCCTCCTGCTCCTTCCTAAGGTTGTCCCAGTTCGTTATTCGTGCTATGCCGAACTTCGCCCTGAAGGCGGGGCCCCTTACTGTGATGTTCAGGACGTCGTGGTCGGACCCCAAGTTCACTCCTGTGTTTTGCCACGTAGCGTCCAGGATACCTGTCAAGAGCGACAGGTCAGGCGTGGTATCTCTGGTAGCGCTAATACCCATTCGTGTTGGAGTGCCTGGTTCATTGAGCAAGGCCACATTGCGCTGATCCATGAGGCTAACTAGTTGCCTACCTCTTTTCGAGCAGAATTTGTACCCCCACGTCGTATGCGCCGCATTGAAATCACCAAGTACGAGCAAAGGTCTATAGCCGGCTTTGTCCATGGCATCCTGAATTGTCCCCGCTAGGTCAAGGTCCTTCTTGGAAGGTCTGCAGTACATATTGAGTATAAAAACGTTGTGTACACTTCCTATACCTCGGCTGTGGATTTCAATCAAGGTGTGCTCGCACCCTCTTTGTGTTGTGAGATGTGTTGCCGCTATTGTGTTCTGCACCAGCACTGCTGTCCCTCTTTCCGTCGGATCGACGTACGTTACGAAGCCCGGGAGTTTGGGTTTCTTGTTTGTTTCCTGCATGACCAAGATGTCTGGCTTGCTGTCGAGTGAGTCCACATGTTGTTGTAGCTCACCTGCCTTGTCTCTAAAGCCACGGCAATTCCACTGGATAGATAGATAGATAGAAACTTTATTGTTCATGGGATGGTGGGGCGAATCAGCCGCCTCGGTCCAGGTAGCCGCTGAGGGCCCTGATGATGTGGGCCGCCAGTTCCCGTTGCTGTTGGAGACTGGCCGCAACAGCCAGCCACTCTCCGGTGTAATTGTGTGGTTGGGTAGGGTTGTAGGGGCACTCCCACAGAATGTGGTCCTGGGTAGGGGGAATAAGGCAGTGGGGACAGAGTGGGACAGGGGTGTCTGGCGTGCGTTGGAACAGATGGAGACGAGTGGGTGTGTGCAGTGTATATGTTTGCGCCTGCCGAATGACTACTTGCTCGCGACGGGTAAGCCCGGAATGGAGAAGAGGGAACGTGCGGCGTATGCTTAGAATGTCTGCTAAGGTGGGGAGCGGAGGGGGATGACAAGGATTTGTGTCGCGAGCGTCGACAGGGGCCCGGAGGAGAGCTTCGCGGGCAAGCTGATGAGCGCGTTCGTTCCCTGCGACGCCTGCGTGACCAGGGATCCAGTGCACGTGAAAAGACCCTTTAACGTTGTTGAAGAGGGACAGTGAGGAGGGGAACGCAAGACCTTGAGCCAGGTGGTAGCATGCTGACTTCGAATCCGTGTAGATGTTGGTCGTGCGGACGGGGGATGTGTTGTCAGCAGCGGCAAAAGCGATAGCGAGAAGTTCGGCTTCTTCTGGGGAGGTGCAGCGTCGAGTGATGGAGTAGTGAGTACCCTCTGAAGTGATGAAGGCGACCGCACCGAGGTTATCTTCAAATGCCGCATCTGTGAATACGTGGCGGCTGTCGGTATCACGGTTTACTTTCTTGGCGTAGTATGCGGCACGAATAAGACGGCGTTTGGGATTGCGTTCCTTGTCCATGTGGCGGGGAATAGGTGCTACGGTAATATGTTGGAGTATTTTGCTGTCTAGAGGAGTTGGTTGAGGTCGAGGAGGACGGGACGGGTATCCTAATGTGCGTAAGATATGAAGGCCTGTTGCAGTTTCGGAGAGGCGTTGACGTTGGTGGCTGCGGTGGATGTCAATTATGTCAGTAACCGTCGGGAGAACACCAAGTTGCGCAAGTCGGGTGGTGCTAGTGGTAATAGGAAGACCCAGAGAAATTTTTGTCGCTTTGCGGATTAGGGCGTCAAGTTTCCCTTCCAAGGTGCGCGTTAGGACGACGTACGGAGCTTGATAGCGAATTCGGGAGAGGATAAGAGCATCACGGAGTTGAAGAAGGTCCTGTTCTTTGAGTCCCCTGGAGCGTGTAGTGACACGGCGCATCATGTTAAGAATGGGTTCGGCCTGACGGAGAGAATTGTGGTATCAGTTGGCTTTTTAGTAGGACACCCCATCTTGATTTGGGGTGACACTACTGGTTGTGCGACCACCCTCAGATCCCGTCTTGGCATACGGTACCCCCTTCCTTGTCTTTTGCGTCAGTAGAAGCTGATTAACGTTGGCTTCAAGCCTGTCTATCCTAGATATGTTTGAGGTCATTTGCGTGACCAGTTGTGATACCTTGTTTGCGAGCTGCGCAAAGGTGCTGTTCATTTCTTGCATGGGATACACCCACTCTGGTTCGTCCTTTGTGGCTGACATTGGTGACTTTTGGTGTTCCGGCTGCTCTGGCTGGATGTCCTGCTTGGGTACCTTTCTCCTTGCTTTGGTGTCCGTCCTTTGGCGACAGCTCTCAGTCTCGCTTTTATTTAATATCGATCGATACATTTCACTTAGATTTTCTATTTGTGCAGTTAGTTTAGCAATCTGCTCATTTCGTTTGGTTACCAATGACTTCAATTGTTCGCACTCTTTACATTGCTTCTGAGGCTCTTGAAATAAGGGGGAAATTGGTTGTCATCTATGATGGAGGATCTGTCTGACCACCCCACCTGTTTTAGGTTGCTCCTCGCTGGTGTCTTGTTACTGGACCTTGACCTGGACCTCGACTGCTGTTGCTGCCGTCAGCGACACGTGTTGAACCGGTGTTGGAGGTCCTCCTCCCCCTTCGTCTTGGAGTCGCCGATCGGTCCCTTCGACCTTGGCTCGATGTTCGGTCCCGCCTCGACAGCCGCTGCTGCTCCACCGACGCTTTCTGTTGCAGGCCTTGTTGCGACTTCACCTGATGTAGACCTTGCGCCTGTCGTCGCTGCTGCTGCTGCTCTCTCCGGCGAATAACGTACGGAGTGACGAAGCGCCTCGAACATCCTTTGGCGCCCGTAACGTGAGCGCCTTCGCACAGGGAGCACTTTGCCACGCAGGTGTGGTCAGGACCTGGGTCGCGCGTACCGCACTCGTGGCAGGCGCGTGTTCCTGGGCGTGGGCAGGCCGTGTTCCGGTGGCCCACCTCGTAGCACACACTGCACACTGGTACTGTTTTCTTGTGGAGTGTGCACCGGTGTGCCGTTCCGTAGAGGTAGACGCAGCGGGGAACTTCTCACCCTGCGAACGTCAGGATCACAGTATAGTTGACTTTTCCCCCATCCGCCTTGCTGCGTACAACTCGAAGCCGTCTTGCTCGATGTTTTCAATGATTTCTTGAATTGTGAATTCTTCCGGAGCTCCTTGAATGACACCCTTGACTGAGTCGTTGTCACAAACTCGAGCGTACGACGTCTAAAAGTATCGTATAAATTTTTCATTTTATTGTACAGCGCCTAACTCTTCTTCAGTCGTCCGATTCATCCAGTTGGGTTCTATTCGGCCCGAGAAAGGGCTGGAACTTTCTCGAACGAAGCGACAGTAACGCGATCCCCCGCCGGCTCGCCGGCGAGAAAACAACAAAAATAAAACCTCCGTCGCTCCAGTTTCGTCGAAGCTTCCAGTACTTTCGAGGAGGTGCGCGTGGCCTTGCCAGCTCTTAAGAGCGTCGATCATTCTAGAAGGGAAAAGAGTGAAGTTATTCGCTGACGGCGGCGGGCGCGCTGTGTGTGTGCTCTCCTTCTCCGCGCCGGCACGGTTATAAAAGGAGAAGCCGCGCCTAAGCAAACCAGCTACGTTTGGACGTCGTGATTGACAACGGTTCATCACACCATCGGCGACCCGCGCCCTGGAGGACTCCAACGTGCTCCCGGGCCTCGAATGACCGTGATCGTCTCGGACGGCCTGGCCTACAGCGAAGCCACGCTTCCCAGGTAGCCGACTCGCCTCCGACAGCGGTGCATCGTCCGGCCCGGTCGGTGAATATGCTGGGACTCTGTCTCTCATAAGCATCGAACTGTTCGTTTCTTTTTAGTCAACTGCTCCGATTCGTAATCTTCATTTGTTAACGCTCCTGTTTGTATCAATTTGTCTAATTGAACTGTTTCTTGTATTAGAATTCCAACCGCGTTGTCTGTCATTATCGATCTGTTACCTCGTGCTTGTGTTTGTAACTTGCCTGTCTAAATATAAGTCTTTGTGTTGTTTTTTTTTTCGTTCAGGGCTCTTGCTCATTCTTGCCGCTCTAGTCGGCGAAAGCCGCACATCAGACGGCCACCCCCTTTGTCACCTGTGCCCTGTAGATTCGGTGGGGTTTGTTGGCTCTCATGAGTCAACTCCCCATATCTTCTGGCAGTGCACCCTAATTTAAGGAAACGGGAGACAATTTCTGGCGTCCACGGCAGGACGTCTGATGTGAGCGGTAGGGAGGAGAAAGAGCCTGGAACTTTTTTGGCATAGGTTGTTAGTGCCTTTATAAGCGGGTGCTCTTGTAAACTTTCTCTGTGTAGATATACCTAGCTAGAGGCTAGAGTATTGTGACTAGATTGCGATACATTTGCAATCATGGATTTAGAGAAAATTGTAGCATTGGGCTACAAGCTGGGCCTCTCAGGGGCCGAACTACGGAAGTGGGTAGCTCAGAAAGAAAAAGAAGAAAACGAGAAAGTTAAGAGAGCAAGACAGACAGCACGAACAGAAGCTGAGAGGAAAGGAGAGAAAGAATTTCGGAGACAACTTCGGTTGGAACGAGAGGAGAAAGCAAGCAAAGAGGAGCTAACAGGAGCAAATGTTGATGCTCAACGTTTGAAGCTCGACTGCACATCAGCAGATCGGAGCATGAGAGGAGAGAATAGGCGCCTGTGTCTCAGTACCAACCTTGAAAAGGTTAAGGTAAATTTCGGAAACGCGCTAGCGGACCGAAGTAGGACCAGCCAAAAACCCCCGCTGAAATGTTACTCTTGTAACAAGTTTGGGCACATTGCCAAGGACTGCTGGAGCAGCTTTAAGAGAAGTAGTGCTTCCAGATGTTTTAAGTGCGGGCGGGCTGGATATCAGGCTGCGACATGCAGGAGCAGCAACGATGAAAGGCGCCAAGATTTGCGCAAATGCGCACCTCCCAAGGCATCCAGACAGTACGATGTTACTGATGGCTCTGAGGAGCGTAAAAGGGGCACGAAAATTCACGTCGTGGGTGCCATTACGGCAATGGGGTCGAAGACAGTGCCGGTGACTGAGGGAAAATTGTCAGGCAAAACCATTACAGTTTTGCGCTCCACCGGCACCAGCACAGTTATTGTGCGAACGGACTTAGTCCGAGAGCAGGAGTTCACTGGGGAAACAAACCCAGTGTTCTTTATGGATGGCTCAATGCGAGAGTTGCCGGTAGCTCAGATCGAGGTGGAGACTCCCTACTACACGGGAAGCGTAACCGCCTTGTGTATGGAGAGGTCCATGTATGACCTCATCCTCGGCAACATCGACGGAGTCAGAGATGCCGACGACCCGATAACTTTAACTGCCCCAGAAGAACCGCCACCCGTTGAGGTGGAAGAGCCACTTATTGAGGAGCCACACTCCGATAAGTCGGCTGGAGAAGCAGCTGTGGTGGCCGTGTCTCAAGACATGAATAGGAGCACCGAGATTGTGCGAAATGAGTTCCATCGGAAAGATGAACTCAATGATGAAAATTCGAGAGATGAGAATAGTGGCCAAAGTACTAACCGTGAGAAGGCAAAGGAATGCCAGGGTAGCTCCGGAGGGGAAGAGGCGGATTCATCCGAGATCCGCAAGGAGGAAATACCTAAAGAATTGTGCGAAAGCGCACCACTTCAGACCTGGAAGGACGATGATCCTACAGGTGATGCGGAGCTTGAGGATGGAGATAACATCCCGGTTGTGGATGTCATCACTACGTCGGGGCCGAACCCTCTAGACGAAGGGGTACCCGATATTGCGGGGAGAGTGCCCGAGGAAACCGTTGTCTTTCCGAAAGACACGGGTAGTTGCACGCTCGTTGTGCAGGAAGACCCAGCTCGAGACTGCGAACTCTCTGGGCAGACTAGCGCCGCGTGCGTAACTGACAGTTCGAGGAGCAAAGAGACTGACTCTAAGGTCAAGTTTAAAACCCCCGTGCGAAGCGGAGCCGCACTCCGCGGAGGGAACGCGCCGTACATAAGCGTCGGCGACGATCCTGTGACTTCAGCGGTGGGAGAGAAACCACCCGCTGTTTCGAAACAAGAACCCCGATTCGAGGCCTCGGATCGAGGTGAAGCCTTGCCCGTCGCAACTCGAGAACCGGCAAAAGCGATACCAGCACGGTTCCGGCTCTCAAAATCTGCGGCCCCTGTGACGGTGCCGCTTAGAAGGGAACGGAGTGTCGATGGGCATGTAAAGAACAAACGTTTGAACAATTTGAAGACCGGCCTTCCAAAATTGTGCAAGCAGCTGAGCTGCCCAAACAAAGAGTGCAGGTTTGGGTGCAAATTTAGGAGCAAACGTGTGCGCCGGCATTGCAGACAGCGGACAGGTGTAAAGAAGCACCGGTCAGTTACTACACGAGGAAAAGTCAGGGAAGGCCAAGTCGCTAGGCGCTCCGATGTTCGCCAGACGAAGGCCCAGACACCGAAGCTTTTTCTTCGCGGGCCCGGTATCACGGCGGACACGAAAGAGTTTGTCGCTCCGTGCAGCATTTGGAAAGGAACTTCTCCGAAGAGAAGAATTCCGCAGGCGCAGTTATGCCAGCGCCCGATAGACACGGGCTAAGCATAAAGAATGCAAATTTAGGTATGCACGTGGGATATGAGTGGAATTGTGTAAGACAGAGTTGTATTTTCACGTCGAGTACTGTATACTTGAACGTTGTATTCATTGTTTCTCTGTCGTACTGTATGCGAAACTTGTACTTATTTTGCCACTCTGGCTGTACAGTGTATATTCACGTACTAGTTGCGTTCTGCGTAAATTTTACTTTGACTATTATACAGTACACATGCCGTGTATGGTTGGCGTTACTAGTGCTGACATTCGCGAACTTTGCGGGTGCATGTTATTATTTGTGAACAACATATTAGTTATGTTTTTATGCGTTTCATTGTATCAGTGCACAGTATGTATTTCTGAGTACTGACGTACACTCCTTGTATTTGAGCCTATGAGACCTTCGCACTGGAGCGCACGATGTATTTTCACGAATTTCGCACTTGTAATGACTAATGGTCCGACATTTCTTACGGGCACTGGCTTAATTCGAACGCTGCGCCAAACCGCTGTTCTGTACGCGAATTCTGTACCTGTCATTATTCTTATGAAGAACATTGGGCTGTACTTGATTTTATGTTAGTAGGCACAGCTTCTTTTGTTCACTAAGTGTGAACGACGCGTACGCACGACTTTGTGAGTTTAGGAATATTATTGCATAATATTCTGAAACTGGGGGGCTGTGTCACAAACTCGAGCGTACGACGTCTAAAAGTATCGTATAAATTTTTCATTTTATTGTACAGCGCCTAACTCTTCTTCAGTCGTCCGATTCATCCAGTTGGGTTCTATTCGGCCCGAGAAAGGGCTGGAACTTTCTCGAACGAAGCGACAGTAACGCGATCCCCCGCCGGCTCGCCGGCGAGAAAACAACAAAAATAAAACCTCCGTCGCTCCAGTTTCGTCGAAGCTTCCAGTACTTTCGAGGAGGTGCGCGTGGCCTTGCCAGCTCTTAAGAGCGTCGATCATTCTAGAAGGGAAAAGAGTGAAGTTATTCGCTGACGGCGGCGGGCGCGCTGTGTGTGTGCTCTCCTTCTCCGCGCCGGCACGGTTATAAAAGGAGAAGCCGCGCCTAAGCAAACCAGCTACGTTTGGACGTCGTGATTGACAACGGTTCATCACACCATCGGCGACCCGCGCCCTGGAGGACTCCAACGTGCTCCCGGGCCTCGAATGACCGTGATCGTCTCGGACGGCCTGGCCTACAGCGAAGCCACGCTTCCCAGGTAGCCGACTCGCCTCCGACAGCGGTGCATCGTCCGGCCCGGTCGGTGAATATGCTGGGACTCTGTCTCTCATAAGCATCGAACTGTTCGTTTCTTTTTAGTCAACTGCTCCGATTCGTAATCTTCATTTGTTAACGCTCCTGTTTGTATCAATTTGTCTAATTGAACTGTTTCTTGTATTAGAATTCCAACCGCGTTGTCTGTCATTATCGATCTGTTACCTCGTGCTTGTGTTTGTAACTTGCCTGTCTAAATATAAGTCTTTGTGTTGTTTTTTTTTTCGTTCAGGGCTCTTGCTCATTCTTGCCGCTCTAGTCGGCGAAAGCCGCACATCAGACGGCCACCCCCTTTGTCACCTGTGCCCTGTAGATTCGGTGGGGTTTGTTGGCTCTCATGAGTCAACTCCCCATATCTTCTGGCAGTGCACCCTAATTTAAGGAAACGGGAGACAGTCGTCGGGCGCAAGTTCGTATATCTCCACAGAATGTTTTTCATCCTTGATTTTGATGTCAGTTACACCGATTAATTTCTCGCCAATCTGAACAGACGGCGTGCTTATCGTTGCAGTATTCTGGGCTTGGTCGATCTGCAGGTGTATGTTTGCTTCACGCCAGGTTGTGCTGGTGGCGTGAAGGAGAGCCAGGGTCAGCTCTGAGATGTGTGTGTGTGAGATGTGCTGCAAGTTGAGCCCAGCGCGGGGTCTCAGGACTAGCTTGCAATGGTCCCTTGGTAGAGGCTTGAACCAGTGCCTGGCTTGACGAAGTGTAGGTCTCGACTGCCGCCCCGGTGGCGAAGGCGATGGTGCTTGCTTGGTTTGGTTATCGGTTAGACGTAGCTGTCTTTGGTCCCGGCGTCGTTGCGCTCTTGATATCACCTCACTCCAACTCTTCATCGACCCTGTCTTCCCCTTTTCGGACAAATTCTGGCTCTCTACCAAACTCTCATCGTGTTGATGCATGCAGTTATCTTCTTCCTCGTCCGATTCATGGGCTTCTACGACGGCCGCATCACCATCGGCGCCAGGCAGCCAAATATGGAGAATATGCAATACTTTTCAAGTGACAAATATTCAGTCTCATCTATATGCATTAAGTTGACTTAATTCCTGAGCCTTTATATTTCTGGGTCTTTACAGTGACGTTTTACCTGTTGTCCATGGGTAGTCACAAGATTCCCCACACCACAGGAATACATGCGAGCAAGAAATGTCAGATTGCCTCTCGGGGAGTTCGTAGAGAGTCCAGGACTGATAATTGAAAACACCTACCATTGTCGCATAACGACTTCTATTTGGCTTCCAAGTTTTTTTTGCTCCCACTACCCATTTTTTCTTCCTTCACAGGTTGCCTTTTACTGTAAAAACAGGGAGACCTAAAATAGATTAAGAAGAAAGTGAGCAAAAGGGTAGAAATGGCGATAAAGAAAAGGGCAGTTGTAGTCACCGGTCCCGCGAACATAGCGCGCGGCATTCAGGACACAACAGCCGCTGTCGGGGGCGTAGGCACTCTGACCCGCAGGTCACGCACTCTGCCTTTTATTGGCACCCTCGTCGCGGCACCTCGTGGATGTACATGGAAGTTGCTCCGTGTATTGTTCCCAGCTGGTGCCAGTTACCACACTTTCCCCATTAACACAACAGTTTTAACAGAAGTTTAGGTTCAAGGAGAACAGGAACAGTTAAACAACGCACAGGAACAGTTAAAGTCACGGAGAATACCGAAGCACAGGACGGCGTTTCCTGGTGCTCTGACGAAGCCGTGGTGTGGGAGGAAACGAGGCGCACTGTGTGCGCGGTGCACCTATGTCCCTGGCCTCCAGTGGGAAGGACGCACCGGAGGTACGCACTTGTTCAGCCAAACTTGGCACCGCGTTCGGATAGACACTGTCCTCGGTGTTCCCTGGAGTTGACGACGGCGGTACTTGTAGCTCGGTGCCTTCAGTGCCAGAGCCACAAAGGCTGTGCCGGCCTGGTATCGGCTGGGGTTGCCTTACGTGATCCAGGTGGCGGGTCCATTGTCGCCCATCACCCAACTGCAGCTCCGTCTGGGAATTATGTTGCCTGGTGACTGTGGCAGGAATCCAGCTCGGACCTGGACGAAAATTCCTGGCGAATACCCTGTCTCCTGGATGTGCTTGCGCCCTCGGCTTGGCTCGTTGATCATAATCCCTCTTCTGAGCGATTCGTTTCTGGAGGACTGTTGTTCATTGATCCGGCCGCAGCAGATCCAACGCAGTCCTGAGCTTCCGTCCCATTAGGAGTTCGGACGGGCCACACCCGGTAACTTCGTGGGGAGTAGACCGATAGGTGAACAGTATTCGGGCAATTTGTGCGTGTAGGTACCCTGTGCCAACTTTCTGTAGCTTCACTTTCATTGTCTGCACAGCTCTCTCTGCAGCACCGTTAGAGGCAGGATGATAGGGAGGCACCAGCATCCTCTTCACGCTGTTCTTCAGAAATATCTCGTATGCTTCACTCACGAACGCGGGGCCATTGTCCGATACCACCATGTCTGGCAGGCCGTGATTCGCAAACATGACTCGCATGCATGCAATTGTGCTTCCCGCTGATGGCGATGAAACTGGGAACACCTCAATCCATTTGGAGAAAGCATCTATTGCAATAAAAAAAGTAAGAGTTCCTGTACGGCACTGCATAGTCCACGTGAATTCTTGACCATGCCCTATCTGGGAACGGCCATGGCATCAGCGGCACTGGTCTAGATGGTCGCTGTTGCTGTTGGCACGCACCGCTCAGCGTACGGGAATCCTCACGAGCAGCTTCGATGGCCCTCACCGTACTTACCGCGGTTTCTAAGGTTAGATCAGCTGTTTCTAATAACCGCGTTTGCATCGGGACGTCGTTAATGCTACTGACGATTTGGTCTCGTAGCATACGGTTCCGGAATGACTCAAACTTGCAGTCCTCGGCCAGTCGCTTCAAAGATGCTATGTAGTCCCCCACCGCCTCCCCTTCCCGCCTGTGGATTGAAAAAAACTTGAAACTTCCTACCACCTCCAACACCCTTGGCGCGAAGTGGTTGTTGAGAGCTTCAAAAATTGTCGCTAAGTTCGTCTCTGCAGGTTTTCCTGGGGCCAGTAAACTTCGTAGCAAAGAATACGTCGCGGCTCCGCAACAGGTCAGAAATACGGCCGTCTTCTTGCCGTCGGGGACGTCGTTCACCGTGATGTAAAGCTCCACCCGCTCCCTGTATTCCGTCCAATCCATGGTGTCCGCGTTGAACTCGTCTATCTTCCCGGTGACCGGCATGGCTGCTCGTGCCTCGCCGTTCACTTGACTCATCGCCAATTGTAGTGACCGATCCCGCGAACATAGCGCGCGGCAGTCAGGACACAACAGCCGCTGTCGGGGGCGTAGGCACTCTGACCTACAGGTCACGCGCTCTACCTTTTATTCGTGGATGTATTCGCGCTCTACCTTTTATTCGCGCTCTACCTTTTATTCGCTCTACCTTGTATCTCGTGGATGTACATGGAAGTTGCTCCGTGTATTGTTCCCAGGTGGTGCCAGTTACCACAGCAGTGACGAGTAATGATAGCGGGAACGGTGGAGTATATGCAGTGCAATCAGCAGTCCCTCACACAGGCCAACAATCAATAGACTACCTTCACTGCACACACTGCCAAGAATGCCTTGGTCCCACAGTGGAGGATCAGCACCCTCCCCAGCCATAGGTCGGCCGGTCTAGACTGCCTTTGTGTGGGAGAATCTTCCTCTTGCTGGAAACAGTGCAAGGCAGGGAGCAGATGTAGCAGGACATTAGAGGGCAGAGATTATTGAGCTACAGAAGGCAACAGGACCTGATGACAGTTACTTGGCAAGGATTCACATAAGTCGAAGGGAAAATGTGGTCGGCAAAGTGGTTACAAACATTCAGGCTGTGCTCGTGCAACTACTTAATGGAGATCTTGAACTGCGACCATGGATACGCTGGCAGACTCAAAGCATCATCCACTTCAAGTGCTTCACTGTGTTGATTGAACTAGCATACACATTATCTTGTGTTGTACAGTGCTTACAGCACTCACAGCACAGCGTACGTCTTAGAGAATGAGTACAGGTGACGACGTCTGGATGGGTGAGGCTTGCGGAGGCGATTCACCCTCCTTTCAGTGGAATGGCTGCTTCTGTGTGCAACACAAAGTGGGCCTGAGAATTAGAGCAATGGCTGTATAACACCACAAGGGAAGGCGTACGGTCAGAGGAGGCTCGCCGTGAGGAGGCTCACCAAGGCCACTCGCAACTGGAGGAACTTCGCTCTTTTTTGCTCTCATTTACAAAGTCCGTGATAATGCTGAGCTGGGTGTGTTCCTGCACAAGGAAATAGCCCAGTGGCGTAGACTTCTTATTTTTCCGGGGGGGCAGACCTGGAGTGCTCCTCGAAGCGGCGAAGGGAGGGGGGAGGAAGCGGTGGGGGGAGGGGTCCTATGAGATGACACGTCATCACCCCGCTACAAAGAGGCTACCACTAATCATCATCATCATCATAAGGGGCACCTGAGCAGTGAGGGCCTTTTACATTGCGTCGGCTAACTACGAGGTGTCCCCAAATAAGACGTCCCGCAAATCTATGAACCGTGAACTTCAGCGGTTTGACGCATCCAGTAGAAATTTCTTTGAATACGTGTTTTACTGGTCACATTTATTCAAAAATATTGCATGACTGAACCATCAAAACCAAAAAAAACGAGTCAATTTGTTTTTTTTTTTTCATGGGCAGTTCGGGGGGTAAAAAGAAAGGGACACGAGAAAGGGACACGACAGGGGCGCTACGCGCTGCTATGTTCATTTCCGGTAAGAGCCCCCGAAACGGGTCGCACTTTGACCCCTCATTTTTGTATCCGTGTGTGTGTTGTGCCAGAGTGCCCGACACAAATTCGCTGCACCTGGTGACGTGCCGATGGCGGGGTTGATTCGCGCCTAGGTCAAACCGCCCGCGTCAGACCTGCCGCGACTGGGCGGGAAAGGCGCCGCCGAGTCTGCTCTCCCTTTCCCATCGCGACGGCTGGACCAAATCATGCCTGGTACGAACTAATCCCCGCAGACACGCAGCAAGTAGCGCCTGGAGACGCCGCCGCAGAGTCGCCTTCCCTTTCCGCGGCTCGGCTGACGCAATCGCTTCGCCTCCATTCGCCAGATTCATAATGCGGCCAGTGATAGCTCCGACGGGAGGCATTGGAACTGCACGCGGCTGCAACGGAACCCTCTGAGTATAAAACCAGCCCGGAAGCAGCGGTGGTGCGGCGGCATCTCATCGAAGGCCCTGAGTTGAGAAGTGCTATCGCGCTTGTCTTAGCCACGTAACGCTCTTGCTACCTTTGTATATATTGTACATAAATGCTGCTTCAAATAACCGTCAGCTCGGCTACTTTGTCGCTATGGTCTGCGGCCGCGTCAATAGCGGACTGGGCAGGACAACGTCGCAACAGTAGTGACTAAGCTGGGATGGCCCAGTCCCAACAGTGTATCTGTATGTGTTTAGGAGGCTTGGAGCGGGTATCGCTCGCAGTCGACGGGCGCAGTGCACCCAGTTGCTGCCGCTGCTTGGCAGCCGTTACAGCACTGTCCAACTGCTCTGGCGTGCTTTGTGACCTCGAAAACAAAGTTTGCAGACAGGCTTTTCGGAGGCGTGATAGCTTGCACTGACTTCACTGTATTCCCGTGTTGGTGCGTTGGTTGCACAGTGAAAATCGGCTGCTCTTGGTTCCAGAAGCGCTGATGAAGCTGAGAGCTATCCATAAAAAAGTGCGGTGGCGTCGTTATGGGCAAGCAACATGTTTTACGAGACGTTCCAAGACGCGAGCTAAAGGTAAAATCCGAACGTCTGGCGTTGGCGTTCATCATATAAAACGGCCCTTTCACGAGGCCTTCCACAGTGCGAGCTTAAACTCGGCAGAAGTTGCTAGCGAGGAGTGGTCGCCCCGTCAGTGAACAGCAGATGAAGGTAGGGGAAGAACAACCACCGAAATTTACCATCGTCGTCAGCTTACACGGTGGCATAAACGAGAAGCAGCCTCGGGAGGCCACAGTGCGCGGTGGCATAAACGAGAAGCAACGCATCGGGTTGCCATTCGAAAGCAAAACGCTCCTCCAGCAGCAAGATGGCAGCGCTGTTCGACAAAATATGCGAGGCGAAACAAGGCGTCACACGCGTTCGACTGGGCATTATGATGTCCGATTAACAACTCACAACCTGCACGGTGGGGCTATATGCTCACTTGAAAATGGACATCACGAGGACATAGTCCTACCAAACCTGAGCAAAACGTTTCAAAACGAGAGCCTAATAAAACCATGTGGTTGACACAAACCATGCAGTCAATTTGACGCGAATCACGTAAACTAACTGCGACTGTTTAAATGAGCGGTTCCGCTCACGAAACGACTCCAGAGCATGACATGCATCTATGGAAACTGCTTAAGATAGGAAAAGAGCGACTTCGTTGCGCGTAGTGCATGCATTGTGAGCAGCCCCCACCGCTTCCCCTAAAACAATTTGAATGAAGCGAGCCGAACGAAGCAGCTACGCGTTCCCAGGCCCCGCATTTGTAATCAAAAATAACTGCTCCAATCAACAGGTGCCGTAGAAACAGAGCAACTGTGGCCGCGCTTCCCACCGGGACCTAACCCCCTCGCTTTTTCCCTTTTCACCGCGACCCATTAGCGAGCGACCGCCAAAAAATTCCCGCGCCTTCCCGCGAGGGGAACGCGAGTAAATGCAGAGCATTGGGGCCTCAGTACTGATTGAAGGCAGTGTTGCTTCCATCGCTTCTTCCGTGATGCTGGAGTAGCAGACACGAGTAAACGTGGGCACGAGCGTCAACCAAGGAAGGAAGGAGCAACGCAGTGACTGAAACACGAGCGACCGCTTGCCGCTATATTTGCAGCGCCCGCAGTAGAGGGAAAGCAGTACGGGGGGGAGAACGCGCATGCGCAAGCAGTGCGCACCCTTCCACGCCCCACCGCGCTGCTATCACGCACCTGTTACGCCGAGACCGCGACGGAGCGAACGGGCTGACTACGACGCATGCGCGCGCCAGCTGCTGTTGAGAGAGAGGAGGGAAGGAGAGGCGCACCTGCTGCGGACGCGAAACTGTTGACACCGTCCAACGCAGGAACAGGCGAGGCTAAGAAATGCTCTGCATTTAAAAACGCTAACAGCGCCAAACAAGGACAGGCAAAGGAGGGAGGTGCAGTTTTCGTTGCCTGATTTTACCATCCTTGAGAGTTAAGCAGCACAGCGGAACCGCTAAACGTCTGAAACTCGTACACGTGCGTCCAGACTTGAGTCAGCACCAAGTTGAAAAGAAACGGGCTCAGCACGCTTCCCTGGGGCACCCCGGAGCGGACGTCTCGAGGACTGCTGGTCGCCCGGCCTACCTTCACCCGCAGGGTCCGGTCACGCAGGAACGCCCGGATGTAGCCTCCTAGGCGCCCCACAACGCCCATGCCGTCCAGGGCCTCCAGGATGGCCCCGTGGGCAACCGTGTCGAATGCCGACCGCATGTCCAGCAGGAGCAGGAAGGCCACCTCTTGTCATGGCGGGCCTGTTCCAGCATGGAGATGGCGTCCCCCAGGGAGTCAGCCGTGCAGCGGTGCCACCTGAAGCCGCTTTGCTGCTCCCGGAAGACGCCGCTGTGGTCCGCAATCCACTCGAGACGGGCCAGGGCTGCACTCTCCATGACCTTCCCAGCAGCCGACGTCAGAGACACGGGACGGTAGGACTCTGGCTCCGTCGGGGGCTTGCCGACTTTGAGAATTGGCGAGATGAGCCCCACGAGCCAGGGTGGCGGGAGGACACCAGTCCGCCAGACTCGATTGAACAGTCGCAGAAGCGGCTCTAACTGAGTCACGTCCAGGTTCCGCAGCATCTGGTACGTAACCTCGTCCTTACCAGGAACGCTCCGCCGCTTGGCGCATCGATTCAGGGCGGCCTGCAGCTCACGGAGCGTGATGTCCGTGGAGCAGAGGGACACCACTTTCTGGTCGTGTGGAGCGGCTGGAGCCGCGTCAGGTGAGGCCGCAGGAACTGGAGGCGGGGTTTGAGCGGCCTTGGCAAACTGGTCGGCGAACAGCTCCGCCAGGGCCCCTTCTGTGGTGCCCAGGGATATGGCGACCGCATGCAGGGGACGCCGGCTGGTGGTGGTAGGCCCCAGCAGAGCCTTAAAGCTGCAGGCTCTGCCCGGGTCCTTACGAGAGTCTATGGACGAACACAGCGACTCCCAGCCCTGCCTGCGACGCTGCCGTGCCCGTCGGCGGCATTGGACGTCCGCCCGCCGGTACTCCGTCCAATCCTCTGGGCGCTTGCTTCGCAAGGCCTTCCTCTGTGGCTGGTTGCGGCGGGCCCGAAGCCGTCGCAGCTGCATGTCCGGGAGTGGCGTGCAGAGAGGTACCTCTCCCCGTACCGTTGCAGTTGCAGTTGCAGTCTTCCTCGAGAGCCGTGGCCTGCAGCTCTCGGAGGCCAAAACGCAGGCCCTTATGCTGCACCCGGGAGGATGGAGGGCTCGACGGGCAACACCGCCCATCACACTCAGCGGGCGACCTCTTCCCTGGCGGCTGACCGTGAAGTACCTGGGGCTGCTCATTGACCGCCGGCTCACATGGCTGCCAGCTGTCAAGGCCCTCCGGGCACGCAGCGCACAGGTGCTCCAAGGGGTGCGGCAGCTTCTGTCACGAGGCAATGGCTGCTCACACCAAGTGGCGCAGCGCGTGTTCCACGGCATGGCCTCCGCAGCTGTGCTGTACGCGCTTCCACTCGCCTACCTGGGACCACGACGCTGGCAGGAGCTGGAGATCGACCAACGCCCCGCCATCCGCCTCTGCCTGGGCCTCCCCTCCACGTCGCCGGTTGCGGGAACTTACACCGAGGCGGGCACCTGGCCCATCGAGATGCGGGCCTTGCAGACAGGGCTGCGGCACATCCAGCGTCTGCTGGCCGTACGTGACGGGGCTCCGCTTCTGCAGAGGCTCCGTAGCCGGCCCAACTCGCACATGGGAGCGCTGCTCGCTATCTTCGAGGAGGGCATCGAGGTTCCGAACCGACCCTGTCTGGAGCCGCCACAACCAGACACCGGGGAGGCCCTGCAGATCCCCACGACCCTCCGCGGGGTCCGCAACAAGCGGACCACACCACCCCAGACCATCCGCCAAGAGGCGGCCGCCCTGCTGCAGGACGAGCTGAGCAGCTACCTGCATCTCTTCACGGACGGCTCCGTCAAGCACAGCACGTGCGAGGGTGCGGCTGCGTGCGTGGTGCCTGAGCTGGGAGCCAGCCGGAGCTGCCGCCTGCCCTTCCCCACTTCCTCCACACGGGCGGAGCTGGCAGCGCTGCACCTGGCCGCCGACCTCCTCCTCCAGAGGGGGCCCCATAACCACCCCTGGGCGGTCATCCTCACGGACTCCAGGACTGCCCTGCTGCGGCTGCACGCGGCCGATCAACCCACCAACACCAGCGGCTACCCGGAGCGCTCCCTTGCAACCAAGCTGCGCACTGTGGCCTCCCGAGGCTGCGACCTGCGGCTCCACTGGCTGCCGGGCCACAGTTGCATCCTGGGCAACGAAGACGCCGACGCACGCGCCAGGGAGGCCCACCAGGAGGGCACCCCAGTCTCCCAAGACGTCACCGCGTTCGACGAGGCCCGCACTGCCCTGACCCGCATGGTGCAGACGATGCACCCCGACCCTCGGGTCGTGAGCGGCCTGGAGCCCAAACCGTTGCCCGCACGCATCAGCAGGGACGCCCGCTGCCTGCTTCTCCGCATGCGGCTCAACTGCTGCAATGTGGCGGAGCGTCTGCACCGACACGGGCGCAAGGACTCCCCTACATGTGCGGACTGTTCCGAACTGGAGACGCTCGAGCACCTACTCTGCTTCTGCCCCCACCACGCGGGCCCGAGAGCAGAGCTCCACCGAGCGCTCCAGCGTCGAGGCCTTCCCAGCGCCGACATAGAGGACCTTCTGTTCCCGAAGGGACCTGCGGCAACCCAACGGGAAGTCTTCACTTATCTGCTTCATTTCCTGGAGACGACCGGCCATACGCAGCGGCTGTAGCCCGGAGTGCAGTGATTGACTGGTGTGCCCGGACTGACAGCTCTCTTTATACCTCTCTCTCTCTCTCTCTCTCTCTCTCTCTCTCTCTCTCTCTCTCTCTCTCTCTCTCTCTCTTTCTACTTTATCCTATCACTCCCCCTCTACTTCCCTTCCCCTGCACTGGGTTATATGCAGGTGAGCTCCCTGCCGAGCTCAAAATATCCCCAGTGAATTTCCTTTCATTTTCCCATCGCAAACCACAACCCCCGCCCCCCCCAGACTTGAGTTTGTGATAGAACTTGTTTGCACTGCTGTACTCACGAGTGCAAGCACTCAAAAATACAGTATTCATGAGTATTGTAATCATGAGTACTGTGTACTCATGAGTACCATACTCACCAGTACTCATACTCATGAGTACTTATGCTCATGAGTATTGTACTCATGAGCACTCATACTCTCGAGTAGTGTACTCATGAGTTCTGTACTCACGGGTAGTGGACTTAACCCTGTACTCAATCGTCATCATACTCACTTTTTTAATCTGGGTGTGTACTCACTCATCATCATGCTCACTCGTGAGTTTGAGTACAAATGAGTATTAATGAGTGTACTCACGAGTGAATGCGCCATGAGTGTACTCATGAATGAGTGCGCCGACCTATGCTCCCGACAAAATGTCGCTTTGCTGGCGTGCTGCTAAAGCCAAGCTATGGTGGCTAGAAGGGCCACCCTTCTAGTCACCATAGCTAAGCGCAGCGCTACATTGTTGTCAACAATCCGCACATTGAGCACGTCTATACTCGAATACAAGTCAAGAAAAAAGGGGCGTAGCCCAATCCCCCACTTCGAGTACCCCCCTTCCAGCCAATGGTGCCGCTCTATCAACGTGTCGTCGCAGCCGACCGCCTTGCATCTGCAGGAAGCGCTCGGAGCTAAGCTTTTCTGAGTGAGTCCGCGCGGAAACGTAGTTCTTCAGGACGCCTATATTTTGAGCCGAGATAAGAACCTTAGCTAAAAATTCTTTATTTGCCAATATAATGCAACACGTTAAAAAACTTATTCGTCAGCCGGAGTAGTGAGTTCCAATTTTATTGCTGATGGTAAATTTCTGCTCTTCCGGGTTTTTCCTCAGCCGCTTGCTTCTGGTTTTATGCATTGACTGTTCCCTTTTCCGGTTTGGAGCCCGAAGAAGCCGCGTGCGAGTCTGCGTTACCGTTCTCTACTGAGGATTCGGTGTTGAATGATGATGGTTGGTTGAGTTTTGCTGCTCTGGGGTGCGGCACTTTAATTGGTGCCAATCCCTCCACCATCTGACAACGGTAGGATTGTGGTGCGTTCCCATCCACGCCACGCCGATGGTACAAGAAAAAAAATTCCCCGCATTTCCCCGAGGGAAAGAATGTGAAAGTGCGAATGCACGAGTTGAATTTTCGCGGTTCGGTAATGTTCGCGAAAGAGAGATCACACACACACACACAACTACAAAGAAAGAAAGATGCATTTATTCACAGACACCTATTTGTGTTGTCGTTGTACTTGATTGCTAGAGCGGATCTCAGCTTTGAAATTTCGTGTCAGTACTCCTTTAAGCGGGTGCATTAGCCCTTCTCACGCCCGATTCCTGGCCAATCCCCCACGTGGGTATGTGCCATGTCAGTAGGAACAACAACAAGAATGAGCCATGGGGACGCGGCCAGGCAGCGCGCGCCCATCTCCCCCCGTTGCTAGGGAAGACGAGGAGCGCGCGCACCCGCAGCTGTTGCTATGCGGACTACGGCGGCGGACGATTCAGGCTCGCTTAAGAAGTGCATTCGCACTTAAAACAAATGCTCCGCATCATCTGCAGCTGCGGGCGGGAGATGTTCCGGAACGCGTACGTTCGCTTGCGGCGCATCTATACCCGGAGCGCACGTTGAAGAAACGGTCGCGACAATGAGCGATCTTCTTGGAATCAGCGTGAGTTTGGTGATGGACGTGAAGAAGGAGATGAAAAATAACGATGGCAATCTTGCGACGCCCTCCCGAAAGTGCCTGCGAAGCGGTGGAAAGAGGCGATGCCCAGAAGTGTACGACGACTTCACGAAGTGCGCATTGCGGTCGTCCGTGCATCGCCTTTTTCGCCGCAATAGGATCCCGACAGTGAAGTCAATTGCTGCGGATGTCAACACTAGCGGCGATGTTACTCCCCTCAAGCCATGGATTGTGCGCCGGCTGCTGAATGACATCGGGTTCAGGTATGAGAAGAGGGGCCGGAACTCGCTGCTGATCGAGCGGCACGACACTGTCGCGTGGCAGCAGAAGTACCTGTACGACGTCGCCAGGTACAGGATTGAAGATCGAAAAATATTCTACTTTGATGAAACCTGAGTGAATGCGGGACACACGATATCGACTGTTTGATGGACATGATGGTTGCTTCCCACCACGACGCCTTCATGCGTGGTCTGACGACAGGTTTGAAGCAGCCGTCAGGGAAAGGATAGCGCCTGATTGTAACGCACAGCGAGGGCGGCTCCCAGGCGGCGCAGAAAGTGTGCCCCAAGACCGGCCCGTCTATGGCCGCTTTCTGGCATGTCCGGCCAGCATCCAGGTTCTGGCAGCCACTGATCATGCGTTGAACGGCCAACATTCGGCAACCAGCGCTTCGGCATTTTTCCGTCCGCCCGTGTCCGGACGCACAACGGCAGCTAACCGGCTGCCAGATATTCAGTTCTCTTACGGATGCCGATGTTGAGAAAGAGAACGGCCGGAGTACGGCCTTAGGGCATCCGTTTTTTCTTCGGGAAGCGGTAATCGGCCGAAGCACGGCAAGCGACCGGCCACAGAATATGCGTATTCTTGCGGCAGTTGGTGTTCGAAAGGAGACCGGCCGGAGCGCGGCTGCCGTGCATTCGTTGTTTCAACGGTGAACCGCGCGTCCGGCGGACGTACGGCCCCAGAATATACGTTTTGCATTCGGTTAGCTGTCTTCGGCCGAATTACGGCCAGCGAATGGCCACAGAATATTTGGCAACCGGTGTTCAAGAGGAGACCGGCCTACGTAAGGTATCTGGTTATACGTCCTTTTTTCGGCAAACGGCATCCAGCCGAACAACGGCTCGCGCCTGGGCGCCGAGAATTCATGCACAGACGTGTTTGGAAGGAGACCGACCGGTTTTTTTCTGGGGGGACAAAGAGCCGTTAGGGAGCCGAACGACGGGGACGTGTTTTTCATCCGCTCCGTGTTTCTACGTTTTAAATGAACGAACATCGTTTGTCAAACAGTAATGAGTGTTCTCGGTGAACGGGCAAGGTACAAGGACTCACTGGGCATTAGCAGGAAACCTTTTAGGCCATCGAAATGTCATTTATTGCCACAAGAAGACTGTGCCACACAGACGGGTGAGCTAAGCCTCGCCAGTCATCGCCGCTACCACGCTTCTGCCTGCGGCTTCGTCGACGCATCATCTCGAGGCTATTCGCCCGCTCAAGAAATGGAGAGCATTGTAGACATCGATCCACCAGAGATGTCCGATCCGAGATGGGGATGGTTCACCAAAATAACTGGCCTTCAAGGGCGTCGAGCAAGCGGCAACCACGCAGGAGCTAAACCGCCACCATGTCAAGGACTCCCCACCAAAGAAAGGCAAGTGCGAGCAAAAGCGCAAGTTATTCTGCTTACAATTAAACTGCGACAAGCAATGTTGCACTATGTTGTTGGTGATAAACGTAGAAGAGACTCGCTCGTGCATTGGTAGGATCAACTTCATGCCCTGCACTATGTTACTTCAGGGGATTTTACGACTGCCTATTTAGAAAAAAAAATTATTTTAAGTTTGCGATAACAACAGAGCCTTGTCACTGACGAAGCCTAGCTGTTAATTTAGTTCCGATGTTTGAAGGTGAGCTTAGCTACTCTTGGGATATGACTCATTTGGTTAAACATAATCGCCAGCATCCTAGCAAACACGGATTTTGTCAGGATTTTCTTGCTCAACGCAGATTGTTGAGTTCACGCACGATTTGGCTCTTGCAATAGATAAGCTTAAAGTGGTTGACTGTATATTCTTGGACTGCAGAAAAGCAAATGATGGTGTTGCATATCACCTTCTGCGTAGTACATTTCATCCTATGAACTGAATGAATCGGTTTTTGCATTGTTATTACTATTGGCCCTATAGCTTTGTTCAAAAGTACTGTGTAGTTTACCGGACTATAGCGAATGAAAGTGATTCCGTATACCTGCAGCTTTATTCGAATTTATTAACATGCTGGTGTGCTATTTCAGAAAAGTGTTTGGATGTTAAACAGTGTGTTAATGGCACCTTTACAAGAAAACCTTCATTCCAATTGGATACGTATACCGTAAATTATGCTGCTGTGACAACGGCCGAGGAATATAAATACCTAGGAGTTTATTTAGGGAGCGGTTATAGGTTAAATAGGCAGGTTCACACCATAAAAGTTACGGCTGCATATGTTTTTGGCTTTCTGAGACGAAATTTCAGTGAACCTTCATCTAACTGAAAAGAACAACCGTATTTCACTCATGTGCGCTCAATCTTGGAGTACGCATGTGTTTTCGTGGATCCCTACACCAAAGAGCTCGTTGATACGCTCGAAAACATACAGAATATGTCAGTGCAATTCGTATTAGGTAATTGGCACGCTCAACTTAGCATGAGAGAAAGTAAAAGTAAACTGAAATGGCAGGACGTGAAAGATCACAGACGAAACCACAGGTTTAACTTTTTTCGTAATATCTATTATTCGAAAACTGTTGTAGAAGGGGAGAAGTATGTCCAAGCGCCATTCTACATATCTCAAAGTGGGACCGCTAGCTTAAAGCAAATTATTAACTTTTCTTTAAAGGTGACGCCTTGCGCGATTCCTTTTATTTTACATCAATGCTGCAGTGTAATTATCTTCGACGTATGATTGCATTAACGGTTTATATTGACGATTTTCAGCGGGCTTTGTAGAATTATTTTGTTATTTTGTCTCATATTTAATGCTTAGTGTTATGTGTCTCCCTTCTGTAATGCATGCAAAGGAAAGCAGGTATCAAATAAACAAATAAATAAATAAATAAATAAATAAATAAATAAATAAATAAATAAATAAATAAATAAAACAATGAATAAATAAATGAATAAAAATAAATAAATAAATAAACAAAAAATAAAAACAATAAATAAATAAATAAATAAATAAATAAATAAATAAATAAATAAATAAATAAATAAACTTCCAGAGGCGCAAGTTTGCCTCCGACGGGTTGAGAACCCTACGCATTCAACCTTGACCAATAAAATATTTATTGCCCTATTCGTTGCAGTATGCAAGGTTTCCTGTATACATGCTACCATTGCTATGTTATTGGTTTGAAACAAATTATGTAACTCTAATTTTACGCCTTTCCTTGCGTGAACACAAAGGGATACAACTGCAGCCACCTGAAGCAGGGCGTCATTCGCGACGCGTCTAGAATTTTTTGAACGTAGTATGACATTAGAAGAAAATTAAGTTCTTTTGGACTATTGAGTGGTGTGGACGTACACTCATGAAAACAACATTAAAATAGATTGAAAATGAAAGTACCTGTTCGCTCCTTCTTAGGATCAGCCCTGCGCAAGATCATCAGAAAAGTTGATCGAGTAGAAAATGTCTTTGCAAGAAAAATGGGCAAAAAACTGGACATACTTTTTTGTAAAGGAGTTATATTAAATGCTCCTGAGTGTTTTGTTGAGAACCAAAACGCTTCGTAAAGGCATTCACGCCGGTTTTATATACATCAAAATTGGTCAAGCAACTGTTATAAAAATAGTTTATGTAGTCATAGCAGGAAAGTGTTCCGGAATATTGCCCTAAAAGAAATTGGCTAAAAGCGGCGCAATTTATCTCTCTGAAATTCAACCCACTAAAGTATGCGCCCTCCGCCGCCCCCCCCCCCCCTCTCTTTCCCCGTTTATTACAGGTAAGCCGCCCCACAGAGGATATCAGGATCTGGACAATACATCTATTCAAGCTCTACAAAGAACTGAATATTTTCTGTGTTCGGCAGTAAAAGAGGCACAGCAATTAAAGGACCGACAATTTGTGAGCACTGTTTAATAAATGAATTTTGCTGTCAACTGAGGCTGGTAATTAAGCAAAGCTGCGCTGAAAGCTTGACGGCTGGTGCTTGCGCGCGAACTCACTTTGATGTGGCTGCATTGGACCCAAAATGCTGGGTTTGTGCAGCTTCTGCACTGCGCGAATGAGTCATCTGCTTGCGCGACATGCAGTGACCGGCCTCAGTACAGCTAACGTACTGTGGCTGAACTCCAATGCCCGTAGCACGGCCGTATTTCCGGTACCTGTAGTCCGGCTGGAGTCCGACGACCGCATCTCGGCTGTCCTCCGGCGGACGTACTTCGGCCGTACACGGGTGGCTTTGGAATGGCCGGAGCCCTGCGGCTGGAATCTGGCCGTATGACCGTAAGCCGGTCGACTGGCCGACGGACACTGGCCGTTGGACAGCCATCGGAGTACGGCCGTATACGGCCAAAAGGCCCACATTTGGACATGGGCCGAACATGGCTGCCGGAAAACGGCCGGACAGAAAATCACCGGCCAAAGTACACCGGCCTGTTTTAGGCCGAACAATCCTGTGCTGCCTGGGAAGCTTCGTCGGTGGGTGCCTGGACATCTTTAGGAGTACGTAGGCAGGCGACTACCACGAGGAGACAGACAACATCCGCTTTGAAAGGTGGTTTGGGGCCGTTTTACTACAACTGCCACTCCGTAGTGTTATTGTCATGGACAATGCCTCGTACCGCTCGTGGCTGGAAGAAGCAGTGCCTACGACGACTTCGCGCAAAAATGTTGTTCAGGACTGGGTGACGTCCTAAGGACTTGCTTGGGGTGAAAAAACGCTTTAAAAAGAGCTCCTCAGCCTTGTGACCTCTGTTAAGACACGGTAAATGAGGTAACGTATTGACGGTGCAGCTGAAAGGACAGGATGTATTCGGGAGCACTGCCATTGTGAGCTCAGTCCTACTGAGCGCATATGGGCACAGATGAAGCGAGGCGTCGCAGCAAAAAACGCCACATTTAAGCTGCCACATGTAGAGGTGCTACTGAGGGAAGAAGTTGCCAAGATAACAGCTCAGCACTGGGCAAACACTGTTCAGCATGTGATCAGCATTGAAACAAAGTTCGAAGGAGACGGTAGAGCAAGTGCGCATGTTCAACCTATTAGAATACATCTGGGTAAAGACGTGGACTCTGACAGTGACCTATCTGCTATCGAGTCCTTTCACGATGTGTAAGGCTGCGACCTATTCGCGAGTGCCGCCTTTGCCTCGTTCAGTTAGTGTGGAGTGCGGTGTTTAGCCTAAATACCTGTGTTTCCATAGCTGCAGAAGCAAGAAACTCCTTCAGACAGCAGAGAAGACCAGATATGCTGTTTGTGTACTTTATTTATTTCTGGAGTTAACTGAGCAGCCTGTGTGTGGTTCATAACTTGCTCAGGGTTGATTGCTTTGACATGTAGCTATGAGAATCAGAAGAGACCATTGCAATGCTTGGTTTGTAATCTCATTTGCCATTACTCAGTGTTGTCTGCTGTGTCGTAGACTCAACAGTGATCTTCCAGTATAACAGTGAGGGTAGCAGAAGCTATTTCAACAATCGGGTTATGATCTCATTTGCTGTAGTGAACGGAGCGCTGTTTTGTGTGGTGCTGGCTCATGGTTGATTGCCTTGATATGTAGCTATGAGAATAAGAAAAGGCTGTTGCAGTGCTTGGTTTGTGATCTCATTTGTTATAAGTGTGGTGCAGGAATTAAGCCAAAAAAGTTCAGTCATGACAGGATTCTGCGTGGCAGATGTATTCATAAAAGGAAACCGTGCATCTTGAGCTAGAGAAAACCCACACTGTTCCAAACAATTTTCTGGAAGTAAAGCCACGCTTACACTGTGCGATAGTTTTCGCTGCACTAGGAGGGTGACTATTGGCATGTATAGCATGAGGTGTGTGCAAGGCGAGTCCAGCGAGTTCACGAATTCACTTCAAGCAGAATCACTTCTGCTGTGTGGGGCGTTGAGGCTCCTCGTGCGACACTGTAAATGGTGATAAAGGCAAGTTTCACCTACAGGACAATACACTAGTTTGAGTTTTCAGTGCAAGTTTTTTACATTGTTTGGACACTTACGCACGTATGGGATGCAGAAACAGTTGCAAATAAAATGCCTACAAGAAAGCTTGTAACTGAACATTGTCTGCTTGTGTAGCTGGCTGAGCCAAGTTGTCTTTTGATTGAGCGTTAAGAATCTGCTTCAGTCTCTTATTGCACATTTCGTTTGCTCTGCATAATTCAGCAGTGTGCCTGTTTAACTGTCTGAGCCAAATCTGACATGATTGCCGTGAGGACCAGAAAAGTTGCTTCGGTGTTTTATTTCTACTTTGATTCTGTTTAGCTGCTATCTGCTGTCTTACGCAGGAATTAGGATAAATGGGTTTTATCTGTGGTCTAAGCCACAGGATAAAATGCAGAAGCACAACGTTAATGAAGACAATTCCCAAAGCTTTGGGAAGAGGAAACTACGTTGGCTTCAATCGATCATCCCATGTATGGGAATAATTTCATGTAGTGCATTTTTGGCAAGATAATAAATTTCTTCCTGAGCATATGATCCGATTCTGGCTCTTATGTAACAATAAAAGTATGATATCCATTGACCAGTTTCAGCTGAGCGATATGTACCATATGTGTGTTTCCATGCGTCCACTCAACAGACAAGTGATACATCAACCAGTGCAGATAGCTTTTTATGGTACAGATCACTAAGTAACCCTTCAAATATACTTCATTGCCCGTGTTATGAATTTGGCATCAATTGATGGGTTGTCATTGTGATTTCGCTCCTAATAAATGCGTAGACATTGCACGTGTTGCGTTGTGAACAGCGCTGCAGCAAGCAGCAGCTTACTGTTCGACTTCATCCACGATGTTGAGCACTGCTGGAGCAGCGAGCTTCTCGCTCAAGCAGCCACTTGTGATGCTACAGGGAGAATGGGTTCAATGCTCACTTTTTCACCCTGAATGCTCTATCTCGAATTTACAGCACATGCATGCAGATCACCATTACAGCAGCAGCTTCTTACTTAAGTGACATAAACACAAGGCGAGCAGTGCCTATATAGCTTCAATAATGCACATCTCTGATGCAATAATTTGATTTGGTGAAAAATAAATATGCATGCGCATGTCTAGGAAAAGCTGAAAGGTGGGTTATTTGATTTCAGTGCTGTGTTTCACGTCTTCACATGCATTCTTGGAGCTAATCATACCGGTGAAACCTAGCTCATGAAATTTGACTATCGCGAAGCACAGCTCATTTGCGAAGCCTAAGCAAGACAATGAAATTGAACTTACAGTGGTAATACTCATGTATATTATTTATTATCATAGACAATGCAAACTCAACGCAGATCTCTATTCGTATTTAATTCACAAAGGTTTTTGTCCAAAACAATTTAAAGCGCTCCAACATAAAACAGGCGAAGAAAACATACCAGCTTGAAATAACACATTTAACAATAGAATCTCAGCGTAACCGAGGATCAAAATAGAAAATGTGGCATATTAAATCGCATCACGCAGCTAAGCTACAGCTCGTACGCATTCACGTTCAAAAAACGCGATAATTCAGCTTCTTGTATTTGGCGACGTGATCACAATTTGGGCGAATACGGTTGCGCCCGGCATGGACTTGGGACACACGGCTCGACATGTGCTCTAACGAAATGCAGCGCGCGACGTCGCGCTGTTTGCGTTTCGCCCCGTGCATAGCTCTCCATGGCGTTAATATCGAGCGCTACGCACAACAGTAATATTTACGATTGGCGTAATCTACGAGAAATTAACAAGGAGCTATCGCCCCCCTGTCGCAGACACCGGTGCGATAACGTGGGTAGCACAGACACAGGAGGGACTAAACGGTAGAACGAGAAGCACTTCACGCTCAAGACGCAACGCCCGCACAGGATGACGACGACCGCTTTGTATCACACAGCGTACACTGAATCCAGTACCTGCAGCGGCGGCTATTTCCCGGCAACGCCGGTCGCTCACAAAACAGAAGAAAAAACACCATAGCGATTGTCGTTACCGAGCATGTTAAGAACACTGCACACAACACGCAAACAGGGAATACGACTGAACTGCACTAAAAATCATTCTCAGAGCCTGACGCCGCCGGTGGATAGACGCGAACAGCGGAGGTGGCCATTTTGGTAGAAGTCCGTAAGCGCGGAAGAACATGCTCTGTGATTTCTTCCGTGAACGCGGCGTAGAGGCGGTCTACCATGATGTCACGTTGATACGGTGACACCATTGGCTTGGGGGGGGGGTCCTTTGATGAGGAAAAGCCGCATTTTTCTTGAGTTGTATTCGAGTATAACTCACCGTGAAGAAAAGCGACACGGCCCTGCGTTTCCCCCTGCCCATCGGGAGGACGGAACTTTCTTTCAAATCCCAACCCCTATTGTAAACAATAGTTGGCAGACAGGACGGCCAACAGTCCGATGTCGACGGGCGCAGAGCCGAGCCAAGCCCTTAGAAAAATCCTCAGCCGGGGGCCGGAGGGCGCTCCGCCCCCCCGTAAAGCCATCCGGGGGGGCACGAGCCCTACTGCCCCCCCATAGTTGGCGCTTCTGAAATAGCCGGACACCAAAGCACTGCGACAATGGCTTAGCTGGTAAAACCGTCATTTTGTGCCGTTACTGGGTGTAATTAGTCCAGGTAGGGCAGTCGCAGCTGCAGGAGGTGCACTTCAGACTGGCTCACCACTTGCTGAGGCGATACGCCGTGTGAAGTGCAGAGATATATTACCTCACTTTACATGCTTTAAAGGGGCCATGCCGACATGATACAAGTTTATTTTTTTCGAAATATTTCATGCTTTATAGTGCCCCCAGTGCTTGTACGGAAGTAAGCGATGCTTTGTTCACTGCGAAATTAATCAATTTAAGTTAAAATTTTGATTTTCCCACCAAATTCTAACTTTTAACGACGTCTGCAACGACATCATTAGAGCGGGTCTTCAAGCTAAACTTGGTGTGAAGCGGAGACTTGTTTACTTGATTACCGTTAGTCAACCTAGATAGCGCCAGCATACCGTCGCAAGCCGTTTTCTGCCTTTGCTTTGTTTTTGGCCATATATATACCTGGCTTGTTTTTGTTAAGGGAGAAAATGATCATTCCATGACACATGGTGCTCGCTCAACAATATGGCCCGTAATATGCCCTCGCTTAGACCAATCGGCCATTGCACTGCGTCCAAAGAGCCGCAGTGCAATGCAGCTAAAACAAGCACAGTGCGCGCAGTACCAACAGCAGTACGCATCGGTACTTATACGTTTACATGTGCTTTTGTAACTTTCACCGTTTATCCCACCATTCTTACTGCTATAAAAAAGGGCCCATCTCCCCGTGAGGGGGACTCGAGTAAATGCGTCGCATAGGGGGTGGGTGTATTGCGTTAACGTTGTTGGTAGTGAATGCGTTGTATCAGCAGCTTCTTGACGTAGTTTGAATGAGTCAAGGATATAAGACACGTTCGTAGCCTTTCATTCCGTGTCTGTTTTGTGGCGCAATGGGAAGAGCATCATGAACCTCGCGTTCCGCCCACAGGTAGTGAATGCGTTGTATCAGCAGCTTCTTGACGTAGTTTGAATGAGTCAAGGATATAAGGCGCGTTCGTAGCCTTCCATTCCGTGTTGGCTTTGTGGCGCAGTGGGTAGAGCACCATGTACCTTGCGTTCCGCCCGCAGGGTCGTGGGATCGAAACCAGGCGCGGGTAAGTATTATTTTTATATAGTGTAGGGGGAGGGGTGCGGACCTGTTGTTGAGAGCGAGGAGGGTAGCGTGATGAGGGAGAGGAGGAGTCGGGGAGAGGGCGCACCTGGAACGGTTGTTGCGGACGCCGAGGTACGCCGACAACGCCGGCTGACATCGCGAGTTAAAGAAATGCTCTGCATTTAAAAGAATGTGCCCTAAATTTAAGCGCAAATAGCTTGTTCCCAAAACTTATAAGCTCTGCCTAATTTGCGTTTACTTTTGCCGGGCTATGACATCATAGGTTCTGTAGCGTGAAATGGGCTAGTGGGTCGCACGGCCGTTCCCTTTTTTCATAATTACATTGCTTATTCTGAAAACGACTCTGCAGCAGCAGCGACGCTTGGAGTCACGTTGCTAATCGCTGTCCCAGTACTTGTGCAGGCTCGGCTCGGCTGCCCATCTGCGCCGTCGACAACCGCCGTTACGTGCTCAGCGCACCATCTTCATCGGCGAAGTTTGAAGATTGCCTGCCGCGAAGCAAGAAAGGTCTGCGCTTGCGCCGACCAGCCGGCACCGCTAGGGGACTGTGACGTCAACGGTGGAAACTGCTTATAACCGCGGCTTCATCTGGGACCGATCCTCTGCAGCAGCGGCGACGCTTGGAGTCACGTTGCTAATCGCTGTCCCACTACTTGTGCAAGTTAGTGGTAGAGGAGGGTTTTTGAGCTGTCTTGGTCGTAGCGTCGTTGCTGCTGCAGAGTGAAGTGCTATTTGCTTTGATTGTCTTGTTTCCTGTAATCGAGTTCTTGTCAGATTAGTAAACGATGTCTTCTGACAGGGACTCTAGGAAGGATAAGCGTGAACTGCGTGTGGAGGTGCAGGAAATGAAGGATAGCATGACATTGATCAATGAGCACTTTGAGAAGTTCAAGAGTGAGTTGGAACGTGTGCTCAACGATAACAAAGAACTCAAAAAGGAAAATGAACGCCTTCAGAAGCAGTGCTTAGAAAATGAGACGCGCACAAAGGAACTTGAAAACAGGCTGACACAGTGTGAACAGTACTCTCGCAGGTACAACTTGGAAATTAAAGGTGTAGAGGAAAGGGAACACGAAAAAATTGCTGCGTTAATGGAAAAGGTCGGTGAAGTGCTCGAGGAACCCATTCTGGTCTCGGAGATTGAGGTATGCCACCGTGTTCCTACACGGAATGAAGGAATGAGCAACATTGTGGTGCAGTTTAAGAGTCGCCAAAAGCGGGACCTAGTTCTTGAGAAGGCGCGAAAGAAGCGCATCACGAACCATTCGCTGAGTGTCACTACTGAACCTGATGAAAGTGCTCCCGTGTTCGTGAATGAGCACCTTTGTCCGACTCTGAAACGACTGCTGGCATCCACTATCGCCCGAAAGCGCCAATTTTCTTGGCGCTTTGTCTGGACGCGCATGGGTCGAATTCTCGCACGAAAAACCGAAGGCAGTCGTACACTTCATGTTTCTTCTGAAAACGACCTTTTGAAAATGACCTAAATGCCTATATTAGTAGTCGCTTGGTGATGCCCGATACGCGCATGTTGTACCAGCAACTTGTCGAACCTAAGCACGTAGAACTATCCCGTGAAAAGCGAAATACTGTCTCTGTTATTCACTTAAACGCCCGTTCCCTTATTAACAAAATCGATCAGCTTACTTCCTTCCTGGGTGAATTTTGTTTTAACTTCAGCATTCTGATGATTACTGAAACGTGGTTAACTCCAAACGATATCATACCTGGAATTCCAGGATATAAAAATTTTTCCGTTTGCCGAACGCAAAAACGAGGGGGTGGTGTTGCGATGTATGTTTCCGATGCTCTATTTCCCAAGCTATTGCCACAGTTTACAGCTGTGACGCCTAATTATGAAGCGCTAAGTGTACTAGTCAACAACACAATTTTCGCAGTCTTGTACCGACCGCCCTCTGGAGATTCCAATCACTTCATTGACTTTGCCGATTCTTTGCTCGAGTACGCATCCTATGGAAGATATCGTCTGGTTCTTGGTGGTGATTTTAATATTAACCTTTTCTCCGACACTTCAATGTCTAAATCATTAATAAACCGGGTAACGTCTTGTGGTTTCAAAAATGTAATTAATTCTCCTACGCGCATTACGGCAACTAGTTCGTCAATACTAGACATTTTCATCACTAACGCTGATACACCTGTTACAGCCTCGGGAACAATAAGTTCTGATAACTGTGACCACTGCCCAATATTTATAGCATATTCCGTTTCTGCGAAGGCAGCGCAAGTGAGTGGTACTACGTTAAAATGTCAACATATAACACCATTTAATCTTGATGCGTTCAGAGAAAAAATACAAAACAGTAACTGGTCCCAAGTCCTTGCTCAGTGTTCGGCAGATAGTGCATATGATTCATTTATGGAAATTTTCCAAAAACACTACAGTGAGTCCTTCCCAGTGAAAGAATTTAGGCCCCGGCGACAAATACGAAAACCCTGTATTGGTCCAGAGCAGTTTAAATTAATCAATGAAAAGAATAAATTATATCGTCATTTCCTAAGCACGCGAAATTTATCGATTCTTGCAGCGTTCAAAAAACTCAGAAATCGCTTAACATCTGAGCTGCGAAAAGCGAAGGCTCACTACTATCAATTGTTTTCTGACGCGTCACACCGACCGGATTACACAAGGAAAATTATAAATGACGCTCTTGGCATGCGCAGAAACCCAACCGACATGCGCGAGATTACTGTAGACGGCGCGGTCCTTTCACGCACTTCGCTCTCTGAACATTTCAATAGGCATTTTATCAGTTCAATTGCAGATACCACGCTTCCTTCAGCTGAACCGTGTACTCTTGGCTTAACCGCCTCGGAAACTCTGTTTTTATTGCCAACTGACTACAGTGAAGTTCATCGCACATTTCTTTCCCTGAAAAACAGTAAAGCCACTGATACCGATAACATTCAAATTAGGCCAGTCAAATATGTCCTCGATTGCATATGCCCGTCCCTTGTACACATTTTCAATCTCTGTTTAGAATCTGGTTGCTTCCCCTCAAAAATGAAACGAGCAAGAGTTTCAGCAATATACAAGGCAGGAGATAAAAATGTTCCCACCAATTACAGGCCGATTTCTGTTCTCCCGGTATTTTCGAAAGGTCTGGAAAAAATCATTCCTTCACGTCTAGAATCATTCTTTTCAAAACACAAAATGTTATCACCTCGCCAGCATGGCTTCCGCAAGGGATGTTCTACGGAATCCGCACTGCTTATGCAAAAAGAAATAATTTTGAAAAATATAGAATTGGATAACCCAACTCTGGGCGTTTTCGTCGATTACAGCAAGGCTTTCGACTCTATTAGTCATGAAACACTCCTAAAAAAACTATATCGGTATGGCGTGCGTGGAGTGCCACACCTTTTGCTGAAGTCTTATCTGACCGATCGCATACAATCTGTTGTTATGAATGGTTATCCATCTTCGTTTCAAAATATACTGTTTGGAGTTCCACAGGGCAGTGTTCTAGGCCCCTTTTTATTCAATGTGTATGTGAACGATATTGTAAATATTGATGAAAACACTGAATTCGTTTTGTACGCTGGTGATACCAGCCTCTTTATTACTAGTGACAGTATTATGAACCTTTTTTCGCGCGCAAATTTTGTTCTGTCCAAATTGCTCGACTGGTCTAACCAAAATAGTTTAAAAATCAACGTTAAGAAATCAAAGGTTATAATATTTACAGCAAAGAACAAACGTATACATATTAGTAATGAACTATACCTGGGTTCATCACGCATCGATATAGTAAAAGAGCATAAGATCTTGGGGGTGGTATTCGTGCAACGCATGACATGGAACTCTCATATTGAATTGTTAACCAAAAAGTTATCCTCTGCTGTTGGTGCGCTATATCGTTGTCGTGACATTTTTCCAGCAAGTGTTAAACTTCAAATTTACAACGCCCTTTTCAGATCTCACTTGAATTATTGCACTTTAGTTTGGGGCACGACCACTAAAAAGAACATAAATACCCTCCTACTACTTGAAAAAAAGCAATCCGATGCATTAGCAATGTTCCGTATCTGCATCCCACCAAACAGTTATTCGAACAACACAACATAATCAACATTCAGAATCTGTATAAGTACCGCCTCTTGTATTATCTTCATTTTTCGAGCACTGCCCACCATGCTTTTCTTGTTGAATTATCAGGTTTATCATTGCGAACTGAAACAGGTCGAACTCGTGAACGAGATAAATATGTGGTTCCTCGGCGTCGCACCGATTACTACTTACAGTCACTTAGTCACAACATTCCTGTGATGCTAAACCGCTTGCACCCACATACTGCTGAATGTGATAGGTTTAGTCGCAAAGAATTGCACTCTCTAATTTTTCACGATAAATTGTAGTGATGTTCTTATTAACAATGTTTTTGTTCTTTTTTTGTTCTTTTTTTTTGCTCTTCTTAGTAACGTTTTCCGCAATATGTTTTATATTTCCCAAAGATGATTTTCTATGATTGTTCAGTGTATAGTAATGCTGTTTCTATTTAATGTGTTGTTTCCTACCAAAGTTGCCGCAGCTGCACCGCCACTCTGGCCCCGTCAAGCTGTCTCTACAGCTTCTTGCCAGAGTGACTGTAAACATTGTCCACTGTACCAATGTTGAAAAATAAAACTTGATTTGATTTGATTTGATTTGAGCGAAGTTTACGTTAACAATGGTGTCAGTATGTACCTAACGATGCAATCTTTCGAATTAGCCAAACCTGCGTTTCTGCATGGCCCCTCTAAGCTTCCCGCTTATCCATGTAGCTGCCCGTGTAAGCATCGCACTTAACCGCCGTATGCGCCGACATGAGGGGCGACAGCACAGAGAACACACCCTGCCCTCGACCACACCTCATTCGCGCATTTACCATGTACTGCGCCGTCCCCGCAATCACAAGCCGAATGTGGCAGTACGTCGAGCTCTATGCCCCGATGCACACAATCATCTTCACCTCACTGTATTCGCCGTATCACAGCACGGCATTTGTTCGTGTGGTGATCTCTGGCATACAGCTTCCTTCTGGCATACAGTTGGCATACAGCATACTTCCATACAGCTCCCCGCACGGGGCACCTTGAGTATTCATGGTGACGGTGAGCAGCGACACCGCGGACCCCGAGCTCCTAACATAAGCCGTGTCCAACCGTGGCGAGGTGTTTAAAGGTGAAGGGTAGAAGCCGTAAACGGTGGCCGTCGGAGCCTTGGTCAAGCTCCGGCCGATGGGCTCCCTGCCTGTCTACCAGGCAGGGAGCTCCGGGACCTCTTTGACTACCAGGGTAAGGTCAAAGGAGAAAGTACCCCCGTCTCTCTGCTTTTTCCTATGCCATATGGATAATTCAAACCCCCCCCCCCCCCCAGACGTGATCGGCCCCCGAAAAGGGGCCGCACCGAAGTTTCCTTTCCATCCCTTCCAACAATCCACATTTCGAAACCTGACAACTATCCTCGATTCTTGGTTATCGAGGCAATTGACAAAACAAACCCTGTTTCTTCCATGTCCGTATTCTTGATCACTGAGTTCCTGGAAGGCATCCTCGGAAAATCGTTCGATGCTAAGAAACTCCGTACCGGTGAGGTCCTAGTCAATGTCAAGACGCAGCAACAAGTCGCTAACCTCCTGTCGCAAACCTGCATGGCAGATCTGGCCATCAGAGTCACTCCTCATCGTAGCCTCAACAGCTCTCAGGGTGTGATTTCGGAGACCGATTCGTTGAATGAGACCGAAGCTGATCTGTTAGAAGGCCTGAAAGATCAGGGTGTAAACTGCAGTGAGGCGTATCACCATCAGACGAGACAAGCAGGAAATCCCCACAAAGCATATAATCTTAACTTTCAACCGCTCCACACTTCCTGAATCCATTAAGGCAGGCTTCATCTCGTACTCCGTCCGAGCGTACATCCCGAATCCGCGTCGCTGCTACAAGTGCCAGCGGTTCGGGCATGGTACTAACTCATGCCGGGTCCAGCCAACCTGCGCTAAATGTGCCCAACACCATCTCACTGATGACTGTTGATCCAATCAATTGCTCTGTGCCAATTGCCAAGGACCTCACGCTGCATATTCGCGAACCTGCGAGCGGTTCAAGCTTGAGAAAAAAATAATAAACATCAAGGTCACGGAAAACATCACCTTCCCAGAGGCGCGAAAGAGGTTCGCCTCTTTCCCCCTGGGGAGGTACGCCGACGCAGCTCGCCGGGGGCGGAGCGGCGTCTGGTTTCGGCGGCGACCCAGTACCGCGAGTCGGACTTGGTCCCGCCCCCCCCCCCCTGGGTTGCCTCTGGCAGCCCAACCCGCCTCCGCACCGCTCGCTGAGCCAGCAGCGGCTGTGGTGGCAACCTGTTCTGTCGGGACCGGTGCCGCTCCCGTCCCTGCCTCCCCATCCTCCAGTGCGTTGGAGGGTGCCATGGACACCACGGGCTCCGCACCGGCTCACACCGCCACCGCACCGCCCGTGCCACTTCTGGTGCCTCCGATACCTGCGGCGGTGGCGGGTCAAACGAAGGGCCCTCGAAGGGGGGCCAAGTCCGGGGGGGCCCGGTTCGACGGGTACACCCAGGACATCGGACGACGAGATGGACGTCGTGCCATTCTTGCCTGCAACGCAGCGCAAGGATCGACCTCCGACGTCCAAGCCTACAGAAAGGCCCAGAAAGCCCAATCCAAGAGTCACAGCCCCGAAAGACGACACATAAACATACACATTCCAGTAGCTCTCACACTAAATAACGGGAAGAGAAAACATAGTTCAATGGAACTGCAGAGGCCTTCTGAATAATCTTGACGACGTGCATGAGATTCTGCATGCCAATCAGCCAAGTTTAATGTGTGTCCAGGAAACACATCTGAATTCCAAGCACACAAATTTCTTGAATAGTTACCTGGTATACAGAAAGGACAGGGTTGGCTGCACACACTCTTCTGGCGGTGTGGCCATAATCGCCCGCAAATCCTTAGCATGCCACCCTGTCACCTTGAACACCGTCCTTGAGGCTGTAGCAATACGCTTAATAATATTTAATAGGTTGATAACGGTATGCTCCATATACGTTCCTCCTGATGTTACACTTTTGAGCTCTGACTTCGAGGCGCTGGTTGACCAGCTGCCCGAACCGTACATTCTAACAGGCGACCTTAATGCTCATAATTCTCTTTGGGGTTCTTCTTGTACGAATGCCCGGGGTCGCCTGATAAAGAGGTTTCTTACATCCTCTGGAGCATGCCTTTTCAACAATAAACAGCCTACATATCATAACATAGGACACAACACATACTCATCTCTTGACTTGGCTATTGGATCCGCAGTTCTCTTTCCTCTTCTCGAGTGGGGTGTGGGAACTGACCCATATGGCAGTGACCACTTCCCCACCTCACTTACATATATAGGTAAAGGCCCAAGCAGTTCATCTTCCCATAATAGGTTCAATGAAGCACGAGCTAACTGGAATACATTTACAGAGACATCCAAACTACACCACACATCCATAGTACACCTACACGTTGAAGAAGCTACCCAACTCCTCACGGCGCACATCCTCGACGCCGCCGAAAAGTCCATTCCCCACGCCTCTGGTGCCCAGCGCAACCAGCGGAGGCCGTGGTGGAATGAGGACTGTAGGCGGGAGAGGCCCAGAACAAGGCGTGGGGTATTCTTCGTCGGTACCCCACGTCGGGTAACCTCATTTTGTTCAAACGGGCCAAGGCGTTAGGAAAACGTGTGCGCCGTGAGGCAAAACGAGAGAGTTGGCGTTCCTTCATAACATCAATAAACTCCTACACAGACACACGGAAAGTATGGACGAGAATACGCAAACTCAAAGGACAAGAAACACACAGCCTGCCTTTGGTCAGCACAACAGGGGAAACACTCGAAGACCAGGCTGACACACTCGCACAACACTTCCAACACGTGTCCAGTTCAGCACACTATACAAACACTTTCATGAAACACAAACTGGTGGCCGAAAAGAAGCCCTTACATGACACTGACAGGTCAGTGAGTTAACACTTAATGAGCTGAGGGGTGCTCTGAGCACGTGTAAACTCTCAGCTCCAGGCCCAGACAACATTACATATACAATGATACAGAACTTACACACAGACACTCTTGTAACACTTCTTCACCTTTTCAACAAGATATGGCTTTCGGGGCACATTCCAAAGTCTTGGAGGGATGCCATAGTTGTAGCATTCTTGAAAGAAGGGAAGGACCCTTCTTCTCCCGCTAGCTATCGACCCATTGCCCTGACCAGCTGCCTGTGCAAGCTTCTCGAGAAGATGATAAACCGGAGGCTTGTGCACTTTTTGGAGTACAACGGTCTTCTCGAGAGCTGCCAGGCAGGCTTCAGGGCGGGGAGATCCACAAACGATCAACTTGTGGCACTAGTCATACATTAAGGATGCCTTCATTCACAAACAGTTCTGTTTAACTGTGTTTTTCGACCTAGAAAAGGCCTATGACACCGCTTGGCGTTATGGGATCCTTACTGACCTCAAATCATTGGGTGTTTCTGGTAATATGTTTAACACCCTTGCTAGTTATTTGTCGGAGAGAACCTTTCGCATCAGAGTTGGTTTTGCGCTGTCAAAGGTACACGTGCAAGAAAATGGCGTGCCGCAAGGCGGAGTTCTAAGCTGCACTCCCTTCATAGTAAAGATGAACTCCCTTGGGAAGGCACTGCCACCTACAATTTCTTACTCCATGTATGTAGATGACGTGCAGATATCTTTTAAATCATGTAATATGTCAATATGCGAACGCCAAGTCCAGCTTGGCGTCAAGAAACTTGCCACCTGGGCAGACAAGAATGGTTTTAAATTGAATCCTGTAAAAAGCTCCTGCGTTGTGTTCTCTAGGAAGCGCGGGGTCCATAATGACCCAGACATTACTCTTAATGGCGTGTCGCTTCCTGTGAACAAGGAGCACAAGTTTTTAGGTGTTGTGTTTGACCACAAACTCACATTCATCCCACATATCAAGAAACTTAAGCATAAATGTATGAAAACAATGAATAAGGTTCTCTCCCACCAATCCTTCGGGGCTGACAAAGAACTCCTACTACGGCTCTATACTGCTTTGGTTGGTTCTCGTTTAGACTATGGCAGTGTTGTATATGGGTCGGCGACTAAAACAGCGTTGCGAATGCTTGACCCAGCGCTACACTTGGGGCTACGGCTTGCGTCGGGTGCTTTCCGCACTAGCCCTGTCAAGAGTCTGTATGTCGAATGTAATAAGTGGAGCCTTGAGAACCAGCGAACGTACATGGACTTACTTTATGGTCCATGTACGCCATGTACTTTATGGCTTTTAAAATATCATCGCTGAATAACCATCCTTTTTATCCTGTCTTTAACGATACATCCACATCTGTGCTGTTTGTAAATCGCCCGTCCGCTCCTCTGCCCTTTTCACTTCGAGTGAGAGAGCGAGCCTCGGATCTCAGCGCTTCGTTTTTAAGTGCAATGCACTTCTTAAGCGACCCTGAACCTGCGTCCACCGGCGATGTCCGCGCACGTGGAGATGGGCGCGCGCAGCCTGGCCGCTGACATAGCACATACCCACGTGGGGGATTGGCCAGGAATCTCCTCGTCTTCCTTGGCAACGGGGGGAGATGGGCGCGCGCTGCCTGGCCGCTGACATGGCACATACCCACGTGGGGGATTGGCCAAGAATCGGTCGTGAGAAGGGCTAATGCACCTGCTTAAAGGAGTACTGACACGAAATTTCAAAGCTGAGATCCGCTCTAGCAATCAAGTACAACGACAACACAAATAGGTGTCTGTGAATAAATGCATCTTTCTTTCTTTGTAGTTGTGTGTGTGTGTGAGATCTCTCTTTCGCGAACATTACCGAACCGCGCAAATTCAACTCGTGCATTCGCACTTTCACATTCTTCCCCTCGGGGAAATGCGGGGAATTTTTTATATGTGTACAGGTCATCCTTTTTAAACAGTTTACCGCCTTGGCAAGTTCGCCCTGTGTCCTGTGACCTTTCTTTTACAAAACTTGACAAAAATCGGGTACCGCGAGCTGCAATACTGCAGCACTTTCTTTCTTTGCAGTTTAAATACCCACGTGCAGAATTCTACAGTGACGCTTCTAAAACCTCCACTATGGTGTCGTGCGCTGCTCATGGTCCAAATTTCAATGCAGCCAGAACTATGAGCGTGCACACAACAATTTTTTCAGCAGAAGCGTATGGAATTTTACTGATTGTACGACACATTCTTGAAAATCAAATTCCGAATTCCATCATCTATACAGATTCTTTGAGTGTTGTTCGCGCACTGTCATCGCACAAGCCCTCCAAAAACCACATAGTTAATCTTGCATTCAACACTATTATGTCCGTGTATGCACAAAAGCATCAGCTGCTCCTCTGCTGGGTCCCAGGACACACAGGGATCGCTGGGAACGAGTTGGCAGACGAGAGGGCCGCTACAGCTGCACTCAGGAACACTGTAGATATTACAATGATACCCTACACAGACCTCAAGCCACACATAAGAAAACACCTGCGCAGAACATGGCAAACACACTGGGATGAACAGACAGACAACAAACTACATGTAATAAAGTCACACTTGGGACGGTACACAGCTGACTCACACAACAGACGCACGGAAGTCGCCTTGGGTAGGCTGCGGATAGGGCACACCCATGCAACGCACTCGTATCTGCTGACGGGATCCTCTAGACCCCAGTGCAGCAGGTGCGGAGAGGCCCTATCCGTGGTGCACATACTAATCACATGCAAGGCACTTCACACAACACGACACAAACACTTCAGAGAAATCTACAGACAACATATCCGATTACATCCATCGCTGTTTCTAGGTGACGATGCCATAGTTTCTGTGAAACTTGTGTTTGAGTATTTGTCAGACATTAAGTTTTTAACCTCATTTCCTATCACGCATAATCAAATCTGGCCCTATACACCAGCCATCACCATTGCCGTTAATTGATTTTATTTCTGTTCTGGCTTTAGTAGCCACTATTTTCTTTTAGATACTTTTGTTTGGCGCTCTTTGCCCCAGCTGGCCTTGCGCCAAAAAAAAACTCCAACCAACTTCCATACAGCTGAGAGCCAGAGGCAGCCAAAAGGCAGGAGCCCATACACCAGAGTGCTGGCTGCCTCCTCAGCTGTATGTTAAAAATATACAGGACATGTGAAAATGATAATGACATATATACAGATGAGGGGATTTATAGTTATATATACAGTAGTATATACGGGTGAGGGGATGTGCAGTGCAGTTGCTCACACATCTCTGTACCGCGCACCAAGTGTTTGAATTCATCGACACTTTGGCCCTCCTAGCGCCGACTGGTAAGGAGTTCCATAGCTCAGGGGCTTGGATGAAGAGGGAGTAGGAGGCACTGGTGGTGCGTGCGAGGCGCTGCTCGAGTCTCAGTGGGTCCCGTCTTGAACGCCGCAGGTAACCCTCCGGGATGGGACAGGCGGCGTGCAGGCACTTGTACAGGAGTACCCGCCCGGAGAATAGTCTGCGTCCGTCAAGTCGAGACCACCTCAGGGTCTTCAACCGCCTCTCGTAGGGAAGTTTGGTTGTCCTGTTGAACGGACTCGAGCCGCTTTTGGAGGTCAATCTGGTGGGGGCTCCAGATGGTGGAACAGTATTCCAGGACTGGAAGTACAAGGGCTGTGAACAGCGCACAGAAGGCATGGTGTGGCATGGCCCTTGACGTTCGGCTTATGAACCCCCTTAGCATATATGTGAGCTCTTTCGCAGACATAGTCTACGTGAGGTCTGAAAGACAGGCTGCGATCAAAACGGACCCCAAGGAGCTTAGTCTCGGTCACGGTGTAAGATATATTATTAGGTGAGGGCACAACTGACAAAACGAACGTGTGCTCTTCGTTTTGATAAAGTCGCCAAACTGGCACCGCTGATTGATTGATTGCTATTGGTTTCCCCTTTGAAGCGGGGTGATGACATGTCATCTTACCAAAAAGGACTAATATAACCATGTTTTACACTCTTGGTTTAATACTAGCGCTGCTTAGGGCACGCACTAAAGCTTATTAGGCCCGAAATACTTTCTTTTCCCTGTTACAGGTGGTAACTGTCCTAGGCAATATTCCCCTCTCTGCTTTTCGTCCACCAGCATTCTAATCTTCTTTTCGTCCCCTCGACAGCCTTGAAGTTAACTTCCTCTCTGATACCCTTAAAACCTAGGGCTTCTGGAAGCCCAATATTGCCTTCATGTAGATTTGGATGGATACCCTCACATTCTAACACAATGTGCCGCATAGTTTCTGTTTCTTTTCCGCAGACCCCACATACCCAATCATTTTGCGAATACTTCCCTACAAAACTCTTAGCTCGCAGGCAACCTGCTCTAGCCTCAAAATGCTAAGCACTGCCCTGGGAATTACCGTAGAAATTTTCCTTTATGGTGTTCATTTTCTCAGCCCTGTACATCTCTAACGACGTTTTTTTTTTTCCCTCCATTTATTCGTTTCAATCTGCCTTGCCTCTTTTTTGGTTACCTTGGTGTTTTGGATTCTCCACTGTTCTTTCCGTATTTCATCGTTAGCCTTCTAGTCTTTCTTAACCACTGCGTGTCCACGCTTTTCAAGTATAGGTACCTAAAAACCTTAGCTGCCCACCTTCGTTGATCCATTGCCCTCAACCTCATCTCAAAGCATATTTTACTTTGAGCTTCTCTAACTTCAAACGACGCCCAGCCCATATCTCTCTGAACTGCTTCGTTAGTTGTTTTTCCATGCCCGCCTAAGGCCAAACGTCCTACCGTTCTCTGGTTTACTTCAAAGCCTGATAGAACGTCTGATTTTAAGCAGAGTACAGCATTCGCAAACGTGAGACCCGGAACCATTACTCCTTTCCACATTCCTCTTACTACTTTATATATGTTATAACCCCACAGAGCTCTATGCTTCATTATAGCTGCGTTTCGCTTTCCCTTAATCTTAACTTGCTCCCCGTGAGTACTTAAGTAGTTATCCCCTTCGTTTATCCACACTCCCAAATATTTATATTCCTTCACTCTAGGTAATTCGCCTTGCTGGATAGACACGACGTCGGTGGTAGCGCCATTGAAAACCATTATTCCTGATTTTTCTGCACTGAAATTTAACCCGAGGTCAGTGGCTTCCTGGCCGCTTATATTTATTAGGCGCTGAATATCGGTTTGGTTACCAGCTAAAAGAACAATGTCGTCTGCGTATAACATCCCCGGAATATGCTGTTGTACCACTTCGCCTTGCAGCATATGGGTTAGGCTAAACCCTACTTGACTTTCTTCCAGTTTCTTTTCTAACCCTGCCATGCAAAGCATGAACAGTATTGGGCTCAAAGGGCATCTCTGTTTCAGTCCCCGATAGACGTTGACCTGCTGGGCGCATTTCTGTCCTTCCCAAGTAGGGTGCACTCTATTGTCTTTATAGATTGCTATAAGGAACTGTACTAACTCGTCATCTAATCCCTGGAGTTTCAGCATTCTCCACAGCCGTTCTCTGTTTACGTTGTTAAAGGGACACTGAAGTGAATTTGTCAAGCTCCCGTTTTCACTTGCACTGCGTAGACTGGCTCAAATTAGCCCACTTTTCATCGTTTATCCGGTTGACAAATCAGTAAATATTTTACAAAGCGCGAAAGAAGAAAAACTACCATGCGCGGTTTGCGGCGGCCGCACCAACTAAATCTGTGACGTTGGGAAGAGGGGGCACCGTGATTGGACTATGCCCAAGGTGAGCAACCAAACAAGTTTCGGTTTCGATTTCGGTTCTGTAAAACACAACCGGTGGCGTTGTTGGATGGGCATTCTCAATAACTCAGTAATCATCGTACGGCGCTTATGTCATGTTGTCAGCCGTAAAATTCATAAGATAAGCCTCCCAGGACGGCTTGGAATCGTAGCATTCACTAGCCGAGGCCTACGCAGTGCATGAACGCCCTCCGCGTACCCGCAGACGCCCAAATGTCATGCGTTTTACCCCCATATTTGGAGCTTGCCTCCCTCATGCCTGTATCGTAAAAAGCGTGTTCGCACCAGGCCAAGGGTCTGTTCATTCTGGCCTGTGCCCACTGCCCGCAAGCAGTCGGTGCTTATGGCTACAGCACGCCAACGAGAACTCGCTAGAGCGCCAGTGCCAGCCTGCGCGCGTTTTGTGAACTAGTTCGTGGAGCCATGAACGTTGCGGCCCAAAAAAAGATGCACTCAGTATAGAAAACATCGGCGGAAAACGAAAAAGTTAACTTATAAAAAAAAAAAAGAACGTACCCGCGGGAATTCGAACTCGCGACTTGCAAAACACTTGCGGTGACATACCTAGCGCTCCATACCACTCGGCCACGGAGTTTTTTTTTTTTTTTTTTTTTTTAAGCCACGGACGTTTTATTGCCCATCTCGGACAGCAACACAAGGTACCAGGTACAATGACAAAGAAAAAAATCACAGTAATGCCGCCATGCCCCCCAGGGCCGGTGTTGTCATTTAAAATTCCCTAAGCGTAGTCAGGGGTTCAATTTTAGACAACCACTCTGGCGGAGAGTTCTTCGCTCTCTGAACTTCAACAAACTGTGACACACTTTCCCTAAAATACTGTCTCGTTGGTCGCGCGTCGACATCGCAATGCAGCCAAGCCATGCGAGAACGCCAAATGCTGTGCAGACCTAACAACATGACACTGTCAAATGGTACACCATCCTCTCTATCAATGCACAAAAAACGAATACCGTGTGGACTAAGTGGAAAATCTTTCTGGAGTGACCGTTGGAGGACATCCCAAAGGAACACTGCGGCCCAACAATGAAGAAAAACATGCTCCACAGTTTCGGGTTGTTTACAAATAGGACAGTCGGTTCCCCATGGAACCGAGAGCCCCCTTTCATTCATCCAAGTAGCGACTGAAAGTGTACCCGTGTGCAATTTAAAAAAGAAAGTCTTTGCCCCAGGTGACACTTCCATTCGCTTGACTCTTTTTAACACATCTTGTCCTGGACCGTTGCTGTACAGAGCTCTATACAGTGGCACTGGGAAGACTACGTCACATACATCCTTATATAATTTTTTCCTAGTTACACTGGCCAGATATTGCATCGAAAAACGCGTTGATAAAAACCGGAATGACAAAACAATTTCTTTAAAATATCCATGGACACCACCTGGCATGCAAACTGAAGAAACCACAAATTCTGGCAAAGCACGCATTAACCGAACTTGGATTACAGTGCGTAGAAAAGGGTCCTGTACATCGCGTAGAAATAAAAATCGATTTACGAGTTGCCGTACAAACAGATGAGTCAGTCCTAATCCGCCTTCACGGATTCGCCGAAACAAATTCGTCCTACTGCTCATTTCCCACGTGGACCCCCACACAAAAACAGCTAATACGCGATGCAGCTTCTGGACATTCAAACGCGAACAATGCAGCGCTTGCATAACGAACCAAAGCTTTGCCACGAAGAAAAGATTACAAGTCGTGGCTCTCGCGAACACTGACAGCCCAGTTGCTTTAATTTTTTCCGCTTTCTCTTTCAGTGATTGCACCTGCCCCCGCCAGTAGGGCTCACTGTCGCGATAGTATTCCAGAGGGGTTCCCAAGTACTTTACTGGGGTGGTTACCCAAGCTACATTAGCAAAGACCGCTGGCGTTGACATCCATTCACCGTGCCAAAACCCCAGGCATTTTCCCCAATTTACCAGACTCCCCGTGACCTCCCCAAAATGCTTCACTGTTTCCACGGCGACCATCACGCTTTCTTTGTTCGAGCAAACAACGGCAATGTCGTCGGCATACGCGAGAAGTTTGACCTCTGTCTCCTGTAATTTAAATCCGCTTATTTTAGCATTATGAATGATGCTGAGGCACAGCGCTTCTATGTATACACAAAACAATAAAGGACTTAGGGGGCAACCCTGGCGCACCGAACGCTACACCTCGATGACCGCTCCCAATTCCTTATTCACTATCAACCGTGTAGTGCAGTTCCGGTACGCCATCGCCACTCCCCGTACAATGACAGAACCAAGGTTGATGTGCTCTAAAACATAAAACAGGATCTTGTGGGAGACGCAGTCAAAGGCTTTCTCCAGGTCGAGCTGGAGAATCGCCACGCCCGAGCCCATTGCATCGCAACATTCCAGTACGCTCCTCGCCTTGTGGATATTCGTAAATATGTTACGACCCCTGATGCCACACGTCTGATGTGGACCTACAATTTTCTGGATTACCATTTGTAACCTTTTCCCCAGAACCTTCATAAAAATTTTGTAATCAACGTTTGTCAGCGAGATTGGTCGGTATGCTTTAACATCCCTTAATTTTTGCCTGTCGTCTGTTTTCGGAATTAGTATTGTATGGGAGGTAGAAAAAGATGGAGGAAGCGCTTCAATTTCGTAGCCTTGATTGTACATGTCGGCAAGAACAGGAGATATCAAAGATTTCAGATGTTTATAGAACGCCGCACTAAGCCCGTCAGGACCCGGTGACTTGCCCGGATTCAGGTTTTCGATGGCACACTTAACTTCCTCGACCGAGAAGGGTTGTTCGAGCCATTCCTTTGTTTCGTCATCCAAGCGTGGCAACGCACCGATAAAATCTCGCTTGTATTTTTCTATGTCGGTTTCTCTGCACGCGAACAGTGCCTTATAGTAATCGAAAAATGCGCGCTCCACTTCTTCTTTTTCCGAAGTTACATAACCGTTGGTTTCTATTTCTTTAATCATATTCCGCCGGGCTTGCGTCTTTTCTATTCCTAACGCCCGTTTTGTGGGTGCCTCCCCTAACGTCCAATGTTCCGCCCTCGCCCGTACTAGCGCTCCGCGATAGCGGTCTTGGTCAATGACTTCGAGTTTGTGCTTAATCTGCTCTATGTCGCCTTTGAACAGTCCTGGATTTTTGTTCTCCAATGCAATCAACTTTTGTAGGTTCGTTCGCAAAAGGTTTTCTTTTCTTTTTTCCTCATATTTTATACAGCTAGACCTTTCTATGGCTTTTATTTTAACGTCTTGCTTATACAGCTCCCACTTCTCCCTGATTTTACCGTTGTGGCCTTCAGCTATTTCCGTAATTTTTTCTACTACAAAACCCATGAGCATTTCGTCATGTGACAGCTTTTCATTCAGTTTCCACGGATCCCACGACAAAAGGGTGTTCTGTTTTTTCCTACCCAGTGTGCATTTAACCAAACAGTGGTCCGAGAAAGAAATCGGCTGTACATCATAGCCATGACATTGTTGGATTAAATTTAGCGAAAAATAAAACCTATCTAGCCGCGCGTGGCTGCACCCCTGAAAATGTGTGAATCTAACGTCTCTCGTACCCTCAAGGCATTCCCCGACATCAATCAAGCCGAATTCGTCTACTATCTCAGCTAGCAGATTAGTGCTAGCGTCTCTGTAGGTGGTTTCACTTGCTTTATCACGGCTCGACAGTACACAGTTAAAATCCCCCAATAACATAAGCCGCCTTTCGGTGTTTAAGTGTTGCTTGAGGCTATCAAAAAAATCTAACCTGGCCTCCAATGCATTCGGCGCGTACACACAAATAATTCTGTACTCGACGGAGTTGCACTGGCAATCGCACACAACAAGGCGGCCAGAAAGACATGCTGTGACCGCTTGCATTTCCAGACCCGGCAACTTCTTTACGAGCAACACACAACCCGCCGACGTCCCCACAGCGTGACTTACAGAAGCGTAGTAACTCGACGTGAAACGGCGCACCATGCCCTCAGTCTCTTCCTCTCCGTCCACCTTCGTCTCCTGAACTGCTAGCACATCGATGTCCTGATCGATTAAAAGACGATATACCTGGCTTTGTTTTCTCTTTGAAGCCAGACCCCGGACGTTTAATGTTGCTACATTCAGGGACCCTTCCATTTCGCCTCCCTTTAAATATTAGAGACCGCCAGCATGGTGCCCGCCCTTTCGCGTCCGCGTTTCGCTAGACGCTGCCCTCCTCCGCCGTGGAGACAAGGGGTGGCTGCTGCGTCGACGGCGTTGCTGGTGCCGGTTGCTGCGTTGCCGGCGTTCCTGGGCGTCCGCGTCTCTTCGCGACGCTGGGACGCGGTTTCACAGAGGAAGAGCGTCGCCCCGGGTTAGTTTTCAGCGGCGGCTCTTCGCTGGTGGCCATGGCTCCATCTTCCTCTCCCTCGTCCGTCTTGTCAAGGCCGCGCTTGCCGTTGTTCCCAGCGCTTGCTTGCCCACCTGCCTCCATGGTCTCATCCTCACTTGTTTCGGGCTCGACTTCAGTGGGCTGTTGGTTTTCTAAACCGACCACTGGAATCGCAGTAACACAAGCTGCCGCCACCTCCTGCTTCTTTGGTTCCGTGTCTTGGGACGGACTTGCAGGGGTCGCCTCCACCTTTTCCAGGTTTCCCGTGCCTTGTGCTGCTGCTTCCGCCTCGGCCACGTCCATCAAGTGCTCTGAAAACTCTTCTCTACCCGCAGGCCCCGTCACGTTGGCGTAAGTGCGGACGCAATCCGCGTCTGCATGGCCGAACCGACGGCATTTCGAGCAGCGAGGCACCTTGCAGTCACGGCGAACGTGCCCAGTCCCTTGGCAGCGCAAACATTGCATGGGCCTGCCTGGCGCCACCAAGAGGGCCAACTCGCCTGCGACCCTGATTTGATGCGGCAAATCTTCCACCGTCAACCCGGCCTTGGGCTTGAGCGTTACCGCCCGCGTCGTGGACCCCTTGTCCTGCACTCCATGCACGCGCCATCTTTCCTTGGTCACTTCAATGACCTTGCCATAAGAAGCAAGGGCGGTACGCACGTCCTCGTCTTCAACGCCGTGCAGCAGCCAGTGAAGCTTAAGCCTCACCTGCTGGTCCTGCGGATCCACGACGAGGCACCGGCGTCCCTTCACTTCCTGCTCGCCGGCCGCCCGCATCTTCTTTGTAGCCTCGGCACTTTTGAAGGTCACCGCCCACACGTGGTTGATCTGGTACGCCCCCAACGCTATCACGTCGGAGAGCATACCAACACGTGCGAGCATGTCTCTGAAGTCCTCGACGCGGAACGGTCTGGCTTTCACGTCCCCGTGAAGAAACACCGTATTCAACACGATACGTCCTGTCGGCAGTTGGGGCAAAATAACTTGGTACTCGTCATCGCCGTTCACTTCAATCCTGTTACCGCGGCCAGACTGAGCCTCAAACGCCGCTCCAAGGGAGCTCATGATTCCGCGTCCGCACGCTACGGTGGCCGGAAGTGGAATGGCTCGGCCACGGAGTGAGCTCTGCTGACTTTGGAAATATAAGGTATATATTGTATAACCAATTTATACTTTTATTTAGTTTTGGCATTTCGAGCAGCTTAGGTGACTAGTTGTTGTTTTGCGCTCGTGCAGTAAGCATCCCCCAAGTTTCCACAATATCTCACGTCTAGCAATTGCATTTTTTAGACGGAAAAGCGTTCGCAGATGCGTAGTCGTGCTGCTGACCGCTGTGCTTGTTCGCCCAGCGCAAAAAAGTGCTTCCCGCACCATAGTTTTACGCTGTACGGTAAAAATATCAGTCGATTTTATTTCCTTAGTACCTATTTTGACTTCGCTGACTCTTCTCCCGCCTTCAAGAGGGGCGTACCAGTCAGCGAAGCGTCGTCGCACGTGAGCTTGTGCAGCGCTTGTGTGAAGCGACCTTGACTTGGAGCTAGATACAGTGTACAAACTAACCAAGTAAAGAAAGGCAGATTCTTCTATTCACAAACGTGTCCTGGCTTCGTTTCAAGTGAGCGAACGAATTGCGACGACCCGTCCGCGGCCGGCGGACGAAACGCTGGGCCGACTGACTCTGTCTGAAGGCCGGGGAGCCGTGCAGTAGCGCAGCCAATTGCGAGCTCGGCTCTTCGCGACGTCACACGAAAACGCCGCAGAAAATGGGCGAGCGTAAAGAGAGGAGGACAGCATTTTCGAATTAATTTTTCTACTAAATAAAATCGCGTAAACGCGCCCAGAGTGGTCGAAACATGGCCTGGGGACTCCGGACTACAATTTGCGCTAGTAATCCCGCAATGTTTACATTTAATGTCCAAGGACGTAATCCATAGTGGTCTATTCTGTGCTTTCGCAATTTCAATGCATTGCGTTATCACGAACAGATTGTCATCCAGTCGCCTGTCTTGTCTAAATCCATTCTGCAGTTCCTCAAGTATTTCATTTTCTTCCATCCATGCTTGAATTTCTGATTTTATCGCCTGCATTACGAATCTATACACCACTGACGTTATTGTGAGTGGTCTGTATGAATCAATACTTGCTTTGTCTCCTCTGCCTTTATATATTAAATTCATCCTACTTTCTAGCCAGTCCTCTGGTATTTGTTTGGTTTCTATCACCTTATCTATTGCCCTTATAAACGATTCCTTACTTTTAGGTCCAAGTAGGTTTATCAGTTGCATTGGTATTCCGTCCGGGCCCACTGCTGTCTGGGGGGAAACCTTTTGCTCTGCTTTTTTCCAATCAAGGTTGCTCAAACTTATTTCCCTTTCCGCAGTCTTCTGTGGCGCTGATGTTATCGGTGCTGGTTTCCCTACCACTATTGTCCTAAACTTCTCACTAATCAGTCGATGAATATGCGCCAACGCGTGCTCTCCTTCTAAATGTTCCCCCTCCTCATTAATCAGGAATTTTTTATGGTTATCGTTTTTTGAGCTTAGTGATTTTACATGGTTCCAAAACTTCTTGGATGCGCCTTTGTCCTTCTTCCGTATTTCTGCCATCCATTGTTCGCTTTTCTGCTTGATCTTTGCTTGCACCATTTTCTGCCCTTCTAGTTTCTTCCCACGGTAGATATCCCACTTCTCCTTCACTATTTCCGGTTCCATACCAGTTCTTTTTGCTTCTCTATGTTCTCTCGACGCCTTTCTTCGCTGGTCGATAGCCTCTTTTATTTCCTTATTCCACCAGCTTCTCGGCTTTCTCTTCCCTTTCCATCGGTTTCGTTCCTTTGCTTCATTCATCTTACCCTTTATGAACGCAATCATTTCATCGTAATCCCGATTTTTGCCTGGGTATTTATTTATTTCATCTTCCAATCTATCAGCGATGATCTTTACCTGCTCATTATTCAAATTATTTCCTGCTATATATTGTACCTATTTCCGCATTTGTCCGGGTTGCGCCTCCAAAGTGCAAGCTAAACCGCTTGTGGTCGCTTCCTAAGCTGTCTGTTCCATTTTCATCTATCCTCATTTCCCGCAGCCTTCCGTATACTGTCTCGGATACTAAACTGTAGTCTATGCTGGACTGTCTGTTACCGCTTTCCCACGTTATTTGTCCGTCACACTTGCTTTCCGTGTTTACTATTACAAGCCGATTTTCCTGACATAGATCTATCACTAGAGAACCGTTGTGGTCTGTGTATCCATCCAAACCTTCTATATGGGCATTCATATCTCCAACTATGATTATTTCGCCCGAATCTTTGAACTCGTTTATATCTCTTCTCAAACAGTTTACCATTTCCTCATTTTCCTCCCTAGCACTACTTCCGGCGGTCCACAGATACACCACTCCTAACCATGTATTTTTCCCCTCTAACCCATAGATGCTCTTTACAACTTTCATGCACTCTCTGCCAGTCGGTCCCTTGTTTAATGAGCATGCCAACACCTCCCCCTTTCTTCATTCCTGTGGTCCTGTTGCAACCTTCCCAGACATAATTGTCTATGATAGGTGGGGCTTCTAGGTCCCGGAGGTGAGTCTCGGCTAAAGCGTACACGTGTATTCCTTCCCGTTCAAGTTGCTTTTGAATTTCCACCCACTTATCTGGCTTTCTGCCTCCCTGCATGTTTATGTAGCTGATTAAATATTTATTGCATTTGTTTTTCCCTTTCCGCTTACGGGGTCTGTTTTTGTCTTTTACAGAATTGTTTGCTCCATTGTTTCCACTTAAATGGCTTCTGTCAACGCCCTCGGTTACGTCCGTATGTTCTCCGTTTAGCTCTTGGCCTGGCTGCCTCCCATCGTTGAGTGTGCATGTGTCTCTTGCTTCCCCTTTGTCTCCTAGTTTGCCTTCCTTAGCTGCGCGGGGCCCCCTAAAAAAGCTACCGCTCACCCACCTAAGCGCCACGATGATGATGATGCTTAGTGGCTTCCCCTTTGTAACGGGGTGGCGTTGCACGGCGGCCTTAGTCGCAACGCCACTGTACAATCACCTCGCCAAAAAATACAAACGAAATAAATAAAAAAATAATGTCAAAATAAAAAAAGAAAATGCTTTTACGAAATTTTTGTGCTAGTCTGACTTCTTTGTTCGCATGTCTTCCCAGATTGTTCTCTGCTCTTTTCCCACCAACATTCTAACCTTCTTTTACTAACCTCTACTGCTGTCCAGTTCACTTTTCCACTAACCTTAAAGCCAAGGGCTTCCGGAAGCTGGATGGCTCCATCACTGAGGACTGGACGGATACTTTTGCACTCCGTTACAATATGTCGCATGGTTTCTGGCTCATTTCCGCAGCCTGTGCATAGTTCTTCCTGTACCGTCTCGCGGATAAGCGTTTTTGTCCGCAAGCAACCCGCTCGGGCTTCAAAAAGCAATGCACTCCCTTTGGTATTATCGAATAATTTTTCTCTTGTGATCTCCTGCTTCCCGATTCTGTAGATATTTAAGGACTTCTTCGCCTCCATCCTCTTTTTCCAGGTCGTTGTTTATGTTTCTTTCTGCCCTCCAGCGGCAGAGAAAAGAAGCTGCCCGAGCGCCGCCCACTCGGATGTGTTCGGATCCCTTCGGCTCCTTGTCGGGCCTTCTCGGCAGCTTCCGTAACCTGTCGTCTGCTCGATTTCTGCTCGCCGCAGCTTGGCTGGTTCTGCCGGCCGGGGGTGCAGACGACAATTTGAAGAAAGCCGTGCGAAAGCCTTTGCGCTCGCCCGAGTGTTTCAACGTGTTCTAAGCATGTGTTTTGAGTCGTAACACTCAAAAGAAGATATAAAACACTAAACCGAAGGGAATGTGTGCCGCGGTAGCCGTTGAGCGCTCAGACAAAGGAGATTTTATGCTGCGATTTTTATGCTTGCGCAAAGAAAAAATGGGGTGCAAATGTTTTATTGAGTACGTACTGTAACAGATGGCAAGAAAACGTGACAGAAATTAACAACGTTACCTGCGATCCTAAACGAATGAATGCGTACGTACTCTGCAGCCATCCCCAGCGGACTTGCGGTCGGCATTTTTCTGAGAGTGCGGTTGTGCGAAACGGTTCTTTTTGGTGCTTCGATGGGATGTATACTACTGAATGTCGAAGAGGTGCGAGCTCGCACACGATGCAGTGCCGTCGACTTTACCGTGGGCTACAGCCCCCAAGTTACTGTACAAGCAGCGGCAAAAGAAAGCGTCCGCTGCCGGAACAACGCCCCGACATACAGGGAAAGTAGGCAGCTTGTGAAATTAATTAAACTGGAGGCGAGTAGGCTGATGTTTCTTCGTCGTAAATGACGTTGCACAACTGGGGTAAGTCCATGCACGAAGGACGCCCGAAATCTCGCAGCTGTTTAAACAATGAATAAATTACGCGTTAAGATCGCGTTGTGTGAGCTCACACTGCGAGCTCAAACAAACAATGTTGTTTTACACGCATGCCGCTGGTGCCTGCGAACCACCTGGCTTCAGACAGTCGTTGTTCATGTCACTTGAAGCCTCGGTCGCTTCGAGATGTCGCACCACTTGAAGCCTCGGGCGCACCAGATGTCCTTTCAATCAAAGGTCCACGAGCGGCGCCACGGCGCCACCAACTCTATTTGACAGATTTTTGGGCTGCTGTGTCCACACCTAAAAGTATATCTTACACCCAAGGAGGTTGTATAAAACTTCTGGAGTGGAGCTGGCGCTCGAAAACTGACGCCGACGGCCGCCATCTTGCTGTGGGCAGAAAACTTGTTCTGTCGTAGCAGACGCATTGCATCCGTCGCATCATGTACTTGTTTTTGCGGTCGGTTACGTTATATTTTTGCTTCCGTTATTTTTTTTGTTGTTTTGTTTTGCAAGTTGCTTCTCTCATGCGGCTAGCTTCAAGCGCACCGAGCTTTTCTTGCGCGCTTTCATTTCGACGCATGTGGTTTCGGTTATGCTCCCCTCCCCGTGTCTCTAGTTAAGCGCTACGCACGTCTCTTGTGCGTGCGCCGGTGGGCGCACGCACGCACACATCTGGCACACATCTTGGCGCACACATTTGGTAATTATTTGCATTCTTGGGCGCAAACAACTAAAATAAACAGAAGGCACAATTACATTTTGTTTTCTGCCCCATGTGTCGTTTTCTGAGTTCTCTCTTGCCAAAGAGCAGAACTCGTGTTCGTTCGGTCTGTTCGCGGTCGGATGCTCCAAAGGTGTAGAAAGCAGAACTGGTCTCCTCGTGCGTCGCGTTCGGCTGCGCTAAGCGCGCGACGAAGACGTCGGGGATCACCTTTCATCTTATAAGTAATGCGGGTCTCTGTTTGTTTTGGGTCTCGAGGGCATTACTAGTATTATAACGTTATAATTGTGCATACTTTCCCGCCGTTTGTGCGTGATTTACTGTAAATGGAAAATTCGCCATAGCACCTGCCGTCTGCTTACTGATCGTACCTTACGCGCTTGTTTACGCAGATAAGCGAATGTTTTCGCTCGTATTGTGCTGGTCCTGTAGTCGCTTGACTGCGCCAAATCACATGTTTGTACAATATGTGGTGCGCAAATTTAATTGTTTTTCGGCACTAATTTAAATGCAGAGTGTTGCTCAGACAGTTACTGTCAAAAATCAAGGCACTCTTGTTTAGTATATGTTATTTGCATCCGGCCCTACGTGAATACTCTGACGTTTCTCGTTAGCGCTGTTTCGTCTTTGATGCACCGCAATGCCCTCCCGCGTTCTTGTGATTTTTCACTTTTCATATTCTTGCGGCATTTCATAATTCCTGAAATTCTATTCCTTAGAGTTCCACGTATATTTTTTAGTGTAATGGGATTTTTTTTTACTTTATGTTCTCACGAATTTCATAATTCCTTAAATTTGTCCCATGCTTTCTGTAAAGCGCACGCGGAATTAAAAAAAAAATCCTGCCTTAATGAGCTTCAGTGTGTGCCTAATCCATTTTGCAAAATACGATTGAAAAGCTGGAAATAGACCCGCCGCGGTGACTCAGTGGCTAAAGCATTGTGCTGCTCATCCCTAGAACACGGGTCCGATTCCTGGCCGCGGCGGCAGCTTTTCTGGTGAAGGCGAAAAGCGAAAAACGCTATGTGTACGAGATTTCGGCGCACGTTAAAGATCCCCAGGTGGTCAAAATTAATCCGGAGCCCTTCACTACGGCGCGCCTCATCGCCTGCGTTGCGTCGGCGCGTTAAATCCAACAATCAATCAATCAATCAATCAATCAAAAATTCGTGCTTAATTTGGTTTTCTTCGGCAAGGGCAAAACTGGGCATGTTGTTTAAACCAGAAAACGTGCATGTGCAGTACATATAAAGATTGCAATACCCTGATGCATATGATTCCTTGCAGTACTGCCTAAAAACCATTCGAACAGCTAAACTGTGTCTACAGAGCTTGCTTGGGTGGGAGAGCTGCGTTATTATTCATTAATCATTAATGAATAAGCATTCATTAATCCCAGCAATGCCGCTAGAAGAAACAAGCGTCAAATAATTGCGCTGTCGCGTGTCCCGCATTTTCAGCGTGAAATTACGGCCAATAGAAACTTCATAACGCGGCATCTCTTGCCATGGCGTGCAACATGAGGTAATTTTAATGTTAAGGGAGCGGCCTATAGCCTTAGATATACCGAATAAGCGTTTATTGAAATAAAAGTTCGGATGGTGTCTTTAGCCTAGCGCTACGCATTTTCCCGCGGCGACAGCTCTTTTCACCACCCGCGAACTCGCCGCTTGAACCATATCTACGTCAATACCTTCCGCGGAAGGCAAGATTTAGGCTGCCCTCAAATAGCGGAATCGATAAACCAGCTTACCCATCGTTTTCTCCCTTGTAAAGCCAAAAAACTACGGCCGCACTACCGCCTCCCGGCCGGCTCAGCGCCTTTTATGCCCACGGCAATATGGCCACCGACCGGTTCGCCTTGCTTCACCTCTCTGCGTTGCCCGCTATGGGCGGCCTCCACTCTCCAGAAGTTCAATACAACCTCCTTGTCTTACACCGTCGTCTCGGTGACCTCCTGCAGGCGTGTGCCATTGGCCATGTAGGACACGTCTGCCGGTGTTCGTTTGCGAGATATTCGAAGGTATAGTGACTTGCGTGGGTTGAGGAACAAGCCATTACGATCACTCCATCTGGAAATCTTGAGGAGGTCGGACTGCAAGATCTGCCGGTCTATGGATAGTGCGGTAAACTATGTGGTCGTCAGCGTATCTCAGAATGTTTGAATCGATGTCGGACGCGAGGTCGTTGACGTACAGGTTAAATAGGAGTGGGCCAATCACGGATCCCTGAGGCACGCCCGTTTTCACTGTGTGCCACTGACCATGTAGCACCCCGGTAGTGGACCTGCTGGCGGCAGCTTGTGAGGAAGGCTGTTATCCATGCATTGCAGGGTCGTCCCAGTTATGCCAAATCCTGGGAGCTTGGTGATGAGGAGGTTGTGGTTAATGCTGTCGAATGCACTGGAGAGAGAGAGAGAGAGAGAGAGAGAGAGAGAGAGAAACAACTTTCGCTGAGCCCATTACAGGTGACGCTCGCAGGCGTCAGACGGGGTGGAACCCTAGTCACAAGTCCCATATGAGTCCAATAGCTCCTGGCCCCTGGACGCGAGCTCTTGCTGCGTCGACAGGTCGGGGCTGGACATCAAGATCTCCCATCGCTCGGGTAGGGGGGGGAAGGGGAAGGGGGAGGGAAGGTAGAGGATTCTTGAGCTCAGTACACTCCGCCAGTATGTGCGGCAGGGTGCCTTCCGTCTTTTTGCAGAACGGGCAGATGGGGTCGTGTTCTGCCGGGAACATCTTGTTCAATAAAGCTGGGTGCGCCAGTGACCCCGCTTGTGCGCGGCGCACTATTGTTTGTTGCTTGCGGTCGAGTTGCTGGTGCGGCACGGGAAGCCTGCACCTGGCGCTCCTGTACAGCGTGGTAATCTCGCGGTAGCTCGTGACTGGGTGCGGTAGCTCCGACTCGTCCTCAGCCCGGTCTGCTAGTTCGCGGGCGTAGTGGTCGGCGAGGGCGTTGCCTTCCACTGTCGAGTGTGCCGGAACCCACACGAGCTCTACGTCTCGTCCCGGTGGGCTGCGCTTTGCGAGAATTGCCATGGCCGCGTGGGAGACGATCCCCTTGCGGTAGTTGCCGTAAGCCGTCTTGGAATCAGTGACGATCGTATGCACGTCTCCGTGCGTGAGGGCGAGAGCGATGGCCATCTCTTCTGCTTGGCTGGCATCTGTCGTCCGTAGCGACGCGCTGGTCACCAGCTTGTCGATGGTCGTGACGGCGGCCACTGCTTTGCTGCTGTGCTGGGGAAGTGAGGCGTCCACGTAGAGGACCCGGGGGTCTGCTTCCAGCTGTCGGGCGAGTGCCTGTGCCCGCGCGGCACGCCTCTCGTCGTTCCTGCCGGCCTGCATATTGCGCGGCAGGGGCTTGGTCTTGAGCGCTTCCCTCCACGGCGGAGGTAGAGGGTGCTTGGGTATCTGTGGTTCGATGGGCCAACCAATCTTCCGAAGGACTGCTCGGCCGTGCTCAGTCTGGCTCAGTCGCACTCTCTGGTTGGAACGATGAGCCTCTATGAGCTCGTCTACCGTATTATGTGCCCCCATGTCCAGCAGCTTCTGCGTAGACGAGTACTGGGGCAGGCCCATAGCCGTCTTGGTGGCTTTCCTTATGATCGTGTCTAGCGTGTTCCTGTTCGCCTTCGTTAGTTGGAGGTACGGGGCCGAGTAGGTGATGCGAGACACGATGAACGCTCTGACCAGGCGGAAGGCGTCGTCTTCTTTAAGTCCTCTGTTCCGGTTCGCAACGCGTCGGATCATTCCGGTGACCTGTTCGGAGGCCATCTTGATCTTAGCAATGGCCGCTGTCGCCTTGCCGTCTCGTTGTAGCAAGAGACCGAGGATGCGCAGCTGCTGCGTGGGCTTGACGTCTACGCCGTCGATGGTAACGACCACATTCGGCTCGGCATCGTTCTTGCGTCTCACTGGAGAAATCCAGGGAAAGAACATCGGCTTCTTTGGAGCTGTCGAGGGCGCCACTCGTGGTGGTGGTGGCCCGAAAAATGACGCATACCCACTTAGGGGGATTGGCCAAGAAGAGTTATGTTTTCATTACAATCAATCAAGTGAGGCAAAATAATGGAGCAGAAGAGAGAATTTGGTCTAGGGTAATGAAAGAGAGAGAGAGAAAGCACGAGAAAAAAAAAACCACAGAGAGCAGGATGGAGAGCAAGGTTTCACAGCTTCGTCCTTTTCTGAAACCATGCCGGGTGTTGCGAACGAGATTGTTCATTTCTAGGTGTTCGGAGATTTTGCTGCAGATGAGAGTTTCAAAAATTTTGCATAGAATGGAGGTGAGGCTATTGTTATTGCTTGTTATTGCTGAAGGCAACGCGACTTGTAGGAGAGGAAGTGCAGAACGAACGATGGCAAACTTCGTCCTCGATTCTTCAGGAGATGGATCGGTGTCGTTGTGGTCGCCGTTTTTCGTCGTCCGACGAGGGCCTTGCTTGGTACGCCGGCTTCACCCGTGAGCTGGCTCAGGACAGCACGCAACGTGAAGCCGAGCGTTAGCACAGAACAGGGAGGATTTTGCGTTAGCAGACCGACGCTGCCGGCCACGACAATGTAACACGCTGATAACATCCACGTTGAGAGTGGAATGGTGGAAGCGATAAGTGGAAGAAACTGGGGCGTCCATAATAACACACAGAAAAAGAAACTTGGCACATGGCGCTGCATTCGGGCTCGAGGCGTGCGGACAATTTTAAAAGTTATCCGCGCGAGGCGTGCGGACAGTTTTAAAAATTATCCGCGCGAGGCGTGCGGACAATTTTAAAAATTATCCGCGCGAGGCGTGCGGATCGGCACAGCCATGGCGGCGCCCGGACTCGCCGGTGCGCGTTGCGGCACTGGACTAGATGAATTTACTCTAGCATAAGTGCAGCGTATCTTGAATAATCGCGGACAATGGATATCAACATTGAGGCGCGGCGTTCGCTGAAAATTTGCAAGCTGCAACTGATTGCGTGGGACAGCAGCTGCGTGGGCCCGATCACTGCTGAATGCTCGGCTTCGTCTCTCACGGTTGTTTCCCGTAGGGCAGACAGCGAGGAGCGTGCCACGTTCGAACTGAGGTTTCCCGACGGCTACGTGTTCCAGGAGGGCACGCTTTCGCCCATCAGGACCGACCAGGGCGTCAGGCGGCGTGGGGGGGCAGCACTCGAGCCGTGCAGGGAAGTGACGTTCGGCGGCGTGCCCTTCGACAGGACGGACGCCGTGGGCAGAGAGGCGAACCGAGAGCCGGTGCCGGGCGTCCCGTACAGCGTCGACTGCGCCCAGTGCTCGGCTCCGATACTGCGCCGAGGCGCCGCCTTCCGCAGAGTGCTCCCGCTGCCCTCCGAAGGTTGGAGAGAAGCAGCCGGCGACTGGTTCTGCCACGACCACGGCGATCCGAAGAACGGCGGCATACCCGACGTTCTGGCCCCGAAGGAGGACGAACTGTTCACCTCCGCCGATCGCTTCCTCGTCCACCACAGCGCGGTGCAAGACGGCGTGGTGGCGAACGATGGCAGGCTGCGCTGCTCTGTCTGCCAACGTGTGGTGGGGAAGAAAGACTCGTGCGCAGCCTCGGCGCTGTTTACGACGCGAGTTCAGGTGGCGTCGGACGCACAGAGCCACGTTCCTTGCTCCGCGGGCGACGCAGCTTTCGTTGTGAGCAGCCTAATCAGAGGGCAGCTGCTGATCAACACCAATTGCAGGATAATCCTAGAATCGGTGAGTGGCGGGGAAAGAGGAGGTCTCCGGGGAACGGCCCAGAACGCACTGAGGGCACCTGTGGCCCCTGAAAATGCCAGCTTATTCTTATTCACGAGATGGGTGATGCCAAAGCGCTTAAGAGCTCTGCTGCATGCGACCGTTCACAAAGGTTCACCGCACGAGTGACACCACAGATTGAACGATCGAGGCATTGGGCTGGATTTCGTAAAGGCTACTACTCAACCACTGGGCACACTCGTGCTGCGGGCCCCGTTAAAGTGTGCAGAGTGTCAACTCGGACAACTGCAGAGTTTCTGGGGAAGCTGTAGCCGTACGGCTGCGTTGAGGCGGCCTTTGCACAGGGCCGTTGCAGATTGCCGAAAAGCCCTCGACTCAGTGGAAGCTCTGGCCGGGGTGGGAGGAGCACTGAAAGTGGGGGGGCACGGTGGAAAGTTTACAGTTATGGAGGGCATTAAACGAGGGGACACCATCTCACCGAAATCGCTTACAGCATGCTCGGAGACACGGCAAATGAATGTTTGATCCAGTGAAGATTTTCACTGGACCTTGTCTCGTTCAGTGCTATGGTAAAACACCTGCAAAAAAGGAAGTCTTGTTATAGGAGCAACTATGCACGCCCTCCTTTCAGGTTCGGCAATCAAGTACTAGAAGAGTTGGTTGCGGCCAAGGTGCCAACCACAAGAAGGAAATGCGGGACAGAGTTACTGCGGGCTGCATTTGGCAGCCACTGTGAAGCAGCAGCGCATTGTTCTGCCACATACATGGGTGCACGACGATTCCCCGTGACGGCTGCTGTGGTTGCTCCTAATCCGCCGGTGTCACCGTGGCAGCATTCCGAGTCGTAAGAGGGGTGTCAGAGCTGGGGCCTCCTTTCATGTGGCTGCAGTTGTGGCGGGGCCAGGTATGCGAGGCAGCTGCACTGCTGCTGTCTTCCTCAATTCTTTGGTATTACAACGTTGGTATTACAACGTTATTGGTATTACAACATTTAACCCTTTCACTGCCCCTCCCGAGATAACTCGTGCAACCACCCCCTGCCACTCCCGAGTCAACTCGTGTGAAAAAAATCATTGTGAGCATGTCGTGCCATCTGGTGAAAATTCACATAAATATGCAGATCGTGTTTTATAAGTTTTAGACAACAGGTGAAACGCATGTTTGCACAAAACAAACATGAACTTGCACAGAACGAACATGAGAAAAATACCCGGCAGGGACTGAGGACCACACATAAAAAAACTCAGCAGTGAAAGTGGGTAATTTTACTAAGGTGAAAGATATTTTTTGTGTTTTAAAGCTATTACACTGGTAATTGTGAAAAAATTTATTCTGTTGCGTGGTCACTGGGGGATATGCCAATGCTCGGTTCAAGGTGGCCACCTTATTGGTGCAAGCTTTTCTTTTTAATGAGGCCCTAGCAAGTGTGGGCAACCAGCCTGGTTCATGAAGGATTCCAGAGAGGCCTTGAATCTACATTTGGCAAAGGTTTTCCTGTGCTCTTTTGCTGCCTTCTTCACTGCCAGTTCTGGTCAAATAACGCAAGTGCCAAGGGCCCATCAGATCCGAAGGCTCCGACGGTCACCATGAAATCTGTTAGAAATCAGCCGCACTGAACTCCGCGTCCACTACTTCTGTCGAACAGTGGTGGATAGGGCCGCGAGATGTGTGGGAGAACAGCCGTTCCATGGGAATTCTTTAGGTTATGCAGCTCCGCCACACATTCCACAATGCCATGGTTGGGTTGCTTGCTTTTCAGTGGGCACCGTACGGACACCTAGTTCGACTGCGCTTCCACGATGTGGCACGTGCAAGCGGGCACCCTATGTCACAGGCAGGCCCTGCGAAGGTGATGACCTTTGTAACGGGGTGAATTACTAGCAACACCATTCACCTTCGTCATTGCACAGGAACCCACCGTGCCAGCCCACTCAGCAGACCCGTCCCTATGGCGGGACTCTACCCAAACTCGATGACCAGGGCGGCCACACTTTCGGGGCAGTGACGAAGCATCCCGGCAGCTCACCGAGCCCCAGGGGCCTGCCGCGCTGACGCTAGGCGGAGGACGTGCGCATCCCAGTTGCTAGGCCGCACTCGTGGGCACTGCAGACTCGATTGTGCGTTTTGGGCTTTGGTGGTGCTTGTTGGCGCTCCCAGTGTTAGGAGGGACATGTTCCAATGGTGCGTTCTCGCTTTGGCTGTCCCCGGTTCATCTGTCGTACTTGGGCGGCAGGGTGACTAGCTGGGGGAAACGCAAAAGGCGTGTTTGTTGGCCCAAAACTACGGCGCCCTGGTCTTGCATTGGTGACAGGACGAAGGACGCACGTTGTGGGAGGCCTGCACAGGCTGTGCCCAGCTCTTCCTTTGTCGAAGCCCCCCGTCACTCCTCCCAGTGTGTCCGAGCACTGGCGGGCCAGTGGCCGTGGTGCCTGCGAGCGGGCAGGGAGCTCAAACCGCTGCTCATCCGCGCAGGAAGGCGACCGCTCACTGCTCCTCTGGCTGATGGAGACTGGCCTGGAGCACTGCGCTGCCAGTGGCCTGCAGCCAGGAACCACCTGCCGCGTCCAGCCCAAGCCAGTAATCAAGGTGCAGCTGCTTTCTAGGGGCCAGGGAAACTCTTGCTTGTTGTTTGTTTTTATGTGGAATCCCCTGAGGCCCTCGCAAGGGGGCATTACATAGGTGGTCGGTTCAGGCATACTAGCAACATTGATCTCTTTGCTGACGACTGTGTGATCTTCCGAGAAATGACATGCATGAACGACTTAGTACACATTCTTCAGTCAGATCTTATGCGATTTCAGAATGGTGTAACAACTGGTTGATGGAATTAAACCCAAATAAGTGTAAACTCATGCGTGTAACTAGGTCTCCTAGCACACTGCCTGTGCTAGGTAATAACCCGTTAGAAAATGTAGAAATGTATCTTGGTGTGCACATCACAACTAACCTAACCTGGAACGTTCATATCACCTATGTAATTAACAACGCCAACCGCATGCTTGGGTACCTACGCCGTAACTTTTCAAAAGCCCCTTCCACTCTAAAATTACTCCACTAATTCGCACAAAACTAGAATACGCAGCAGCAATATGGGATCCCTTTCACGTCAATTAATACCATCGCTAGAAATGGTTCAGAATAACTCGGCTCGATTCATTACGTGTAATTACAATCGCACCGCAAGCATATCATCCATGAAAGCAGTCTACCATCCCTTGCATCACGCCGTGAAGTTTCACAAGCTCTACCACCGTGCCTTCTTACAAAAGGAACTCATAATCCGTCCACATCACATATCACAACATTTGGATCACGCCTTCAAAGTCGGCATTCCTTCCCACAGAACCAACTTCTTTTCGCAGCCTTTGATGCCACGTACATGGAAGAAATGGAATGGCCTTCCAAACCCGACAGCAACCATTCGAGACTTCAACCTTTTTAAGAACGCTAACATTGTATGACCGACCCGCCGCGGTGGCTCAGTGGCTAAGGCGTTGCGCTACTGAGCACGAGGTCGCGGGTTCGATTCCCGGCCGCGGCGGCCGCTTTTCTGATGGAGGCGAAAAGCAAAAACGCCCGTGTGTACGAGATTTCGGCGCACGATAAAGATCCCCAGGTGGTCAAAAGTAATCCGGAGCCCTCCACTACGGCGCGCCTCATCGCCTGCGTTGCGTCGGCGCGTTAAACCCCAACAATCAATCAACATTGTATGACCAGAAAAGTGCTGACTGTATAACTATTGCTCTCTTTTTGTTCTTGCGTTGTGTTGTTATTTTCACTGTGTCTCCCTACCCACTCCCATCTGTAATGTCTTTTGACCGTGAGGGTAAATAAATAAATAAATAAAAAAAAGTCGGATAGAAGGTAAAACGAGGGAGGCAAAAAAATTTAAAAGGATCAACAAAGCAATACCATTCATCACAGTATGTAGCACTAAAAGAGCGACGAACACAAAATTTAAATAGCAAGCATGAATGTGCAGGGAGTCTGAAATACTAGCAAGGCCAGTGGGTAACAATGGTATGTATTTTAGTCTTCAGTTTCAAAAACACTGGCCAACAGCGCTAAAGCAATTCGTATGACATTTTGGCGTCTGTGCTGGTGGGACCGTCAGAAACAAACCAGCCTGGAAGAGACACAAGCAACTTATTTGTCAAGCATACCAGAAACATTCAGTAGGGGGCCACGACTAACATTGCGCATCATTGAGTCACGGGGAATGAACCATAACTCCATAAATTTTCGGGGGCCCCACCGCTGTTCGCGTGCTAGCGTTTTTGTGTTGACGTAATCAAACACATGACCAATTTTCAAGCAGTGGTCGACCTGCTGTGTTCGACTGTGCACGTAGCATTTGTAGCCTTGCAAACATGTTCCTTCATTTGTGCTCCTTGCTGCCTCCCAGTCTCCCCCGTGTACGATGCGTGGCAGTCCCAGCATTCAAAGAGGCATGCAGAAAGGCCTCTTGTTTTTTCAGTACCAGTTGTCTGGCGTGCGTCTGAAGCCTTTGGGTGGTAGGACGGTTTTCAAACCGCATTGCCTCGCAAACCAGTTCCCGAAACCAAAGGACTTGGCAAATGAGCAAAGTGGATGAATGCCAGGACTGCGACACATCAGGGAGACTGGGAGGCTTGTGCTTGCAGTTCAGTTGGGGGCTATGCTAGCATTGAACGCGCGAAATACTGCTGCTGGATGTTTAGTTTCGGCCTTGTTCAAGAGTAGCATCACTCTCCCCCACAAGGAAAGAGTGCTGGTGCATGGGGACAGTGGCCCTTTGGAAGACTGTTCAACTTCTTTGTACAGCTGCAAGCGCAGCAAGGGCAGGGAGAGGGTCACAGCCGTGATAGCCCACTCCGCTGCCAACAGTTTACAGGGGCCTGTCGCATGTATTCGTCTGGCATCTCTTTCAAGCTACCTCAACAAAGACTTGAAAATGCCGACGCATGGGAGAGGGGGAAAAAAATTCCCCGCATTTCCCCGAGGGGAAGAATGTGAAAGTGCGAATGCACGAGTTGAATTTGCGCGGTTCGGTAATGTTCGCGAAAGAGAGATCACACACACACACACAACTACAAAGAAAGAAAGATGCATTTATTCACAGACACCTATTTGTGTTGTCGTTGTACTTGATTGCTAGAGTGGATCTCAGCTTTGAAATTTCGTGTCAGTACTCCTTTAAGCGGGTGCATTAGCCCTTCTCACGCCCGATTCCTGGCCAATCCCCCACGTGGGTATGTGCCATGTCAGCGGCCAGGCAGCGCGCGCCCATCTCCCCCCGTTGCTAGGGAAGACGAGGAGCGCGCGCACCCGCAGCTGTTGCTATGCGGACTACGGCGGCGGACGATTCAGGCTCGCTTAAGAAGTGCATTCGCACTTAAAAAAGAAACTGCCTGCTGCTATTGCATGGCATGCAATTCAGGAAAACCTTTGATTTGAAAAGCTGGCACACGAGCTTAGATTTTGGAAAACCTAGCTGAGGCGACGTCCATCTGTGGCGCGATTACCAAGAGCTATGCTGCAGACGGTGTGGCGCTCACATGGGCAAGAGCATTGGCAGAAAAGTGAGACGGCCTGGAAAGGGGGACGAGAGCAGGCAGTTTCCGCAGTTTCCTTAGGCAGTAACCATGGGACTGTGTGTGGGCCCTCTCGTGGGTGTTGGGTCCCATTTCTAAGCGCTTATCCGTCAGGGAAACGGTAATCTTCCCCGGGTCGCTTCCCTGACCAACAAGCATTGGGGGCTGCCGTACCATCAGCCCCCTATCTGAGAACCTTGAGCCAGAAATTTTTATGGAGGGGCTTGTGGGTTATGCGAAGAGAGGCCCCCCCCTCTGGCTACAGCCGTGGCAGCCCCTCTGCCATTTCTTGCCAGCATATTCCACTGACAGGTCTCCACAGAGGCAAGACCTGGACGATGTATCTGCCCCTTTTGTTGCAAATGTCCCTTCTCTTTCCCACTCACCTCTCATGCTGTTCCTCTCCCTTTGTGCTCCTCCCAAGGTAAACACGCAAGAGGTTTGCTCAAGTCGATTTAATTTGTCAAGCTCCCGATTTGGCTTGCACTGCGTAGACTGGCTCAAATCAGCTCACTTTTCATCGTTTGTCCGGTTGATAAGTCAGTAATAATTTTAAAAAGCGTGAAAGGAGAAAAACTACCATGCGCGGTTTGCGGTGGCCGCACCAACTAAAGGCTGTGACAACGGAAGGAGACGCGCCATGATTGGACGATGTTTAAGGTTAGCATTCAGACAAGTTTCGGTTTCGGTTCTGTAAAACAACATGCTTGACAGCCGACAGCATCGTTAGATGGGCATTCTCAATATCTCAGTAATCGTCATACCGCGCTTCTGCCATGTTGTCAGCTGTAAAGTGCGTAAGATAAGCCTCCCAGGATGGCTTGGAATCGTAGCAATCACTAGCCGAGGCCTACGCCCTCGGCTAGTGGGGACGCCCTCCGCGTCCCCGCAGACGCTCAAATGCCATGCGCTTTTCCCCCATATTTGGAGCTTGCCTCACTCATGCCTGTATCGTAAAAAGCATGTTCACACCAGGCCAAGGGTCTGTTGATTCTGGCCTGTGCCCACTGCCCGCAAGCAGTCGGTGCTTATGGCAACAGCATGCCAGCGAGAACTCGCTAGCACGCCAGTGTCAGCCTGTGCGCGTTCTGTGAACTAGTTCGTGGAGCGGTGAACGTTACTGCCCAATAGTTACTGCAATAGTTTTCTCAAGTTCAAATCTTCAACGCGGTGCAAAAGTGCCGCCTCTAATGCGTCATGTACTGTTCTGCCCGTATGTATTATATCGCATGTGTTTTCCATTTTCTTGTTATGCATAACTTCGAGCTGCTGCTGACAATAATACCGAAAAATTATCTCAAGACCTGCACTGTACCTTTTTTTTTCGCAGATTGTTTTGTACTTCCACCCTGTAACAGCCCACTTTTGGGCTAACAGTATTCATAAATGAAATGAAATGAAATTAAATTAAATGAAAGGTGAACTCAGTACAGAAAACATCGGCTGGAAACGAAAAAGTCAACTTATAAAAAAAGAGGGAATGTACCCTGGGGGATTCGAACTCGTGACTTGCAAAACAATTGCAATTACATACCTAGCGCTCCAGACCACTCGGCCATGGGCCAGCGCTGCTCACTCTGGAAGTATAAGTTAGAGCAATGCTATATGCACGATGTCGTGTGCTCTAACCGGAAATGGCTCTACGCACGACTTTGTTCCCTCGCGCCATCTGCCGGGCTACGCTGCAGCTTGCGTGCTACGTGTTGTAGGAACGCGGGAAGTTTGAAGCGACGGGCGTTATATGTGTGTGACTGCACTGCAGGAAATGTCACGATCATGATGTAGCAGATCCCCTCACGTGCAAGCTTTCCGCTCAAATTGAAATCCCCAGATGGGTTTTATTTCGGGCAACCTAAATTTGAACTTTGAAATATTTATTCGCATTGTTCGTGGGAGATGCTCGCGTGCTGCAGTACGTGAGAAATCGGGCAGACGATATGGGGGCTCAAGGACAGCTTTAGAAATGGCATGCAACGTACATCTACTCTCCCTTACCTCGAAAAATTTGGCGTAATTTGCAAGCGTGTGGCTGTGAAAATTACAGCGCCTATATATATTTTTGCGATATATTAATCATCCGATCGCTATGCCTACCTGTGTTGATGTGGCTGCTATATTATTTTATTTAATTTCAGAAATCTAGTAGCTTTAGAGCAATCGAAATGACTGAATCAATTGGAAAATGATAGAGCTTGTTAGCTTTTGTTTGCCTTTTGATGGAGGGGAAAATAGTGTGGGAGAATTCTAGGAAAGAGATATGGCGCAATGATATCTGGGCTCAAGGGCTTCATGAGCGCACCATATTTAATGCAATAAAAATAGAGAGGAGAGGTTACAAGGGCATCCAATGCACTGGACATAGTTCCACAGCTTTTTGAGATTTTCACTACTACTGAAGGCAGATTTCTTAAGAGTCTCCAATACATCTGACCCAGGACCACAGCCTTTTCAGGTTATCTCTGTTGACTCCAGCACAAGACCTGCAAAATGTATAAAAGTAAACAGTGCACAGAAAATAACAGCTGTGGCTAGATTTTTCCTGTATGCCTAGGGTACCAGTGCCCTACTGTGCAGTCAGCCTTTTTACAATTAAGCTTTTGCTTAGCACTCTGCAAAGTTCGTTAAATTACTCCCGGTGACCATAATTTCCCACTGAGGCCATAAAATATTGGGCTGGGGAAGCTCAAGGGGACTCCTCCCCATTGCTTTTCGCAATAACACGTTCACTCTCTCTCTCTCTCCCTCATTCATTCGTGTTAATCCAAACTGAGGACATTACTCTTATCTGTCTCATCACGTAAACTGAATGGGAGTCTTGGCGCAAAAAAGACGAGGACGGTGGCAAACGTGACAGGCGCTACTAACAACTGAGTTTATTTCGGAAAGCACCAACATATAAATAGCAGGCATGCACTGAAGAAAAAAAAAGGAAAGGAAAAAAAATTACACACATAACGGTCATCTGGCGAACATCAGGAAAAAGTATGTAGAAATGCACTTTCCGTATCATAAATAGAAAGCGACGGTACACTTACGCACATGGGCCCATTTCTTTTTATCAAAAAGCCTCGGCAACCTCACGTGCGGTAGCATCTCTGCTCCTTTCGATTATTTTTGTTTTGTCCAGAATGGGTTTACAGAATCACAATCTTTACAATGTTGTGGCAAGTGCGAACCAGTTCCATTCCAACCGCACGTGAGGTTGCCGAGGCTTTTTTTATAAAAAGAAAAGGGCCCATGTGCGTAAGTGTACCGTCGCTTTCTATTTATGATACGGAAAGTGCTTTACATACATACTTTTTCCTGATGTTCGCCAGATGACCGTTATGTGTGTAATTTTTTTTTCCTTTCCTTTCTTGTTTCTTCCGTGCATGCCTGTTATATATATGTTTGTGCTTTTCGAAATAAACTCAGTTGTAAGTAGCGCCTGTCACGTTTGCCACCGTCCTCGTCTTTTTTGCGCTAAGCCTCCCATTCAGTATGTACCAACTCGCCCAACAGCACGTTCTGTTAAAGCACATAAACTGGAATGGATCAACAGATTGCTACTTCAGCAGCTATTTCTAAATTTAATTTGCAGGTGTTTTACGTGCCAAAGCTACATGTCGGCTGTGATGCACACCATAGTAGAAGAGGGCTCTGGATGGATTTCGTATCTCCAGTTCATCAGAAACTGCAGCCACTTCTACACAGGGTGAATTGAGCGAACCAACTCAGGAGCACAGTTATCTAAGCACTGTACGGTAGAACAGCCAAGTAGTTTACAACATCTTGAAGGAAACACGGAACGCCGTCTCGTATGAAGCAACTTCCTTCCGGTAGCTTGCTCTACTTCATTCTGTTCCAGAAATATGGCGAGATAAAGCATAATTGAAAAACCTTCAACTTTCGTTCTCCACATCAGTAATGACGTCGACGTAATAAGGGAAGTACTAAAAGCACAACAAGGCTAAAATGGGGGCTAGTTGGTTGTACATGTTCTTAAAGACGGGAACACAAAGACGGGAACAAAAAACACAGTGTGTTATTAAAATCGTCTCGATAGAAGTTGCACAATCGAACCGGACTAGAGGCATTTGCGCATTCGTGTATCTTGGCAGTGTTGGAAGCTGGCAGTCACACAAGGAAGTTCCTTTCACATCCCAGCGGCAAAAGGGGTTGCCATGGCTTCGTTTCATCGTTTAGCGTGGTTGAAGAATGTTTGTATTAAACTTTACAGCATTTCTATTGAGACGAAGGAACGTGGAATAAACCTTTCCTTTTCCTCTTTCGAAAACCACCACCACCACCACCCAATTCTTTTATGAACTGAAACTTTATTTCTGTTCTCATGTTCCTTTTAAGCATACCACGGCAATTAGCTCATTATGCCAATTCAGATATGTGACTTATTACATTGAGGCAATTAAATATGATGTGCACATGCTACTCATGCTGTTTTCATTTGAAAAGTGAAAGCAAAGTACTAGTAAAACATCACTTGGGGACTGCATACAAAGCACTGGGCAGGTCACAGATAAGTGCATTCAAGTTACAAGCATTCCCTTCCTTACCAGTGGAACCATTCCAAGCACTGGTCACAGCACACCGCCTTCAGTTCTCCATCATCCGGTTTTTTGCATAGCCCGCACACCCACAGTTTCGTGGTCTTCTTTGTGGCAACTTTAGTGAAAAAGGTAAAACTTAAGCAACCCACACTTCCCCAATTGGAAAAGGAAGTGAACAGCAGCCACGCATCACCTGTGAAGTACTTCTTTAACTTCAACAGACACACCCTGCAGTCCAGCAGAGCACTTGGCAGGAGCTCTGGGCGAACTTCCACGTCGCTCACTTCAATGAGGCATTCTCCACCCAGCAGGCTTTTCTCAACTACTCCGCAAAGTAGCACTGAAGAGAGAAAAAAAACACCGAATTGGACCAGGCATGACTCGTCTGCATCTTACGGCTTGCTTGGGCTTCTTCAGGTAGAAATTCTTGAACGGCAGAGGATCGCCCTCGTCTAGTTCCCGTGGCCGCTTTTGGCGCCTTTGTAGAATCCTTTTGGGGAGCCTGATATCGAAGCATGAAGAGGTGCTGGGCTGTTGGCTGGTGCTGCTCAGCTGCTCACAGTCTTGCGAATCCACAGTGTATCTTGGTGTTCTTGCACTTCAGCAGGCACGTCTTCGGTCACGCTGTGACACATCCTCCCTTTTCAACCATGAGGCTCCAAAAGGGCGAGTCGTGCTCCAAACACATCTGCCTTGCAGTCTGCCATGGTATGTATCTGCAACAGCCTTCAGAGTCCTCATAGCATAATTGTACCTCTGGTTTCGATTCATCCCCTCGAAAGAGGTCCCTGGCATTGAATATATCTCTGGGTTTTGAGAACAACCGGCTTCAATGTAGTCTTCGTTGCTGGTGCTCAAGAACTGTATTTGGTATGCCTTAAACCACCCCCTTGCCACAGCCTTTTCCAGAACTGGTTGCTTGCCAACCTTCACGCATACAGCGAGGAAATGGCGGCAAAGCAGTTTCATGCTCGAGTATGTTGTGCAGCTGCATGACTGGTTCTCCAGCGACCCTTCATGCCATGTATCTGTACAGCTGGATGCAACGGGACAGGTTTCTAGAGATATAACATGCTCCTCTGGGGGATCATCACGAAATTTTCTCAGCTCCTCACTTACTAATGTGCAGGCATACAGTGTAAGCAGCTGCGCCCACTGCTTTTCCACATCTTCAGGTGCTTGCTGTGAATAATGTTCACAAGTCTTTAAAAGAAAGGCTTTGTGGCTTGCCTCTTGATGCATGCTGCATGACATCTTCAAAATTTCACGCAGGGCTTCATGAAGCTTTGATGACGATGAACGGATGTTCTTGATTTTTCCATTAATTGACTCAACACGGTTCGTGGTGTTGTTTCCACCGTTAAACTCTTGGTTGCACAGATGTCGGAGCCACATTTCTGGAATGCTGTCCCAGTTCTTTGTGAAGTACTCATTCGCTTCAGCATTTCCAATTTGTTCCAATTCCGCCTTGGACTCTTCGTACTTCCTCGGCTTTGCTGAAACAGTGCAACAGGTGTTCTCGCTCATCTGCTGACTGCTGCGCTTGGAAAGGCCTTCACGGCATGCGATTCGCACAGCTGAACTGCTGGCGAGCTGGAAAATGCTGCTTTAATAGCAGCGATCTCTGTGAAGTCCCTGTCGACCACTACTACTGCAGGGTTCTCTCTGACAAACACTACGTGCTGCTGTTCACAAGCGCCAAATGCATATGCCACAGCATGGCTGATGCCTGATCCACGTGGAACAACAAACACGAACAGTGGCATTTTGAGCTTATTCGTGCGATACGTTGCATCCAAAAGGAGGACTTCTGGAAATGCTCCAAATGCACGCTGCATGTGTGGTGTGGTGTGGATGAAGAGTACCTGTAGCTCTGTGCTGTCATCGGTGACGATGACAGCCCTGGCACCACATGCAGTCTTGCAGTGCTCAAGTCCGTCTTGCAGTGGGGCTTCTTCATCCTGTCCACACATTGGCCTGTTCAGGTTATGCAAGTCCTTTGCAATCACTGCTTTTCCTGCACACACAGAAATGAACAACATCGGGACACAAGTTATGCCTACAAGTAAAACATGCCGCCCCTTGCCAGTTTGTTCTTTGAGCTTCGCCACAATCATGCTGGGGCGCACATTTAGCTCCAACAATGGTTTCACAAAGATCATCACACAGCTGACGGCACTTAGGGTACGACTGGAAAGTCTCACTGCTCACTTCGTGGTTGTGCTGCATGTGGATCTCTCCAGTCCTTGGGTGGCTCGCCGTGCTGCTAAGACGAGCTTTGCGGGGCAGTCTTTTTTCATTGTCCTGAACAACCCCCCTGTAACCAGCTTTGTGACGATGGGCACAGATACAAGCACGGCAGAGCTACAGTGGGTAGTGGTTGCACTGAAGAAAATTGGCATAATCTCTCACTGTGAAGAATTTCTTTGCTTGGGCAATGAATCGCTTTTTCCTCACCATCCTCGACCCCCGGATACTTCCCAGAAGAAAGTCCTGTGAGTGCCAGTGCGTTGCTCTGTGCATGATTGTCTTCAAAGGCTAACGCACCCAAATTTCACCTTGGCCAAATTTATTTTGGATGAACTCCTCCCATGCGACCTCCTCCCGTACAATCTCTTGTAAGGATAAACACCTAGAAAAGGTGGGCCGGAGCTTTGGAGTGCCCTTTGAGACAGAGCATTTTAAACCTGCAATGTCAAGAACATTACTATGCGAGTTAGTAACAAATCGCACAATTTATCGATACGAATTTTAACCTTTGCGTCCCAGAACAAAGCAGCACACTCAAGAACTGAGCATATGCGTGCAGCACGCAGTTCTTTTTTTTTCTTAATAATTGTACGTACACCTCGTCGCAATAACTAGGTTGGCTCAAAACAAATCGCTCTCAGGTACTTTTTATCTACGTTTATAGGTGGGCGAAGTCTTACAACTACCGAGCCTTTTAAATGTGCAAAAATTTATAAAGTTAATATCGTCTATTCTGCCATTCCTTTGACTTGAAGCATCACTTGCAGCTGCGCCAACAAGAAGTATACTACAAGAAGAGTTTAGGTGCCCTCGGATTTTTTGTGCACCGTTATTCTAATTTAATGGCCTTTTGTAAAAAAATTATAAATAGCGGTTTATAAAAAACTATGTTCTTTGCCCTAATTTCCAAATTCACCATTTTTCTTGAGCGCTGTCACGTACCGTATTGAACCATTATTCTTTTTTTCGTTCTGGAGCTACAGAAACGAAACATTTATAGTTACGAAATCAAACAGAAACTATAGGGTCATTCTATGCCAAACGCCCCCGACAGTGAGCTCGACCATCTCCAATTACGCTACAAAAACTTATGGTCAGTGGCTTCACTACAAAATTCATCGTTTTAGCCAATTTTCTCGGAAAAAATATATACTTTTTCTTTCACAGCAGTTTGAATGTGCAGCTGCTGTGGCGAAAACCTATAGATTGCGATGAAAAATTCGAAAAAAACAATATTGTATGGAACGTGCTAAAACATCTCCAGATGGTAGAAAAAAAAAATCCTGTGCTTTCTTCTATAACGCATTCATGGCTACGTCTCGATATGTGCTTTGCGGGGAAGCAATGCGGCGTTTTTGAACCATACATGTTAGACAGTTTTTACAGCTCGTACAACTTTTTCGGAGAAAATGCGGCTGAATAGTTCGTTCATATTGTTGACGGTAAGTGCGCAAAAAAAAAAAAAAACAAGGTAGTCGTAAAGCTAGCAGTTTCGGAGCACTGAACACTAACTCTTGGGAAACTTTGCAGTATTGCTCATGTTCAGGCCCCTATCGCTCTGCGTGGCGGTCTATGTAAAATACAGTCTTAGGCTCATTTGAAAGAGTGTAGAAAGTGCATATATTTCTGGAAGTTTAATCTCAGTGCTTCTTGTTTTGGGCGAGAAAATAATTTTTATATTGAGCGGCCACCACGGTCTCAGTCAGCGAGCCGTAGGTTTGGTGCACTGCACCGACAATGTCCCCGCCGCTGGCCAGAGGTGCGGCAGCCACGCAGTTCGAGACACCCCATGTTTCGTTTGTTTGTAAGGGTATTGTCGGCTAAGACACGTGATAACTCAAAACGCGCGCGGCCACCGCATCTCTCGCTGCCTCAGGAGGATCACGCAGTGAAGCGAACCTACGGCCCGCCGACTGAGATTCGTCGGGGCCGCTCAATATAAAAATTATTTTCTTGCCCAGAAAAAAAAGCACTGCGATTCAACTTTCAGAAATATATGCACTTTCTACACTCTTTCAAATGAGCCTAAGACTGTATTTTACATAGACCGCCACGCAGAGCGATAAGCGCTTGAATATGAGCAATATTGCAATGTTTCCAAAGTTAGTGTTTAGTGCTCCGAAACTGCTAGCTTTACAACTACCGTGTGTTTTTTTTTTTTTACGCATTTACCAACAACAATATAAACGAACTATACAGCCGCATTGTCTCTGAAAAAGTTGTACCAGCTGTAAAAAAAAATGTCTATGGTACAAAAACGCCGCATTGGTTCCCCGCAAAGCACATATTGAGACTCACTAGCAGGCGTGAATGCGTTATAGAAAGGAAGCGCGTTTTTTTTCTACCCTCTGGAAACGTCTTAGCACGTTCCAAACAATATGGTATTTTTGCTAATTTTTCATCGCAATCTATATGTTATATCGCCACAGCTATAGCCACGATGTTCAAATTGCTGTGAAAGAAAAAGTATTTTTTTCTAAAAAAATTGTTTAATCATTGACAGGGATTTTTCAAGTGTAATCAAAGATGGTCAAGCGCACTCTCTGGGACGGTTTGCGTTGAATACCAGATTTGGTTACAACAAGCTGATCCTTGTGCTTTGTGCTGTGCATGCGGGCGTATTGCGCTCTTCAACTAGCGCAAGCAACCAAGTGTAACCAAACATTCAAGAACGAGACCACATGCGTCAAGTCGGTTGCTTACCTCTGCTGTCGACGAATTCCCTTGCCCGGAGACCTCAGGTGACCACCGTGCTTGCACACATAAACCACATTTGCGTTTTTAAGTCTGCCATCAAGCTTGGTTAATCAAGTCGGCGGAGAGTCGTGCGTTGAAAACGCCAACAGTTTTGCTTGCCTTGGTGATGAATAGGGAATATTCACCACTTGAAACTCCTTAAGCGCTTGATCCAACTGCGCGTAGCTTCCAAACTGAATCGACATAGTGCTGGAGATGGGGCGTACATACGCGTGAGACCAGCTACAGCTGCCGCGGCATGTGTGACCCGGCCGCGTCGTTGTGTCGCACTACACGCAGAATCCGGCAAAGCAGAAAGGGGAAGTTTGGAATGGTGTAATGCCCAAGAAAGTGCGCGTTCTGCGCTTCGATACGGAAGGAAGGACCACACAAGAGCAACGAATATTTTTGTCTTCCTTTTATTGTGAGAGTTTGCTTCCCAGAACGTAAACAATCACCACACGTGGGAGCGTCCATCCGCGTGCGCGCACGTGAAGCACCGATCGGAGAACTTAGCTCGGAACAGGATGAGGATGGGTGTGAGAAACATAACCGATACCGTATGTGAGCGCGTACACCTGCGGGTGAGCAAGAGCACGGAGAAGCAAGAATAGGTACGGTTGACTACTTCCACATGTAGTAAGCGTCAGCTTCGCGGGCCAGCCGCGCAAACGCAACCATACCGTCGACCGCCGTTGTAAACTGCCCGAAGCGGTGGAAACAAAAACAAAAAAACAAACGCACCCCACGTCGGACATAATGGAGACTTCGTAGTCACGTGGTTTTGTTGCTCTCTCCCGCACGCCTTCTAAAAAAAAAAATACGGTTTGCGCTATCTGGCAACCATGTCGTTGACTCCATACACAGTTTAGTAAGGAGTCAGCTCGGTAGATGGCACTAGCAATCGGAGTCTTGCGTAGAGCCATTTCCGGCCAGAACGCACGACGTCGTGTGTATAGCATTGCTCTATAAGGTATATAATGTATAACCAGTTTACATTATTATTTAGTTTTAGCATTTCAAGCAGCTTAGGTGACTATTTGTTGTATTGTGCTCGTGCAGTAAGCGTCCCCCAAGTTTCCACAATATCTCACGTCTAGCAATTGCATTTCATAGACGGAGAAGCGCTTGCAGATGCGTAGTTGTGCTGCTGACCGCTGTGCTTGTTCGCAAAAAAGTGCTTCCTACACCCTAGTTTTACGCTGTACGGTAAAAGTATCAGTTGATTTTATTTCCTTAGTACCTATATTGACTTCGCTGACTTCTCACGCCTTCGAGTGGCCTTAGATTTTCCTACTGGTGTACCAGTCAGCGAAGCGTCGCATGTGCGCTTGTGCAGCGCTTGTGTGAAGCGACCTTGACTTGGAGCTTAGATGCAGTGTACAAACTAACAAAGTAAAGAAAGGCACACTCTTCCATTCACAAACGTGTCCTGGCTTCGTTTTAAGTGAGCGAATGAATTGCGATGACCCGTCGGCGGTTGGCGTACGAAATGCTGGGCTGACTGACCCTGTCGGATGGTCGGCGAGCCCAGCAGTAGCGCAGCCAATTGCCAGCTCATCTGCTCCTGACGTCACACGAAAACGCCACAGAAAATGGGCGAGAATGCAGAGAGGAGGACCGCAGTTTCGAATTGATTTTTCTACTAAATAAATTTGCGTAAACGTGCTCAGAGTGGTCAAAACAGGGCCTAGGGACTCTGGACTACAATTTGCGCTCGTAATCTCGTAATGTTTACAAATCACTTCAGTGTCCCTTTAAATTTAATGCTTTCCACTGCACCAGGCTGGGTGCCTCCACCGCTGTATGGTGGAGACATGCATGAATCGAGGCACGTTACTACAATGTTTACAGAACCATGTTGCCCTTCTTTACATGCGTTCCAAGTGGAACATGGAGCCTGTCTAGTGGAACCTTTCATAACTGTTGCCGTTTGATTTCTTAAAATTCCGCCAGAAGCTATAGAAGCGCTGGCGACAGCAGGTGAATTTTTTTTCTGCAGGGGATGTAGAATTTGCTATCGCAAAAATCAAGCATCCATGAATTTTTTTACCAAGGAACACTGTGAATATTACTTATGTATTGATTTTATGCTTTACATTTGTGTTATGTATTGTTCTTGTTCAACAATGATGACAAGTATGAACATTCATACCGGGCTTAGACGTTTAGATTTGGCTGCGCAGGTTCTGTTTCACTTTGGCCGGCTGGCTGAATTGAGTCCCGGACAAGTGTACTACAGACAGACCAAGATTTCTGCATTTCAGTGGCCCAAGAAAGATTACAAACAAGTGGGGCCAACAGTGCTGCGCAGCAGAGAAGCTGGCCGTGTCTTCTGCGTCTGCGCAGTCTGCCAGGTTTCCTGCGCCTCCCCCTTGCTCGGCCGTTGCCCAAGGGGAACGTACCTTTCTCAGGCGCTACGCATTCCGCAGACCAGGACATGCCTGTAGGGACGCAGCCCAGCACATCTGAAACTGGAAGGCAACTACACCCATCGACAGCCTTGCCACATGGTCGACCCCTGAGCTGACTGGCGGGGAATCAGAAACGGTGCGCACACGCTCGCAGCGGGAGCTCGTGTCGCCACGCTGAGTGCACACGGAGAGTGCAGGTTTCGACATGCACTGTACAAATGTCGGCAGAGCAGGCTGCTGCCAGAGCAGCGACTGAACGAGGCCCCTGTGGACCTCGCACATCCGTTTCACTCCAACTGCTCCCACAACGTCATCCTGGGAACGGACTGGCAGTGCTGCAATAACAGGCCAAGTCAGTGACTGCTTCCTCCCGTCACATCGTAGCCAAGTCCCAAACCCCCCGAAGAGTGCGAAGCAGGCAGGCCAGGGGCTGTCCCTGTGGACCTGAGTTTTCTCCTCCAACTCTGCTGCCACAGGCACTGCGCTCTTGGGATTTTGCGGAGAACGTTGGTCACAGATTTCACCCACCAGTGTGAGCAATTTATTCCAGGGTGCATTTGTCACACTCCCCGAAGAAATTCAGGAAGCTGATCCCTGTTGCTCACTTTGAGCGGTGACAAAAATCTGACTGTTTACAAGGCTGCATATTTGTTTGACGTGAAGCCAGCACGAGGAGGACAGGAGAACTTGCTGGCTTTGCTATGCTGCTGCAGCTTTGAAGTTATGCGGCATGCTCATTGGGAAGCACTGAATTACAACCACAAATGGTGTCCGACCTACTCGGCAATCGTCTTCGCACGAGCGGGAACCTGTTCAGATGGAAGTTGAGGACATGCTCAGTGATAGCCTCCGGGGCTGCCGAGTTGTGTGTGTGAAAAAATAAATAAAAGGGTGCACAGTTTGTGGTCATTGCAGTTGTAAAAAGGCTGCCCATTTCACACGAGGGATTCCCACGAGCACACATACTGGGGTGCTTGTTTTCGTCTTGGTTTTATTGTCATCCTTCGTTTGGGTACTGTCAGTGATGTTTGAGGCCATTTCACCGAGAATTACCTTTCATAGCACTTGGAAACAGCGGCTCATGCCGCTGTTTCCAAGTTCAGTTCAGTACAGGTTTTGTACAGTTCAGCACCGAAACCTGTTCAGTACAGGTTTTGGTGCTGATGAATTGCCTGGCTGTTGCCCTTGCAAAGCCTTCGTGTAATAAAGTTCCGTGTTGGTTTTTCTATTGCATTCGGTAAATGGAATTCGTCATTCCTTCGGTTGCTGGTGTTGGCACTGTGCCAAGATCGAAGCCGTGAAGCATTGCCTAATGGAATTGAGGGTTGGACAGAAATCCGTCTGGTCAGGAAAACACATGACAATCAAAACTGGCACCGACCAAGAATGCTCAAAATCCAAAAAAGACGTTTTGGCTCCTGCACGGGTGCCTTGCTCACAATCTGAATAAGGCACCCGTGCAGGAGCCGAAACGTCTTTTTTGCATTTTAAACATTCTTGGTCGGTGCCAGTTTTGATTGTCATTGTCTAATGGAAGTGCAGAGAACTTCTGTATTGTCCACAATGCAAATCTAAACGCACCACACTGTAGTGGCGCCATCACATCAGCGCACAAAGCCCTAAGGCACTTTTCTCCAGGCGGCAGCAGCTACTTACTTGTAGTTCGTGCAGCACTTTGAAATGGTATTTTGCAGGTCACCTGGGCTGCACCCGCACTCTGGCTAAGACTACAGTGTTATCATAAGAAGACCACTGTGCCATCTAGGACGAGGCAGCCGGCATGGGCTCTGCCTTGGCAGCCCCGTAAATAGTGTAAATGGATCGCCCATGATTTTTTCATGATGGTTCATCTCATCTTTGCTTTTCTGCCGTGTAACAGTATGTACACCTGTGTCACTAGTAGAAATGATGCAAAGCATCGCCACACCAACAGCAAGCCTACTGTGGCCTGTTCGGGTATCGATGAAACCATTTGATAAGTTGGGACCGTTTCCAACATCAACCGCTAATAGCAAGTGGGTTATCGTTGCCACCAACCACCTCACCGTACACACGGAAACAAAAACCTTCAAGCAGGCAACGGCGCCTGAGGTCTTTCAGTTTCTAAAACGAGTGTCTTGGATCCTTATGTTTCAAGCAGGCATGTTGCGAAGTGCAGAAATTCGGAGGCACAAATACGAAGTTGAATCGGAATAAGTGTGAGCCGGGAAAGGGAACCGGCTGCATGCAGTGCGAGCAGCCGTGAGGCGCAGCAGGAGGCTCTTTGCATTGGGGAGAGGAGGTGCTGTTCAGGGGCCAGCTTGAGTGGTCACTGCTCAGCTGAAGGTCCAGCAGTCTTGGAAAATTCTAAGCATCCTCCGTAATGTTTCATTACGAAGACTTATGTATTTACTTATTTGTATATACATACTGCCAATCAAATGGGCATTATCACGGAGGGGTAAAGCAGTCAAATACTGTAAGACCTCGCTATAATGAAACAGCATATAACGAATCAATGAATCTAACAAAGTAAGCGTAATTCCCCTTAAAATTCCCATAGACGCCCATGCACTTTAAGAACTAATTTTAACGAATCTAAAATTTTCTCTCAATTGGTATAACGAACCCTCGTTTTCACGGGCATTTACAGAACACCTTGGTACATGTAAGGTGAATGTCTTGTAGCATCCTCGATAAACACGCACCGGGGTTGCCCCCACAACCGGCACGGTGCACGGTGCCCAACGACGGTGCGCACCGGCACGGTGCATTGATCGAGGACAAACTGAGCGGTTCTATCTTAGCGCCATCTCTTAAGCTGTGAAAGCAACTCATCAGAACGTTCACAAGTGGCTAAAAAGCAGCGTAACACAGCTCCACTAACACAGTGCCACTACAAAGTGATATTTATTGAACACGCAAGCCATATCCATCACACATGCGCGACAACGTACTTCACCGCTTCCTCTAAACAGCTGCCTAGAAGCTGCTCCTCATCTTTGTTCTGAGAGCCATAACGCGAGTGCCTGTTATGTTCCGCCCTTCCGCCACAGCAAAGCATGCAGGTCTTCGTGCATGGTCTAGGCACTCCAGTAACTGTTCGTGTAATTCAATCGAACGAAACGAATGCAAAGCTCCAACTGGCTGGCCATGCATTCAGCCTTCTTTGCAGTACACGAAGTTGGCGTCCTCATTTTCAATCTCCGGCCCTTATTAACACCTGTTATGAGCCCGTCGCATCACTGTCTGATTAATTGGCAAGAAATTCATGCTTATCAGCAACAATATACAGCCCGTTCCGCCTTCACACGAGTGCACCGATGCTACAATTCACTGTACCGATGCGCCGTCGCTGCAGCAGACGGCAGAGGAAGCCGCTTCGCCGGCGTCGTCCACGATGCATCTCGGGGTTGCACTCCATCGCACCGTCAACTCTCACGGTGTGCGACAGGGCGATGAAAAATTGCCCCACGACGGTGCGTCCCAGTTTATCGAGGACAGATGGTGCACACCGGTGCAGCTTTTCGGGGATGAAAAGGCGCACCGGTGCACACCGGTGCAGTTTATTGAGGATGCTATTAGAGTGCGTGCCAGCTTACGTCGCATCACGGACGCGCTAATTCGAAACTCGTGCTAGCTAGGGGCCACCAACTCGAGCGTGCTAAAATGGGTACAACTTGTGCCTGGCAACACACGCGTCCCCCAGCAGGGTGTTCCTGCAGGCGTTTTCTACGGGGCTGCGGCAGACCGGCTATGGCGCTTCCTGGGCACTCGCCATGGCGGTCAGGAGGGGCTCGGAATCACAGCTGCCGCTGGCAAAAATCTCTCAAGGACTTCTTCTCTGTGGAGTGAGCCGCCAGCTCGTGTGCTGTCAAATGATCACGGATGGACCGTTTGGTGGGAATAAAGTGTTGGTTTTTTAGCTTATTCTTGTTTTCGCAGGCTGTTGTGAGTTGCACTGGTGAGTGTATGTAAATTAGCGGTAGAAATGGACATTGGCTATAACAAAGTAATGGTTATAACGAAGTAATTACGACTTCAGCTTTGTTATAACGAGTTCCTACTCTATGTACGCCTCTTTGTCAACAGGAGAAACCGAATTGAACAGTTTTACAGATCATGCCTGCGTTGAACAGCAGGCGAACTTGAACACATTTTTCATGCGGTGGCAGAGTTCAACAACAAAAATATGGCTGAGATGTGACCACCATGCTGCCCCAGCACACCAGTGGCAACAGCATGCCACTGCATGACTTGCTGCTGAATGAATGGAAGAAACGCGCAAACTGGCACGTCTGTGGACAAGGTTGCAACTTTACTATGGTGCTGACCACTGCGACCTGGGCTGGATATGGACTGCTCTGTGGCGACGAGGGGTCTATGTACAACTTGTTACGCAGCACTTGGAACCTTCTGAATTGTACTTGGTTATCGACCTAACCTACGAGGTTGGACTTGTTTCTCACCACTGTAGTAGGCATGATGGCCGACCCGATGCGTCAATGGACTCTCTTTTTGGGGCCAGCTTTGTGTACATCAGGGCAGTGCTCCTTTAATGGGGGGGAGGGCAAATATCGGTTGCATGCCAGTTAATCCGAGCAGCTTGTCCGGGCTGTGTAGCCTGTGTTGGGGTTACGTGCTGTGGATCGCAGTCAGCGGATAGGCAGAAAATGACAGTCCCCATGTGCCTAGTCGGTGAGCCACTTTTTGAGAGCCGCCATCCAAGGGCCTGCACTGCCTTGGCCCGTCAAGGAGCCACCATGCGTCATTGATGAGGGAGTTTGCCTGCAGCTAGCCTCTACGCCTGTGGTGACTGAAGAGTGTGTTTTGGGAATTTCAAGTTTACTGAGTACACATGAAATGCAGTGCATGTAAAATGGAATAAGTTTGAAAGATTTCCAGAATGAACAGCTTGCTTTTTCTACATCAGTTTTGCTGGTTCAGCAGCTAGGCCCACATTTGGGGTCCAGCAGATGTGAGTGATGTGTCACATGTATACTTGTTGTCACATGGACTTGAGGGTAACAACGGGGTTCTGAGGGAGATTAGCATGGCCGTGGGGTTCCTCTGAATATTTGAGAAAAAGTACCATGCCGTGTGAGTCACGTGGTTTGCAAGTATATCAAGTGAGGGGGGAGCCCATCTCGCATCGGCATGGACACTTTGTACCGGATACATGGATGCGCGGGCTCGCTGCCATTGCTCTCAGTTGCTGGCTTGGCAGTGTCTTGAGTTACTTTCCCAGCGGCCATTGCGTGGACCTTGTGCGTGTTTAGCAGTGGGGCCAATGAAGTGTGTGGCGTGACAGCTCTCTGCTGCTGTGCTGCTCGTTCGCAGCTGCTGTACCGGGAGACTGGCAGCCGGACAGACGCCATGCTGTCTGGCTGGAAGGAGGACCCGCTGGTGGCCGTCCGCCGGCTGGACGAGGAGGTCTTCACGGACGTGTGCTCGCGGCTGCTCTCCTGCAGGCTGGAAGGGGCCTCCTTCGAGCCCTTCCACGTCGCCCTTGTCCCGTCCAGTGGCCCCGAATAAACCACTGCTCCACTGAGCAGCCAGTGGGACATGGAAGGCCTGTACAGGGACCATCGCACAATTTCTGCGCATGTGTGGGGGTACAACCTGGGCCCCAGTGGTTTCCAAGTTCCTTCCTGCACCTTCTAGTGTTCTGAGCCATATTTCTCGTCGTGGGCTCTTTCCCTGTGTCCATCCGCCAAGGGCATTTGTGTGGTCAGTTTATGAACTGACAAGGAACCAACCACTGGACCGCCAATCCTTCGGAGGGCGTGGTTTTTCCTAGGGGCCCCTGGATTGTGCAGAGAGAGGTGTCTCGTCTCCTGGTGGGTTTGTTGCAGTCTACAGGTCTAAGGGATGAGTGGTGGCACTCCATGTCTCTGATACGATAATGAAGGCGGAGCAATTGTTGACAGTTATGGCTAAAGTCCACTTCATCAGACAACACATGCATACATACGTACAATACGCGGCAAATGAAACGCGAACACGAAAGTATGAATCAGAACACGCAAATACCGCGATTTCTTTCCATACAATGACGTGTGGCTTAGTTACAAAAACAAAGTCCGGAAATAAGTCTTTCCAAATATGCCAATAGCGCGCCATTATTACACAGTATTATTATTTTAATATCAATTGTTAATCATTAATCATCATCAATTATTAATCATTAGACAGTATTAGAACAGTATTTTTCAATTTTGTGTGTTCTGATTCATATTTTCGTGTTCGTGTTTCATTTGCTGCGTATTGTACATACAGGGCGCAATGAGACTTTGAAGGTGGTAGGGAACACACAGGGCGAAGGCAAGTCTCTTTGCTGAAACGGTGGCAGCAATCAAGGACGCTACCTTGCTCAAGTTCTCTTTTTCTTACATACGAACATATACCTATATACACAGGATTTCATTAGCTACTAAGTGAGGGGCTAGGAAGCAGAAGTTTTCTGGTATGCAGAATTTAACTGGAAACAGCAGATCTCGGGGGGTCAATTATCATAAAAACTGCCCAAGGTCATGCACGTATACACACGAGCCCAGATTATTTATTTATTTATTTATTTATTTATTTATTTATTTATTGGTACCCTCAGGACCATATGGCGTTACAGAGGGGAGTGGTTATAAACAAACAGAACAGAAGTAGTGCATTACGTGATACAAAAAATTTTCTTTCTTATGCAATGTCAGCTAACAAACAGAACAGAAGTAATGCATTATATGATACAAAAAATTTTCTTGCTTATACAATGTTAGCTAGGGCATTCTTAAATAATTAATAATCTTGGATGGTGGCCGTAAGTGCGGGAAGGTGGATCCATTCAATGGATGTACGAGGTATATATGACTGAAAGAAACTGTTGGTTCTGCTTGATGGCACTGCTACTTTATGAACGTGATCTAAACGAGGAGACGTATACTGTGGAGGAAGAATGAGCTCGTCACGTAGAATTGGATGGGGAAATATTTTATGGAACGTTTTGTGTCGAGATGCTAAAGATGGCAGGTTAAGACTAGATTTCATCGCTGCTATGCTGGCTGTTCGATTATAGTTAGTAAGTACAAAACGGACGGAGTTGTTTTAGATTGTTTCAAGTTAATGTATTAGGTTATGTTGGGTTGGATCACAAATTCCAGTGTCGATGCTTCATATAAAACGAGTTTTAATGAGGAAGTGGCTTTGGAAACATTATGGCGCAAAAAACCCAACATTTTGTTAGCATTAATTATGACATAATCAATGTAAAAACCCCAGGCCAGACTGGAGGTTATATGAACACCTAAATATTTATAACTGTTAACAGTATCTGAAGGAACATTATTAATAAGGAAGTAAGAAGGCAGAGCATTACAAGTTCTCGATACTCTCATGGAATTTACATTTACTAGTGTTTAGTTGAATTGACCAATACAGCCATACATTGACATTTGCAGTTGACACCATACAGAAATTGTATTACAGTCTGCTTGGAAGGCGGCTACTTCATCGTTAGAGGTTATTTCATGAAAAAGAACGGAATCATCGGCAAACAAATGTATGTGAAAAGAAATTTCACAAGGTGGGTCATTTATATAGATAGGAAAAAGGAGAGGACCAAGTACGGAACCTTGCGGCACCCCAGAACGAACGAGTGTTTGCGGTGAACAAGTACTGTTAGCTGACACATACTGGAAATGATTGCTTAGAAATATTTTGAGCCAAGTAAGAAGTTTAGATAACAATAACTTGTGGGAAACTTTATCAATTGCTTTCGAAAAATCAAGAAGTATGTGCTGTCAGCTATTGAAGAATGGCCAAGGATGATGTTGAGTTTGTGTGTGAAAGATACTAGTTGTGTTTCACCAGAAACCATGGTGGGTGTTTGTGAAAAATGAATTTGACTCAAGGAAGTTAGCAACACTGGAAAACAAAATGTGTTCAAATGCTTTTATGGTATGCTTGTAAGAGATACAGGGCGGTAATTCAAAGGAGAGTGCTTGCTACCTGATTTATGTAATGGAAGCAGAATCCCGACCTGCCAATCAAGAGGTAGGCAACCATTTTGAAAGGACTGCTGAAAAACCATGTTGAGTATGAGTAAACACACGTACTTATTAAAAACTTGGGATTGATTAGATCGCTGGGGGCCAAAGAAGGCTTTAGCTACTTGATTAGGGTAGCAATTCCACTTGGTTCAATTATTATTGGGGGCGTGCTTGGATAATTAAACAGATGTAAGGAAGGTGCAATATTGCTTGAATGAACTGAGAAATCCGCTGTAAAAACATTTAAGTATGGTTGCACAATCATTCGGGTGAATTGTATTTCCAGGGTTATGGTGTCATTTTCACTTGGTTTAATAGTGCGCCAAATTTTTTTAATATCAGCTTTTTAAAGTAATATAAATTTTTTTAATATAACATAGAAGGCGACGTATTCTGTAAAAAAAAGTCCTTTGGCAGTCTTTATTGCTGCTATATATTGATTAGAAGCCAACTTGTAGGCATTCCATCGATGAACGTTTCCAGATTTTTTCGCCAACTTATATAAGCATTTTTTTTTGTGTGTGGGGTGTACCATGGTGCATTGTGGTTAGTGATAACTCTGCACTCGGGTGTTAGATAAGTCGTGAATCGTCGCAACAAACATGTCCCAGTTAGATTGTACGCTGCGCTTATCGAAACCTTCTAGGAATGAACATAGCTCGTTGTTAATCGCTGAGAAGTTTGCCTTCTTGTAATCACGAATATAGTTTAGTCATTTTCTCAAAAGGGGTAAAGTGCGCTAAGGGAGACGCTACACAGAGAGAGGTACACAGAGACAGGCGCAGGTGCACCAAGACTGCGCCTGTCTTTGTGGCGTCTTCCTTAGCGCAGTTCACCCCTTTTGAGTAATCGCGAATAGTTTTTGCTTTTTGAGAGGCTTTCAGACGGGATATGTCGATGCGGAAAGATATCAATAAATTGTCGCTCAAGCCGGGAAAGAGGGCCATGTCTGAGCCTAGGTCAGGCCTAGATGTTGGGGCGAGATCAAGAGTGTTTGCGGTAATTTGTGTCAGTTTTGTTGGCTGGGTAATCACTCAAGTGAGTGAACAAAAGAGAACAAATGCTTAGAAAATCATTCCCGAGTGTATCACGGATGTATAGTTGGAGGCGTGGTCACCGAGGTTATGTTTGGAATATTAAAATCACCTAGTAAAAAGAGAGGCCAGTTGCAAAAAACCACGTTTATGATGTCGTGAAGCTCGTTGACAAAATCAGAAGAATAACTAGTGGTGTGGTAATTAACAAGCGCCGATCAAAACTTTTTGCAAACCCAGTTCAGCAATAGCCCACATGATCTCAAGTGAAGTGTTAACGTGAATACAGCGAGATTAGAAATCTTCTTTAATTGCCAGAAGGACCCCGCCTCCTGTACGTGAAGTGCGATCACAACGATAAAATGAGAAACGATGCACATGCGATAGAATTTCATGGTTGTGTACGTATTTCGGGTTGCAGCCAAGTTTCAGTTAGTATTACAATATCAGCGTTACTAGTGTCAATGGCCGCAGTAAAGGAGTCACATTTGTTCATTATACTTCGGATGTTAGTAAACAGGACAGACACATGAGATAAGCTCGATCCATTGCCTCTCGCGCAACCCTACGCATTGACACTTTATCCTGAGATTGTGATCTAAAACCTGTTTAGATCACAATCTCCTATGCTGTTGGTTTGTGGATCATGTATGTATTGTTTTTTATTCAGGACAAGCTCATAATACTGTAGTTTGAACTGAGGAGCATTAGGTTCGTTTTTTGCAAAGTCGATAAGTTGTTTGCGAGCATATTGTGTGGCGAGGAAGAAATCTTATGTAGCCGAAACATCCTTTTCTTTTAGCTTGGGTCGCACAGAAAATATTTTTGTGTTTCATTTTATAGAAGGAGAATTTGACTGTTATTGGACGGTTCTTATTTGGCACGAAAGTTCCTAAGCAATGCGCACGTTCATTAGCATTGTTAAAAGATTCCGCATCAACTACGCCTGTTAGGGCTTCTTTAATGAGGTCTTCCGATTGTTTCCATGTTTCCTGAGAGTCAGGGATACCATGAAATAATAAATTATTCTGCTGAGATCTGTCTTCCAGTTCATCGATGTGGGACTGCAGAGTGCCATAATGAGTGGATAGGGTCTCAATCGAGTCTTGCATGGTAGTCGGAGTTTGATCAATTGGTTCGTACTTTTTCATTTTTTCTTCTAAGGCATGAAGCCTTGGTTGAATGCAGCCAATTTTGTTTTCAATTTGACCAATACCTGTCTGAATGGCCTTTGCATCTGCAATGGGTGCTCTCACGATTGCACAGAACGTGACTATATGTCTTTTAAGATGGAAGATAACATTCATCTCTTCAGATGGTTCGTCAGGCAAGGTTTCCACATCTAGGCAGGTTTCCGCATCTACAGAGGCTGCAGAGAGGGTTTTAGGTGGCCCTGGGTTTGTTTCAACGCCTCCAGAACGCAGCAACAACAAAGCCATTGACGCGCATTCACCAGCACCTTCGCAAAGCACTTGTGGGCACGGGAGCAGAAAAAGGAAACGATTTCCACTTTTCTTAGCATATAACGAGTACTGCTTCCGTACCTGCAAAGCACAGAAGCATGACCTGCCAGCTGTGCAGTCGTGAATGCTCCCGTGCCCACCTCGTGGCAAGCAGCTTATGTCATCTCCGGGTGCTGACATCACCGTCGATGATGTCGATGCGCAGCCGGCACTGCGCATCAGCAGAAGGAGGTTGGCCAGAAGGAGTGGTGTCATCCTGGCAAGCCAACGTCTGTGGAATTTCATGGCTGGTCGAGCAGGAAACCACGCCAGCTGTCAAACGATCAAAGCCACCCCAGCCCCTTGCTTGCTTGAGTCCTTTGCGCTTATATATTCTATGAGTGCTCATTTCATGCACTCCATGCTGTTCTCAGAGAAAGGTCAGCTGCCTTTTCTTTTTTGCGATATGTATGCCACGTTGGGGCAGTTTTAAACCACACTAATATTTTAAGGGTAAATATAGCATAAAGTAAGGTGCAATAATAGATCAAAAGAGTGTTCTGTGAGCACTGCTTGAGTAAAGAACCGTCAAAAGTGGACAAAGACTTGGAAGACGAGCAGGACAGGACATGCGATTGTCCCTAGTGCCTGATTACTACTCCAGGGTGGGTCGAAAAATCTTGAGCATGCAGGCCCAGAAAGGGCCCTTTTATGGACTATTTAAAGCAATTAATAAAATTTCTTTGGGCGCTAAGTCTGCTCACGTAGCAGACACAATGATGACACAACAGCAAAGGTAAACGAGAGCGAAGAAATGCACCACTGAAAGCCTGCCACCCAAAACCTCATTCCTTCCGCCACCCCCCCCCCCCCCCCCCTCGGAGCAGTAGGAGCGCAAGCTGACCGCCGGTCAGAGACCTCGTCGAGCGAGAGCGGCTTGCCACTGCTCGCAGCTTTCCGGACTAGGAAGGCCACCCACAACACCGTTTGCTGCACCAAAAAGACTGAGGACGGAAGGGTGCACAAGGACAAAGCGCTAACTTGCAACTACTGGCTTATTAAAGGAAGCACTTATTTATAACAACGGAGTACATAAAAACAGGCAAACTAAGTGACGCAAACCAAAACAAGGAAACAAATTTGATATCCCGCTATACACATTCTTATCGGCCCCTTCTGAAGACAAAATAGAAGTTTGTTTTATTTGAAAGATTTCGTGTTTTATAGTGCCCCCAGCACTTGTCCGGATACAAACGATGCTTTATTCACTGAGAAATTAATCAATTGAAGTTAAAATTTTAATTTTCCCGCTAAATGGTGTGTTTTCGTGGTCTGCAATTGTTCTAGGCACTATAGCTTTGCAGCCGATTGCGCACAGCCGGGCTAGAGCAGCGGAGTTCGTGAGTTTGTTTACGTTACTGAATCTAGATGGCGCCACCATACCGTGGCAAGCTGTTTTCTGCCTTTGGTTTGTTTTTGACCGTATTTAAACCTGGCTTGTTTTTGTTCTGGTAGAAAATAATCGTTTCGTTAAATATAGTGCTCGCTCGACAAATATGGTCACGTAAGACACAGTTGCGTCAATCGGCCAGTGTCGTCTGAGAGAACCCCAATGCCCCGCAGTGCTGTGTGGCTAAACCAAGCATAGTGGAAGCAGTACCAACGGCAGTACGCATCAGTACTTCTATGCATGTGCTTTTGTGACCCCCAGTGTTTGTCCCATCATTCTTATTGCTTTAGAAATAATGCGCCCTAAATTTAAGCACAAATAGCTCATTCTGCAAGCTTATAAGTTCAGCCTAATTTGCGTTTGCTTTTGCCGGCCTCGGCCAATCGCAGAGCGGGCCGGTATCACATTCTAGGTTCTTTTGCGGTAAAGGAGCAAGTGGGTCGCATGACCATTCCCTTTTTTCCTAATTATATAGCTTAGTTGAGCGAAGTTTACGTTAAAAGTGGTGTCAGCATGATTCTAACGAGGCAATCTTTTGAATGAACCAAACTTGTGTTTTCTCCTCATGACTCCTTTAAGTATGATTGACCAACTAGCCCAACAACGTACCTTATGTTATCCTGTGGGTGTGAACGGCTCCACCATCTCCCGTTTTGCTTGAAACAAACGTTCGTAACATTCCTCCTCCTATTGTCATTTGGCGCGAGTAATTTTGACCTGCTTCTTTTGTACTACACCATGTATGCGTCTTTTTCGTTGCTTTCGTTTCTTCCTCTTACAGCGCGAGGCACGCAGATTTACACTTCCAGTCCATTCATAGTTTTGCAAAGCGACCTCTCATTGGCTCCTCAAACCCAATCCCCTCAGTGAGCATGTGTCGCCAAGAAAACAACGGTTTTCCGCAGTGCGGAGCACTTGAAGCTTTCGCTTTAAAATTTTTGCTGTGCCCGCAAAACGTCGCAGAGTGAGATGCGCTGTGACTGCCGCAACACACAACAAAATACGCACCACAACTCCCCAACGTCACAACGACATTCGCAGGAAGAAGGTACGACTGCTCGTTTGTATACTCTCCACTATTTGTGGGCATCAAATTTTTTGTAAAGCGTGTGAGGTTTTTCTAACTTAACCGCTATCGTGGGCGTTTTAAGCTGGCAGAAAGAACTAATGTAAGTCATACCGAATGTCACTAAAGACCTCGTTTAGTGACAATAGTCATACTTTCCTTTTTTTTTTTTTATCTTCCAAAAAACGCGCGGTGGCGTCGTGACGTCGTGACTATTAGGGTCCCTAGAAATATGTGCTAGTCTGCCGTCCGCCGGCCGCGAAGGGGGCTCCGCCGTGATGCATGCAGCGGCGGCGCTGCAGTCAATCGGAGCGCGGTGGCCGGCCGGCGCGATGGGCATCGGCGGACGGCGCTCTGCCGTGCCGCTGCTGCCTTCGTAGTTCTGCCCTATTTCTGGGCGGGTTCAGCCCATTTTAACTGCCCCTTCTCGAACCCTATCCGTTTCTGTCGACAAACCAGATTAGCCAAATAAGTTCGCTCTCACCAGTACGAAGAGTTTTAACCGAAACGTGAAGTGACAGGAGTACGTTTTCGCGTATTATGAAGGATGGAGCCTTGTAAAAACCGCGAATCGTGTCGCTACGCTATTTCGATTTCGACACATACTCGGGGGCTTCGGGAACACTGCCGGCATAGCGTCGTTTTGCAGCTTGGAAACATCATGCGGGACTTCAGCTAGAAAACAGCCGTTCTAATACCCCCGCCGTTTTTAACTGATGTATTAGTCAGCGCGTGAAAATGTGTCTGTGGTGTGTCGGCGCTCCGCTTTTTTGTATGGCTCTTTGGAACCGACTTTCTTTGCAAGTTTCCCAAGATGTCCCCTGTACGTGTATGTAAATAAAGGAGCTCGAACCGGTGCCTTCTGACCTTTCGCATCGTTCATCTGGAGGCCCTTAAGCGCACGTCTTCGCGGCCCCCTGCAGTTACGTCCAGTCAACTGGGAATCTGTTAAATGTAAATGCCGAATAAAACATCAAGACGTGTGCACATGCATACGAAGTTTTATCACCTTCAGTCATCAGATACAGTGATTTCTCCATAACTCGAACTCGGATATCTCGAAACACCGGTTAAGTCGAAACCTTCTTTTGCCGTGCATATACCTGCCATAGGCGACATTTTCCACCCTTTGTCTCGAAACGACTTTTCGGGGATCACGGATATCTCGAAATGTTGACAAAGAGGACGCAATGCAACATCCGCTGCAGGCAGCTGATAAGCTCTCGGTTAAAGCTTAGCTCCAATTACGCGCCGAACACCGTCGCGAACGGCAAATTTGCGCGGGGTACGCACTGTGCGCGGCCGATGTCCTGTTATCGGAGTGCTGTCCGACGCCTACATTGTTCATATAGCTGGGGAAGACGCTTCTGATCATGTGGACGACGACGTGTCTCAAGAAGTGTCAAAAACGGCAGGAACAAGAAAAACATATGCTTTGCCTGCTTTACAACAAGATAGAATATAGCGTTGGCGACCAACAGTTGATGCGGCATTGAGAAGCTCAAGAACACTTTTTTGGGGCCAGATGCGAAGGCGAAACAGGCGAGCATCACGCAGTTCTTTTTCCGCAATACCTAGAAAAAAAATGATTTTTTTTCTGCAAATTATTTTGCCTGTATTCCGGAAGCGTCCCTGTGCATGGGAGCGTTTGTTACCAGCACTAGCTCTTATTCCAGTGATCTGGCCGTATACATTTTTCGCATTTCGCTTAACCCAACACTCCGCTTACCTCGAAATTTTCAAAAATTTGGGTACTATATAAAACCTCTTTTGCGTGCCTGTAATTTTCGTGAATACCACGATTTGAAACATTCGCCAGCATTGTGTACGGGAAACTGATTTTTAATAACACCCGGCTGCAAATCAGTAACTTCGCTTGCATTCCTCATTGCACAGGTTCTTTTTGATCACCCACACACTCGAAGGGAATTGCGAGGCGCACGCGGGGAAAGCAAAACGGGAGAATATTTGTGTTATATGGCCAATCCTTATAATCGCGGCTGTTTGAAACCAAGAAGTAAAAATATTGACGTTTATTTATACTGTCATGACCATATATAGCTCGCTTGATCCCCCCTCCCCCCGCACTCTGCCCAAAGTATATAGGAACAAGTTTTTGCTGGCACATTTTACTCAAGCTTTCGCTTTTCTTTTTGTCAGCCTACCAGCCGTCTGCGTGCTTGTCACCGTCAATGACGTTTGGGAATGACCCGGTAGTTTATGTGGAATAAACGCAGCTTCTGGTGCCGCAGGGAGCTCTTTTTGAACGGGGTCTCACTGTCTGAACATTGATGGTTGAACGCCAAGCTTTCTTGTGAGCAATTCCTTGTCGTCTGAGTTTTGACTTTGACTCGATTGAGCTTTCACTTTTACTCGCACGCATTTTGGACTTATGATCGCGCCGGATTTGACATCGACCCTTCGCCGTTTGATTTCACGCAAAGAAAGCTTCGTGTTCAACCATCGTTGCGGAGTGGAGGAGTGGATACTTTTTCTGACTGCACTCCTCTCCAAATCCAAACTGCTTTGACCATGTTGGAATTGCGCATTGAGATAGACGTCGGCTTCAAAACGCGATGGAGCCAGCTTCGATACTGACCACAGGAAGCGTTTTTTTTCCCTCTCACTTTACTCACAAACATCACTGTCGTCAGAGACAGTTGGCTTTCTTGCAGTGCTTTTTCGAAGCGACATAGGCCATCAGTGAGACATAGAAAGCTTCACTTTAATAATGGTTCAAGCGGTGGTAGTGAAACGGCTACGCTGGTTGCTGCGGTTTCATCCTTCGGTCTCATTCGCGAAATTCAGCCGCCGCAAAGAGGCTCCGTAGCGCAATTCGCGAAAAACTCGGGGCGTGAAACTAAAAGGTCTTATAGTGAGCTGATTGGGAGCTGATGTACCTCGTACCATTCGATTTCACCGCTCTAAGTGGCCGACAAACCCCGATGCGCGTTCGCGCTCCGCGGCAGTAGCGCGCGGCACAGGCCGGCCTGCGGCCGCTCTCACTCCGGCCGCTGCTCGGGCGCTCCGATAGGGTGCCTCGATGCGCGCCCGCTCCGCTGAGGGTGAGGACAACCGCGTCGTCTGCTAGCGCGACCGCCATTTTCTTGCATCCGCTGGACGCGGGGCGCGCGTTTGCTGCGTGACGCGCCTTGATAGAGCTGGTCTCGCTAACAGTGTGGGCTTGATTTGGCTTTACTTTTGATATTCATTCCTTTTCTAGGGTAGATGAACAGAAGAGTACGGTTTTGGTGAAGGGTTCTCTATTTTGAGATGATTAGCGAAGGTATGGTCTATCCCGTGTGTTTCTGTTGCGCTACATTTGACCACTATGGATTACCAACTAGCCCAGTCTACAGCTTTACTTTTGGTGAAGTAAGCGTGATGCGCCGGGATGACGCTTCGGTACTGAGAAAGGTCGCACACCTTCTTACAACGAGCGCCTTATTTCATGATACAAAATGAAAGAACTGAAGATCCAAACCGCCACACGTTTCATATCGGCCCGTCCGTTTGTATCAATCAAATATAAAAAGACCGCAAAAGCATGATGAAACCTCGAACATAAACGACCCGCCGCGGTGGCTCAGTGGCTAGGGCGTTGCGCTGCTGAGCACGAGGTCGCGGGCTCGATTCCCGGCCGCGGCGGCCGCTTTTCTGATGGAGGCGAAAAGCAAAAACGCCCGTGTGTACGAGATTTCGGCGCACGATAAAGATCCCCAGGTGGTCAAAATTAATCCGGAGCCCTCCACTACGGCGCGCCTCATCGCCTGCGTTGCGTCGGCGCGTTAAACCCCAGAATCAATCAATCAATCGAACATAAACGCATAAAACCGTGTGTCTGGTATCTAGAAACAGCCACACAGACAAGCTGACAACAGCCCCAAATGGATTTGGCACTGCTGAGAAGCCGGGTACAGTGGTGATTTCGCTTAGGGTAAACATGGGAGCGCGTGCGCGCCGGTACCATCAGAGCAGCATACCGTCGGCCGCGCGAAGCATCGCGCATGCGCTGTGCGTGTCGAGCCGTAATTTGCTTTGAACGCCCGGATTGCGTCATCGGAGCGTCTGATCATCTTCTCCTATGCTGTGCGTCGTCTGCTAATGGTGCCTCGCTTTGAACACCGAATCATCGAACCTTGTACGAACATGCCTAATAAAAACCACAAAGTATCTTTTCCACCGTAAATTGAATCGGGGTTGTAGTGCCCTAGCTCACTTTAAGCTCTCAATGTATTTCTGACAAACATTGTGTGCATGGGCTCCATTGGTTTCAGCGGCAATTACTTAAAACAAATAAACTGCTGTTTCAATTAACGTCATCTTTTTATGGAGTCTCATTGAAGCATGCTGGCGAGTTGCGAACTTGCGATGTGACGAACCAATTGCATTGCATTGAAGCTAATGAACGGATAACCGCTCACCAAGAAACAGTTTTCTTGCGGTTTCAAGTTTCCACTCATTTTTACAGCGGCCGATTTCTCCACCGCTTCAAGCACGATGAAGTTAGCAGACGACGTTCACACGCTCCGATATGACGCGATGCGCGCGCTAGAATTATAGCCTCGCTCTACACGCATCCCACGGTAGGCTGCTCTGATAGTACCGGCGGCCATGCGCACCCGTCTTCATCCTAAGCGAGATCACCACTGTACTTACACTGCATATGCAGGAGTGGTTCGTCGGCTGCCACTTGTCCCGCTTGATCTTCACCGTCCACAAAACTTAGAAGCCGCTTTTTTGGGTCTCTAAGAAACGAAAACATCCTCCACAAATTTTTAGAGCTGTTAGAACACTGGGGAACGCAGCACCCAGGCGTTCTGCAAAGATACTTTGTGAAGAGCGCCGCTTTTCGCGCGCCTAGCACGGAGTCGGCGGGGGCGGGTTGCAAGAAAATGGCGGCGGCGCCTCCCGAGAACCGGTCTTGGCGGCGGCGACCCCTTCAAAGAGTGGCGCCACCCTCAGCGGAGCGGGCGCGCATCGAGGCACCCTAGCTATGGTGGTTAGAAGGGTCACCATACCCTAGCTCCGATTGCTCGCAGCGCCCTCTGCGCAGCGCTGTGCGTGCATCAGCGGCGCGGACACGCCTTCCCATAGAGAAAGCGCGCGGACGGCAGGCTAGCACAATTTCTAGGGACCCTATGACTAGAGTGAACTAGAATAAGGGAGTGTCCCGAGCGGCGGCGCCGAGCCACTCCGGTTGGCGTCGACACCGCGAGGTGGCGCGACTGCGCCCTTTCGCAGCTGGACTGGCGCAGTCCCTGTTCTGTGGCGCAGTGGGACTACGCGTCTGGCCTTGCACTGTCATGTTCTCGCATTCTCTATTGGTTTTCAAAGGCATTCAGAAGCTAAGCAAGATTCTAAACGACCAAACGTGATTTTTGCTTTACTTACTCCTGCTCCAGGTCGAACCCAAGAAGTGCGGCCTCGTTCTGGTTGCAGCCACCTTAGTTCCGCTATCCGCGATTTTGATTCACCTCGAGCTTTGTATCTGGCGCGGGCGCTTCAGAATGTCAATGAACTATCACCTGTGTTCTCCGCAACACGCCGAATACTGCCTGACGAACGATAATTACTCACTTTTCACGAACTGGGAGGTGTTCAGCATTCATGGACTGTAGTCCCTGCACAGGGCAGAGCATCGCGGTTCTAAAAACACGTCACTGCTCGTGTAGCAGCATTTAAGAGCGACACATTTTTTAGCCGAGGTGTTGCAGTCAACTCTGATGTATTATTCGGCGCATGTGCGCAAATAAGCACGTTGCCCCCCCCCCCCATCTCCTAAAAGGAAGTTTAGACCCGCCCGCCGCATAGCACAAAACCGAAACTAACTGCTGCTTGCTTGCGAATATGGTATGGAGTCTTTACTATTTTTCAGAGATCAGAGGTGCTATCATGGCGAAAGGCAAATTATTTTGTAGTTATTTCTTGTTATAATTACTATAAAAAAAGAACAGTAACCAACTAATGTTAACACTTACATGCAATGCTACATGTTAAGCAAAGTTGTGTACAGCTAATGGCCCAGCTTCACCTTTTTCAAACCCGATTGCAATTTTTATAGTATACATACAGTGAACGAGATAGAACAGATTACCTTTCAGTGTGCTGTCACAGTTTATTTCGCAATTTGGTCCAGTACTACGGTCATTTACCTAGTTTAGTATACCTAGTTTAGCTGGTTTAGCATACTTGTCCTAATAGTGACAAATATGTTTCGCCATCCAGTCAGGATGCATCTGTTATTTCCCACACAATTCGACGCACAATGTAAATTCTGTACTCAACCAGGCACTCTATGGCACATAATATGGGAGTGCGTCAAGAACCCAGACCTCCCACCTCCTTTTTCTTCCCCTACTCCTGAGAAGTGGGAGATACTGCTGTCCACCTCCCTCCCTCAAGATCAACTTCTGCTGGTCGAGAGGGCCAGTCGAGCCGGGACGGCACATGGTTACCTGAAATGGGGAACCACCACACCTAAAAGCTCGATAAAAAAAGTTTTATCTCTCTCTCCTGCCGGCGCAAATTGCGCTTCCACTTTTTTCGAACCTCTTCGTCTCTTGGGGCGGCGAAAAAAGGCCTTTGGAGCGCCCTGATAGCCGGTGTGACAGCCTGGGCAAAACAGTGCGCATCAGTCCTTCTTTTCGCCATCTTCCTCACATGCTGGTCCTTGACGAAGTGCACTCTCTCACTGTTTTGAAAAACACGTCAGAACCTCCGCACCGATTCCACCGAACGCACGTGCACATACCGCCTTCGAAGTTTTACGTTTCGTCCGATCTGATCGAGGGCTGCGGCGACAGCGCGGGTGCGGCAGACCGGCTGCGAGATCGTGCACCAGCGCCCCTAGCCACCCTAGCGGTGTTCGACGGCGCGCGGCACGCCGAAAGCAACGCCGTCTCCGCCCGCTCGGGCCACTCCCCTATTCTAGTTCACTCTACTATGACTACAGTGAACTAGAATGTATTGATCCAGTGGCGCGAACGGGAGCGCTCTGCCGCGTTCGGCTGAAGCAAAGCGCGTCTACCGCCGCCAGGGGCGCCACTGCGCCTTCTCCGAAAACCATGGAGGAAAGAAAAGGTTAGGAGAGGCCCTGACGTCACATTTGTGAAGCCGAGTCCCGCCATGACTTGAGCCCACTGAGCCCAGCACTCTATCCCATCATCCTTTGCTATCTCCGGTTTGATTTGACTAACATGGCGTCGCCCTGCCCTCCCGCTTCGCAGCGAAAACAGCTTCGTCGCTAATTCCTCGATGCGATGTCATGTTCTAAGCTGTTGATTTCGCCTTCAATTGGCCCATTCTAACCCTCACCCAAAGTTTCAATCAAAAAACGGCCTTCGTTTTTGAGATAGAAGGACGATTTTTCAGCTCTTAAGCCTGGGAAAGTAGCGTTTGTCGTCGTCATAGCAACAGGCTCGCGGGATGGCCAACGCATACGAGTTAAGGCCGCCTCCGACGGCGGAGTTTTCAAACTGGCCTAATCTAAAAACGTTTGTCGTAGCGACTGTACTGGTTTGCAAGCGTTGCGAGGCAGCCACATACCAAGCGCCGTAAAAATTTGTCCGTTCTATTTGCCCAAATTTGGCCGCCGCAGTTGTAAACAAGTAAGCAACACTGTCCATGGGCTCAAGAAAAATGACGCCACTTCCTCCACACTTTTCGCAATGCATTGGGATGCTAGGGGCCTCTCCTGAGTTTCTTTCCTCCATGCCGAAAACGGTACCGCGGTTGAACGGGCCGTTGCTTGGGGCGCTCGCCAGCTATTGCCGCTGCCGTTTTTTAGTGTGGTACAGTAATTAACCTTTATGGAAGAAAGATGCTCACTTTTGTTGTCCCTGTACCTTTCTAGGAACGTTTTGTTGCTTATCAGACCCGTTTGAGCCATCGGGCAACGGCTACAAACAAAGTAGCGCTGTGTCGTCTGCTAGCGGCGCAGACATTCTAGTAACGTTGGCGCAGACGACACGAGGGGATGTGCGATGCGTTGGCGGCGCTCGGTCGGGCAGACTCTCCGTCTGTTTATGGTCGAGGCCGGCCTTTCATTTTCTGCGTGTTTTACGTTTCCGTGATGTTCCCCTACAGAAGCAAGGGGTATTAATCGTCATAAAAATAGTTATTGCGAGTGCTGTCGAATAGAGGTTGGACAGGCGCCGGGTAGCCGCGATGTCAAAACGAAGGACGGACACCTATTCCTTTGCTCCGGGTTGTCACGTTACCCAGGTGCTCCCAAGGCGTCTTTGTTCGCCGCGCCAATGGACGATGAACTGCGCAAAAAGTGGGAACAAAATTGGGGAAGACTGGACAAACTCTTGACCATATCTTTAGCCGTCGGTGAGCGCCACTTTGGGCCCGAGTGCATATATATATTGCGGGATTAAATCCACGTAATAAACGGCTGTGAGTGCGACTTGGCACGCGGGAAGCTGTCACTGGCTCCAGGTGCTGTACCTACCATCCTGCCTACTGTGTGTCGAATTCTGTACGGAGCATGCAGGCGGAAGCCGCAAAGAAAAAGGCGGGCAAAAAAAAAAAAAGAAAAGAGTTCCAGTTTCGGCAGTCAGCAAGAAGCGACAAAGCTGAAGAGACGAAAAAGATGAGGTGCGCCAGCCACACCACGAGGCCTCTCTCTCTCCGCAGGGCTCATCAAATGAAGGCGCAAGTTCTGTGGAATGGGATGCTTTCACAATTAGCCATCTTCAAGAAGTCAAGCTTCCTTCGAAGCTCTGGTGCCGGCTAAATTTTGCCGGCGATCAAAACGTTCTTTTCGCTACCACATCGATACGAAGAGAAGAAAAGCTAGAAGTTTTTCACGAGAAATCCGTGCTCTTCTATCCACATGACGACAAAGTGTCGGCGCAAACATTTTTTCGTAGTGTGTTATGCGGAAGCGGTGAAATAGATTCCCCAGCTGTTGCAAACAGTGTGCTTGCTGCAAGAAGCTGACAGCAGTTCGGCCTGCAAAGGGGCCATGACGGCTACGGCGTTTAGTGATGTATTGCACGTGCTAACGCCGCATTCAGCCCTAAGTGCCTGGGGAAAGCTTCCTCTAAAGGTAATTTGTTCATTGCAAACTTTGCTGCTGAAAAAATCAGCCGGGTGCTACTGGACGCGTGAATACTGGGTATAATTTGCTTCTGTAGAGGCAAATTCACGAGTAGGTTCATGCCGGGACTTTATTACAGTAAATACAAAAAAAGTAAATCCATTCGTAAAGAATTAAACATACCAGTTGTCCGCCGGCAGCACATCGAACGCGTACGCTCGTATCGATCATCTGCGCAGGTAGCAGACGACACCAAACAACACGATTTATAGCCGTTTCCCTACCGCTCAAACGGGCAGATTTGCAACAAAACGTTCCTAGCAAGGTACGGGGATGCCAGACGCGAGTAGCTTTTTTTTTTTGTAAAGGTTAATTACTACCCAACATCGGAACAACGACAGCCATAACAACTGCAGATCGCCTGAAGTACAGCGATTGCCGCGGCGGCGCCTTTCGAAGAGAGCGCAGCAGCGCCACCTGGTGTTTTCTACACAGAAGAGCACACCCCTTCCTCGCCGTTCGCGCCACTAGATCATTCTAGTTCACTATAACTATTAGCGTCCTCGATAAACACGCACCGGTGTTGCCCCCAAAACCGGCGCGGTGCACAGTGCCCCTGGTGCCCCACGACGGTGCGTTGATCGAGGACGCTGCAGCCCGCGAGCTCTCCATGTGCCGGGCCGGCGAAACGCAAGTCACCGCGGATCCTGACGAAGAAGCAACAAGCGCCGTCCTGACGGACTACGGGGATATCCTCAGAAGACATCGGGAGGCGAGGAGGGAGTACCCGAACCCGCATCGAGACCTCTCTCGAGCGGAGACGGTGCTCCTAAGACACCTGCAAGTGAAGTGTGCTTTGACTCCCGCGTGGGCCAGGCACGCGTGTCCCGAACTTTTCGTGAGTGCTGTGTGCAGTGTATGTGACAGTGAACTCGCGACTCTGTGCCACATCACTAGGTGTGGAAGAACTGCTAAAACGGGCGATCCCGCACGGGGCGAGGAAGCCGAAGACTGCGTGGCGGGAGCCGGGGTGCCAGGAGACCGGCTCCCTGAGGGACTAGAGCGGTGCATTCGCTCGGACAATTACCACCAGCAAAAGTGGGCGATCCAGCAACTCGAGGAGGCTCTGGCAAGACAGAGGAGAACGGGAGACCACACGCCGGACTCACCGGCAGCGGGACCCAAATACCCCTGTCAAGGCACTCCCCTCCCTCGAGCCCAAGGCCCGGTGTGACAAGAGACTTTATTCGAATCACACTAGAGTCGTAGTGCGAGCCCTGCGTGGCCGCTGACTACATCTTGCCGGATCTATAAATAAAGTTCTTCTCTCTCTCTCTTGATCGAGGACAAACGGGGCGGTTCTACCCAGGCGCCATCTCTTAATCTAAGAAATCAACTCATAAAAACGTTCACAAGTAACAATACAGCACTGTAATGAGACACAGCTATATTTGAAAGTGGTATTTATTGAAGGCCAATGATTAGAGAGTTTTAGCAGTACGTTCGTTACGTTCGTTCCGTTGCTACCGGGTTTACCGGGACCCGACTGCGCATGCGCCATTTGTTCCGTACGCGGCCGGCGTCTATCCCGGCGCTCTGCTTCCGTGTTACCGGTGTTACCGTATCCGGAGCCCGCAACCGGCTTGCTCGGGTGTTGAAAACTTTAGGCTTAGCGTCCTGGCGATCGCCGCTATCTGTGCAACTGCGAATGACACTCCGTAACACAACGTTTCACCTCACTATGATCCCCTTTCTCGCATGTGAAACTTTATTTGAGCTACAACTGCCGTGAGCTATCGGTGACCGAGACATCTGCGTAGCCTGTTTCGATGCTTTCGAGGCAGGTATCGCCATCTCTCGGCCACTCGCCGCACCGCGCGCCGCGGCATCAACGGCCGGTCAGCATATGCGTGCATCGCGGCAGATATATCTGATCGCCGCTTTTAAAATAAGCCCCGAGAACAATCCCTAGCACAATTTTTCACCACACTAACACCTACTTTCTCGCAGGTGGAACTTCGTTTTAGTGATCAGATTGATTTGGGAGAACAGCGACAAGCGGTTGCTACCGTGGTCTGCGCCGGTTCGAGCCGCTGAGTGTGCCGAGCTGGCAGGCGCGACCGGCGTGTGCGCGGACTGTTTCCGATGCAGAAAACGCTTCACGATTGCCTGCTTTATCCATTTCTTGCGTACAAACCCGCGGAATCTACAAATTCAGCTCAGCGATCGTCGTAGTTGACCATGGTGCAAAAACAGTGGGCGGAGCGGCGCCGACGAGGCATCGCACACCCGCATCGGGCCATGTGTCTCAAATTCACGCGTACGACTAGTCGTGGTGACAGTCGTTACGATCAGTCGCATACGAATCGCGTGTACCAATTGTACATGTGTCTAGCGCTTCAATCGGGCAAGGCCAAGGCCATTCCTCCACGTGAACGGCGCGCGACCATGTCGTCACCTGCGCTCGCTCTGGTGCCGTCGCCGCCACCGCAGCCCCTGCCTCACAATGCGTCCGGCCGAGCGCGATTTATTTTAGATTTGCAATGCTTTAGGGGAAACTGCGTTGTTTATTTACGTATTTTTAGCGTGCGGATTTTTGCAACTACTCGGCTAATCAGCCGTCACACGGAACGAACGGTACGACGCTACGGAGTGCTAAAACACGTTTTCCGTCTCACTGTACGGAAAGAACCCGGTACGTACGCGCGCATGCGCAGTCGGGTCCCGGTAAACCCGGTAGCAACGGAACGAACGTAACGAACGTAACGAACGTACTGCTAAAACTCTCTATTATATGTACGCACAACTTAAATCCGTCACACATGCGGAACAACGTACCGCCACCGCTTCCACTAAACAGCTACATACAAGCTGCTTCTAATCTTCGTTTGAGCCGTAATGCGAGTGCCTGTTTTGTTCCGCCCTTCCGTTACAGCAAAACAAGTAGGTCTTCATCGTCTAGGCACTGCGGTAACAGTTCATGATAATTCGATCGAACGAAACGAATGTCAATCCCCAACTTTCTGGCAATGCATGCAGCCGCCTTTGAAGTACACAAAGTTCGCGTCCTCATTTAGAATCACTGGCCGTTGTTACCGCCCGTTAAGAGACTGTCGCATCGTTGCCCGATGAATTCACAAGCACGCCATCCTTGTCAGCAACAATACACAGCTCCGTCCGCCTTGACACGAGTGCGGCGATGGCGCCGTCGCTGCAGCAGACGGCGGAGGAAGCTCCTTCGCCGGCATCGTCCGCGATGCATCTCGGGACTGCACGCCGGCGCACCGTCGACTCTCTCGGTGCGCGGCGGTGCAACCAAAAATTGCCCCGCGACGGTGCACCCCGGTTTATCGAGGACGGACGGTGCACACCGGTGCGGTTTATCGAGGATGAAAAGGCGCACCGGTGTGCCCCGGTGTGCACCGGTGCGGTTAATCGAGGATGCTATATGACTATGGTCGCTGAGGTGAAATGGTGTACATTTCTTTTTTCAAAAACGTTGACGTCAAGAGTAGTCCCTCGACGAAACTAAACAAGTGATACAGGTTTAAAAAGAAATAAATAGAAAAAGAATTTGTTCTTATTTCCGGCAGTCTTTTCCACACAAAAGTTTCGGTTTCGCAGATGGTTCTGTCGCTTCTGTTTTGTTCCAGTCTGGCCACAAAGACAGGAAGTTGTCACCGCTGTCGTAACAGACAGACACGCCGCCTACCTTTTTTTGGGGTAGCTGGAACGTCTTATGTAGGCGACGTACCGCGGATTCTCCGGACGCCGTTACCGTCGATTTGTGCCTGTTATTCTGTGCCACTGTAACAACTCGCCCCGCCATGCCTCCCAAGACTCAGGCGCGTGTCGTCGGTGTCCTGCTGTTGGCCGTGCTTCACGTAGCGTCCGGCTTCTACCTGCCCGGCCTTGCCCCCGTCAATTACTGCAAGCCAGGATCGACCACCAAACAGTGCCAAGTAAGACTCGATCTCCAGCGGCTCCTTTGACACGCGCGTCGTCCGAGGGCGACGGTTCGTTTTCCCTTCTCCGTCCTTAGCTCGTCGCGTGCATGTGCCTGCCGCGGTCTTCGTCGGCCGCTGGCGTTCGTGAAACCACTGTACAGCTCGGGCGATGGCTCGGGCTGGCCTTCGGTTTCGCATTTTTCTCTGCAGCCAGCGCTGACGACGTCGCGTGCCACGTTGTGCATCCGCGCCCACAACCGTTACCTTTATTATGCCCGCAGTGCTGGCTGCTGGGCGCGACATTGGCACGATGCAAACGGCGCTGCATCGCAGATGCGCCACTTGCACTTTCGTCGCCGCCGACTTTCGCCTGGAAGCCGATTGCGTCGTGCGCGAACAACCCGGTTGTAAAAGCGTTCAGAGCAGATACGCTCGCTATGAATCGGGCTCCTGCGCGGTGTCGAGGTGGCAGGCGTTGCCGAACCGATTCGTACTGTTGTTCTCGGGCCCTGCAACGCGCGAATGGGGCGAATACAAAGCCGATCGCTCCTCCTTGCGTTGACTGCGTGTTCTCGCCCGAGCAGCGTTCGTTTGGTCTCCTGCCACTCGGCGTGGCGACAGGTTCTTCCCTGCGCGGTACGATGAAACTGCCAACAAAAATCCCGGCAGTGAGCTCTTTTCCAAGAATCTTGTCTATCCGTCTCCAAGTTGGCGGGTGTGAAAGTTTGAAGCCGTTACTCGCTGTCAGCGCCAGTGCATAATTTGGTGATACACGTCCGCGGCCGCGTAGGCAGCGCATGATTGTCGCGACAGCACCCGCAGCCGTGCGTGCTTTTCGCCCAATGCCGCACAGCTGCTGTCTCTTTCTACGATGTTTTCGGACAGTTTTCTGGCGTAAGTGTGCGTATCATGTGACGCATGCCTTTTGAGTTGTCCACTGTGTATTGCACTGTTGTCTAATGCGTCATCACAGGTGCCTTCAGCAGGACACGGCTTAACAGTGGGTGGCAACGAGGTGGTGTTATTTCCGGCTGTCTAGAGTAAAGTGGTCCCCCAGTGGAGCTTTTTGGGGCTCCCGCTGGAAAATGTGGGCCCTTGGAGTGGGATTGTGGGGCCATTGTGCCATCGCAGCATTCGAAAAGCGAAAATGCCCGCGTGTCCGAGGTTTCGGTGCACGTTAAAGGTGAGAATTAATGCGGAGCATCCCTCCACTACGGCGTGCCTCCTAGCCCAGCCGTCAAGCCTGGCGGGGCCAGCACCCAGAAGGGCCAAAGGGGAACCGTGCCTCGGAGAAGTAGGGCTTCCAAAGGGGCAGCTGGGGCACGTCCCCTCACGCCCAGCTTCCCCTCCACCAGGCAGAGGTGGGGGAAAAAGCTTCCTGCTCTGCCCCAAGGCGAAGTTCAGGACAGGGACTGTGGGGGGCTTGTTTATAAGAATGACGTGTACAATCGAGGGAACTCCTTCACGTGTGACGTCACCAGAGCCATTTCTGGAGTACTGCTCTCAGCTTTCACTGTGCTTCTCTGGATAAGAGTGGCAGATAAGTTGGCAGCCTTCCAGCGGTGATGCATAGTGTTTGCATGAACTTCTTCGTCAATACCAATCTGCCGTGTTCATTCGCCTGGAGTGGTTTCCAGGACTAGCATGCTCCCCACTCATGTTGTTAGGGGCAAAGCCCCTTAGGGGCTCGGCCTGTTGGTGTCTCATGTCATCTCCTGTCGTCACGGCACTAAAACGCCGGGACTGTCGTTTTTCAATGCCTCGCTTGCTAAAAGAGCACACCGGGACACTCCAACGCCTCATGCTAGGACGTTTGTTTATGCTGCTTGCATGTCCTCTCTGGTGATCTCGGACTGTGATGGACTATGTTCAGAACTGCTCATGGGAATGGCAGCTGCAGTGCACACAATGGACTCAACACGCCTGATAGAGAGATTTTGTGTGATGTGGAGCTTGTGCATTCGAAAGCAAAGCATTTGTACTTTTTTTTTTTTGCTTCAATGTACTTTTTTTTTGCCCACCTGCTATGATCTCTCACGAGATTGGCAGTATCTCTAAATAAATAAATAAAATTTTCGTGAGAAGGAAATTGCTGGAGGTGCTGTACAGGGCACCTGCAAAGCCGTCCAAGTGGTGCGCTGGCATTCGCTTCAGGAACGTCACAAAATGGCTTTCTGGATGATGATGCTCCGTCTAGCTTTCCGCACAGGCCCATTCCAAAGCTTTTATGTTGAGTGGGACACCAGCAAATGTATAACAACTTGCTTTATGCTTTTAAAATCTCACTGAACACCCATCATCCTTTTGAATCGGCCATTTGTCCATCCCAGCTTTTCTTAAATCATCCATCCATTTCTGCTCCATTTTCACACGGAGTGAAAGAGGAATCGTCTGCACCTGAGGTGACACTTCTATTTATTTATTCATTTCAATACTTCCATCGCCCTCACAGGCATTAGTGTAGGGGGGAGGCAAAGAGGGATACAAAAGTGCAAGTACGATTGTCATACAAACACGTTGCGCTTTCTTGATAACAATTATGCATCAAAGCGGGGTAATTACTAGTGTAACATTTAGAAACAGCACTCCAAGAAAGGAAAATAAAGAGAAGAAAAAAGGCATATAGCACAGACAGAGTTAACAATGAGTGGGCCCAGCAAATGAAACGGCGGGATATGAGTTTGTCTACGTCATACTTTGACAGAGTAGTCTCTGCTCCCTTAACATTTTGTGTAAAAGCGTTGGCAACGTATTCCATCATGTATTGTTCTGAGAAAGAAAGCCTGCTTAAATGAGTTAATCGTGGAGTTGTACTTGTGAATCTTCAAGCCATGATTGGTGTGAGGGTTGTTTTGGATACATTTCCTTGTTGAATATATTATAAAGCAATGAGAGCTCTTTTACCAATCCTCAGCCACCATAGTAGCTCCTCCCTGTGTCATGTCTTTTGTGAAAACTGATAAAAACCGAGTGCCAAGAAGTACAATTTTGCAGCACTTGTTGACATGCATCCAGAAGTTCCACTGTGGTGTCTTGTGCTGGCCATGGTCCGAACTTTAGTGCGTGCAGTACCATGAGCATCCACACCACTATTTTCTCAGGAGCTGTGCTAAAACCACGCTTTTGACACCATCGTGTCTTGGTATTCTCAGACACATGAACTGGTCCTGTGCTGGGTCCCAGGCCACGCTGGCAGAGGAGGGGGCCGCCGCTGCTGCACTCGGGGCCACAGTGGCACCATGCACTCATTTCCAGCCAACAGACTAGCTATGTGTAATAAAACCACTTGGCAATGCTAGGTTACATAACGGCCACACTCCCACTTGCCCACTTGACACAACACGACGCAAGCATTTCCCGCAACTGCACAGACGACACATTCCAGTGCACCCATCGTACTTTTTAGCCCACGGACCGTTTTCTATTAAACCAGTTCAGTTTGTAATAGATTTTGGATTGGAAAACGTTTATTGAGCACAAGAGTGGGCGGCTTTCTTAGTCCGGATGGCCGCGAGCGATGAGGTGTTCTTGGTCCTCGCACTGTGAGCTGGCGCGTAGGGGCGTTCCCAGACCAGGGATGGAGCAAGAGGGGCAGCTGTAGGGGTTGTAGAATGTGTTGGTCTGCAGTGGACGCCAAATGCTGAGGGATGGGTGAGGGGGAGGAGGGTGTTGGTAATGATGGGAGGGACGGAAAGGACCCCTTGTGTGCCTCCTCGATTGAGGAGCGCTGAGGGAGAGACGCGGCCTGTACAGTAGTTGCGGCAAGCCTGTTGCCAATCTGTGAGGGGAAGCCGTCGGGAGATAATATTGACCGATTTGGAGGGGACGACAAGCAGTGCGTGAGCAGGGCGGGATGTGTACGGAGTGTCCGGTTTGTTGTGGTATTCGGCTCGGAGGCGGGTGACGTGGGCCTTGATTGACGGAAGGGTGCATGTGTTTGGGGATGGGAGGTGACGGAGGGATACGCGGGGGGGTGTCTAAAGGCAGAGGAGTGGGGCAGCCTAGTTTATGCAGAGATCAAATTTTTACAGCTGTTTACATATCATGCGTAATCATCCTGGCCGTAGACACCAGCCATCTTCATTGCCTTCTGTTTCAGTTCACTTTTGTTTTCACTGATATAATTTAACATTTATGTTTACATCACTGTCGTTACTCTTTCTTTGGTGCTCATTGCCCTAGTTGGCCTTGGGTGGTGTTTGTAGTAGTTTATTTCTTTTAAGTTTGATGTAGCGCAATTCTGAACAATCCAAAAATTTGAATTAGCTGATATTTTATGCCTCATCAGAGAACACAAAGTGCATTTTAATTGTGCAGGAGATTTGAAGGCAGGAACATATACACACAAGCACAAACACTCGAGTACGAAACATGTACACGTTGTATGACAACCTTAACGTTTGTTGTGACAGACGCAAAGGAGGTTTGTGTTGCTGATGGAAAAATGCGCAAAGGCGTTGCGCTGCCGAGCACGAGTTTGCGGGTTCCATTCCCGGCCGCTTTTCTGATGGAGCTGCCCGTGTGTACGAGGTTTCGGCGCACGTTAAAGACGATCCCGAGGTAGTCAAAATCAATCCACTACGGCGCGCCTCATCGCGTTAAACCCTACAATCAATCAATCAAATGAGCTCCCGACTGACGACCCTCAGCAGAGAAATTTCCCTTTTCCTCGCGGTTTGTGCCTTTGGGCGAAAAATTGGGTATGGGAGAAAGGGGGAGCAGCTGTTTGCAAGCCAGGGTGTCGTCGGGTGACGGCAGCAAAAGCCAAGGAAACGGCAGTGTCCGAGTTGCGGTGGCCCTCAGCTTCAGTGGGTTGTTGCATACCTGCCAGGTTTCCCGAATTTTGATGGTTTTGTACGATTGTACGAGCTGAACAAAAACCTTCCGAAAACTACCCGTGTTTTGCAAAATCTTTCTCCAAGTATGGCCTTACTGCGCCGGAACTACCTGGCAATGCAATGCAATCCTACACTACTTGACATTGTTATCAGCGAAGAGGTTAAAGAGCGTAGTCGCCCGTGCGCAGAAGTTGAACCGGTCAGTACCGCAGCAGCGCTGAATGCAAGAGGCAGTTCAGCAGAGCGGAAAAAAGTCGCACCCTATTCCGACCATCCATGTCTGATCACGCCTCGGTCACGTTCTTTTGGCCAAGTGTCGCAGAGGCGGACATTGTTAGCCTCAGCAGTAATTCCTAGGACTTCCCGAAAAGAGCGGCGTCAGCCATGTTGAAGATTAGGGGTGTAGGTTGTTAGTAGTTTGGACGACACAGTTCGGTACCTGCTCTGTTGTAACTAAGTTAAAAATGCATGTAAAATATTTCATTGTGTTACTTCTAATCCCCCCCTTCCCCTGACGGATCTCCCTAATGCCATCACTGCGAACCTGGCAGGTATGTTGTTGTGGCAGGCGTCGGAAAGGGCATACGGAATGTGCTTTGCTCGTGAAACAGTGTGTGGAAGGCAGTTGTAAAAACTGCTGGCCTGTGCAAGCTGGGTTTTCATCTGGCAAGCTGTCACGCGTCTCACGCAGCAGAGAAATGAGGCTCGGCTTGAGACATTCGATGTCCACGCAATATATTTACAAAACCCAAACCTCAAACCAACGCGATCATAGCACACTCACAAGTATATCACACTATACACAAAAAACCAAGCACAACCTGATACTATCCAAAAATCTAGTCAAATAGTCACTATAACAAATGAACTGTCTATTCCTACCGCCGGTACCACGATGAACCAGGTGTGATGCCGATGACGTGGCCCAGTGGGTAGGCTTCCGCGTTGCCGAACGTCGCAGCACGTCGCGATGGCCCGTGCTGGTCGTCAGTGCTCCAGATGACCACGGCTTCGCTGAGCAGCGCGGCTCAGCAGGAGGCCAGCAGAGCGAAGCTGCTGGTAATGGGTGGTCCCGAGCTGCCCGCTGCCAGACGGTGCGATGCCGCTGGTGCGTCGTGGGGCACGGCCCGAACTTGCCACCGTTCCTCCCAAGACCTCGTTCCACTCTCTCCACTCCAACTTGGTCGTCCTCCTCTTCACCTCGCATTCTGTCGTGTGATGCTCCCATTTGCTGGTCCAGCTACCTCCTCCTCCTCTTCTTCATTGGTCACTTCAAAATCCTTCTCGCAATCCCGTATCCTGATTCTTCTTTCTCTTCATCTTTTCTTCCAACATCTTCTTCTGGGTCTTTCCACATGACACAAGCTAAGGGCACTTTGTTTACAACTCACTTTGGCGTTTCTTCTGTAAGCTGAGCTAGGGAAAATAAATGCTGTTGCAGGCATGCTTTAGCATTGCATGTAAGTTGCTGCTCCCAACGGGCACAGTCCTCCATGCGGCACTTTGCATTGGTGGAGTGGAGGAAGCCCTTTGGGAGTGTGTGCTGCACGCAGTCGAGAACTGCACCACCAGTCCTGTCTTGCAGAGGGCTTGCATGCCACAGTAGGATCAGGGTCGACAGTGGGTGCCCTGGAACGAGCAGGAATGTCAGTAGTGACTCAACTCGTAGCATCACATTAGCATCCGAGCCACATCCCAAATAACCTTTGATCCACTAAACTTAATTTCCGTGCAAAAGGGGGCAACATTTTGCAGTATATCTGCGGGTCAAGGGCACAGTCAAGCGCTTTTTCAAAATGCCAACATTGGCAGTTTGGTCAAATGTTAGGGCTCATTTCGAGTAACTGCACTGTCAGGAAACACTTGCCTGCAGGCTGTGCTGACAGTTTGCGAGATAATTTTCAAGTACTTAGTGGCCACACTGTTACAAGTAATACACTGCTGAATTTTACCATGTGTAGATTCAGTCCTGAGCCAGATCACCAGAAGCTAATGGGGCCGGGAGCACAATAGCAAGTCACGAGCGCCGATTTTCAAGCAGGCACGCAAAGTAGGAGTCAGTACGCCTTGGAATCTACCGCCATTTGCGGATATTGATTACATGGTAACTGGGTACTCAGGGGATGGTGTTTTGTATGGTTTGGAGAGTGAGCAGCTCAGTATTTCTTTTTTTTTCTTGCTCGTGGAATTTCTATTGCTGGGGTGACTTTGACTGCCCAGGATCTCCTGTGTACAGGCAAATAAGAGACTGCACAGGGTTGTCCCTGCATGGGGGGACCGAAGGAATTGGCTGCCTTTTGAGCTTCCATCAGGTTGTCTTTTTATCACTTTGCTTTTACTTCTTAGCAGAAACTATGTGCAGTGTTCCGCAATGCGTCGAAATGCTGGTGAACAAATGTGCCGTTTTTTAAAGGGACCCTGCAACACTCTTTGAGCAGTGCAAGTAAACCTGCGCGACGTTTTGATTACACTGCCAGGAATACCTGAGCCAAATATTCACGCGCACGTGAAGCGGTGAATCGCTGCGAAAGACGCGGAAAAACCAACCGCGCTCTCTTCGGTTCTCCTCATTATGCACCCCTGGCATGGCCTAAGCGACGTCACTGAGGCCATGGCTGCCCGATCCGCTGTCGCTGGTCAACTTCGCGGCTAATATCTCCCATTTCCGCCGTCGTCATCGCTGCGTACACCTTTTCTATGCCTGAACCTGTAGGCACAATTTTGCCGTTTCTTTTGTGTTTTGAGTGCGCGCGGAGTTTTAGTGATGAGCTCAATACTTCCCTTTCAACGGGACCACTTTTCTCATGGCCAACAACAATATAATGACCCTGGAAAACAGGAGGCAGGTTGCACGACTAAGGTTTCTGTTTTTGCTTAATTCCCAACAATTTAATGTTAATCCAGGACTTTATATTCAGCCCCGCTTATCTCGTTCAACTCAAAGCACCCATGAGCACAATCTAACTCCAATTTTTGCACGCGCTAATCTTTTTAAGCACTCCTTCTTTCCCCGCACAATCGAGCAGTGGAATAGATTGCCTGTTGATGTGTTTTCGGCGCGTGATGTGTTGGATTTTGAAAAGCGTGTACTTTCTGCAATATTTTAAACATTCACTGTGCCGCTATTTTTCTTTGTGTACTGCTATCATTCCTGTTTTTTGTCAGTTCCTTATTTTTTCTTTCTGTTTTCTCACACTTGTTTGACTGTTTTCAGAAATATGTACCAATTTACCATGCGGATTGATGCTTTTTTTATGTAATTAATCCCTGCCCACCTGCTTGGTCTTTGGACTGCAGTATGTCTTAAATGAAAAAATAAATAATCGACTACAAACGTTTAGTGCTTCAAAAACGCCTTACTGGCCCAAGCGTGCGCTTGCGAGCAGGCACTCATGCCTGCTGTTTTGTGGCACCAGACCGGAAATAGGCGCCTCCACATTGTGGAGAAAAGGAGAAAACTCCCCGGCCTGAAGAGGCCACTGAAAGGCCACTGAAGAGGACGCCGCGAGCTGCCCCCCTCTCTGGGAGAGAGCGCGCAGCTTTCGTCGCGCTGTCCACGGTCGGGTTGAGAGGGAACGATTATGCGCGATTTCTCATCGATAGTGAATGGATTTTCGTAATTCTTGCAGGAGGAGATACATTCCTCGCAATCGATAGTAACTGTTGCAGGGCCCTTTAAGGGATGGCCAGAACAGTGTTTGGCGAGGAACGCGGCCTTCCCTGCCAAGCCAGTGGGCCCGGTGGCAGTCGGAGCTGCTGGCTGCTGCTGGCACCGCACTGAAGGGGCAAGCAGCAGGGGGCAAGGGCGGCACGCGTCGGGGACTTGGCTCACCTGAGCGGTGCGCGTGTGCCAGGGCAAGCCGTATTCAGAGCTGCTTGTCCACTGCTGACAGCCAATCGTGCGACACGTCATAGGCGCTAGCGAGTTGGCTGTCTGGGCGAGGGTTGTGCGTCAAAGGAAATGCTTCCTTGTTGAGGGAAAAAGAATGGCTCGTGTGAAGTGTGTCCCTAAAGAGTGTGGAAACAAGGGTGGCCGTTTCGAGCTGCGACAAGTCCCTTTCGGAGGGGATTCTTGCAGTGATCAGGGAAGAGCGCATGGGGCAGCCAGAAGGAACGCCTGCTTGAGTGAGGCTCTGGGCCGTGGCTGTGGTGCAGCTTTTCTGGTCTCCCGTTGAGGGGAGTCGACTGCACGCCCATGTGTGGCTTGCCCACCTTTTGGTCGTGCAGTGGTGGGGAGGCCACACCCTGCCTGTGTTGCAGGGCTGCAGCGTAAGCCAAATGGACTGCCCGTCGTCACCTTGGCTGTTGCCCACATCCTTATACTGGTGTTCCAGGCCACGGTTGTCGCCATTCGTCACGTGTGCGTAGAGAGCCCAAGAAGTGAGGCTCCGAAGGTGCCAAGGATGTGTTCAACATGCAGCCCCTTTTCCTCAGCTCACAGTGGGAGGTGCAGGGGTTGTAATGGTGCCCACAACCGGACAAGAGAGGTGACGCACACAACATTGCCCTTCAACGACTAAATTGTACTGCCAGAGAAAAAACGCACGTAAGGTCTTTGTACACATGCGTTGCAAGCATTGCAATCCCTTGGCCAGTTAACACCCACCTCCCTGCGAGTGCCTGCCAGTCAGTGGTGGGGGGGCCCGGGCCTAACAGGAGCGCTGCTGCTCTTCTTCCCTTGTGCAGACGAGGATCGACCTGTACGTGAACCGGCTGGATTCGGACGAGTCGGTCATCCCCTACGAGTACCAGCAGTGAGTGCCTTCCCTCCTTCGTGTCTGGGCACTGTGCTGGGCCAGGAAAACGTCCCCTGTCGGGGCTTGTTTCGTTTCATTCCATTACGTTAAAGGTCCCCGGAGGGACATTAATTACATAAGGGGTGGGGTTACAAAAAAATGTACAAAAAACAAGCTCTCAAAATCGCTTCTGACACTCTGCATAAATGTTGATGGACAGGTGATTGGTGCAATGTTGTGAGCGAGGTCATTTGCTGCATGAAGAAAGTCTTTTGCTGAAGTCTTTTGCTGCTCGAAGAAAAAATTAGGCAGCAAAAGTAACGGTGTGGGAACATTGATGGGCCACTTCAAAGATATGGCCAATATGATAAGATCTGCAAAATGGGGGGAAGATGTAAGGTTCTACTCCAAGTGGACTGTGAAAAAGTTTATGGAACAAGCAAAGGGTAGCCCGGCACGGGACACCTTGGTGACGGTGAGTGGCGACACCGCGAACCCCGAGCCCCCCATACTTAAGCTGTTACCTACCATGGCGAGAAGTTGGAAGGTGAAGGGTTAGAAGCCGTGAACGGTGGCCGTCGGAGCCCTGGTCAAGCTCCGGCCGATGGGCTGCCTGCCTGTCTGAGAGCTCCAGGACCTCTTTGACCATCAGGGTAACGTCAAAGAAGAAAGTACCCCAGTCCCCTGCTTTATACTATGTCACGTTGTATTATCTAAACCCTCTCTTCAAATTGATCGGGCCCCAAAAAGGGCCCGCACCGATGTAATATTCAAACCTCTGCCCAACATGAAGTTTAACACCCGGACAACTTTCCTCGCTTCTTAGTGATACAATCCAAGAACAAGGAATCTCCAGTTAACTGCAAGTTGGTCTTCTTAATTGCCAAGTTCATTGAGAGTGTAGTTGGCGCGAACTACAAAGCAAAGAAGCAGACATCGGGGGACGGGCTTGTTGAACTCATCATCACCAGCCTGTCTACGCCCACTGCAGGGCAAAGGCCTCTCCCATTATTCTCCAATTACCTCGGTCCTGTGCCAACTGTGACCAATTTATCCCCGCAAACTTCTTGATCTCATCTGCCCATCTAACTTTCTGCCGCCCCCTGCAGCGCTTGCCTTCTCTAGGGATCCACTCTGTTACCCTTAATGACCAGCGGTTATCTTGCCTTCGCATTACATGCCCTGCCCAAGTCCATTTCTTCTTCTTAATTTCTACTAATATGTCTTTAACACCAGTTTGCTCCCTGACCCACTCCGCTCTCTTCTTGTCCCTTAATGTTACACCTATCATTTTCCGCTCCATTGCCCGCTGAGTCGTTCTCAATTTAAGTTGAACCCTCTTAGTGAGCCTCCAAGTTTCTGCCCCGTAGGTGAGTACCGGTAAGATGCAGCTGTAATACACTTTCTTCTTCAACGACAATGGTATGCTGCTATTCATTATCTGATAATGTCTGCCATATGCACCCCACCCCATTCTGATCCTTCTAATTATCTCTGCCTCATGGTTGGGATCTGGGGTCACAACTTGGCCTAAGTATCTACTAAAAACTATCTACTAAAAACTATCTACTAAAAACTATCTACTAAAAAACAATCTGACAGTCTCTTGAACCAGACCGACTTACTTGGCCTTGAAATAGCTGTAACGCCACATCGGAGCCTTAACAGCTCGCAGGGCGTCATTTCCGAGATGGACCTGCTCAATGAAAGTGTGTCTGACCTCCTCGAGGGCATGCGTGACCAGGGCGTTACTGCAATAAGAAGAATAATGATCAGACGCGATGGCAAAGAAGTAAAAACGAAACATGTGATCCTAACTTTTGACTGCAGTGTCCTACCGGAGTCTCTCACTGCAGGCTGCCTTCATTGCAACGTCCGACCTTACATACCAAACCCACGCCGCTGCTTCAAGTGCCAGCGGTATGGGCACAGTACTACCACCTGCCGCGGAAAACTGACATGCGCCAAGTGCGCAGGACATCATCCCCCTTCAGAGAACTGTGTATATGAAGGTCACCCAGAACATCACCTATCAAGAAGCACGACAGAAACACTTAAAGTTTTCGCAAAGGTATGCCGACGAAGCTCGCCGGGGGGCGGAGCGGCGTCTTGTCACGGCGGCCACCCAGTACTGCGAAGCAGACTTGGTGCCGCCCCAGCCCCCCCAGGTGCTGCCCAAGGCAGCCCAACCATCCGACACGACACCTGTGGCTCCCGCCAGTGTTGCTTTAGCTGCGAGTGTCAGGAGTGACGGTTCTGCCGTCAGTCCTCCTCTTTCGGCTGCCAGACTGCAGGCGGCCATGGACGTAGATGTGGTCGGTCCCACGACCTCTTCTGTGTCCGACAAACAACAGTCGGGGAGGACAGGGGCTCATGCCTCCACTTCAAACATACTCCGAGGTGGAGCCCGCAAGGACTGCATCTCGGCACTGTCACAGCACTCAGACGATGACATGGAGGTAACACCGTCTCAGCCAGTGCCAAAGGCACGGGGCGAGGCAAAAAGCCACCAGCCGCCCGTGTCACAGGCCCAAGTCACAACTAAGAGGTAGTATACATCCAGCCCAAGTCCTCATCTACACCAGCCAAAATCTTCTCCCTAAACATTTATGGTAGCACACAGTGGAACTGCCGGGGTCCTTTTGAACACCTAGATGATATATATGAAATCCTACACAAAACACAATCAGCCATCCTATGTTTACAGGAGACGCACTTGAACCCTAAGCACACCAAGAGAGACAGAGATAGCTGCATGCACTGCTCTGGTGGCGTAGCCATAGTTACGCAAAAATCTATCCCTTGCCAAGCTCTTCAATTGGGTACCGCCCTAGAAGCGGTTGCAGTCCGGGCAATTATTTTCAACAGGTTAACAACAATTTGCTCACTATACATTCCCCTTGAATATCGTTTATCTAGCTCTGAATTTGAGTCTCTCATAGATGAGCAGCCGGAACCGTTTCTACTCGTAGGTGACCTGAATGCACACAACCTACTATGGAGATCTGAATGCACAGATTCCCAGGGCCACTTGATAGAAAAATTCCTCTTCTCATCCGGAGCTTGTCTCTTTAACAAAAAAGAGCTGACATACTACAACACTACACACAATACATACTCACACATGGATCTGGCAATCCTCTTTCCGGCTGTTGAATGGGAAGTGGACGACAACCCCTATGGGAGCGACCACTTCCCTGTCATCTGGAAAGGCATTGATAAAGCCCGTAACAGTTCCATCTGCCATAAAAATTTTAAGGAATCTGGTGCTGATTGGTTAAAATTTAAACAATTATCTCAGCTTTCATACACATCTTTAGCCATTTGGGCATTGATGAAGCCTGTGAACTGTACGAGTGACTGCCCATACTCTTCATGCTGCCGAGGGCTCAATTCCACAAACATCTGGTGCCACACCTAACACTAGGAGGCCGTGGGGGAATGAAGAGTGTAGGCATGCACGGCAGGCTCAAAATGAGGCGTGGGGTGTCCTTCGCAGGTACCCCACGACGCAAAACTTGATTTCCTTCAAACCTGCAAAAGCACAAGGAAGGCGCATTCGCCAGCAAGCAAAAAGGGATAGCTGGCACTCTTTCGTAACCTCTATCAAATGCAGGCAAAGTATGGAACAGAATCAAAAAGTTTCATGGACGTAAAACACACACCCTGCCTTTGGTCAACAGTACAGACGACACCCTAGAGGACCAGGCAAACACACTTGCGAAATATTTTAAATGCAGAGCATTTCAGTAACTCACGATGTCACCCGCGTTGACGTCCGTAGTCGTAGTCCGCACCCTTCCCCCTACACTATATAAAAAAAAATACTATCCGGCGCCTGGTTTCGATCCCTCGACCCTGCGGGCGGAACGCAATGTACATGGTGCTCTACCCACTGCGTCACAAAGCCGACACAGAATGGGAGGCTACGAACGCGCCTTATATCCTTGACTCATTCAAACTACGTCAAGAAGCTGCTGATACAATGCATTCACTACCACCAACTCCCCAAACACTAAACGTTAACGCAATACACCCACCCCCTATGCGACGCATTTACTCGAGTCCCCCTCGCGGGGAGATGGGCCCAATTTTTTTCATATGTATCGAGTTCTGCTCATTACACAAATGCTTTCTTACAACACAAAGCATCTATGGAGAAGAAACCAATTCGTGATGATAAAAGATCTGACGAACCATACAACACCGAATTTTCCATAACGGAGCTTTTGGTCGCTTTGGGAACATGTAAGGCTTCAGCGCCAGAGGCGGATAGCATATCATACACAATGATTCAACATCTGCACTCAGAAACTCTCCGAACACTCTTGTACTTATTTAACAAAATATGGGCGGTGGGATACTTTCCGAGTTCTTGGAGCGAAGCAGAGAAAACGGGAAAGATGCCTCACTACCTGCCAGTTACCGACCAATAGCTCTGACAAGTTGCCTAGGAAAGGTTTTTGAAAAAATGGTAAATAAGAGGCTAATGCATTTTCTTGAATATAACGGCATCCTGGACAGCCAGGCTGGTTTCCGATCAGGTCGAAGCACAACTGACCAGCTAGTTGCCTTTGAGTCGTATGTCAAAGATGCCTTTATCCACAAACAGCACTGTCTTCCTGTTTTATTTGACTTAGAAAAAGCATACGACACAACTTGGCGTTACGGCATACTGCTTGATCTCAAGGCATTCGGTGTGTCTGGACATATGCTGAACACTATTGAAAGTTATTTGTCGGAGCGAACAGTTAGGGTAAGAGGTAGGGACAGTGGTATCAAGAACATACATACAAGAAAATGGTGTTCCCCAGGGTGGAGTACTAAGCTATGCTCTGTTTGTAATTAAAATGAATCCACTTGGGAAATCGTTGCCACCCTCAATCTCCTACTCAGTGTATGTTGACGACGTCCAGATTAGCTTTAGGTCATGCAATCAGTCCATATGTGAAAGGCAGATACAGTTAGGCGTGAACAGGCTTGCAAAATGGATGGAAGAAAATGGTTTTAATAAATTTGCTCTCTCTCTCAAATTGAATCCTTACAAAAGTACATGTGTGTTATTCACAAGACAGCGTGGAGTTCGTCGAGAACCCGATGTCACACTGAACGGAGAATGGATTCCTGTCAAGAAAGAACACAAATTTTTAGGTGTTTACTTGACGGAAAACTAACGTACGTACAGCACTTAAAGAAACTCAAACAAAAATGCCTAAACACCATTAACATTTTAAAAAGTGTTGTCACATCAGTCTTATGGTGCTGATAAAGACTGCCTTCTACGTCTCTTTGTGAGTTTAGTTAGGTCACGTATAGACTATGGAAGCGTAACATACGAGTCCTAGAACTGCCTTAAAAATGTTAGACCCCGTACTACATTTGGGCCTTCGCCTTGCCTCCGGAGCCTTCAGGACAAGTCCAATCCAGAGTCTTTATGTAGAATGCGACCACTGGTGCCTAGATCACCAGCGTGCTTATACAGCAGTCCTCTATGCTAATGAGACAATGTCTATGACGAATCACCCATGCAATTCTATTTTGAATGACATCTCATCTGCCCATTTGTATTTAGCGCGCCCGTCGATCCCTGCCCCTTTAGCCTTGCGTGTCAAAGGCCTTGCAGAGGAGATAGGGGTGTCTTTAGATGATGGCATAAAAACCTCTATCGCCAACCTAGTCCCACCTTGGGACATGTCAACTATTCATTGTGACATATCCTTTAAACTAATTGACAAGCGTCGTGCACCCCACAGACTGATTTTACTGCATTTATTAAGTTTGCAACACAGATATCTACACGCCTGTTTTTACACAGATGCTTCCAAGTCTTATTCTGCTGTATCCTGTGCTGCACATGGCCTGGACTTTTCCAGCACAAGGACATTGAACAGAAATTGTAGTATCTTTACAGCAGAAGCCTATGATATTCTAATCACAGTGGAACACAGAACAAAATACAAGAATCAGTACAGAACAAAATATCAGTACAAAACAAAACAAAAGAATCAGTACAAAACAAAGCAAAAACAAAATCAGAACAAAATACAAGAAACACAGACTCCCTAAGTGTAGTTACAGCATTAGGTTCCTTTAAACCCACAAAAAACGTTGTTCTAAACCGCCTTTTTAAAGCTCTTATAACTGCCTATCAGTCAAAGCCAAAAATACTTGTTTGCTGGATCCCTGGACACAGTGGACTGGACTGAACACTGCTTGGTTTTCGAAAATTTGCCGAAACTGCGTTTCAGAATAGCGGGTATCACATAGCTTCCCCCAAGCGCTCGTCCTTGAGAGAGCCCGGGCGCCGGGGCGCCGGGACATCTCGCAACATGACGTTACTGCTCTTCTCCATAGTCGAGTGCTTGGGTATGTCTGTTGCACGGGCATTTGGAGGCCTTTGGACGGAAGGTTGCTCGACTCAAATGCCACCTTTGAGCTGCTACACAATGTTTTTCAAATGCTGTTTGAGCCAAAGGACTTTAAGGTTTTTTAAGAGCATGCTTTTAGTAATTTTTCATGTGTTTTTTTTGTTTTTTATTGCTCAAGGTACAATTATAAAGTGGTAACTTGGTGTTCTTGACACAGACAGTATGAAAAAGAAAAGAAAAGTGACACACAGAAGCCATATTGCCCTTTCTCTTTAGTAATTAAACTCACCACTACATTTAACTGATAAATTTTATCACACTAAATAATGTGGTGCAGTTTAACTTCAAAATTAAATCTTTTGTCAAGTTAGAAAAAAAAAACTGGACAGCAGTGGCAACACCCAATGATGACGGCAGAACGCAAATCCTTTCAGCTGCCTTTGCACGAATTGTTGTGTAGATTGGTGGAACTCCTTCCAGTTTGAAATTTGGAAGGCCATTTGACTTGAGTGACCTTTCAAGCGCCCGTGTCGCAAGGGCACAGACAGTAAGATGGCTACTGTCATTCAGCTAGGTAAGTTGCTGGGTCGTCATCTTTTTTCACGTAGTGGAAGGGCATTGATTTCTTTGATTGGCGACCACTGCAAGGAGTCCTGTGGCCAACCTCGCAACAGCATGGTAGGTCGACCAAGTGCGGATTGCCAGCAGGTGCAACATGGCGAGCCTCTTCCCGGGTGCCTTCACGGCATGCCACCAGTTCCCTCCTCGCTTTTCCTCGAGGGGTGAGATCCACTCGGTCGGGGAGTGCTTCCCTGCTTGTGCACGTGCCGACCGCAGCATCGAGGGAGCATGGGGCGAGTGTGGCCACCAGTGCTGTTTCAGTGGACCCCCGGGCGTTGCTCCTGTTTCCCGGCAGGTTCGGTCGTGTGGTCTAGAAGAAAGGTGGAAGTGGTGGAAGAGAGGGGAGAAGTAGCCGCGTCTCTGGTACAGTTGGCATATTTGGGGCTTTCCTGGGCTGCGTGGCCAGCCTGAGCGGTGTCCCTTCCTCCGAGAAGGCGGTGGTGGGCGCTGCAGTGGCCGCTTTCCGTTGCAGCTTCGACTTCTGCACGACCAATGTGACCACTTCCCCTGCCGAGAACCTGGGCCAGGTGGTGTTTGGAGAGAGGATCCGGCTCTCCCCCTACCAGGTGGGTGCTGCTCTGAGCTGCAGGGGAACCTGCATCGCACACATTCCTGTGTGTGTGCCGTGATTGTGAGACTGATGGGAGTGTGCACACCTGGCTGGACACTGTTGCGTGTGCAGGCGCTGCCAGTTGCTTTGAGTAACTGTGGCACAAAAGTATTCTGCAACACAAAGGCTGGGAATTGGGATTCAGTTTGCGAGTGACTGCATGGGGCAGATGTCGATCGCTCCGCATGAAAAGGAATTTGGCTTCTATGGCTGTCGATCTGATAGGGCGCCACCCGCCGCGGTGGCTCAGTGGCCAAGGCGTTGCGCTGCTGAGCACGAGGTCGCGGGTTCCATTCCCGGCCGCGGCGTCCGCTTTTCTGATGGAGGCGAAGAGCAAAAACGCCCGTGTGTACGAGATTTCGGCGCACGTTAAAGATGATCCCCAGGTGGTCAAATTTAGTCCGGAGCCGTCCAGTATGGCGCGCCCCATCACCTGCGTTGTGTCGGCGCGTTAAACCCTACAATGAATCTATACGATAGGGTGCCACTTGTGCCAAGTGGTACGAATGGTTCAGTATTAGTGTGTGGCTCCATAGTGTTCAGATGACATGGGTGGTGGTGAAGACGTGGGGACCAAGGAGGCACAGTTTGCGTGTGTGCATACGGACAGGAAGGTTCTTTTGTCCAGTAAGGCGAGAGTTCGAAGTCAACACTTGTCCTCTTTGTCTTGTCTTTTAGCATTGTTTCCCACCATGCAAGGGCACAGTGGCTGCGGTCAGCATGCTAAGGAAAGTTGGGCCACAAAGGGAAGTACTGGGAGTAGCACTAAGGGAAAGCGTGGCCATTGTGCTGAGGGGTAACCGTTGGGGCATTTTGCAGACTTCACAGGCTTCAGCGCTGCCACTGCCTGCTGTTGCTGCAGCAGCAAACATTTAGGCCAGGGGGTACAGCAGGATAGGCATTGGCAGTGCACAGGTACAAAAGGCAGCTGAAGCGTGATTATTTGGGAAGAATGGCAATGAATGTTTCATTCATCACCCCTGCACCTTGCACGGCGCCATTCAGAAAGCGTAGTCTTGAATGGCATGCTTGCTCACAGCGGCCACAGTGGAGCAGTGGGTGGCCATGCTCGCCTTGTGCATTGTTTAGTAACCCCGCACTGCCCCGCAGATGGACTTCCTGGTGAACAAGTCGTGTGCCAAGCTGTGCTCGCGCAAGTACGGCGCGGGCGTGCCCGGCTCGTGGGACCGGCTGGAGCAGCTCAAGAAGGGCATGATGAAGCAGTACCGGCACCACTGGATCGTGGACAACATGCCCGTCACCTTCTGCTACCTCATCGACACCGACAAGCAGTACTGCTCCATGGGCTTCCCCATGGGCTGCTTCACCTACCTCAACGGCCAGACCCGGGGCCTCTGCGGCCTCTCGGTGGGTGCCGACACAAATCAGATGCGCACCTTCGTCCAGCTTCCCACTCGCGCTTTGTGAAATCTGGAACAAAGCTGGATTTAGCTCGTATGCTACTTTTGACTGAGCCGTCTGCGGCAAGTTTGCGCCATGCCCTTAACGTGCAGATAAGGCGATGGTGGACCTGTGTAGCCTATTTTGTAGTTTCGTGGGAAGCCTCCTTTGCCGCTGTGCCAGTATTTGCAGTTGGTGCTGTCAGTGCACGTGCAGCCCTGTCACCTTGTCAGTTGTCGGATGCAGTGCGACGTTCGGCCCTGTGGAAACTTCAATCAAATGCAGCAGGTCTGCTTTGGTGCATCTCATTAATTTGGCCCCCGTTAATTGGGAAAATTGAATAATTTGCCGTTCCCGCACCCTCCCTTCGAAAATGTACATACCCCTATGGCAACAAATTCGACGCAAAATCACACGTGCACCCGGCCGGAGGCAAGTCAAGGACGGTGCAACTGAAACGAGTTTGCAAAGCACGCATCGTTGGCACCTAACCACCTTCGCGCAATTTTAGAGCACGAGCGACCAGCGACCGGTCTTGCCGTCAAGCAGGGCCATGCTGTTGAAGTTGATTGCAGAGGCCAAGGAGAACCGCTCTTCTATGACCAAACGTCCAGTAGGGTGCGGCGATGTAATCAAGGCAACGCTTCCCCTAGAAACCATGGGTTGTGCTAGGTCGTTGAGAGAGATGGCGCCAGCAATCTTGGCCTAAGAAGTTGGCGTGGGTTGGTGCAGGGATTACTCATCTCCAGCAAAGGAGGGAAAGGATAGGGCAGGAGGCTTTTGGTGCATGCGGCAGGCATCTCTCTGAAGGAAGCGTTGGTCAAAATGGCGTCCGCATCGCTATGCTTGCGCTAAAGGGATTGTCGCATGCCCTCAAACTACTCCTTTCCACTTAGCTATCGGCAAAAAAACAGAGTTCTTCTCAAAGTAAAGGTATGTTATAAAAGAATTTAAATTGGTTGTTGGTTGGTTATTCATTTGATAATTCAACATTCAGATAATTCGGACATTTTTTTCAATCCTGTGAGCTCTGAATTAACGAGGTTCTGCTGTAACGGTATGATTTTTCCACTTGGTCCTCCTCCAAGTTTGAATCGGTTGGGTAGGAAATTTGACAGTTTAAACGGGGGAGCTTGGTCCTTTCTCTCTTTGTGATTTACAGGCGATTCTTTGGACTGCCACGGTTTAGTAACGGTTTTGAGACGAGTTTCTTGAAGGGGGCTTGCAATTTCTGTTTGCACACTGCAGACTGAACAGTGCACGTTTTCTGGACAAGGACAAAGCAGAGAAGTGCAAACACAAGCACTGACTTCCAACTCCTGCGACTTCCAAGCTTGTGTTGTGTGCTTCTCTGCTTTGCCCTTCACTAGAAAACGTGCTCTGTGTCTGGTCACGGAGTAGCCCGAGTAGCTCTTCTGAGATGCCCCGTGCAGTGATGTGGTAGCTGCGCCTAACTGCGTCGAGAGGTAAATCCTGCTACATCCTGCTGCAAAGACTGATTTCAAGCAATCTGCGCCAATGTTGCGCCGAAGCTTCGTTTCGCTGGGCTTCCTCGATGTGGCGTGCTCTTTACGCCACGAGCGTTGAAGAGGAGGGAATCTTGGGAGTGTTTTCTGCTTGCGAAAACGCGCCGCACACACCACAGGCACGCTGACACTGCCGCGGTAAAGCCCACCTGCTCACTGCGCGCGGCGCGGTTGGTGGCGGCAACATGGCGCCGGCTTAGGCCGCGAAGTGGTGTGGGGATCTTGAGCGACTGCGCCTAACAGCTCTCTAAAATGCTGCTCAAGGCACACACGAAGTTGCTTGTGTGGTAAATGAGCTTATAATGGGGGCGGAAACGGTACTATAAACCATCATCCACGCCGCTAGTGAAAGCGCCCATGCAATATCTGCTGGGGTAGTAAGCCTAAACATCTCTGTCTGAGCCAGCTGGCTGTCTCGAGCGCTTCGAAACTTCCGCCATGAGGCGCGCGCCACCCCATTGGGGCAAGTCGGCAAGCTCCTCCCACTGTCGCGCGTGTCGTGTGTCAGTTTCTTGTTGATGTGGGCGTGAAAATATCGCGCTCGCAACACCGACGCACACAATCGCGTGTAAAAACGCGCCATGCGGTTCACGCTTTACTATCTGCTTTGCAATAAAGCTTGGCGAGTTAGCACACGACCGGGATAATTGGAGATTAATGGGAGAGGCCTTTGCCCTGCAGTGGGCGTAGATAGGCTGATGATGATGATGATGAAAGCTTGGCAGGAGTTCACGTGACTAACTCCGAGGGGTCGAGATGGAGCGGGCATTGCAAGGGTAGCTAGCGGGAAAGGGGAAAGGGACGAAAGTTCAAGATATCTTAATTTGGGACCGGCTGTACGCCGGTTCATTGAACAGTTTTGAGCTTCTAAGAAAGTGATCTTGTCTGACTCAACATGTCGTTCAGGAAAGCATTTTCTAATAAATCTTTCTTTGCAAAGCTACTCTTCGTGAAGAATGTGGTCAACGTTTTCACTGATTTTTTTGTCTTCGTTTCAAATAAGTTAGCCGTTGGTCCACCTCTCAATGATCATCATAGGTGACCCTCTTTCACAAGCTGGGTGGGCGCTTCATGAAGACAGTCTTACCGCTCAAAAAAGCCAGAGAGTGGCCGTTGTTGCAAACCCTGCAAATTGGAAAGCGAGTGTAGAAGTCGGATAGGACATGTGGCATGCTATTTCGGCTTGGGAACCCGGAGGGAAACAGGCATTTTGGCTGGGCGCTAGAAGCTTTTACGTGAAAGGCACCCTGTACATTGTCGCGTCTCACTGTGTTCCGTTCATTATGGTTTTACGAGACGTTCTGTAGCCTACCGATTGGAATGCTACCCCGGTAGTCATTTTTTAAATAAAACTTCAAGTTCATTCATGACCTGTTGGCTCATGCAGTGAATGCCTGTACACACTCGCACGAACTCTTTCGGTGCATAAGGGGGCAGTTGGGTCTTCGGGGCCGAAAAATGGTAAAAAAAAGCGTTTTTTCACAAATGGCATTTTTGGCCTTTACGGCCATTTTTCTATGAGTGTGTAAATTTCCTCATCAAAAGCCACCATATTTTGTATATTATAATAGCATTTTAAAGTGCACTCTGCAGCTCAGTTAGCGCAGAGTTCGATGGTGAAACGGCACTTTTCTTGCAATGCAAAGCTAGCATTTCATCCTCAGATATTTTGGCACCCACAGCAGGTACAATTTTAATTATTTTTGCTTCTGATACGGAAATGTGTGGAGAATGCAATGTTGGGAACAAATTTTTCAAATGGAGGCTTTGGAAAGTTATTATTGTGTTCAATTGGCACCACGTGCGAGCCATTTCTGGCAGAGCGCGGGAGAAGCAAAGTTTCCTGTGTTGTAAAACGACCAAAAATAGCTGAATCAAAAAAAGTTCTGCCTATGTTGTATTCTTTAGCCATTTGTCTGCCTAGCCACGTGGTAATTGCCATTCTGTATGGAGTGGTAATTTTGTAACTGTGACCCAAAATAATGGCAATTAATCATTAACTCAAAATGTAATCAACTTACAAAAAATCTAATGGCAGATTTGAAATCAGCACGAAAGCTCTATAACGCAGTGCAGTTTCACTAAAAGTAGTTGGTAAATAAAAAAAATAGCTCTAAGACGAGTCTGCCCCCTTGAGTCTTGAGGCATTTTATATTCACTGCTATAAAGGACATCTGTGCAGCAGAAACTCGTCTGCACCGTAGGCATTTTACTTGTTTAGACATTTCTGTGTGGCCAGGATGCTGCTTTTGGGGCTCCTGCTCCCCTTCTAGCAATATTTCTCAAATCTTAATGCTCGTTCAGGCTGCTCCAAAAGCTGCTCCAAAATGACTCGACCCTATCACATCACTGCCCGTGCAGTGACCAACACGTCCAGCTGTTCGGCATCAAAGGGTCGCACTGGTTGCTGGCATGTACATTTTTGGCCCAAATCAGTCAGTGTGACTGAAGTTGCATGGCTGCCCTGAGGCAGTCAGTGGCAGCCACGGGGTCTCTCGATTCTGTTGTAGCAGGGGTCCAAATGCTGGGCTCGTGCGAGCCCAAGGCCAGTGTCGGCGGTCTGTGTTGCAGTTAGCGGAAGGGCACTGGGGGGCTGCTGCGCCGTGGGGGGGGGACCTCGGTGGTCAGTGTCGTCCAGTGCGCCTCTGGGTGCGAGGACTGGGGTCCCGCATGGGAGGAGGAACAGTGCGGGATTGGGCTGTGGACCTTCTCAGGCCTGACGTGCACAGGCACAAAGCAGGAAATGCCCCCAGCTGAGGGTGCCTCTTTCTCTCCCAGTCTGAGTTCTCGAAGCCCGAGACGTTCTACCTGTTCAACCACGTGGACCTGACCATCTCGTACCACAAGAGCGACAAGGAGTCCTGGGGCAGCTCCTTCATCGAGGAGGGCGGCCGCATCATCTCCGTCAAGGTGGTACCCCGCAGGTGGGTGCAGGAAGCAGTTGAAAGGGTGCAGCTATGGAGGGCTTCTTCACAAGTGCAAGAGAATAGTCGCTTTTTGAGCCGGTGCATGAATTTCTGGGTTTGGGACGTGCTCGTAGTCCAAGTGTGGCATCGTGATGGCCCTAGTGCACGTGTTCAGCCTTGGGGGGCTCAGCAGCAGCGGCGGGTGGGTGTGTGCAGCATCAACCATGCGGACCCCGAGCGGCCCACGTGCGACTCCAACGAGCACCTGACCTTCGGCCTGAGGGAGCGGCCCAACGTCACCGTCACCTACACCTACAGCGTCACCTTTGTGGTGAGTGCTTCCCCCTCCCGCTGCTGCTGCCAGTGCTCGCAACCTCCTCTCCCTCCCTGCAGAGGAACGACCACACCCGGTGGGCCTCGCGCTGGGACTACATCCTCGAGTCCATGCCCCAGTCCAACATCCAGTGGTTCAGGTGAGCCATGACTGGGCCACGGCTGGGTCGGTGCTGGAGAAGGGGCAATTAATACTGTGTTCACCTATTCGGGCCATGACCGAGTCATATCAGAAACCAGGTTGTCACTAACTTGCATAGTTTTCAACTTACACATGCATCCTACCTACCTATTTATTTATTTATTTATTCACATACCCTCAGGGCCCACGGGCATTACAGAGGGGAGTGGGGGATAACAAAATTATTGGAGGAATATACAGCAAGTGATAATACGATAACAACAGCTCTTTACACAAGCAGTACAGACACTGCGATAGTTATAGCGACAGCTACTTGCTTAAGGAAGCATGCATTGCACAAGTTGGCATAAGCAGTCATCCAGCTTTACTCCAGCAAAGTCGACACTGCACAAATTTGACAGGCGACAAGACAAATACAACAGACCTTCACTTGAGAAGGCTAAATAAACAAACACTGCCCAAGTCGGGGTAAGTAAACACATAACGGCAAACACATTTTCACTCAAACAGTCTGGAAACTGCACGCCTAAAAGTCACGATGTCCAAGATTTTGGCAACTGCACGTGCCAGTTGTCTATTTAACAGATGCGCCCGGTACAAACAAATTGTGGAAGCACTTTGTATGGCAAGATAGAATGCCTACTTTGAATCGATGATCAACACGCGCTGACATGTACGATGGATTGGTTAGTAGTCTGCCCTTAAGAATGGAATTGCCATGATATATTTTGTGGAATAGGCACAAACGCGATATTTGCCTGCGGTGCTCGAGTCGTGGTAGAGATAAAGTCGTTTTCATTGTGGTGACGCTGGACGTGCGATGATAATTTGAAAGTATGAAGTGACATGAACGATTTTGAACCGCCTCCAATTCGTCGGTGAGTGATGCAATACCATGATGCCAAACAGCAGCCGCATATTCCAATTTTGAACGAACACCCGCCACGGTGGCTCAGTGGCTAAGGCGTTGCGCTGCTGAGCACGAGGTCGCGGGTTCGATTCCCGGCCGTGGCGGCTGCTTTTCTGATGGAGGCGAAAAGCAAAAACGCCCGTGTGTACGAGATTTCGGCGCAGGTTAAAGATCCCCAGGTGGTCAAAATTAATCCGGAGCCCTCCACTACGGCGCGCCTCATCGCCTGCGTTGCGTCGGCGCGTTAAACCCTACAATCAATCAATTTTGAACGAACCAAAGTTTTATAGAAAATTAGTTTCAATGAGCTACATGAAGAATTAAAGTTCCTACGAATATATCGTAACATACGGTTGGCATTACAACATAAACTATGTGAGGTTGGCATGTCAAGTTAGAAGACACTATAACACCTAAATATTTGTACGACGGCATAATTTCAAGGCAAACGTTGTTTAGTGAGTATTTAGGAGGTGTAGTCAAGAAATGCGCATGCTTTTGCACTTTTTAATATGAAGTTTCATTTTCCATAATTCACACCAATCTGAAATATTGTCAATATCTGATTGCAAAATTTTGACGTCGTTATTGTTAGTTATTTGCCTGTAAATAACACAATCATCGGCAAAAAGACTGACAGATTAGCTGATGCTAATTGGAAGGTCATTTATATAAATTAAAAATAGGAGAGGCCCCAGGACGGATCCTTGGGGTACGCCTAAATGAACCGAAGAAAGATGCGAGTCTATATCGTTCACACTTACGAACTGATATCGGTGAGTCAAAAAGAAACGCAACCACGCAAGTATACTATGATTTTAGTTTAGTTTAGAAAGTTTTATAAATAATAAATTATGCGGAACCGAATCAAATGCTTTAGAAAACTCTGGGAATATACTGTCTGTAAAGCATCCACGATCACATTTCACTCATCCACATCATGAGTGAAACACACAAGCTGGGTCTCAAAAGAACATTTCTTTCTACAACCACGCTGGGCTGGGCTGAAAAATGAATGACTCCAAAAAATTTCCAATGTGGCTATAAATGACATGTTCCATTATTTTACACAGAATACTAGTTAAGGACATAGACCTGTAGTTACTAGGGGAACACTGATCACCAGATTTGTAAAGCGGTGTAATTTCCCCAATTTTCCAGTCATCACGGATGCAACTAGTCTGAAGCGACTGAGTGAAAAGTTTTGTAAAAACGATAGAACTGTAATTTTTAGTGTTGATAAGGAACTTGGAGTTTATATTGTCAACACCACATGACGAAAAAATTTTAAGTTTTTCTATTATACGGGTAATGCCTAGTGTGTCAAAAGCTATGGGTTTAATTGGACAGAAATTGAAGCATATACTGTCTGGAACAAAGTAGCTGCAGAGCCGGTAGGCTGGTCCGTAGTAAATGCAGCGTTGGAACAATCGGCACACTCATTAGAAGGAATTGTCACACCCGCCGCGGTGGCTCAGTGGCTAAGGCGTTGCGCTGCTGAGCACAAGGTCGCGGGTTCGATTCCCGGCCGTGGCGGCCGCTTTTCTGATGGAGGCGAAAAGCAAAAACGCCCGTGTGTACGAGATTTCGGCGCACGTTAAAGATCCCCAGGTGGTCAAAATTAATCCGGAGCCCTCCACTACGGCGCGCCTCATCGCCTGCGCTGCGTCGGCGCGTTAAACCCTACAATCAATCAATCAATCAAGAAGGAATTGTCACACCGTCTGGAGTCTTAAAGGGGCCCTGAGATGGATTTCAAAGTGTTTTTGTCTGTGTCAGAAAACTACTCTATAGTTATTGTAGAAGCAAGTCCGAAAATAGCAAGCATATTCGCTCACGCTAACAAAAGTTATTACCCCGACGAGACAGAACTATTTGTTGGCTCGGAGGCTTGCGATGACGACGTAGTCCGACCTCGTCAAAGCCGAAGCACTCGTTTCTTGGTTGGCCGCCGGAATGTCCGCGATTTTTGACGGTGGTGGTCGTTGGTTTACAGCGTCGTCGTTACCATGGTTACTTCAGCGAGTGGGTCGCACATGAGACGACGACGCCCTTTTTTTTAAGCTACCTTTTCAGTCCTTACGGACTTTGAGCAGGAGATACTGGTGATTGCGGAAGTCGACCTTGTGAATGGTAGCAAGCCCCTGCACCGGTGAAATGTACGCTCGCGTCTTGATTAGATTACCGGAAAGTTCCAAGTGAACGCCCTCCCCCGAAACATCGCCCACCCCCTTTTACGGGTGAAATATGCAATTTACTGAAAAACGCGCCCACCCCGTAAAATCCATGGCTTTAGCGCCGACGTGTGAACAAAACAAACCCGAATCATCTCTTCATGTGTACATGCGGTCACTTATTCGTCCTTTCCGCGCTTGACCCGAAAGTTCGCCCATCTCGTATTTTTCACTTGATATCACTGTACTTCAATTTGGGTGGGCGTTCTTCCGGAACTTTACGGCACAGTAAATGCGCTGCGCTCGGCGCTTCATGCTAGCAATCTTAGTTGATGTTTACTACATTCTTGCTAAAGGATGATCAGGAGCACGATAAATGATAATTTTTTTCAGAATGAGCTAGCAAAATCTCTGAGCAAAATCTCCACCCCTACTCCAGCCTCACACGCTTCCAATGGTTCAGATGCCTTTATGAACTAGCATAGCTCTTTCATGCTTTTAAAATCGAGTTGGGTCACGTAATATAGGTAACTGCGAAATCATTACAATATATCTTACTCATTTTATATTGAAATATTTAGCGGTGGCGTGAATTCTGGTTAATGCAATACTTTGTCCTAATTGTTCCCACTAGATGGCGGCGTCAACGTCATGTTTTCTATTTTTTAAGCTCTACAGCAGAAGTACACGGCTCTTTTAAAGGAAAATTATTGTATTTTGAGAGTTCAATCTAAAACGTCCAATATTCAAGCTATTTCAAGCGTAAGCGAACAGTTCTGGGCAGCAAACTTTTGTGTCATTTGCTTTGAGACAAATTCGCCAGATGTCGCTACTTGGCAGAGCCGGTAAGCCGGAATGCAGAAACCGCAGAGTGCAATCCTTTCGTTTTCAGGGGCAAACGGCTACTCTTGCTTCATTTAACACGGTAAACGATAAAGCGCGCTAAGGACACTAGGCAACAAGTTCATTCAGAAGGCCGGCGCAGCAAACCACACTTTCCTGCGACCATGACTTGAAAGCAGCAATGAAATGAAACGCTTTGGCAGGAGTTGTCGTTATGGGATGCGCATGCGCTTGCCCTTGTCGCGACCGCCGCAGAGAATCAGCTGCGACAGCGTTTGGGCTTGAACTGATTTATTCAGCCCGCGTGAGCGCACTTGAGCGTGCGCCTCGTGATCGCGAGCAGTGCCCGGCGTCGTCCAAGCGCTGTGTGCGGAGCTCCTCCTTCGTTGTCATAACTGAAATAACGTCGAAGCTACGCTCGAAACACAGATGGTGCAAAGAATCCTTTCGGGTGCAGCGTCCAAGAAAGCAAATGCAAAGAAAACTGATGAGACTCTAACACCAGACACGGAGCGCTGAGCGATCACGCCGGCTGCAAGTGTCGTTGCTTTTGCGCTCACTGCTGTATTCTTCCGCCGAGAACGGAGGAGCGTCAAGCCCGGTTTGGCCCGGTGTGTAAGTACCGGAATAAAACAAATATGTGCGACTGTGTAAAAACTCACACACACACAAAAGATGTTTTTTGTAGCTTTCTGATGTTTTTATGCTCGTAAGGAATTGCTTATATCAAGAGCGCACTATTACGTCATGATTAGTTCAAGAAATAGCCGTTGCGCTCTGATACCATCGACCCCCCCAAAAACCCCATCTCGGGGGCCCTTTAAGGTTTATTGTACAAGTATCACATTTGTTTCCAATATTCAAAAATTGCTTAGGGTTGGTAATTAATAAGGACGGCAAAGTTTCTGGGAAAAATAAATTCTTCGCATTTTTTATTCACTCCTGTAATTAGCAGCTGCTAATTTATAGGCATCCCATCGAAGGGCTGAGTTTTCAGCTTTGGCTGAGCGAAACTAATGCTTTTTCTTGTTAGACAATCTTTTTAGGTGCATAGTAAACCAAGGGCTCTCCTTGCTAGAGGGGATAGTTATGATTCAATAAGAGCAACTACCTTCTCCTTGTACAAAATCCAATTTGTGTTGACTGTACGGTTTTGGAATCCTTGCAAGTAATCGTCCAGGAATGTAGAAAGTTCACACTATCGGAGTCAGCCCGTTTATAGTCCCTTATTTGTTTTGCATGCGTGCGGTGGTGAAGGACAGGCATGTTTACCGAAAAATGGAGAGCGGAATGATCGCTTAAGGCAAGCAGAAAAGATATGGGTGAAAAAAAAATCAGGCGAGGTGGTCCAAAGTTCGCTCCTTAACACAGGAAATAATTTTCTCATTTTTGTGCCTCTGTATTCGCAAGGGTGTTGTCGTGTGCAATAGGGCAGTTCGTTTATTCCTGCTGTATGCGGAAAATGTGTGCTGTGGGGAAGGCAGCTGGCACTGCGGATCTTCCCCTCCACTGCTGGTGAGAGCGGCTGACAGAAAATCGGCAGAAAGGCCCGGCTGCTCCAGACGCTTGGAAACTGCCACCGCTGTCGTGCCTTTCTATATTCGTGCAGTGTGCCCCGATAGGCGGTCGGCTCGCAATGGCAATGGGGCTTGTCGGTTTACAGACCTCGACTCACCACGGGTAGTCCAAGGATGCCCAATGCTATAGAAGTATTTAGGGGGGAAAAAAAATTGGCTGAAGGTGGTTGGAAAGCAAAGCTTTAAAGGAGCCATGAAGAGAAAACACAAGTTTGGTTCATTCGAAAGGTTGCCTCGTTAGAACCATAACGACACCACTTATAATGCAAACTTCGCTCAAATAAGCTACATAATTAGGAAAAAAGGAAATGACCATGCGACCCACCAGCTCATTTTCCGCAACAGAACCTATGATGTCACTCGAGAATGCTCTGTGATTGGCGGAGGCCGGCAAAAGCAAACGCATGTTAGGCAAGGCTTACAGTTTGCATAGCGAGCTATATGCCCGTGAAACATACTGCACATTCTTTTTATGACAAAGAACGGTGGAGTAAACGGTTGAAGTTCCGAATAAACACGCAAGCGTGTACGCCAATGCGTACGAAACTACCGCCAGCCGAACTCGACATCTCGCCGTCGCCCCCATCGCGCAGACGAATTTTCGGGTTCGAAGCTCTTCGGGGCCAACGAACCGTCCCAGCACGCAACGAACCGTACGTAATGAACCGTACGCAACGAACCGCACGCAACGAACCGCACGCAACGAACCGTCCCGCGACCTTGCTTGGTATCGTAATCCCTTCACAGGAGGTTGGCCGTCATATCGCCAACCAGCAAAGGTAAAAATAGAAACGAGGGGAGTAAGGAACAGCAAGCAGCGACAAGATAGTGACAGTCGTCGCAGTTTCGGAATGGTGTTGGCTTGCTGCTATTGTTAGGAGCTCGTTTCCAGTTTACAACCACTGAAAACTTCAGTTTGTTCGAGTACGTTACAATGAAATTTCTTTGCTACGTTTTGAAATGCCCATGTAGTACGGGCAAATCGTCGAGGGAGTGCGACGTCCCCGCCGGTGAGGAGATCTCCTTTCATGTGCTGCCCAACGACGAACCTCGGCGAAACAAGTGGCTACGTTTTGTGAACTTTGCAAACGGAGGAGAAAGAGAGCTAAAGGAAATACGAGTGTCCTCGCTTCATTTCCGAGGAAGTGATTACTGCAGGGACCCTTACGTTAGCTCACTCCTGGGACATGATGGGGCTCGTCGCCGACTTCGTCAAATCGCCGTCGAAGTGCTCTGACCTTGGGGGAAAAAAACTCCGTACACACCGCGCATTGACGCTCGTATCTTTCTGGTCGGAGCTGGGAGCTCGCGCGAACGGCTTTCCATACACGACACCAGCCAACTGGCATAAGCGATACTACTACTGAAATTGAACTACTATTAACCGTAATAAAAATACGGCACATACGTACCAGTCTGAATTCGTCCGTCGCGACGGGGCTGACGAGGCAGCGGTGCCGACGGCAGGGCGTTCGTCTGTTGTGGCTATCACGGAATGGTCGCTTTCCCGTCCACCGCGTATCCCACAACTCCTGCCGCTCGTGCACTTAGAAGCATTGAGCGTTCAAGTGGTGTGAGGTTGTTAAATGCAAGCCCGAGCTCCTCACCGAGAGTTTTGTTCTCCGGATCAGGCGATTCCATGACTAGGGCTGCGGGTGCACTAGGTTTACTAGTATTTTTAAAATGGCCGCCGTCTCGGTTTCGGCACGAGTTTCGGTTCCTGTCTGACTCCCGTGTGTGGGTGCTATATGGAGTCGACATACTAAGTATCTGTTTCATGGACCGGCTCGTATGACGCCATTGTTCACGTCACCAAATGTGCAATTTTAGCGGGAGATTTAAAATTTTCTATTAAATTGCCTTATTTCTCGGTGAATAAAGCATCATTTGCTTCCGGGAAAGCGCTTGGGGTACTATGAAACACCTAATCTTTCGAATAAAACAAACTTTTGTTTTTTCTTCATGGCTCCTTTAAACGACACCCACAATTGCCCACGCGATGTCGCCTGAATTCACACACGTGGCTCTACAAAGAGGGAAACCAGAGATTCTGCCAGCCGGTACCTGGAATTCACGGAGACGGCGTTCCGAGCGCAGCAGCAGCATTGGCCAGGGCCGGGCTAGAGCGGCGGACTGTAGCCCGGCCGTGAGTTGGAAGTGAGAGAAAACGGAGAGCAGCGTCTTTCGAAGGGTGAGACAGTGGAATCTAGCCATCCTGATGTGCTAGCTTGGGGCTACACCACCGCGCGATGCAAGCGCAGGCACAAACAATTTGGCGTGTGAGCTTAGTGATTGTCATTTATACCGACCTAAACTAGCTATTTCAGGGAGTTTGAGAATTGCGAGAAAGCTGAGGGAACTTTTATAATCGCTATTTATCAGGACCAGTTGCTCCTTCCACCTTTCGTAATACCTTTTAAAACACAACCGAATTGGTATTCACCAATCAGGGCCGGGCTAGAGCGGCGGACTGTAGCCCGGCCGTGAGTTGGAAGTGAGAGAAAACGGAGAGCAGCGTCTTTCGAAGGGTGAGACAGTGGAATCTAGCCATCCTGATGTGCTAGCTTGGGGCTACACCACCGCGCGATGCAAGCGCAGGCACAAACAATTTGGCGTGTGAGCTTAGTGATTGTCATTTATACCGACCTAAACTAGCTATTTCAGGGAGTTTGAGAATTGCGAGAAAGCTGAGGGAACTTTTATAATCGCTATTTATCAGGACCAGTTGCTCCTTCCACCTTTCGTAATACCTTTTAAAACACAACCGAATTGGTATTCACCAATTTAGGAAACAGAGTCCCATTTTGTGGCAAGCAGTGCACAAAAGGTAGCGTTTCCCTTGCAGCCAGCAGATGGTTTGTACATTTTGTTTTCCGCCCTGCAAACCAATCCTTAACGTATGTTTGCCGTACGACCACTTAATTCCATCGGGTGCGGGTTACCCGTGGGAGGGGCTGTCGAACAAGTTAATCGAGCCGTGTGAAGGCAGTGTGCAATCACAGTCCTTCGGTGCTTTTCTGGTCAAGTTTCGTATGGGGACCAAGGCTACTGGGAGGGGCGCCACCGCAGATCGGAGGGCATCAGGCAGCCGCCGCTGGTCTGGCTTGTGCAGCCACCTTTGGCGGCACTTTCGCGATAGGAACGCCGGTAGGAAAGTCCTATAATAGCAGCCCTTACGGGGAATCCGTATCAAGCAGAATGCTCGGTCTAAACTGGTATCTGAGAAATTTTTAAGTCCTTGGGGTGGCAGACTTTAGGGAGATGGTCTAAATTCTTTCCCGACCTTTGGCAGCACTCTTCATAGCCCTTCCCAGCAGCAGCTCTCAACCTTAAGAATCGGTTTCACTTTGGCAACGGCGCTGTTCGCCTATAGGGGAAATTCTGGCACATCAAAACCCAAAATTACTTGGCCGTGGTGCTCCGTGCTTGCATCTGTATGTCCCAAAGTTCCAGACATTATCCTTTAGCATGACATGCGTAAGTGATATCTGACTGCTAGGGATGAGCCCCGTGCGAACGGCGTCGGAGGTGTGTCGACGCAGTGCTTGAGGGAAAGTTTGCACGGGTGGACAATTTCTTTCCAGCTCCGTTCGGAATCAGCTTCATCAATGCCCTTCTTTTACGCACAGTTGAGGTGCAGTGCGGTGGTGTCATAGTGCGCTTTTTTCAAAACGCTGAGAGCTGGCTTGGCATTATTGAACACTACAAAACAAAGATTACTCTCGCGAGTGCCTCTGGTTTCTGATGAAAACAGCTTGGTTGTAGGATTCAACTTTAGAATTGGAACACCGCTTGGAGTATTTTTAAATAATCCTCGGCCTTGTACATTGCTTGTTCCGCGCGCGCTCACAGAAATGCTTTCACAGAGAGCATTTATATGTTGACATTTTACGTATGATGTTAACATATTTGACATAGTTACAGGCACATGGCGACAAGGCATTTTATGTGGCAAGGTTATTTCTGGCTGGTTATTCCCCGGAAACAAAGAAGGCGGTGCTTTCAAGAGCTTCTTCTTTTACAGCCCGGCAATGTGCTTGATTACAAAGCCAGGAAGAGAAAACGGGGGGAAAGAAATCTCCACAGCAGCTCGGCAAGTGGATCTTATCTGCTGTTGCCGAGGTGTCTTCTCTGCAGAATTGCTTGGGTTTGGGCGAGTTGGTTTTCCATATCGACTTGAAATTTCAGCTTGAACAAAAACGATAGGACTTAGGAAGGAAGCATTAGGAAGCACTGTGTCCGTGTTTCCTTCCTAAGTCCTATCGTTTTTGTTCAAGCTGAAATTTCAAGTCTTCTCTGTACACAGTTTCTGCGCACACATTGACGCGCTAATTGTCTCCATTCACAACCACTTCGCCACGCCTGTTTTAGGGCGAAGCTGCTTAGCAAAGCGCTATTTGTTGTGTACGCAGTTAAAAGTGCCGAGCATGTCAGCGCAAGCCTTGCGGCAGTTACCAAAACCAAGAGAATGCCGAGCACTCGTGTGGACGTGCCTCGCCCCGTGTACCTGCCGCACGTTTGTTGAGCCAAGCATGTCCACTTGGGTAGATTGGCCAAGATTGGCCATACAAATAACTCCAGCGTTCATCGTAATCGTGGGAACACGATTACGATGAACGAAAAAGACACATTATAGTGGATGCCCCTCCAAGGTGACGTCCACTGATTAGCACTTCCAAAAAAAAAATGAAAGAAGCTTACACTTATAGCAACAGTGATAGAGTAAAGGTCGTTGCAGCAGTGAAGAAGGAAATCGGCTGCAATCGTGGACTCAACCTTCGTGAAAGTTGCGTACAGCTTCACTCCAAACCTCCAGATCTTACGCGTCAGTGTGAGCTTCCTTCATTTTTTCACATACGCAGATGTGCAGTAAATGAAAGCTCAATTCGCTAAGCTTTTTCGGAGGATGGTACGCTTTCATCTCGTGCGAAGCTCGGCATCACAAGGAGAGTGAAAAAAATCTGCAGAAATTCAGAGAATAATGCCTAGCATTCTTATGCCACTTGTCAAGAGTAAGTTCCTTACAGCCAAACATGACTGCATTTTGAATATAGACGTATTTCGACGTTCTTTGGAGAATTCTTTTGGGTATTATTCTGTTTTGGGGGAGATGTATAGGATGCATATTTTTCATCTCACCGGGTAATTTTTGTGACGGTTTTGTTTTCAAGGTTTTAACTTTTACGGTTTTTCAAAATTCTGTCCGACAAATCATCTCCATTTACACTGTTATAATGATGAAAGGTGGAACTTCTTCCAAATCTTAATTTTATGGAAATGTAGGACGTATACGGTCCTGGCTGTCGAGGTACCGTATAAACCGGATTATAGGTCGACCCGGTATATAAGTCGACCCCCTACCTTGAGGTGGGAAAAGTTGACAAAAAAAATAATTCGGCACAGAAGCGCCCTCACAATGTCTATATTTATTTTCGACGCCCGTCCATCACTGCCACTCACTATGCCTGCCGAAGTCACTCGTCCGAGCTCTCAGAGTCGTCCAAGGATGACTGCTTCGCACTGTCATCTTCCATGCCATCAGGCGCGTCGCTGATGGAACACTTCCTGAACGCTCGTGTAACCATGTCGTCGGGCAGCGACTGCCCAGAGAAAGACACCCAGCTTGACACGGTCGCAACCGGCCCGTATAGGTCTTTTTGTTGTCGCCGGCTATCCACTCATTGTACAGTTCGCGGAGCCCGTCCGCGCATGGCCTCCGGAGCGATCGTGAGCGAAGTTCCCGGACGAAGTCTGCCACTTTGTTCTCCAACTCGGGGTGCACCGCTTGACGTCCACGGAACGATCGGTTTCGGGGGTTGCACGCGCACAGCTTAGCTTTCTGGCTCCGCCAGTACCGCACACTTTTCTCCGAAACGCCTAACTGGCGTGGTGCCGCCATATTCCCATTCTGCTCAGTGACTCAATCGCTGTCAGCTGAAACGCCGCGGCGAACTGGCGTCGACTGCCGCCACTCATCTCGGAACAGAGACGTACAGAAATGTATGCACGCACACACAATAAACGAGTAAAAGACGAAAAACTAGAGAAAAGCCAAATCAAATAAAGGCCTGATAGTGCGAGAGAGCAGTCCGACACGAATGGCGATGGCGACGGACTGCGCTTGCACATTGTTGCCAGACAACGATTTACATTCTGCCAATGACCGCTATATAAGACGAGGGGTGACTTTTGTGCGGATTTTTTTGGAAAAAAACTCGACCTATATTCCGGTTTATACGGTACTCCCCAAAGAACGCTATGTATTAATAGCGGTGTTTTTTCGCCGTTTCCTCTGTAGCCAGACCGGCAGGCAGGAACGACGTAACAGCATGTCCGTTCACACAAACTTTTTCATCACTCACAAAATGCCAAGTCCATTTCAGCAGCCCACGACACGTAAAGCGAAAGCGCACTGCTTCCCTGGGCAGCGCACGAAGCTCTCCCATAGCGTGACGGTGGAGTTTCATGTCCAGAAAAGCACTGAAGGACTGTGGCGGCGCAAGGGACGCCAAAACAGGCCCAAAACAGCGGTCGCTAAAGCAGACAACAAAGCCGTACCGCCGACGCGCCCGCCGGCGATCAGGCACCTGCTACAGTGTGCTCCGTGAGTGAAACCCCCTCCCCTCCGCCGTGTTGGGAGTTTGTTGTCCCGCGCGCCACGAAAGAACCGTTGGCTGGTAGAGCTTTTAGGAAGCGTTTTTTTTTAAATGAATGCCTTCTTGCGAGAATGTAAATCAAAGAGCCCCAATGCGCACACATTTATATCCAGGTTTACAGTTGATACTGTTCATAACAATATATTGGATATAACTATGAACAACTATGGCACCGTCCACTTTTGTATGCGTTCTATAGGAAAATCAACAATTATCAGAATGCTCCAGGGTCGCGGTATCAGATATTTATTTATTTATTTACAATACTGCCACTCTCATTCCAGAACATAGCAGGAGGGCATCCATAATGTGTGTACAAGAGACGTGTGAATCAGCAGGCTGAATTGCTTCGTGAGAAAGAAGGGAAAAAAAAGAACATATGCACACAAAGACACAAATAAGTACACAACTTTACACATGCACACGCGTATATTACAAGCTGTAGTAACAAGAAGGAAAAAAATAACCAAAGAAACAGGTATATTAAAAAGGTAAGAATAGTGCCACTACGAAGATACAGCAACAAAAATACACAAGAACAGAGCAGATATGAGAGCTAGAAATGCTACACGTGTGCCATGTTCACTTCGCGCAACAATAAGTGTTATTCCTGCTGTGAAGAATCTAGCATTTTGCAGAACGTAGATAAAGGGTCAGTGCTTGTTATCACCGAGGTGTTGGATAAAGATATGCTCTGGATAAGAACTGGCTAAATTTATGCTCGAGTTGTTCTATCTTGTTCAGTATACTTCGGGCATTTATGTTCAGCAAGGTTAGCTCTTTGCTTCGAGTCGTCGGCCAGCTTGGGATTTCTTTTGGCTTGGTTTCCCTCGGAGCACTTTTGTTTGCATTTGGTCCTTTTTTTCATCGGTATCTTGTGGTTCATTTCGTCGCTCCAAACGAACACACGCCTGTCAATGTACAATTTGTCAAATGAAAGGGCAGCCTTTTCTTTGTTTTCACAGTTTGGCTTCGCACTGTCCCACAGCTTCTTCCTTACTTCTCGTACTTTCGGCGAGAAGTATTCGCCGATGGAAAACGACGTACCTTTCAGTTTGAATCCTCTTTTTAGAATTTGTTTTTGGTCTACAGTCCAACAGCCTAAAAATTACTGGCCGTGATTCATTTGGTGCGGATTTACCTACCGGTGTATTCATTCCATGGCAGCCTTATCTAGCTCGAGTGTTCTATTGATCATAGCCAGCGTACCACTTGTTTCTTCGTCAACTTCTGGGAGACCGTAAACAATCAAGTTATGTCGCCTGCTGCGGTTGTCCAAGTCACCCTTTTTTTTTCCAAAACTTCAATGGCGCAACTCATGGAATCAATCTGAGTTTGGCAAGATTCTATTTTAACGTCTAGTATAGCCAGGCCATCTAATTTCTTGTCAATGTTAGCTAGCCGCTCTTCCTTAATGTCTCTGATGTCGGCCACTATTGCAGTGGCAGCTAAATCCGGGCCTGGGTTTGATTCGATATCCCCGGCTAGCATGAGCAATGTCCTCAGGGACACTGCAGTTTCATAGATACAACACAGCCATGGGCATGGCAGCACTACCAAAAACGGGTCACTTGAGCGATAGCTTTTTGCATAATTTTTTTCTCACCTGCAGTAGGAAGACGAACGGATTAGATGCCATTCTGGCAGAGCCGCCGTGCCCACTAGCTGCGGAGCTGGCGGGTAGGCAATTCATAAACTTGGCGGGCTGTGGCGCTGGTATAAGTGACGTGCCAAGCGGTCGGCGCACGTTGAGGTCCGGTGATGCGGTGGCAGATACTGTAGACTATCCATGCGGCAGGTGGCAGCTGGCAATATCATGGTCCATGTAATTGGGCGCTCATAATGATTGAATCCGGTTGCGCGTGCACCGGTAATGCGAGCTTTGTCGACCTGTTACACAGAAGATGCGAGGCCAAAGCAGTGCGCCAAGCAGGGGTGCACTCTGCTCGGCTGCTGCCTCGCTCAGCACTCGTTCAGGTGGGGGCTCTCCTCTCTGTGGCTGTGTGTGCACTTTGTGCAAGCAGGGGCTTGCCTGCAGGCTTTGCTCTTGTGGGTGGGGTTGACGTGTGGCATCCCTGCCTGTTGTTGCAGCATCATGAACAGCCTGATCATCGTGCTCTTCCTGACGGGCATGGTGGCCATGATCCTGCTGCGCACCCTGCACAAGGACATTGCCCGCTACAACCAGATGGACTCCGGGGTGCGTGTTCTCTTCCTCTCCTCGTTGCCCAAGAACAGGGAAATGGGGCAGAGTACAAGGTTGTCCAGGACTTTGGAGCTCCTCTTTATGCAGAAGGGGTTTGTCCGAAGGTGTAAACTGCACGAAGAGAGACATCACACAGGGACCGGTTTTCTGCTGCGTGGTGCCTTCCTTCGCACAGCTTGCACCTTTTGGTAACATGCACCAGCTCGACTAAGGCTGGGAGCACGATAGCCCAGTTGGACCCTCTGCTGATGTGCTGTGGAATGTCCTGTTGAGCTTTGCTGCTGCACGTGTCATTATTTGTCCAGCCAGGGGGCTGGACAAATGATGACAAGCTCCCCGGCGCGTGCTGGGTCGCCCGTTCTCGGAGCCCTCCCTCTGCGTTGTACAGCGTGTGCTTCAATTGTCCAGCCAGCCCATTCCACAGGGGCTATCTCCCGTGCAAGCTGGTTCAGCTTCCCAAGCGCCGGGGTCGGGAGTCGCTTGTACCTATTTTTCCAGTAGGTGACCGGCACCACCCAGGTGAGTGCTGGCACATGGTGGCTTCTGCGGCCACGGTGGACACTCGGCTCGGTAACCTCGGACGTGCCGCCAGACTCCTTCGTCTTTCGCCCCCCAGCAACGCAGTGTTGTGGCAGGCCGGGGGCCCCTTGCCAAGGCGCAGCAGCTTTCCAGGCCTCAGTCGCCCTTTCGAGGGTCCGCACTTTGCCACTTGATTTAGAACCATTTTGAAATGGGCAGAGTTACTTTACGTGCATTAGTTATTAACCCTAGCTCTGGCAGTCTTTCAGCTGCATGAAGCTGATAGAGAAGGTGTTTCGTTGCTCAGTTCTGGTTATTTTTTTAATGCAAGGATGGTTGGACTGAAAATTATACAAAGAAGAAAAAAAATGAGGCTTTAATAACTTCCTCACAGAAGCCGGCATTGAGGAGTGCTTCTAGCTTGCTTTCTTTGCTTCCTATCCCATTTTCCGACTCTTGACTGAGGCTGGGGTCATGACAAGGGGACTTCTCTCTCTCCTTTTTTCAATAAACGTGTGTTCATTCATTAATAACTTAGAATGGGGTGCAAAACATAAGTGCAAAACACAATTTGTTGGTGAATTTTTTTTTCAAACTATATAGCAAGAATGATACATATACATTTATTTCTCGAAACAGAAATATTTGGAAAATTTCTTATATATACAAAATCTTTTTTGTGTGTGTTAGCAATATTGTTTGTAAAAATTTAAATTTTACCAGGAAGTGATGTCCTTTCCAAACCCTTGGTATTCTAGTGCAAAGTTGGCATGGGGCTGGGCGCAAGAAGCACAATGTTGTGGGCTTCGGGCTGTGAGGAACAGGGTGCTCAGGCATTCCTAAATGTCCTCCGATAGATGTTCCGATGCAGGGATTGGCTTTTCCCTCTCCGTTTGTGCCATCCCCAAAGTGTGGGCCTGTGCTCTGTGCGCGTCTTTGCGGCAGCAGAGCCTTCTGGCCTCTTGGCAGGCGGCTGGTGTGTGACGTTGCCTCCGTGTGCAGGATGACGCGCAGGAGGAGTTTGGCTGGAAGCTGGTGCACGGCGACGTGTTCCGGACGCCGCGCAAGGGCATGCTGCTGTCCGTGTTCCTGGGCAGCGGCACCCAGATCTTCTTCATGACCTTCATCACCCTGCGTGAGTAATGGGGCCGGCGGGCTCCTCCCGCGCGGGCCGCTCGCTGCCCCACTGACCCCCCCCCCTGGCGTGTGCAGTGTTTGCCTGCCTGGGGTTCCTGTCGCCAGCCAACCGGGGAGCCCTCATGACCTGTGCCATGGTGAGTGCCCGCCCTCCCTGCCTCCTTTTTGGCTGCTTGCTTGGGTTGGTGAGGGTCGTTTGGCGCAATGCTTGCTGCAAAGGAGAATTTCGCACCCACGTGGGAGGCGAAAAGCAAAAACGCCTGTGTGTTCGAGATTTCGGTGCATTAATCTGGAGCCCTTTACTATGGTGCGCCGCATCGCCTCTGTAGCATCGCACATTAAACCCCCTAATCAGTCGATCAGTACATCGCCATCCACCTGCACTGCAGTCGTACGGCCCCAAAGGAAAGCTCCACGGCTTTCTGGGGAACTTTGCAGCTGAAGAGCAATGCATTCTGGTCCGGCAAAGCCGTGGAGCTTTCCTTTGGGGCGGTACGACTGCAGTTCAGGTGGATGGCGATGGTTCCTTTGCAGAGGCTCGCTCTCCCTTGGTGGTTGTAGAGCAAACTTTCCGTTTGATCCTGGTGCGGTCTAGCTGTGCCCTTTCCCCTGTGCGGCCACCGTCCGTGGCCTAGCCCATTGCGTTCGTGGGGAAAACATGGTGCAGGGCCAAGCAAAGCCAACAGGGCGGTCTCCCCGCTGTCACCCTCTCCACACTGCACAGAGGCTGCACCAAAGCTCCCAGCCAGCTGAGACAGCCATGGGTCGGGCAGGAGGAACACTTCTGGGCAGCGTTGTGTGCACTGTGCTCCTTGCCCCTGGCAGCAGAGTTTCATGCTAGTGCACACCAGAGGGAAACCTGGCGCCACGGTCTAGGGAACGTTTGGCCATGCAGTGGCGTCGGAACTATTTTTTCCCTGGGGGAGCCAAAAGTATGCTCATCATCATCATCGATTATATTAACATTATAGTTGTTTTTTAAATACCTCGTAATTTATTTTCTTTGAGTACTTCTGCAGGGTCTGCTACAATGACTAGTATGCATAAATGGTCGCAAAACCAAATCAAACCCAATCAAATATTCACTCAGTCACAATGACTGTGCCCCCCACATGAGGCAACAGTACCACCCACGATTTCGTACCTTTTTATTTATCAATGCAAAAGAGCTGTTTACATCTAAATAAATAAAAAAAATTAAAATTTGCAATAGAAACACACACTTACAGCACATTCATATACATGCGTCTTAACCGCGAACATACCACGAGACTTGCACATTCATGCTACAAAATGAAGGCTTACACGAAGAATATTGGCAAAGCAAGTGAGTTAAATATACAGGTCAGTTGAAGAAAGAAGTTATGCTATGCGTTATCATGTGCATGTAGATTGAACCATGTGCGTTATATTATCACAGTACGTACATGCACAACGGATTTGTTTTAATTTTGTTCCGAGTATTTCTGATTGTCTGGTGCACGATTATATTAGGAAAATTTCAGTAGTATGACACGGATGCATTGATATTTATTAATATATAGTCGCACTGCCGATATCTCTGCTGAGAACTTGTTAAACTGAGTTTTTGCAAGCCATAGGGAACCATGATTCCCTTCATGGTTTTCTAACAAATCTGAACTGGTTAGCGTAAAAAATGATTGGTCTACTGTCCAGGAGCTGGCTAGTATCATGATTCTACGAGCTGAATACAAACGGCAAAGCCAATATACCATCGATCCTTTGAATGATACCGCAGGCATGGAATATTTGGGCTGGGAGAGTAGCTTTTCAAATGCTTCGTACGAAGGCCTTTCAGTTATAAATCTTCCGAAAACGGGTAACGCTGAACTCTCCACTTCTTCAGATTCGAGGCCACTCATAAGGGCGAAAAATATCGTCAGATCCTTAGCCCTTTTGCCTTCAATAAATAAACAGGCTCAGCAGAGGTCTTCAGGTGCCCCTTGACTGGGGGAGGTGTTAGGGGGAGCCGTCGCTCCCCCTGCACCCCCTGTTCCGACGCCCCGGCCGGCCAGGCACGTTCCACTTGTCCTTAGCATGACTTATGTACAGGCTGAGAAGTTGCCTCTGGCTGCAAAATTTGCTTTGTTATTGCAATATTGGAGCTACAAGAAGATTTATTTGTCAGGAAATATTTATAAGCGCATGCAAGATGAACAAGAAAGAGATGTTACTTCCTTTTGTTGATCTCGGCCTTGAGACAAAAAACGAAACCTTGTGGCTAGCCAAGCCAAGCAGGCGAGTAACGTCGCTAGCTGCAGCGCCAGGTTTCTCTCTGGTATATATGTATTAGCGTGGAACTGCGTTGTGCGGTAGCCGCAAGACGAAGGGCGTCAGGCTCTCCTCGCTTGCTCTCTCCTCCGGCCAGGTGCTGTTTGTGTGCCTGGGGACCCCGGCTGGCTACGTCTCTGCCAGGATCTACAAGTGTGAGTAGAGCCTCTTCTCCCTCCGCCAGTCGAGCCCCCACAGTGCCTGTAATCGCTTTCCCCAAACTCGGGGTTTTTGGCCGAAAACCCTGCATCTTCACAGCCCGTGTTCCGGCTCTCGATGTGGGATTGCTTGCACAAATTGTAGTCTGGAGTCCCTAGGGCATGTTTAGGCCACCCTTTATTCAGTTACAGATAAGTCATTTCGATAGCGCAGTCCTCCTCTCTGATGGCGTTCCACATGATGGTTACTCAAGCAGGCTTGGCCTGACTGAGCTACTGCACGGCTCACCGACCTTCCTACACAAGCAGTCGGCTGGACACCGGCAGGTCATTGCAACTCATTTGTTCAGTTGAAACTAAGTCACAACATGATTTGTGCCCAATAAGATGTTTGTCAGTTTGTAGGTTTTACCAAGCTTGGTAGACTATGAAGTCCACTCTGCACAACCGCACATGTGACGCATCGCTGACTGGCACGCTCGTAGAAAATATAAGACCAATTAAAGGCGGGAGAACAGTGAGCAAAGTTAGTACTAAGTTAGTACTAAGGTACTAAGAAATTAAAATAAACTAACTGTTATTTTACAGTGCAAAACCAAGGTACCAAGGGAAGCACTTTTCGCTCTGGGTGAACTCGCACAGCAGTCAGCAGCACAACCACACATTTGCGATTGCTTTTCTTGCCTGAAGAAATAGTCATTAGAGATGAAAAATTTGTGGGAATTTGGGAGACGCTTTATTCAAGAGCATTATTCAAGAAATGGTTGTCTAAGCTGCTGCAAGTGCTAAAACTAAAAGACAAATAAAGGGGCTATACGATGTATACTTTATAGTATTTCCATTTCCGGCAGTGCTGCAGCTATGGCCGAGTGGTTGGAAGCACTGGGTGTCATAATTACCAAGTTCAAATTCCCGATAGGAGTTTTGAGTAGATTTTTTTTTGTACTTGGGTAATGTTCTCTGTAGTGAATTCACCCTTTTGCTCTCTACGAGCAAGTTGGCCAACTTGACTCTTACTGCTGGCGAGTTCTCGTTGGCGTGGTGTTGCCATAGGCACCGACTGCTGAATCAGCCGACTCTCGGCCTGGTGTGAACACGCCTTTTGCGACACAGGGACGAGCTCCAAAGGTGGGGCCAAGCGCATGGCAGTTTATCATCTCCGATGGCACAGATGGCGTTTGGCCACTGTGTACGCCTCAGCTAGTGGTCGTTACAATCCTAAGTGGTGCTGGCAGAAGCGCGGTATGCCGTTTCCTGAGATATCGATAACGTCGGATGCCAAGCAGAGAAGCGAAGCCAAAACTGGTTTCAATTGCAACCTTGGTCTCTGTCGAATCGCGTCGTGCAGCGTTTGGCGGCGAGCAGTGGAAGCTGAACGTGCTGCTGACGGCCCTGGTGTGTCCCGGGGCGGTGTTTGTGGTGTTCTTTGCGCTGAACCTGCTGCTGTGGGCCAAGGAGAGCTCGGCGGCGGTGCCCTTCACGACGCTGCTGGCGCTGCTGGCACTGTGGTTTGGCATCTCGCTGCCGCTGACCTTCGTGGGCGCCTACCTGGGCTTCAAGCGGCGCGCCCTGGAGAGCCCCGTGCGCACCAACCAGATCCCGCGCCAGATCCCCGAGCAGTCGCTGTACACACAGCTGGTGCCGGCCGTGTTCATGGGCGGCATTCTGCCCTTCGGCTGCATCTTCATCCAGCTGTTCTTCATCCTGAACTCGATCTGGTCGAGCCAGATGTACTACATGTTCGGCTTCCTCTTCCTCGTCTTCCTCATCCTGATCATCACCTGCTCGGAGACCACCGTGCTGCTCTGCTACTTCCACCTGTGCTCCGAGGACTACCACTGGTGGTGGCGCGCCTTCCTCACCAGCGGCTGCACCGCCTTCTACTTCTTCGTCTACTGCGTGCACTACTTCACCCGGCTCAGCATCACGGGCGTGGCCTCCACCTTCCTCTACTTCGGATACACCCTCATCATCGTCTTCCTCTTCTTCCTGCTCACCGGTGAGCACTTTTAACCTAATGGCCATGCTCATTTCCCAGAACAGAACCTCTGCGATTGGCGGAGGCGGCAAAAGCAATTATGCAGGGCTTATAATCTTCCTTCACGAGATATTTTTGCTTAAATGTAACTCATATATTCATTTTGTAGAAGTACGAATGGTGGGGTAAGCATGGAAGCTACGAAAGCACACGTAAACATTGAAGTACCAGAATGTGCTATTGTTGGTACTGCGCACGCTTGGCTTGTCATAGCTACAGCAGTATGGTGCTTTCGGGTTGTCTGACCCGACACAGGAAGATTAGCGTCAGCGGCATTGTCTTATGTGATCCTGTTTGTCGAGTATACCTCATGTTTCACAACACGAGTTCTTTCTACCGTATTAAAAACAAGCCAGGCGCAAATACGGTCAAAAACAAAGCAAAGGCAGGCAAGTGTCAGCCACGATGTGTTAGCGCCATCAAGGAGGACTGATGGTAAACAAGGCTGTGTAGTTAGCTGGATGCCTATTGCTGCGTTTGCGTTCACTTCAAGGCCTTCTTTTCGGGCGTCATTGCGGACAACCTCACGAAAAAGAGGGTTTGGCGGGAGGATCAAAATTTTAGGATAAATTGAATAATTTCTCAGTGCATAAACTATCGTTTGCTGCCGGACTAGCACGGGGGGCAATATAGAACACCAGATCTCTCAAATAAAACAAACTTGTGCTTTGTCTTCATGGCTCCTTTAAATTTAAGGGGACACACTGTTCTAAGAAACTTTTGTTTTCCAAGCATTCTTGATCAAACTTCATGGGCTTGTTCATTTTTTTTAGTTGATTTCAAATACCCAATTACCGTATTTATTCGAATATAGGTCGACCTTTTTTTTCCGAAAATGTGCTTAAAAATTGAGGGTCGACCTATAATCGTGACCGAAGAACCTCGACCTATAGTCGTGATCAAAAATGGCGGGCGCAACGAGCGATCCGTTTCTCCGTCGCGCCCGGCGCTCCTCAATTTGAGGCGGCAGCGCGGAGCATCTAGAACAAAGACAGGCAAGAAAATAAAGGAAAAAATAACAAAACAATCAGCGTAAGAAAACCACCCACAGTCATTGCCGGCTATCGCGCATTACCTGCGGCCGAACCGGACACGAGCGAGCTTACGTACTGGCTAGAGAGCCAGATTGGCTTGGCTTGGTGTCTTTGGCTTGGCTAGGTGACTTTCGCCACCTAGCGTAGCCACCTCGTGAACGGAATGGCGTTGCCTGCTTCGCTCGCTGTCTCTACTATCTCCCGTTCTCCGTTTCATGCGCTTTCTTTGTGTTTGCTTCGTTGTGATTTCCGCACACAACGTTTTTCTCGTGCGCATTTCGCGATGTCACGTCGGACTGCGGCGGGTGATCCTGTTTGCTGAGAACTTGAACAACTGCGCCGCTCAGCGAGAGTTAGTCGTTAATGAAAAGCTGATCAGGGGATGGCGGAAACAGCGGGACGAACTTTTTGCTTGTAGGGGACTGCGTCGTGCGTTTCGTGGTGGGAGGCACGATGCTCTCGAGAAAAAACTCCGGCTGCACGTGGAAGAGGAGCGTGCGAAAGGACACCGAGTGTCCTGCGAAGATATTCAGACCAAAGCTCAACAGTTAGCGCTGCGAGGCGGGATTGGCCGTTCAGCCTTCAAAGCCAGTCGGGGGCGGGGGTGGGTAATGAACTGCGGCGCATGCGGCGCAAGTTCCGACGACGACGCATTGTGTGGCTCCGACCAGTGAGGTGACCGCGTTGTAAATAAATGGGAGTTTTAAAAAGTTTCCTCAAGTTTTTTTCTTAAAAGTATGGGTCGACCTATAATCGAATATATTATTTTTTTTTTTCGGCGACTTCAATTTTTAGGGGGTCGACCTATATTCGTGCTCGACCTATTTTCGAATAAATACGGTAGTTTTGCTTTAAGGCATATAGTTTCTGAGAATTAAAAATGGATTGTTTTTGAAAACAAAAAAATTACACCATCTTTCCGTGGGGGACCCTGAGTAGTATGCGAAGCAGCCATGGGGTCGACTGAAGTTCCCATTAGTTTTCAGTTCGTCGTTTCCGTTCACGTTCAGCTTCGCGTGCCTTCGTTGTATCAGTAGCTTCTTCACGTAGTTTGAATGAGTGAAGGACACAAGGCATGTTCGTAGCACATGCTCCCATCTCGGTTTGTAGCGCAGTGGGAAGAGCGCCACGTACCTCCCGTTGCGGCCAGAGAGTCGTGGGATCGAAACCGGGCGCCGCCTAACTACTTCTTTTTATAGTGGACTGCGCTGACGTCGGCCCAGACGCTGACGGGGCTGAAAAGACGCGCATGCGCAGTAGAATGCGGACAAGGCAGGGAGGGACACAGCCCCGACAATGAGATGCTCCGCATCTAAAATTGCTTAGGGCCACTGTGGAGTTTTGCCAGCAGTGTCGTGTGGTCTGGTCACTTGATGCCGTCATTGCTGCACAGTGAAATCGCATACTGTGAACATTGAATTGGAAAATTTTCACAATCTGCGAATTTTTAAGGGATTCTCACTGACATGCCTGTGCTTTCAATGTAAAAAGTTTCAAAGCTGCGAATTGCAGAACACCAAATACCTTGGCATAACGTACATAGATGTATTCTTGCACTTACTAACCCATTTGGCCTTGGTGTTGTCACTTGATGACACCACACAAAATACCCTCTACTGCCTTGAGAACAAAACTAGAACTGCTAGATTTCTGGGTGAGAGTTCTTCAAGGGTTCCTCTTGCTATAGACATCACCATTGTTGCGTTTTCGTGGAGCTGGATGCCATGGAAAAGAAGCAGCGCCAGGGGGCACAATGTATGACGGCAGGGTGTGTACGGAAACTGAAATCGTGGTTGGTTTAGATGTCCGCAAATCTGTAGATACTTGCACTACCAGCTTCATTTAAGCTCTGTAGGCCCAGTGTGTTGGATCTTTTAGGGGAACCGCAAAAAATTTACTCAAAAGGAAACATTTAATTGCCGAATGACCTAGTTAATTGTCATGCCTGTCAATAAAGACTTGCACTGTCATCTGACTTTCCAAAGCTGTACAAAAAACACACAGAAAAAGAATTTTTGCTCATAGTATAAATTCCACTGCTTTCAGGCCTCTAATTATTCCAGTGATTTGCTATTCTAAAGTTCTGTTGAACTTCAAATACTGAATCCCTGAGGCCATCACACCTCGCACCACCGGCCTCGTCGTGAGCGCGGTCTACCGTAGTGGTGATTTCATAGCAAGCTTAGCGTCACGCTGTCACCACAGGCAGGGCTGCAAACTTCTCTTTGCCGACAGTGGCCGTGTTTGTGCACCAAGACAAAAGGTGGCATCCTGATGGAGCTGGAAAAAAGGAAGTCGGCTTGCGCAGGGAGCGGGATATCACACCGCCAACAGTCGCAACCACTTGATTGGGACATGGAGATTTTCAGCATAATGTGCCTTTGTCAGGCCCTGTCATTCAAGAGAAGGCCTTGCATATTTCGGGCCTTGAAGCAAGAGCCGGGTGGCTTCTGTCAAACGAATGACATTGCGTGGCACGTCGCGTGGGGTGAAGAAAAAGCAGCTGATGCCAAGAGGGCACATGCAACATGTCGTTGAGTCTTTCTCTTCCAATAATGTCCCTAATGCCGACAGAACGGCACACTTTCTTCAACTGTTGCCTGATAAAAGAGAACTTCAAAGGTGCCAGGGCGGGAAGAAATTGCGTCTTGGCGTGTTGGTTCCCTCCTGCTGCAGCTCCACAGGCACAAGGTGGTTGGCAAGTCGGCTAAGCCTTGAAAAATACCAAGCCAACAAGATGAGACGAGAAGAGGCTGCTGCAGCTCCAAAACGCCATAAAGGAGAACGTTAAGCTGTTTGGCCCGTGTGGTGAACTTGCAGTGGAGTAATGCACAGCACTTTGCTTCATGCTTTGTGACAGCGCATCATCCGATGTGTTTTGAAAGAACCTTGTGCAATGCATCCTAATTATTATTTGGCTGAAGAGATGCTCACGGAGGAGGTCACCATCTGTCAAGCTCGTGGTGAAATGTGAATGCCAGCACTACCAGCAATTTCTGGCAACTCCCTTGGCGTCTTCACATGTGACAAGATAGGAAGCATAGAGGGAAATCTGTCGCTGCAGTCGCGGGCCGTCGTGGGCGGTGCCATTGCTGCTAGCGACGTTCCTCGCCTACTTGGCTTAGCTAGCCATATGGCTTCTTTTTTGTCTCGAAGCCAAAATCAACAAAAAAGGGTAATACTTTTTCTTGTTCGTCGGACATGAAGCAAATTAATCTTTTTGGGGATTCGATTTTATAATAACAAAACAAATTTGATGAACCTTCTGCAGCAATATTGTTGCTTTTTTTGCAGCCAGAGCCAACTTTTCAGCCTGTTCATGAGCCATGCCAAGGACAAGCGGAGTGTGCCTGCCCGGTACAGGACGGAATGCTTGCTAAAGCACGGCTCCCCTAGGCAGTGGTGCCAGATTTCCCTCTTGTGTACATTAGTGTGAAACTCTTTAATAGGAAGGTCAGGGCTCACCAGAACTTGCCGCAGAACTGTGGAATGAGCTCACTGAGAGGCTCCGCATAGACGCCGCTGCGGTGACCTTTGAGGGTTATGTGTACTGCAAATAGCGCAACGGCTAGACTCACCCAAGACATCGTCAACGCAGTGCATGAGCGAGAAGAGTGCAGCAAGGAAAACGGTGCTGATGCCCTATCGATGCACGAGAAGGGAGAGGCTGGCCGGGATGCTCTGGTTTCCACCGAGAAGACCCGCTCACTCCGCAGGCACTGTCCTCGATGACTCCCACAAGCACTCGTGTGAAGATCTTGGCAAGCAGCCCAGAAGATTACTGGTTTTTTAAAGAAATCCAATGTGCACAGCCAGACTCTGCCCGGGTTTTTAATTTTTTTTTTTTTCCTTATTTACATATCAACGTGGCACCTGCAGCAAATGTTAGTTTTTGTCATGTACTCACACGGAAAGGATTGTTTTTCCTTAATGAAATATATTCGGCAGTCACACGGAGTTCATTGTAACGAGATTCTACTATGTGCGTGCATGTCATTTGTTCACCGTTTAGTTTGGGGGTGCATTACTATCCTGCCTTAAAGGGGCACTGACACAAAAATTTTGCATCTTGTTTTTTTTGTTTAACCTCATTTGCTTCAGCGTGCGACGGTTGTTTAATTACAGGCATTTTCAATGCGGCCAGTCGCAGTTTCGGTTTCAGCGGGTGCCGCAAAACGATGGATTTTGTGTGAACTACTTAGCTGACCACGTGACCGTCAGAGGGATATCACAGAGCAGAGCTGCCTTAGCACTGTCGAATCCGCATCGCGGCAGTTTCTGCGAATGCCCCCACGTATTGACCTCGTGAGCCGCTGAATTAAATAGCGACCGTGGGCGTGACGCAGGCGCTGCGAGTGCAAATGCTACCGCGGCTAAAGAACGACGCGCGACGCTCGAGACAGTGGGTGGCAAGACACGCGCTGGGAGCAGCTGGCCGGTCTGCCTACAGGTCCGCCTACAGATAGATGTGTTCGGCTTAGCACTGCGGCGGATATTCGATTCCCGCTCTCGTAAGCAGTGCAGATGACAATTTTTGATGCAACCCGCCATCGCATCATTAACTCCTTTCTCATATAAGCTGCCATGGTTGTGACTTGGGGACAATTTCGTGCAACGGTAACAAGCTATCACTCGAGCTACCTGCGCCGGCCTGGGCCACTTCGCAGCCTTGGCCGCCGCCTGCACAGCGACCGTGCGGCTCACTCAGTGGGCTTTTTGCGTCTCCGACGCGTTTTCACATCCAATGTAAATAAAAAGTAATGGAAACAGAGTGCCTCGAATCGCTGTAGAACTTTGGTCGCGGCCAGCTGCCCGATGAGCTGACGAAATCACGGCGCCTCCGCCGCCAACGATCGGCTTGTTCGTTCTCGAGAGCAGAAGCTCCGCCCTCCGGCCCTCCGATTGGAGCGGCGAGCCGGGCGAGCCGGCGAAAAACGCCGGCAGTGCGGAAGCGGCAAACACAAATGCGTGACATGTTTGGACGTTGTTTATTTACGCAATATCCACGGGATGTCGATTGCGCGTGGTCCTCTGCTGGCTGCTCGGTTGCGTTTCGCACACTTTAAAATTGATTTTAAATATGTTCTAGGCTGTATTCGCCGCTGATATTTTGCAGATGATGTACTATATGCGTTCAGACCAATCTATATGCGAAGTTATCTCGCCTTCAAAATTTTGTGTCAGTATCCCTTTAAGCCATCGTTGTGGCTGGTGAGGAATTGCTGTGTTTCGGGGGCATTGTGCAGGGGTGAGACAGCTGCGCATATTGCGCAGTTTTTATGCAAATTTGTTTTCCTACGCCAGGCTGCTCTAAAAGCTTGAAAATTTTGAAAATTGCGCCAAGCTACTCCAAAACGGTCTGAGAGCTAAGGATTTTAACGCTCCAGTCAGTTTCAGTGGGGAAAAATGCTTACTCGGGGCATACTTTTCCAGCACCCCCAGGATGATGTTGTTTGTAAAGGTTTAATGGATTGATCATTCAATAAAAAAAACCCGCATAAAATGGTCCCCGACATAGCTTTTCGAAAGTCGCAATGTCAGGTTGCACATGTTATATATTCTGTGAGTTTTTAAAGTTTTCCCATCGAAAACCATTGCAAAGTCCTGTAGAAAAAATACTTATGTGTACTGAGGCGGCAAACTACTTGGGCAAGGGGATGAGAAAACAGCAATTTTCGCAGTGCCGTATCTCCGGAACGACATCACTGGCGCCGCCAATTTGGTGTGGTGAAAATTGGAAAAAATGGCCGCTGCCCTAAGCAATCGCTGTGGTTCAGGCAGGATGCTCTTTGCTGACTTCTACAGTGATTTTAGTTCTTGGGGTGGCTGGGTTTACATTGAGTCGTTTGATCTGTTGCGGGGTGTTGGGCGACTAGAAAGACGGCAGTTCATCGAAAACAACGTGGTGCCCGCGAATTCGCCGTGTTTCGGCCTTGAGTGTGAGGCGCTGTGCTCTCTTGAAGTGAAATTTAGGGCTCATTGCGGTGTTATAAAATGCCGAGTTTTTGCTGCTTTTGACAGCGAGCTTGCCAGGGGCAGGAGTGGGACGATCGACACTGCATAAGTGGCGGCACAGGCTACATCGCCGGAAAATGTTCTGGCAGTGTTCGATAGCGGGACGGGCTGTTATTGCACGCTAGTAATAATGGTTCTTCTATCTACAGTGAAATTTAATGCCAAAAGGGGGGTGGCTACACATAGCAACGTTACTGCAATCGCGATCATAGTGAACGTGCACCTTGGGTATTGAAATGGGAGGGGTGCGACGACTGTCACCTCATTATGCGCAACTTTTGCCGTGGTGAGTCTACACTTGTGCGTAAAGCCGTGTCCGGTATTAGAAAAACAACGGCAATAAAAGTGCCTTACGATTGCTTAGTTTTTCAGTTCGATGTTTTCTATCTATGCGTAGAGGCTAAGAATTTAAAAGTGGTTTGTAAAAAAAGTAGTGCAGTTCGTACCTTGTGATACTCTGGTAGAAAAAGCTCTATTGAAAGCTGTTTCAGTGTAATGTGCGTTTAAAAAGTGCGCTTCCCTCTGCCAAAAATTTGATTTTTATAGGCTCCTCAGGTGCTCCAAATGAAGATTCTTCTGCCCCCCAATCTGGTCCAGCTGCCTGACCCCTGATTGTGCTGACCCCCGTTGCGCTTCTTTGCAGGCACGGTGGGCTTCTTCTCGTGCTTCTGGTTCGTGCGCAAGATCTACGGCGTGGTCAAGGTGGACTGAGCATGCGGTGCGCGAGGGGAGACTGTCCGCCTTGTGCCGGGACTTGCCTCACGGCGGGCAGTCCTGCTGGGACCCTGGGAGAGTGGCCAGCGCCGTAGTCATTAGGCTTTCTGCTCTTCTTCTCTGGTGCACAGTGTCTGGTGGCCACCTAATGAATTTCTGTTCCGGTTTTTGTTTCCTAGTGCAATACCCTTGTTTGTTGTCCCTTTGAAACTGGCATGCGTCTTTTGTTTTTGATTTTGGCCATGATGTGATGATGGAGGCTTGCAGTTGTGTTTTCTTTTCCTTTGTGTGGCCTCCTCTTCCTCGGTGTTTCCTCTTGTCCATGTGCTGTGCTCCATTGTGGAAGTGTTCTTTGGTCTCTGCCCACAAACAGTACTTGCGTGGTGTGTGTGTGAGTGTGAAAGAGCGTGCCAATGTAAAGGCAAGTGTGCGTGTCTTTTGGTATGCACACAGCAGCCCCCATCTTTTTTGTCTGTGGGAAGGATAGATTGGCTCCCTGTGTGCTGTGTGTACGTTTTTGGAAATTGCCTGCTGCCTCCTGTCTCGCCTCTTTTCCCCACACAGCGGTGCTTCTGTTCTCAGAAGCGGGCATGGCCATTTTGGTGCAGCCAGCTCCCGCTTTGTTGGTATGCAGCAGCAAGGAGGGCAGGAAACAGTGTCGTTCTTTGCTGTCTGCCCTTCGGGCTCAAGTGCTGGTGCGCCTTTGAAGTGCTGCCTGCCTCTTTTGGGCCAGTCGGACCTTTGCAGTTTGCGTCGACATGCACGGTGCGGCTGCCCACAAGAGCGCTGTGCACCGGCACGATTTGCTGCCTCCGTTGCTGCACCTCGTCCCTCCGTGGGGAGGAACGAGTGTGCCCCGTGTGTGCTGTGACTCTGTTGATGACCAACAGAAGCCTGTGGTTGGGAGCCTTCTTTTCCCAAGCACGGGTTCCGCTGATTGGACCAACTAAACAGTGGGGGGCCACACAGCACAGGGCGACCAGCAAGCCCATGCTGCGATTAGCTGCCCTTCAGCAGATTTTGACGGCTGGCCATTTGGGGGCAGCCCTTCCGCTTGGGATGCCTTTCGTCCCTCGAGCTGCTATGGTGAGCCAGTGAGCCGATGCAGTTTCAAGTGTCAGTCGAGTCTTCCGGAGAGCACATATTTGCGGGGCTCTCCAGAAGCCTATTCGTAGTGTGCCAGGCTTAATAAATTCCCTGTGTGGGCTGCTTTCTTCTGCACATTTTGGCTGACGTGCTTTCTCATGTTAAACCAGCACTGCTTGTTCCCTTTTTATGCGGGGGTTGTGTTTGCCACACTGCACGAGGCAAAGTGTGCGGCTGTTGTGATATGATGAGTGTGTGTGGGGCATTAGGAGGGAATGGGGAGTGTCGTCCACTGGAGCAGCACCTGTGTTCGTCGAGATCCGCATCGATGCCGGTCGTCGTGGCTTTGTTGTCTCGGTTGCTGATTTTCAGGGCGTTGTCAGAAAATTGAAGCAATGGACTCCTGCCGAAGTGCATGCTCACTGTGAGAAAGTGAAGGGTGAATAAAATGCCATTGCCTCCAGACTGTGCCAGAGTTGTCCCTGGATGCAGAACACCTTCCAGTTGTGCACTGCACACTCTGTGCAGCCAACCGAGCATGGGGTGTGCAGTTGCAGACCCGGCAGGCTTGCTGGGCCCAGTGTTGCGCAGTGTGGGCCGGGAATGGCAGCCGCCGTCTGGGCTGTGCTGCTGCTGCCCACGTTGTGGGGAACTTTGGGGCCACTCGAAAGTGGAATGGTGGCCATCGGGCTTTGGGCAAGCCCCGTTTCGTGGGTCTTGAAGCTTGCTTGGTGGGTGGATTGATGACGTCGCCCCCCGATTGGATGTCCTCGAAGGTGGTCTGCCTTGAAGTTAACTTCCCAGCACTGCACTGCCCCGTGTGTCCTGATTATCCGATTCCCTCGACAAAGCTACACCACTAACAATGAAGTGTTGAAAGAGTTGTGGGTAGGGGCCACAAATCAAAATATCGAAGCCCTTCCACCCGAAGTGCAGCGAAGCTGACAGTCTGCTTGGATTGGCTATATTGGAGATTTCCCACATTGAATTATAAGGACAGTGGCCTGATCTCTACGTCACAGGCTAAGGATGCACTTGATTGTTGGGTAGAGGCAGGGACGGCTTCTGATCAGGCTCGGTCTGAGCCTGTTTTACGATTTCCCAGCCGAGAAAGGCCCTTGTGTGTGTGACCACGACCGAGTAGGGTTGCCACCTGCCCGGTCTTGCACTGGCCCAACCGGTTTTTGAAGCAGCAGGCCGGTTGCCGGTCCATACTTAAAACCAGCCGTCATTTGCCCGTTTTTTGGCCCTCGTGCCGTGGTTATGTCCAGTGTGGTGTTTTACAAGCGTCAATTCAACAACTGAGACAATAAATATGTGTCGACAAGCTGCGCAAAGACACGCAAGCTGACAAAATACACGGTTGAGTGCGCTGCCTGAGGTGGAGGGGGACCAAAGGGAGAAACCAAACGAAATGCTGCTGCCGCGGTCAGCAGTCGCAGTCACCTACTTCTCAGTGAAGAACATGCAGAGCAATAACCAAGCTTTCAATCACTTTGAGTACAAAACCTATGTTGATTTCTCTCTAAGAAAACGCTACAATGGCACTGCACGTCAAAAAATGGAGTCTGTTCTTTTTTTTTTCCCAACACAAATGAAACATTCTATATACCACACCCCCTTTCAGGGAAAGGTGGCAACCCTACGCTCAGGCTTAGACACTGGAGCAATTTGTTGATAATATTTGGTTACGTGCCTTTCATGGCGGGCAATCACCAAACAGTCTGGGCTGCACAGTATTCGTTTATTTTTATTTTGGACATACTGCTAGCCTAACAAAGGCTTTGGCAGGAAAGGGTGCAGTAGTGAAGGGCCAACAACGTACATGATCATTCACACAACAAGAGCAGCAGGAGGCCTTGGCCTCGGTTTAAGCAATCCTAATGATAAGACCCGTGCTGCAACATACACAATGCGACATCTTCTCGAGAATGAAATTCAAAAGCAAAAAAATTCCCCGCATTTACCCGAGGGGAAGAATGTGAAAGTGCGAATGCACGCGTTGAATTTGCGCGGTTCGGTAATGTTTGCGAAAGAGAGATCACACACACACACACAACTACAAAGAAAGAAAGATGCATTTATTCACAGACACCTATTTGTGTTGTCGTTGTACTTGATTGCTAGAGCGTATCTCAGCTTTGAAATTTCGTGTCAGTACTCCTTTAAGCGGGTGCATTAGCCCTTCTCACGCCCGATTCCTGGCCAATCGTCGTTGTACTTCATTGCTAGAGCGGATCTCAGCTTTGAAATTTCGTGTCAGTACTCCTTTAAGCGGGTGCATTAGCCCTTCTCACGCCCGATTCCTGGCCAATCCCCCACGTGGGTATGTGCCATGTCAGCGGCCAGGCAGCGCACGCCCATCTCCCCCCGTTGCCAAGGAAGACGAGGAGATTCCTGGCCAATCCCCCACGTGGGTATGTGCCATGTCAGCGGCCAGGCAGCGCGCGCCCATCTCCCCCCGTTGCCAAGGAAGACGAGGAGCGCGCGCACCCGCAGCTGTTGCTATGCGGACGGCGGCGGACGCTTCAGGCTCGCTTAAGAAGTGCATTCGCACTTAAAACGAGCGTACATCATTACGTAGTAACGAAGTAATGATTAGACAACCCGGACAGAAGAGAGTCAAGGGACGTACAATCAAGTCCTTGGGGTAGCGTATTCCATTCACTGATGGCTTGCGGAAAATAGGAATACCTGAAGGAGTCGCTGTGAAATCTGTATTTGAGTAATTGTTAACGAAATGCAAAAATTCAGGGTTAAGCAGTGCTTGTACTTTAGCTTCCACCGTCTTCAATTCACGTCACAGTGGCATAATAATAGCTCGTACTCTGACATCAGAGCCACCGTCACGTTGGTTGACCAGAATCTTGGTGACATGACATGATTGTCTTGGGCACAAGTTGGTAAGTATATGCTGAAATTTTCGATGCTGTGTTTGTGCACAGGTACTGTGCATGCATTGAAAGTTTTTACCTGCAATGGTTGCTTAGAGGTGCTGTTTCTTTCGCACGCGACTTCGATTTCCAGCCATGGCATCCACATTACAGTGGGTAACAAGTGAAAAGCGAAAACGCCCGTGGTGAGATCCCCAGGTGGTCAAAATTAACAGGGTGTGCGGTGTGCCTCGTAGTCCAAATGTGGCTTATTACACCCCCAATCGATCAGTCAATCAAAGCACGTGTACATAGGTTCTTTGAACTAACATGGACATATACTACTGTATATATACCTATAACTCCTCTCATCTGTATATATGTTATCATAATCGTTTTCTCATGTCCTATATATTGAGGAGGCAGCCAGCACTCTGGTGTATGGGCTTCTGCCTTTTGGCTGCTTCTGGCTCTCGGCTGTATGGAAGTTATGCCAATAAACTCCTATTGAACCTATTATCAAAAAGGTACTATCGGCGTCAAATGAACCGCAAATACGAAAGTATGAACCTGAATGCACAAATAGGGCGATTTCTTTCAATTCAAGCCAAAATGTTGTGTGGCTATGGGAAAAGTGGATTTCCAAATATGAACTCTACGAACGGTATTTTTCAACTTTGCACGTTCTGGTTCATGTTTTCGTGTGACGCCAATAGTGCGTGTGCAGGGTGCAGCGGTGCGAATACCGTTCGTCCGGCCAGCAAGTGTCTGCCATTTATGGGTGATACGAGGTGTGGTGGCCATGTTGGCGAGTACTTTGTCGATAAATATTTATTGAGATCGGATGAGGGGTAAATCCTTAGAGGGGTGATGCCTTTTAATCTCTCGCGGTGAAGAAACCGGAGGTAGCGTCGTACTCGCGCCATTTCGAAGTGGCTGCCTCGCCGCGAGTCCGCGTAGGGGTGGTCGCGGAGGTCGGGAGACCCAAGCAGGAGTGGCTCGAGATAAATTGCACCATCTTCCGCGGGGGGGACCATGAGGAGGATGCGAAGCATCATGGGGGTCCCGTGTAGGTTCCATTGTGTTGCCGTTATGTTGTTACATTTATCGGAGCACGAATGGGAACGTAGTGTGAACCCCCATGTAGGGACAGCGAAGAGATAGACACCCGCGTTACCTGATCGAACACCTCCTGGTTCTCGTCTTTATTGCGTGCTCACGCTCCTACCCCGCTGCTCGCCCTCTTCTGCAAGGCGCGTGGCGCTTCCTGCCACAGCTTTCCCACAGGAAATTCAACATCCTCCTCTAAAGTTTTCAGTTCGTCGTTTCCGTTGACGTTCACCTTCGCGTGCCTTCGTTGAATCAGTAGCTTCTTGACGTAGTTTGAATGAGTGAAGGACACAAGCTTAAGGCGCGTTCGTAGCACATGCTCCCGTCTGCAGTTTGTAGCGCAGTGGGAAGAGCGCCACGTACCCACGACCGGCTATATTTTAGCCGGTCGTGTACGTACTTCCCGTTGCGGCCGGAGAGTCGTGGGATCGAAACCAGGCGCCGCCTAACTATTTTTTTCTAGTGGACTGCGCTGACGTCAGCCCAGACGCTGACGGGGCTGAAGAGACACGCACGCGCAGTAGATGTACGGACGGCGGACAACAAAGCGAGGGAGGTACACAGCCCCGAGCATGAGATGCTTCGCATCTAAAAGCGTTTTCTTTTTTCACATACAAATTGTACCTTAAGTGTTTCAGCATCACCTTCTCATGGTCTAATCGGCTGCTGTGTATATTTATTGTTTCTCCGCAGGAGACGTTAGCAATCTGGCCCATACATAGCCGGCTGCACTGTTGCAGATGGACTTGCTTGCCTCGATCGTACATGCAAACAGGCAAATTTAAAACCATGAATAGAAAAATTGTATACCGCATGCAACAATGTTGGCAGAGGTGCACAGTAACCGAAAAATGGCTTGAGTGGTTACTCACGCGAAAACAATGTTCGTTTCTGTGGAAAATAAGTTAGAACAATCTATTCTACAATGTTTTGTTAACATTCGCGAAAAGCCTGCTCTGTGCAGTTGCACGCGTCACCCCAGATTGGCACAGAAGATTCGTGCACTCCTTCATGTTCGTGTGTTTTCGAAGGCCTGCCTTGGGCCCTTTAAAGAGTGGTCCCGAGTTCGGCCCGGGCCCACGGCTTTGAGCTCGGGCCCGTGCAGTGCTCTAGCGCGACGGCTACGCCAATCGGCGCAGGCTCCAGTGCGCCGCACAGGTGGCCGCCGAGGAGCGCTCGGTATTTCGCAATGGCAGGGGGGAGATGGAAGAGGCGGCAGTGGAGTGGGCCCGCAACCACACTCCCTCCGTTGGTGGACATGCTTCACTGCGCAACCCCATGGGGTAAAGCCAGCTCAGAAGGACCAAGCTGGGAAGGTCTTTCCAGAGGGCATCAACATATGGAGGCCCTAAGATGCATTCATACTTTATGAATTTCTTCCTGCCCTGAAGAGACGATGCTAAGTAAACGGAGGTGCGCCCGATGAAATGCAGCACACACAAAAAAACGGAAGTTCGACAAATTCCCTTCAGTGTCCCTTCAAGCTGGCAATCTACACTGCTCTTCGGTAGGTGGTGGGAAAAGTAAGGCAAGTGTCTGCTACCACCCGGTGGATATAACGCTTTTCGGCCAAATTCTCATATGCACCTCTGCGTCACATCCGCATCCGGCTGTTTTTTTTCATAAAAATGTTCTACAAATTTACCCAACATAAATATTTTAAATGCAGCTTAGTTTTGTACAATTATTTCTTCTCTGTGATGTAGCTGTGTGGCTAGCGTTGTTGTCATGCGAGCCATTTGCGCTGCGCACCAAAGGGAAGGTGCATATATCCTCCATCGGCCTCCATTATATGGAAGGTGTCAGGGGAACCTATCTAGTAACGTTGGTCAGGGGAGTATATTATCTCTATGGTCAGGGGTGTCAGCATCGGCTCGGCCGCGCCGTGTTCGGCGGCGCAGTATTAACTCTATGGGCGGCGCGGTGGTATTTCATGCCATCGAGCGGCGGCGCGGGCGTCGTTACCGAGATGCCTCGAGCAGCAGACCGCCGTTGCCGCGCCTGGCCTGCCTGCCTCGCCGGCGTAGAGGGCTCGTGTTCTCACAACGTCTGCAGCGTGCTGGTGTAAATTTTTTTTTTGATGCGAAGGCATCTCATTCACCCGCCTTGATTGATTGATTGTAGGGTTTAACGCGCCGACGCAACGCAGGCGATGAGGCGCGCCGTAGTGGAGGGCTCCGGATTAATTTTGACCACCTGGGGATTTTTATCGTGCGCCGAAATCTCGTACACACGGGCGTTTTTGCTTTTCGCCTCCATCAGAAAAGCGGCCGCCGCGGCCGGGAATCGAACCCGCGACCTCGTGCTCAGCAGCGCAACGCCTTACCCAGGTGAAAAAAGTTTCCATTTCCAGCTGGATTATGGAACCGGAAATCTCTTCCAGCTGGGAAACATCCCAGCTAGAAATTTGCTTTCCAGCTGGAATGTCTCCCAGCTGGAAGAAATTTCCGGTTCCATAATCCAGCTGGAAACTCCGGCTGGAAATTTCGCATTCCCAGCTGGAATGTTTCCCAGCTGGAAGAGATTTCCGGTTCCATAATCCAGCTGGAAATTTCGCATTCCCAACTGGAAATCTTGGACTTCCAGGCTGCATTTCCAGCTGGAAATATACGATTTCCTGCTGCATTTTCTGGTAGTAGTTTTCAGGGCTCGGGTTACGTACCCAGATGGGACGCACAGTACAGTGCAAAAAAAGAACATTGTACTAAGGCAAAGTGCTTCCGAGTGAAGATAATGAACATGCAAGTACATCCGCATTTAAAAAATTAGGCAGAACAAACAGTCTCACCTAAATTACTGCGAAAGAATTTCTACACAACAACGGTCACGCAGGCAGCAAGAAAGCCAACACGAGTGGAAAGTACAGCAAAAGATTTTATTATGCATTAGGCAACTTAAAAGAGGCAAATGTGGTGTTGGGCTAGTTGGTGAATTGCAACTTAGAGAAGATAGAGCTGTAGGTGGACACAAACAAAAGCACAGTTGCTTGTCTACGTGTGTGTGCGTGTGCGCGCACGCGTGCAGTTTTAGTGCTTCTGTTTGTATGCAGGCCCTGATCTGTTCTTACAAGCAATAAAAAGACAGGTAATAAACAAGTCCTACCTTCGCGGTAACGGGAGCAGTAAACGTCGAAACTCCATGCGAGATAAACGCACAATGAAACCGTTGCGATGACTGCACTTCAATCGTCTTAGAACAAAGACGGTGCGGAGCACAAATCGACCTCTTCATTGTCCACCACGGCTGTGACAATTGCCTGCACGCCTTGACCTCCATTCACATTACTGGGCTACACAATGTGCGCACTCCGCCAAGTAAAAAGCCGCCTAGCACACTTTCTAATGATGTAATTAATCTTGTTGACTCGTTTCTTAGCGCGCGTGATGCTCACAGCCAGCTAACTCGACCGCCATTTTACTCAAACTTTGATTGGCTTGACGTGTGTTGACTTGGCTTTAAAAAAGACTTCGGATGAGCAATGTTGCCAACGTCTTTTCTGTAAAAATGTTTTTTTTCGTATCGGGGGTCCTTACCGGTCGCGAGTTTGAGGTATGCATAAAAGAGAAGAAATTTGTTCTAACGAGTCTCACTAACTTGTTTAACCCTCCGCTAATAAATAAATAATGTGATCGACGCTTTGAGGACTTTGTGTGAAACAGGAACTGGTTCACATGACATGTTCCGAATCGTATATCTTCCACTGAAATCACACAAAAGAAAAATAATTAAATGATTGGCCGTTTCAAAGACCAAAACTGGAATTACCTTTACCAACTGACCCATTGGCAACTTCCTCCCAAGATAAGTACAGTTGGAGCAGAAATTTTTCTCTGCTGGAGTACATGTGCTGCTTGGCTGGAAATTCTTTCAAGCTGGAAACTCTAAGTTCCAGCGGGAAGGCAACATTTCCAGCCTAGGCTGGAAATGCTGCCTGGAAATGTTGGAAATTTCCAGCCTAGGCTGGAAATCTTCTCCAGCTGGAAATGAGTTCCCTGCTGGAATGCAACATTCCCAGCTAGACTGGAAGTTCTTTCCAGCTGGGAACTACCATTTCCTGCTGGGACCACGTATTCCAGCGGGATATAACACTGGAAAGAACCGTTTCCAGCTGGAAATACTGTGTCCATTTTCATGTGGGTAGCCACTGAGCCACCGCGGCGGGTCATTCACCCGCCTTGTCCCTCCATCCGGCGTCGGCGTCGTTGTTGTCGGCGTCCACCCCTTCCTCATTCTCTTCGCCGCTCCAGCTTCGCTCTCCGCCGCTCACCCCTTCTAGATCTCCTCTCCGATAGCGAACACTCAATCGCGAGGGGCATTGGATTGGATTGGATTAGATTGGCTTGGGTTGGATTGGATTGGATTGAAGTGGATTGTGTTGCGTCGTAGCCGCGGCAGACGCACTGGCGCCGGCGCGTCCCCTCACCCTTATGCGCGCTATAAAACGCGGTGCCTGCGCCGCTCCGCTCCATCGTTCCAGCGCCGTTCCTCCGCTGTCCTACGCTGCCTTCAAAGGAAACGTGCCGTGAACCCCGTATGCGTCGCATCTGCACAGGCGTTCCCGCGAGGGGAGGTGGGAGTTTTACATCGAAGCTGTTATGGGTATGGTCCGTGAATTTCAAAAAGCTGTCGCCTGTTTAGGGCTTGGGCTTGGGTATTGGGGCACCGCAGAGCCAAAAGACGCATTGCGGCAAAGCCAACTTTATCGCGTACGGGTCAACCTTTGAACGGCTGTATACTAGTTTTATCGGAACTTCACCGAAACCAATAATTTGACGATTGGCCGCAAGGACAGCTCATATTTGCGTGTCTGATAGGATGAAGCTTAAGTTTTAAAGCCATAGTCGTATACCATTAACCAATAATGGACAAAATAGATACGCACATACTTCGGGAGGGTTTTTCACGTGAGGGGGGCTACTCAAGTCAATCAATCAATCAATGATGAAGATTTTGTGGTTCTAGACACTAAAGCGTGTTTTGTTTCCCGGCGTCTGAAATGGAAAGTTTTCTTTTTTTAAGGTATGCGGTGGCTTTTCAAACTCAGTCTTGAGCCCAACCAATTATTTTAAGCAGCAGCTCTTTATCTACTTGAAACATCCTATTCTAATAATTAAATTTATTATATTATATGTTTGGTTAGGGAAACTATCAATATTAGTACCCTCTGCGTGGAACTTAAACTGCACTGTATGCCCTAAATTAAATTACTGTAAGGAAACAATGAGCTCGTCGTTACTAAGCTACAATACTCTGATAGGAATGCGTCAGTAACAAGTTCAAAGAAGAACTCAAACAAGGCGAATTGGTCGGATGTCCTGGCTAAATGACTCGAAGCGACCCAAGTTACACAGAACATTAGAATAACGTTATCTGGAAGTTGCGAAAGTTTAAATAACGTTAAATGTTACGTGGCAATGTTTATGTAACGTTTAAAAAAAACATTCAATGTTTATGTTATGTTAGAAACGTTATTTTTACGTTGAAAACATGTATGTTAACGTTTTGTTCCCAACATTTATTTAACGTTTAGGAAACAACTTAAAACCAATGTTAGAAATGCTAATGTTGTTACAATGCTTACGACTCAACATTAAAGGAATGTAAATATACAAACATTATAACAACGTTCAGGGCATGTTCAGGAAACAACTTATGACTAATGTTAGAAATGGTAACGTTATTACAATGCTCAGGACTCAACATTAAAGTAATGTAAAAATTCAAACATTATAATAACGTTCAGAGCATGTTCACGGCAGAACATTATTGGGATATAAAAATGTAAACATTATTATAATGTTAGGAAGCAACCGCACAGCAACGTTATAGGTAACACCTTTATTGCAACATTATTACAATGATCAAGGCATAACGTTGAAGTAACTTTAGAAATTTAGCGTTATTAAAATGCTCAAGGTAATACTGTCAGGTAACATAATAAATCTGAACATAAGCATAATATTGAAGGTACGGCAGAGTAATGTTATGCTTGAATAATTAAAGAAATTTTCAAACTAATTGCTCGATACGACAACTGGCTTTTACCAAAGTCCTCAGGGGTACAGGTGGTCAAGACACGCCCTCCCCCCGAAATTTCTCGTGAGGGAGGTAGAGCGGGGGGGGGGGGGGTGTCATCTATAGGACGGGTATTTCGTGTAAACGTAAATCGCACGCGCCAGATAGCGCTTCCAGGCTCCAGCGCGTACCGCTCGGTTCTTCTGGCTCCCTCTTCACCATTTTGACATACTAAAAGGATAAGGATATTTCGGGTTGTTTCCTTATTTCACATAAATGCAACTTTGCATCTCGTGCCGTCGGCGTGTCGCCACCGATTCTGCTATCTCTGGCGTGTCTTCCGCGGCCAACTTCCGGCTCGTTTGAGTAGCTCTGGCAGCTTGGGCCAACAATTTCTAATAGCATATTACCAGTCTTAAAGGGGGCCTGAGATGGATTTCAAAGTGTTTTTGTTTGTGTCAGAAATCTACTCTATAGTTCTTGTAGAAACAAGACCAAAAATAGTAAGCATATTCGCTCACGCTAACAAAAGTTATTACCCCGACGAGACAGAACTATTTGTTGGCTCGGCGGCTTGCGATGACGACATAGTCCGACCTCGTCCGAGGCGAAGCACTCATGTCATGGTTGGCCGCCGGAATGTCCGCGATTTTTGACGGCGGCGGTTTGGTGTCGAGCGTCGTCGTTACCATGGTTACTTCAGCGAGTGGGTCGCACATGAGACGACGGCGTCCTTTTTTTTTTTTTTTTTAAAGCTACGTTTTCAGTCTTTACGGACTTTGGGCAGGAGATACTGGTGATTGCGGAAGTCGACCTTGCACGCGCGAGAGTTTCCGTGAACGGTAACGTATTTTTACCGTCGCTACATAGCGATAGAGAGGCTAGAATTTCTACCGACTGTAGTAGCGAGCCCCCTGCGCCGGCGAAATGTACGCTCGCGTTTTGATTAGATAACCGGAAAGTTCCGAGTGAACGCCCTCCCCCGAAACATCGCCCACCCCCTTTTACGGGTGAAATATTCAATTTACTGAAGGACGCGCGCCCACCCCGTAAAATCCATGGCTTTAGCGCCGATGAGTGAACAAAACAAACCCGAATCATCTCTTCATGTGTAGATGCGGTCACTTATTCGTCCTTTCCGCGCTTGACCCGAAATTTCGCCCATCTCGTATTTTTCACTTGATATCACTGTACTTAAATTTGGGTGGGCGTTCTTCCGGAACTTTACGGCACAACAAATGCGCTGTGCTCTGCGCTTCATGCAAGCAATCTTAGTTGATGTTGTTTACTACATTCTTGCTAAATGATGATCAGGAGCACGATAAATGACAATTTTTTTTAGAATGAGCGAGCAAAATTTCCGCCCCTACTCCAGCTTCCCACGCTTCCAATGGTTCAGATGCCTTTATGAACTAGCATAGCTCTTTTATGCTTTCAAAATCGTCTTGAGCAAGGCAATATAGGTAACTGTGGAATCAGTACAATATATCTTACTCATTTTATATCGAAATATTTAGCGGTGGCGTGAATTCTGGTTAATGCAATACTTGGTCCTAATTCTTCCCACTAGATGGCGGCGTCAACGTCATGTTTTCGATTTTTTAAGCTCTACAGTAGAAGTAAACGGCTCTTTTAAAAAAAAATTATTGTATTGTGAGAGTTCAATCTAAGACGTCTAAGATTCAAGCCATTTGAAGCGTAAGCGAACAGTTCTGGGCAACAAACGTTTGTGTCATTTGCTTTGCGACAAATTCGCCAGATGTCGCTACTCGGCAGAGCCGGTAAGCCGGAATGCAGAAACCGCAGAGTGCAATCCTTTCGTTTTCAGCGGCAAACGGCTACTCTTGCTTCATTTAACACGGTAAACGGTAAAGCGCGCTAAGGACACTAGGCAACAGGTTCATTCAGAAGGCCGGTGCAGCAAACCACACTTTCCTGCGATCATGACTTGATGGGAAGCAATGAAATGAAACTCTTTGGCAGTTGTCGTTACGGGATGAGCATGCTCTTGCCCTTGTCGCGACCGCCGCAGAGAATCAGCTGCGACAGCGTTTGGGCTTGAACTGATTTATTCAGCCCGCGTGAGCGCACTTGAGCGTGCGCCTCGTGATCACGAGCAGTGCCCGGCGTCGTCCAAGCGCTGCGTGCGGAGCTCCTCCTTCGTCGTCGGCGCGGCGCTCCCTTGGCGCGCCGTTCGTTACCACCTCTGAAACAACGTCGAGGCTACGCTCGAAACACAGAAGGTGCAAAGAATCATTTCGGGTACAGCGTCCAAGAAAGCAAATGCAAAGAAAACTGAGACACGGAGCGCTGAGCGATCACGCTGGCTGCAAGCGTCGTTGCTCCTGCGCTCACTGTATCCTTCCGCCGAGAACGGAGGAGCGTCAAGCCCGGTTTGGCCCGGTGTGTAAGTGCTTTACACTCCGGTATAAAACAAATATGTGTGACTGTGTAAAAGCACCCACACACAAAAGATGTTTTTTGTAGCTTTCTGATGTTTTTACGCTCGTAAAAAATTGATTAAATCAAGAGCGCACAAACACGTCACGATTAGTTCAAGAAATAGCCGTTGCGCTCCGATACCATCGACCCCCCAAAAACACCCATCTCAGGGGCCCTTTAAGCTGACAGACCACTGGACGCCACATGCTCGTTCAGCCAGTCACGTATATATATATTTTTTTTTACCAAAGAGGCCACCTTTTTATATTCTTTCCCGCGATTGACGCGTGCCTCTCTCAGCTTTTCGTTTTAATCTTTTCCGCAGCCTTCACGCAACCTCCGTTACCTCCCGTCACAGCTCCTAAAGCATGCGTTGCGCCATGGAAACTAGGTTCGATAAAGTGTCACAAGCCTTGGTCGATGACTGGAGAGACAATTAAGGAGGACAGATGTCTGTTTGGGCCCCTGACATTAGAAAGATCAGAGCTCTAGTCAATGTGCAGCGAGAGGCAGCTGTTTGAAATTATTCCGAATGCGTAAATGTGCCGCGCTTCTCATTTCCGAACCCCTTCCACTTCTTCAACTCGCGAGCCCTGGCGTAACTTATGTGTTATGACCTGAAATAAGGTCCCCGCTATTGTTAAATTGGTTGATATCTCGAATTAGGCTTGAAATAAATAAAAAGGACGCTCTAGGCGAATGAAACCAACTGTCTGTTAGCAGACATCGTGACGAAGAGACAGAAAGGCAGCTTAGTGGGTAAGCTTTACGGGTGAGGGCGGAAAGGGAGGCTAACACCTCCCCCCCCCCCCCCCTTCCCCACGGTATAAAATCCTGGCTACGCCAATGCTTTTAAAAATCGCAGCCGCATTGTTTCATTGCTTAACTGCATTTTGACGCCGGAGATGCGCTGAGGCAAATATTGTAAGTGTGTATGCACACGTGTTTATTTTGTGTTATGAGCCCAGCCTCCAGCATGTTGACGAGGATAAATTACAGCCCCAATCGGGCACCACTTGTGGTTTTTGGCCGCTGCGAGTCCGCGCTAAACATTTCGCAGGGAAGGCGACTTTCCCCTCAGTTGCCTTTGTTCCCTCAGTTCAATCAGAGACATTGAAGGACCCGAATAGCTCCGTCAACAACCGGTCCTATTCATGACCAGTCCTATTGTTGCCCACCACCCCTCCCCTCGTTTTGCAAGGCGTGTTTCATCAACACCACCTAGTCTAGGTGGTGTTGGTTTCATGCGGGTGCGCGCGGTGAGTGGGGGCTTGCTCCCCCTCTCACGACCCGCAGGGGAAGTCCGTCAAAAGCCTGTTCTTGTCTGTCATCTGCACCGAGCGCAAGAAAGAGCGACAACACAGAGCAGCAGAAGGTGCTTTGCGTCATCGAGAAACACACTTGTTGCCGTGTTGCCGGGAAACAGCGATTTGCAACTAAAATGCAGGTTACTTCAAATATACACGAAAACACGCTTTTAACTATTTTCAGTAAGCATCATAAAGCTAAATTTATTTTAAAAAACAGTAATACTGGAAAAATGAATAGGCATCGATAGTTTTATGTGTAATTTTTACATCCCTGTCACGTTTGCACCACAAATTCTGCGCTATTGAAGCAGAAAACAAAAATGTGAGACCTACTTCTTATCAATGCGGATATCGAATTAACACCCATTGGATGATCTGGTAGATTTGCAACGAACTCGCACCTACAGTGAAAGCCAGAGTTGCCCTGCGCATGCAACGCGAAACTGCGACACCGCAGTTTCGCGTTGTTTTGTTTCGTATTAGCCATATAAAGTACAACAGTATTGTTATGGTGCGTCAGCCACAGAGGAAGGAGACACGAACGCCAGTGCCTAGCCTGCTCGGACATGTGCTTAATTGTAGCCAAAACAAGACGCTGAGCGCGCTCAGGTCGACTCTGAGGTGTACATGTATTAAAAAGGAAGTAGACGAAGCTCTGGCGTTCTTGGTCTGGGCGGGGCCTTCTGTTCTGTAAATACGTCTTGTTGGTTGATGGATTGTAGAGTTTAACACGGCGATGCAACGCAGGCGATGAGGCGCGCCGTAGTGGAGGGCTCCAGATTAATTTAGACCACCTCGGGATCTTTAACGTGCGCCAAAATCTTGTACGGACGGGCGTTTTTGCTTTTCGCCTCTATCAGAAAAGCGGCCGCAGCTTCCTCTCCGCAGCTTCCTCTACGTCTTCCTCTCCGTAACATGTTGGTGGCGGTTGCTAACCGTACATCCGTGGTCCTGCCTCGTAAGTGCTCACAAATGATGATACCCTACGCTCACGCTCGCGCTACAAACGGCTAGCCTCCTGATTATAAGTTTTGTCGGGAAATAGACTGCATGATGTCGATGGGCGCTGGACCCGAGGTGAAGTCAAGCACCGGAACCCTTGCGAGGTATTTTAATTCCCTTGCGAAGTATCTAACCGAGCTGTACAGCCTTCCTTTGTAGCCACATAACTGTATTTCTAAAGTGGATTTCAACTTTTAACGTCTGCGTATATAAACTGCACTCCGCTGTCGCTCCAATTCCTCCCCATAGCGCTGCGCTGGCGGGCACGATTGCTGCCTAAATATTTTGATGACTGCTGCTGCGATCTTGTTAAGTTACTGCAAAAGCTATAATGTTTGACAACTGCATTACCTTTGATGAAACTTCATAAAAATATTTAGGAGACAAAATTGAAACTTTGAAAACTTTCCTTTGCGGCAGACGTAATCAATTCGTCAATTTTGATGCAAGTCTAGGTTTATCCGCCATGTAAAAGCGCGCACCACGTTGAAATACAGAGTTACCCGTAAAGTTAAACCTGGATGTAACGAAGTTGATAAAAATTCAATTTTTCGTTACATGCAGGTCTTCATTATATGCAAGTTTCGATTTAAGGCACGCGTAAATGAAGCAGAAACTAAATCAAAATACTTGACATCAGGGATCGTGAACTCTCCCTTCAGGAATTTATTTCAGTGAAAAAATGCGCCATTTGCGGCCTCTGCTTTCCCACGAAGTTTTTCAGTACAGGGCAGTCCAAAGAATCAAGATCATTTACCCCTGTATTCGCAAGCGTAACTTAAGTATCAATTTTGCGTTTTGACATTCTTCGCTGCCTTAACCAGTTTCAAGGAGCAAACGTATGCTGAAAGGGCGCCTTTTCGCGAACTTGATGCTATTTAATTGCTGCACTCAAACGTTTTGAGAAGGTGCTAGCTGGAATACTGTACTGGACGACAACGTAATTGATCCTACTTGCCGGCGGAGACGGCACCTGAAATTGCGAGCTTGTCTTGAAAAGACAAAGCTTTTCGTTTTCTAGTAGCAGAACTCATCACCAACGAACCTACACCTCAGAAAGCAGTGGAGACGCGCGACTATACACACCGACAGCTGGGCCTAGCACCTAATGGACACCACACTCACATTGGAAACGCACGGTAGTTTGCAGTGCGGGCAATGTTCTCTAAATTAGTGCATATCTCCATCCATTTTTTCAGAAAAAGTGCAAAAAACAATGGCTCGTCAGCGTAGCAAATTCGTTACATCAAGGTGTAACTGTTGCCATGCCTTCGATAAAGATCAGGTCGAAAACGCATCGTTTTCAATGGGGTTGGCAATGGGGATTTGAAAAACGTTGTTAAATCCAGGAATTCGTCACATGGAAGTTCGTTACATCCTGGTTCAAATGTAATTGAAATGGCTCCTTTTTTCTCATTTTGTGCCTTGCAGACATTGTGTTAACTCAAAGCCAGAATTCTTCGCACAGGCCAGGGCAAGACTATTAGGAAGTATTCGTTCCTGATAATTAGCCGAAGGGCAATATTTAGCCTCGAATTACGCGAACTTCATTTTCGAACTACGCGAAAACATTTTGAAGAATAGACATGGTTACTCGTAGTGTGCTCCTAACGGGTCACGATGGAAGAAGACAACGACGGTAGAAAACGACGACGAAGCGTTTGAGTACGCAAGCAGTGTACGTGCTGCTTCCTGGAAACAGCGGTAATAAGACAACGCCAGCGGTGCGCTGTCTCGAGCAGGTCATGTAAAATATATTTGTTGGTACCAGCCACCGACTTCTGTCTGGTTCTTGTATGCCTTATTTGCTTTGAACGTATTGTTGTATTTTGATTTTGGTAGACAATTTACTGCACTTACTGATTTTTTTTATTAATGCCGCGTTTCAAAAGTTTATCTTACGATTTGTGTCCACTGTTATGTTTTTCTTTAATACACTTAAATCAACACCTATTATAAAGCCGATTGATTTTACTCGTTGTGGCTTATTTCCTATTAAGTTGTGGTTCTTTGGACAGGGGAGAGATTGCTCTAAGATTCACTCAGAAAACATTTAGAAAACATTAGAGAAAGAGCAGTTTCTAGCCGTGCTACGCAATATCCAGTGATTTACTGTGAAATTGATGATATCCTATTATTTCTATTCGTGAGACTGTAACTTTCGGAGCCGTTTAACGGGGGAAGGGGGGGGGGGACTCCATGTGCGAAGGCGTTCCTGGCGAAGGCATCCTCTATCGGCGATCAGGCGAGAAATTACGTAATCGCGTTCGCTAACAGTGCTCGAGGGTGCAGGGGTAACTCGCTTGTTTAAAGCATACATGTACGAAAAAAAAAACTTTTTTTGTAGTTATGTGACCACACAGCAGTAGTTATTCGGTACGCACCAGCCGGACTGGTTAAGTTGCCCAGAATTCTTTTTTCATCGAAGCATCATATTTCTGACTCGTGAATCAAAACGTTTAAGTTCTAGTTTACAAAAAAAAAAATGTCACTGGTGTTTTTGACAAATTTTCTCCCTACATCCCGGACTACTATAAAACTGGACGTGTAGCCACTCGTATTTCATGTTTGGTTATGAAGCGTTCCTTGATTCGTGCATCACGATCGATCAATTTCGTTCAAAGTCATGCCTTATGAAATAATGTTAAATCTTGCTCGCGAGTCCTCCTCATTCTGTTCGTCGAGACGAGCAGGTAAGGCTGTCTTCACTATGGAATGTAAAAGACGAACCCCGTGGCGCTGTCCCCAACGGCGGGTGGATAAGTGTCCCGTCGCATTGTGCGACGTTTATTTGTGTAGCATCCCCCCCACGGCTTTTTGTTTATTCCGACAGGTTTCAGCCGCAGACAGCGGCTGCGGAAAGTTGCTTGGAGATCCACTGCCTTCTCGCCCCATATGAGAGGGAAAGAAAAAAGGGCAAGGGCCAAAGGGGTCTTTTCTCGCCATTGCCGAGAGGACGCCGTGCGTACCCAGCTCCAGTCGTTGCACCGGATCGTTTACCTGGCACACTGCAGTTGTAGACGTAAGTATACGCGCAAGTGCATGCTTGTTCAGTCGTAGTCTGTTCGACGGAGTTATATCTTTCTCTCTGGTCTGTCCAACCGAGACCCGTTTAATCAATCGCTGGATATTCAAAATGAAGAGCCAGAGGCAGCGTTTGGGCAATGTGAGCGACATACAAGGAAAACAAGAATTGCGGAAAGTGTGCAGGAGCAGCTCGTGAGTATTTTCTTGCTTATAGGCCCGTGCACACTTGCGACTAAGCAACGCGATTTCTTTCGCGGCGACAAATTGGCCGAGACCAAACGACAAAACCGTCGCCGGGCGGCAAAAGCTTCCGAAATCGCGTCGCTTCGTGGCAAGTGTGAACGGGCCTGATATGTTTGGTGAAATATACTAGGCAGTATTGATGGAAGAATCGATGTTACGGGTTCGTTGCATGGAAACGATTTTTGCGCGCCTTGTGCGAAGTGAATTCGGAAAACCAACCTCGCGCACATTCGAATGATTTTCACTTCAGTCTGGCAAGTGAGGTAGCGGCATGGGCACGCGAAACAAAATAATGTGCGTCTCACGTTAGTTCGCTGTGCTAAATTTTGAAGAAAAAAAAGCATTACGTTTGCCCCTAATTGCCTGGCGATGCGATAATCATGTTGGGAACTCCGGGGTTTTAACGTGAAAAAAAAGGGGGGTGGGGGGGGGGGGGGTGCAAGCTACTTCGGAATATAGTCGACACTAATGCAAATGAACTGGTCAGAATGCACCCCTTGGTAGCCTATTTTGCTGCTGGTTAACTTAGACGGTATGACGATGTACCTATCGCAAAAAGTTCGTCAAACTTCTGGGCTATTGTTAAAAGCTGCAAACCTGAGCCGTTTGTCGTAGCTCTCTTCGCTGGCGATAAGCAACCAGACAACCTGCGTGACTATACAGCCAACTTTGTTAGAAAGAGGCACTTTGAGGGCTGAAGGTGTCACAGAAGGTGGGAAAAAGTGCGCTGTTCGAGCACATGCGTTCGTTTGCGACTTACATTCTTGAAATGCATTAAGCAGCATAGCGCGTTCTTGAGTTGTGAGAAATGCACCCCAAAAGGCTGGTAAATAGCAGCTGGTAAAGAGTCGAAGTCACTTTCATTGCAGGCTATGGTTTTCAAGATACCCTCAAACCGGGAAAGCCGCGGAGTTCATCGACGATGAGTGCCAATCCCGAAACCATAGAAATCGGGAAGTAAATATTGCTCAATTGTGTAAATTGCTAGCGGGTTAGCCAATCAAAATGGAAAAGCGAATTAAATCGATAACGCACAGCACAACAGGAGCTGGAATGACCAGGGCAGGTGTCACTTTCAACTAAGCCGATAAAGATCCGAAGGGGGTAATTGGGGGTAGGAGGTGTGGGAGGTACTAGGTCATGCTAACGATCACCCACTCCCCTCTAAAGGAAGCCGTTCCGCCCAAAATAGGTCACTCTGGATACAGAATCTTGTCTACTGCACGTACTTTATCAGAAGTTTGGAACCAACACGCTTTCATTGCGGCCGCATTGAGCATGCACAGCCGTCGTTCGCCGAAATTAAACCGACATGCTTCTGGCAAAAAGGCTAGTTCTAGTAGTACTGTCCATCGGTGGTGCGGTTTCGAACAGCTTGAATCAAAGGTTTTTACTTCCGTGGTTCCAGGCGCACTTCCCAACTTTTGAAAAATCCTGTAAATGCTCAGCAGTGATGAATAACAGGGTGCGTTTCATATGACGAAGTAACTACGCCGAGCGTGAAAAAACAAAAACCGTGGTTAAAGTGAACGCTAACAAATTTAATTGCAGCAATGATGCGCATGGCTTTGACTGAAAAACTGAACCTTCCTGCATCCGTGCAAAAAAAAAAAAAATGAATGCCCCGGTTGTTGTAAAATGCTCAAATTCTTCCTCATTTCTTCCCCTAGCCTGCTCCAAGCATGTATTAAAACATGCGAAACAACTTTTTTCAGTGCTGAGAAAGACTAGGATCGAAGTTCGTTTATGAATCCCCACTTTGGTTCCCTATATTATGTATATAAACTTGGACCATTTATACACATTCGTGTTTAATGGGTGTGTTCTTTTGTGTGACCCATCTGTAATACCTTTTAGCACTTCGTGTTCTTTTTTAGGCGAAATATCTGCCGGACTGGAGGAGCAAACGTCGCTTCTACAACCAAGCGAATTTTCAGATTTGTTGTTTTGATTCAGGTAGCTGTCATCTATATACAGTTGGACAGGAAGAAAAGAGGAAAAAGGTCCGAGAGGCTTAGAGTCCGTCCCCTAGTAGTATTTGGTGAGTGTATAAAATTTCTGAGAGCGTATTTTGATTTGTTTTAGTAGTTCAATTTGTGAACTGCTATGCAGCCCATAACTAGTCGCGCCCTATGTTTCCAGCTGCTGCGGGTGTGACCCAGGCCACAGTCGATAGTGCATTTATATTTAAATGATTTTCATCCTAATCTCTGCCTAATAAAAATATGTGGGCCATGCAGAAGACCTAAAACTCCGCAAGCAAGCAACAGTGAACTCGGGGGATTCAAGTTGGGAGTCAGGTGACCCAAAATTTTGTGCGCTTTCTTTCTTCTAGTCATATGGTCATATGATTAGCAAGAGTTGCTGCGTAGCTGCTTGCTCGTTTACTCTTCATTTAGTGTGTGCGTGTGTGCGCTCTTGTTAACTAAACAAATCCTTAGGCGGCAACTACTTTTTCGCGCAAAAACAGCCTACTGCTGCAGCGACTGCAGTAAAAATTGTTTGCTTTTTCCACACAGACGCAGCCAGCCCCTGGATGGAGCCTCTTCCTAAGTGTGCTATCCATAGCCTCTCCTGCACAGAAGCAGCAATGGAATGTAAATAAAAAAATATATATGTAACCATGCAAAACGAAATAAAATTTTTGAAATTTCACTTTTCTTTGTTATTTTGAAAATACTTTAAAATATATCGTAACCGGTGTACGGGGATAACAGAAACAATGCTCAACGATATACATTCCACACGTTTGGCAAAACGTCACTGTAACGTTCCTGGTCCACATTCTGAAAAGGTTTTGAAATGTTAAAAGATCGTTTCAAGCATGTTTTCTGCAACGTTAGGTAAATGTAAATCCAACATAATTAATATGTTGTCGAAATGCTTCCTCACAGTTCCAATAATGTTTGTCGAAACGTTACTGTAACGTTTTTAGTTGTTCTTAAAATGTTTTCTAGCTTGTTTCTGCAACGTTAGGTAAACGTAACTCCAAAAGTATTTATTTGTTGTAGAAATGTTTTCTTACTGTTCGCATGACGTTTGGCGAAAATTGATGTAACGTTTTCCATTGTTTTTAAACGTTTTTTGAACGTTATTAGATTGTTCGCTGCAACGTTAGGGAAATATAACGCTAACATTAATAATATGTTGTAAAAATGTTTTGCAGACGTTTAAATAATGTTTTCCAAAACATTATTGTAACGTTTTTGACAACATTAGTTAAACATTTGAAAAAAATGACATTAAGAACATTGCTCTAACGTTAACACCAAACAAAAAATTACGTTCTTTTAATGTTTTGGTGCTACTTGGGGAACGGAGCCCGGACTCAACAGAGCCTGGCACTTTGTACCACTTTAGCCAGTTTTTCGTTTCCTGTTGTTTTAGTCATGATTTTTCTAAACGTGCGAGGACCAAGAGGGGGATACTAAACTCCTTCATTTTAAAAAGGGTGGGCGGGGGGGGGGGGGAGGGGGCTGGAGCTCCTGCGACAACCCCCCGCCCCCCGCACTCACACACACACACACACTTTAGGAGCCCCTGTAGATATGTGCACATTATCTAACCATGTTTGGGATGTGCATTGCACACACCTTCGCTGGTCCCGCGTCCACCTTCACAGAAGAAAATATTGGCTCGTAATTTCTTGTCTCGTAATACAGTCGGTAAAACGCTTGCTACAGCTTTCGAACTTTCAGCCTTATCCTGCCTCGCCCGAGCGGGATTTGAAGAGAACTATATGTGGTGTTCTGAACCCCTCTTGTCTCCAATCTGTTTGTAAAGAGAATATCTCGGGAATTCTCAGATACCTAGTTTCAGTCGAAATATCGAATTACACAAAACGTTTTACCGACTACACGTTTTCTACTCTGTGGCTTATGTGCTGATCCCTTATTAACATTATATTATAATGGTCTCGATCGCATATTTGATATCCCGATCTGGTGATGCTTGAAATGGGTATAGTTTCCGGACACTGAATGTTATGACTTGATCTGTGTTTGCTAATTAAATACTGACTGCATCTTTACTTGCTATAGCCTAGTTTGCAATGTTGATGCACATTTTCTACCTCCGTTTCCTCCTGGGGGTGTTTCTGTGTCAAAAAGCTTGTACGAAAGAGAACTTACTTTTCGACCTACAATTCCTTCAAACGAACCGTTTGTAATATTGTTCATGCGGCGTGTTAATTTAAACTAAGACATTGCTTGAACACTTTGGCACCCAAGCGAAAACGGCACGGATGTTGTTTTGGTGACAAGCTTACGGCAAGTCACTTGATTCGACATCCTCCAGCACTTCATGATGCGAGCGTCGCATGCAGCTATAACATACAAGGAAGGAGTTCAAGACGTTAGTTTTCAGCGCCAATACACGTTTTGCAGCAAGCAGATATGGGAAATTGTGCCAACTCGCCTTAATTATAAGAACCGCACTACCGTGAAACAGCTGCGGCGAAAGGCGTCTGCTACGCGCGGGGGCTCGCGCGGGCATCTCGGAGTAAAGTTCCTGCAGGGAGCTAAGAGTTGCGCGACCCCTTTCCACGCGCCGCCGTCACTCCGGTTATCCATGCCGCGCAGAGAAGCCCCCACTACGGCTGCGCCGCAGCCGCCGACGCGGGCGGCACCGCGCTCCGCCCAGAAACAGCAGCAGCAGCGTGAGCGACACCGCAGGTAGTGTCCCTAGAAATTGTGCTAGTCTGCCGTCCGCGCGCTTTCTCAATGGGAAGGCGTGTCCGCGCCGCTGATGCACGCACAGCGCTGCGCAGAGGGCGCTGCGAGCAATCGGAGCGCCCGAGCGGCCGGAGTGAGAGCGGCCGCAAGCCGGCTGTGCCGCGCGCTACTGCCGCGGAGCGCGAGCGCGCATCGGGGTTTGTCGGCCACTTAGAGCGGTGAAATCGAATGGTACGAGGTACATCAGCTCCCAATCAGCTCACTATAAGACCTTTTAGTTTCACGCCCCGAGTTTTTCGCGAATTGGGCTACGGAGCCTCTTTGCGGCCGCTGAATTTCGCGAATGAGACCGAAGGATGAAACCGCAGCAACCTGCGTAGCCGTTTCACTACCACGGCTTGAACCATTATTAAAGTGAAGCTTTCTATGTATCACTGATGGCCTATGTCGCCTCGAAAAAGCACTGCAAGAAAGCCAACTGTCTCTGACGACAGTGATGTTTGCGAGTAAAGTGAGAGGAAAAAAAAAAAACGCTTCCCGTGGTCAGAATCGAAGCTGGCTCCATCGCGTTTTGAAGCCGACGTCTATCTCAATGCGCAATTCCAACATGGTCAAAGCAGTTTGGATTTGGAGAGGAGTGCAGTCAGAAAAAGTATCCACTCCTCCACTCCGCAACGATGGTTGAACACGAAGCTTTCTTTGCGTGAAATCAAACGGCGAAGGGTCGATGTCAAATCCGGCGCGATCATAAGTCCAAAATGCGTGCGAGTAAAAGTGAAAGCTCAATCGAGTCAAAGTCGAAACTCAGACGACAAGGAATCGCTCACAAGAAAGCTTGGCGTTCAACCATCAATGTTCAGACAGTGAGATCCCGTTCAAAAAGAGCTCCCTGCGGCACCAGAAGCTGCGTTTGTTCCACATCGAAACTACTGGCTCATTCCCGAACGTCATTGACGGTGACAAGCACGCAGATGGCTGGTAGGCTGACAAAAAGAAAAGCGAAAGCTTGAGTAAAATGTGCCAGCAAAAACTTGTTCCTATATACTTTGGGCAGAGTGCGGGGGGAGGGGGGATCAAGCGAGCTATATATGGTCATGACAGTATAAATAAACGTCAATATTTTTACTTCTTGGTTTCAAACAGCCGCGATTATAAGGATTGGCCATAACACAAATATTCTCCCGTTTTGCTTTCCCCGCGTGCGCCTCGCAATTCCCTTCGAGTGTGTGGGTGATCAAAAAGAACCTGTGCAATGAGGAATGCAAGCGAAGTTACTGATTTGCAGCCGGGTGTTATTAAAAATCAGTTTCCCGTACACAATGCTGGCGAATGTTTCAAATCGTGGTATTCACGAAAATTACAGGCACGCAAAAGAGGTTTGATAGTACCCAAATTTTTGAAAATTTCGAGGTAAGCGGAGTGTTGGGTTAAGCGAAATGCGAAAAATGTATACGGCCAAATAAGAGCTAGGGCTGGTAACAAACGCTCCAATGCACAGGGACGCTTCCGGAATACAGGCAAAATAATTTGCAGAAAAAAAAAAACATTTTTTTTTTCGGTATTGCGGAAAAAGAACTGCGTGATGCTCGCCTGTTTCGCCTTCGCATCTGGCCCCAAAAAAGTGTTCTCGAGCTTCTCAATGCCGCATCAACTGTTGGTCGCCAACGCTATATTCTATCTTGCTGTAAAGCAGGCAAAGCATATGCTTTTCTTGTTCCTGCCGTTTTTGGCACTTCTTGAGACACGTCGTCGTCCACAATGATCAAAAGCGTCTTCCCCAGCTATATGAACAATGTAGGCGTCGGACAGCACTCCGATAACCGGTCATCGGCCGCGCACAGTGCGTACCCCGCGCAAATTTGCCGTTCGCGACGGTGTTCGGCGCGTAATTGGAGCTAAGCTTTAACCGAGAGCTTATCAGCTGATTCCAGCGGATGTTGCATTGCGTCCTCTTTGTCAACATTTCGAGATATCCGTGATCCCCGAAAAGACGTTTCGACACAAAGGGTGGAAAATGTCGCCTATGGCAGGTATATGCACGGCAAAAGAAGGTTTCGACTTAACCGGTATTTCGAGATATCCGAGTTCGAGTTATGAAGAAATCACTGTATCTGATGACTGAAGGTGATAAAACTTCGTATGCATGTGCACACGTCTTGATGTTTTATTCGGCATTTACATTTAACAGATTCCCAGTTGACTGGACGTAACTGCAGGGGGCCGCGAAGACGTGCGCTTAAGGGCCTTCAGATGAACGATGCGAAAGGTCAGAAGACACCGGTTCGAGCTCCTTTATTTACATACACGTACAGGGTACATCTTGGGAAACTTGCAAAGAAAGTCGGTTCCAAAGAGACATACAAAAAAGCGGAGCGCCGACACATCACAGACACATTTTCACGCGCTGACTAATACATCAGTTAACAACGGCGGGGGTATTCACAAAGAACGGTTGTTTTCTAGCTGAAGTCCCGCATGATGTTTCCAAGCTGCAAAACGACGCTGTGCCGGCAGTGTTCCCGAAGCCCCCGAGTATGTGTCGAAATCGAAATAGCGTAGCGACACGATTCGCGGTTTTTACAAGGCTCGATCCTTCATAATACGCGAAAACGTACTCCTGTCACTTCACGTTTCGGTTAAAACTCTTCGTACTGGTGAGAGCGAACTTATTTGGCTAATCTGGTTTGTCGACAGAAACGGATAGGGTTCGAGAAGGGGCAGTTAAAATGGGCTGAACCCGCCCAGAAATAGGGCAGAACTACGAAGGCAGCAGCGGCACGGCAGAGCGCCGCCCGCCGATGCCCATCGCGCCGGCCGGCCACCGCGCTCCGATTGACTGCAGCGCCGCCGCTGCATGCATCACGGAGGAGCCCCCTTCGCAGCCGGCAGACGGCAGACTAGCACATATTTCTAGGGACCCTACCGCAGGAATCCAGCGTAGCCGCCGTAGAGTGAACTAGAATACTTGGGTAGTGGAAAAAGCGGCCGCCGCCGAGTGAGGCACTTCGTGTCAACCCCGCGCGGTGGCGCTCGCATGCCCCGCCCGAGCGCGTTTTCGCCTCGGGTAGCGGCGGGTAGGCGTGCGTTGGGGCAGTCTCCGGGGGGGGGGGGGGGGGGGCTACAGTTCTTTTTTCGTGTAAAAACCGTTAATAATGCTATTAATGTACCAGGGCTTTTATGGGAAAGGTAGCTACGTCGTGTATTTACTGTTTGCTCAGTTCTTCGTCCCATTTGGCCAACCTAGCAGACCGCGCCGTGCTTTAGCGATCGAGCTCGCTATCACGCCGATATTTTTTTCTTCGTTGTTTGATGATTTTGCTATCGTATCGCCAACTGAGGAAAGAGTGGCGTGCTTTAGGCTGGCCAGCATACGTTACTTCTGCTTTTTTCTTTATTTTCTTGCTGATTTTTCCATCAAGATCTGCATACCAAGCAAACTGCGTCGTGCGTACGCAAACGTTTCCTGTTTTCTTTTTTCAAATTTGACCCATGCAGCACGCATGACAGATGTCTTAAAACTTCTGTCAAGCCAACGAAAAGAGCGCAAATACAGGATTCGCAACCGCAATTCTTAGAAAAGCACCAAGTCACACGGCATAATTTTATTGCGCAATAATTTTATTTATTAAATAAACATAACTTTATTGCGCGTGCGTGTGCGCGCGCGTGTGTGCGTCCATGCGTGCATGCGTGCGTACGTGTGTGTTCGCACGTGCGCGCGTGCGTGCGCGTGTGTATGTGCGTGTGTGTGTGTGCGTGTGTGTGTGTGTGCGTGTGCGCGTGCGTGCGCGTGTGTGTGCGTGTGTGTTCGCACGTGCGTACGTGCGCGTACGTGCGTGCCTGCGTGTGTGTGTGTGCAAGTGTGCCTGCACACACACACACACACACACACACACACACACACACACACACACACACACACACACACACACACACAAATTTAAATAAGCCGAAGCCTGCCAGACTGTTTCTAAATATCAGCCCGCGTCCGACAGAGTATGAACCCGAAAAAAATCGGCCTTTTCAACCTAGAGCGAGTATTTATACAGATATATCGAATTTCATTTTCTTAAACTTGGACCGAGCTTTGCACAGCACACACACACACACACACACACACACACACACACACACACACACACACACACACACACACACACACACACACACACACACACACACACACACACACACACACACACACACACACACACACACAAATTTAAATAAGCCGGAGCCCGCCAGCCTGTTTCTAAATATCAGCCCGCGTCCGACAGAGTATGAACCCGAAAAAAATCGGCCTTTACAACCTAGAGCGAGTATATATACAGATATATCGCATTTCATTTTCTTAAACTTGTACCGAGCTTTGTACAGCACACACAACACACACACACACACACACATATATATATATATATATATATATATATATATATATATATATATATATATATATATATATATATATATATATATATATATATATATATATATATATATATATATATATATATATATATATATATTTTTTTTTTTTTTTTTGAGTATAGTATCAGCGAAAGATATTTTTAACGGCGCCGCAGTGACCTCGCACTTTGATTTTTTTGTTTTTCATTTCAGCTAAATGATCAATGCGGAAACTTTTTGGCATCAACCTTCACGAAGACACTGCATGCATGCGCTCGGGCAAGCACGTCCCAAAATATTTTTGCTGAAGCCCGAGCCCGGCCCGGGCCCGAGAAAATGCGTGCTACCTGGCCCGGGCCCTTGCAGTGCACTAATTCACGCAACACACACGATACGTTTTAAAAACTTCACTCAAGTCAGCGAAAAGCATCAACATTCGCAACCGTACGTAGTTATAAGAAAAGCACCACATGGCACACTTTATTGCGCGATCATTTTAAAAGTGCACAGTTCATTGGAACGCTGGTTGCCCATTAACAGAAAATAATTACCGCTTTAGAAATGCACAAGTTCCTGAAATGTACTGCCCACGTCTTGCAGACATAAGATAATTATGAACAGTTAGGAACTCAACAAATAAAAGCAGGGTAAAACAAATCGCAAATATAAAATATTTCTAGCAATCACATAAATTTATTAGGGGTGCAGTCCGACCCCACAATACTGCACAATCCTTTCAAACTGCATGAGCCATGGCCCTTCTGCAATTACAAGACCGTCGCACGCATCACACCCTGTCCGTATTACCAATAAAAGACAGAATCAAGAACACTTAAGGATCAGTGCAATGCCCGCAAGGCTCCTCCTGTAATTGCACTCAAAAAAGACCATGTGCAGCGGTTAAAAAACGTCAAAACACAGCGTGAATCGCCGAACAGCAGCATGCCGACACGTCGATCAACGCGCGCCGCTTCGGGATCTCCTCGGACGAGGCACACCAGCACCACGCGCGGCGGTTAACACGTTTGGCTTCAAAGGCGCCGTGGGGAGCAGCCGCCGCTTTTTCCACTACCCAAGTATTCTAGTTCACTCTAGCCGCCATAAGGATATAGTGCCTAGAATATACTGGCTAGTGTGCGGAGCGCGCGCATTCTCTACGGGAGAGGGTGGCCCCGCCGGCGATGACTGCGCGCAGAGGCCGCAAGGGGCGCTGCTCGGCGAGAGGGTGCATGAAAGCCGCCAAGCTCCTCTGTCGCGGCGGCGTATTCGGCAGCCCACGCTTTGGTCGGCGGCGTGTAAGCACTGCCGAAGTAAACCGGTAGTCCTTTTTCAGAAACTGTTCGCCCATCCTTACTGTAAATAAGCTACCAATCGCCTGGCTATTTTGTGATTTCATCCAGAAACCGAAATTTAAGCTCTCCTAAGGCAGTATATGGTATATGCCGACTGAGCGGGAAATTTAATTTGAATGGTTTAATAATAAAATATTCTGAACCTGCGGAGAGCTAAATCTGTTAGAAAAAGTGGCGCTTACAGCAAATGAGATGGATACCGAACATCACAAAAATATTTTAATAATAACACATATAGTTCACTGGTAAACAGGTAACAGATGTACATTTTTGCAGGCAATATATATATTTATAACAGAAAAAACACGTTCCTATTGCACGCGGCTCTTTTTCTCTTAAATACTAAATAAATAAACAAAATTTTCTATTCCTTACGCGCGTTTCGCCGAAATCCAACCTCGAAATGGGGAATGTGTACGTATTAGCATGCTTTCTGTTTTTATTCGTGTTTTAAGAATAGATAAAAAGTTCTGCATGTTTCTACAAGCGTTTCCGTTTCACTCGCTAGTTTCTTGATGATATCCTCATCATTGACGCTTTTAAGAATCTCTGTCCCCACGCTGAGCAGCGACAAATCGCCGAGGCAGCTGTCAGTCACCACTGATCAAAGCGGTTTTTGATCAATTTCAGCTGGCTGAATGACCTTCGCAAGTGAAATTCATTACCGGCAAGCACAAAAAAATGTAACAGCAACATAAACATCTGGGAATGAACCTTCAAAGTTTTCACGGACTAGAAGTTTCGCCATGTCCGTCACAGAAGAGCAGCCTTCGTTGCTCGCATTTGAAATAAACTGCCCAAGCTTATCGGAAAATATGTGCCAGCCAGACTCGGACGGATACTTTTTGCAATGTCCAGTGCCTGCAGGCTCCTCGGAACTGGGGAAAAGCAGTTCCAATCTTTAATAACAGCAAACTGCGAGGATACTTCGGTGTACGAGCATTGAACGAAATTGCTACAATGATTGAAGTAACGTATTACACACACACACATAAAACGTGTACACGCAACTAGCAAGTGAAGGCGGGCCTGCATGGATGCGTTACATCAATAAGAACGCCGCCAGAAGAGTTGAGAAGTCCTCGAAAAGCTTCCAGCCCGATTGGCCGTGAAATATTTAGCGTGAATATAGATAATTGCACAGACAAAATACTGAGAAACCAAAAAATAAAAAAATAGACATTTTACGAAAATTTACAGATGAGAAATATGCATTTGAACTCTGGCCTGAACTAGAAAAGCTCGAAAAAGAATGATGCGAATACGCATTAAAAATAGCGAGAATGACCCAAAAGTTATGCCTTGCATTACCAGAAAAATGCATATTGGTAGAAGTAACACATTTAATTGTTATATTGGCGTCAATAATTTTTGTACAGGCAAAATTCAAGAAACCAACATACACCACAATAGAAAAAAATCATCAACTACACTTTTTCTACGACCTCAGGGGTCGTCTACTTGGGAAAATAAATCCAAAAATTAAGAAGGGGGGGTGGGCAGGACATCCCGACCCACCCTCTGAATCCGAACGAAAAATCAAACCACCACCCCTTCGGAGTCCTTCCATAATCAGAGAATTCCATACCGTATAAGATACCGTTTACGCTATCATGAAAACATAATATAGCATAGAAACCTCTGCGTTACCTTATTCCCAGTTTTTTTTTTTTTTTTTCAGCGCATTAAAACAGGTTTCAAACAGAAACTGCTCTCTGTGCGCTATGCTCGTTCCGAAATTGTTGAACCGCAGCTGCTCAAATCCCAGTCCGGCTTATATCGGTGTCCATCAGCTAAACTAGCTTCTTCGCTGTACGCGATGCATGGTTCTGGGCGATTGAAACGTTTTCCCCTCAGACTGGTGAACTGTGAGCTGACTTATAGTTTATGCACACTATGAAACAAACAGCCCTTTCGAAGCATTCATTTTGTAATAGATAATCTCTGTTTTAATAGGGAAATCAGCAGGAGGCCTAAAATTTTTTTGAAACACTGTCTGCCAACCGGGCTCCCTAAGCACGGAAGGCCCGGTTCATTTGAACCCCCACTTTCCCCACCATGGATAATCCGCTTTTCATCGTGTGACCATGAAGGCCGGGGACTCTCGTCTAGCCGATAGAGATAATCCTAGACATGCAGACAAAGGTTGTCAATGTCACGTTGCGGCTCGCCGCACCTTTGTTAACTTAGGTCGAAGTGACGGCGAAGGTGCCTTGTGGCTTCGGCGTAGTCTTTCTAGTTTCCGGGAGTAATTACCGCATTAGAGCTTGCAAAGCACGCGGGTGCGTCCTGGTCAGCGGTGTTAGTGTTACGGTCGCTGCGACGTCATTCGTGGGCCCGAAGATGAATGAAAGGGGCGCCGCCGCGTTCGGAGAAGTTAGAGAGCACGCAATGAAGTTCACAGTCGTTATGGGCCTTGAGTGTCGCCAAGGCGGCGGATATGTGACGAGGGACTGACAGCTTTTTTTGTAATGCACGCGCCGTGTTGACCAAGGCGGAACAGTATTTTGAAGAGAGGAATAGTTTGGGCACGCTTTAAAAGAGGCCGCCCGAAGGTCGGTTCTTAACATCACACTGAGCTATCTGGTAAGTAGGTTAGTTGAATCACGAGGAAACTTTTGGAATTGGTTAATGTGTAATAAATCGTGGTTTATATTGTTGGTCAGGCCCTTTGTCAAAAACAATTTAAAGTAACAGATATAACAATGTTTTTAATTTACTGCCTGGTGAAGCACAATAGGTGCTTTGAGTTTTCGAACGCCAATATTGTCATTACGACAGGAGTTCTGAAATATAATTCATGTTCTATGTCGTTATTTAATGCCGTAATAGGTGAATTGTAGGTTGTTAATTATGTCTTCGGCAACGACCGTCCTTTGAAAACATTTACAAATATCCATGTTCATTTTAAACGAATCGAAGGTGTCGCTTTAAATGTCACTGCCATAATGTTTTCTATTTCACCTCTGATATTGCCGCACGTGTTATCTTATCTCATTTGATTGAGAGAGGGTCGCAAACTAACGTCACCAGCCCAGAATAATCAGCGCAGCGCAGCAATTAAGGCACTTCTGAGTCTCAAACGTTGCTTTAGTGTCCGGTTATTTGCTTGACATACTTGTAATTACTATTTTGTTTTCACTTCATCTCTGGCAGAATGCAGGCCATGTGGTAAGGGGTTTCAAACTTCCTGTGATATTTCTGCTCTCAGAAGCAAAGTAAATAAAAAATCGGTTGGATGGTTACTGACAAGTTAAGTTTTTTGAGAGCGGGAGGAGACGGCGAAGTTTACGCCACACATTTATCTACATTGGGGTTAACAAAATGCGTGCATTCTAAACGCACTCGCGTAGTTCTTATATAGCATGGCGTTTTGTAACGAACGCTCCAAATACACGGAAAAAGTAAACGCCCGCTTCGCGCTACTCGGCTAACGTGAAGCTTCACAGCGCTCCGCGTCGCTTGGGAAGCGCGCGGAACTCTGCGCGGACGGCGCGCAGATGCACCCTCTCGCACAGCAGCGCCCCAAGCGGGCGCCGCCGCCAGTCATCACGGTCGGGGCCACCTCCGCGCCCGCCCTCAGCACACTAGCCAGTATATTCTAGGCACTATAATAAGGAGCCGCCGACCGAAGCGCCCCCACTGCGCGTTGGCCGCCGTCGGAAGCGTGGCGGCGAGGCTCCTACACTCACGACGGGCGGCTTTCCCGCAGATATCCGGATAACAAAGATGGCGGGCGGTCGCGCAAGCTCTCTGTACAGGAACTCTATCTCGCAGCCGACAGCAGCGCCGCCGCATCGGGATGAATTCTCGTTGCCTCTCCGGCGCGCCGATGCTGACACCTCCCCTTCTAGCCACCATGGGTGTAGCCCGAAAGAACCCATTCCCGTTTGACCTCGTCCCGTTTGAACCCATTCCCGAAACGCCCATACTGCTTAACCCGTCCCGTGTGCGCCCGCTCCCGTAACGACCTTCCCGTTTGGGCGCTTCCTGTTTCAGCCCGTTCCCAAAACGCCCTTCCCGTTTCAACCCACTCCCAAAGCGCCCTTCTCAATTGAACCCGCATCGTTCCAACCCATTTGAATATCTGAAAATCTGCGTTACCGTCTTCAAAATTGTCCCCCAAAATGTGCTTACAAGCAACGGGTCATGCACTAAAAACTTGTATGCAGCAATTTATCCGGAATCGACCGATATTTCCGGCCGATAAAAGTTTCCGAATGCCTTAGGCCGATACTGCCCTCTTGACACAATATTTGTAGCTGCGAAAGTGTACTAGAAAGATACCCAATATCTTGGGCAATGCACGCATTGGATTTTTATGCAGTTGGTGTCCGTACGCGTGGCTGAAATTTAGTTAACAGCTGTTCTTACGCTCATTTTTGGAGCGTAGCCTTTTCCTCGGGTTCGAGAGATCTATAGATAAAATATGTCCATAGGAGGGACTTAAAAAAAGCAAAAATAACGATTGAATGTGTTTATTCAGCCAATTACACATTTTGCGAGAACGCAGGGGGCTCTCTGTCCTGCGTTTTTGTTGCATAAAAGCCTGCGCGGCTTCTTTGTGCAGGCACCGCTGAAGTGTTCGAAGATGCTAGTAGCAACCGCGGAAGTGCTTTCTGCTTTTCATCGTTTTTTTGGGGAAGCCGGGTAGCGCGTCCAGCCGATAAAAATAATCCCAGCCAGGGAAGGGTGGTTAATGCCATTTTGGGGGGAGCCGCACCTTTGTTGTTTCACGTCTATACGGCGCCGAGGGTACCTTGTGACGCCGGCGGAAGGTCTCTCTTAGTGCACTGCACGGGCCCGGGCCGGCCCGAAAGCCCGAGCCCGGCCCGGCCCGTGGGCCGGGCTCGGGCTGGGTAGCACACATTTTCTCGGGCCCGGGCCGGGCTCGGGCTTGAACGAAAAATGTTTCGGGCCTTGCCGGCCCGAGCCGGCCCGAGCAGTGCCTGAGGCACGGCAGTGGAGTGACGCTAATTCTAAATTGTTGATAGCAAGAAGTTTTCCGATCGACATTTAAGGTTAACTGAAAAAAAAAGCGAAGTGCAATGTCACTATGGCGCCGTTAAAAAACATGATAAATAGACGATTCCGCTCAGAAAGCCTTCACATCAATTATAAAACAAACAGTCTGGGCCTTATCAGCATAGTGGGAGAGAGCAGGCCAGACGAGGGCACTCCAGATACACAATACAACATGACTGTCTTTCATTTCTGATTTTTGAACTAAAACAAACAGAACAAAGGCGACATAGACTTCGCACTGTCTACTGTTGCCACCTCCGTGGTAGCGAGCGGCTCCTCGGTCACGACGTGTGGCCCTGCATTCCAAGCGCCGGGGCCTCCACAAGAAGCGGGAGACTGAAGAATGGGAGTACAGCTTTTATTTTGAGTGCACGCGTCGAATACACTGCTGTGTACAGGACGGGGGTTGGTGGAATAGGCACGAGAGAGGAGACGCGGGGAGAAGCAGTTATTCACAAAACAACACAAACACATCCCCTGACGCTGGGAGCCGTAAAGATTCCGTCGCCGGGGTCCGCCTCACAGAAGTTCCACGAAGGGTCGCACGGCCCGCGTCGTCGCTTTGTCTCGAACGGTTGCCGGAACCCCCCCCGGTGGTGGCGCGCTGGCTCGAAGTCGTCGTCGAACAAAATAAATGGGTCAGTCACAGCGCACATGCGCGGCCGCAGCGTCGTCGGGATGCTACGGGTCCGTGGAGGGCGAAACCAAACCCTACTGCAGCGGTTCCTCCACTTCGGAAAGCAAGCTGTCACCCAAAAATGCCGAGGCAAGGCAGACAAGATTTGTTGCCATCAGCTGCTGCCTTCAAGGTCCGCACACCCCCATTCTTTTGCCGAAAGTAGGAGCGCCGGACGCCCATGTTTTCGTATGGGCGGTAGTCACAACCGTGCATAGTTTCGGGGACCAATTTTCGAAGCAGAGCCAATGTTTCGGATAAAAAGTTTTAAAACCATGATTCAAGGCAGAAAATAAAACAAACGCAGACAAAATAATGCTGCCTTCATCACTGAAGGAAAAAAAATGAAGTCATGAAAGCGGACGCGTCATCTGCTCAAATTTCAGGCGCGTTCGTGTATGGACCCGAATTGAACCCGTGGCGCAATCTCCGAGTTTCTTTAGCAACAGATAGTAAAAGCAAAATGCTGTCAAATATTCCAGCAGTAAATGTACGTAAACTTAGTCTGTTGAGTCAACACTAACAAAATCCTAATTATATTATTGTGATCACAGTATTTCCCATTCATTACTTTGATCAGCATTGCGCACTACTTTTCTCGTCGCAAGAAGCGCCCTATTACGCTCTCAAGCCGTGGCAGTCATATAGTTTGAAATGGAGTTATATAATGGAAGGGAAGAAAACGGGTGGCACGCAGGGGCCGCAGGTCGGCTCCCAATGCGTGCCTCCACGTGGCGGCGGTGTTGGTATAGGCGCGCAACGACTTCGTGCGATACGAAACGCTGTAACGCGAACTTGAGAACTGCGACCGCTACTACGATTATCGTCCCGTCTACCACGCCGGCTGTCTGCGCTTACCGCGCCTCTAGCTGAAGCGCACAAAATAAAGTTGTTCTCTGTCTCTTCCTACTTCCCCTCAAGCTGCCGGTAGACCCGCTAAGTGGGCCTCGTCGAGCAAACGCGCTTGATGTGAGAGTTCCAGCCCACGGACCTGTGACAGGAAAAATAATGGCCGTTTATTTTGACACCCTCTATTGAACAGGGCCTCGGGCCCTTCTTCGTTCCGAGGGGCTTTCGTAGGCAGCCGCTTCCTTCCGCGCCCCGAAGACAATTCCGGTTCTCCCTTTCTTCTGTTTAGGGCTCGAGTCGCGCACACCGCCCCAGCAGCGCGGTTCTGAGAACCCGACTTTGGCTCCGGCTGAAGCTCGCTGCACCCGAATTCCACCGCCCTCGCACATGGCCTTTCCCTAACAGCCGGAGGCACAATATAGGGCGGTCAAAACAATTGCTTCTCTTCGGCCTTGCCTCGCCACGATGTCGCTCTGAGGTGACAAGGGTAGGGAGCGCCGTATGTTTGGCAGGCGGCCCAGAGTTCTTAACGGCCGAAGAGGTTCGCGAGTCGGCGAGAGTCCTGCACGCGACACACTGCGCCGCGCATTTCACGCCTTCCATTAGTTGAAAAGTTCTATACTGCCACTCGCTGCCCCAGTGGCTGCAACGAAAGGTGGTGCACCATCGGCGACGCCCGGCGAGCTTAAGCACGGCTTATCCTGCGGGAACTACAAGCTTGTGCAGAAGACGAACTCCAAGAGCTCTGTGTGGGAAAAATTTCTCACCGTCGTGGACTCCAGAACGTCAGTGCCCGAAGGACATGTTCAGTGTCGGTTGTGCAAATCTTTCTTCGTCTACGATTCTGCAAAGACCGGGACGTCCCATCTCAGTCGTCACAAGTGCAAGGTTTCATCGAACAGCGCAAGTATTTCTTCTTTTTTCGCACCTCAATGCCCTAAACCTTCGGTGCCCACGGACGTAAAGGAGAAAGTGACAATCGCGTGTGCGCGCCTTTGTGCGAAAGACATGCGACCCTTTGATGTAGTCAGTGGCAGCCGCTTCAAGGCAGTTGCAGAGGAGCTGATTAAAATTGGTGCTAGATACGGCAACGTGAACGCTCAAGATATCCTGCCTCATCCCACAACTGTGTCGCGAAAAGTCGCCGAACTTGCCGGGGCTTTAAGAGACGGCATCATGCCCGAGATCCAACTTGCGCTCAGTGAAAGCAGGTGCGCAATAACAACTGACATGTGGACAGATGATTTCAGGAAGATCGCCTACACGACAGCTACGGCGCATTATATCGATTCTAAGTGGAGCATGCACTGCCGCGTTGTGTTCACGTGCGACTTTCCGAATGAACGGAAAACCGAGGACAACATTCGGAAGGAACTAGTACGAAGGTTCATGAAGCTGGGAGTGTGTGATGCCACTTTGAAAAAAGCAACGTTCGTAACCGACCAAGGAGCAAACATTGTGTGCGCATTGCAGACCTATGACAGAATAGATTGTAGCGCACACGTCCTCAACACTGTTCTGCGAAACACGTTTGCCGAGGAATTTGTCGCCAATGAGGTTCCGTTGGTTAGCGAAACGGTACAGGCGACTAAAGCCGTCGTGACTTTTTTGAAGCAAAGTGGCTTAGCCAGCCAGCTAAAGCAAAGTGTCAGTCAAGAAGTCCCCACCAGGTGGAACTCAAAGGTATCCATGCTAAAGTCTGTCTGCTCCCAGTTCGAGGAGATAGAAGGTCTACTGGAATCAAGGAACAACCCTATAATGGAAAGTGTCAACAAGTCAACACTCAACGATTTAATCGAGTTCCTGCAACCTTTCAAAGATGCTAGCGACGCACTCGAGGAGGAAAAACGCCCAACACTTCCTTTGGTCGTGCTCTACGCCTCCGCGTTGAGGAAACATCTTGAAGCTGCTCCGGTGTCTGCAGTAGAAGCAGTGGAAATCGAGAAACTAAAGGCCCGTGCTCGTCACTTCCTGAACACAAAGCTCAAAATTTCCCTCCTTCACAAGACCGCCACATTCCTCTGGCCTCAATTCCGCCAACTGCGCATGTTGCCCGAGGACGAGCGCCTTGAAGTGTACGCGCACGTAAGAGAGCTGCTTGCCCGTATCACTGAAGCAATGAGCCAAGGTGGTGAAGATGAAACGAACAATGACGTTCGAGAGCCCGCTGCGAAAAGAAGGTGCCTTGGTCTGTTTTTAGACTGGTGTGACAAGGAGGACGACAAGACACCTACAGATGAAATGGAGGAGTATCTGTATGGCAAGAAGGAGTACTCGTGCTCAGGCGTGTCTGATCTGTGTGACTTTTGGAGAGAGCACGAGAAGGAATTCCCGAAACTGGCCCTTCTGTCCAAACGCATCCTGTGCATCCCTGCCACAAGTGCTAGCAGCGAGCGGAACTTCAGTGCCGCGGGCTACATTATGCAAGCAAGACGCACCTGCCTGAAGAAAGAGTCCATGGATAATTTATTGTTTCTCCACAAAAACATGTAGCAAGGAGCGAGAACTGGAAACAAACGTGCAATATATGTCCAAGTGTTGCATAAATAAACATAATCACTTTTCTCAGAATCATTTTAAGAATTCTCAGTGTGCCTTGATTTCGCGGACTGTCACAAATGAAGTGCATATTTCACCGCTACTCACAAAAATACAGCTTCTAAGTCCCGATATTTAAGTTGTGCAAAAAGCGGTCCAAGTATAAAAATTTAAATCCGAAGTAGTCGCTTTATGCTTACGCTTTTAGGTTAAAACCGCAAACGTTTTCGGGCTCATGATTATAGCCTTTTGGACTCGGGCTGATACTTATAAAGTCTGGCGGAGATGGACTTATTTCATTAAATTCTACTGGACTCGGGTCGGGCTCGGGCTGATATTTTAAATTTTTGTCGGGCTCAGGCCGGGCTCGGGCTCGCATTTAAAAAATTTGTCGGGCTCGGGCGGGCTCGGGCTCCCGTTTTAAAAACTTGTCGGGGCCGGGCCGGGCCTAGAAATTCCGGCACGTGCAGTGCTCTAGTCTCTCTAGTTGCCGGGGGTAATTACCGCATTACAGCATGCAAAGAGCGGGTGCGTCCTGGTCGGTGGGGTCATCCTCGATGCGCCGTCATTCGTGGGGCTAGAGATAAATATTGAGAAAGGCCCGCCGTGGCGCTTCTAAATGTTGCACCGGCCAAGGTACGCAGTGAGGTTCGAATTCGTAACAGGTCTACAGTGTCACTGCTACAACGGATATATGTGACGAGGGACTGACAGCTCCGTTTGTAATGGACACGCCTGGTTGACAAAGCCGGGAATGTCTTCAGCGCTGAGCATATTTTTGGCGCGCGTCGCAGAGGCCGCCCGAGGGTCGATGGTCAGCGCTCGGAGTTGGTATGGGTCGGTTGGTTTTTATTAGTTATTTACTCGTCCTTTGCCGATTACCTTGAAGCTTGAGTTAAAGTTAGCTCTAGAGTGTGGATAAAATAATTGTTTGTGTCAAACCTCTGGTTGACGTGTTCGTGTGTGTTAGTTGTCCCTCCTCACACTCTTTCGGTACACGGCCATGATGGCGTCGTTTTAATGTAATAAAACTTAAGTGTCTGGAATTTTTTTTTTTTTGGGGGGGGGGGTCTAAAGAAGCTAGAGACGAGGGTCAGTCGACCGGACAAGAGCAAAGGAGGGCAGACGCCGGGAGACCCTCGCGACCTAAATATGTTTAGTTTAGGTATTTCGCTGTTTTCGAGTAAATTGTGCAGATTTTTTAATTGGTAGGACTTGAATTGTAACCAAATTTCGTCATCTGTAGATTCAAAAAGTGAACCCCAGGTTTGAAAAGCAGTCAAGGACTCTGGCTGTACTGAGCATGCTATCGCAGCGGCTGTGAACAAACGGAAGTAAAGGAAGAGCATCATGAAAGTGTTTTGGGCACGTTATTCCTGGGAACGGGCTAAATAGGAAAATACGAAAGGGGAAGGTTCTTTCGCGCCGGGTTGAAATGGGAAGGAACAAACGGGAAGGTTGAAATGGGAATGGGTTCAAACGGGAACAGGCGAAGTGGGAAAGGGCGAAAGGGGAAGGGTGTTTTGCGCCGGGTTGAAACGGGAGGGAACAAGCGGGGAGGGTAAAATGGGAATGGGTTCAAACGGGAACCTCCCTTCTAGCCACCATACCCGCGCGTAACGTTTCCCGCGTCGTTCAACGATTTTCTACAGGGACCGGGCAGCTGGACGGGTGGCGCCACCACTCGGCGCTCTCCTCGTTAGTGGAATGAGCCGGTGCAGTGGACTACATAGCCTCCCGTTGTTTTTGTCGTGTTTGCTTCGGTACTTGAATGTTTTGGTGGTGTTGGGAGCAGACATGTGAGATGAAACGAAGTGTAGACAGATGTGTTGGGTTCTTAGATGCAATAACGGCTACATAAACTTGTCGGACGCCTCAAAAGTTGGGTATCGGCTACAATGGCATGAGTGCTTTTTGCAGCGATCTGCGCTTGGCTCCACCCGGTCTGAGTACGACTAAAACTACTATTATTAGTATTCATTTCTTCTTAAATGCACTAACGGCTACATAAGCATATTTGACGCATCTAAGTTTGGGAACGGGCTACACTGAAATGAGCGCCTTTTGCAGCACTCTGCGCGTGGCTCTGCGCGATCTGAGTAGGAATAAAACTATTAGGAATATTAGTTTTCATTTCTACCGCTTTAAACACTTTAAATGATCTTCAGTGGTTTCGAATACTATGGTTTCCACGCCAGCCTTAGCGCTGGGATACCTCGATACGTGTGCTTTGAAGAGAAAGGCACTTGCGTGCGAGATGGATTACCCGTAGAAATGTTGCGGTAGTTTACACTTTCTTTCTGTAACCGTGAGCTTTGTGCCTTCGGTTTTGGTGAGCGACACTGTGACAGCATGTGAGCCTGAAAGCCGAAGTGGAACTCACGTTCGTGGTGGTCATTTTATCAAGAGCCAAAGTTATTCACCCACCCAACAACCCAAACCATCCCTCCTCCGCTTACCGTTTTACTACCTGCGTGGAACAAAGGCTGGCACCGATAGTTAAAAAATGTGGCAGTGTCAACGCCAGCCGGTGTTTTTTAACGCTTAAGTATTCTTTACAGAGTACCTAAAAAAATCGTGTAATGCCTTGTGAAGACACCGAAAACGCGCGATTAGTTGCCTCAAATAGGGGTGCATCAGCGCGAGTCCTCCAGCACAGACACATTTCCGACACGCTGGAAAAAGTTTAGATTTGGAGAGGGGCGCATGGAAGTTAAAAATTAAACAGCAAAATCATCTAGCCCTCCGCCTAATGATTACGATGGTTGAACGCAAAGCTTTCTTCGTGCGAAATCGAATGGGAAATGGTCAAAGTCAAGGACGCTGCAATCAAAAGATCAAACTGCGTGCTGGTCAAATTCGAAGCTCAACTAGTCAAAGTTTAAATCCAGAAGGCAACCCAGGAAACCCATACAAGAAAGTTTTGCTATAAACCATCATCGTCGCTAGACGGAAGAGTGCATGATTTTTCAAGCGTAGGTGGCGCAGCTTGTAAACCGACCGCAGCATTAAGTTGTGAATCTGAGTATACAGGTTTCGGGCACCCTCCCGTCTTGCGTCCTCCAGCCACGCAGGAATTGGTTTTTGAAAAACCATTTACCGATTAGCCAGCAACCATTGCAATTCGTGTAAAGCAATGCTTCTCCACGAAATCAAGAACATTCTGCTATCATGCGGTATTTATTCTGTAAACGATTCCCGATGACTGTACTAAGAACATTTCTGCGAAATTAAACACGTTTCAGCCGTAGTTAGTGAAGTTACGGAAGCGTCGTCCATCACAATTTATGTTTTGAGGTAAATCTTACAAGGCACCCCCAACTTTGTCTTTCGCTTGTGCACGACGCCGTTTCGTCGTCAACTGCCAAAGGCCAGCGCCGCAGCATTCCTGGATCGGTTGCACACACCGGCTCTGTGGGAGCATTTAGCTGCAATACACTCCTCGATACGCGAAACTGCATGCAGGCATGAAAAAATTGCATGAAGGAACGGGCTTTAATTCACTTCCAGCTTGACTTCCAGCTTGGCGCATTGAGCGTCGACTGCTATTCGTAAATACTGAGTATACGAGCGTAAATCACACACATGGCATGCCTCGTAGAGGTCACCCCCACGCTTAAGATTTACCTATCAGAAAAAAAAGCCCGTAGGGTTATGTACGCTTTGCAAGACTCACCGCAGAGAAACCACAGAAAGCCATGCACATAACTCTGCGCTGACCGCCACCGGCATTCCACTGACGAGCGGTTCGCCACGGGCCGCGCTGTTTGCTGAAGCGACGGTGGTGCCATACAACGGCCGTCCGGTCCCTATAGTGGTAAGTGGTTTTGTTAATTGTTCAATCACTTGTTTTGCTGGGCCTTACCTCTTGACCTTGTGCTGTGTGTAAAATTATACAATTTCCATTCTTTTGTCCTAGGCTCCTTATATCCGCCACAGTTAGGCGCGAAAATTTTCAGACAAAAGACGTGCTTACTAGTTCGGAACCGTGGCTTCGAACTTATCGCTAATGCGTGTCTGCCACGCACGACACCGTGTACGGTGGTGGGAATGCATATTCTTCAGCATCGGTTTTTTTGGCGAAGAAGCGTCCGCTTGTCTCATCTATGCTGACGAGGTACTGCAGGAGTGTTTGTAGCTGGGCTAGTTGGTTCATTGCACGGATCGAACAGCGCTAATACGGGACAAAGTGAAGCGAAACAACCACGGGAGCTGATTAACCGCTGTTTATATTATTTATAGCGGAACAAAGCAATCATGGTTATCTGTGTGCGCAACCTAAATTGATCACTTTCTCAGTGAATACGGCATCATTTGCTGCCGGACAAGCGCTGGGGGCGCTATAAAACGCGAAATCTTTCGAATAAAACAAACTTGTATTCTGTCTTCATGGCTCCTTTAAAGGCCAGTTGGAGAGAGCGAAGTGGGCGCTCCTATTTATCTTTCTCCTATTTATCTTTCTCCTATTGTCACGGGACACCTAGGCGGCCAATACCCCATACAGCCGCGGCTCATCAGAGAAGACAACGAGGGCGACGAAGAAGTGGTTAGGTCCCAGCGCGCGCGGTTATGGCCGCATTCCAAATTCTGTAAATAGATTGTTGCTCATCCTTCAACCGTCGTTCTAGTCATTGGCTCTGCCGCCACGTTACACTATTTATCTTTCCCCAAAAAGCGCCCTCCCCCTCCACAGCCGCTGAATCAAAACCAGCGTCTTTCTCACTGTCTCCACGTATAGTTTAGTGGGGTCCCACCAAACTTGCGGTATTCGGGGCAGGAGTATTCACACAAATATTCATATCGCTCGTTCTGTGTTGGAGTGCGTGTCCGATTCGGTAGATCAGGTGGCCCTAATACAAATTGACTTGCAAAAGCGTTTGATCGGGTTTCTCATGATTTCTTATTCGCACTTTTGGCAGCAGTCAACTTAGGTGATGTGTTATATAAGAGCATCAAGCTGTGCTATGATCGGTGCAGTACACAGCATATCGTCAATCGGATTCTGTCTGAGCCGATTGCGATCAAGTCGTCTGTCAGGCAAGGCTGCCCCCTGTCACCGTTGCTGTTTGCATTGTACCTCGAGCCTCTTTGTCTCAGCATTCAGCAGAGTCAAAGAGTGAAAGGTTTTCGCTTACAATCGTGCGAAGTTAAGGTGCTTGCTTATGCAGATGATATAGCGTATTTTTGCGCCGACAAAAGGAGTGTCCAGGAAGCCCTTACAGTGACTAAGCATTTCTGCGATGTGTCTGGAGCGGATGTCAATATGGAAAAAACTAAGGATTTTGGATCGGACAATGGGGAACAAAACCACCCAGATTCGCTGGTATTATTTGGGATAGTGCCCCACTTCAGTACCTCGGCGTGCCGTTACATCAAATACGGAACACAGGGCCTCATTGGTCATCAGCGCTAACGCAAGTTAAGCGCGCATCGCAGGCATGGAATGGGCACGACCTCTCTGTGTTTGCACGTGCAAGAGTGTGTAACGTCTTCCTTGCCACAAAGCTCCTTTATGTGCTTCAAGTGCTTCACTGTGCGCGAGCAAAAGTACAGGCCCTACATAGAGTTTTTGCAACATTTGTGTGGGGATCTCAATGGGAACCTATGCCGTGGGACAACTTGTTTCTTCCTTTAAAGGCAGGGGGTGTTGGGCTCATGCATTTGTTTGTGTGCCAACTTGTGTCTCGTTTTTTATTCTACAAATTGATTGATCACCCACTTTTACTAACTGTACTTCAGCAGCGCATAAGTTTCCATTTGCCTTTTTTGCTTGTATGTACGGGCGAAGTCAATACGAAGCCTCCATGGGGATTTCTCAAAGAGGTCGTGGAGTCATTTAACTTTCTTACCGCGCGGTTTTCCTTGGAATATCTGTTCAGCATGTCAAGGAAAACTATGACGAACACTCTTATTGAAAGTCTATTCCCGATGCCTGTTTATCGCCAGTCTTACTTAGGCCACCAGAAAAGCAATGTTTTAAAACGCGTAATGAGCATGTGTATCCCGCCAAATGCAAAAACATTTTTCTTCAAGCTTCATTCTTCCACACTCCCAGTTAAGACATGGCTGCGCGAAAAAGGAATGTCTATTTCTTGGTCGGACAATTGTCGCCTCTGTAATCAACCAGAGACAATTGATCATTGTTTTGTGTTGTGCCGGGACGCTGTGTTCTTCTGGGACGTTTTGCAGCGGACACTAAAAAAGGACATTGACATCACCCCGTACACCATTTGAAGATGTTAATGTGGTGCCATATGACGTTTTCGTTCTCCTAGGATTGTTTAGCTTGTGGAAGTGCCGCATGACTGATCGGCATGCGGAACCCCCTAGGCCGACCAAGTGCACTTTTCGGGAACAGGCGGCGTTGGTGCGGAGCATTTATGCTGCGCAGAGTGAACCACCAGAGTGGCTGCCTCTTTTGGATGCGTGTGTTTGCTTGCCTGAGTTTTGATCTTTGTTCGACTGATGTCCTTGCCCTTTGCTGTCTGTTAGTGTTTATATTGTGTGTTAAGTGTCTTGTCTGTTGAAATTTTCTAAAATTTCCATGCATTAAAGGAAAAAAAAAAGTGGGCGTAGCTTCGTCGCTACGACGACGGGCTCTCTTCGGGTCCAGGTTCGATCCCTGGCGATGCCAGTAGTTTTATTTAGCCTGGTTATTTATTTTATTTAGTTTTATTTAGTTACTTAGCCTGGTAGAGGTAGAAAGCTTTGCTTTAAAAACGCTATACAATAATTATGGGATGCTGCATAAAGATGACAACAATTTACACAATACCAGTAGACGGTGTAGAGTCGAAAGCTTTATGACAGTGAACACGGGAGCGCGTGCCGCTCAATGCATGCAGAGCGCTCTGGTGAGCGGCTGGCGTGCTCTCGCAGTTCGTGCGGTTGGCGGGCGCACTCCCTGAAAGCGCCTTATCGCGAGGCTGCCTGCTGCATTAGTTACGTTACGGAGGATAACGCATCTTTTACCACCCAATCCGGCAGCGAAAAGCAAACGTTTTAATGGGTTCGCTCTCTTTCGCGCTTGATAAAAAGCCCCTCATCGGCACATGCCTTCGCTGGAATCGTTTCCCGATATCTAGCGCAGCTGTCGCAGCACACAACAGCACAATCAACCATTGTCAGGGAGTGGATCCGCCAAATGTACGAACCATCCCATTGCTAGACCGGCCTGCGTGCACTGAGCGACACGCGCTCCCGTGTTTACTGTCATCAAGCTTTCCACTGTACGCGGGAGTTTGCGACAATGGTAAATGCAACAACTCCGTTCGAGAACGATTCCTGCACGTTGAAGGGAAGCGGACACGTCGTAAAACTTGTGAACTAAACGTACGTAGATGTCATCTGCAAAGTTTTCACAATCATCACACTACCGATTTAACTGCACCAATAACGAAGCGCATCCAACGAATTTCCTAACGTGTGGACCACGCAAAAAAAAAGTGAATTTTCGCCTACTTCCTTTCTTGCCTTTATCTAACCCTTTGGGACTGTGACGCGGAAGGGCTGAATTGAATTGAATTTATTCAAGCATAAAGATAAAACACAAGATGGAAACATTACAGGAGGAGGTTCCAAAGTCAGTGACTGTCGGGGGAACCTCCTATATCTAGTCGGTGGGGTAATGGTGCGACAAGGGCTCAGTGGTTTAGACTTGTACAAAACGAGTGAAATCAACATCAGTATAAAAATAAGCAAACTGATACGTCTTAAATATTGTCACATGAACATAACAGGTTAAAGAATATACATATGGGTTTCCAGACATGCTGACAAAAGTGCACAATAAAGAAAAAAACGAAAGCATGTGTACAATAAATAGAAAAAAAATGTTACGGAATGTATATTTATTTATTTACAATACTGCCACTCTCATTCGAGAGCATAGCAGGAGGGCGTACATAATGTGCGTGCAAGAAACGTATGAATCTGCAGGCTTGCTTCATGAGAAAGAAGAAAAAAGAACATATGCACTCAAAGACACAAATAATTACATAACTTTACACATACACGCACCTATATTGCAAGCTGTAGTAACAAGAAGAAAAAATAAACCAAAGAAACAAGTCCATCAAAAAGGTAAGAATAGTGCCACTACAAAGCTGCAGCAACAAAATACTCAAGAAATGAACAGATTTGAAAGCTGGAAATGCTACACGTGTGCTGTTCGGTTCGCGCAACAATAAGTGTTATTCCTTCACTGACTAATCTAGCATTTTGACGAACTTAGATAACGAGTCAGTGCTTGTTATCACCGAGTCCAGTTTGTTCCACTCGCGTATTGCCATGGAAAAAAAAGAGTTGCATATTCCAGAAACGTGTCGTTACTACAGGAATATTCACATATGGTGCGGTCGTGTTTGTGACGTGTAGGGCGGGTCTGAGAAAAAGATATGTATTTATGCGTATCAATCTTGTAACTGTTCTGAATTAGCTGGAACAAGGCGAGTTAGGCGAGCGTGCCTCGCTCTAAGTGACAAACTTTTTATTCCTGAAACAGCCAAGAGGTTAGTGGGAGAGTCAGTCCGTTTATATTTGTTGTGGATGAACCTTATTGCCTTTCGTTGGACACTTTCAATCTTTTTAATGAGGGTAGTCGAGTGCGGAAACCATATAGTGTTTGCATATTCCAGAAGCGGTCTTACGAATGTTCTATAAGCTAACAGCTTGGTAGGAGTGGGGGACGTCTTTAGGCATCGTTTTAGGTAGAACAGTTTGCGCAACGCGGCGGCGGTAATATTTGTGATGTGTGTATCCCATCTAAGATCGGAAGTAAGCGTAATTCCTAAATACTTGTGTTGCGAAACCTTACTTAAGGGTATGCCATTAATGAAGTATGTAAACGTAGAAGGCTGTTTTTTTGTTGAAATGGTCATGGCAACGGATTTTTTTAATGTTTATGGTCATTTGCCAGTCACAACCAGGGTGTCGAACCGGAATTTTTTCGGGTTCGGTTCGGGTTCGGGTTCAAGCCTTTCGGGTTCAGTTCCGGTTCGGTTCCGGAGCACCATTTCGTTCCGGTTCGAACCGGTTCGAACCGGTTCGAACCAGTTCAAACGGGTTCAAACGGGTTCGGAGAAAAAGAGCAAGAGTGTTATTTGTGTTTAATTTTTTTAGTGCTGCGTTTTCGTATCATTGTAACGTCGGTATATAAACAAATTCATATTCTATGTTTCTTTGCGCAAACGTTCTCATTTTGGCAATTCAAAAAGACCCTGCAACCCTTTTTGCAATTTTTTCGAAATCTCAAATGCTTCCGGAACGTAGTCAACGAACACGTGCAATACTAAGATTATAGAGGGTGGCAAAACACCTCAGCCAAAAATTACCGTTCTATATCTATTAGGCAACTTGTAAACTTGCTCAAAAGATTTTTCTCTCTTTCCCTTCTTCGACCGCCGGAAAAACACCATTACAGCAATGGAGGGGCTATTGGCCGGCTTTCCTTCAGCTGCAGCAATGAACGCATTCTATAGCCACGTAATAAAATTGGAGATGCTTGCACTACATAAGTCGCGCAAGGCCTGGAGGATTTCTTTCTATGTAAGCACTGAAGGACACACCGCCACTTATCAGTAGGTTTGAAATTGTTCATTTACATGTTCCGTTGTCGTGATTCACTGCGGTAGTAGTAGTCATCGTCAAATCCATCTATAGCGTCGTCTTCATCACGCACGACTGGCGGCCCAGGATCGCTTTGTCCGCACACTTTCACATGTGTTCGAAAGTGGAGCGCGTCAACACGTGCTAGAACCAGTGGCAACCGGGTCCGCGAACTATGCGTCTGTAGCGCGAGCTGTCTTGTGCATCCCCCTTGAGGCGCGGTCGCACATGAACTGCTTTCTTTGTATTTTAAAGACGATAGTCTTTCTTGGGCTACTTAAACCCAGAAATTTTAGTCTGTCTGTATGTCTGTATGTCTGTCCATCTGTCTGTCTGTGACTCGATTCAGCCACCCGGCCAAAGCAAAACAATGCCGGCGCAATAGTCTTATATAGTCAGTGCTAAATCTACCCGTCTATGTCCGGTGGAATGTTCATACTTGTCAACATTGTGGAAGAAGAACAAGACATTACGCAAATATGAGACAACAGATCAATACAGAAGTGATATTTGCAGTGTTCCTTTATAAAAATTCAAACATGCTTGACTTTTGAGAAATTAAATACTTCATCAACTGCAGAAAAAGAATTCACTCCGCCGTTGCCTGCTGTCGCCCGCGCCACTATAGCTTCTGGTGCCATTCTAAGAAATCAACCGGCAACAGTTACGCAAGGTTCCACTAGATAGTTTCCACGTTCTGCTTGCAACGCACGTGGAGTAGGGAAACGCGGTTCTATAAACGTTGAAGTAGGGCCCCTCGATTAACGCGCGTCTTCGCCGTATACGGCAGCGTTCGCATCGAGACACCCGGTTTGGAGCAGTGGAACGCGGGGAATTTAAAATGATTTAAGCAAACATTTGGCGTCTTTACCTTGGGAGGAGCGCGACGCAAGAGGAACAACATGAGAGGTGAGCGGTAAAGCGAAGGGAGGCATTAACTTCGCAAAAGCCGATAAGGACTATCGTCTTTTGACGTCATTTGCAACGAAAGGAGCAGATACGCGGCCAATTTTTTTCCGAGCACCACGCGCAAGCCTGGACGATGCCAGGCGCTTCACGTAAGGCGCCTGCTCACGTGCGCGGTAAGCGGCTGGATTAACTATGACCCGGGGGTTTTCTGATGACGCCGCACACATTACAGCCAGCAACAGCAGCTTCGATGTTCAAAATGGTGCAGGCTGGAGAAACAGCGGAGCTGAGGGTCATCCTCGCTTTTTCGTATCATGCTCTTTTCCTAAGCTTTGCTGGGCTCCGCTCAGTTTTTTACGTTTCGGGATGTTCTTGCTAGGCTAGACTAAGTGTTGAGGGGTGAGGCCAAGTTTACCCGGTTTTTACAAGGCCGTTCCGGTCGGTCCCCAACACTAACAGCGGATCCTAGGGGGAAGAAGCAAGATCGACCTTCAGATGGACTATTTCTCCAGCCTTGCGCGACTAGTGTAGCTGCGCCAATTTGTTTTTGCGTTTTAGTAGCCCGAAAAATACTCTCACCTTCAAGAGGGTATATAGTAAAGGGTGCGCACACGCATATGCCCCTTGTGCTAACACTCGAGCAGGCGCGAAAGCCGGCTTCACTGTTATACAATATTTTCTGTGGTGGTGCACCAATTACGGGCAGCGCAGGTTTCGTCCTTAGTATTTTTTTTTGCGGACGCCACCGAACCAGGTTCAAGCTTAAGTAGCTCCGCTGTTTAAAGAAAGCCACAAAAGCAATGCAGAAATGAAAGGCGTATCTGCTGCGACGAGCAAAGCAGGCAGCACCGCTCCGTGCCGCGATACCTAGAGCTTTCGCAGTGCTTCCAGACGCGAAGGAAAGAGTGAACGCGTCCGTCTATATACCATCTTTTTTTTTTGGTTCCATCGAGTGTCGCCGTGGTGCGGCTTTGCGTCCCACACCCCTCCTGGGTGGCTGGTGACGAGCCACCGCTCGTCTCCAAATCACGCATCCTCGCCGAAATCTCTTCCCTGATGGGCAGGCAGGCAGACAGGTGTAATTTACTGACAAGCGGGCACTCTTTTGGCAGGACAGGCAATTTCTCTGGGTAGCAGAGAGCCTGCCCGACCTCCATCGTATTTGATACCATCAAATAACCACAAGAGCACGCCCGCACACACGCGTATTTTTGCACAATAAGGCAAAAAATTTCGCATTAAAAAAATTGGTTTATCTGCTACGCTTTTTAAGTACCTATAGCTTCCGCTGACCAAGCAACGTAAGCGCTTTGTATCATCGTCCGGCATACCCTTCCATCCAGGAAAAGATCCACTCCAACGCAAGGACAAGGGCACGCGTTGGGTGACATGCAGGTCGCGGAGCCCCATCGCTAAGTTTTGCAGTTAGGCCCAAAGTTTGCCTTTGAGCGCCGTTTTTAAAACGTGGAAAAGGTTACCTTATTGACCCGTGCCATCGCTCCCCATGTTCCCGAGGGTGATAAGGAGCGCCGCGTCGGGGAGTGCATGGATGCCGTCGTGCGGCCCACAGTCAGGCCCGAAATAAGCTTCAACTGGAACGTTATGGTACATTGCATGGTAAACGATGACCTGAAACTGCTTTTAACGGGTGAAGAAGACTAATTCGTTGTTTTACCGAAAGGTATGTTTTGTGAGCAAGCTTTAAGAGCAGTGCATAAGAATTTGAGAGTTAAAACACCGCTTGTTTGTATCCCCCCCTTCCGTGCCTTCGCCTGCTCTGTTAGGTGCAGGGAACAGCACCAACTAGCCCAGCGTATACAACACTCCAGCAGTTGATGATGTCCTTGGAGGCCTTCACAAGGGGGCAGGGATGCATTCGAATTAATAACACATTGAACGCTTTACACAATATTAAACACCATGTACATGGGAACCACGATGACTAAGCCATGATATGTTGCCTCGGAATATACGTTCAAGCATAACTTATTCGTAATGCTAAAAGAAAATTGGGGAAATGAACAGTATCTAACACAAACTGATAGTATACACTCTTAGCGAAAAAGGAGGAAGAAAGGACTAAGTAGAGCTGTTAGTCCTCGCGAGCGACCGTTGCTTCTCAAAAGGAGTAACTTTGGGAGCGTACATGCCGTGTGCATAATTCGCGGAGTAAATGTTCGTCCCCGCCGATCTAGAGAGCAACGGGACGAAACGCCGAGCAGTTACTCCCCCCTGTAATGGCGTCGCTGCTATGCGACGTGCCGCATATACGTGTCTCATATACGGACAACTTTACATTATATTGAGGGTTATAATAGGAAGAAAAACTGAATGGTTGTGCGACTACACAGTATGCGTAATATTTGGTGGCGCTGTGAGGCAAGTGGTAAAAATATCCTCAGACACAAGGTAGACCACCATAATCAAAAACTAGAAATCATATTTTTAAGGCCCCGGAACCGTTTCGGAACGGTTCCTTCGATTCCTTCTGGTTCGGGTTCAGTTCCAAAATGGCGGAAAAAATATGGGTTCGGTTCAGTTCCGGTTCCGGGCAAAAATTCGGGTTCGGTTCCGGTTTTCGGTTCGGTTCCGGTTCGACACCCTGGTCACAACACCATTCCGTTATTTTACTAAGAGACATGTTAAGCATCAGGTGGTCCGTATAGCTATTAATTTCCTTGTAAATAATGCAGTCATCTGCAAATAATGTGATGTTGCACTCGATATTGAAAGTGATGTCGTTAATAAAAATTAGGAACAAAAGTGGTCCCAGGACTGACCCCTGCGGAACACCGGATGTTACAGGTACGGTCTGAGATGGTGTGTTTTCGAAAACAACTAACTGTGATCTGTTCGTGAGGAAGTCTTCTACCCATGCCGATATTGCGCCTTTGCCAATCACACTTTCCTATTTCCCAATTAATTTAGTATGGCTTACACAATCAAACGCCTTGGAAACATCCAGTAGAATGATGTCCGTTTGCGCGTGGTTGTTAATGGATAGTGCGAGGACGTGAACTACTTCTGTTAGCTGTGTAATAGTTGATAGACCGCTGCGGAAGCCGTGCTGATGAGGTGATAAAAAGTTCACTTTTTCCAAGAAAACAGTTAGATGCCTCAGGATTATGTGCTCAAGTAATTTGCATGACGTGCTTGTTAGTGAAATAGGCCTGAAATTTGAAACGTCGATTTTGTCTCCTGATTTGTGAATTGGTACTACTTTTGCTTTTTTCCAGTCTTTCGGCAGGGTAGATGTTGAAAGCGAGTTGCGAAAAATTCGGCCGAGGTACTTGCTACACCATTCTGCATATCTTTTTAGGAATTCGTTCGGTATGTCATCCGGGCCGGTGGCTTTTTTCGGGTCCAAGTTAAGCAATAGTTGCATAATTCCAGCGTCTCTGATGCTAATTTTGTCAGTTCTGTCAGTATTGTGTTGTTTTAAATAAGGTGACATGCCATTATCTGTCGTGAATACCGAGCGGAAGAAATCATTTTGCGCATTCGACTTGGCTAACTTCCCTTCTGCTGTTAGTGTAGACGACGGTTCAGGACTTTTACGAAAATGCCTCCAGAATTTCTGCGGGCTATTTGTGATAAAGTTTGGAAGGGTTACGTTGTAGTAATGCTTTTTTTTCAGTTCCGTGACTGTATTTAATAACTTATGGTTACCTGGCGAGTTGGCGGGGTTGATCCTCGCCGCCCGCCGTAACCTTTTTACTTGACGTTTCGCTTGGATAACTTCTCGATTCATCCATGGGTTTTTTAGGTTGGTTTTTCTGTGTTTCACAGGTATAAAGCTATTTATGCAGTGAAGAACAATGACCTTAAACTGGAGCCACAACAAATTTACATTTGCGGACATATCAGAGGCAGTTTCAAAAAAAGTTTGGAATCCTGGTGCCGCCGGGCACCCACCGGTTTATTTAATGGGTACAGGCGTCCCTGGTCGAGTGCGGACCCTTGAAAGGGGAATCCACGTCTGGAAAGCTGCCTTTACCCTATCGACTATCGAGGGGCCCCTGACCCTTGTCCATCTGGCGGGGCACCCGGCCATCTTGCCGCGTTGCGCCATTGCCGGGGGTGAAAGAGTCTGGCGGCATGTCCTGCCACAGGCGGTTGCGAGTTGAGCGTCCATCGTGGCTGTGGAAGGCACCATGTGAATTCGTGTTCCTTGGTGGCGCCGGGCACCTACCGGTAAAATAGGTACAAGCGACTTCCCGGCCTGGCGCTCGGTTCTGGTGTGGGACTACAACGCTTGGGAAGTTCACCCGGCTTGCACGGGAATTAAATCACCCCTATGGAATGGCGCGTTTGCAAAAACGCAGGAACTCTTTTTTATATGAGGTTTTTTATATGAGGTTTTTATATGAGGGTTTTTATAATATGGTGACAAACTGCACAATAAAGAAAAAAGTATGCGTACCATGAATAAGCAGAAAAAGACAAACGAAAAAAAAGGAATAATACTAGGTGCTACGGATAAAAGACGAGATCAAGTCAAATTAAGTCTTAGGCAGGTAGATCGTTTAAACATTGAACGAAATTGTTTTTAGCGCGGCGATGAAATATGTGTTGACAAGGGGAAATTTTCATGTCATGGGGCAAGATATTCCAGCTTGATACGCCAGCAAATATAGTAGTGAACTTCCCATAAATAGTTCTCGCCTTAGGTAAGAGGAGTTTATTGCGCGTTGAAAATCTACTGCAGTTAGTATTGGCAAGGTGATCACTAGTGACTCCATCTATGTGTGCTTCGCCATGAATGAGTCTGTACATAATTACTAATAGTTTAAGGCTGAATAACTGATGAAGGGGAATGACGTTTAAGTCATGATAAATAGGTTTGGAATGAGAAATAAATGGACTAAATGTCATTAGTCTGATGGCTTGGTTTTGAAGGCGTCGGAGTTGATCGAGATGTGTTGTGTAGGGGTTTCCCCAACACGGCAAGCAATATGACAGGTGACTGTGATTGTAAGCATAGTAGAGGGATCGGATGATATGAGGCTGAAAGTACGCACGTGTCTTGATAATGATGTGAATTCCAAAAGAAACTTTTTGAAGGAGAGAATTTGCGTGGTAGTTAAATTTGAGGTGCATTGTCCAGGATGACGCCTCGGAACTTGGATGTCTCGGTGACCTTCAGAGTATGGCTGTCAATTGTTATTAAAGGTGAGGTATTTATTACAGTTTGAGGGGAGTAGAATAACATCACAGTAGTTTTAGTAGCATTCATGCGTAAAATATTACGGTGGCACCAGAGGTTAACATTATTCAGGTATGTGTTAAGCCGGTATTGAAGTGCAGCTATAGTTTTGTGGGAGGTGTAAATAGGAGTGTCGTCCGCATGTAAGATACATTGTGTGTGATTAAGTACTTTGGTAAGTCGTTCAGGAAGAGTAGAAATAGTAAAAGGCCTATAATCGAATCTTGGGGAACGCCTTTTGTAATAGGTTTAGCGGAGGGAGAAATTCTGTTAATTTGTACCCCTTCTGATCGGTTGGTTAGATAGCCTTCAATAAGTTTATTTATTTATTTATTTATTAAAATACTGTCAAAGCGCGAAGGCGTTACACAGAGGAGTGGTTAACATTTCATACAATATTAGTTACAGCCGTTTTAAATGATGTAGGATCCGGAATGCTGGCGATGGAGGCGGGGAGGTGGTTCCAGTCCTCGCAGGTCTTGGAAATGAACGAGTGAAAGTAGGGGTTTGCGCGACACTGAGGAACCCCTACCTTGAACCTGTGATCGTTTCGTGCGGAGTTGTAGGATGGAGCAGAAATGAGAGCCTGTTTTAGAATGGGGTTAGTAAAGTAAATCTTATGAAAGAGGCACAAGCGCGCAATTTTCCTTCTAGCAGCAAGGTCACTGAGTTTAAGAGATTTAATTGACGTGATGCTAGCAGTTCGTGAGTAGTTTGTGACAATGAATCGAGCAGCCCGGTTCTGAATGGCTTCCAAGGATGAAGACAACACCACCATATGAGGGTCCCAAATAGATGATGCATACTCTAATTTTGATCTAACAAGGGTTTTATATAGTAAGAGTTTTAAAGACACTGGAGCAAGAGCAAAATTACGGCGCAAGAAGCCAAGCATGTGGTTAGCATCATTGGTAACATAATTAATATGTTCATGCCATTGCAGATGAGTGCTAATGTGGACGCCAAGGTACTTATAAGAAGAGACAGAAGATAAATGCACATTGTTAAGTTCGTACGGAAATAGCTCAAACGGGTTATACTACTTAACGCCAGAAGAAACTCTCATGGTACGTTGGACGACGACGACGAAGAAGGAGCGGTCTCTTTGCGTTCTTCCATGCTCGTTGTTTTCGCCTGAATTCGTAATTACCAGCTGGTTTATCCCCTCTTGTGCCTTTTGATCCACGCTGCAACGTCTCTGGCCCCTCCACGGACAGTCGGCAAGCAAGAGGATGACCCCTCGGGGACGTCCTCTGCTTCGGATCCCGCTCACCGGCCGCTAGGCCTAGCACCTCAATCGCAGTCCAATTGGCGGGCACGGCACCGCTCAGCTATGTCCCAGATGTCAGCGCAACTGGCGGTGACCCTTGCTGCTGCAGAAGCGACTACGCACCCGACGCTAGAGGATTTCCCACCAATGGAGGTAACGCCACCGTTCCCGCTACCTCCGGCTGAGCCCTCCAGTTTATCTAAACGTCCGTCTGACCAGGGGGCACCCCAAGTCACTACTGAAGACTCAACTTCACCTGCGGCCAAGCGGGCGTGTTCCTCGGATACAAACAAGCCACTTCAGCGGTCGGATGAGCGCAGTTCACCACCGGCAGCCGCTTCACCCCGTGCAGCGACCGCCGCTCCCCAGGGCTTTACAGCGACGGCCAGCTCCTCCACGTACAAGGTCGCCATCAAACCTCGAGAGCGCTTCAACATCCTGTCTCTTCCAACGAAGGTACTTCAACAGACTCTCGACAGCTGCCTGCAAACCTCTGGATTTACTGGATACGCCTACCACAGTCGCACCAACACTATATCTGTGTGGGTGCCGTCTCTAGAGGCTGTCCAGCGGCTATGCTCCCTACACCGTATTCCACTCGCGGCTGAAAAGCAGCTTACTGTACAAGTGTACCTGCTGTCGGGAAGTGACATCCGGCGATATGTCGTTTCTGGGGTAGATCCCGGCGAGGATCCCGAAGTCCTTCGTGCCAGCCTCCGGTGTGCCTCTCACCAGGTGCTTCTTGCCCGCTACATGGGCTCTGGCCGCACGTGCCTGGTTACTCTGCGTGGCCCACTAGAGCCACCAGAACGACTTTTGTACAATGGCTGCGTACTTCGGCCCCGCCTGTTCAAGGCCGGAGTGGTGCACTGTTACCGATGCTTTCGTCAGGGGCACATGAGCACTTCGTGCCCATCCTCTGCCCCAGAACCACTCGCTACTTCTGAATCGGAACCGCCAGCTAACCCGTCGGCCACGCCGCCAAAGGTCACGTTTCGATGCGGTCTGTGTCGTAGCGATGACCATGACATTACGGACAAGAAATGTCCTACGAAATGCAAAGCTGCACTTGCTAAACGACGAGCGTGGCGACGCCGGTCTGAGCCCAAGGCAATCCATACGTCCAATCGCTTCGAGTGTTTGGCGGAGGATAACGAAGACGCTATGGAGGAAGTCGCTGCAGAGCCGGCAGAGTACATGCAGCCCTCGTACCGCGATGTGCTCCGTCGCTCCTCACGCCGACAGAATAAGCACAAGTTCACTGGAAATGCATCTCCGGTTACAGACGAGCTAGCAGAGGTGGACCAACAGTTGGCTGTGCTGCAAGCTGAGGTCACCAAGCTCAGCCAGCGCCGTGCTCGGCTAATTCGTCGGTCGCAGCGTCAGCCGCCAGAACAACCAAGCCAATCGAGTCAGCCCAGTCTCTCACAACCGAGCCTGCACCAGCAAAAGCCAGTCCCTTCCATCCGCACCCAGCAAGAGCTCCTTCAGTTTGTGGTGCAGCAGCTACAGAATTTGGTGTCTGTGTTAGCAGCCCAACTTCGCTAGACCTCTTATTACTATGCCTGACCCACAATATGTAGTACAGTGGAACTGCCGGGGGCTCACAACGAAGATGGGTGAGCTTCGTGAACGTCTCCGCCTAGGCAAACTTCGAGCTTGGGCGTTCCTGCTCCAAGAGACAAACGGGTTACCTCGCCTCCCCAATTTTAGAGCCTATGCTACGCCTTCCATACCTGATGGGCGCTGTGGCTCCACCACGTCTCCACCAGGCAAAGCCGCAATTTATGTGCACACGGCGTATGCACAAACTCCAATTCCATTAGAAGCATGGTGTACGGCTTGGCAGGAAGTGGTTGCGGTAAAGGTGCAACTGCCCAGGTGTGCAATAATTCTTGTCTCGTGCTATGTGCGACCACACAGCGGACGTGCACCCCGGCTGCGATTGGGGTGGCTAACATCTCTGCGCCGTTCGAACGCTGGCTGTCCCATACTCGTAACGGGTGACTTCAATGCGCCCCATTGCAATTGGGGATACCCTACATCAAGTGAACGCGGATGTACGTTACTTGAACATTTCAACGATGCCCACTTCGCACTTCTAAATGATATATCATGTCCTACGCGTCGATGCACTCATCCCCGGATGCCGCCTTACTCACCCGACTTAACCTGGTGGCTTGGTAGTGCAGTGGTATCTTGGCAGCGAGAGGCCGACTGCTGGGGCAGTGATCATCACCCTATCAGGCTTGGCATTGCCCCGAACTCGACGCGTCGGCTTCGGCGGAGCTACACTATAGTGAACTGGGATGAGTTCCGGTGCAACATCAACGCAACCATGACGGCCCCCAGCACCGACCCCACCACTGTGATTAAAGAGGCTCTGAGCAGTGCCAGTCGGATGACGTGGGTAGAGGAGTCCCGGCCAAAGCCTGACCTCCGACTTTTGCAGCTGTGGGCCCAGCGCAAACAGGCTGAAGTGGCTGCCTCGCGGGATCCCTCGTGTGCGCCGGCTCGAATGCGTTTGCAACGGTTGACCGCTGCGGCCAGACGACACGAGAAACGTCTTTCGCGGCAACGATGGCTTAGCTGGTGTGAGTCGCTCGGCCCTTCGTCCACCACATCGTCTATTTGGCGCACTTTTCGGGCAATGGAATCAGGCGACCGCACCCCGGATGCAGCAGCTAGTGCATGCCTGGCATCAGGCAAGAACCCGGACCAGTTTGCCATCGATGTGGTTCGCGCCTTGTACCCTGCATTTGACATCCTCCCGGCTAGCAACCCGTGCCCGTTTCCTCTACCGAGCCACGTAGGAGCCTCTCCTTCTGATGCCGCGGTCCGTGGAATGCAATCGGCTTTCACCATGGCAGAGTTCCTGGCTGCGATAGACCAGGCGAAAATTCGGTCATCTCCCGGCCCAGACGGCGTTACGTACGAGGTTTATAAGAACCTCGATGATCCGGCCCTGAGCCGTCTCCTCGATTCCATCAATGAGGTGTGGCTCTCGGGCCAAATACCAGAGTCATGGCTCCGGGCAGATATCGTCGCTATACCGAAGCCAGGCAAACCACCCGAGCATCTCCCCAATTTGCGCCCAATCGCATTAATGTGCACCTTGTGGAAACTGTTGGAGCGAATGCTGGCTACGCGACTTCAGTGGTGGATGGACACTTACCGGTGGTACCACCCGGCACAGATTGGGTTCAGACCTCGTCTGGGGACAGAGGATGGACTTGAGCATTTATCATCAATGGTGCTACTGGGCGGCCGGTCTCGCAAAGTGCGGACGTTGCTTGCCATGGACATTCACAAGGCATATGACAACGTCAGCCACAATGCTATCCTGGAAGTTCTCCAAAGCTTACTTGTGCCGGAAAAGGTCCGATCTTTTATCCGGACCTTCTTGACTAAAAGATCATTTTCAGTACGGATTGGTGGAACTAGTTATGGCCATTTTATGCCCGTCCGTGGAGTGCCTCAGGGATCAGTGATTTCACCCTTCCTATTTAACGTAGTTATGCTGCCACTTGCCTGGCATCTTGGCTCCATGCCAGACATACACCTTTTGGTGTACGCGGACGATATTACAGTATGGACTGTCCACCCAGACCTGTCTCAACAAGCCGCGAGCTTGCAACAAGCTTTAATCGACACACAGAAGTGGTGTGAATACGCTGGGCTCTCGCTTTCAGTCGAGAAGACTGCCCTTCTGTCCGTTGCCAATGCTTGGGGCCGTCGTAGATTGGAGATATCCCCGATCGCGCTACAACTATCCGGCCAGCCTGTGCGCACTGCTACCTCTCTTCGCGTGCTGGGATTGGAAATTTCGTCGTCAGGGTCAGCTGCCTTGTGGCTTCGATCTGCCCGCCAACAAGCAGGTCAAATGCTACACCTTATCCGACGCATGTCACAAAAGGCTGGGGGCTCCTGCTTCAAAATAGCCCGACTCTTGGTGCGGGCAATACTTCAGCCTCGACTTATCTATCAGGCTCAATTCCAGCATATGACCCAAGCAGAGTGGGCCCGACTTGAATCAATTAATAGAGCTGCAATGCGGACAATCACCTGCCTCCCTCAAATGACGCCCATACCATCTCTTCAGGCAGAAGCTCAACTGAACACCCTGGATGAGCTTGTACATCAGCGCCGCTCCGCCCGCCAGCACAAACTTAATTTTGTTGCGGAGGCAGCGGCATTGGCAATTTACATGGGCCGTCCTCTACCCGCCTTTCCAGCCCACCCTGTAACTAGGCCGCCCTGGCTATATCATCAAGTGACCGACAACAGGCCGCTAACTAGACTCCACAGTCGGTCGACCGGGAACGCAGACGCGCAGACCGCGGGCGCACCATTACGAGCGGCTGCGAACCAGCCCCAGGTTGTAGAGGCATTTGTGGACGCTGGGGCCCAAGACGGCGTTTTAACTACGGCGATCCAATGTCCCTCTCATTCAGAAGCGAACCAAAACTGCGCTTATGAATCACTTCGCACTTGGCCTTCTATGCTAGCAGAGCTCACAGCCATCCGGGACGGACTGCAAGCGCTACTACCAGCACTTCAAGCCCCTGGAAGTTTTACTGTACAAATGTACACGGACTCAACGGCGGCCATACGGGATTTGCGCCGTGTATCCTCCAACTCGTCCGTTTCAAGAGAGATTCATAAACTGCTGGACACATACCCCTGCCCTCTCCGACTGTCGTGGATCCGGCGTAATACTATCACCGCGCATATTGCGGCGGATACTTCCTGTCACCTCTCCTCGGTTCCACGACCGCTGCCCTTGCTGACAACGGACCCACATGAAAAATTTGTCCAACTAAAGGAAGATCTGCGTCGCGCCACACGCGCTCTCATCCCACCGTGTGGAACAGACCTCCCCAGTGGGCTCGCTCGCTGGGAGGAGGTCCTGCTGCGTAGACTTCGAGTTGGGGTGGCCCTATCTCCTGCGGTAACCCGGGCGTGGCCACCACGATACCATGCCCCGTTTACCAACACCTGCCCTTTCTGTACGGTTCCTGCCGAAGACGCCGACACCAACCACCTACTATGGACGTGCCCTTCCCTTAGTGCAGCGAGATCCAGACACCTTCGCGGCACAGGCCTGCATCCTGGGAGACCTCCTGATCTGCACCGATGGCTGTGGGGGCCCCACCACCGCTGTCTTCTGGATTTCCTCCGGGAAACGGGTGCCAACTTGTACCTATAAGACTTTATGCCAAAGGGCATACTATCGCAAAAAAAAAAAAAAAAAAAAAAAAAAAAAAAGAAACTCTCATTATTTTACATTTGTTAACGTTAAGTTGCATCAGCCAATTATTGCACCAAGAAGATACGGTATTAATGTCACGTTGGATAGATGACGGAATCTTCCGGGTTAGTTATTTCACGATAAATCACGCAATCATCAGCAAAAAGTCTAATTGTAGAAGAAATAATGTTAGGAAGGTCATTAATATAAATTAGGAAGAGTAAGGGACCTAACACAGAACCTTGCGGCACCCCAGATGTTACGTGTTGCAACGGTGAGTTACAATTGTTAGCACTTACATATTGTGCTCGGTTAGACAAAAGACACTCTATCCGATTGAGTAAGCTGCTTTCTGTGTCGAAGAGGTGGGACCGATATGCCAAATGATAGAAGTTTTCCCAGAAGAATTGCGTGATTAATGGTATCGAAGGCTTTGGACAAGTCGAAAAAAATAGCCCCAGCAATAAAACCTTCATCAATAGTTCGTTAAATTTTTTCAGTAAAATTAATTAGTGCAAGTTAGTAGAGTTTCCCTGCCTAAATCCAAACTGTTGGGGAGATAACAGTTCGAACGTAGTCAAGTAGCTCATTAGTCGTTTGTATAGTATTTTTTCTATAACTTTGCTAAAAAATGAGACAATGCAAATCGAGCGATAGTTACTAATGCAGTGGCGATCACCTTTTTTAAATACCGGTATTATTTTTCCCATTTTTAGTATATGAGGGAATACACCAGTTTTGAAGATTTAGTTAGTAAAATTTGGCAGAATAGGTGGTTGGCTACTAGCTTATCCTTGGAGGGATGAATGCCATCTAAACCAGCAGCAGTAGTTTTGAGAGCAATTATGACCTGCAGTACTTCATCTGCGCATGTAGGACGCAGATAGAAGGAATGAGCACAGCGCGATAAAATCGGGCACGATGGGTACGTTTGCTCATTCTCGGTGGTAGCAAAATGTTCGCTAAACGTGTGTGCGGCAGTGGGCAGGGTCACTGATTTATTCTCAATTGATTTGATTGATTGTGGGGTTTAACGCGCCGACGCAACGCAGGCGATGAGGCGCGCCGTAGTGGAGGGCTCCGGATTAATTTTGACCACCTGGGGATCTTTAACGTGCGCCGAAATCTCGTACACACGGGCGTTTTTGCTTTTCGCCTCCATCAGAAAAGCGGCCGCCGCGGCCGGGAATCGAACCCGCGACCTCGTGCTCAGCAGCGCAACGCCTTAGCCACTGAGCCACCGCGGCGGGTATTTATTCTCAATTACTAATCACTTTGGTTACACATGTTTTCTTATCCACATTATTAAGGATTGATTGATTGTAGGGTTTAACGCGCCGACGCAACGCAGGCGATGAGGCGCGCCGTAATGGAGGGCTCCGGATTAATTTTGACCACCTGGGGATCTTTAACGTGCGCCGAAATCTCGTACACACGGGCGTTTTTGCTTTTCGCCACCATCAGAAAAGCGGCCGCCGCAGCCGGGAATCGAACCCGCGTCCTCGTGCTCAGCAGCGCAACGCCATAGCCCACATTATTAAGGAACTACTTGATTCGATTCCAATTGCGCCTAATGTCATTTACATTTTTATAATTTGGTATTGGTAATATTCACGTTTAGCAGCCCTAAAAACGGTGGCGAGTACATTTGACATTTTTTAAAACCGCGACTTTAGTGATACGTTAAAAGGCTGGGATTTTAATTTTCTGCGAAGGTTGTCTGTTTTGACAAGATTTTAATAGATCCTTAGTAATCCACGGTTTCCGGTAGGAATTAAACCAGTGCAGTACTGTAGTATTAGTCGTACGTAGCTCGATTGAAGTGGAAATAACCCTTGAAAAAAGATCAAACGCTTTGTGAGCGCAATTTTCTTGAATTACCGGACTCCAGTCAACGTTGTGAATGTTTTTAATGAATTGTGCGTCATCAAACCAAGACTTTATGTAGCTGATGGAACCTTCCTTCACATGTGTTCCTATGCAAATGAAAATGGGACTATGATCTGTTATGTTATGATCCACAACTCCTGCTATCTGACCTGTGATAATGTTAGAAAAGACATTCAATTAAACTGCTGGAACCAGTGATATCCAATAGCGTTGGCGACAGAAGTAAGAGGGAAAGACCAAAGTCCAGCAGACATTGCATGTACACTAAACAGGACTCACTGTTGGGATCTAGGATTATAATGTTAATGTCACCACTAATTAGAATTTTCTTATCATCTGCTAGAGTACCTAAGATTTTGGCAAACTGAGAACAAAATTCAGAGTACGATGATGAGGGTGAACGATAAATGGATGCGATTATAGTTTTGACTATAGAGTTTCGATTATTGAGGGGCAGTACACTATGTTGAAATTCTAACCAGACAGATTCGCAGAGGACGTTATTCCTAATTACAGTATCACGACGGCGTTTATACGTCAGTGGCCTCCTCTGGTTCTACCGCGATTACAATACTCTGAAGTGTAGCCTGTCAGGCCATACACGTCACGTTCATTTGACAATAACCATTTTTCCGACAAACATATTGTCACGAAGCCAAGGACGACGCAGTTATCTTGAATGAGAAACAAGTTTATTCGACCGAACTTGTGCTCTCCTAACAACGCGAAAGAATACAGAGGCGGTGAAGCAGCGGTCAACAAAGTGACTTGCGCAGGCGAGTGTCGTCGAATCGAATGCCGCGGCGTCTGCTCTGCAGGCTTTTATCTTTCGGCGCGAGTGTTTCTGGAACCACCGATTCACATCCAGAACATTGTAGATCACAGAAGATTATTCTGGGCTAGCGAAGTTACGGGGAAACAGTCTGCTTATCTGAATATAATAGCCCGTGAGGCATAAAAATATAAAATAGGAGCCGCGCTTTGTTTGGAACGCAGATAATACAGCCGGGCGTGGCCCGGCAGAAAAAACAAATAAATAAACAAACAATAAATAAACACACCCATACATGGTTTGCGGCATTACCCCCCCACCCCCCCTCTAAGAGTGCATCAACCCGATGCTAAAATAAAAGACAGTCTGAACAAACAACAAACATGTCCGTGATCTTGCATAGTAAGGTTTCAAGTGAACCACGTGGACGACTTCGGGCCGCGTGCGTCGTCGTGATGTTCCGAAATCACCATCGGGGATCACCTCGTAGGTAAGTTGGCCGACACGTCGTAGAATCTGGTAAGGTCCGAAATACCGTCGCAGAAGCTTCTCAGTGAGTCCGCATCGTCGGATGGGAGTCCAAACCCAAACACGGTCCCCTGGGTGGCACTCGACGTCTCGGCGTCGGAGGTTGTAGCGCCCGGCATCCACCAGCTGCTGGTCCGTTGTACGAACTCGAGCGAGCTGGTGGGCCTCCTCCGCACGCTGGAGGTATCCTTGGACGTCGGGGTTGAGGTCGTCGTCTTCTACATGCGGAAGAATGGCGCCAAGCATCGTAGTCGGCAGTCTTCCGTAGACAAGCTCGAACGGCGTCATTTGCGTAGTTTCCTGGATAGCCGTGTTGTACGCAAACGTGACATACGGGAGCACTTCGTCCCAAGTCTTATGTTCAACGTCGACATACATTGACAGCATATCCGCGATCGTCTTGTTCAGTCGTTCCGTTAGTCCGTTCGTTTGGGGGTGGTACGCCGTCGTTCTTCCATGATCCGTGTTGCTGTAGCGTAAGATTCCTTAGCGTAAGTGAAGGGCGTTCCGCGGTCCGTGATTAGGACTTCAGGGGCTCCATGTCACAGCACAACTTGCTTTAAGAAGAACTTTGCGACTTCTTGTGCAGTCCCCCTCGGAAGAGCGGCGGTCTCTGCTTAGCGCGCCATGTAGTCTGTCGCTACAACAATCCACTTGTTCTGTGATTGTGACGTAGGGAATGGGCCTAGAAGGTCCATTCCAATCTGTTGAAAGGGCCTCGATGGGACAGCGATCGGTTGCAGAAAGCCGGCGGGTCTTGTGGGCGGCGTTTTTCGTCGCTGTCAGTCACGGCAACTCCGAACGTAGTGGGTGACGTCGAATGTAAGGCGGGGCCAGAAGTACTTCGCCTTGATTTTTGCAATAGTTCGAGCTGTGCCGAGATATCCGGAAGACGGGTCATCGTGTCACGCTTCCGAAATTTCGTCACGGAGCTCTGCGGTGATGTCAAATAGATAATTCGTTCTCGTTCCGGGGCTGAAATTCTTCTTCACGATGACGGAGTTTCTGAGGCTGAATGCTGGTAAGTTGCGTTTAAAGGTTCTAGGAACGGCGACGTTGCATCCCTCGAGGTAGTCCATTATTACGCGTAAGTCTGGGTCGGCACGCTGCTGGGCGGCTAGGTCGCTTTCCGTCACCATTCCGAAGAACGCGCTGTCTTCATCGGAGTCTTGCGGTAGAGGTTCGACGGGGGCGCGGGACAGGCAGTCGGCGTCGGAGTGTTTCCTGCCGGATTTATAGACGATTGTAACGTCAACCTCCTGCAGGCGCAAGCTCTACCGCCCAAGATGGCCAGAGCGGTCCTTCAAATTGGCGAGCCAACACAGCGCATGGTGGTCTGTTACAACTTTTAATGGTCTTCCGTACACGTATGGGCGAAATTTTGAAATCGACCATATAATAGCCAGGAACTATTTCTTAGAGGCAAAGTAGTTTTTCTCCTCCTTCGAGAGACCACGGTTGGCATAGGCGATTAGGTTTTCGCAACCGCTTTGCTTTTGGACGAGGACAGCACCCAAGCCTATATTACTGGCGTCCGTGTGCATTTCTGTTTCGGCGTTTTCGTGGAAATGAGCGAGCACGGGAGGGCTTTGCAGGCATTTTGCAGCTCGCACAATGCTTTTGCTTAGTCGTTTTCCCAGCTGAAAGGGGTGCTATCTTTCGTCAAGGCTCTGCAATGCGTGCGAAGTTTGCGACGAAGCGCCGGTAGTATGCGCACAGCCCGAGAAATCTTCGCACGCCCTTTTTGTCTTTCGGTTTTGGGAAGTTCGCTATGGCTGATGTTTTCGCCGCGTCAGGCAGGGCTCCTGCGGCGTTGACGACGTGTCCCAAAAACCTGAGTTCCTCGTAAGCGAAACGACACTTTCAGGCTTTAGCGTTAACCCCGACGTGGGAATAGCCTCGAGTACAGGCTCCAATCTTTCAAGGTGTTCGTCGAAATTTTGGGCGAATACCACAACGTCGTCGAGATATACGAGACAGGTGTGCCACTTCAGGCCGACTAGCACAGTCCGACTCTTTGAAACGTTGCTGGCGTCGTGCACTGCCGAAACGGCATCACAACGCCCGGGTTTATAAATGCAGTCTTCTCTCGGTCTCTCTCGTCCACTTCAATTTGCCAGTAGCCGGTCTTCAAATTCATCGATGAAAAGTACTTCGCATTGCAGAGGTAGTCGAGGCCGTCGTCGATTCGTGGCAGGGGGTACACGTCCTTTATGGTGATTTTGGTCAGTCGCCGGTGCCGTCTTTTTTCTTCACGAGTACGACAGGCGCAGCCCACGGACTTTTCGATGGCTGTATAATGTCGTCGCTCAGCATGTCGTCGACTTGAATCCGGATGGCTTCCCGCTCGTGTGAAGAGACGCGGTACGGTGACTGTCGGGTAGGTCGGGCTCCATCTTCGGTTATTATACGGTGCTTCGCCAAGAGGTGTCTGACGTAATTTTGAGTTCGACGAAAAACACTCCCTGTAACGACGCAGCAAAGCCGAAAACTTGTTCCTTTCTTTTTGCGGTTTACGTCGAAGGGATGCGGAAGCTTGAAGGTATCTTCAGGGGCGCGTTCAAAGTCGGCGACTGCGATCACGTCACTTGCTTCTTGCGTTTCTTCGAGGAACGCGATGGCAGCACCCTTGTTTAAATGCTGGTACTCCTCGGTGAAATTGGCGACCAAAACGTGGGATTTGCGTTGCTTAAACTGCGCAATGCCTTTTGCGACAGACACACCGCGGTCGAGAAGCAACCTTTGATCACTCTCTATGACAGAGTCGACGTCAGGAACAGCATCTTCGCAGTAGACGATGACCATCAAGCTTGCGCGGGGTGGCAGGGTGACGTGATCGTCGGCGATCCTGACAGCAGCACGGTGATCGGGGTTCGGCTGCGGCGTCGTGGAGTGATCGGAGGAAAAAGTTAGCGACTTGGTCTGCAGATCAATTATTGCGCCGTTGTCCGTCAAAAAGTCCATTCCGAGAATTACGTCGCGGGAGCAGTTAGGCAAAATGACGAACGCCGCAGAGTACGTTGTGCCGTCTATGGTGACGCGCGATGTGCACGTTCCACTTGGCGTCACGAGGTTACCTCCTGTTGTGCCAATGTGCGGACCGTCCATCTTGTCGTATCTTTCTTCAGCTCAGACGCAAATGGTCCGCTCATTACTGAGTAGTCGGCTCCCGTGTCTATGAGGGCGACTATATCAAAGCCGTCGATGGACAGCTGAACGGCGAACGCCGCTTTCCTCGAGTTTCGGGTGCGTCGGGGCGTCGTATCTCGGCTTGTACGTGTTGACGGTCGGGCACTATGCGTTGTAGTATTCGTCGTGTTCTCAGCCGCCGGTTCGGTGACGTCGGGAACGCGTCGCGCCGTTTTGCTGTCGTCGTCTTCTGGAGTCACGTCAGGGTTAGATTGGGTCGTCGGGTTGAAGGCATGTCGTGAATTATGGTATTCAGCGAGTCGCTGCGTCGTTGGAGGGTCTTCATTTTTAGGCGGTCGTGCAACTTTACCTCCAGAAGTTGCTGCTTTTAGTTTCCCCCGCGTGGGCTGGGGGACCTTCCACGTGAGAAGTCAGCAGTGCTGCGGCGGTTCGGTGGCTGATATGGGTAGGGCGACGGCGAACGGTTGAAACGGGCTGGTCCTCGGTTGGTGTTGGAGAGGTATTCTTCGATCTCAGCAGGGCGCTGGCCGTATCGAGGGCGTGGGGCGTCGACGGAGAACCCTCGCAAATCGCGCCTCTTGTAGGGACAGTGACGGTAGATGTGGTCGGCCTCTCCGCAGTGGTAGCACGGCGAGCGAATATCGGGCGTTCGCCACACGTCGGTCTTCCTTGGCGCCTTGTATTGGTCTACAGAGTGTCGGGTGGGCGGCATTAGACGGCGGCATGGCTCGGCCTCTTGACCACGGTTTGGAGCAGGGCGGGGTTGACGAAGAGCTGCGGAGTAGGTCATTGCTTGGGGCTGTCGGGGTGCTTCTGAAGCCGTAGAAGTCCCCAGCGCCTATTGAACCTTTTCTCGGATGACGTCAGTAAGGGAAGCCACTTGAGGTTCCGGCGTTGTTGGAAAAAGCTTTTGAAGTTCCTTCTTGACCACTACTCGGATGGTCTCGAGCAAATTTTCGGAGCTTACAGTTGCGGCGCCTATGGTCTTCGAGAACAGCGCGTTGACAGGGCGGTCGTACTGCCTCGTGCGAATTTCCAACGTCTCCTCCATGGCGGCCGCCTCGGACGCGAATTCGGCCACCGAATTGGGGGGGGGGGGGGTTGCGGACAAGGCAAGCAAAAAGTTCTTGCTTTACTCCTCGCATCAGAAACCTCAGTTTCTTTTCTTCCGTCATATCCGGGTCCGCGCGACAAAATAGTCGCTTCATTTCCTCAACGAAGATTACGACTCCTTCGTTCGGGTGTTGCGTTCGAGTTTCCAGTAAAAACGCAGCTCGTTCTTTTCTCACCACGGTCGTGAAGGTCTTAAGGAACGCGCTTTTGAATTGCGTCCAGTCGGTCAAAGAGCTCTCATGGTTCTCGAACCAAGTTCGAGCAGCATCTTCTAAGTAAAAGAAGACATGCCGGAAAGTTTCTTCGTCGTCCCACCTGTTGAAGATGCGGACGCGCTCCAGCTTCTCCAACCATTCTTCGGGGTCTTCAGCAGGGGCTCCGCGGAACGATGGCGGTTCTCGGGGCTGCTGCAGGACGATTGGCGACGTTGTTTCTTGCACCATGGTGTTGGTTGCAGAGTTCCTTCTCTTGGGTCCTTCTGGCAGAAGACCGAACTCGGGTAGCAATCCTTGGAGTCGGTGGCTTTCTCTGGTTGGACTGGCTTGGCCGCTTCCAGATGTCGTAGTGAGCATAAAGGGTGAGTACCCAGCACATCCACCAGATGTCACGAAGCCAAGGACGACGCAGTTGTCTTGAATGAGGAACAAGTTTATTGGAGCGAACTTGTGCTCTCTAACAACTCAAAAGAATACAGAGGCGGCGAAGCAGCGGTCAGCAAAGTGACTTGCGCAGGCTAGTGTCGTCGAGTCGATATGCCGCGGCGTCTGCTCTGCAGGCTTTTATCTTTCGGCGCCAGTGTTTCTGGAACCGTCGATTCACATCCAGAGCATTGTAGATCACAGAAGATTATTCTGGGCTAGCGACGTTAGGGTGACACAGTTTGCTTATCTGAATGTGATAGCCCGTGCAGCATAAAAATAAAGAATGGAAGACGCGCTTTCCTTAGAACGCAGATAACACAGCCGGGCGTGGCCCGGCAGAAAAAACAAACAATAAGTAAACAAACAATAAATAAACAAACCCATACATGGCTCGCGGCAATATGAACGAAAATGAGCGACTAAGCATTTAAAGAAAAGCTAACAAATCATTGTAGTGTTTTCGCAGACTGCGTACGTTTAAGCGCACCAGCGACAGAAAGGCTAATTTTGCATGAATTACTGATTTACTTTCATCCCAAGAAAGACTAGCCGTGAAATGTCAGCTGAAAGCATGACACGCGGGCTACCTATTGGAAGATACGGAGGTCCTCCATGCACGGTACACGCGAGCGTTTTCAGCCTGTCTAGCTTTGATAGTGCAGTCCATTGCTTCTCCCGCTTGAGTTCCAGCGCTTGCGCATAGAGCTGCTTCCTTTCAGGCGTGAGGTGGTCATTTACACGGGGCTATCGTCGGTTCGATTAAACCCTACAGCCCGCGTAGTCAACCGCGCCTTCGTGGCCTTGCTTGCGAAGTCAGATTTCTCCTAGAGCGAAATCTTGTAATTATGTTCATCTCATTTTTGACTGGGACTCTGTGCATAGTATCGAGGTCAGGTGCATTTATTGGACAGCCTATCTTGTCGCCGATAGATTTAATAATAGCCAGACAGTGTTCACCTTGCGTAGAAGGGATGCCTTTCAGTGCCACGTTATTGAAACGAGAATACATTGGTCAAGCTCAGACATGCGTTTTAATATCTTTTAGATGCGACTACATCTCATTCACTTGCCTTGTCCCTCCATACGGCGTTGTCCGTCCACACCCCTCCCCCTACACTATAAAAAAAAAACAATAGTTAGCGGCGCCCGGTTTCGATCCCACGACCCTGTGGGCGAAACGCGAGGTACATGGTGCTCTTCCCAGTGCGCCACAAAACCGAGACAGAATCAAATGCTACGAACGCGCCTTATATCCTTGACTCATTCAAACTACGTCAATATGCTACTGATACAACGCATGATGGGGCAATGATTAACACTTGCAATAAAAGAAAAGAAGCTCCCACTTACAGCAACATTGATGGAGTAAAGGTCGTTGCGACAGCGAAGCCCCAAGCATACCAGTTAGAGAGATTGACCAAGATTGGCCAATATAACATAATAGTAATCATAAAACATAATAATCATACGCGTTCCCGATACGTTTCACGCGATTTCAGAATCAATCCAACGGAAACACCAAGTGAACCCCACGATTCATCTACACAGGGGAGGTGGGCGGTGGTGGTGGTAAAAAACATTTTTTATTGAGCAGCCAAGGGAGCTGGTTCTTTGAACAACTTATTTTGCTTGGCAAGATCCTCGTTCTTTTTCATGACGGTTTCGTACAGTCCATTAAACATGTCAAGACTTTCTGTCATCGTGGCAAATTCTGGCCGAAGCGCTTGCATTTCTTTAGCAAGCTCGGCGCAAAGTGGGCATAGTGATCTTCACTCGCGTGATAACCGAAAAACAAATTGGCTGCTATACACGCTGTGAACGTGGTTGGAAAGCAAAGCTTTAACGACACCCACTGCAATTGCCCATGAGACGTCACTTGAATTCACACACGTGGCTCTACAAGGAGTGAAATCAGAGATTCTGCCAGCCGTTACCTGAAATGTAAAGGGGGCGGCGTCCCGGGCTACACTCACTCACTACATTCACCGCCGGGCTACAGCGGCGGCGGCGTCCGCCGCTGTAGCCCGTCGGTGACTCGGACTCATTCGAAGGGTGAGACAGCGGAACCTAGCCATTATTGACGTGCTGGCTACACCACCGCGCAACACAAGCGCAGCGAAACCCAACACAAGACACAGAAACAATTCGACATGTGAGCTAAGTGATTCCCATTTATACCGATTAAAACTAGTTAGTATAGTAAGTTTAAGATTTGCAAAAAAGCTGAGGGAACTTTTATGATCCCTATTCATCACAACCAGTTGCTCCTTTCGCCTTTTATAATACCTTTTAAAACACAATCGAGTTGGTATTCACCAATTTAGAAAAGGGAGTCCCATTCGCGGCAAGCAGTGCGCAAAACGTAGCCTTTCTCTAGCGGCCAAATGTTGTTTGTACATTTTGTTTTCCCGCCCTGCAAACCAATCCTTAACGCATCTTTGCCGTACGACCACTTAATTTCGTCGGGTCCGGGTTACCCAGGACATGCTGTCGAACAAGTTAATCCAGCCATGCGAAGGGAGCGCGCAATGAAGGCGAAGCTGCGCCAAAACAGTCCAAAAAAAAAAAACAACCGCCTTTGAAGCAGACGAGACAGCCGACGGAATAAGTTCCGCCGTCGCGCCCGCCGGGCTAAGCAGGCTCCGGCGCGCGGGGAACGCTGGGTACGCCGGGGAACGCAGCGCCTTCTACAGTGTGCTCCGTGAGTGAAACCCTCTGCCCCCGTCGCCGCCGCCTCCGCAGCGTTGGGAGTTTGTTGCACCGCAGGCCACAAAAGAACGGTTGGCAGGCAGAGCTAGAAAGCTTTGCTGTAAATGCACCAAGGGCAGCAGAGGCAACGGCAAAAAAGTATTCTGAACGAAACAAGATACACTTGTAACCAACCTGAAGAAAGTGCACAGCAAAGTTATTCCCGTGTACGCAGCCGCAACCACTGCTGCCCAAGTGTTTTGTTTTGGAAAAGCGTGTGCTGAGGAAGTTCAAGAATGTGAGTACTAAAGAAAGATGTGCTTCGCGTTTGCGGCCTTTGTGCGGTGTTTTGTATCTTACGTCATGGTATTGGTATGGGCATTGTTGTGTTATTTGGTGCTTTTAAAAATATTTCCTCCTGTTTTGTAATTGCAGTTGCTCTGGTATACGGAGTTTGCTGTTATAGTACTTGGTGCTGTTATCATGATAAGTTGCTGTGAAGATTGTATTTCTCGGCTGTTTCAGAGCGAATTGTGTGGTTTTACTGCTATGAGATCCTATGTAATGCCCGCCTTAGGGAAACAAAAACTAAGAAACTGCGCGGTTCGTTTGTTGTTTCTCAGAAGGTGGTCCATATCTCCTTTCCGCTTCATGAATCCGCGCCCTGACATTTTTCTGGAATAGGTGACTATGGGGAGTCCGCTTTTTCAATCCCGACAATATTATTATTATAATATTAATATTATTCGCGACAATATTAAGTCAGGAAACATTGACACGCGTGGAGTGGAAATCCAAGCTTTCATGTTCTACGCTATGTATTTATCCAACGTGGAGTCAAACCCACTCTATAATCAGCCAGATATTAAGAGAGAGAATACATTTTTATGGACCATCGTCCGAGAGTAGGCAGCATCATTGCAGACCCATTTGGGCTGGCCAAACCTTTGCGCTCTTCTGCCATCGTGCGCTGAGCAAGAAAAAATCCGCCAATCGACACCATGGATGGCCGAACAGGGCGGCCCACCTGCGCCACGCTCTTCCAGCCCGCGAGCCGGATCACCCAAACTGGATCGATGCGGCAAGCTTCGACGCCAATTCCGGCCAGTGATTAATCTCATTTCGGTTCTGTGAGCAAACACTTTCAAGTTGTGCTGACAGCACGAATGATCGTTGTAAACCATCATGTCTATTTATCTGTAAGAAAAGTGGCCCCAGACAGTCGTGGCCATGGGAAGGCCTAACCGAAGCGCTTTTTCATCACGTGACGGATGGTTCCTTTTCGCGATCCTTCTGTACGGCCACCCTCTTCGTTTAGCTACTGACATGAGCTGTTGGTGGGTCGACATCGCATTCATCTTTGTGCATTAGAAATATGAAATGTACCGGCGTGCAGGCTCCCTCTGTGTCATCGGGATGCAGCCTGTGTGTACCGAACAACGCGAGGCAAAACACTGAATGCGGCGAAACCAAGCTGCCTCTGATGAATAGGAGGCTGCGATGCATAAATCGCACCTGCTTTGTTGAAGTGGCCCTCAATGTTTGTCGGCCACATTCGGCCAGGTCAAGGCCACGCACAACCCGTGTCACGCTTCCTATAAAACGCAGCACTTGAACCGCAGGTCATGCGACAGCCGCCCAACTCGCGGGGTGCAAGAAAATTCCCCAAATGCAATGGAGCCCTGCACCCTGAACAGAACTCTGAAAGCAGGCGGATTTTTTGTGAGTAAGCAGTCTATACAGGACTGGTGCTAAATAATTATGGCGTGGCTTGCTACTCGCGCACTGTAGTTCTGCATGCAGGTATATGGCTTTCTGCACGATATACTGAGCTGGTATTTATATGTGCTAGCATCTCCCTTAGAAGATAAGATTTTACTTGATCTCATGCTCTCCAATGGCTAATAAAGTATAGCCAAATTTCTAGTGTCATTTAAACAGTGCCTAAGTTGCAATAACTGTCCCACGTACTTAAAGGGCCAAGATAGATCAATCAAGTGCGTGCTTGCTCGTGTAGTGTCATAATGGGAACTTAGTGACAATATTCACGGAGGTGATCGCAAACTGCACCCTACCACCGGTTCACAGATTTGCAGTAATGGCTGAAACAGCTCGCAGAGAATTGCGTGCTTAAGAAGGAAATGGCGCTGGTAATAAAAATGAGTTGGACGCAAATAATGAAAACTAAGTTTTGTAGTTCATATCATACATCTGCAGTACCTTCAAGGCCCGAGGGTGTTACAGACTTAAGGGAACCTAACGGAATACAGAACATGTATACACGATAAATTCTTAGAAATTTGCAAATAAAAACAAAACGAGATGGAGCAGCAAAAGTATCTTTCAATAACAGTTTTAAAAGCACGGGTTATGTCCGCAATGGAGGCCGGCAGGTGGTTCCATTCATTGGTAGTTTCAAGCATAAATGAATGAAAAAATAATTTCGTGCGACAATGTGAAATACTCTCAATTTATGGCGATGGTCAATACGTGATTGTATATATTGAGGTTTGTGGAAAAGTTCACTTTTCAATTTCGGATTGAATTAATGAATTTCGTGCAGCAGTTCTAAGCGTGCTAACTGTTACGGTGTGAGAGGAGAGAGATGTTTAAGGTATAGCCTTCAAAGATGTTGCGCTTGATGTGCAACAGTAGTTGGCAAGAACGAAACGTGCGCTACGATTTAGTATAGATTCTATTGCATTTATTAAATAATCTGGAAATACCCTACTCACACCGATTTTCGAACAACCTTAAAAAGTTCGCCTTATACAATGTGACGGTTGTGTTTGCAGCGCCCTTAAAAATTGCTGCGCTCTGCTCAAGAATAGCGCCACAAAATACACGCAAAAGATGCGACAGGAAGCACGCTATGTCATTCATTACGTTTGCGTAGGTGTTGTCAGATTTTTTTGACATGTGTCAAAAGAATGTTCGTGCCCAAATCAGCTGCCTAAACCGACTCTTTCAAGGATGCTCAGAACAATGTCCGCAGGCAACACAGGCACACTTGCTTACCCCCGAAGTTTTCTTTACAATATCGGACTGGTGACATTGTGTCACCTTTGCGGGGTGAGAAATGACTGCGGACACTTGTGTGTTTGACCGCGCTTCCCGTCGGCGCGAATTACGGTTCACTACGGGCGGCGAATGTCTGCATGGAAGACTTTAGGCCGTGGGATGGCAGACATTGCGGTGCGGGGTTTCGGAGCTCCTGTAGGTTTCTCGAAATGCGCCCGCTTGTGAGTGCCTCTCTTTCTACCTTATTTATGTGCACGTGTGTGTGTGCGTGCGCTTGTCCATTTTTTTCCGTCGGTTTCACTATTGCTGTTTTTGAGCATTTTGCTCTCATCACATACTCGCCAACCCAACCATCTGAAGAAGCAAATCGTGCGGGGCTGACTTGTTCGGTCTCATCCAAGGGGCCGCCAAGAGAAAGTACAACTTCGCTTAGTTTGAATGAGCTGGGACTGAGTGCCTCATTCCAGCCACCAAAAAAGCTTCTAGGGGCGAAGCCCCTTGGGGGCTCGGGCTGCCGGCGTCTCATGTCGTCGTTGTCACTCGTCGTGCAATTCTCATGCGGTCACGGTACTAAAACACCGGGACACTCGTTTTCCAACGCCTCGCGCTGCAACGTTTCATCACCATGGGCGTACTAAAGAGGACTAAAAACGCGTACAAAAGAGCCCACCGAGACACTTGTTTCTCCGTACGTGCTTTAACATTAAAATTTGCAGCTCTCGGTCTCGAATTTCACTTCTCCTCCGTCTTCGTAATTTGGGACGCCGCCTATATCAGCGCGCGCCGTGTGGCTGGAGAGAGACGTTTTGTTCGTTTATTTTTCTTAGACAGCTCTAAGAGGGAGCCGAGGCTGCAGGCGGGCATCGCCTGACGGGGCCCCGGTCCCCTTACAGCTTACAGCCCCCTTACGGTACTTAAATAAAGAAAAAAAAAACAGTGTGGTGAACTTGCCAGCACCCTGGGCCCTGTACCGAGACCAAGCGCCGTAGTAAATCCCAAAACCGGGTTCTAGCGAGAACACGCACACACACACGAGTAATCGCGCAACCGGTCAACACAGCGTCCCGTCCGCTCTACTGTTCACGGTGAGAAGACGTACCGAATTTGCACGATTGTGACCCGCCCCTGATTGCAAAGCGAAGGAAAGTTTACTTGGGAAGATTCACAAAAATAATTCGACACCGATCCTACCTCGCAGGTGTCAAATACGTGATGCCACATACCTGAAAAAAGACATCTCATTTGACGCACGCAACAGTGGCAGCAAACGTCCCTTGCGCTTCGTTAACTGCTGGCATTAAAACTGGAGCGGGGAACATTGAAAGCGCTTGCCACTTCAACCGCCCTGACCTTCACGGTTTCAGACGTGACGGTTCATTCGAAGCTCCTGCATGACTTCCGCCAGGGAGCTTCCGAGTTCGCGAAGCCTCGTACGAAGATAAAAGTTTTTCTCTCTCAGCTCTGTTTACGCCAATCGCGTCTCGGGGATGGGCGCGACGCCGCTCGGTTCACGCGCTGGTGGCCAGTAGAATTGCCTTGCGCTTCGGGACACTTCACGGTGCTACCTTTTCGGAATCCTCACGACTGAACTGCTAACGACTGCTGTGCTAACTGTAACAGCTGAGGCCATCGAGGAATGGGTAGTTCGAAATTTATTCTCGTCATGTTTACGGATTCTTTTGGACCGCATTATTAAGTTGGATATCGGGAGGAGTTGGCTGCTGGTCGCTTTAAAGCCAATTGTAGTTTTGAACTCGAGTGTAACCTGCACACACTTTTGAAAGCTAGCTTTAGCAAAAAAAAAAAACAAAACAAAAAAAACGACGCCCCTTGGAATTGTGCACATACGGCCTATCGCTCCCGCATGCCGCAGGGTGATCTTTCGCAAAAAAAAAAAAAGAATTTTGATTATCGCGGCTCTCTAAACTCCCTATCCGATGAGGAATTCGCTTTGGAGCAAGCTCCACATAGCATTGGACAAGTGTGGAGTCCTCGGCCCAACTTGCCGTTCCTCGGAATATGTCAGATGCTGACCGACACCGTTTTCTTCGCGCCATTAGCATTGTATGAATAGGGCAACTGCCTCTTTGTGACCTGTAAGAAAGCACCGCACGACCTTCATTTCGAATAACCTGCAGAACTCTCCCATGTGCAGCACATCCCACGCACATCCCACGTTGCTGAATTTACGGAGCGCACGGCCCACGCGATCCTTCAGCGACATCTCCAAGATACCAAGCGCTCCCTCAATATGGCTATCACGGACACCTATCTACCCGATACCCACTGTTTCGCATGTTCGAGGACATCCTGCAGTCTCCTAGCTGAGCCCTGTACACCTCGCGAATGGATTGGACTTGTTAGATGACGACGGTACGCCCTTGTAGACGCAAGGGACTTGGCGCTATCTCGCGCCTTCAATATACAAATCGTAGACCGCAAGTTTTGACGCAGCACCCCTCTCATTCCTCACGGGGCGACCCGCTCTCCTACAGTACTATTTAACTCGTCCATGCGACGTATGGGCAATATTCTGAAGCTATCCCCGAGATACGACACTTTTTAGGCTGACGGCGCCATTGTTTGGACACATCGAGGGCAGTCCGGCATTATTTAAGACTCCCTCCAAACCGCCCTGAACGTCGCCGGTGAAGCAGCTCGCAGAATCTACAGTCTAGCCAGTTCGGATGAAGAAACGTCCCTCTTCACTGACGAGGCGAATACGAAAGTATTACGCGCCGTATTTAGCGAAAATGTGCGCGCGCAAAAAAAGAAAACAACAACGACAGCAAACAAACAAACAAACAAACAAACAAACAAACAAACAAACAAACAGACAGACAGACAGACAGACAGACAGACAGACAACGTGGCCGGTACGGAAATTGAGCCCAAAGACGCGCGGTGCAGGCAAGCGACGCCAACAGAGCGTGGAACACGGCCTTCGAGGCACGTAAGCATGAACGGAAGGTTGACGTAAGGAGAACAACCCAAAACCACCTGCTCCATTAATGCAGGTAAAAACACAAAAGCCAGGGTGCCCGCTGCTGTCTGCCTCGGGGCCCCGTCGTGTCTCCTGAGGGAAAGTGCATCCGATGAACACCGGTTTCTGCACCGACTGAGCACGGACCGCAAATAGGCCAGAGACGCCGAGGGACACCAAGATTGCAATGAAGCAAAGTTTGCTCAGTCGTTATCCTGTGTATGACATGCTGGTTCTGTGAAGCATTCGCAACACGCACTGGTGCTCGCGCCGGTTATAAGGTGTCGTGCGATGCGATTGCATCATTTTAAGAGGTGGCATGCTGGGGAGCGTGTGTGATGCTTAGTTTGCGGCGTGCTACGGCTCTTGCCTCTGTTTACTCCAGGAAAGACCTACAAACTTTCTAGGCATGCAAGTAATGTAAAGATTGGCTCGAACCAAACAACTTCTAACTGTGCTGGAAAACAAGCTTTTCACTCTTGTCTTCGAAAGGGAAGTTCACCTGCTCGCTCGTTCGTGCTCGGTTCATCAACCAAGCTATGAAGGAGCGAGATTAGCATTTAGGTTTAACAATATAACCCACTTATACAGCAATGACAGCAGTTGCTCCTTCGCCAAAACAAAGAACACATTCGTGCCCTTTTTTAATAACCCGAATGATATGTTTTTTGCCGGCAGGCTCCCCCATACAACGTGTTCTTCGAAGTAAATGGCCGCCTAGACCAAACGGGCATTGCAGGAGGATTCCAGTCGGCCGTGCTGCACTCGATGAATGCCACGTAAGCACGCCAGTTCTTAATTCGTAACTCCTATGGCGTTGAGATTTTCGTTCGCGTATGCCGGGCCACCATTTTTGCTTTCATGTCACAAGAGAAGCCTAAACTGACTAAAAAAGGTGGGACGATGCTGGTGACCAAAATAAATACTTTTGAGGAATATGTGTTACAGATGTGGTTCAGGGGCGTAAACGTGGATCCGTCTTAGAGTCGTGTTGGCGCACCTTTTTTTTTGCTTATAATGTTTCTTTGTGAACCCTGTGTCCGTTAACGTCAATGTCCATTAACGGCCCCGGTTCGTTCGTGCTGCCGAATTTCCCTCTGTGGACCGGCCGTTTCGCTTTGCGCCCTTCGTACTTCGCGTCGCGCCGACCGCACCCGCAATGCGACGTAGTTCTTTGCACACCGCCCGCCGTTACCGAGCCGCTGACGTCACCCCGTACCATCCTAGGCGAACCCAAGCAACAAAGACGACAACGCTCATTGAGAGCGGCTTCTCTGACTGAACAGCGCTCAGAAAGCTGATGGATGAAGAAAGCAGCTTCGCGATATCGACGCCCAGGTCGAGGACGCGATTGCGGTCAAGGAGCTGGCAAAGGAGTACGTATCTGCAGCGCACTACAACAACGAGACGTTCGAGACTGACTCATCTTCAGTGCCAGCTCGATGACCTCAGCGTCAGCCGCACGGTGCAGGCTGCCCCATCGTTCGCGATTAATACGCCACATGTACCAGCGACTGTTCCATTCCAGACCTCGTTTACAAATGCTCACCATCAAGCTTTTTTATGGGGACTTGTGTAGATGGACGTCGTTTCGGGAGAAATTCAACGGCGCAGTCCACACCAACCAGGCTCTGACCACCACCGACAAGTTTCCCTATATACCTCCGAAATTACCTGGAAGGCGAAGCAGCAGCTGCCATCGCCGGGCTACCAACAACGCAGGCCTGATATGAGAGTGCCGTCCAGCTGCTCAAGGACAGGTTCGGCGACAAGAGCCGCCGGCGCCTCAATGTAGAATTCTATGGCATCATGCCTACGGAAACAGAAGGCCTACTGAACAAAGTGAATGCGCTGGCGCCCGACGTTGAGCTGCAGCCTCTTCCCGAGAACGCCGTGGTAGTGATTCACCGTCTGCCATTCAAGAAAGGAAAAAATACCGCGCATAATCTGCCGCTTTGCAAGGCAGACAGATAGGGAAAAGTGGTGGAACAACAGGAATAAACTTCGCGGCCGTGAGGATACATGCTCAAGAATCTGACCAAACGAACTCGTGCTTTGCTTCAAGAAGCAAAAAAGCTGGGCAAAGGATGCAAACGGCCGAGTTCTTGTTCGTAAAGAAGATAAGGACAAGCGTGTTGTTGTCACATGCAGAAGCGACCTAGATAAACTCAGGTAAACACCGCAGCAAAAAAGTCGTAAAAATGAGCCGTAAAAATGCCGAGTCATCTGTACTACCATGTGCCTTTCAAAAAGGAATTCATAAAATCCTTCAAATGTTTTCACTTGAATATACGATCACTAAGAAACAAGGAATCAGATCTGTCTTTATATCTTGAACAAATCAAGCAATCCTTTCTGATTCAAAGACTGCTATTCAAAATTTCGCCACAGGCCGATTATCACGAGTGGCACTCAAAATTCTAGAAAAATTAATAGAATGCTTTGTTGGGCGAGTCGGTTCATGGCTTCAAAAAATTAAAACGAGCCCAAAGGACGAGGACAGAGAAACACAGTAGACGGAACGAGCGCTCGTCCCGTATACTGTGTTTCTCTCTCCTCATCCCTTGGGTTCGTTTTAATTTTTTCTTCGGGAAAATGTCCACCCATATTCCCAGGCCAGACAATTCACTTGACCTCGGCACCCGCACACTCCGGCCTCGAGGGACACGAGACGGCCCACGAAAATGGCCGAGGGCCCACGATCAGGGCAGGGTCTAATCTCTATCCCTATCACGAGGCGCGGTCTGCGAGGGATCGCCTGGTCACATTTCATTGTATCACCACACACTACCACCTCTCCCGCCGAATCTACCCACCGGCGGACCAGCAATTATATAACAGCAAAGCTCGCATTTGGCGTTTACTGCAAACGAACACTTTCTGCAACCCAGCCCGTCTTACCCACGTACACCCAAGTCTCTACCAAACCGCAGCCTGCCACCCGTGCGGTGAACACGCCACCCTATCTCACATGGGCATGCCCCCAGGATCCGTTCCCCACCGAGGAGCACCAGGAGGCCGCGCTCCGCAGCTCCGATCCGGACCTTCAGGTCCGGCTAAGCGACAGGGCTGAGGAGGTCGCTGGTGAGTAGCTGCCACCGGCTACAAGCGCGACCTGAATGGCATTAATCGAAATAAAGTTTTTCTGTCCGTCTGTCTGTCTGTCTGTCGATACAATATTGCTAACAGAAAGCTGCATCGTATAACACTTTGTACTTAAACCGCGCCAATAGTCGAGGAGGTGGCATATGCATTTTCGTAAAAAAAGAATTTACTTGCGAACTACTGCAAGAGTTTTCTGTAAGCACAAACGATTGTGAAATAATGACATTAAAAGTACACGACACCCTTATAACAGTCTGCTACCGTCCTCCAAGTGGTTCGGTGTCAAATTTTCTCAGATAACCTAGAAAAATGTTTCGAATTTTCTACTCGAAATTGCCTCTCTTATCTGCGGCGGTGACCTAAATATAAATATACTGAAAAAAATCGCGCCAATCCACCCCGTGAATGTGGTTGGAAAGCAAAGCTATAAACGGCACCCGTAACGACTACCCATGCGACGCCACTTAAATTTACTCACATCGCTCTACAAATAGCAAAACCAGAGAGAAATGAAATGCACTTAAGCACACCATTTATTACTTCAAAGAGATATTCTTGTTAAGGTTAAATCAATGCATGAAGCATGAACGGTGTTTGGTTGAGTTGTATTAGTATAACACAAGAGTGGAAACTTTTTTTATAAAATTAAAGTAAGCTCCAACCCGGTGCTAGACGATCTGACTTTTCCGCCTCTGCGCCGCGGACGGAGGCGACGAGATTTGCGGCAGAGAAGGAGAAGGAGGAAGAAATACTTCTGTTCAGATTTTTGAACGGCCCAGAGTGCAGCCCTGGGGAGTGATTCCTTCTTCTGTGGGGTCCATATGCAGTTCGCGCGGCCTGTGTTCTGTCCACCCGCTGAAGCTGGGTAGGTAGAGAGGGCCTGGACAGCAGCATCTCTCATTGCTCTTGTTGGGTAGTTGACGGAAAGAGAGGATGATGCTCAGGGCTAAAGTCGCACACCCCGATTACCGGACGGAGTGTTCCTACTTCTGAGCAAAATTTACATTCAGCGTCGTAGCGATTCGGATACACTAAGTGAAGACGCGTAGGCTGTGTGAAGGAGCCCGGGTTGTATGAGCGGTAGGGTAGTTTGCTGTTCTCTGGAAAGGTCAGGGTAAGGCGAAGGTACGGTCTGTCTCAGAAGGCGATATAGCTGGGTTATCTCGCTGAACGTGACAAGCGGGTGACTGTCCTCGTGCAGCTCCATAGCACGGGAGGTTAAAGCGCGGGGTTGTTGGGTGGGCGTATTTGTTGCCCTCCATTGAAGCATGAGGGGGTGTCCAGATGAGCTGAATGGAACCGTTTGGGGAGTGATTTTTTAGCACGCGCAGTGCAGGTCAGGACACCCAACCCTACTGGTAATTCCAGTAGGCTTGCTGGGAGTCGATGACTACCCTCCGAACGCCTGGTTGAGCGAGAGCCAAGGTGATGGCTGCCTCTTCTGCTGCCGTCATTTCTTGGGTCCTCAGCGAGCTACACGCAAGGAGGTTGGTTCTGGAGGTAGCCACGATGATGGCGTATTTCTTCCCTCGATTTTTGGAGGCGTCTGTGTAGATAACTGCATGATCCCCACCGAGGGAGGTGTTTAGCGTTTGAGCCCGTGCTTTTCGGTGACCCTCGTCATGTGAGGGGTTCATATTTCTAAGTAAAGGGATATCTTTAGTTTTTGTCGCCAAGAGTCTGCGAGTACGTCAAGCGAAGTAACATTCTGGGCTGTACAGCCAATCTGGTGAAGCCTGCGGTTACCCATCGCAGTTCTTAGCCGGGCCTTCTGGTTAGAAAGATGGCCTTCTATCAGCTCTTCCACCGTGTTGTGGAGCCCCGTGCTAAGCAGCCTCTGTGTGGACGGACTCATGAAAAGACAAATAGCCTGCTCGACCACCTTTCTAATCATTATATAAAGCATCTCTATGTCTTCCTTGTCGAGAAGAAGACAGGACAAAAGCCTCAATTAATCGAAAGGTACCGGATTCCTTTAGGCCTCGCTTCTTTGTGGCAACTCGCCTGATCATGTGTATGATTTGATTAATGCTGTTTTTAAGGCGCTGCAAGGAGACGTCACTCTTGGTGTTAGCCTCGAGATGTAGGCCCAGGATCTTGATGCTGGAGCTTGGAGTCATGACCTGGCCATCAAGGAGTATTTGAACGTATTCCGTGGTTTGGCGTGAGGGTGGACGACAAGGAGTTGTGATTGTTTACGTGAACACTGGAGGCCACAGTCTTTAGCACATTGGCGTACTAGAAGTGAGATTTCATGCATTGGTGTGAGCTTCCTTTAATATTTGTAACTCTTAGCACATGAGCAAGGTGCGCACAGGGCCGCTAGACGGTCGTGAGCGGTCGCGTGACACTTTCACGTGGCATTCAGCGAGAACGCAGGGGGTAAACCCGTAGATGTGCTTGGTGAGTACACCACCTGTCTTGCCATTCTTCGGGTGGGCTCGTAGCTAAATGTTTCCACTTCCGGTCACCGCAGCGTGCGGACGCGGTATCATGAGCTCCGTCGGAGCGGCGTTTGCGGCCCAGTCTCGCCGCGGAAACAGGAATGCTGAAGATGCCCAGGATTACTCTGTTGTTCTGCCTCCCCTGCCAACCGGGTCTGTTGTTTTTAACACCATTTTTCTGAATGGAGACGTAAGGGCTCGACCGTACCGAGTTGAAGACTTTCGAGACGCGTTAGCGCAAGACGCTGTGCTCGCCGACATTGCTGCCCTCGGCACCTACGAGATGAATCATATCTGGGCAGTCACCTTTACGACCGAAGAAGGAAAGAAGAAAGTGCTCGCGAAGAAAGAAATCACCGTCAAGGGCCACAGGTGCCTGGTAATTGACCCGTGCCAGCAAGACGTCCGCGTCAAGCTTCACTGGGTCCTGCACAATGTTCCCGACGATCAGATAAAGGAAGCGTTCGCGCCGTACGGAACTGTGGTTGAAGCGACGAAAGAAAAGTAGCGTGCGACAGGGTGTGCGAATTTCAGCACCATGACACGCATTGTTGTTCTCCGGCTGAAAGGGGGAGTTGCAAGGGACGATTTGCCGCACCAGCTGCGTATCGGAACCGAGCTTGCTCTCGTTGCCGTGCCGGGAAGACCACCGCTGTGCCTTCGGTGTCAACAGACTGGGCACATTCGGAGGGAGTGTCGCGTTCCCAAGTGCAACGTCTGCCGGCGTTTCGGACATGATGGCGCCAATTGCGTGAAAACGTATGCGGCGGCCACCGGACCCGGAGCAACAGAAGAGCGTTGGAAGCACATAATGGACGAAGCGGAGGCGGAGGAGGTCGTCAAGGGCCTGGACGAGGAGCATACACCGATCCCGGCGGACACGCCAGCAGAAGAAAGGGACAATGACGAAGGTAGTGCTATTGAGGGGACGACGGGCACGGAAGAAACAGCGGGAGCTCAGGCGCCGGAGGTGCAGCCGCAAGATACCCCGCTGCCAAGTATTGACGACGGCTACCCAAGCGACGCCTCCATGGACGCCGAGGACGCCGCCACTCGTGGGAAGGATGGTGCATTCAATGAGCTCGCGGCCAGGCGGCCACGGGAGGACAGTGCTGCGGACGCTGACGCGAAGAACCTGGTGGGTATTGCCTCGACTGGGCCCACAGCGAGGAAAAAGCGCCCTGAACCTAAGTCGAACATTCAAGTCGGAGAGAGGAGGCCGCCAAAGCACCCCTCGTGAAGAGATTTATGTGTGCCCAAGAACGCGGGGCGAACGCCTCATGCCGCATTGACCTCCGCTAGCGGACGCACACCCGCGCATTTGTCATATGTCCGAGGTGAGCGGCATGCGGTCTAGTTTTTCCAAATGGCTGTACGTTTAGAAGCTGCAATTAACGTTGCCACGGTTAATGTGCGAGGCCTGGCAGCGAGACGGAAGCAATGCCAGCTTGGTAGGCTGTTCGCGGACCGAGAACTGGATATAATTGCGGTGCAAGAAACTAAAGTGGAAAGCCAGGAAATGACAGACCGCATGTTGCAACCTTTTAGAGCAAATTTTAATGTGTGTGTCTCGCACGCCGTGGGAACATCGGCTGGGTGTGCCCTTTTTATCAGGCGATCAATAGGGATTGTTGAACAGACCACTGTAGCTGATTCGAGTGGCCGCTATGCGTATATCGACTTTTCATTTTGCGATATTGAATGGAGAGTTATATGTATTTATGCACCGAACAGACAGGGTGAGCGGGAGAGTTTTTTCCAAACTATTAGTAAGCACCTTGAGTGCGAAAGGGTTGTTATCTTGCTTGGGGATTTCAACTGTGTGTGCATGACAGAGGACAGAGCAGCCCACGAGCGGGTTAGAGATAAAAGCGCCAAATGCTTAGTGGACATAACTTCAAAATATTGTTTGGATGACGTAGCTCTCTGTACGACTAGAGATCCAATTTGGTTTACACATTTTCAAGGTGCCAGTCACGCGAGGCTGGATAGAGTGTACATATCAAGTGAACTTGTGCCACTGTGTGACAGTTATAAGGTCGAGGCCTTGTCCTACAGCAATCATTGCCTTGTGGCGTTCTGTCTGGGAAACAAACAGAAAACCACGAAGTGGAATTGGAAGTTGTGGAAATTAAACAGCCGGGTACTTAAAGATGAACCTTTTACAGCTAGGGTCAGTGAACTGTTTACTAATATGCACAGTGATGCGCAGACGAGCTGGGGAGTCAAGTGGGACCTTTTTAAAGAACAAGTTAAAATAGGTGCAGTCGAAAGAAGCACAATTATCAATAAACAGAAAAGAGAGAAGGATCAAGAACTTCGCCAACAGTTAAGGACTCTATTGTTAGAAGAAAGCGCAAACGCCGGCGAGTTCAAGCAAGAAATAAGAGACACAAAAAATAAACTAGAAGTCATCGATACTGACCGTTATAGGGGAGCTATCGTGCGAGCACGAGCAGATAAGATGTGGTTCGGTGAAATGCCTACAAAGCGTGCGTTGTCTGATGAAAAACATTACGCGCAGAAAAACGAAATCAGGAAAATACGGTACAAAAATGGTGTTACGGCCCAAAAAGAAACGATTGAGCGGGCGTTCGTCGAGTATTACACTGAGCTGTTAGACAGGCACATTCCAATGAACGATGGCTTTGCTGATGAATTTTTACCGCTTATGCCCAAATTAGAACCAGAGCTTTGTGAAATAATGGAAGCACCAATTAGTGTGTGGGATTTAGAAAATGCAATAGATGATCTGAACACCTGTAAGTCACCCGGGCCAGACGGGTTAAGCGCGGAATTTTACAAGGCTTTCAAAAGGGAGGTAGTGGTATCTTTATATGAAGTATTGTTAGAGGCTTACAAACTACATGTTCTCCCGCAGTCTTTTAAGGAGACACACATCATCTTGATACCGAAGTGTGAAGATGCAGTACAGCTGCTGTCCGTAAAGGCGTATAGGCCAATTAGTCTAGCCAACGTTGACTACAAAATTTACGTGAAAGTCTTAGCTAGACGGTTGCAAAACGTAATTCAGTTTTTGGTAGGACCACATCAAACTTGCGGCATTAAGCATCGCACGATAAGTACCAATGTGCACGTCGTTAGAAGTGTGTTAGAGTGCTGTGATGCCTTCTCAGGTCGTGTGGCGATGGTGCAACTCGACCTTGAGAAGGCTTTTGACCGGGTGTCCCATGACATACTTTTCAGAATCTTAGAATGTTGGGTCTGTTATCTTGGATGGTATAAAGATGGCGTATGCCGGATGCAAGGCGAGCATAATCGTTAACAAAAATTTAAGTGAAAGTATAAATGTTGGTTGTTCGGTCAGGCAAGGTTGTCCGTTATCGCCTCTTCTTTTTGCGCTGTATCTCGAGCCTTTCTGTTTAAAAATAATCAAGCATGAACGAATACGGGGGTTTGCATTACAGAACACTGAAGTAAAACTGCTCGCATACGCAGATGATTCTGTCGCGATCAAAAGAGCATAAGCGAAGCAGTTAAGGTGGTTAAGTCCTTTTGTGAAAAATCTGGGGCTGCAATTAACTGGGATAAATGTTCGGGATTGTGGCACGGGAACTGGTGCTCAACCCCTGCCGTTTTTGAATGCATACAATGGATCACGGCACCAACAAAATATCTAGGGGTGCCTCTGGAGCATTATAGGGATAGCCGAGACTACTGGACTAACGAGACCGAAAAGTTGAGAGACAAAACCAGAAACTGGCAAGGGCGCAATTTTTCTTTGTTTGCCCGTGACACTATCTGCAACCTTTTTTTGTTAGCCAAAGTGTGGTACGTGCTGCAAGTGTTGTGTATGTCACGGGCTAATGTCCAAAAAATCCACAGAGTATTTGCGGTCTTTGTTTGGTCTCCCAGCTGGGAAAGAACCAGTCGCTCTAACATTTTTCGCCCAGTCAAAAAGGGGGGTGTTGGTCTTTGTCATTTATTTTTACGACAAGTTGTCGCAAGGTTTTGTTTTGTGCGGGATCAGAAAGACGCCTTCTTGCGCACTGTAATTCAAGTGCGGTTGAAAAATGTGCTGCCTGACTTTGTTGTGTCTTCAAGTGATATTGTGTGCAGGGGGGTGAAAGGATATTTGCGAGAAGTTGCTCTGTCTGTTGAATTTTTGAAGGTACGATTTTCTTTCGACTACCTGTGTAGTGTTTCCAGGAAGCGCCTGTACAAAGATTTAGTGGATGTTTGTTTACCTGTGCCACTGTATAGATCGTTATACGGTGCGGGCACAGGGCTTGATGTTTTAAGGATGGTTAAAAGTATGCCTGTGAAGCCTGCAATGAAGTCCTTCTTTTTAAACTACACAGTGAAACCCTTCCCGTAGATACTTGGTTAGCAGAAAGAGGTATTTTTGTGCCGTGGACAACCGACTGCAGACTGTGCAAAAAGACGGAAACTATTAATCACGTCTTCATCGACTGTTGGGACCGAGTGTTCCACTGGGACATCCTCCAACGTACGTTAAAGAAAGACTTACCCATTACGCCGCGTGGAATTCGGTTCCTACCCGAAAAAAATGAGGGCGGTGTACCGTACGATTTGATCATGCTCCTCAGCCTTCATAGTATATGGAGGACGAGAATGGCGGTCAGGAATGCGGATGTAAATGCCCGGCCTGTCAGGTAAAATTTCATTGAAAGCGTGCAGTATAACGGGAAGTGTTTCGTGCTGAGGATGATTCCCCTGAGTGGTTGCCTGTGCTTGATGATTTAGTGTGTCTTAGAAAGTTTTAAAGCCACGTAGTCAGGCAATAAAAAAAAAGTGCTCGTAGCTAAATGGGTAAGACAACGGGCTCGCGCTTTGTTCGTCTATTAGTTCCAGGTTCGATTCCCGGCGGTGCCAGTAAATTCTTTTATTTGTTCGCTGCAGTTTTCTGGTGACACCAACGGTCGCGAAAGAACCCCTGGGGGGCAGAGGTAAAAAGCTTTGCTTTAAAATGATGCCATGGCATAGAAGCTCAATGTTCGGTTGAAGGTTTACGGTATTATAAACGTAATAGGGCCCACAATAGTAACCGCTGAGTCATCAGCCCTTATTGATGTTTTTTACGAATGTAGACATCGATAAGATCAAAGCCGGCGTATTAACGTGTGACCTTAGTGATCACTTGCCGGTATTCATTTGCTGTAAACAAAACGTGCGGAAGATAAGGCATCCAACACAAAAAGTGCAAAAAGTTTCGGAACATGCCTCATTGGCGTTTCGGGAAAGAATAGAGCCAGTGGATTGGGATGATGTGTTGTCTTGTAATGACGCCAACAGTTCCTATGAAACATTTCTCGCCATTTTGAGCTCTATCGGTCTTGCTTTCCTTATGTGAATATTAAAGCACATAAAAACCTACGGAAACCATGGGTTAGCTTCGAGCTTATGAAAAGAACACAAGAAGAAAACAAACTCTACAGACGATTCATTAAAGGAAAAACACAAATTTATTTCGCGGTTTCAAAAAATTTGTAACTGCCCCGACAACGACTTAAAAACAGACAGGTGTGACTATTACTATAACCTATTTCAATCTGCTGACGGGCGCGCCAACCTTATCTTGAGAAGGTTAAGCTCCGTCTTAAAACGTAACATTCCACCTGATCAAGCGAGCAAAGTAATCGTGGACGACGTACAGCTCTGGCAGAGGCCTTTAAGAGGCTGCCGCGAACCATGTATGGGTTTGTTTATTTATTGTTTGATTACTGGCCGGCCACGCTCGGCTCTGTTATCTGTGTCCCAAGCGAAGCGCGTCTTTTATTCTTTATTTTATGCCGCATGGGCTATCTCATTCAGATAAGCAGACTGTTTCGCCCTAACGTGACTAGACCAGAATAATCTTCTTTGATCTACAATGTTCTGGATGTAAATGGACTGTTCGAGAAGCCCTCGCACCGAGAGATAAATTCTTGCGGAGCCGACGCGGCGGCATTCGATTCATCGACGCCCGCCTACGCACGTCACTTTGTTGAGTGCTGCTTCGCCGCCTGTATATTCTTTGAGTTGTTAGGGGAGCACAAGTTCGCTCCAATAAACTTGTTTTCCTTGAAGACAACTGCGTCGTCTTTGGCTTCGTGACATCTGGTGGAGGTGCTGGGTAAATCCACCGGAAGCCCCCGTCAAGCCTACAAGCAAGCCCCACTCGTGTCAGCCGCCGACAGCAGCGTCTGCCGCCAGAGTTTGGACTGCTTCTGGATAACGTGAAGATGACGCCGTGAAAACCACCATGATCAATGCAGGCACCATGACCACCGCTTCAAATCCTGCCCTCGTTCTCCAGCAACCCAGGGAGCCACCATCCTTCCATGGGTCACCTTCGGAAGATCCGGAAGAGTGGTTGGAGAAAGTCGAACGGGTCCGGCTGTTTAACCGATGTGACGACGCGGAAACACTGAGGCAAGTGTTATCCTACCCGGAGGACCCAGCACGTATCTGGTTCGAAAACTATGAGAGCTCCCTGGAGTCTCCGAACGATTTCAGAACACAATTTTAAAGCAAAGCTTTTTACCTCTACCCCCAAGGGTTCTTTCGCGACCGTTGGTGTCACCAGAAAACTCCAGCGAACCAATAAAAGAATTTACTGGCACCACCGGGAATCGAACCTGGAACTAATAGACTAACACAGCGAGATCCCGTTGTCTTACCCATTTAGCTACGAGCCCACACGAAGAATGGGAAGACAGGTGGTGTACTCACCAAACACATCTACGGGTTTACCCCCTGCGTTCCCGCTGAATGCCACGTGAAAGTGTCACGCGACCGCTCACGACCGTCTAGCGGCCCTGTGCGCACCTTGCTCATGTGTTAAGAGTTACAAAAATTAAAGGAAGCTCACACCAATGCATGGAATCTCACTTCTAGTACGCCAATGTGCTAAAGACTGTGGCCTCCAGTGTTCACGTAAACAATCACAACTCCTTGTCGTCCACCCTCACGCCAAACCACGGAATACGTTCAAATACTCCTTGATGGCCAGGCCATGACTCCAAGCTCCAGCATCAAGATCCTGGGCCTACATCTCGAGGCTAACACCAAGAGTGACGTCTCCTTGCAGCGCCTTAAAAACAGCATTAATCAAATCATACACATGATCAGGCGAGTTGCCACAAAGAAGCGAGGCCTAAAGGAATCCGGTACCTTTCGATTAATTGAGGCTTGTGTCCTCTCGAGACTTAGTTACGTCAACCCCCTGTCTTCTTCTCGACAAGGAAGACATAGAGATGCTTTATATAATGATTAGAAAGGTGGTCGAGCAGGCCATTTCTCTTTTCTTGAGTCCGTCCACACAGAGGCTGCTTAGCACGGGGCTCCACAACACGGTGGAAGAGCTGATAGAAGGCCATCTTTCTAACCAGAAGGCCCGGCTCAGAACTGCGATGGGTAACCGCAGGCTTCACCAGATTGGCTGGGCAGCCCAGAATGTCACTTCGCTTGACGTACTCCCAGACTCTTGGCGACAAAAACTAAAGATACTCCCTTTGCTTAGAAATATGAACCCCTCACATGACGAGGGTCACCGAAAAGCACGGGCTCAAACGCTAAACACCTCCCTCGGTGGGGATCATGCAGTTATCTAGACAGACGCCTCCAAACATCGAGGGAAGCAATACGCCATCATTGTGGCTACCTCCAGAACCAATCTCCTTGCGTGTAGCTCGCTTAGGACCCAAGAAATTACAGCAGCAGAAGAGGCAGCCATCACCTTGGCTCTCGCTCAACCAGGCGTTCGGAGGGTAGTCATGGACTCCCAGCAAGCCTACTGGAATTACCAGTAGGGTTGGGTGTCCTGACCTGCACTGCGCGTGCTAAAGCACCACTCCCCAAACAGTTCCATTCAGCTCATCTGGACACCCCCTCATGCTTCAATGGAGGGCAACAAATACGCCCACCCAACAACCCCGCGCTTTAACCTCCCGTGCTATGGAGCTGCACGAGGACAGTCACCCGCTTGTCACGTTCAGGGAGATAACCCAGCTATATCGCCTTCTGAGACAGACCGTACCTTCGCCTTACCCTGACCTTTCCAGAGAACAGCAAACTACCCTACGGCTCATACAACCCGGGCTCCTTCCCACAGCCTACGCGTCTTCACTTAGTGTATCCGAATCGCTACGACGCTGAATGTAAATTTTGCTCAGAAGTAGGAACACTCCGTCCGGTAATCGGGGTGTGCGACTTTAGCCCTGAGCATCCTCCTCTCTTTCCGTCAACTACCCAACAAGAGCAATGGGAGATGCTGCTGTCCAGGTCCTCTCTACCTACCCAGCTTCAGCGGGTGGGCAGAACACAGGCCGCGCGAACTGCGTATGGACCCCACAGAAGAAGGAATCACTCCCCAGGGCTGCACTCTGGGCCGTTCAAAAATCTGAACAGAAGTATTTCTTCCTCCTTCTCCTTCTCTGCCGCAAATCTCGTCGCCTCCGTCCGCGGCGCAGAGGCGGAAAAGTAAGATCGTCTAGCACCGGGTTGGAGCTTACTTTAATTTTATAAAAAAAGATTCCACTCTTGTGTTATACTAATACAACTCAACCAAAGACCGTTCATGCTTCATGCATTGATTTAACCTTAACAAGAATATCTCTTTGAAGTAATAAATGGTGTGCTTAAGTGCATTTCACTTCTTTCTGGTTTTGCTATTTGTAGAGCGATGTGAGTAAATTTAAGTGACGTCGCATGGGTAGTCGTGACGGGTGCCGTTTATAGCTTTGCTTTCCAATCACATTCACGGGGTGGATTGGCGCGATTTTTTTTAACGACGTTCACCACGGTTGTGCGAAAAGAGCGGGCTGAGGTCTTGCTGCACACGCGGACACAACACCCTAACGAAAGCGTTGTCGTGTTTGCCGAAGAGATGAAGAGGCTTCTCAGGCGAGCTGACCCTTGCATGGCGGAAGAAAAGAAGTTACGCTTCTTAATGCGTGGTGTGAAGGAGGAACTCCTTGCTGGACTTGTCCGCAATCTGCCTAAAACTTCGCCTAATTCGTGACCGAAGCCAGCACCATTGAGAAAGCCCTCGAAATGCGCGCTAAGCAGTATGACGGCAGCTTTGTTGGCAGGGCCAATGCGAATTGAGTCGAGAGCATGCGTATTCAGATAGCCTACGCGAGGCTATCCGCGAAATAATGAGGGAGGAGCTGCGGAAACGCTCCCAACGCCGCCGCAACCACAAGTCACTTCCCTTAGCGACGTCATTAGAGAAGAAGTGCAGCAAGCGCTGGGAACTTTAACGACGCCAGAAGCACCTCGTGAGCCGCAAGCCATGGCCTACGCGGCTGCTGTCCGTCGCCCTCGCCCACCTGCACCCTATCGTCGCGAGGCTCCATACCGTCGTCCCCTGTCGCTGGCCCAACCATCTGAGGTGCAACGCCCCGCCCCAAGGAAGACCGACGTGTGGCGAACGCCCGACAATGGTCTGCTGTGCTACCACTGCGGAGAGGGCAACCACATCTACCGTCGCTGCCCCTACAAGAGGCTCGGTTTGCGAGGGTTCTCCGTCGACGCCCCACACCCCCGATCCGGCCAGCGCCCATCTGAGATCGACGGATACCTGTCCAACACCAGCCGTGGTACAGTCTGTTTCAACCGTTCGACGTCGCCCTACCCACACCAGTCGCCGAACCGCCGTAGCAATGCTGAGTTCGCACGTGGAAGGTCCCCCAGCCCACGCGGGGAAACTAAAAGCAGCAACTTCTGGAGGTGAAGTTGCACAACGGCAGAAAAACGAAAACCACCCAACGACGCAAGGACGCACCGAACACCGTGATTCACGACATGGCCTCATCCCGACGACCCGACAGAACCATGACGAGACGCCCGACCACGACGACAACTACAGAGCGCGACGCGTACCCAACATGACCGAGACTGCCGCTGAGAAGACGACGACAACGACAACGGGCAGTGCAGGACCGTCAACACGCACAAGCCGAGATGCGACGCACCCAGAACTCAAGGAAGGCAGCGTCCGACGTCCAGTTGTCCATCGACGGCTTCGACGTAAGCGCCCTCATAGACACGGGAGCGGATTATTCAGTAATGAGTCTAAACTGAAGAAAGATACGACAAGATGGACGGTCCGCACATGGCACAGCAGGAGGCCATCTCGTAACGCCAATTGGAACGTGCACATCACGTGTCACCATAGACGGCACAACGTACCCTGCTGCATTCGTCATTTTACATAATTGCTCCCGCGACGTAATTCTCGGAATGAACATTTTGACTGACAACGGTGCAATAATTGATCTCTAGACTAAGTCGATAACTTTTTTCTCTGATCACTCCACGACGCCGCCACCGAACCCCGATCACCGTGCTGCTGTAAGGATCGCCGACGATCACGTCACCCTGCCACCCCGCGCAAGCTTGATGATCGCCGTCTAAGGTGCTGCTTCTGAAGGCGACGCTATCGTGGAGAGTGATCAAAGGTTGTTTCTCGACCCCGGTGTCTCCGTCGCAAGAGGCATTGCACGCTTTAAGCAATGCAAATCACACGTCTTGGTCACCAATTTCACCGAGGAGTACCAGCATCTAAACAAGGTGCTGCTATTGCGTTCCTCGAAGAAACGCAAGAAGCAAGTCAAGTGATGGCGGTGGCCAACTTTGAACGCGCACGCGCAGATGCTTCCAAGCTGCCGCATCCTTTCGACTTGAACCCGGCGCTGTCGCAAGAAAATCGGGACAGATTACTGGATTTGCTGCGTCGCTACAGCGAGTGTTAGATGCGACTGCATCTCATTCACTCGTCTTGTCCCTAGATACGGCGTTGTTGTCCGTCCACACCCCTCCCCCTACACTATAAAAAAAATAGAAGTCAGCGGCGGCCGGTTTCGATCCCACGACCCTGTGGGCGAAACGCGAGGTACATGGTGCTCTTCCCAGTGCGCCACAAAACCGAGACAGAATCAAATGCTACGAACGCGCCTTATATCCTTGACTCATTCAAACTACCTCAAAATGTACTGATACAACGCATGAGGGGGCAATGATTAACACTTGCAGTAAAAGAAAAGAAGCTCCCACTTACAGCAACAATTATGAAGTAAAGGTCGTTGCGACAGCGAAGCCCCAAGCATACCACTTAGAGAGATTGACCAAGATTGGCCAATAAAACATAATAATAATCATAAAACATAATAATCATACGCGTTCCCGACACGCCCTCGCTGCGGCGAAAGAATGTACGAATACGTCCATTGTTTTCTCACAGACCGCAAAGCTATCATCAAAATGGGAGACCTACAATCCGACGTTTTCTCGTGCGGAAGTAGGGGTACGCCGCAAGGCGCGGTTCTGTCCCCAATACTGTTCAACATCGCCTTGATTAACCTCCGAAAAGAACTGAACAAAATTCCGCACATCAAGCACGTCATTTACGCCGACGATATAACGATTTGGGTGGGTAAGGGATCGCCGGGAACCATGCAGGGGCGGTATTCTCGAGTTTTGTCCTTTTTGCGTCCCTTTCAAAAGTGCCCCTTTTGGCGAGCCCTGATTGGCTAAAAGCAAACAACCGGAAGTGAGGTAACGCAAGCGCGGCAAACCTACTGCCAACCTTCCTCCATGCTGCCAACGTCCACTTCTTAACCGGAAGTACGTCACGATGAAAGGGACGCAAAAGGGACGTTTTCAAAAGGGACAGTTACGAGAATACCGCCCCAGGACCGCCTCCAACAGGCCGCAGACGCTGTCCATGCGTACGCAAAGGAATGCGGCCTCACCTGCGCTCCTCTGAAATCGGAGCTTCTCTTGGTTCAAAAACGCCACCGGGATCCCACCACGGACATTCACGTCATGTTGGATGGCATCATGATTTCCCCAACTCGAAACACCAAGATTTTGGGAATGACTTACGAGGGAAATTGTAAAAATACGCAACTAATACGGAAATTGGACTCGTCAACCGCTCAGATCGTCAGGATGCTCCGCCGCATTGCCAGCCAAAAACACGGAATGAAGGAACAGGACATGCTGAATCTTGTTCAAGCTTTTGTAATATCACGAATTACGTACGTCGCCCCCTACGCCACCCTCCTGGCCGCAGAAAGGCGGAAGATCGATACCATTATACGAAAGGCCTTTAAACAAGCCCTCGGACTTCCGGCAAGCACTTCTTCGTCTCGTTTGATGGCGCTAGGGGTGCACAATACCATAGATGAGCTTACAGAGGCGCACCTGAACGCCCAGAAAGCGCGACTAAGCACTACCCCGACAGGCCGGCAAGTACTTATGAACCTGGGATACTCCCCTTTAATGGAAATAGAGAATGCCGAAGACATTCCACCGGAAATTAGGTTGAAGCTAAAAATTGCTCCCCTGCCAAGAAATATGACCCCTCAGCACCATGAAGGCAGAAGAACAGCCAGGGCACAAACCCTTGAACGGATACTGTCACTCAAAAACAACAGTATTCACAGACGTAGCGGACTACGCACGTGCAAATACTAAAACAGTGGTTGTTGCCACCCCCACTGATCTTATTACTAGTGTCACCCTTCGCCAGGCTACCATCCTCGAAGCGGAAGAAGCGGCGCTCGCATTAGCAATAACCCAGACCAAAGCCAAGATTATTATTACAGACTCGCAAGCGGCGTGTCGGAAGTACATAGCCGGAAGGATTTCCACAAAAGCCCTACGGATCCTAGTCCAAAACCCCCGTGAAAGAACAGTCAAAATAATTTGGACGCCTGCCCACTCATACCTTCAAGGCAATGCAGCGGCTCATGCTCACGCCCGAGATCTTGGTCGCCGGGCACCGCAAGAGGACGATGAGAGGACCAGACACTCACTTATTACATACAACGACATCACCCAACACTACATGCTCACACGACTCACCTTCCCGCCAGAGGCAGAAAAATTAACAAAAGAACAAGTCACCCTCCGACAACTTCAAACAAATACATTTCCACATCCCACACGGCTACACGCCATTCACCCCACAATATACTACCCCCTGTGCCGGCACTGCGGCAACCCAGCAACGCTCTTCCATATGGTTTGGGCATGCCCTTCAAACACAGACCTCGCACCAATTCCCAGTCCTACATACGAGCAGTGGGAGAGTGAGCTTGCCAGCTCGGACCCAAGTAAGCAGCTCTGGCTTGCTGAAAGGGCGAAGACGGCAGGCCACACCAACGGAGTCCTGGACTGAGGACCCCGCCCACTTACAAGCTCGATGGATCTGTCCAATAAAGTTTTCTCCTCCTCCTCCTCCTCCCGACACGTTTCATGCGATTTCAGAATCAATCCAACGGAAACACCAAGTGAACCCCACGATGCGTCGCATCTACACAGGGTTCCCCTCGCGGGGAGGTGGGCGCAATTTTTTCTTCGAACTAAAAATTACGTCTGACACGTCTTGGCGAAGCACCGTATAATAACCGAATGTGGAGCCCGACCTACCCAACAGTCATCGTACCGCGTCTCTTCACACGAGCGCGAAGCCATCCGGATTCAAGTCGACGACATGCTCAGCGACGAAATTATACAGCCATCGAAAAGTCCGTGGGCTGCGCCTGTCATACTCGTGAAGAAAAAAGACTCAGGTTCTGCTTGACAACCGGCTACTGAACAAAATCACCAAAAACGACCTGTACACCCTGCCACGAATCGACGACGCCCTCGACCACCTGTGCCATGCGAAGTACTTCTCATCGATGGATCTGAAGACCAGCTACTGGCAAATTGAAGTGGACGAGAGAGACCGAAAGAAGACTGCATTTATAACCCCGGATGGCCTATACGCCTCGGGCGCGGCCTGTAGGGGCGCCACTGAAATTTCCCTAGCGGCCCGCTTCGAAAGCAGCCGCGGGAGTCTCCGGCCAGCTCCCCACTGGCACCGCTGCTTTCGGGGCGCGTTCACGATTGAGATTTACCGTTTGTAGGCGTTGGAAATACATATTTATGTGGAGCAGTCACTTTGTTCGCAAATGTGGCACATTTACGAGAGTGTAAATGTGTCTGACGCGATTTTAGTCTGGTACATTCGGTCTGTACAAGCGCCAGGTGTGCGTCACCGGTCGGCGTCGCGAAACCGGGATATGCAAATGGAGATGATTGTGATTCTACTGCGCTGAAATTTACTAACAGTATCTCCGTAAGCATAGTTTTCCCAGATGTTCATGCTATGGCTATACACTACGATGTAAATAAGTTTTGTGCGCTTATATGTCCTAGCTGAGCGCACGCCAGTTATGCTTGCCAATATCATACCTCAGATATTGATCACTACCCTGGACATAAATTTAACGAACATTCTATGAAAGAAGTACGATGGATAATCCAAAGTTATACCCGGGATCACGACAAAAAAATTAATGCTGGGGCGTCTTGTCGTGAGCTGAGCGCCCGCAAGCATTCGTATATGCTACATATATCCTCCGCGAGCAGCACGGCGAAGGGCTTCTAGAGTAATACACGTCCGCGACTAAACGTTTCTTCGAAGCAAAGTCATATGACGCAGGGAGCGTGTAGAATCTAGCACAAATGGAAATCAGAGGGCCTTGTCAGATATCTCACTCTTCTAACGGCACCTATTATCAATTGTGAACTTGTATACTTTAAAAAATGCGTCCGCCGATTGATCAGCTGTTCGTTGAAGTCTAAGAACTAGATTAAGCTGAACGCGTAGCTTGTGTGTGTGATTACTAAAACGTTCTTTCCTAGATTTCGCTCCGCATTCGTACACACGGTATTTAACTTAACGGTACAACGATACTTAAGCGTCCCCCTCCCCCCTCCCCATGTTTCGCGAAATAGCAGTGCATATCGCACACTAGTCGGCCTTGTGAGTCCTACCCGGCTTAAGTTTAGACGAACGTCTTTAGCATTTCAGAAGCTGCACTGAGTTTTTTTCAGTTCCCTACGAGCTATTCTGTTTCTTCCGGACTTGCAGACCATATATTTTTCCGTGGTTCAATTCACTTTTCTTGGTTCTAGCTATACGGCATTCGTGCACATTTTTCACGACGCAGAGCCTTGGAATATACTTCAAATTATCGCGTGGATTGTATTCTTATAAAAGGCACAAGTTAATATCAGGTATTGGGTAATCACATCCCCGTAATATATTTTTCTACGCCGTATGTATTCGAAACGAGGCTGCATTCGTTGTGCGCTCTGCAAAACGAAACACACCACTGACTATGCCATTATCAGGTCTAAACGAGGTGTCATAAAATTCACTTGTGCCGAACGTATTCGGAGGTGACAGCGGTGGTATGCTGCTGCCGTCGCCGACGCCCGTAACTGCGGCCAAGAACGACGCAGAACCGCGTTCCCGGAAAGCTATTGTTGGCGTTTGAGCTCCCTACCAAGAGGCAGCGGCTTTTGAAGGGCCCTAAACGTACTACTTACTTACAGACGTCACCATAACAAGTTTTTTAGGGCGCGAAAGGGCAAAAAGAAGCGAAAGAAAACCAAAACACTGCATGAGCCCCTATCAGGCGCGCAGCACTTATCCCGTCAACGCCGCGGCGAAGCGGCGGCAGGCAGCGCAGCGATCACAAAGCTCGAGGCGTATACGAGTTCAAGGTGATGCCTTTTGGGCTGTGCATGGCGCCAGCAACGTTTCACAGAGTCATGGACACTGTGCTAGCTGGCCTGAAGTGGCAAACTTGCCTCGTATACCTCGACGACGTTGTGGCATTCGCCCGAACTTTCGGCGAACGCCTCGCAACGTTAGAGTCTGTACTCAAAGCCATTCGCAAGTCGGAGTTAACCCTGAAGCCAGAAAAGTGTCGTTTCGCGTACGAGGAACTCAAGTTCTTGGGCCACGTCGTCAACGCCGCAGGAGTCCTACCTGACCCGGCAAAAACTTCAGCCATTGCTAACTTCCCAAGGCCGAAAGACAAGAAGGGCGTGCGAAGATTTGTCGGACTGTGCGCATACTACCGGCGCTTCGTCGCAAACTTCGCACGCATTGCAGAGCCTTGACGAAAGACAGCACCCCTTTCAGCTGGGAAAACGACTAAGCAAAAGCATTCTCCGAGCTGCAAAAATGCCTGCAAAGCCCGCCCGTGCTCGCTCATTTCTACGAAAACGCCGAAACAGAAATGCACACGGACGCCAGTAATATAGGCTTGGGTGCTGTCCTCGTCCAAAAGCAAAGCGGTTGCGAAAACCTAAGCGCCTATGCCAACCGTGGTCTCTCGAAGGAGGAGAAAAACTGCTTTGCCTCTAAGAAATAGTTCCTGGCTATTATATGGTCGATTTCAAAATTTCGCCCATACGTGTAAGGAAGACCATTAAAAGTTGTAACAGACTGCCATGCGCTGTGTTGGCTCGCCAATTTGAAGGACCGCTCTGGCCATCTTGGGCGGTAGAGCTTGCGCCTGCAGGAGTTCGACGTTACAATCGTCTTTAAATCCGGCAAGAAACACTCCGACGCCGACTGCCTGTCCCGCGCCCCCGTCGAACCTCCACCACAAGACTCCGATGAAGACAGCGCGTTCTTCGGAATGGTGACGGAGAGCCACCTAGCCGCCCAGCAGCGTGCCGACGTACGCGTAATAATGGACTACCTCGAGGGATGCAACGTCGCCGTTCCTAGAACCTTTAAACGCAACTTACCAGCATTCAGCCTCAGAAACTCCGTCATCGTGAAGAAGAATTTCAGCCCCGGAACAAGAACGAATACCATGTTGTCATCCCCGCGTACCTTCGTGACGAAATTTTGGAAGCTTGCCACAACGGTCCGTCTTCCGGACATCTCGGCGCAGCTGGCACTATTGGAAAAATCAAGGCAAGGCACTACTGGCCCCGCCTTACCTCTGACGTCACGCACTACGTCCGCAGGTGCCGTAAATACCAGTGGCCAAAAACGCCGCCGATAAGACCCGCCGGACGTCTGCAACGAATCGCCGTCCCATCGAGGCCCTTCCAACAGATTGGAATGGATCTTCTGGGCCCACTCCCTACGTCACGATCAGAGAACAAGTGGATTGTTGTAGCGACATACTACATGACGCGATGCGCAGAGACGGCAGCTCTTCCGCGGGGGACTGCACAAGAAGTCGCGAAGTTCTTTATTAACCAAGTTGTGCTGCGGCATGGAGCCCCTGAAGTCCTAATCACGGACCGCGGAACGGCCTTTACTGCGGAGCTGATGCGAGGAATATTACGCTACAGCAACACGGATCACCGAAGAACGACGGCGTACTACCCCCAAACGAACGGAATAACCTAACGTCTGAACAAAACGATCGCAGATATGCTGTCAATGTACGTCGACGTTGAACATAAGACTTGGGACGAAGTGCTCCCGTATGCCACGTTTGCGTACAACACGGCTATCCAGGAAACTACGCAAATGACGCCGTTCGAGCTTGTCTACGGAAGAGTGCCGACTACGATGATTGACGCCATGCTTCCGCATGTAGAAGACCACGACCTCAAGCCCGACGTCCAAGGATACCTTGTGCAGAGGAAGGCCTCCAGCTCGCTCGAAATCGTTCAATGGACCAGCAGCTGGTGAATGCCGGGCGCTACAACCTCCGTCGCCGAGACGCCGAGTACCACCCAGGGGATCGTGTTTGGTTTGGACTCCCATCCGACGACGCGGACTCAGTGAGAAGCTTCTGCGATGGTATTTCAGACCGTATACCAGATTCTACGACGTGTCGGTCAACTTACCTGGTGGTGGTGATGGTGATGATGTTTATTGACGGGTGGACCTAGCCTTGCGTGGTATGCCGGCAATTTCTCACCCGATCGCCACCTTTTTACCGCTATGCGCGGGAATTCACCATGACTCGCTGAGGCTTGTGACACGTAAAAATTGCAGGATCAAACGAAAGATGTCCCTCCTCGTGATCCAATGACCTTCCGGGAAAATTAAATCGTTCAAAGAGGCATGCGGAGCGGCCATCCTTCGCAGTTCTTTAAACAAAGCTAACCGCTCCTCCGCATGCTCTCGGCAGTCCATAATAAAATGACCGATGTCGCCTGTAGCACCACACGTTCCACACAGAGGTGAAGCGATAATGTTCAGCTTATGGAGCCACGCCGGTCTCCGCGCTGAGTTGGTCCGAATGCGGAACAGTAAGGTTGCCTCTGTCCTCTTCATTCCTTTTGTGACACAAGGTCGATGTTGTGGTCGCCAAAGAGAGCGGAAATGATCTTGTATGATTGTTTTTAAAATGCGCCGTTCATCTGGAGCCACCTTCAAAAGACGAGTGCACGATGTCGCTTCACGAGCCAACTGGTCCGCAGCCTCGTTTCCAAGCACTCCTACGTGGGAAGGGACCCACTAGGAGCGAACGCGAAATCCGTTTTCCTTTATCTGCTGAAGAAGACGCAGGGAGCGTTGGCAAATGTTATCTGCTGGAAATCCAAGCTGCAAGAGTTGTAGGGACGACTTGGAATCCGTTAGAATTACCGCATGCTGCACCCGAAGCGATTTGATCTTTTTTAAGGCCGCCTCGATCGCTATGCGAGGTGATCCCCGATGGTGATTCCGGAACATCACGACGACGCACGCGGCCCGAAGTCGTCCACGTGGTTCGCTTGTAACCTTACTATGCAAGATGACGGACTTTTTTGTTGTTTGTTCAGACTGTCTTTTATTTTAGCATCGGGCCGATGCACTCTTAGTGGGGGGTAATGCCGCGAACCATGTATGGGTTTGTTTATTTATTGTTTGGTTACTACCCGGCCACGCTCAGCTTTGTTATCTGTGACACAAGTGAAGGGCGTTGTTGCGTGCGGGACTCTGGGAGGGGTGGCCCTCCCCAAGGCCGAACAGAAGCAAGTGTTTAGACCGTCGGCTGGGTGGCCGGTCGTAAAACAGGAACACGTGTGCGCTCCGGCGGAATCGGGGGACAGCGGGTCGCGGCTTCAGAGGTGACCGAAGGCCGGCTTCTCGGAACCGCGGGGCCAGGGCGGTGCCAGCGACTCGGGACCTCCGGAGGAGAGAGCAACGGGAGAGTCGTCTTTGGGCGACGGCAGAGAACGGCTGTCCACAGAACGCTCGTCCGAACGACAAAAGGCCTGGGCCTCCTTCGTTAGGATGTAGCCCGGAATAAACGTCCTTTCATCGTCACCGGTCCGCAGTCTGGCCTACCTCGCAACAAACTGGTTGGCAGCGGCGGGATAAGCCAAGGCGGACGAAAGAACTTCGTGCAGAAGAACCACCTGATCCGGGATCAGCGCGGATTCATCATCGTGGCCTCCGGGAGACACGAGCGACGAAGAAGGTGCGAGTGAAGAGCGGACGGAAGACTCGAGGAGGAAGACAACGAGGCCTTCCTGACGTGTGGAGAAGGTGCGGCAACGGCGATCCGGGATCGACCAACGCAACGTGGCTCCGGGAGACACAGGCACCACAGGCTGGTAAGTGCTTGAGCGACTACGCTTTGCGAGACGATTTTGAACAGGGTTCAAATTAGGCGCTAAATTGACTGCCACCGGGTGTGTAGTTAATTTGTGCTTGCGGGCAGAAAGCTCTCGCCAAGCATGGACAGAGCAAAGTGCACGAAAGATGAGTTGCGCTGCTAGCAGCGGAGTTGGGGCTAGAGGTGAATGCAAGAATGAGAAAACCGGAAATTGGCAGTGCCATTCAGAAGGTGAATTTTGAGGAGGACGAAATTTCAGATGCGTGGGCCAAAATCTGCCGAGTGGAAAAGGAAAAGGAAGAGGAGCGAAAGAGGCAGGATGAGGGACGGAAGGGGCAGGACGAGAAAGATGCCAGAGATGCCCAGATTAAGCTTGAGGAAATAAAGCTTCGGCAAGCTAGGCTGGCAAATGGGGATTCCTCAGTCGCCCAAGGAGGCGCAGTTAAGATGACAAATTTGCTTCAGCCATTTAAAACGGGAGATGACATCAGTCTCTACCTAGTAAATTTTGAAAGATTGTGTGAGAGGCAATCATTCAGACGCGATACCTGGCCACAGAGGTTGTCGTTGCTTCCGGGGGAAGCATCGCAGGTTGTGGCACGCCTCAGTGCTGGCGATGCAGAAGGCTACAATTTGGTGAAGTCGAGCCTGCTCACGAAGTACAAGATTTCGGCAGAGGAGTTTCGAAGGAGGTTTCGGCAAGACAAAAAGAAGCTAAACGAAAGCTTCGTTGAGTTTGCTTGCAGTCTGAGCGGTAATTTCACAGGATGGGTCAAAGGCTCTGACGCCGATGGGGATTTTTCTAAATTGACAGACCTCGTGTGTTTAGAGCGGTTTTACGAGATTTTGCCGGAAAGCACGCGCTTGTGGGTTAAGGACCGGCAGGTTGGCGTATCCGTGAAGAAGGCAGTCCAGCTGGCGGACGCGTGGCTAGCCGAAACATCAAAGAAGGTAGAGTCAGTCAGGATGCGCGCCAGGACCAGTGGAGAAAGAGAAATTTCTTTCCGGCGCCACAGAACCGCTTCATGGAGGCTAAAGGACAGCAGGGGAGCAACGGTGCACCGAACACGATACCGAAAACGGTCGTCAGAGAGCCCGAAGACCCGCCGAGAAATTGTGATGTCAGGCGACCTGTAATGTGTTACAACTGCAAACAGCCGGGACACTTTGCTCGAAATCGCCGAAATGAGAGGCCGGCTTTTGCGTGCGTGAGCAGCCATCCAAACAACCATGACCTGCTAAAACCGTACACTAAGGAAGTCAGGTAAATTGGCAGAAATATAGGGTGCTTAGGGATTCGGCAGCTACCATGGACGTAGTCCACCCGAGTTACGTGAGAGCGGAAGACTGCGTGTCAGGGTGTGCGTGGATAAGACAGGCAGTGAATGAGGATTCGGTATGTTTGCCTACAGCAAAGGTGAAAATCAAAGGACCGTTCGGAGTCCTGGACACTGTTGCCGCTGTTTCAAAGGGGCTGTCGGAAAGCTATCCGTACCTGTTCTCGAACAGCTCGGAGGTGTTGCTGAACGAAAGGGGATGCGCCTTCACAGACGCGCAAGTAATGGCACTGACACGATCTAAGGCGCAGGAACTTGCGCATGAGCTATGTTACAGCCTTGAGCCAAGTGAGGTGGAAGTAGACGAGTCGGAGAGTTTGGCCGAGATGGTTGTGCAACCAGAATCTGATGCTTCTGTTTCTGAGATAACAGAAACTTACGACGGTGACTCAGGGGCATCCCAGGCTCCGGAAGAGGGCTCGTCAGAAAGGGTAAGCGAGGGGGAGCTTCAGACAACAGTGTTAGCGCCCACTGCGCCCGTTTACGAACAGTTGCTGAATACTGACCGCGAAGCTTTTATAGCGGAGCAGAAAAGTGATCCGTCACCTCAGGTTCTGGCAGTTAACTCAGACGAAGGTGTTGCATCTAAGAATATCACCTTCCAAGAAAGACAGGGACTTCTGTATCTCAAGTACGAAGACAAGCGCGGAAGAAAATACGATCAAATAGTGGTGCCGGATAGGTATCCAAAAGGTTTGCTCGCTCTGTGCCACGATCACGCGTGGGAAGGTCATTTGGGAATAAACAAGACCAAACAAAGGTTACTACAGGAATTTTATTGGCCAGGGTGTTTCCGAGACGTGCAGCAGTTCGTGCGAACTTGCGAGACCTGCCAAAGGGTGGGAAAGCCAAATGATAGGCGCAAGGCCCCGATGGTGAGTGTTCCTATCATTTCCGAGCCATTCCACCGAGTAGTGGTTGATGTGGTGGGGCCACTTCCAAAGACTAAGTCGGGGTACAGGTACCTACTGACGCTACTGTAACCGGCAACCAAGTTTCCGGAGGCCATACCATTGAAGAAGCGTCTTCCGTCGAAGTGGTCGATGCTTTGCTTGGGATATTTTCGCGGTTGGGATTTCCTGCGGAAATACAATCAGACCAGGGTACGACTTTTACGAGTGCGCTAACCACCACTTTCCTCGAAAAATGTGGAATCCGATTGTGTCGCAGCTTAGCTCATCACCCGCAGAGCAACAGCGTGGAACGATGGCACGCTGTGTTCAAGAAAGTGTTGCAGGCTTTTTGTCACGAAAGGAAAGCGGACTGGGACTGTTGCCTTCCGGGCACTTTGTTTGCCTTGCGAACGGTGCCGCACGAGGGAACAGGGTTCGCCCCTGCCGAGTTAGTGTACGGGAGAAATCTTCGGGGCCCCCTAAGACTGATTCGGGAGCTTTGGGAGGATCAAAGGGTTGACCGGACTGTGGTAGAGTATGTAGTAGAACAACTGCAAAGGATGAGTCATACTCGTAAATTGGTGAGAGAAAACTTGGAAGCGGCGCAGAAAGTCTCAGAGCGCTTTTATGACCGAAATGCGAAGACCAGGTCGTTTGCAGAGGGAGACAAGGTGATGATCCTGCGACCGAATAGGCAGAATCGTCTCGAGGTTCACTGGGATGGGCCAGCGGAAGTTATCCGACGCATCTCTGACGTGAACTACTCAGTGAGACTACCAGGGCGGAGACGTGAAGAGAAAGTTTACCATGTGAATTTGATGAAACCATTGTTTGAAAGAACGGAAATCGTCAGCATTGCTTCGAACACCATACCGGAAATTTCGGTCGAGGTTCCCAGTTGTGGGGGCAAAGTTAATCCGTCGGTAGAGGAAATCGTGCTTGGCGCCGACGACAGAAGTGACTTAGATGATAACCAGGTGCGGGATTTAGAAGGTGTTATTCGGGAATTCCTCGAATGCTTTGCGGCACAGTCAGGGAAAACCCATTTGATCATGCATGACATCGAGCTCACCTCCAAAGCGCCTTTCCGGTCAAAAGCCTATAGGGTGTCTCCCAAGCAGTCGGAGATTATGAAAGCGATGTTGGAGATGGGTGTGATAAGGGAAGGTTACAGCGAATATTGCTCTCCTTTGATGTTGGTCGAAGTGCGTGGGAAAGAGCCCCGACATTGTGTCGACTACAGGAGACTAAACGCCATAACCAACGATCAAGTTTACCCCTTGCCTAACCTCCCATGAATACGCCACTTAACCCACGGCCCTCAGTCTCCAGTGGCTGCGAAGCAACTGGCCACGGGGGTGGTCAGACCTGTGACGCAGCAGGGGGTGCTAAGAATCCCTGGACCTGGACAGGCCGCCATTGGAATCTGAACCTGGCAACGTTCAACACGAGAACCTTATCTAGTGAAGCGAGTCTAGAGGTGTTGTTTGAGGAATTAAAGGGCATCAAATGGGATGTCATAGGGCTTAGTGAGGTTAGGAGAACAGGTGAAGACTTTACGGTGCTAAAAATGGACACGTTCTATGTTACCGTGGTCTAAAGGACAGAAGAGAACTGGGCGTAGGATTTCTAGTCAATAAAAGCATAGCTGGCAACATAGAAGAATACTATAGCATTAACCAAAGGGCAGCAGGTCTTGTAATTAGACTCAATAAGAGGTACAAGCTCAAGGTGGTACAGGGCTATGCGCCCACATCCAGCCATGACGACCAGGTCGTGGAACGCTTCTATGAGAATGTGGAATCGGCAATGGCTAAAGTAAAAACACAGTATACCGTAGTTATTGGAGATTTCAATGCTAAAGTAGGCAAGCATCAGGCTGGAGACAAGGCAGTTGGGAACTATGGTCTGGGGTGTAGAAATAGCAGGGGGGACCTACTAGTTGAGTTAGCAGAACAGAATAACCTACGCATAATGAATACCTTCTTCTGTAAACGGGAGAGCCGGAAGTGGACGTCGAGGAGCCCGAATGGGGGCCATAAAAATAAAATAGACTTCATATTATGCGATAACCCTGGCGTTGTGAAGGATGTGGAAGTGCTCGGAAGGGTAAGGTGTAGTGACCATCGTATGGTAAGATCTCGAATTAAGCTGGGTTTCAGGACGGACCGTAACAAGCTAGTACGAAAGAAGCCGATTAATGAGCTAACAGTAAGGCGTAAAATAGAAGAATTCAGGATCGCGCTGCAGAACCGATACTCAGCTCTTACCGAGGAAGCCGAGCTTACGACACAGGAAGCCAGCGACAACCTTACACGCATTATCACGGAGTGTGCAGTAGAAGTCGGGGGCACGATGGCTAGACAGGATACTGGTAAACTTTCCCAGGAGACGAAAGATCTAATTAGGAAACGGCAAACCATGAGAATCTACACCCCAGCTGACAGAATAGAACTAACGGAGCTTTGTAAGTTAATCAATAAGTGTAAGACAGCTGACACACGGAAGTATAATATGGAGAGGATCGAATACGCTGTAAAGAACGGAGGTAGCCTGAAAGCAGTAAACAGGCGTCTTGGCGTGAGGAAAAATCAGATGTATGCACTTAAAGACAAGCAAGGCAATGTCATCACAAATAGGGATAACATAGTCACAGCGGCCGAGGAGTTCTATAGGGATGTGTAGCCAGGACATCCAGGATAATGCCGAACGAAAAAGTAGTTCAGAGGAGATAGACATCCCACCAGTAACAACCGAAGAAGTAAGGAAGGCTTTGAAAGAAATGAAAGGGGGCAAAGCACCTAGTGAGGATCAGATAACAGCCGACCTCTTGAAGGATGGAGGAGAAATTGTACTTGAAAAACTGGCAAACCTGTATACGCAATGCCTAATTACCGCAAGCGTACCGGAATCTTGAAGAACGCGAACATCATCCTAATCCATAAGTAAGGTGACAAAAAGTACCTGAAAGATTACAGGCCGATCAGCTTACTGTCAGTCGTCTACAAGGTACTTACCAAGGTAATCGCTAACAGAATTTCTGCAACCTTAGATTTCAGTCAACCTAAAGAACAAGCAGGGTTCCGTAAAGGTTATTAAACGATAGACCATATTCACACGATCAATCAGGTGATAGAGAAGTGCGCTGAGTAGTCTTAACCCCTATATATAGCCTTCATAGATTATGAGAAAGCGTTCGACGCGGTCGAAACCCTAGCAGTTATTCAGGCATTACAGAACCAGGGAGTAGACGAGCATTATGTAAAAATACTAGAGAATATCTACAATGGGTCCACAGCTACCATCATCCTCCATAGGGAGAGCAGTAAAATACCTATAAGGAAGTGCGTCAGACAAGGAGACACAATCTCTCCAATGTTATTCACAGCACGTTTACAAGAAGTATTCAGAACGTTGGATTGGGAACAGGTGGGAGTAAGGGTTAATGGAGAATACCTCAGTAACCTCAGATTTGCTGATGACGTTGTCTTGCTAAGTAACTCGGGGGACGAATTGCAGAGCATGCTTTCCGCACTAGACGAACGGAGTAGAACCGTGGGCCTGAAAATTAATATGCAGAAAACTAAAGTAATGATCAATAACCTAGGGACAGCACAACAGTTTGGGATAGGGGGCGAAGTAGTGGAAGTGGTAAAAGAATATATCTACTTAGGCCAAGTTGTGACCCCGGGTCCCAACCATGAGGCAGAGATAATTAGAAGGATCAGAATGGGGTGGAGTGCATACGGCAGACATTCTCAGATAATGAATAGCAGCCTACCATTGTCGCTGAAGAAGAAAGTGTATGACAGCTGCATCTTACCGGTACTCACCTACGGGGCAGAAACTTGGAGGCTCACTAAGAGTGTTCAACTTAAATTGAGAACGACTCAGAGGGCAATGGATCGGAAAATGATAGGTGTAACATTAAGGGACAGGAAGAGAGCGGAGTGGGTCAGGGAACAAACGCGTGTTAAGGACATACTGGTGGAAATTAAGAAGAAAAAATGGACGTGGGCAGGCATGTAATGCGCAGGCAAGATAACCGGTGGTCATTAAGGGTAACAGAGAAGGCAAGCGTAGAAGGGGGCAGCAGAAAGTTAGATGGGCGGATGAGATCAAGAAGTTTGCAGGGACAAATTGGTCAGAGTTGGCACAGAACCGGGGTAATTGGAGAATAATGGCAGAGGCCTTTGCCCTGCAGTAGGCGTAGATAGGCTGGTGAGGATGATGATGGTGATGAATATTGCGGAGAGGGTAGAGCCCGTTAGTGGAGCAAGGTTCATCTCCACCTTTGACTTGGTGGGCGGGTACTGGCAGGTGCCTCTAACGGAATGAGCTAGCCAGTACGCCGCGTTCATCACGCCGTTCGGAGTGTTTCAGCCCGTCACCATGAGCTTTGGCCTGAAAAATGCGCCCTTTTGTTTTTCACGGCTGATGGATCGGGTCCTGGAAGGGTTGAGTGAATTTGCACTGCCCTATCTCGATGACGTGGCAGTTTTCTCGGCTGACTGGCCGATGCATTTGGGGCATATACGACAGGTACTGGAACGATTCCGAACTGCGGGCCTAACTGTGAAGGCAGAAAAATGTGAGTTGGGAAGGGCGTGTGTCACCTACTGGGACACACGATAGGCCGGGGAAAGCGTGAGCCTATGGCAACGAAGGTTGCTGCCATCCGTGAATTTCCCAAGCCGTTGACAAAGAAGGATATGAGGTCTTTTCTGGGAATGACAGGCTATTATCAGCACTACATCCCGAACTACTCGGACGTGGCCAGTCCCTTAACTGATAGTTTGCGTAAGCTAGAACCTGAGGTTGTAACTTGGACGGCGGACAAAGAAGCAGCGTTTCAATCTCTGAAGGAAACTTTGACTCCGATACCAGTGTTGGCTTCACCGGATTTCGACCGTGAATTTGTAGTTCAGTGCGACGCTAGCAACCGTGGGCTAGGTGTTGTTCTGTCGCAGATTGACCAAAATGGTGAGGAACACCCCGTGTTGTACCTCAGTCGAAAATTGACGCCCCGTGAGGACGCCTACAGCACCTCCCAGAAGGAGTGTTTGTGTATCGTCTGGGGCGTCCCAAAGCTAGCCTGTTATATTCAGGGAACCAAATTCACCGTAGAGACCGACCATTGTCCCCTTTCGTGGCTGAAGCAAATGTCTGATAAGAATGGTAGGCTCTTGCGAGGGAGCCTCATTCTTCAAGAGTATACATTTGAAGTTTAATACAGGAAAGGTGCCGTAAACAAGAATGCGGATGGCCTGAGTAGAGGCTTCTAAGAAAATGGAGTGTTTTACGAGTGTTTGTTTATTTTAGGTAGTATTTTTTTCAGTAGTGAATTTTTACTTTGTGTCCACGCGGCCCTGCTTGGCGAGAGCTGAATACAAAAGGGGATAGGCAAGGAAGTGCTTCTGTGAATTGTCTGGCACCGGCGTCGCTCGGGCACTGCTGGATGGCGTTGTTTTTGTGCGTGTGTGCGTGCAGTGTGGGCCCGAGAGTGTTTGGTGCGACCCATGAACATTCTTCGCTCGACCCTGCATCGGGGGACGCAGCCTCGGCGAAGGACTTCATTGGGGGGAGGAGTCTGTTGCGTGCGGCACTCTGTGAGGGGTGGCCCTCCCCAAGGCCGAACAGAAGCAAGTGTTTAGACCGTCGGCTGGGTGGCCGGTCGTAAAACAGGAACACGTGTGCGCTCCGGCGGAACCGCGGGGCCAGGGCGGTGCCAGCGACTCGGGACCTCCGGAGGAGAGAGAAACGGGAGAGTCGTCCTTGGGCAGCGGCAGAGAACGGCTGTCCACATAACGCTCGTCCGAACGACAAAATGCCTGGGGCCTCCCTGGTTAGGATGTAGCCCGGAATAAACGTCCTTTCATCGTCACCGGTCCGCAGTCTGACCTACATCGCAACAGCGTCTTCCATTCTCTATTTTATGCCGCACGGGCTATCTCATTCAGATAAGCAGACTAGACCAGAATAATCTTATTTGATCTACAATGTTCTTGATGTAAATCGACGGTTCCAGAAACACTCGCGCCTAAAGATAAATTCTTGCGGAGCCAACGCCGCGGCATGCGATTCATCGACGCCCGCCTACCCACGTCACTTTGTTAAGTGCTGCTTCGCCGCCTGTGTATTCTTTCAGTTGTCAGGGGAGCACAAGTTCGCTCCAATAAACTTGTTTTCTTTGAAGACAACTGCGTCGTCTTCGGCTTCGTGACTATACTTCGTAGGTGTTTCACATCCTGCTACAGTGCATAATGACGTCGAAAATATTGCGCATAACAGCAGCTTTATTTTACTGAAGCCAGTTAGAGGCTGAAATAGTCAATATACTTTATAATTTAAAAACCGGAACGGCTAAAGACATCGATGGCTTCCAAATTAAACCCATAAAGTACACCTCCGGTCTTGTCGCACCTATATTTACCTACATTTTTTACCGTGTGTTTCTTCCATGCTGTTTTCCCTCGTAAAATGCAAGTAGCCCGTGCAACATCCTCACACAAAAAAGGAAACAAAAAGAGTTGCAGAGACACGAACGTTTGGATCCTAGACGTAAGGCGCGATAGCTGTACTTCGACTCCCACGCAGCGTTTTTGTACGCAGTTGCTGCATTTCGGATCTCTGCTTCCCCAGCTATAAAGGTAATCGATAAGAGAAATGCTAGCAATGATGGTTTTTAATCGCCGTGGCCCAGGAGAGACAAAGGCTCTCTGCTCTTCTGTGGCTTAAAATGTGAGCGTGAAAAATTGCGGATGCGAGGTATTAGCAAGTTCTGGCGAGGAGCCGTCAGTGTCACTGTATCAAAATGTTTATTCTAATTTTGCTTAGGAAGAACTAGTTGTAATGGGGTAAAGAGTTGGCAGAGAAGAGAGCTCAAAGGTAGAACCTGAGCACCAGATGCAGCAGCTCCTTCACTTGCCCTCTTAATCAGCTCGCGCTGACCTTGGAGTAAATTGCTGGTCGAAGGTGCTTTCCATGTCTTTAAGAAGTACAATATGTTATTTGTTTGAGTTGTTCTCTCCTAACCATACTCTTGCATATGGCTAGGCAGCGTGCAAGAGGGTGGATGTTTCTCCCATTTTAGCAGCCTTGAAGACCAACTCAAAACATCATTCCCAGAGAGGCAAACCTACGAGCAGTGGGCCGTGGAACAAGTAGAGCACATGAAAAAGCATACCCAATCTATTGTCACGACGCACCAGACTCCCTGTGTAGACGCCCGTCTACTCCACCTGTGGGAAGCGAGGCGATGTCTCACAAAAAGATGGAAAAGACAGAGACATAACCGCAAACTCCGCAAAAAAATCAACGAAATCAACAAGGCGGCAGCGGAATACGCCTCCACTCTGTGCAGAGATAACTGGCTCCAGCTGTGCGACGGCCTCCAAGGCACTCTGTCCACTAAGAGAACATGGCAGCTACTGAGGCATCTAATCGATCCACTCACGAGTAAGGGCGAGATCAACCGCAGCATGGTTCGCACGCTTAACAACTACGGAGGCGACACCGAGAAGCTAACGCAGGACCTCCGAGACAGGTACCTCAAAACAGAACCTGGAGAAGAACTCCGACCCTATTCTGGCAAGCCCAACGAAGAGCTCGATCGACCTATTTTCCTCCATGAACTCCGTGCAGCAATAGCCGAGAGCAGGAAGTCCAGTGCCCCGGGACCGGATGCCATCACCTACAGACTACTAAATAACCTTGGAGACGACTCCTTAATAAATCTGTTGGAACATCTCAACACTGTTTGGGAGACGGGACAGCTCCCCGCTCAATGGAAAACGGCCGAGATAAGATTCATACCCAAACCTGGAAAATCTCCCCACATAGATAATTTAAGGCCAATATCCCTGACCTCTTGTGTTGGGAAAGTCATGGAGCGGATTGTGCTCGGCCGCCTTCAGAAACATTTGGACGACACAGAGCAAATGCCCACGACAATGTTTGGGTTCCGAAAACATCTAGGAACCCAGGACGTACTCCTTCAACTCAAGGAGGAGGTACTCAAGCAAGCTACGCGCCACTCCCCCCGGGCCATCCTGGCCCTCGATCTCAAGGGCGCGTTTGACAACGTGACTCACGCAAGTATATTGAGGAACCTCAATGCTACGGACTGCGGAACGCGGACGTATGAGTACATCCGCAACTTCCTCTCGGACCGCACTGCCGCACTCAGGATAGGAGATGCCACATCCGACCCGATAAAGCTAGGAGCTAGAGGCACGCCCCAGGGATCTGTGCTGTCACCGTTGTTATTTAATGTTGCCTTGCTTGACCTCCCCAGAAGACTCGACGCCATAGATAACCTTGGGCATGCTCTCTATGCTGACGATATCACCGTCTGGGCGGGAACCGGGTCCCTCGGCGATATTCAGGACACACTCCAGAGGGCAACGGACGTCATAAATCAATATGCCAAGGCCTGTGGCCTCCAGTGTGCGCCACAAAAGTCCGAGCTCCTTGTTGTCCGCCCGAAAGCCAAGAAGAACATCAAGGAAGACATCCAAGTCCAACTAGAGGGACATGCGATAATTCCTAGTCCCAGCATTAAAATCCTAGGAGTTCACCTGCAAGCAGACACCAAGAGTGACATCTCCCTAAAAAAACTGAAGCAAACTACCGATCAAATAATGCACATGATTAGGAGGGTGTCAACAAGGAAGAGAGGAATGAAAGAGGCGGATACCCTGCGTTTGGTCGAGGCATTCGTCATTTCAAGGATAACCTACATCACGCCGTACCTCTTACTAAACAAAAGCGACATAAATCTCCTCAATATACTCATACGGAAGTCAGTCAAGCATGCCATAGGACTACCCATGAGCGCGTCCACAGACAAGCTGCTCAGGATGGGCGTACACAACACCGCAGAAGAATTGATCGAAGGTCATCTATCAAGTCAAAAGGCCAGACTCAGCCTAACTAAAGATGGACGAAAAATTCTCCTCAACATAGGGTGGGCGGCCCTCGACGCGATCCCGCAGGTACAGATACCAACCTCCTGGCGCCAGTCTTTAATTATTCACCCACTGCCAAGAAACATGCACCCCACCCATCACGAGGCGAGAAGAGCAGCGAGAGCTCGAGCGCTCAACACGAGCTTTGGAAAAGACCCCGGAGTCGTATACACGGACGCCTCCCGTTGTAGAGGCAAGCCATACGCAACAATAGTGGTATCGACCAAGAACAGTCTCCCGGTAAGCGCAACAGTCAAGACCACGGACATCACTGAAGCGGAGGAGATGGCAATTTCTCTGGCCCTTACACAGACGCCGGCACAAACAATTGTCACCGACTCGCAGCAAGCATATCGGAACTACCAATCAGGATGGGTGTCACCAGTGACCCTTAGATTGCTGCAGAACAAAATAGCAAATAGAAAAATCAAATTGGTGTGGACGCCTGCTCACGCCTCCATGGAGGGTAACGAGTTTGCCCACCAACAAGCCTGCGCACTCGCACCCCAGGCTACGGAGGAAGGCGTGGAGTACTGCCCGCTTATCACTTTCAGAGAAGTCACGCAGCACTACCGGCTAGAAAGACAGACACTCCCTCCACCTCATCCTAGCCTCTCTAAGGAGCAGCAGACAGTCTTTCGCCTCATTCAATCTGGATCCTTCCCCCACCCAACAAGGCTACACCTCATGTTCCCGGAACAGTACTCGGCCGAATGCAAATTTTGTAAAAAACCAGGATCACTCCGCCACATAATTGGGGAGTGAGACTTCAGCTCAGAAAATCCACCCCTCCTCCATCCCCCCACCCCCTCTTTTAGAGAGCAATGGGAGATTTTGATGTCCAGCTCCTCACTCGCGACCCAGCTAGCGCTGGTCAACCGGGCGCAGGCGGCCATGACATCATATGGGCTCCAGTGAATAAGGAACCACTCCCAATTTAGACGCTCAATAAATGTATTCTCTCTCTCTCTCTCTCTCTCCCATTTTAGCACAGCTTTAAGTTAATATCTCATGTTCCCACAGAGCACCTTAACGCACATAGATTTTCAAATACTTGTTTTGGTTTTTCATCTAGAGAGTTATTGATTCTTCGGCATTGAGACCTCGCTCTAGAAGGGGAAATATCGTGTTCCTAGGCGTAGGATGAGAATTCGTTCTTAAAGCTTGTCTAGGAGGGCAGTGGTAACAACCGTGGTAACAACCCAAACAGCACAGGCCAAGGGTTCCAATGATTGGAAACTCCATGGGTCCCCATTGGCTTCCGAGCTATTGGCCACTCATCGGTAACTCGGCTCAAAGATTTATTGAGCGCGAGGCAACGGCGACCGGAAGTAACGTCACGCGGAAAGCCCATTGGAGGCCAAGCAATTAGCAGACGGATAAAAGCGCATTATGGCCACGCGCTTTATGAGTGCGTGGCGTGTGCAAACACGACGGTTAGAGCGATGAACAGGCAACAACGCAGCAAAAAGTAGTTACCTAAACAGCCGCAGCACCGTGCCACGAAACAAGGCATAGTAAAAGTGCAGCGTATTCAAAATAGCGTTGCGAGATAGTGTTACACGTTCTCTAAGAATGGGTCTTTTGTGTGTCCTAACGCAACGGCGTCCGCCGGTCTACTTGAGCGTTGTGCCTTTGCGCGTTCTTTTTATCCGCGGCTGGGCTGGTGGACGGCCGCGTTGCTCCGACGTCTGCGTCTCTTATGTGGCTTTGAAGCCGCCGTGTCTGTGAGGTGCGTTTTGGTGTCGGTGGTTGTGTGTGAAGTATACCTGACTGGTGGAATAACATCTTTTGCCTGCTGCGGGCGGCAGCTGAAAACGTGAGTCACCAATTCATTTTCCCTTGTGCGGTACGGGAGAGCTCGCGCTCGTTCCCCCCAAAACTTCAGCTGTCGTTTAAACAGTTGTCGCGCGTGAGTGCTGCTTAGTGTTGTTGGTTGTTGTGAAGAGTTAAGCGGTCGTGTACATGTGCTTCCGTTTGTGTGACGCCAGTTCTAGCTATCATTTTTCTGGCTTTGTGTTTTCCGAACAAGCGGCCGTGCTCCCACTGCAGATTGACGACGTTGGGCTTCTCTTTCGGTTCCGTTCGCATCTGGAGTGTCTGACGAGGTAAAAGTGAGTGACGGCGACAGAAACACCGTAACCGGTTCATTCAAGATTGTAGGGTCGCTTCAATTGTGGCTTTATTTTGTTACCCGTTAAAAATATAACGCATTGAAAGGTGGCAACGCTTTTAATTACCCCGAAGTTGGCATAGATGTCTTGCAAGACAAAAAAAAAAAAACGTGAACGTTCGTGCATTCCGAACCCATTGTGTAGTGCGTTGCCTTGCAGTCTCTGATCCCGCGTTGTTAGGAAACAAAACTTACGCTAATAGAACGTTGAAGGCATGACATTTCTGTCACGATTAATTGTTGATGTGAGTGTAGTAGCCACAACAAAATTTCATGGAACCGCTGTCGTTCGTATTGCTTTGTCTATTGGACTTTTTTTCATATTACCTTGCGCGACTGAAATAAGTGTGAAGCCCCTTCTCGGTGAAATTCCGGACTGTTTTCTCAAGAACCAGCCAAGTAACGGCTACCTTAAAACGCAGTATTGAAAAAGAAATACTGCAGTACGTTTCATGTTTCATAGCGAGTGTTAGCCAGCAAAGAGTTTAGGCTGAATATTTTCACACGTGCATGTGTTAAGGTTGGTGTATAGATGCTGTATTTAGTCAGCAGCGTGCATTTAGCATTGTAGTGAACAATTTTTTTCACTTATTAACGGCGCTACAACGTAAAGTGGCGGACAAGTGGCGGATGCAGCAGAAAGAAGAAGCCTTCCGAGCAGGACTATTCTACATTAGTGCCGTTAAACTACATACTGTCTCACCTTGGCAGTCGGCGAATTACCGGGAAGGAGAGTCTTGTTTTCATTTACCTGAATGCAGCATCTAAGCTAAACAAAACGTGGATCGGTTCGGGCTTCATGAGCAGCGCTTTATTTTTTCTCGACTATTGTGTCCATGCTGGCTTTCGTGTTTGTGTTTTGAACAAACGTATGTCGTATTCTTGCCACTGTTAAGTCAGGTTTCTCGTTGTAAATTTGATGTGCATAATAAAAAAAGTAAGAAAAGAGGCCTGGTGTGTTGTGTTGCTCAATTGTTTTTGCAAGTCGCGTAATTTGATGCAGTTGTTTATTGTCCCTCCCAGACCGATTTCTGTTTTATACATGCCATCGTACAAGAAAATATTTAATGAGTGTGCATAAATAATTTCCTGTATAATGTATAATGTATATAATGTAAAATGTATAATGTATATAATGTATAAAACAGAAATCGGGCCGCGAGGCAACCATAGAATACACTACGAACATACTGAGTGGCGCAAATACACAACACACAAGAAAGAAGATACGGACACGCTCAACACTTCCAACAGCAACGACAGTAACGTACATTTATACATACATCCCGACTTGCGCAATAGACGTGCCCACAGCGTCAGCGCAAGAATTTATCTAAAAAACGCCCCTCAGCTTTGAACAATCCCGCCAAAGTATCACTAACGCAGTCACGTACTTTCAATCTTTACGATGCGCCTCAGGCCTTCTGATATCAGCTCTTTCCCAGTATCTTCGTCTCAGAAAATTGTGGCTCACACTTTATGCAAGAATCACAATGCGCTGTGAAATGTGCGCCATTATTATACTTTAAATTCTGCGCAAGCTCCCTTCGCGGTCGTTAAACATTTCCCAGTTTGGCCGATGTAGGACATTCCACTGGTGAGGGAGATTTCGTAAACAACCCCTAAAGCGCGATCAACGGATGGCTTCGCATGTCGTTTTAAAGAAAACTCTTTACCTCTGCCCCCAAAGGGTTCTTTCGCGACCGTTGGTGTCAGCAGAAAACTCCCGCGAACAAATAAAAATTAGCGCCAATCCACCCTGTGAAGGTGATTGGAAATCAAAGCTGTAAACGGCACCCACAACGATTACCCATGCGACGTCACTTCAATTCACTCACGTACGTGGCTCTACAAATCGTGAAACCAGAGAGAACTGAAATGCACTTAACCACCCCCTCTATTACTTCAAAGAGATATTCTTGGTAAGGTTAAATTAATGCATGATGCATGAACGGTGGTTAGTTAAGTTGTATTGGTGTAGCACATCAGTGGAAATTCTTTTTTTATAAAATAAATCTAAAACCCGGTGTTAGACTCTCATTTCTCTGTCTCTGCCATCGTCGCGGAGGCGACGAGATCGGCGGAAGAGACGAAGGAGGAGCAGGAGGAGGAGAAGAAGGAGGAAAGGAGGAAATACTTCTATTCAGATTTCTGAACGGCCCAGAGGGCGGCCCAGCGGAGTGGTTCCTTCTGCACTGTAGCCCATATTCAGTCCGCGCCGCCTGTGCTCTGCCCACCAGCTGAAGCTGGGTAAGCAGTGAGGGGCTGGACAGCAGCATCTCCCATTGGTCTTTTTGGGTAGTTGACGGAAAGAGAGGAGGATACTCAGGGCTAACGTCGCACACCCCGATTATGTTGCAGAGTGTTCCTACTTCTGATCAAAATTTAGATTCAGCGCCGCAGCGATTCGGTTGCATTAAATGAAGACGCGTCGGGTGTGGGAAGGAGCCGGAGTGTATGAGCCGTAGGGTAGTTTGTTGTTCTATGGAAAGGTCAGGGTAAGGCGAAGCTAGGGTCTGTCTCAGAAGGGGACAATGCTGGGTTATGTCCCTAAACGGGACAAGCGGGTGGCTGTCCTCGTGCAGCTCCATAGCACGGGGGGGGGGGGGGGTGGCTAAAAGTGCCGGCTTGGAGGGCGTATTCGTTGCCCTCCATGGAAGCGTGAGCGGGTTTCCAGGTGAGCTGAATGGAACCATTTGGGGAGTGGTTAGTGGTTTTTAGCACACGCAGTGCAGGTCGGGACACCCAACCCGACTGGTAATTCCGGTAGGCTTGTAGGGAATCGGTGACTACCTTACGAACCCCTGGTTGAGTGAGAGCCAACGCGATGGCTGCCTCTTCTGCTGCCGTCATGTCTTCGGTCTTGAGTGAGGCACAAGCAAGGAGGCTGGTGTTGGAGGTAGCCATGATGATGGCATACTGCTGCCCGCGATATTGGGAGGCGTCTGTGTAGATAGATAACTGCATCATTCCCACCGAGGGTGCTGTTGAGCGCGTGAGCCCGTGCTTGTCGGCGACCCTTGTAGTGTTAGGAGTCCATATTTCTATAAGCAAAGGGAGCATGTTTAGTTCTTGTCGCCAAAGGTCCAGGAGTACATCAAGCGGAGTGACGTTCTGTGCTGCCCAGCCAATCTGGTGAAGGTTGGGGCGACCGGCCGCAGTTCTGCTCATTTGGAGCTTCTCGATAGAAATATGGAGCTCTTCCAGCATGTATAAAGCCCCGTGCTAAGCAGCCTCTCTGTGGACGCACTCAGGGGAAGACCAATGGCCTGCTCAACGGCCTGTCTAATCATTGTTCTTTTATCTGTTCGCTTATCTGTTCACTTATCTGTTCGCTTATCTGTTCGCTTATCTGTTCGCTTATTCGCTTATCTTGTTCGCTTGTTCGCTTATCTGTTCTTTTATATGTATGGTTACCTTTCAATAAACTTCAATTATATAAAGCATATTTATGTCCTCCTTGCCTAGGAGAAGACAGAGGGGGTTGACGTAAGCGATTCGCGAGAACAAAAGCTTGAATTAATCGAAAGGTATCGGATCCCTTGAGGCCTCGCGTCTTGGTGGCAACTCGCCTGATCATGTGTACGATTTGATTCATGCTGTGTTTGAGGCGCTGCAACGATACGTCAGTGTTGATGTTGGCCTGGAGATGTATGCCCAGGATCTTGATGCAGGGGCTTGGAGTGAGGGCCTGGCCATCAAGGAGTATTTGAATGTGTTCCTTGAGGTGTCGGTTGGCGTGAGGGCAGACGACAAGGAGCTGAGATTTCTTACGTGAACACTGGTAGCCACAGGCTTTAGCACAGTGGCGTACTAGAAGTGAGATGCCATGGTTTGGTGTGAGCTTCCTTTAATCGCTATTACGTGGCCTTCAGCGAGAATGCAGGGGTAACCCGTAGATGTGCGTGGTGAGTGCACCACCTGTCTTCCCAGACTCCGTGTGGGCTCGTAGCTAAATCGGTAAGACCACGGGCTCTGGCTTTGTTACTGTGTTTGTTCCAGGTTCGATTCCTGGCGGTGCCAGTGAATTCTTTTATTTGTTTGCGGGAGTTTTCTGTTCGCACCAACGGTCGCGAAAGAACCCTTGGGGGGTAGAGGTGAGAAGCTTTGCTTTAAAAAGAATTTACTGGCCCCACCAGGAATCGAACCTGTAACTAATAGAGTAACAAAGCGAGAGCCCGTTGTTTTACAGGTTTATCTAAGAGCCCACGCGGGGACGAGGAAGACATGTGGTGCACTCACCAAGCGCATCTATGGGCTTACCCCTGCATTCTCGCTGAAGGCCACGTAATAGCGATTGAAGGAAGCTCACACCAAACCATGGCATCTCACTTCTAGTACGCCAATGCGCTAAAGCCTGTGGCTTCCAGTGTTCACGTAAGAAATCACAGCTCCTTGTCGTCCGCCCGCACGCCAAACGACACATCAAGGAACACATTCAAACACTCCTTGATGCCCAGGCCATCACTTCAAGCCCCCGCATCAATATCCTGGTCCTACATCTCCACGCCAATACCAGAGTGACGTATCCTTGCAGAACCTGAAACACAGCATCAATGAAATCATACACATGATCAGGCGAGTTGGCACCAGGAAGCGAGGCCTCCAGGAATCCGATACCTTTAGATTAATTCAAGCTTTTGTCCTCTCGAGAATTTCTTACGTCAACCCCCTGTCTTCTTCTCGGCAATGAGGACATAAATATGCTTTATATAAGGATTAGAAAGGCGGTTGAGCGGGCCATTGGTCTTCCCATGAATGCATCCACAGCAAGGCTGCTTAGAACGAGGCTACACAACACGGTGGAACAGCTGATAGAGGGCCATCTTTCTTACCAGAAGCTCCGAATGAGCGGCAGGTTCCCGCATGCTTCACCAGATTGGCTGGGCAGCACAGAATGTCACTCCGCTTGATGTACTATTCTTGGCTACAACAACTGATCGATGATTGTAGGGGTTAACGCGCCGACGCAACGCAGGCGATGAGGGGCGCCGTAGTGGAGGGCTCCGGATTAATTTTAACCACCTGGTGACCTTTAACGTGCGCGGAAATCTCGTACACACGGGCGTTTTTGCTTGTCGCCTCCATCAGAAAAGCGGCCGCGGCTGCCGGGAATCGAACCCGCGACCTGGTGCTCAGCAGCACAACGCCTTAGCCACTGAGCCACCGCGGCGGGTCAAGGCTACGACTAAAGAGGCTCCTTTTGCTTAGAAATATGAACCCCTCACACGACGAGGGTCGCCGACAAGCACGGGCTCAAGCGCTCAGCACCACCCTTGGTGGCGATCATGCAGGAATCTACATAGACGCCTCCCAACATCGATAGAAGCAGTACGCCATCATCGTGGCTACCTCCAGAACCAACCTCCTTGCGTGTGCCTTACTCAAGACCCAAGAAATCACGTCACCAGAAGAGGCACCCATCCCCTTGGCTCTCATGGGGTTCGGAAGGTAGTCACCGATTCCAAACAAGTCTACCGGAATTACAATTCGAGTTGGGTGTCCCGACCTGCACTGCGTGTGCTAAAAAACCACTCCCCAAACGGCTCCATTTGGCCCATCTGGACACCCGCTCACGCTTCTATGGAGGGCACCGAATTGGCGGTGAGATGTTTCAGTGGCGCCCCCTCGCTCCGCTGTCGTCTGCTACACTCCGCTTGTGAGGGGCAGCAGCGCCAGTGCTACAAATCGCCCGCTTTGACGCTTTAGTGCATCAAAAAGCGTATTTCTAGCAATTCAGGTATTTTAACCAGCCTCTGACACATGAATAATTTCAAGCTGTAACTCCCACAAGTTTGCAACACACGAGGAAAGAGAGAATAACTTTCTTCAGAGCGACGGTCAGGAGATCGTGTGTAATTTGTCCTTTCTAGCTTATACGGGAGGTTCAGCGCTCAGAGCTCCTCGATAAGTTTTCAAAATGCGTAGGCTTCCATACAGGCTTCCTCCGGCCGGCGTGAGCACAGTGGGCAGCGGGGGACTTCGTGGCTTTGCGGCGGCGGAGAAGCATTGCCGCGTGTTCCTGCAACTTTCCGTACCTTTCTGCTCCCCGCATGGCTGCCCGGGCGTTCGCGAGTGCGTCGTGACAGACCTACCGTGAATTTCCGAGGGGTGTCACTGCTCTCCAGCGCATCGGTGCGGATCACGTAACGAAGAAGGAAGATCAAATGGAATACCCGTGTGGCGGATGCTAAAGGATTGTGCGCATTCGGCAACCGTAGCCGAAGCCACTCGCCCGCGCTCGTCCGCGCACCCAGAAACAGTGCCTTTTTTATGGGTTTCTCAAGTTTGTGCCGTACAATTGATCACATACCAACCTCAACAACACCTGGAGGCCACTCGAGTGAAATATCATTGACTACAAGCCGCACGAACCCATCAACCAAACCAAAACGGACTGTACCCCGGAACCTTTTGCCTATGTTTTGCGTCACAAAACAGTCAGAACTGCCTGTATGCCCCTGAGCCGTGAAAATCTTCAGTTCACAGAGGACCACGGTCACCCAAGGCAGCTCCAGTGAGTAAAATCTCCCGCTCAAAACGACACTTTTCGTCAGCTGGCCGAAACCTGCTAAAGTACCCCAGTCTCTCAACGAAAAGTCATCCCGTGGAAATTCAAAACAATAGATGGAATGTAGGTGACTCCACCTCACAACCCATTCATGTAGCTCGAAAAAGTTCTACCCAACACCTAGGCAACTGCTGTTCTGGCCCTCCTCGTAGAAATTGCACATCGAACGAAGAAAACCGTGCAAACCACGTCAGAACGTGGCCCGTATATGTAGGCAGTCATTTTATAAGGACAGCAGCCCAGTGGTTATAGACCGAAAAAAACCAAATGCACCAAATTTAGCGAATTTTGCCAAAAACGTTTCAAAACGTGATTTAAATTTCCGGGACCAAAAACAGTAGCCAAACCAATGTTAAAACTAAGGTTCCCAACAAAAAGGAACCGCCAATTTTGGCTGTAAACTAGGACCCTGCTAACGATCAGTACTAGGCCGAGTAAGCCCGATGAACGATGACGCGAACGAAGGAAAAATGCAAGAAAAACGCGTATCAAACAGGGAAGAAACTTCACAGAAAGAAAAGCGAAGGCACAATGAGCGAAGAACCTTCAGATCCTGCCTCGGAATCTGCAGAGGATTCTAAAGAAGTGCTTCTTTCCGAGACAGACAAAGCAGAAAACCGGGAACAAGTGCAGGGATGCAAACTTCCCTTCACAAACGCAATCCCAACAGATGGCTCTGCATCGGAATGCGGCTTCCCAGTACAACAGTCGACAATGAGTAAAAGCACTGAAGAGTGTGAAGACAATTTCCCTAGCCTCCAACAAGCACTCACAAATTATCCAGGCAAGGATGATTCTCTTCTGGCCAAGCTGGCGAAGAGCGATCGCAGATTCTTTAAGTGTTTGATTTCGACCTCAAACAAGTGCCAAGAACAAGAAGTCGGCAAAGACCTTGACTTTCTACTTACAGAATACACCAGAGTAAAGACGATTGCGCTTGAAGCAAACCAAGAACTTAAAGTTGCACAAGGGGAGGTCAAGGGTCTCAGGGAGGCGCATGCCATTATCCCAGGAGCTCCCATATGGCCCAAGAAAGAATTCCCAAAGTCTGAGCCAGACAAACCTGCAACAAGGGAGAAAACGAAAACTGCACTTGTAGTGCGTCAAACCTTCCTTCCGTGAAGGTAATTGAGGAAATTAAGAAGACCATTGAACCCGCGGACATAGGCCTTAAGGATGTTAATATCAGGCCGTCAAGAGAAGGGGTAGTCATCTCTTCCAGTTGTAAAACAGGAATAGAGAGACTTGACGAAATTATCAAGACACATGACAGCTTGAAAAAACACTTTACGACAAAAGTCCCGAAGGCAAAGCTCCCAGAAATCAAAATAGTCGGCATAGAAGAGGACATCGAGACAGACTCCATCCCACAACGTCTCATCAAGCAAAACCATCTCGACTGCTCGGAGGAGGATCTAAAGGTCAAGGCATCGTGGAAAGGAAAACATGGCAAGACAGTCATACTGCAAATCAAGAAAAAAGCATATAATGCACTGCTGGGTAAAACTCATCTGAAGATTTCGTGGACACGGTGTCGTTTCTTTGATAAGACATTCCTCCCACGCTGCAGCAATTGTTCAGTCTACTGCCACCTGGAGAAATACTGCAGCTCATCAGACTCAAAGTGCTCCAGGTGCGACGACGACCACCACTACGAAGGCTGCACCAGGCCTCCCTCCTGCTGGGTGTGCAAGAAGCACAACTACGACAGCGGCGGGGACATTGACACGCGCCATGCATTCTCCTCCCGCGACTGCCCGACTTACCTTCGGCGTGTCGCAGAGGAGGCCGAACGCATCTTCTTGTCAATGTGTGAGTAGGATGTACGTGCTATTGCTACAGTGTCTACAGCTTCGAATTTTGAACGATGGAAAAGGACAGAGCGAAAAAGCACAAAAACGCGCAATACGTCCGGAAAGTGGCATTTGGGGCTCTGGACAGGAAAGTACTGACTGCAGTATTAGAGAAAACTTGACAAATTCCCTCTCATTATGACACTTATGGAAAGCGGTAAATCTTATTATGACATTGACAGTTTTTCCAAAGCGTTTACCGGTTGTCGTAAACTAGCGTTGATGCACATAAATGCCAGGAGCATGAGAAACAAGCTAGATGACATTAATATCTTCTTTGAAACAATTAAACCTGAACTTGATCTGGTGTGCTTTTCGGAAACTTGGTTGACGAAACATGATGCGATTCCATTCTTTAATGGATACCGATCTAAACACCTTTTCAGACAGGCCAGGAGGGGGGTGGAGTTGCAATTTACCTTAAAGAATCCATACCGTATACGGTCATTGACGACTTTTCTAGGAGTAATAACGATGTTGAGTGCTTAACAATTCGTTTGGGAAACACCACATTGTCTGTGGTCTATAGACCACCAAATGGTGACAGGCAAAGCTTTAGCCTTTTTCTTGAACGACTCCTTCAATTTGGTAGCAGTAATAACAACTCTTGTATTATTATGGGGGATATCAATATAGATATGAGTTCAGCGGATAAGTGGTCTCTCGAAATAAAAACCGTACTGGCATGCCATGCTTTCACAAATCTCGTAGAACTGCCGACTAGGGTATCTTCTGGTAGTGCTACCCTGCTAGATATCTGTTTTTCTAATATCAACATCGATGAGATTCAGGCTGGCGTGCTTTCCGCTGATCTTAGTGATCATTTACCAGTGTTTTGCTTTGCCAACACAAAGGTTACTACAAGCGGCAATACTTGTGACAGAAATCATCGGCGTAGAATAACTAGTTCGGGACTGCAGCAGTTTAGAGACCTTGTCAGAGTTTTCGACTGGAAGGAAGTTTTCGCTCAAAACGACTCCAACAAAGCTTATGGCCTATTTTTGAGGTACATACTGGCGTGCTACGACTTAGCGTTTCAACCAGTGGCACAACAAAGAAATGCTCGAGGGGTGCGAAAGCCCTGGATAGATCAACAACTTCTTAAACGAATTAAAAAGAAAAACTCAATGAATCACTCTTTTGTGCGAACCCGTGACCCTAACCTGCTTCTAGAATTAAAAAAATATAGAAACAAACTGCAGAGCCACCTGAAAGCGGCCAAGCTTAGATACTATGAACGCTTCTTTAAGGATATACGTAACGATCCAAAAAAAATATGGGAAACAGTGAATGTGATAACGGGCCGCAAGAAGAGCACGCAGTCGCATGTTGCTCCCTTGAACGGTAGGCGGGTAGAATCAGCTGCAATGGCAATCGCAATGAATAGGCATTTCATCAAAGCAGGGGCTTACATTTCGGAGGTCGATGAAGATAATCGTAGCGCTATACTGGAACAGTCACAACTTCCAAACTCTATCTTTTTAAGTCCGACAAACGCGAGGGAGGTGCAAACTTTTATTCTTAAACTTAAAAACAACGTCGCATCTGGCATCGATGGTATTGCTCCACTTCCTGTTAAACACATTGCTTCTGAAATTAGTGAAGTTTTAGCTTTTATTATTAATTTGACATTATCTACTGGAGTTTTTCCTCAAAAATTGAAATTAGCACGAGTTAGGCCAATTCACAAAGGAGGTGGCGATGACCAGTTGTCCAATTACAGGCCAATCTCTGTGTTGTCTGTCTTTTCAAAAATATTTGAAGATGTAATTCATAATAGACTAACAAACTTTTCCAACACACGCAAGGTCATTCCACCGTATCAGTACGGCTTTAAAAAAAACAAGTCAACGCAGGAAGCTCTGCTTAATATTAAGGACAGTATAATAGAAAATATAGAGGGAAAGAAATTTACACTCGGGTTATTCGTGGACCTACAAAAAGCGTTTGACTCTATCAATCATGAAATATTGCTAATAAAACTAAAAAAATTAGGAATACGCGGAATAGCGGTTGACCTATTAAGGAGCTATTTAAGTAATAGGGAGCAATTTGTTGAATTTAACGGTATTTCATCGGAGTTATTGGCAATAGAACACGGTGTTCCGCAAGGGTCAAAGCTGGGACCGTTGTTATTCTTAATATATGTGAATGATATTCCAAACATACCTTGTACACCCCAGATAGCCATGTATGCAGATGACACGAACATATTTTTCTCCGGTAGCAGTATAAGAGAACTACAGTATGAAGTAAATAGATATTTAGAAATGTTGTCAAAGTGGTTACACGAAAATAACTTACAGCTAAACGCATCGAAGACTACATACATCATTTTTAGACCAATTAATAAGATAGATCAAGGCATTCATATTGAATATCGGGGCAGTATGATCAACCAAGTCAAAGAACAGAAGTTCTTAGGAGTGTGGTTTCATCTTGGTATCCTCATATAGAACACTTAGGCAATAAAATTTCAAAAAATATTGGCCTTCTCTACAGATTGAGAGACTTAATACCGCTTTGGTTGAAAACACAGCTTTATAACACTCTTGTCTATTCTAGGCTTTGCTACGGGATATTAGCGTGGGGAACAACAAACAAAACAAATTACAAACGGCTGATCGTCTTACAGAAAAGAGTTCTCCGTCTATTTGCCAATTTTCACGGGCACTATGCCGACTTGAGAACGGGTCCACTATTTTTTCAGTATAGTATGCTTAAGGCTGACCAAATTTATTATATGAAGCTTTTACAAGCTATACACAAAGAAAATTTCCATGGCAAACATAACGGCAATAGCAGTATAGACCCTCTTAGGTGTGCCAAAATACATGCACCGAAACTTCGAACAAACTACGGCAGGCAGTCTTCTCTGTTTCAACGCACCGACATACTCAACAAAGTTGGAGACCACATTGACTTCAAATGCAGTAGAAACATATTTAAAACACAGGCGAAAGAATACCTCTTAAATCAGAATATCTGCTTCAATGGCTAGAGCTGTGGATGTCGTCTCGACCTGTTTAATGCGCAGGTTTTGTAGTTGTGTCTATCTTTAAAACTCAATCATAGTTCTACTCTGATTGTCCACTAGTATTTTGTTTTACTTTACTCTTTTGTACTCTAATGTACGTTACTGTACCTCTCCCATATTGTTCTGTAATATCTTGTGCTCTACATGTTGTTTGTATTTTTGTAACTCACGTTAGAATTTCTAGCTTGTTTGATTCTGCCTCATCATTGCACTGTACCAAAGGGGGCTCGGGCCTCTGTCAGGCTTTGTAGCCTTTAGTCCCAGCCTACCTCCTCGTACTTCTGAGGAAATAAAATCTTTTGTTTGTTTGTTTGTTTGTTTGTATTTTTGGGATGCTCTTATGAAGACTGAACAGTCTAATGCTACGTGCCAAGGAGAGGGCCCCTACACGCGCATTGCATTGCAGGAAATAAAGCGTTGTTGACTTGTATCAGGTTGATGTTTTTTGTTTTGTTTTTTTGCGGTGCCCAACGCATTAATTTTTCCGCACCGTCACAAATGTTTATTAGTAGGTTTTGGGATGCTGGGAAGGATCACAAAGATCGTGTGGATATTTTCTCCAGGCTGTATGGCATACATTCCCTTCTTCACAAATTCGCTTTCGTTATGGCTTCGTGCAAGAAGATGCATATTCTCTGCATGCGTTGTTTATTCACATGCAAACAGAATGAGAAGGTTTGTGCTACGCCACCGCGATCACGCTCCAGACAACGTGCGTTGTCCAGAGTACTCGAAGGCGGCGTTTTTGCTCCTAATTTGTACCGTAACCATCGTTATCATAACGAGCTGACTCTCAACCCAAACAATTACGACATGATTATGGTGTTAAAGGCGTGATATACTAGCTAACCAAAGCAATAAATAGTATACGTGCATATATTACGAGAATCGAAACCGATGAATATTTCCAGAGATCTCTTTATTGCTTGCCAACCCTTCCAGACGTAAGAAACAAATCCTAGTCTACTCGGAATGGCGTTCTATGAATCGAACAAAATTACTCTTACTCTCTTGTCCTGGACTGAGGACCCGGCCAAGCAATCAGTTCGATTTTACAGTTAAATTAAGTCCCCCCCACCCTTCCTCCTCATCCTCCTCTTGAGCGCAGTTTTCCTATGACGCATATCTGAATATTGGGGAGATAAGGCTGTGAAAAATGTACTGAATTTCCGTCCAGGTCTGAACAAACATAGTGTTACTGTATCTTTACCGAAGACGTTACTCGTTTTGCTCAATAAACCTCCGTACTGGTTAGAAGCCTAGTATAAAACCAACACACAGTGGGTTATCTGTAACTCAACCTACAGGTTTTGCGGCCCATAGTGCATGTCGGCATACTTTCATGCTATTACAACGTAAAGTGATGAGATATAATACTTTCGATCGTTCGGCGAGGTTGCAAAAACGGATTTTTTTCCTTTCATATGACTGCCGGGAATCGTAATGCCTTCTGCCAAATCTGACAGCCCCGAAGGCCTGGTTTCGGTTATTAGAAGCTGGCGGCTCCCTTTGTTCTACAGGTTTCGGAGCTCTGAAACTGACGCTTACTCCGACTCTTCGCGCTCCGCACAGGGCCGGCCTTGGAAAAACTGAGGCACTGAGGCGGCGCCGGCAACGTTTCTTTCGGAGCGGTATCAAACTTCTATACTTTAAATAGCGCCTTCAGCTGGTTCATGCGATTTAAAGCGTTTTATTAGGATGAAAAATTACGCACGCGCAAAATCTGGTGCTAACAAGCATCAGACGTCCACCGAGCGCAAAGAAACAACAGGGAGAGCGAGCCCGAGTGAAGCAGTCGACAAATGCGAGAGTCCCTAAGCCGACGTCACGGAGGCGGGCGTCGCAGCGCCGCCCATGGTCGCGCTCACCGCCAATACGCCCACCAACAAGCCGGTGCGTTTACCCCCGTACTATGGAGCTGCACGAGGACAGTCGTCACCCGCTTGTCTCGTTCAGGGACATAACGCAGCATTATCGCCTTCAGAGACAGACCCATCCCTCGCCTTACCCTGACCTTTCTAGAGAATAACAAACTACCCAACGGCTCATACAATCCGGCTCCTTCCCACACCCGACGCGCCTTCATTTATTGCACCCGAATCGCAACGACGCTGAATGTAACTTTTGCTCAGAAGTAGGAACACGCCGCCACATAATCGTGGTGTGCGACTTTAGCCTTGAGCACCCTCCTCGCTTTCCGTCAACAAACCAACAAGAGCAGTGGCAGATGCTGCTGTCCAGCCCCCTTCTGCCTACCCAGCTTCGGCTGGTTGACAGAGCACAGGCGGCGCGGACAGCATATGGGCTCCAGTGAAGGAACCACTGTCCTGCGCCACAGTCTGGGCTGTTCAGAGATCTGAATAGAAGTTTTTCATCCTCTTCCTCCTCCTCCTGCTCCTCCTCCTTCGTCTCGGCCGCCATACATGTCGCCTCCGTCCGCAGTGGCAGAGACTGAGAAGTGAGACCGTCTAAAACGGGGTTTAAGCTTCTTTTAATTATATTGTAAGGAGACAGGACGCTTCTCTCAGGAAGGCAGCAGATCGAGCGGTTTCACCTTTACTCTTCGGATCGAGACTCCGCAACATACTCACTTATGATGATGATCATGTACAGATGACGATTATAATGGTTATGTACAGGTGAGAGATTGGCCACACCGGTGGACGGTGGATAGGCATGGTCTACGACAGTTCCACGAGTCTACGAGTACACGAGTAAGCGCTCACATTTTCCCCCCCGTGGTTGGAAGCGGCCGCCTGCCCGCGTTAATCTAAGATGCACGGTGGATAAAACGCTTCATGCGAGAAACGTGCACGCCTTGCGCGCCTGCGACGGTCTGTGGAGACAGTGGCCGGGGACACTCGATAATTTACTGGGGAAGTTTGCTCAGTGACGACGTAGGGGCCAATATACCGGTGCAAAAACTTCTCGCACAAGCCAGGTGAGCGGATTGGTGTCCAGAGTAACACATTATCGCCAGGGCGGAAATGGACGTCGTGGTGAGTGGCATCATACTGCGTTTTCCGTTGTTGCTGCGTGGCTTCAGTGTTCAGGCGGGCGAGCTGACGGCAGTGATTGACCCGCGAGATGAATTGGTCGGAAAACGGAGTAGCAGGGGACACCGGAGCAGAGAAGAAAGCAGTGTCCATAACAAAGGAAGGGGAACGGCCAAAAACCAGGAAGAAAGGTGAATAGCCGGTGATGCGCTGAACAGCCGTATTATAGGCAAATGTTACAAAAGGGAGAACGTTGTCCCAGTTGGTGTGGTCTGGCTTAATATACATTGACAGCATGTCGGAGAGAGTCCTATGAAATCGTTCGGTAAGGCCGTTAGTCTGTGGGTGGTAGCTGCTACTCGTTTTATGAACGGTATTGGCAGCTCGAAGCACTTCGGTAAGAATTTGAGATAAAAAGGCCCTGCCTCGTTCGCTCAAAAGCACGCGAGGTGCACCGTGACGCAACACGATGCATTGTAGAACAAAATCGGCGATTTCTTGGGCGCATCCAGATCTCAGGGGTGATGTCTCAGCGTACCGGGTGAATTGATCAACCGCAGTCACAATCCAGCGGTAACCGGCTGGTGTGCATGGAAGCGGCCCGTACAGATCAATGCCCACTGATTCAAAAGGTACTGACGGACAAGGAAGCGGCCGTAGTGGACCGGGTGCAGAAGACGTCCTGCGCTTCCGGTGTTGACATTTGGCACAAGCGGAAGTGTACTTGGCCACGTTTGTGGAGAGTCCAAGCCAAAAGTGGCGACTACGGATGCGGTCGTAGGTTTTGGCAAAACCAAGATGTCCTGCCGTGGCATCATCATGAAACACCTCTAAGATGGCTCTCCGCAGCGGCTGAGGTACAACGGGGACCCACCTGCTGCCTTCAGGGTGATGACTGCAGCGATGGAGGACGCCATCCACAAGCCGGAAATTCCTTAGCTGTCGACGTAGCCGACTGTTGAGAGGTGGTGCGGAGCCTTGCATCCTGTCCATTATTGTGCGACAATAAGTGTCGCTTCGCTGGAGTTCTGGCAGGTTAGCTGGATTATCAACCATTGCATGAAGAATAGGTGTGACCATTAGAGTGGCGTGGCTTGCAGGGAAGGTAGAGGCAGACGATTGCGGCAAAGGGCATCGTGATAGGGCGTCTGCGTCTATGTGCTTCTTTCCCGACTTGTAGGCGACGGTAAAATTATTCTGCTGGAGACGGAGAATCCAACGTCCCAGGCGTCCGGAGAGGTCCTTGAGCGTGGATAACCAGCATAACGCGTGGTGGTCCGTGACGACCGTAAAATGCCTGCCGTATAAGTAAGGACGGAACTTTTGAATGGCCCACACAACAGCGAGACACTCCTGCTCTGTTATGGTGTAGTTCTGCTCTGCTGCCGTGAGTGACCGACTAGCATAGGCGACTACTCGCTCCCGCTGATGACAGTCAAGTTGTAGCAAGACTGCTCCGATGCCTTGGCCACTGGCGTCCGTGTGCAGAATGGTTGGCGCAGCATCATCAAAATGGGCAAGCACTGGACTCGATGTTAGGTCGTCTTTAAGGGACTGGAAAGCCCGTTCGCATTCCTCGCTCCAAACAAAAGCGATGCCAGAGCGCAAGAGGTGGTGCAGGGGAGAAGCAATGGTCGCAAAATTTCGTATGAAGCGGCGAAAATATGATGCTAGCCCGAGGAAGCTGCGAAGGTCTTTCTGTTGTATTGGACGGGGAAAATTTAGAACGGCGGAAATTTTTTCTGGATCGGGTTGGATTCCATTTTTGCTGACGACGTGTCCCAATACTTTTATAGATTTGCTGGCGAAAGTGCACTTTTTTGTATTTAGCTGCAGTCCTGCATTTGATAGGCACGTAAGAACTTCATCTAGACGTTGAAGGTGTTGATGAAACGTAGTTGAAAAAACAACGATGTCGTCCAGATAGCAAAGACAGCTTTTCCATTTGAGCCCACGGAGCACCGTGTCCATCATTCGCTCAAATGTAGCCAGAGCATTACACAGACCAAAGGGCATCACGTTGAATTCGTAGAGCCCATCTGGAGTAGCGAAGGCAGTTTTTTCTTTGTCCTCTTCGTGTATCGGAATCTGCCAATATCCGGAGCGTAGGTCAAAACTAGAGAAATATTCTGCCCCTTGGAGACTGTCCAACGCGTCATCGATGCGAGGCATCGGGTATACATCCTTACGAGTTATCTTATTGAACGCACGGTAGTCAACGCAGAATCGAACTGAACCATCCTTCTTCTTCACAAGCACAACCGGCGATGACCACGAACTCGATGAGGGGCGTATGACATCGCGTTTTAGCATGTCAGAAACTTGTTCTTCTATAATTTTTCTTTCGTGCGAAGATACTCGGTACGGGCGACGGCGTACCATGGCTGAGCCGTCGGTTTGAATCCGATGCGCGGCGACCGACGTACGTTTCAGTGTTCTGGCAGTCACGTCGAAGGATGCGCTGTGCTTCCGCAGAACGGTCAGCAATCGTTCCCTCTGCGCCGCCGTGAGGTCTGGGCTAACAGTGGCAGCAATTCGAGGCACATCATGCGAGGGGGCACGATGCCGCGTGAGAGAAGGTGTACCGGTGTCAGACAAGATCGAAAGAGGCTCGCTGTCGACTACTGAAGCAACGGCCATGCCCTTGCGTAGCAATATGGGCTCACTGGTGGTGTTGAGCGCTGCCAGAGCTGCAAATCCCCGCGAAAAGCGAACGAGGCAAGTAGACATGGCGATTTCGCGGAGAATCAAGCGGCTCGCAGGAGAAGCTATCACATCACCTTCAAAAATGTTGCCCGATGAAACCGACAGGACTTCTTCGCAACCGGGCGGGAGGACGTGGTCAGCATGCAGAGTCAAAAACTGATGTCGCAAGTTCGCAGCAGCTGTAAACTTTGCATCTGTAAATTGAATAGCTGGGTGGCGACAGGATATAACGGCGGAAACTGAGGACAGAAAGTCCCATCCCAAAATTAGTTCATGAGAGCACTGTGACAGGACCGCAAATTGGATGTGATGACGATCTTTCCCGATGAGGACTCGTGCAGTACAACTTGCGACAGGCCGCATAACATGTCCGTTTGCATTAAATAACGAAGGGCCAGAGTAAGGGGTCTTCACTTTTCGTAGACGAGCACACGGACTAGAATCCATAAAAGAAAGGCTGGCTCCGGTGTCAACTAAGGCTTGCACACAAATTCCTTCCACTTCCACAGATAAAACATTTGACGGGCGCTCTGGAGGAGTTTCAGTCAGTCCAAACGATGCAGTTTTCCCTCCAGAAACTGCAGCGCCTAGTTTTCCGGTTGGAGGTCAGGGTCACGAGAGACGGGGCGAATGGGCGACACAAAACGACGGGGAGGCGTGGGTGAACGACGTCTCGAGTCGCGACCACTGCGCAAACGGTCCATTGAATCTTGAGGGGACGGAGAGCGCTGTCCAGAAGATTAGGCAGGTCTTTGAAGGGTGTAGGTGAAGCGGACGTCATGTTCGTGAGGTGCGTAGCCTCTCCGTTCATCTTACACACGTCGTCGGCAGAAACGCGCGATATGGCCTCGAATGCCGCAGTAAAAGCAAACCGGGCGTTCGTCGGAGCGAACGGCGAAGCGTGGCCGCCAGTTTGAATAAGTACTCTGCATGGAACGTCGAGGCGAGACGGCTGATAACTGGAGGAGCATGGTCGGAGATGACGGAAGGTCAAGGGGCACAACGGGTGGTCGTTGCAGTGCGTCCGCGTAAGAAGCACCGATGGGAGCATCTGGGTGACAGTTGCGAGGACTGCCAGCCAGTGACGCCAACTCTTCTTTGATGACTTCTCGCAAGTCAGTTGCTGGCTGGGAGCAGCAGTCACCGTGAGCACAGGAGTTGAGGGAGCTTTGTTGCTGGAGCTCCTCGCGGATGATGCTGCGTATCAAAGCTCGCAACTCTGGCTCTGGAGGAAGACGAGGGAGTCCCGTAGTTGGCTGTAGGCGAATCGCGTGAAGTTGGTCAAAGCGCTGACACGCGGCCCTTATGTCATTTACGCTCGATGGATTTTGCAGCGCGGGGGCGGTAAAGGCAAAATCAGCGATTCCCTTAAGGACGTGCTTAACTTTGTCGCCTTCCGACATATCTGGGCTAACGCGACGGCAAAGAGCGAGGACATCCTCGATATACGACGCGTACGTTTCATCGGGATGCTGCATGCGGCTTTCAAGTGCTTTCTTTGCTACATCCGCGCGAGTGGACGAAACGCCGAAAACCTTGCGAAGCTCTTCGGGGAAGGTAGCCCAATCAGTCAGCCTTTCCTTGTTTTTTAAATACCAGGTCTCGGCAACTTTGGTCAGGTGGAATCCGACATTTTGAAGCTTAAAGCCGTCGTCCCACCTGTTAAAATGGCTTACCCTGTTGTATTGTTCCAGCCAGCCTTCGACGTCGTCGCCACGAAGGCCACGGAAGAACCGGGGGTCGCGCTGGTGGCAGGTCACCAGGAATGGCGACGAGGCAGAAGCGGGTGCATTCGGGGCGCTCTCTCGCACCATCGGAGGGCTTTGCGCCGACAAAAGGCGGCCGCAACGAGCTCCAGGGCTGTAGCTGGACTAGGTAGAGGCCGGGATCAAGCGCAACCTCCACCTCTTGTAAGGAGACAGGACGCAATTCTCTCAGGAAGGCAGCAGATCGAGCGGTTTCAGCTTTACTCGTCGGATCGAGACTCCGCGACAGACTCACTTGTGATGATGATCATGTACAGATGACGATTATAATGGTTATGTACAGGTGAGAGATTGGCCACACCGGTGGACGGTGGATAGGAATGGTCTACGACAGTTCCACGAGTCTACGAGTACACGAGTAAGCGCTCACAATATAAAACAATTTGTTTCCACTCATGTGCCACACCTATACAACTCAACCAACCACGGTTCATGCACCATGCATCGATTTAACCTCACCAAGCATATCTATTTGACGTAATAAAGGGTGTGGTTAAGTGTATTTCCCTTCTCTCTGGTTTCACTATTTGTAGAGCGACGTGAGTGAATTTAAGTGACGTCGCATAGGTAACCGTTGTGGGTGCCGTTTACAGCTTTGCTTTCCAACCACATTCACAGGGTGGACTGGTGCGAAATTTTTCCACAGGCGCTCTTTTTGCCCGAGCTTACTCGGGGCAGAAAAAACGACAGGAACATCGTACCTCGTCGCAACCTTGTTTAGGTTATGCGACACCTTGTGTAAGTACGAAAGCACTTCAGGTCGCTTGTCATTTCTTTACTGCGCATTCGTCTTAGGCTTACTCCCCTTCACTTTTTGAAGGAGTATTTCCGCCACTGCATTCACAACCGACAGAGGGAAGCCAGCAGACAAAAGTCGCTGCACCTGATTTTCAAAACTTGACTGCATCTTGTGTGCGCACGATTTCCACAAGCCAGAGACTGGCAATAGCCTGCTCAACTACCTTTGGGTGTGCCGAGTCATACGGTAAAAGTTCTTTACGAGACCGATGTGAAAAAGACCTGCAACACCTTAATATTCAGCTCGAAGAACTGCATGGCATCATCAAGAGGCAACTCTTGAGTAATGGTCAGGCCTTTTACAAAGTGCTTAAAAACGTCTACAACACATTTCACCAAGTCAGGTTGCGTCACAGAACTCTGTTTCCTAAAAACACTTAGAAATCATCTACATATATAAAAACCTTCTTAAATAAAAAAGGACTAAAAACACGCTGGAGCGTGTTTTTAGTCCTCTGGTGGAGGCCTGGGCCATCTGTGCTAGGAATATATTACACAGGATAGGGGCGAGGCACGAACCAATGCAAATACCCTTTTTCTGCACATTCAGGCGCTTGTCAAATGATGTAAGCAAGGTTAAAAAGTTGTCAATCGTCATGCCGATACTATTTTGAAAGGGAATTACGCCACTGGCATATGAAGTTGCGAGGCTTGCGCAAGGGGGCGCGAAGGGATCCCCCCTCGCCCCGCCTAGGGCGGACGGAGGGAGCGGCTGGGTCCACGCAACGTGCATCCAACAATCAAGAGGCGATGGACGCCGAAGAGAGTCCCGAGAACGGAGAGGAAGCGGCGGCCGCAGAGATCGCGACCACGGCAACGACACCGATCCCACGAGGAGGAGAGCTTACGGCCATATTGTCTGCAATTACCCAAATTAACGAAAGGCGAGGCAAAATGGACGCCCGACTCGAAGCTGTCGAGGTCACCTTCACACGCTCTCGGTGAAGCACGAGCGCCTTGCGCTAAAAGTAGCCATAACGTCGGTGAGGAACCGTTTTGCGTCCCTGAAAAAGGAGAGGTCCGAAGGAACAAAAGTAGCCACAACGTTGGTGAGAAACCATTTTGCGTCCCTGAAAAAGGAGCGGGCCGAGAGAAGCAAAAATGCGATGGCGAAAAGGCGCGGTCGACTCGAGACGTCGAGGAGGATGACGCAGAGGCCCAGTAAGAAGCAGAGGAAGAAGACCGGAGGAGACACCACCGTAATTTAGCAATGGAACTGCCGCGGAATTCGCAACAAAGAAGCGGAACTACTGTTACACATTGACGGGCAAGAAAACAAGCCAGATGTAATAGCTCTACAGGAAACAAACGGGAAACCAAGACTCCCGGGGTACGTCACTTACACAGACCCCACGGAGAACGGAACGGCGGTGCTCGTCCGCAGCAACGGGGCGGCAACACAACACGTCATGGCGCAGGGCGGGTGCGAGCACACGCTGGTCGAAATTCATGCAAGAGAAATTGGCAACTCGGGCAACCTATTCGTCATGAGCGCGTACTGCCGGCCGTCACAACGGCAGTACGAGTTTGAGCGCATCGTGAGCCAGGCGAAAGGGTTGGCAGGGACGAGGCCACTTCTGATCCTCGGCGACTTTAACGCCCTCACACAACGTGGGGCTATAGGCTCCAGTCCAAGAGAGGAAAATCATTGGCCAAGGCAATGGAGGATCACGAGATGGCCCTCCTGAACGAGCCGGACGTACCCACCAGAAGAGGCAACAGTGCCGCGAGGGACACTACGCCAGACCTGTCGTGGTTATCGGGCACGCTAGACGTCACCTGGAGGAGCGAAGAAGCGGACCTAGGGTCTGACCACAGCGTGATCCGCATCACGATCCGAGGCTCCCGATATCGGGCTGTGCTGGCAACGGCGCGGATCACGGATTGGGACAAGATGAGGAAGTATACCCAAGAACAAGATGCGGCGTCCGAAGAAGAGTCGGCACAAGCCGAAAGAAAACAAACCTACACCAAATGGGCGAGGGACCAGAAGAAGGCCCTCCAAAAATTCACCCAGGAAATAGCAACGACGGCGCAGGTACCGTACGTGGACGCCAGACTGACCCACATGTGGGCGGCTCGGCACTCGTTAACGCGGCGGTGGAAGCGTCAGAGACATAACAGAAAGCCGGCCGAACTCATTGCGGTCTTGAATAAACAGATCGCCGAGCACGCGGCCAAGCTATGCAGGGAAACTTGGCTGAAGACTTGCGACGGCCTGCAGGGCAAGCTCGCGGCGCGGAAGACGTAGCGTCTCTTGAGGCATTTGATCGACCCGCTGGGTAACAAAACTGCGACCAATCGCAACCTCACCAAAGTATTGAACACGTACAAGGGAGACGGCTGCAAGCTCCTGGAAGACCTGAAGGCGAGGTACCTAAAGGAAGAAAAGGGCCAGTACCCGGTGCCCGAGAGGTACGAAGGACCCTACAACGACGAGCTGAACGGGCCGTTTACCATGACGGAACTTTGGACAGCGATAGGCGAAAGCAATAAGAGAAGTGCCCCCGGCAGCGACGCCATAACTTACAAACTGCTCGGTAACATGAGCGGTGCAACGGCCCGCGGCCTCCTAGAGCACATCAATGAAACCTGGATGAGCTCGCGGTTGCCGAAGGAATGGAAGGAAGCCGAGGTCCACTTCATTCCAAATTCCGGCAAAGCCCTCACGATAGACAACATGCGGCCCATCTCCCTCACGTCCTGCACGGGGAAGGTGATGGAGCGCATGGTTCTTCGCCGGCTGCAGAAGCACCCCGATGAAACAGATCGGATGCCGGAGACGATGTACGGCTTCAGACAACATCTCAGCAGCCAAGACGTGATGATCCAACTCCACGAGCTGGTCGTCAAGCAGGCAACGAGGCACGCGCCGCGCGGGATACTCGCCCTCGGCCTAAAGGGAGCGTTTGACAACGTGTCCCACGCAAGTGTGTTGCAGAATCTGAACAAGACCAGGTGCGGCCGCAAGAGATTCGCCTACATAAAAGATTTTCTGTCAAACCGAATGGCGACCATCAGGATAGGGGACGAGAAGTCGGAACCTGTCGAGCGCAGCGATAGGGGCACCCCTCAGGGGTCGGTCTTGTCGCCCCTGCTCTTCAATCTGGCCCTCCTCCCCCTGTACGATCTACAGAAGCAAATGGAAGGGGTGGACCACGCGTTGTACGCCGACGACATCACGGTGTGGACTGTCCGAGCCGGGTCCTATGCCTGGGTGGAGGAAGCCTTGGAGCGGGCGGCAACGACCGTGCACGAGTACTCCAAATTGTGCGGACTGACTTCGATCCCCAGAAATCGGAACTGCTCATGATCCAACCGGGGAAACCTTAGAAGAAGCCGCTTCTGAACGTGATTATCCCCATCGAAGGAACGGCCATCAAGCCAACTCAGGAGATTCGGATTCTCGGCGTACTATTTCAGAGCGACGGGAAGGCACACGCCGCCGTCACAAAGATCAAGACTACATCCGAACAGATAATCAGTATGATTCAGAGGGTATCTAACAGAAACCGAGGCCTTAAAGAGGACGATGCCATGCGCCTGGTACGCGCGCTCGTCGTGTCGCGGGTTACCTACTCCGCCCCGTATCTCCATCTGACGAAAGCGAATAGGGACACCCTAAACACGATGCTTCTCAAGGCAGCAAAGCAAGCACTCGGCACGCAAAGACTGCTAGACATGGGCGCCCACAACACGGTGGAGGAGCTCGTCGAAGCCCACCTTTCGAATCAGAGAATCCGACTCAGTCACACAGAGCACGGACGAACCGTCCTACGCAAGATAGGGTGGCAGATCGAGCCAGTACCCATCAAGGCAGCCCTTCCGGAAGACTGGAAGATGAGCATTCGGACCAAACCCCTTCCCCGGAACATTACGCCGGGCAAGGACGACGAGAGGCGCACCACGCGGGGAAAAGCAATGGCCCGGAAACTGGAAGAGAATTCTAGGGTCCTCTACGCGGACGCCTCGCTCCGAAAACACAGCGACCGTGCAGTGGCGGTAGTTACATCCAGAGACAGGCTGATCGTCAGCGCGTCTCTGAAGACAACAGACCCCGCAGTTGCCGAGGAAGTGGCCGTGGCCCTGGCACTCGGACAGCCGTGCGTGGACACCGTGGTCACCAACTCAAAGACAGCGTACGGAAGCTTCCGCAGGGGGGTAATCTCCTCCGCGGCCCGAGCCATTCTATCCAAAAGCAAGCCACAGGGGAGAGCCGCAGAGCTCGTGTGGGTCTCGGCTCACTCGCGGGTAGCAGGCAACACCATCGCCGACTACCATGCCCGAGAAATGTCAATCCGGGCCGAGCACGAGCCCGAGCACGAGACGGAAGAGCTACCGCACCCGGTTGCCAGCTTTCGGGACATTACCCGAATGTACCGTGAGGACCGTGAGGAAAGGTGCAGACTTCCGGAACCGCACCCCAAACTGACTAGGCAACAACAGACGATCCTGCGTCGAGCGCAGGCGGGATCGCTTGCGCATCCTGTGCTGATGAACCGCATGTACCCTGCGGAACACAATACGCTCTGTCCGTTTCGCAAAAGAGAGAAGGGCACCCGGCCGCACATCTTGGCAGAGTGCACAGAACTCAAGACCCTACCTCCTTCCCTTCCCCACAACACCCCCAATCCCCAACTCCTTGAGCGATGGGAGACCTTGTTGTCCAGCCTCGCCCTGCCGACTTAGCTTGCACTGACAGGCAGGGGCCAGGAGCTGCTGGGAACATATGGGTCCTGTAACTAGGAAACCACCCCGTCTGGTGCCAGCGTGCACCACCGATTTCTTTTTGGGCTCAGTAAAAGTTGATTCCTCCTCCTCCTTGCGCTTTCGAAAAGTTCAGCGTGGGGAATCGAATAAAACAAGTCTTCTATGTCTACCAAGAACATATATTTTATAGACTGGTTATCCCTTAAAAAATCGATCACATCATCAGATTTCTTCGTGAGAAAAGTCCGGGCGACTGTCTAGCAGTTTGAGGCTTTTAGCACAAATTGACTAACATGAAGCTGCCAAGTTCCTTTCTTACTTATGATCGTTCGAAACGGCATGTGAGATTTGTGCGTCTTGGCTGTGAAAAAACAGACAGCGAGTTATTCTTACACTTGGAAGCACTACTGGCAAGCTTCTTTAGCCCCCGATCGCTGCATAACTTTAAGGTTGAAGATTTAGCTTTGGCAGAAGCAACCTGAACAGGGAGGAAGTTCTTGTTAATAGCCTGCAGAGCATTCTGACTGAATGTGCCCTTAGCCGTCGCTGCAAAACAGGCTTCATTATCGGCCTGTAAAAGAGGTAGATCATTATCCGCGAAGTAGTCTACTACGCCATGCGACAAACGTAATTCGCCTCTTCGATCATGTTCACGTGCCGACTTCAAGAGACAGTCCGCTCTTTCTAGAAGGCAACGTTTAGCATCTTCCTTCTCACCCTTGTTAGCCACAATCCTGTTGAGCACCAGAAGTTCATGAGGGAGTATGCAAGGGTCAATCCCAAACTTAGGTCCTTTCTGCAGCAGCCTCGCGATGTTCCCAGGAACATAGGTGTCCTCAAATGTTGAGAAACCTCCGGTTCGTTTTCTTGGCTGTTTTTTGAACAACGGGTCCTTCAGTAGATCCGTGAGGGTGTGCTGCCACCAGACTTCAATCATTTGGGTGATGAACCGCTTCAACTGCCTATTTTTTTCTTTCGGCCAACCAAGGTGGGGGGGGGGGGGGGGCAGAGTGTCTTGCATATAGCATGAGATGCGCACCCAATCATTCAACAACCGCATTTCCCTTGTCAGCTCCTGTGGGATCAGCTTGTTTAGGCGTTTTATGTGCTTCCAAGATGTTTGAACGATGCCACACTGCAGGAGACTCACATCTTTTGGGGGGACGCCTTTTCTTTTTTTATTTACTCTTGCACCCACAGCGCCTTTCAGGCATTACAGCGGGGGGCATTACTTATGCAGAATCCGATGCTCCTTGAGCGGCAGGTAGCCCGTACGATGTGGCACACCAATGCGTTGATGTCAGGATGAGGTGATGAAACACAGAAAGATGGGCCCACTGTAGAAGAAAGGTACTTCAAGAGAACGTGTTGCTGGGCGTGTTGGTTTAGATCTACGAACATACTGAGTGGCGCAAATACACAACAAACAAGAAAGAAGACACGGACGGGCGCTACACTTCCAACATTTGAATAGCAACGACAGCAACGTACACTTACACATACATCTAGACATGCGCAATAGACGTTCCCACAGCATCAGTGCAAGAATTTATCTAAAAACCACCCCTCCGCTTTGAACAACAGCAAGACGGGTTGCTGGGCCAGTTGGTTTATATTACAGAAATAAAATTTAGCGCAACGGAAGACACGGGCGGTGTCTTTCGTTGCGCTATAAAGGACGGTAACAGTAAGCTCGGCCAACTTCGCTTTTGCATTGCTACTAGTAGCAAAAAGAGGGCCTGTGACAAACGACATAAGAAGCCGTTCGTTGATTACGCTTCAGAGGGTGGTTTACGAAATCACTCTTACATGTGGAAACTCCTAAATCGGTCAACTTGGGAGATGTTTGAAAGACCACCTAAGGCAGCATACCCAAAATTTAAAGTCTAATAATGGTGCTCATTTGACAGCTCATTGTGATTACTGCAAAAACTGTGAGCCACGATTTTCCGAGACAAAGATACTGGGAAAAATCACATATCAGAAAGCCCGAGAACTGCTCGAGGCGAATCGTATAAGATTGAAAGGAAGCGACTGCGGTAGTGATACTTCGGCGGTATTATTCCCAGCTGAGGGGCGGGTTTTAGATAAATTCTTGCGCTGACGCTGTATTGTGCTGTATTGTGACGCTGTATTGTGTAAGGCACGTGTATTGTGCATGTCGGGATGTATGTATCAATGTATATTGCTGTCGTTGCTATTAAACTATTGGAAGTGTAGCGCCTATCCGTGCCTTCTTTCTTGTGTGTTGTGTATTTGCGCCACTCAGTATGTTCGTAGACCTAAACCAACCCAACCTTCCCAACCCAAACCAACCTAAACCCAGCAACACGTTCTCTTGAACTTATAGAATGGACATTGGCCATAATGACTGGCCACAAAGCCAAAAATGTGCATGAAAATAGCGTGGGGTCCACCCATACGCATTATCATGGCAAGATACATTGCCAAGCGTTGTCCAATATCGGCCTTCCAGAGCTTGGCCAATTGTTGCCTTGTCATCTATCCCAAGCACCTGCCAATAATGCCGGCCGAGGTATTGCCAAGCTCGGACACACTGGCCACTGATTTACCATGCTTGGGCTTGGCAATTTCTGCTGCTTGGGAAGGACCACGGTATGTGAGTTTATGTGGCTTTTGGTCAGCGCGTCGTTCTCTTGCAGACCATTGGGTCCGGTTGTCTAGGTGACGTTCTTAACTTTTTATATTGTGAATGGGAGTAGTGTACGTACGCGTGTAAGTATTCTGGCTGCAGAAAACAGTATAATGTCCTTTCCTCGTGCTTTTGTACATCCCGGACTCAGTGTATACTGTTGTCTCGTGATACTGGAACTTTCCCCGAATAAACTTGACCCTGCCATAACGCCTCTTGTGTAGGATTGGATCGTTATTATTATTGGTAAGTGAAGTCGCTAGATCAGTGCTACGTCTATCATGGCGTGCAGTAGTTTCTGTGCCGGTCGGGGCTACGATGGCCCCTCCACATTTTGTTTTTCCATCCGCTTCCTTGGTGCTAGGGGAATGATTTCTTGGCTTTCTTCAAATGCCTTGGAAAGACACAGATATTCATCGTCATTATAACGAACATCCTATTTAGGACGACTGCAGGGTGAAGGACTCTCCGATAGTTTATCTTCACCCGCCGTTGTCCTACGCTTGCAAGGCCTATTCTTTGCTCCGAATATTGTTATTTTATCCCTGCAGCGAGAGCTAGACCTTCTTCTTCTTCAAGACCCGTCTATGCATGTCCATTCTGTTGCCCTGGTGCTCCACCCTTTGTTGGTTCGCCTCATGGTCAAAAGTGCGAGTGAGAACTGCCTTATATGTTGTCCTGGTGATGGTGTTCCTTGCACTTTCTTCGGTGCAGGTAAATTTGTGGCACTGTAGGGCGCTGCTATATTCTGGTCACGATCAGTGGTTGCATGAGTCTTGATTGATTGTAGGGTTTAACGCGCAGACGCAACGCAGGCGATGAGGCATGCCGTAGTGGAGGGCTCCGGATTAATTTTGACCTCCTGGGGATCTTTAACATGCGCCGAAATCTCGTACACACGGGCGTTTTTTGCGTTTCGCCTCCACCAGAAAAGCGGCCGCCGGGGCGGAGAATCCAACCCACGACATCGTGCTCAGCAGTGCAACGCTTTAGCCACTGAGCCACCGCGGTGGGTGGTTGCATGAGTGTTTCGTTTCTCTTTCTCTTTTTCTTGCTCTGCTCTCGACTGGGCGTTTTGTTTGTGGACAATTGATTAAAGTTTTGTCTTTGGCGATTGGGAGTTTGGCACTGCCACTTGTCTCTAGAGCAACGTCGAGCCTTCTTACGTGACTGCTGTCTGGGAAAACATCCGTACCTATTTTAGGGTGATTTCCAGCTTGGCCGTGTGGCGCCATCTATCATTTGCCAAACCGAGCTTGCAGCGGGGACGGAACCGTAGAAGGTTTGAAAATTATATTAAAAATTTATGTGAATAGACGCTATATATTGGGCTTTATTTTAGTTCTTTTACTATTATAATCTATGCATTCCTTGATTTCTGAGAGACCACCGTTAATTCTTTGCCCCCTGCTTTAGTTCGGTCACGCAATGTTGGTGCCGGCATAAGTCCCGCTAGAAAACACATGAAGGTGGCAGAGTGGGTAAGGCGTTAAGCTACTGATCCCCAGGACGCGGGTTCAATTCCCGGCCGCGGCGACCGAATTCCTGATATAAACAAAAAAACCCAATAAACTCGAGTGTGTCGAGATTTCGGCGCACGTAAAGTACCTATAGTGGTCTTAATTCTTCCAAAGACATCCGCTGCGGCGTCCCTCGTAGCCGACGTGTAGATACATGGCATGAATTACCAGAAATTTGTATAGTTTATCTTCTTTGGTGTGATTGCGTAAGTTGCGGACACAGCTGGTGACGGTGTCTGCTGGGCATGCTACCACCGACTGAACGACTGAACGTAGAACAAACAAAGCAGGCGCGGCACCTGCTGAAAACGCGAGTCCGTTCCGTTGTATCCGATGTTGTATCATTGTCCTACTTTCCAAAATTCTGTTACCGTCGCTTCAAATTACGCATTCAGCGGATCCCTGGAATCTTGCAGCCTCATTCGTAGCTTCCGGGTGGTAGCGGTGACGTATTTCTGTAAACGCCTGCTGAGCACGGCTGATAGCGGACGGCTAGGAGCCACGGGGCTCCTAGCAGTCCGCTCATAGCCTAAAAAAGAGCCTAATAACGCTATCGCGTTAAAAACGACATGGCAAATTACCGCCCCGTGTCTATACTGCCGGTTATTTCAAAAGTACTAGAAAAGTTATTTTACATCGTCTTACAGATTTTGAAGAGAAACACCGTCTCTTAAACTATACACAGTTCGGCTTCCGCAGAGGACTTAGTACGGAGTTCGGTATACTAAAACAAAAAGGGGCAATTTTGGTAGCGCTTGAAGAAGGAGACCTGGTTCTTGGGCTGCTTATTGATTACTCTAAGGCTTTCGATCACATAATTTCCCAAATTCCAATTAAAAAGCTTGAGCGCTATGGTTTTCGAGGGAGTGCTGCGCACCTAATTACGTCTTGTTTGGAACACTGCAAACAAATAGTTCATATAGACGACTGTCTAGCGCATTCATGTAAACGCGGCGTTTACATGAATGCGACAGAATGCGATAGCAGCGCGTCAGATGTCCTAGCGCATCACGAGTAATGCGATGCGCTAGCTTTTACATGTAGCGCATTACCCCTGGTACGATGGTGGCGCCATGCGGTGTCGCACATCGAAGGTAAAGCAGCGTTTTTTTGCTTCCAAAGCTTCCGGCACGGCTGGTTCTGTTCTTTTTTCACGACTCGTATTTTCTGGTGTCTTACACTCGATTTAGACGTTTCTAAATGCAAAGATGCGTTTGCAGGGCTTACTTTTCTTGTCAACATCATTTCTAATGCGATGCGGTCGCGTTTACATGCACTTCGAAAGTCGACTTACGCGTCTCAATCCACTCAGGTCTGGCGCATTAATGCGACGTGCTTTCCTAGCGCATTAGCCCCGTTTACATAGATGCGACGCGATAGAAAAATGATGCGATGCGACGCGATGCGCCACTTGTCGCATTCATGGAAACGCGGCTATTGGCCGCGGTCGTGTTTCGTCGTTTTTTTTTTCGTCTAATGCTAGCCTCTCTCCCTCTTTTTCACTCCAGACAAAGGGAAAGGTATTATGTTTATTATGTTCAATTTATCGAAGGCTAATGACACTGTTTCGTTTTTATCCCGGTTTTCTTTTGCGCTGCCCCAAGGCTTTTTTTAGGGGCATATCCCCTTAGGGGCTAGGGCTAAAGGCGTCTCCTGTCTTCGTCGTCGTAATCGTCGTCTCATGTAGTCACAGTACTAAAACACCAGAACACTCGTTTTGCACCGCCTCGCGCTAGAACGTAATGCGCACTTTTTTAAGAAAAGAACAACACGGGCACATAAAGGAGCAAGGTGCGCGTACATCCAGGTCGTCATTTTTCTACTTTGTTTGTTTTTTTCTTGGGGGGAAGGGGGGGCTTTGTCCCCCCGGAAACTACTATTCAGTTCACGGAAGTTGCTCTACGCCACCGGGTAGCAAGGTTTCACCGAAAACGAGGACTTTTAATCGACCAGTTCGACCTCGCCGCCACGCTCCTGTGTGGGCTGTGTCGCCGACAACACAATGAATCTGACTACCGCGTCATGTGGTGAGGATTCTCGGAACTCTACCATGCCATCCCCATTACCATCGACGCCTTTCTTACCGGGAGAAACAGTAAACTGTAAGCGCCAACGAAATGGCGTTTACTGTTCCGGAGGTCGTTGATGCAGGCAGTGCGGACGGGGCGGGCGTTCGCGGGACGGGAAGGGTGACCGCAGAGTCCGTAAAAGAAGGACGGTGCCAGGTAGCCAGAGGCGGTTGGACGTCGTGGGGTTGTAGCGGCTTGAGATTGTCCCAGGTGACGATGGAACAACAATATTAAGTTTGTTATTAAGACGCCTCTCTGACCGTCAGAAATTGATTAGAAAGAAAGCTCAAAGAAGACAATAGTTGCTATGCCGTAATTATGGTCTTTATAGCTTGGAGCACCCACCAAAGACATAAATACCGCAAAACAAACATTATCTTATTTCCGCTTTCTTTTTAAATGATGTCCAGCGGTAAGAGAGGGGTCTTATACACAGCTGGAGAACGCCACATAGGGCAAGGACAAATCCTTATTTTTTTGCCTTCACTAAGCGTTAATAAGGTTTCCAGTCACAGATCGACAAGCCTCACTTTGCGATTACGGCGTTAATTCTTCTTTATACACGGCCCCAAACTAAGTAGTGTTAGCGGAATAAGCAGGTTTGGGATTGCTGCTAAATTTCGGTTGTGATAAACCCAAGCGATGTTGAAAGCAGTGCGAAACAAACGTTCATAAAGCATCTCGAACAAGCGCACCTAGCGAATCCCGTACGGAAGCCTGTGATGTGCATTCTTTCGGCACCTATACCCATACGTTTGTGAAGAGAATTAAGTGAGGAAGTCTGGTGAGGATTGCTGCGAAGGTTGAGATTTTAAATCAGATTTGAGGAACAACACAGAACAGGGAATTTAAACAAATTTCAAATTTTAGGGGAACTTTTTATTCGCAATAACTTACAAGAATGCTTCGGAACAGAGAAATACGAGAAAAAATAGACAGGAACTATAAAACAGGCTTCAGATGAACTTTTCACGCCGCTTTAAGGTAGCACGTGAAGTTTGCTGTGAACTTACTCAGAAGTGTAGTTTAATCAACAGATCACGTGGCATGTTTAGAGGTCATGGAAATTCGTCGATGCCATTACGTGTATCTACTACCCGAACTAATACTAGCAACTGCCTGAAAGCAGTCGGATACGTAACGTCCTCAATGAATACACACACAAACGCAGCACCAAGGCTTTTTTTAGTGGCGTTTCCGGTTGAAACTTCACAATCTCTCCGGGTTCTGCCGCATACCAGCTGCATCACGTCGGCTCATACAGAGCACCGGCGAACGGCGTCCGCGGGCGAAATCTGGCACAGGTAAAAAGCGGCTTTAATATAATACTTACGGACTGATGTGTTCGCACTCTCATAGAACACGCAAACTTCTGTGCGATGTGTAGCACGAATGCGCACATTTTTATAGTGGCCTTATAGCCGTGGTTCTGTAGAATGGGACACGATTTTCAACGCTTCGTAATGTGCGCGTCCACTGCATGAATTTGGGGTATACAAAAATTTTCGTCGTTTTCGAGGTTTCTATGCAGGACAGAGGGCAGTCTATGGCCTCTCTGTCTGACGGTGGCCGTATCGTCAGAACAGCAAGGGAGGCCTCTGCTGACTCCTGTGGGGTCGGGCGAGCCCTTGCAAGAAAGAATACATAAGACCACTCTTCTCATTTCGGCCCAATAAAGTTCTTTCTCTCTCTCTCTCTCTCCTCGCCCACAAAATGCCACCGCGAGTGCGGCCGTGAAGTTTAACGCCAACGAGACACAGATCCCGAGCGCGAGGCGCCGAGACCGACGGAAATCGGACGGTGAACGAGAGAAACGAATCAGAGCTCTCCCAGCCACGAAAAGAGGAAACACAATCCCTCCTCTTTTCTCATCTTTACCGGTCGTCCGCACGACCCGTGTCAGACAGAACTTACATCAAGAACTAGGCTTGACACTAATGCGAAGTTCCGAGGTCAATAGGTATGTTGGAACTTTATTTCCGCGAGGACAAAGAAGTGATCGCAGATGGTAGTAGAAGAGGACGACGAGGAACGATGGCGGCGACCGGACGTGTTCTGCTTGTGATGTTATGTAAATACAGTTCTTTTTCCTTAACGAAGGAGTTGTAGTCGCGACAAAGTAGATCTACACAATGCACGAAAAACGTCGTTATTCATTAAATACTTCTACAATATATAATGAGGAAAGACATTGGGAAATAATTTACTTACGTGGATATTCTAAGCGACCGTGCATGACAGCGGAGTGCCCACTGTACCCCGCCGGCAAAGTGGAGAAGGGCGTCGCGTCGCGCGACTATTTCCCGCTGCAGACCCTCGGTGTTCTCGTGCACCTACCGTAACACGGAACTCCACACGGGCCTGTCGATATCAACTTACTAATCAAGTTGCTCCTTCTCCGCCACTTTTTAGCGCAAGAAATCGAGCACTCCGCACAGTATTTTATTTTATTTATTTATATACCTTAAGGACTTCTAGGGCATTACATAAGGGGGGTTTATACAGTAATCAGTGACAACAGCAATTTTTTAGCAAGAAAAGAAGAAGACAAAGAAAACATGGGCAGGATACACAGTCGGCCAACCAAAATAAGCAAAAAAAGAACACAGCAAGGTTTTCACAGGCGAGCACATTGAAAAAGCTGCACGACACGTTACACAGCAGCAAAAAAGTGGCAATGGCTAAGATTGTGGATCACACTCAAGGAAGGCAAATAATGCAGACTGGAAAGATGATAGCTGTGCATGCGTTACAATGCTGGCAGGCAGAGCATTCCACTCGGTTATCGATAATACAAGAGGTGAGTATTGGTGTTTTTTTTTTGTGCGAGAAAGTATAGGTTCTATTTTATGATCATCGTCAACGCGTGCGGAAATGTATAAAGCAGGGTGAATGAACGTACGGTGGAACGGCGAATCACTGTGATATAATTTGTGGAAGAAAGATAAGCGGAAATATTTTCTGCGCATGGCAAGAGGTGGGAGATTTAAATTTTTCTTAATGAATGACCCACTTTCATAGCGGGAATAACATGACAAAATAAATCGCGCGGCTTTGTTTTGAACAGATTCGAGCATATCAGTAAGGATTGCTGTGTGGGGGTGCCATACTATGGAAGCATATCCTAGGGTTGGCCGGATTACAGTATTGTATGCGTGAAGTTTGGTGTCCTTGTTTGCAAGTTTCAGGCGGCGCTTAAGAAGACCAATTTTCCGTAATGCTTTCGCGGTAATGTATTCTACGTGGCTAGATCATGTTAGATCAAAGTGGAATAAAATACCTAGATATTTAATAGATAGAACTGTTTGAATTACTAAGTTGTTTATGACATACTCATTGGGCGAAGGATGTGCAACAGATGAAAAGCGTACGTGTTTGGTTTTGTTTACATTTATTTCCATTTGCCATAAACGGCACCATTCTGATAATTTTGTCAAGTCGGACTGCAAGATGTTTACGTCGTTTGGTTCGGTGATTTCCTTGTAAATTACGCAATCGTCAGCAAAGAGACGCAGTGTAGAGTTAATGTTGGATCCAATATCATTAATATAGACTAGAAAAAAAAGGGCCTAGTGCGGAACCCTGGGGCACTCCGGACTTGACGGGTCTGGGTCTAGAGATAACGTTGTTAAGTTTAACTGACTGAACCCTGTTAGTAAGAAAACCGCTTATCCACTGGGTTGTTTTATCGTCTAGCTGTAGATTACAGATTTTAGTCATCAACCTTTGGTGTTGCACGCGGTCAAATGCTTTAGAGAAATCTATAAAAATTGCGTCAATGTAGCGGGAGTTATTCAGAGAATTATTAATGTCAGTTACCAATTCGAACAGCTGAGTTTCGCAAGATCGGTTATTGCGGAAGACATGTTGGTTATCTGTTAGCAAGTTATTTTTATTGAGGTGTGATACGATGTGCGTAAACAGAATATGTTCGAGTATTTTGCACGGAATAGATCAAGAGAGGTTGGCCGGTAATTATTAGCACATGATTTTAAGCCAGATTTGAATATAGGTACCACTAACGCTGACTTCAGATCATCTCGGACGCAACCTGTGTCCAGGCTGAAATATTAGTTTCAATTGGTACGATGATTTTTGAGCGGTTAATTTCAGAAGTTTGGAGCTAATGCCATCAGGCCCTGGACTCGTCTTGTACTCAAGTCGCTCAATGGCACGTGCTACGCCATTTTCGGGGATTACTATTGGGAGAAAAGTATCATGAATGACGGTCTCTGGTAGGTCTTGCGAGTCTAATGGAAGCTCATTTGAAAATACCGATGCAAACTGATCGCTGAATATTTCCGCGGTTTCCTCAGCCGACGGAGAATCACCATGCTCACCATCTAGCAAGGTCGGGGAATCAGTGTTTTTAGGGTTTACCACTAGCCAGAATTTTTTTAGGGTCAGTTTTGAGGAGGTTAGGCAGTGTGCAATTGAAAAATTTATGTTTGGCTTCTTTAATGATGGCTTCGGTTTTCCTCGATACATCCTTATAGTTATCCCAGTCTATTACGTCCGTGACGCCTTCCTAAATGCTCGCTTCTTTTTATTAAGACTTCTTTTCACATCCTGTGTGAACCACGGATCGTTTTTCGTTCATCTAATAGTCATTTTTGGTACACAACTACCTTCGATTTGTTTTAACATGTCACGAAATTTAATCCAGTTTTCATTTGCAGTGCAATTTTCAAAACTGGCTTCGAAATGGGGTGTAAACTCTTCCAGCATACGATTCATTTTCTCGACATTTGTGCGTGTGTAATTGAGTATGTGCTTGGCAGTTATGGTTTTATCGGGCAGTGGGATAGATAAGGAGCAATGTACGGCGCGGTGATCACTGATTTCCTCCAGGACATGAGTAACTGCGTTATCGGGTTGATTAGTGAGTATGAGGTCCAATATGTTGTTTCGGCGCATTGGTTCCGCCACGAGCTGTGACATGCTGTGCACATGTGTTAGTTTTATAAAGTTAAGGCATTCTTGACGACGGCCGGCACAGCTAACAGTGGAAGAGAACCAGTCTATGTCGGGGTAATTGAAGTCCCCGCCAAGAATGGCAACAGAGTTTGGGTGCTTGTTTAAGACGTGATCAAGAGAATCGCTGAAGTGTTCATTGAACTCTGGGCTACTATCGGGTGGTCTGTAGCACACGCCTATTACGCACGGTACATGCCCCGTGCGTCCTTCACACTCGTACACACTCGTACACACTCGTACTTGTACTCGTACTCGTACACTCGTACACTCGTACTCGTACTCGTACACTCGTACACACTCGAATGGCAGACAGACACGATGCACAAAGTACCTGCTCCAGCCGATGCATCCAACGGCTGTGACTCCGTTTTCCCGCCAAATCGCTAAAGCGAGCGCCACCTTTTATTCCCTTTGCATGAAAAAATAAAGGAAAGAAGCGCAAGTCACAGCAACATGCAGCAGGGCGCCCGACGGCTCCATTGCGGATGTATATGCGAGATTAGGAGAGGCGCGATCGCAGGCGCAATATTTTTCTACTGTGATATTTCCGGTTTACACACACGCAATCTTGCATCACACGTAAAAGAAAGGGAATGTGCGTTTTCCCGACACCATTCACGTTTTCCCGACCCGCTTGAATTACGTGGTGCTCAAAACGAACTTTACGGCCCCAAGGAGCGTGGTACAAGCTCACTGAGTGTGAAGAATTTTAGAGTGTATCCCCGAGATCCACCGGGTCGCGTCGTGGCCATGACAACTATAACGCCTGCAAACTCAGCTTGGCGGTCGCGTCGCTACGTCAATTGCCGGTATTTGCAAGTTCTTCGCAGCTATGTCAGTTACTTCTCCGGGTCGCTATGGCAGGATGTGACCCTAGTACCGGAAGGAATGAGAGGGGACGCTCCATTGAAGGCTGAGACACCGCCTCCTGTTAAGGCCCCACTAGAAGCCACAAAGTCGATAGTGCGCGTCGAGTCCTATAGTAAATTAAACTCTTCATCTGGATCCACATAAGATCCACTTAGTAACTGGAACTGTTGTGAGAAAAAGTTCCAATTATATATTTAGAACCGTGCTCCACATGCCCTGAAAAAGTAAGTGGAACAATACACCACATACTTTTGCAACTAAATTATGCGGATCGGCGTTAGAACTAAAAGTATACGGATCACTGTTCCAAATAAAAGGGCAGTTTAGGCTACTGGAACACTGATCCACGTAAACTGTTTGCGGATTTATCCGGTGCGCGTTCCAGGTACCTTCACACGAGCTGTTTATATAAAACGGTGTTCCTTTAGAGGTTGAGAAGCTGTATATGGAACTTCACTTTTCCAATGTTTCTGCTTTCCTGTTGGTATAAGCCGAGCTGGATCCATTGGTATCAGAAGGAAACCGCAAGCACCATTTTAACCACAGCGTTGACATATGGCCTTCAGTGATACCAACAAATGGAAAGTGGAAACCGCCGCAGCAGTGTGGGCCCTGACAGTTCCCAGCAGTCCTATCGGATCACAGCTCTATATAAAATCTGGTCTGAGGCAACTAGAGCGGCACACAGACTTTGCCTTCACTCGCAAAATCCTGTTCTGGGTTTTAGCTGCATTAAACGAAACACGAAACTTGCATTAAAATACATACGAAACCAACTATTAACACTCATACACTGCTTTTCAATATACTTTAAACTTTATTGCGTGGTGCTATGCGTACACTTCAAGGGGATGCACGTCACCAGCATACTGACGACATGTAAAGCCTTCCTGGGTGGGAGCGCCTTCAGTGGGAGTGGCGGCACGGACGCAACAATGTCGCCTAACCATGCCTGGATCGCTTTGCAGGTCGGTTTTTACTCGCCTACCTCGCAGTTTCGTTCGAACTGCCCTTGTCTTATCGTGCTGCCGCTCCCAAAAGGCTGTTCAGAGCTTTTGAGTATGCTGTGGTCTGGTTTTGCAATTTTGCTTTCTGGGGACATCGAGACCAATCCTGGTCCCACGGTAAAAGAATTACTTGAATCAATTCTAGCAAAAGAGACCACCATAGAAAAGAGACTCGGCGATATCGAAGAAAAATTGGCTTTGATCTCTGACCACTCCGCCAAGTTGGTTTCCTTAGAGGGCACTGTGCGAAACCTTGAGAATGTAATTCAGCGTCAGCAAGACCGATTGACTGCAATGGAGGATAGAGCTAGAAGAAACAATCTAATAGTTTTTGGCATTACAGAAAGCGCAGATCAATCTAGAGAGGTCATTGAACAGAAGGTACTTAAGGCTGTATTTTCTGATCGCCTTGGCGTCCAGGTTTCGTCAGTGGAACGTATACATCATCACCAGCCTATCTAGGCCTACTGCAGGGCAAAGGCCTCTCCCATTATTCTCCAATTACCCCGGTCCTGTGCCAACTCTGACCAATTTGTCCCTGCAAACTTCTTGATCACATCCTCCCATCTAACGTTCTGCCGCCTCCTCCGATGCTTGCCTTCTCTAGGGATCCACTCTGTTACCCTTAATGACCAACGGTTATCTTGCCTGCGCATTACATGGACTGCCCACGTCCATTTCTTCTTCTTCATTCCTACTAGTATGCCCTTAACACGCGTTTGTTCCCTGACTCACTCCGCTCTCTTCTTGTCCATTAATGTTACACCTATCATTTTCCGCTCCATTGCCCGCTGAGGCGTTCTCAATTTAAATTGAACCCTCTTAGTGAGCCTCCAAGTTTCTGCCCCGTAGGTGAGTACCGGTAAGATGCAGCTGTTATACACTTTCTTCTTCAGGGACAATGGTAGGCTGCTATTCATTATCTGAGAATGTCTGCCGTATGCACTCCACCCCATTCTGATCCTTCTAATTATCTCTGCCTCATGGTTGGGACCCGGGGTCACAACTTGGCCTAAGTAGATATATTCTTTTACCACTTCCACTACCTCGCCTCCTATCCCAAACTGTTGTACTGTACCGAGGTTATTGATCATTACTTTAGTTTTCTGCATATTAATTTTCAGACCCACGGTTCTACTCCGTTCGTTTAGTTCGGAAAGCATGCTTTGCAATTCGTCCCCCGAGTTACTTAGCAAGGCAACGTCATCAACAAATCTGAGGTTACTGAGGTATTCTCCATTAACCCTTACTCCCACCTGTTCCCAATCCAACGTTCTGAATACTTCTTGTAAACATGCTGTGAATAACATTGGAGCGTATAACATTGGAACGTATACATAGGCTGGGCAAAATGCTCGCAGATCAGGAAAAACCTGTGATCCTGCGATTTTTTTTTCAACGAAAAGGTGGAAGTCTTTAAGAATTGCAAGAAGCTGAAGGGAACGAATATAAGTACATCGGATGATTACTCGCAAGAAACACTGAAAAAAAGAAAGCTTCTTTGGCTCTCCGCCCAAATTGACAAGAGAGAGACAGAGAGAGAAATCACTTTATTTTCCAAGCAAGTTGGCTAGGAACGCTTGGCGGCTGCCGGCCGAAGGCTGGCAGCGTCGGTGGCAGCTCGGTCAACCAGAAGTAGCTGCACCCCCGGTTGCGAGCTGCCCAGCGCGTCCTCCCACTGCTCGACGCTGGAGATGGGGGGAGTGGGTTAAGAGGGCAGGCCCATATGTGGGTTAGAGTGTCCAGGGAGTAACAGAGGTGACAGTTAGGTGAAGGGAACTCAGAGGGATAGATTTTGTGGAGGAGGGACCGACTGGCGAGGGAGTTTGTCTGAAGAAGTCGCCATAGGCGCTCCTGATCGTTGGTGAGGGATGTGTGGCCAGGAGGATAGCGGCGGCGGGAGAGGCGTTAATGCTCCGTGACCTGTTCGTACGAGAGCAGTCGATCGCGGGCCGACCGAGCACCATGGTAGGGAGCAGGAACGAGCCCAGCACGGCTGCTGAGTTCTCGTGCTGCTTTGTGGGCCCCCTCGTTGCCTCCCACCCCAGTGTGGGCCGGAGTCCAGACGATGTCGATTGGTTGATGAGGGGGAATTTTGAGTGCCGTAGCCGAAATGCTACCGCGAATGAAGTTTTGAACGGCCGTCTTCGAATCAGTGATTATAATGTGTGGTTGCGGCCTAGTGATAAGGGCCAGGGCCATTGCCGCCTCTTCCGCCGTTGCGGGGTAAGGTGTCCGTCCGTACGGTAAGGGAAGTGACTGGGGGAGAGTTGGGGTGAGTGACCACTGCGAGAGCAAATCCTTCCGCGTGTCGGTACTCCGCGGCGTCTACATACATGGTGGTGGGAGAGATGGGGTATTTATCTGAAAGGGCACGGGCGCGCTGGCACCTGCGCTCCGCGTGATGCACTGGGTGCATGTTGCGTGGGAGTGGACGTATGCAGAGGCAGTCTCGGATGTCTCGAGGCAACGAAGTTTCGTTCTATACCATTGCCGGGATGCCAATTCGTAAGCGGTGAAGAATGTGCCGCCCTGTGTAAGTGGTAGAGAGGCGGCGTAACTGGCCCCAATTGACAAGCAAAACGGCGCGAAAGTTAGACTCGTTAACTATAAGCTGTTCATCAACGATCATGCCTACACGTGGGACATTCAGTCTGATGTTCGTGTACAACTTCCACCTCGCCAAGGCACTGCCCCTAGTAAATCTGGCCGTCACGATTGACACTCAAAACCATCCGAACTAAGGATAATCAACGGAAATTCCCGAAGCGTTGTTAATAAAACCGAACCGCTGGAATGCTTATCTTTGCTACATTACCCACACTTGATTGCGGTGACAGAAACCTGGCTAAATAAAGATATAAGCAGTGATGAAGTTTTTCCGAAATCGTTTAACGTTCTTCGTAAAGACCGCGCGGCGAGGGGTGGGGGTGTGGCATTGCTAATAAAAGATACACGCAGATACGAGCCCTTGCCGTTAATCGACACGCATGAAAGTATGTGGTGCAAGCTTTTTGTGGGCGATGTCATCTTTGTAATTGGAGTAGTGCATCGGCCCCCCGGAAGTCCCATAGATTTTCTTACTCAGCTAGATGACCACTTATCAGAAGCTAACTAATTACAGAAGCAGAATTATTCTTACCGGGGACTTTATTTTATCTGATGTAAACTGGAATGCTAGGATTGCGGGGCCCGCAGATCGGATGCACGCTGGCACTATGCTAGAGATAATGGCCAAACATAGCCTAATTCAAGTTGTAAACGGGCCGACCCGAATACAGGTACAATGGCAGACTACCCTTGACCTATTATTCTTATCAGATGAAACGTTCGGGTATGAAGTCGACATCAAAGACGGAATTTCTGATCATAAAGTTGTAGTAGCTAGACTCAGAATTAAACATAAAACAAGCAAAGTCAAAACTCCAACTTCGAACGTTTATGATTTCGAAAATGCCGATGACATATCAATCCTCCATTACCTTGAATTGGCTCTTGACAGAATGCCGCAGGAAGATGATGTAAATTCGCTCTGGGCGTACTTCAGATCTGTCGTTTGCCACTGCCTTTCCCGATTTGTGCCCCAAAACGTAAGCGTGTTAAAAAAGCCAACCCCTGGATAACGCGAAATCTCATTCATACAAAAGGCGGCCAAAACGCGTGCGAAAAAAAACCTACGAAAAATCGTACGTTGATAACATAGCTTAGCGCCGTAGTGCGAAAAGAGTTGAAGGAGGCTAAAACTCAATTCTTCCGTAATACATTGACCAAATATATAAAAGATTCGCCTCAGAAATTTTGACGGTACCTATCTGGTAATCAACCCTCAATAACAATAATAATAACAATAATAATAATAATACGTTATTTTCAGCAAAAAGAGAAACTGTACAGAAGTCAGGCCTACCAAAGCCTCATAGGGCTTGAACGGCAGTGCCTGGCAGAGCGGACAAACATGCTACATAAAGAAAACTAATATAACAGAAATCTGTAGCTAACTAGCAAACAAACATAACACTGTTTACTGGGCCGTCAATGAGGTAAACATCACCAGAATACTGAAAGGACTTATACAATATAATGTCTTAATGCTTTCCTTAGTTTATACTAAGTTTGAAAATAGAGGTAGTTTGGAGGAAGTTGATTGAAGGCATGGGGCACATAATAAATTCGCTTCTTTTCACGTATCTCGTGGCGCATCTAGGTATCAGATACGGTTCTTTAGGGCGGAGGCAGCGCGTCGGAATGTACGGAGTCTTAAAACTACTACTCCAGTAATGCTTCAATACAATGGTTTGTAGCAACAGAGAGTCGAAATTTTGCATAGATAACATGGCAGATATGTTAACATATGTTAAAATAAACTCAGTTTTAGTGAATGGGAACATTCGTAGTCAGCTGACGGACATTGCGCAGGCTTTCAACAATTTTTTCGGGTCCGTTTTCACTGCGCAGGCGACTATGAATTTCGCGGAAGAGCAAACCGGGGATTTAAGTGATAGTGTTGTTGTGTTGCAAGAAGGTGTGCGTGCGTTGCTTGTAAACTTAGATGTAAATAAATCATGCGGGCCTGATATGATACCAAATGCATTTCTCAAGCGATATTGGGAATGGGTGTCCTATTTTCTTGTTAGAATTTTCAACGTGTCGTTGCAGAAAGCCGTTGTACCGAGTGAATGGCTTCTGGCGAGAATAGTGCCGATATTTAAAACAGGATACCAGCCTCGTTCCCTACCACGGCGCCAGGTCAGCCAGGGATCACCTAATCACGTACCATGATATCACTGCGCATTACCGCCTCGCTCGCCGTCAATACCCTCCTGCCCACCCTGAGCTGACCAACGATCAGGAGCGCTTCTGGCGACTCCTGCAGACGCACTCTTTGGCCTGCCGAGCACTTCTGCACCGAATTCACCCCTCGCAATTCCCATCGCCAAATTGTCCACTCTGCGGTGACCTAGCCACGTTGGTTCATTCCATGTGGGCCTGTCCTCAAGACCCCTTTCCACCCGTAGTTAATGAAGAGCAGTGGGAGGAAGCGCTGGGCAGCTCGGACCCAGAGGTCCAGATACTTCTGGTCACCCGTGCTGCCAACGTCGCTGCCGGCCTCAAACCGGCGGCCACACCGCTTCCGTAAACCAGCCTAAGGCTCAATAAAGTGATTCCTCCTCCTCCTCCTCCGACTGCATGTGGAAAATTACCGCCCAATTTCGATTACGTGTGCAGCATGCAAAATGTTAGAGCACATAATCAGTAAATACATTGAAAACAACAACCTTTATTATTCGAAATAGCATGGGTTTCGCAGGCGGCTCTCAACTGTAACACAATTATTTGAAATTTCGCATTGCATCGCCGAAGCCATCAACTCGAAAGAGCAGATTGACGCAGTTTCGATTGATCTTTCGAAAGCCTTTGACAGAGTTTGCCATGTGAAACTTATTAATAAGTTGTATGATTTCGGTATTAATCCGGGGATTATTCGTTGGATTCAGGCCTACTTACATAACAGGCAACAGTTTGATGAAATTGCTGGCGAACGGTCATCCAGTTTACCCGTAACATCCGGAGTAACTCAATGGTCTGTTTTGGGGCCTATTTTATATCTTTTGTATGTCAACGACATCGCGAACTCTGTGCTTCCATCTATTGAAGTGAGATTATTCGCTGACGACTGTTTGCTGTTTTGTCGCGTAAGGAGCGTTCGGGATCAGGAACTGTTGAATGGTTCTTTGAAAGTTGTGCATGATTGGTGTGTGCAGTGGAATATGCAGATAAATTATGGAAAAAAGTGTTTGTATAACAGTTACACAGAAGAAGTTCCCTTTGAATATTAACTATGCCATAAATAATACAGATATTAAGCGAACGAGTAAGCTAAGATACCTTGGTCTCACAATTGCTGCAAATTTGCATTGGAATGAGCATATTGATCATATATGTGATACTGCCCAAAAAAAGCTAGGTTTTCTGAGACGAAGGCTCAGAGATACAACTGCGGAGGTTAAGCTGATGGCGTACAAAACGTTCCTGCGGCCAACTCTCGAATATGGAAGTATAATGTGGGACCCATATCAGCAGTATCAAATAACTGAGCTTGAGCGAGTTCAACGAATAGCTGCCAGGTTTATTTATGCAGAATATCGCAGAAATCAGTTGGCACGGCCTTACTTGCCAAGGCAGAACTTCCGTTGCTGGCCTCGCGTAGAAACATGGCAAGTCTTAAATTCTTTCTCGAACTGTACAACAGCAAACTTACGTCCTCAGTTATATCTGCAAATTCCAACACGAGTCTCTCCTCGGATCAATCATCCGTACGCTGTTTTGCCTTATTCTCCAAGGGTTAATATTTTAAGCATTCTTTTTTTGTCAAAACTATTGTAGACTGGAATAACCTTGACCCGCGAGTGTTTGTGGAACCAAATACCACTGATAGCTTTGTCAAACACTTGAAAATGTTTCTAATATATTATGAGTTCTTTTCTTGTCCTTCGTTTGCACTGTGACTTGAGCAGTTTTTGTGCGTGTGAATGTTGTTTATGATGTACTTGCCCACTCCTGTAACAGCCCGTAAGAGCTAACAGTATCTGAAATAAATAAAAACTGCATCACGGTAAAAGTAGCGTAGACGAAGTACCTATTTTCCCCCAGACTGTAGCCATTTATACACTCCCATAAAGCACTTAATATTGCGCACGTTCTGCACCACGGCGACATGGTACTACATACTACACCACAGCGAGTTGACCAAACACCGCCGTGTCTGCGACGCTTTGTACACGGAATGCACAACGTGTAATAGCCTACAAAAGCACCATGAATTCTTCAGCACTATAGCAGTTAAGGCTTCGCCCGAACGGCAGATGGGGAATTCAAGTCATTTGTGATTTTATACTGCACGCCTCAAATGAGCGAAATACGGTGCTCATGAAAGCAATTTGAGCGCCACAGCCAACCTGCTGAGAAGGGGTTAATGCAATTTCTTTTTTTCCTTGAGATATCCTTCTCTCGACATTTTAATGCTTTGTACGGCGTTGCAAAGAAGAGTATTTTGTTTTCTGTCAGAGGACATCACTAATAATACGCCTTAAAGGGACCCTGAAATGAACTTGTCAAGCTCCCGGTTTTGCTTGTACTGCGTAGACTAGCTAAAATTGACACACATTTCATCGTTTATCCGGTTGATAAGTCGGTAATTATTTTATAAAGCGCGAAAGAAGAAAAATGCTCGGTTGTCCTTCTTCCGTACCCCTCCTGGGGGCTCCAGAACTTCTCTTTGCAGCAGCAACATCGCGTCTTGGGTCCCCAGGCGCGACCGGAAGCCCAGCATGGCGTCCCTGTAGTGGTCGCCATCCTCCAAGTAACGCTGCCACCGGGTGTTGAGGACGTGTTCCAGCACCTTGCCCACGCAAGACGTGAGCGAGATGGGACGCAGGCCCTCTATCCCCGGCGGCTTGTTTGGTTTCGGGAGCAGGATCGTCTTGGCCGTCTTCCACTGCGGAGGGAGCCGGCCACTGTTCCAGCACTTGTTGTAATATCTCGTTAGCGACGAGACGGCCGCGTCGCTGATGTTTCGCAGCGCCTTATTCGTGACTTTATCGGGTCCACCGGCAGACCGGCAGTTCAGTGCCTGCGTCGCCTGCCTCACCTCCCACTCTTCGATGTCGCGATCGAGGGTCGGGTTGGGGGCGCCCGCGTACTCCGGGTGTTCCTCGTGCGGGGTCGACGGAAGGTACTTGTCATTTAGTCTCCGGTGCATCTCCTCTTCGCCCAGCTGGCCGGCCGCGGCGTGGAGGATCTGCGCCATCCGATGTCTCTGGTGTTCCTTGCTTTGGGTCTCGTCCATGAGGTGACGTACGAGTTTCCACGTCCCACTACGATGGAGTTGGCCGTCCGCCTCGCTGCACAGCGCGAACCACTGCTGCGCGCACAGCTGGCGACTGTAGCGTTCGAGCTCGCGACCGAGAGCCGCCACCCGCTTGCGCAGCGTGCGGTTGTGACGCTGGCGCTTCCACCTGCGTTGTAACGATCGTCGCGCTTCTATGAGATGTGCGAGGCGCGGGTCCACCCTGTCCGCCTCCTGCGGAACCTCGACTTCGGTCGTCGCATCCTTGGCGGCGGCGACCAGGTTGGCCGCCCACCGGTCGACGTCCTCGATCTCTCCCAGATCTGTCTCTCGGAACTTGTGCCAGTCCGTGAGGTTCTGCCTGGTTTTCTTGTTGACTTCGCCGCCCGCCCGCGCGTGGCCGAGCGGGATCGTCACCTCGATAATGTAGTGGTCGCTGCCCAGGTTGCAACCCGTGTTCCGCCACCGCGCCGTCCCGCCGCGAGGCAGGAGCGCGAAGGCGAGATCGGGGTTGGTGTCCCGGGCAGTCGACGTTCCGATGCGCGTTGGTTGCGTCGGATTGGGGAGTAGCTCGAAGTCCGCCTCGCCGGCGTCCTCCAACAAGTAACGTCCCTTCACCGTGGTGCGTGTATATCCCAGTTCTTCGTGCTGTGCATTGAAGTCCCCGCACGCCACCGCCGCCGCGTTCGCCCCGTGGGCCGCGTCGCGGATCTTGTGCAGTAATGTTTTGAAGAGCTGTTTTCCGTGCTGTGGGTTACTATATACATTTGCCACAAACACCGTGGTCGAGTGTTTCTTCTTATTCCGTCCCTTCTTGCCCGCAATCACCAGTTCCGTGACGCAGAGTTCGATGGCGGAGTCTGTTGCCCAGGAACTTTTCGTGGTTGACGCTCGTGATTCCCTTGCGGACGAACGTGCACACGCCCTGCGCCGCGCCCTTCCCACAGGTCCGGGCGCTGGGCGGACAGGCGTATGCACGGTAGACGGGCAAAGTCGTCACTTTCGGGTCCTCGGCGTGTGTTTCCTGGACCGCTATCACGTCGGGAAGCTCCCTTGGGTCAAGCGATCGCAGGTGTTGTTGCAGCACTGCCTTGCGGCACCGGTACCCGTTTGCGTTCCAGTGCCACACCACCAATTGATCTCCTTGGGGCCCTCTATCCATGACGCGGCGAAGCTTCCGGTGGCGTTTGGGTTCCTTGGCCGGCGGCGTTCATCCAGCCCATCATGAACTGTTTCAACTCTTCCACGATGGAGTGCTGCATCTCCGACATCTCCTGGCGGAGCTCGGCGAATCCCTTCTCCATGCGGACCTCGAGGCGACCCACTCTCTCGTCGATCCGGGTAACCTTCTCGTTCAGGGTCCTGATCTCACGGTCGTGCTTGTCCAGTCTCTTGTTGATTTGGCGTATGCGGATCGCGTGGTTGATGCCGTCGACCGCGGGGCGGCTGGGCGTCGAGGCCGTGGCGTCTTCGTTCATGATCGTAGGGCCGTCTTCCTCGTTGTCTGAGTCTATGATGGCGGCTCGTCTTCGCACCTTGGGCGGGGGTGGCTTCGCTTTCGTAGTCACCGGCAGCGGCGGCGTCGGCGACCGACCGGCGGGCTTGGCGCCCAGCGCCGTGAAAGTCGCGGGCTGGGGCGTCGCACCAAACGACCACGTGGCCGGCGCCTGCTGCTGGGCAGTCGTTCACTTGTTGATGACTTGATGTTGTTGCTGCTTGTTGATGATGACTTGTTGATGTTGCTGCTTGATCGTCTCTTGCAGCAGTTTGATAGTGCTCTCCAACTGCGACATCTTGGACGTCATCGGATCGTCCTGCTTCCTTGCCGGCGTGCGCGAGCGTCTGCGCTGCTGCTGCGCTCCGCTCCCGCCGCCAGCGCCGCCGCCGCCGCACGTGGCGACCGCAACCCACGACTTCCGGCCGACGTCACGCGACTGGCTCCTCTGCCTATCGCCGCTCTTCCCGCGCTCGCGGCTCTTGCTGCGGCTCTCGTGACGCGTTTCTTGTTCTCCAAGCTTCGGGAACTCTCCATTTCCAGGAAAGCGGACCTTGCCTCTCTGGCCGGATTTTGCCGCCTTTTCCGCCGCCATCTTGCGCTCTTGTTCGCGCTGGCGGACCAGGAAGGGAGTCTTGTACTTATTTCGACAGTTACCGGTGCCCGAAGCGTGCGGGCCGCCGCATAACTTGCAACGGGGTCGGCATTCATTTTCGTGGTTCGGCCCTGGGTTGGGCTTTCCACACGCGAAGCAAATTTTGGCGTCCGGCCGCGGGCAGACATCTTTGCGGTGTCCAAGTTGCCCGCACGTCCGGCACACTTCCTTGTGTTCCTTATAGAGCCTGCACCGCACAGACAGGCCCGCGAAATTTACATGCGACGGGACTTTGACCCCCTGAAACAGCACAATGACTGCCCGGGAGTCGCCGATCCTGTGCGCCGCGATAACCGTGGGGTTGTGGTCATGCACAACACATTCTGTGATTTCTTCTGACGAATAGGCCTGGAAGATATTCCCAATTACTCCCTTTGTAGTGTTTTCGGGTGCGTCCCTATAAGCAAAAACCTCGTAGTTCCGACCCCCGAGAGAAATCTCTCTTACTCGGTCGTACTTCCCGGCACGTTCTTCGCTGGGAGTACTGATCACCAGGATATTTTGACCGACGTTCGGGCACGCGGTGTCCGTTCGAAATGCACTCAACTCTATCCTGGCCGCCGCGGCCACTGCCCTAATCAATTCGAGCGGGTCCGACTTGCCTACTAGCAGCCCGCCACGAGGCCTAACGACCACCTTGTGCTCGCCCTGCGACACGTTGGGCATGCGTGCCGCTCTCGCGAAAGCCGCGTTAACCTTTTGGGTGAATTGCGCCCTCGTAGGTTGGGATGAGGTTCGCTTACCGGGCTGTCGGGCCTGCTGCTGGGGCTCGACTTGCTGCCTTCTGGTGGGGCGACCGCGACGAGTCGCAATCACCCATCCGGCGTGGCTCTCCGACGACTCGTCGAGCGGCGTGCCGTTGACTGCAATCACCGTGCGGCCCGAGCCGCGATCCAAAAATTCACTTCGGTCCCCGGACGGGGTGACGTCCATGGCCGACGAAGGTCCCGGCGACGACATTTCGCACGCAGCGAAGCCGACGGCGCTGTCCGAGGCGGCCGGAGCCGCCGCTAAGCCTAGCTGGCCGGTTAGGCCTAGCTGACTCGCCACGCTGAATTCAGAACTATGGGCGTAAAATGCCCAAAAATGCTCCGATTTTCAAAATTCTTTCAGTCGATCGAACCTAAGATCTAACTGAAACTCTACACACCTTTTCGGTCGAGTTGGGGCAAGATGGGCCGCCGAAAATCTTCATTCCGCATGGAGCCGACGTGAGGTGCGTCCGATCGCTCCGAACGCTCGCCGCGCCTCCCCAGCGTCTGGCGAAGGGAGAAGTGGAGTACGACACGTGCGGCTGCAGCGTCATCTCTCACTCTGCCTTTCCAACGCATGTTTCATGTGTAGCCACCAAGGAGCACCCTCCCCTTGACACTTTCCCCGGACGCTGTTCCGTTCTCCGCTATCAAAACCATAAGAAGTTTGCGCGGGAGGTTGATTCACGATATGCAACAAAATGCTCGCTGCTCCCTTGCGTGGGCTAATCCAAACCATGTGACGTTTGCGCGGGTGGTTCATAGACGATTTGCAACATGCTGGCCCGCGGCGTAAGCGCACTTAGAGGTAGCAGCAGAGTAGCGCACGCCGCCGTACGTTCGCTGATCACGCAAACACTTCCTGAGATGCAGCAGAAATGCGCCGTGACCGAGAAGACTGCAGCTTGCGCTGCGCACAAATTTCATATTAAAGACTGTTGTGTATTTTAGGGGCGAAGCTCCTAAAGCCATGGGTCTGTCCATCCCTAGTGTCTCGTGGTACGTGACCGCCGCATGCTTTCGGAGATGTCGCAAAGTGGGGCCGCGATGCACGCGCAAGAACCGGCTGCAACCGGCAGCACAAACTCGGCACCGGGAGCGCGAGCTTGTCTGTGTTCGCCAACGGAGGCGCGAGCGCACGTGCACTGCGAGGGGGAGGGAGATCACGCAAGAGATCACGCCACGAACGCAGGCAGTCGTTCTCGGAGATCGAACGAGACGCAAGGACCTTTGCTCGTTTCCTCTTGTCTTGTTCGGGCACAAGTTCGCCCTAAATAAAAGTTCTTTCTTTACCGTTGTGTCCCATCCTACGTGACAAATTGTGGTGGAGGTGCGGGGTAGTCCTCGATGGCGCGGGGTCTTTCACCAGGTCTGGGCCTGGGAGCATTGACTCCGAAAATAAAAGTTGATTTGTACAATGTACGCACACAGTCTTACGTCTTTCTTAATGATGCAATGGGCGAACTTTCACGGGAGAGTTACGGTTACCGATGATCTCCCCCTCTCGAGCTTCGCCCCACTTATCATCATTCATTCCGTGGATATGGCGTGATTTTTTTTTTATCCATCCGTGCTTCTATTTATTTTTCACAATTATCTGATAACCGCACGACCGCCGTTAGCTGCCCACTGCGCAACTTGCCAAAGGGTCATCGGCGGAGGGAGGCGAGGGGGAAAATAGTTGTGGAAGAGGTGCCAGCGGTGGTGAGGAGGAGCCGCGGAGTGGCGCCGAGTAAATCGATGACACCGGAATGAAAACCACGGGGTTAGAGACATATACTGCTTTGCAGTAAAAGTTTTTTGCATTTGGCGGGATACACATATTCATTACGTGTTTTAAAACATTGCTTTTCTGGTGGCCTAAGTGAGGCTGGAGATAAATAGGCACCCGGGATAGACTTTGCACAAGGGTGCTCGTCATAGTCTTCCTTGATATTCTGAACAGATATTCCAAGGAAAACTGCGCGGTAAGAAAGTTAAAAGATTCGACGACCTCCTTGAGAAATCCCCATGGAGGCTTCGTATTAACTTCGCCCGTACATATAAGCAATAAAGCCAGCGCTGCCAGCGCTGGAAATATATGGCATATAATGTATAACCAGTGTACACTTTTATTTCGTTTTAGCATTTCAAGCAGGTTAGGTGACTATTTGTTGTATAGAGCTCGTGAAGTAAGCGTCCCCCAAATTTCTACAATATCTCATGTCTAGCAATTGCATTTCTTAGACGGAAAAGCGTTCGCAGATGTGTGGTCGTGCTGCTGACCGCTGTGCTTGTTCTTCCAGCTTCGTACTTCGTGCTACGTACTCTCTAGTTTTACGCTGTACTATAAAAGCATCGGTTGATTTTATTTCCTTAGTATCTATCAATATAGGTACTAAGCTTACTTACTCACTTACTTCGCTTACTTTTCACCCGCCTTCAAGTGGCCTTAGATTTTCCTACTAGCGCACCAGTCAGTGAAGCGTCGCATGTGCGCTTGTGCAGCGCTTGTGTGGAGCGACCTTGACTTAGAGCTTGTTACAGTGTACAAACTAACAATGTAGAGAAGTGCACATTTTTTCATTCACAAACATGTCGTGGCTTTGTTTCGGGTTGGATGTTTATGGCGCAAGGCCAACTGGGGTAAAGAGCGAACTGAGCGAACGAATCGCGACCACCCGTCGGCGGCCGACGGGCAAAATACTTGATCGTTTCGGCGAAAGCAGACAAGTACTTGCCACATCACTAAGCTTGCCACATCACTTGCGACGGAAAAAAATCTACTGGTGGTTATTAGGCAGGTGTGCTACGTTCTTACAGTCTGCCATGTCCCGGCGAGGAAGCCGGACCTCATAATGTGGCTTTACAGGAACCGCACCCGAAATGGGACGTGTGTCACAGAACAGCCACCGCCAAAAAATGGTGTATGTAGGTGAACCCATGTCAAATACTTTCCGTTCCTCTTCTTCTAATGGAAATAAGGACAGATGGGGAATCACCACAAAAAGACAGGCCATCCCAGATGAAAGCTGGTCAGATTATATCATCTCGGTCTTTTTTCGAATAAGCACTCGGAGAAAAGTGGACCCAAATATTTTATTCCACTCTGCTTACATCGTCATACCGGCGCACGTCTTGTGAGGGGAATGGAAAGGGCCGATAAGGGAGCCAATGAGCCAATGCGCTGTTATTTTCCTGTGAAACTGAAGGCGCAAGCGGTTTGTGTCCGACACACTGTAATCATTTCAACGTGTTAATCAATTTCTACGGAAATAAAATAAATAGGCGTATGCGAGAATTCGAACCGATTTGCGTCTGTAATTTTTCTTCCGGCATTTGACAGCAGCGCCCTTCGCCGGATTCCGATTGTTTGGTTCAGTGTCTCCCGTTGAAAACGCCGCTGCTTACGCCTATTCAACATCCCAGTTTACATCCTAGTTTACACCCTAGTCAACATCCGAGCTCACCAGACACGGTCGCCAGCCGTGCCCACAACTGACGCCATCACCCCGAAGCGCTCGTCCTACCGGAACTGATGCCTGCGCCGGCAGTGTGTCATCTAACTACAAAACTCACCCAAAATTTCTTTAGGCAATGAAAAATAAAACAAAAAGTGGCTCCAATTTATGCTGTGAAGGTGGTTGGACTGCGAAAATTGCACGTATACTTGCAAATCACTTTCCCGATCTCCTGCGGCCTGGTCACCACCGCCAGCTCTGCCTGCCAAACGATGCAGGCTGCCACGCTGCCAAGTGCCGGCGCCGCCTGGCGCTCGCAGAATGTACGCATCGAAACACTGAAAACTGCCACATTCTCGCGCAAACACAGCAATACCCCGCCGCCGCGCGCTGTCGCGGCCACATCTTAAGGCACACGACCGTTGATGTCCCTTGTCTTGTTTACCGTTGTGTCTGTGCCAATAGTTCGTTAGAGTCGCATACTCAGTGGCGCGATCTCAATGTTCAGGGAAATCCTTCAGCAAACAAATGCAGCCGTAATAATTGCAGAATGTATAACCAGTGACGGTGTGGACGCTCTCGCTCGCTCTGCGCTCAATCGTGTTCGCTAGCACGTATGTTTTGTGTTCAGTTTTGCTTGTCTGCGGCCGGCACTAACCTCCCCTGCTTCTGCGTAGGTACAGCGTGATACTTGGAAATGCCCACGGGTTCAAGTTGCCAAATGGCAGGTACGACGGGCTTTTCGGCCAGCTGCAAAGGGAGGTAAGTTGAGCATCCTGTGACAGCCGACGTTTAGTGCGAAGGCAGCACTCGACCAAGGAAACCGAATCGCGTTCCCACGAAGCCTCTTCTGGGCTGGCAAACAGGAAACAAACGCTCCGGGGATTCCATCGAACAGGAGTCCTCTTGGTTGCAAAGTTGATGCCTTACCCACGATGCGAGACCGATTTATTTTATGATATTTAATGCACGTACATGGAATGATGCGCAAAGCGACTGATCACAAGTCGCAGAGCAGTGGTCACAAAGGGAAACGGGGCAGATGGAATTAGGCAAACAGATCGAACAGTGCCATTATTGCCCGCTTGTAAGGGGGCAAATGAGGACCACCAATGCAGGACGGGATGCTGAGGAGGTGTGAAATCATTTTGGTGGTTGTCACCCTTTATACTTTGGGCGTCACTCTTTGCTTGAATATTTGTGCCACTACAATGCGACTTTGTGCCTCTCCAACATGCACATTTTGCATGAAGTGAACCATCAGCATTAAAAACAAAAACGGGTTATTAGGCACATCATCACAGGTATAGCTACAAGGTTTCGGGGACTTTCCGGGTGTAAAGTAAAGGTAATTTTCAATGGTCATTTAAAGACATCACATAACAGTATTGCATCTTTGCCGTCTCTAAAACAGTGCCACGAAAAGGCCAAAAGCGACACATGTCGCCCCAGTGGACTTGTGCCAGGAGCCTCAGTTCTCGAGCACAGACGGGCCTAAAAAGGCTATCCTGCGTCATTTGCTCCGTAGAAGAAGACCGTACGCAGAACGTCCTTTGGAATCATTGAATGGGAAGCCATGTCGGTGAGCAATTAGTGAAACATACTACATCAATTTTACGGCGGACGCCTCAAGTGCCGCGTTCTGCGAAAAAAGCGTCCTAGTTGTTGTCACGTGAAAAAAAAAAAAAAAAAAAGACCGCCGCTCTGAAGACTCAATCAAAAGCCCACTTGAGTTCGAGTCTGTACAGCAGAAGTTCAGCGCGTTTTCACTGTGGTATCTCCGCACACTGCCAGGGGTGGAAGGAAAGTGAAAGCATCGCTGGCCACATGGCGCAAGCGGAAGTGCTGGCGCGTGAGCAGAGCCAAGCCGCGCAGAACTGCGACTCTGCAGGGGAAGCTGCGGCGTGTCACCAATGGGCCCGTCCAAATAATCCGCGTCAAAGGACGACCAAACGAATGCGCGCAAAGAGGCGTGAACACGGTGCGGCAGAAAAAAAGGCTGTCGAAGTAATCGCGCCAAAAGACGCAAGGACGAAGGAAGAAATGCAAATACGGTGTAGCAGCGAAGCAGATGGTAATAACGTAGAAAACTGGGTGGGTTGGGAAACTGTCGAATAAAAAAAAAAAAAAACAGCGCCAGAAAAGAGACAGGGGCAGAGGGAGGATGACCAAAGCTGCGCTGAACTTCCAACTGATTTCATTGCGAATGAACCACAATATATGAACACTCGCTCTATGTATTGTGGTTCATTCGCAATTAAATCAGTTAGAAGTTCGGTGCAGTCCTCGTCGTCCTCTCTCTGCCCCTGTCTCTTTCCTGCACTGTTTTTTCTTCGAAGTTGCAAAAGGGGCATTAAAGGGGGAGCAGGAGGGAATCGGCCTTATGAACACATTACGGTGCCGAGAATCTAAATACACCATTCTTGCAGCTAACGCTTGTATAAGGCAAAAAAAATTGTTGATGCCCCGTATGCAATTGGGCACCACGTTTTGCGACGTCACAAAAGTTGTGAACGACAGAAGCTCGTTGGAGAAAAAGGTTTTCCTCAAACAAACAATTCCTCAGTGGTTAAGAACGTGAAATGAATCCAAACCAAAATTCTCCATGAGCTTATTTATTTACTTAACAAAAAAACACAGACAACGCTTTTGTATCCATTGCGAGACAGTCTGCTACCCTCGCGCTTCAGCCAGCCAGCATGCTTTCAGTTTCGTTTTGGAAAAGCATCGGTGTGCAATGAGCAACCTCAATAATCTACGACGGTGAACGCCCGAGCTTCTGCAAGCCCTATCCCCGACAGGAAGCGAAAAACGAGATAAACTGCAGATAGTCAAAGATAAACCGCGTGAGCTTTTAATATTTCGCTCTCTGTGGGCGGATGTTGCTATCGGTAAAGGGTTACCCCGCACGGTTCGAACCTTATCGACCGTGAAAGGTCCATTGTGCAGGTGGTTAGCCTACCGATCCCAACTTGTGCTCTTCCGTTCGCCTCGAGCCGCTGTCAGTAATGAATCGGTAGATCGTGCGACAATTGTTGCTATATTTGGGCCCGGGTGAGCCTCTTCCACGAGGACTACTGGATGCCGGTGTCGGGAAGCCAGTTTGTGTTTCGCGCTATGTTCGCACGAGGAAGGAGAATATGAGACGCTCGCCAGACGAGGTAAGGTGAAGGCGGCCGCCTGAGCGACGCCTGGCTGGGCAGCCATGCCTGCACAATATCTGAAGCGGCGTTTGTCGCTTCTGAAGGGGATTCGCTCGCGGCTGGCTTCACGGGGTCCGGGTGTCCGGTGTAGGCGGGAACACCAGCCGCTCGAGCAACAAAGAGCATTTCTCCTCCTTCCGTCGGGGACAGATGATAAATGCCCAAGCCAGTCTCCTCGGCCAGAGAAACGTTTTCTAGAGTCGGCCATGGCTTAGAGACGCAAAAGCTACGGCTGCCGGCGTGGGGGCGCCTGGCACCAACGGTGTACGCATTAGGTAGGTCGCAGCGATGCCTCGCGTCTGATTTGTGACGCGATGGCTACGTCACGGAAAATGAAAGGAGACAGAAATGCGCCAGCTTTATTCTAAGCAAATAACGCATCCCTTCTCGTCGACCAAGAGCCGAGAGAGGTGCGAAACGAATAATCTTTAAGTCAAAACAAAATTTCATTCATCCTTTAGCGTCCCTTTAAAGGGAGAGACAACCGATTTTTGTCGAGTATATTTTCTCTCCCCCGAATGAAAGGGCATCACTTAAAACACTGTAAACCAAAGGGGTTTGGCTGATAGCGCCATAGAAATTTTGAAATCTCAGTTTTTAGATCCACCAGCCATGCGTGCCCCGCCAAGATGCACGCTGGCAACCATGACAGCGAGCCGTGCGGAAAAACACTTTTAAGTGCACGCGAGCTGAAGAAAAGGCATTTAAAGCCTTATCCCCGGTTGCAGTCTTTCATTATTTTTTAGGCACTTTTTCAATTGAAGCCGAGGGAGTTGGGTGGGCAGCTAGGGTAGTGTCGCCACCTTTTAAACTTCAGAAAGTTTAGCCCCAAATTAACATAATTTCCGCCTGGTTATTTTTTGGGGGAGAAGGATTTCTTCCGGACACCCCGCTATATAAAACGCCGGCTTGCATTCGAGCTAGAGGTCATGCAGTGCACAAAAACCGGTTGTCGACCCGCTTAGCTTGTATCGCCAGGCGCGTATAAGCAGACTTAAGGGTACGGAAGGATCATGTTGCGCGTCCAGCTCTATCCGAACACTGCAGGGTTTACCGGCGCAGAACCATGGGCGTAAAGACGAGGATTCCTTTATTAAATTTGTGCTCCCGACCACAGCGTGTTGCACGCCAAGGTAACAGCTCTTGCATGCATTGTGGCTAGTATTCGGAAAGAGCGATGATCCGCAGGTATGCGCAGTGTGCTTACAACGCGAGCTTTTCTGGAAAGTGGGAACTAAGCACTGATCAGTACTTATGGAGCAGACAGTCGTTATCCAGGGGAAAAGCGCCGTGGAAACTGCTGCAGTCTCTCTCTCAAATGGTTGGGTCATTTCTTACCTGTTCATCGATTCTTGCTGAGGGAAATCGAAGGCGTGATTAACCGGACAACAATAAAGAACGGCCAGCGGGAAAAGAGATGTGCCCTGGTTCGCTTCTGTCTCGCAGGAGGTGGACATGCTGTTCTTTCCGTACCCACTGAACGAGATCGTGATGGGCGACTTCCACGCCGTGCCGGTATTCCGATTCGACCCGGTTTCCATCATGAGCGGCGTGCGACGGCTGTACGTGGACGACGACTTCGCCATCCTCACAACCTTCGAACCCAACGTACGTGCGTCCTCACCGCATTGTCCCCGTATGCACGTGTTGGCACTTTTTTCACTACGTATACGCCACCTGCGTGCACCTTTACGAGGAAGAATTTATGGCCTGCTGCTACAGCAAGAGAGGCTGAAGACGTTCATTACCATACGGACGCCTGACGGGTCAAAAAATTCCGCCAGCGGCGCAATCTCGAACGCATCAGTTCTTCTTAGACCGGAAGCTTTCTTTTCGAAATTTCGGCTATTATAGAAACAATATTTGCACTACTCGAGACATGGAGCTTCTGCTCTCAATTCCAAGAAACCACTCACCCGCAAGGCAGCGCTAGGGTTTGAAAAAAAAAAAACCAAGGATTAACAGACGCGGATACTATTAACAGCAAACACAGCCGAGCGCCAAAGCAACATACCGTTGGAAAGTTGGAAGCATCAGTCTAGATAGCCGCGGATCAGAAGCAAATGGGCGAAAACTCGACTACTTGTCAGACAGTGCGATGGAGAGGGAGCACGCATGCGTCGCTCAGCCTGTTCAGGATATATGGAAGAAAATTATTAATTTAATCCTGCCAGCCTCTTTGTAAGAACAAGGCCAGTGGGTGTTCAGGAACATACATACAACAGTTAGCATTGGTCGGTAGATAATAAAACAGTAATGAAAAAGAAACACGTGCAAACGTTTGATAACATACGATTAGCAAGAAGTGCGACGAAATTAGGAAGGGTGCCCACAAGTAGGCTTAACGAACGAGATAGTGAAATACGGACTAACCAGAAGCTGCGCAATTTACGAAGAGCACTAGGAACGGAACAGCAATCCAAGCTAAGAATCACCAAACTAAAAATCACCAACGAGGAAGTTTGCAAGTGTGGGTACGTAGTATTTACATGCAAACAAGGAAGCATAAAAGGCGCGTTGGTATATTCGAATTTAAAAGAAAAACACATTATTACAGGAAAGTAAGAACGGCTTCTCAGCAAGTGCCCATGATCAATCTGCAAATGCGGGCTGTTCACGGTGCCCTGCACTTCACAAACATTTGAACCGCAAGTTGGTACGGGGAAATATTAGCGGCTGTGGATATAAAATCTCTTAACAAATCCGTTTTACAGACGCATACAAGCTATTCCACTCGCGGATAGCAACCGGGGAAAAATGATATTTGAAGGCGTCTTTGATGAATATTTCTCTTAAGAGTGTGCGGGTCTTCATCACAGGGATTCTGAAGAGCGGATAAACTTGCACGCGCCGATTTTATAATGATTGCGCAGTATCAGCTACTGCGAAACAGATATCTTAGATAGGCTTGGTTAGGCATGAATTCTAGTGTAAGAGGACCACAGGTCGATAGCATTTGAACCTTGCGGCTAGAATCTATACCTTTGCTAGAATTTAATGTTAGTAGCAGCATACGGAAACCAGGCTGTGTTGGTGTATTCTATAGTACTGGTATGATATATGTAGTGTAGACTGAAAGCTTAGTTGATTTTGGGTGCAAGCAACTTTCTCAAAGCTGCAGAATTAGTGTGGGCAATATGCAAGTGTTATTTAAAGGGACCCAGAAAAGCCTTCTGTAAAAGTTACAAAAGGTCTGTATTGTCGCGTAGCACCAATATAGCGATGCAATGCCGTTGGAATTATTGATCTACATTCAGTATTAGCTGCGCCAGAAGCAGTTAAATGCACCTCTCCCCACTTGCCGATGGACTCCTCCTCCCTCTCTTCTTCCTTCAAAGCAGCTGGAAACACTGGGAATAGCAATGTGACATCGCGACGCTCGACTTCTGCGCTAGGTACGTTCCTGCGCCTAGGCACGCGTCAATCGCCGCGGACCCGCCTTTGCCTCGGGATCGCGCAGGAACGAGGGAGAGCAGCCGGAAGCCAATAACAGTGACGCCGCCGGCGGCCGACCTCGCCGGCGATTGGGCGAATCAGGGGGCGCCTTCGCCGGTGCGTCGGCCGCGGTCGCCGTTGCGTCAGCCGCGGTCGGCTCGCTGCGGCGTCGCGCTCATCGGCTGAAAAAGGCGATCTTCAAAAATTGTTTACAAATTATCCGTACAACGTATGGGGCTCACACTTGGCTCAAAAATCTCCCGTTATGTGTTCTACCACCTGAATGCATTTGATTGACGCCTAATTATTTGTGTTCATTTGCTTTCAGTGTTGTAGGGGCAATTCATGGGCCTTGTGCGCTGGAGTTTGGTGGACATGCAGCGCCATCTCGTGCCCTCACGCCGAGGATAGCAAATAGTAGACGTCCGGTTGACGTTTGCATTGACTAGCAAAAGCGCGGTTGAGTTTTATTGATTTACAATGAATTTTAGCAATATTTATCGGTAACATAGTGGTAAAAACAGCGCTACAACTGGCTTTACTGGTCAAAGAAATCCCAAAAGCAGCGGTTTTTTTTCCTCCCGTAAACAACCGAGTGAGCTTCCGTGCGGGTACGGGTTGGCATTCTCATTCGCTCGGTTCTTTTGAAACAGCATCTTCTTCCGCGTAGCCCGCCATAGATGGATTCTCAAAACATCGAACCTTAATGTCACCCCTCGGGATAGCTGGACCATAGAGTTTCATACTAATATACACTATGGGGCTGATTGTGTGGCGTACACTCGTGATCATGGAGGAAGGAAAAGGTTAGGAGGGAGCATGACGTCAGGCGGCCCAGCTTTGGTGACGCCGCATTCTCATCTCCTCGGGCTCCTCCCGCGCAATGCATTATGGAAGATGCACCACTCTCAGACCCGCGGTAGCATTTAGTGGCTCTGGAAGGCTGCCGGGAGGTGGAGGCGAGTGGCGTTGCCGAAGGCGCCGTACGAGATTTTTCGCCAGCGTTGCGCTCCCACCCTCGTATCGTGGAAGTACTGTCGCTGTCCAAAGCGACATGAGACGTAGACCCCATGCTCAGGAAGCACCTTCACGAGCTGCGAGCCAAATTGACGCTTACCGCTTGAACCACGACCGGCTTTACTCGAACGCGCGCCGCTGTAAACATTCACAAGCACGGAGCGGCCTACGGGTGCGTGGTGTTTGCCAGGTGTGCTTTGACGATTGCGTTTGAAATTTTTCTGGGAGTTATCGCGCCACCTTCCCTTTACATCATAGCGCTGTAACAAGTGTCCCATCAGCTGATAGGTGGTGGGAAAAGCTTTGGTTTCGCTCGCGTGCGCATTTGCCTACGTTCGCCTTATCGGTGCTCAGGCATGGTGGAACGTTGTACGTGCCACAATTGTCGTGACGACGTCTGTGTTGCGTTGCTGTCTCGTTCAGTGCATTAGAAAACAAATGGTGCAGAACCACTGACGTTGGGTGTGGGCGCGGGAAGAACGGATCATTTTCCGCCTCGCGTCGCAGGTAGAACGTGGGCTGGTTGTCCGAGTACTGCTCAATCAGTGCGATAGGTATATGGGTAACGAACGCTAAATTACGCCTGGGAGGTGGAAAGATAAAATGACCAGAACCAAAAAAGTGAGGTGTGTTTTGTGAAATAAAATGTAGAGAGAGAGAGAGAGAGAGAGAGAGAGAGAGAGAGAGAGAGCGAATGCTCTTTAATGTGAACTGGTGAGGTCAGTCCTGCTAGGGACAAGGCTTGCTACACCAAATTGGGGGGGGGGGGGGGGGGGGGACTACTTTGATGAGTGGTGGATGTCAGACATTAGGTTTACAGCAGGCAGAAAACAAACATGAAACGTTAAAAAAAAGAAAAAAAGAAGGACAAGAAAAACAAGAGAATGCTGCCAACAGCGTCCGGTCATAAAAATACAATGGAAAAGAAAATCGTTAACGGAAACGCTGAAACAAAATGAAAAGTAAACGACTGGAAAAAAAAAGTAACAACACCAACCCTAGAAAAATAAATAGATGAAGGCCACATTGCGAAAGAGTAGATATCGTGACACATTTGCTCTGTCTGTGATCTAGAGAGATTTGTCCAATTCAGTCTCTCGTAGGAACTGGAGCAGAACTTTTGTACCTAGTACTATTGGCCCAGGGCCCAAGGAATTGAAAAAAGTTCGAGATTACCTCCATGACGTACACGAGAGGGGGAGCTCGCTGCAGTTTTTCGCGCAGCAGCGAATCGAGGGCAGACGCACAGCAAGTGATTTACAGTCTCGCGCACACCGCAAGCCCGGCACAGTGGGGAATCTTCCCAACCTATCTTAAACTTAAAGGAGTACTGACACGAAATTTCTCGCTTTCAGTTTTTGTGCTGTAAACAATACCTATTGGCCCAGTAATTACGAAAATCGAACCGAAAGCCGTCAGCCGCCAACACAGAATTAATTATAGCACATTTATTGCAACCAATTTCAAATTTGGTCGCCGCGCGGGAAAATGGCCGTTCGAAGGCCAGCTTGCGAGCAGGCCAGCCTTACGTCACGATCTCACCCGTGACGTCAGGGGCGTTTTTCTTTCCTCCATGCGTTCGCCGCATCGTCTGCTATGACTGCACATGGTCCGCGACTCGCCCGCGCAGTCGACATGTCGTCTGAATCGTCAGATTCGGATGAGTCACTGCCACCCGACAGACAGAACAACTTTATTTGGCCAGGCGATTAGGCCGGCGATGTCTTTGCCATCGTCCGCTTTTTAATATCACTGCGACTCGAACCGGTGCAGACCGTGATAGCAACAGCTTGTCGCCACTCTTCTAATCAATCTGATCACGAAAAAGAAGCTCCACATACGAGAAAGTAGATGTTAGTGTGTTGAAAATTGTGCTAGGAGTTGTTATCAGCGCTGAATTTAAAAGTGGCGTCCAGATATTTGCCGCGATGGTAAGCCTACGCTGACCGGAAGCGGAGGTTCGGCGCTCCGACCCAGCACTGCCGGCATCACGGTGCGGCGAGCGGCCGAAAGATGGCGCCACCTACGTGCTAGAATCAAAACAGGCCGCGGCAGATGTCTTGGTCACCGATCGCTGAAACGGAAATTATTGCCAAAATAAAGCTTCATATGCGAAAAAGGGAATGATAGTGTGGTGAAAAGTTGAGTAAGAGAAAGAAAAGGAGTATCTCCGGTATAAATAAAAAAATTTGACGCATGCGCACAGTGTTGGCATAAGTGGTGGATCATCTATATGTTTCCTTCTTCTTTGTTGAATAAACTTCAGTTGTTCGTAGCGCCTCATTCGTTCTGTCTGTTTTTTTTTCGCTCTACGTCTGTCCCTGGTGTTACAAAAAAGCGCTTTTCCAACCATGTACAACACCCTACTTCATGTAGAGGTGCGGGGGTGGTACCTTGAATAGGCCTAATTCCGGCTCAAACCCATCGCTGTAGTCTGTCCAAATGGTCTTTAAGTTAACACCTCTCTCGTGACCGGCAGAGCTGGAATTGTCTTGTGGTATCTAGAGGTATGTAGTGGTATGGTGTCTTGTGGTATCTAGTGGTATGGCCAAAGATATCATATTGTCGTCGGATATGCCGTCGGTAACGTGCACCTCAGAATCCCGAATAAGAACACCATTGCTCACGAGGAACAAACCTAAAATCGACTTGGTAGCGCCATGGACGCGTCTGGGTTCTTTGACCAGTAGACTTAGGTGGTGAAAAAGAAGCACTTGAACAAAACGCTCGGCATCTGTAGTAATGTTCTAGCCTACCCCACCCCTGACCCCATCCTGGGCAAACAATAAAGTTATTCCTCCTCCTGTAGTAATGCGTTCGGGGAATTCGCGGCACCAGTTAATTTAAGGTGTATTAAAATCACCAGCAAGTATCAAGTTCCTAGAATCGCCTTTGCATGTACACAAGAATTCATTGAGCTTATCACAGAATTCGGGGTTCGCTCTAGGTGGGCGGTAAAATCCACCTATAAGTAAACTTAGCTCGTCTAGCTGTAATTTTATATTGACGCATTCTATTCCCTGAATATCGGTCAACGTGGTTACAAGAAAATATCCGTGGTAAATAAGTTGAAGTTGAAGTTTAAGTTTATTTCACCACAACGATACACCGTGGTTTGCACAAAATAGAAACAATTGTGGCATGGAAAGTGGGAAAAAGCTGCGCTATAGCAGCTTGACTAGGCCCACCTCCCATTTGTACAAGGCAACAGAAACAACGGCACACCAAACCCCATACGGTACTCACGTATGAAAGAAAAGAAAACAACATTCTAGTGGTTGTTTTTCAAGTACAAAATAAATGCACACTTGGGTGTTCACAAGCACATAAAATTATTGGGAAAAAAAGCCAACTTATACCATAATGAGACGCTACAACAAAAAGGGGTACACTTGAAATTTTCATGCATTTACAAGTACTGGGTACAATTTCTCTGGGTTTACAGTTCCTTATACAAACAGGTTTAATATATCCCTATCTGAAAGGAGACGCAAGTGCTCTTCTGTGAGCTTGAACTTATTTAGTATGTGTGCAACAGAGTGTTTTAACATTTGGAGTCCGTAATTTGCTCGCGGTCGGGGGATGTGCCAGTGGTCAGAACTTCGCGTCGGACGCAACAAAATTTTCGGCTGTAAATACGCCAAGCCTCTCAGGTTTGCACACTTTTTTTCGAATTTCAGACCTCAAAGACAACATACCCGCCGCGGTGGCTCAGTGGCTGAGGCGTTGCGCTGCTGAGCACGAGGTCGCGGGTTCGATTCCCGGCCGCGGTGGCCGCTTTTCTGATGGAGGCGAAAAGCAAAAACGCCCGTGTGTACGAGATTTCGGCGCAGGTTAAAGATCCCCAGGTGGTCAAAATTAATCCGGAGCCCTCCACTACGGCGCGCCTCATCGCCTGCGTTGCGTCGGCGCGTTAAACCCTACAATCAATCAACCTCAAAGACAACAACAGGTTACGTTCATATGCAACAAAAAATTTTAAAACCTTAAATTTGACAAATAAATGGGGTGTGTTATTTCGGTAACCTAAATTCGCAACAGCCCGTAAAGCGCATTTTTGAAGTGTATACAACTTTTGTTTTGATTTTTGAGTTCCAGAAGCCCATACCAACTGACAGTAGCGTAGATGAGAACAAAAAGCGTATTAAAAATAGGAAGTTTCTGGGGGACCCGTAGAAACGTCTGACACCTTCCTAGCACGCCAAGGGCTTTTCTTAGCTTAATACACAATTGTTCAGTGTGAAAATCCCAGAACATATGTTGATGAAAGATGACGCCTAAAGTTTTGGCAGTCTCTGAAAGTTCAATATTAAAATTATCTAGCAACAGTTTTTGTGTGTACGTACATGCATTCCTTTCGCACGGAAAAGAACGGCCTTGGTTTTAGAGCTGTTGATCTGTAGCGAATTATGACAGGACTATTTCGAAAAATTGACTAAGAAGTTATTAGCTGCTGTTATCAAATCGTCTACATTTGTTCCCGTAAACAATAAGCTTGTATCGTCTGCATAGATAATGCACGTTATTTATTGATCCACGTTTACAATATCGTGGTATAAATTGATATAAAGAGTAAATAAAAGAGGTCCTAATATGCTTCCCTGCGGTACGCCGCGTTTGATTTTTTTTGGGCGTAGATGAACGTACCTGTGCTTAAAACGATATTATAAATATGGGTCAGGCAGGGTAATAATAAATCAATAACAAAGATAACCGGTTCCATTTTTATGCCGTCAATGTCCTCACTTTTGCTTTTTTTAAGTTTCATGAAAGCTCCGTTTGCTCCGTAGGGTCAACAAATATTGAGGGGGCTATAGGTGTTGGCATGTAGCCTAACGGATTTCCGTCGTAAGTACTTTCTGACAAAGAAGTAAAGTACGCATTGAATTTATTGGCTAATGCTTTTGCTTTAAATATATGATTATCAATTGTAATTTCGCCGACACCGGCTGTCCCTTTACTCGAAGATATAATTGTATTTGGTTTTTTCCACATTTGCTTGACATCTACGATACCGTTAAAAATAGTATGGTAATAGCCGCGTTTGGCTTGCCTTAAAGTTTTTGCAATATTGTTTCTATAGGCCTTAAATGCTTTCAGTGCATTCAAATCGTGATTTTTCAAGAACACCTGATACAGCCTGTTTTTTGTACGTATCATTTTTAATAGACTTGACGTTACCCAAGGTTTACGTGCGCGTTTTGGCTTTGTTATTTCTTTGTACGGAAAAGGTTTTTTATTTACAGATGAAAAAATTTCTATGAAATGGTAATATGCGGTATCGGCCGTAGAGCACGCAAAAACCGCGTTCCAGCTTGTCCTGGAGAGTTCATCTCGGAACTGCGACAGTGTAACCGTGTTGATGTCTTGATATATTATATTCACAGCGAATTCTTTTGCCGTATTGTACGTATCAGTGACTAAATAGATAGGCAAGTGGTCGCTAAGTGTCACATTACTGGTACCAGAAAATAGGTCATTAAGCGCTAGATTAGTAATAAAAAGGTCAATAAGAGTTTCACTACTTGCAGTGACACGTGTGGGGGTGGTTATTATGTTAAACAAAATATGGGAATCGAGAATCGCGGATAATTCGTCCTGTTTAGGAGTTTTTGTCAGCATATCAATGTTTAGATCGCCCCCTAAAATTAAAGAGTATTGGTTTCCGTTTACAAACGAAAAAATAGCCTCTAGACACGCGAAAAATTCGCTCAAGTTACCATCAGGTGGCCTATACACTACCGCAAATACGAAGTTGTCGCATTTCGCACAAATTACCTCAATGTCCGTTGTGGACCGAGAAAGGTCATCGAGGAAGTCGCAGGTAAATCCCAATTTTATGAACATGCATACGCCGCCACCCCTTTTTGATTTCCTGTTCAAAGAAACGGCACTGTATCCGTCTAAATGTACGGTATCAAGATCAGTGTACCATGTCTCAGTGAGCATTATAACCGAGAAGGAAAATCCGAACTCGTTTATTAAAATGCAAAAGTCATCATATTTTCGGCGTGCTTACTGCATGTTCATATGTAAAAATGTTAATGGCGATTTACACTTTTCAACAATATCTGACCTGAGTGTGGTTTGACTAATACAAGATAAAGTCATTGCTGATTAGTATGGGTCGACATAGAAGTGCTTTGAGTTTGCAGACAAGTACTGACGCACAGACGAATGGGAAACAGACAATGAAAAAAAAATATCACTGTGCCTACAGGTTTCATCAACAAGGGCAGAAAAACGCAGCCAAGTTCTTTCCCAACTCGTGTCGCGATACAGGGATAAACGCAAACAATCCAGAAAGCAGCAAAAGAGGCAACTACAAACCAGCACTTCGAAAATTAAAGCGTACAAGACAAAAAAATAAAAAAAGCAAGCAGCAGCTATCGCAGAGAACAAATGCGGGGAGAACAGCGCATGCGCATATGGCCCTTGCTCCGGGTAGACTATCGCAACATATACCACTATGTGTCCCCGTAACACATATGACCGGCATGATAGGATGCACCATAGCACCACAAACAGCTCCTTCGAAACGTGGAACATTGGTCTTATTTTCCAGCTTTCATAGTGGGTTGGCTATTTTTGCAACGTCCCCACTGCATGAAATCTTTATTTTTGGAGCGTTGTCCATGCGCCGTGCGCAAATCTTGCCATTTTGCACCCAAACGACGTATTTCCAACCTGTTTCGCGTTTGCGTGCAGTAGCCTGGCCTAGCAGACGTTTCAGCTCTGGGCATAGGTGCTCGTTAGCAAAGAACGGCTCCTGCGAGTCAAGGCCTACGTCAGAGCACTTGAGCCGGGCAGCCCGCGCTTTCTCGAGGAAGCAGTCCCTTTTCTGTCTCCGCGCGAACTGAACTACTACGTTCTTTTTTGTTAGATTGGCGGTTGATACTCTGTGTACAGACTCAAAATCGGCTTCAACAAGCGGTACACCTACTTTCTCGCCAATTTTTATCACTGTATCTTTAAGGTTTTCAGTGTCGTTGTACTCTTTAAGGTTTTCAGTGTCGTTGTAATCTCAACACCACCGCCCCGCGGGTCCCTGTCTTTGCGATTAATTCTATAACCTTTAGGTGTCACTTCCTCATCGCTAACGTCGCATCTTAGCCAGGTTTCGGTTATTACAAGTACATCGGGTTTGTAAGTTACTATGACGCTTTCAAAGTCGGAAGATTTATTTAGGATGCCGCGTGCATTCACGTTTATGCATTGTAAGGATTTCGCTTTCCTGATTTCCGGTCATTTGGTTAGGATCTTTTTACTACCCCTACTACCGATAGCAACCAGCTTACCCGAACAGTCATCCCATTGAAAAAGCTCATTGTCAATTTTAACCTCGTCGTGAACCAGTTTCACCTTTTGGTCAGACTGTCTAAGCTCAGATGTGCTGTCCCAAAGCTTGTTTCCTTTTAGCCGCGTGGCCAAAGAAAAGTCCCCCGAGATTGAGTTGTGGCTACCCTTAAGCTTGGAACAGTTAACGAGTATATTAACTTTTTCACGAGTGACGGGCCGAGGCCGACCACTGCTAGGCTGTTTCCGTTCAATCCTATGCAATCTTTCTACGGAGGATATATGCACACCCAGTAGTTTCGTAAACACGTCCTGAATTACGCTTTCCCTAAGATCGTCAACTATTTATCTTTTTCAGGAATACGAAATACTAGAAGGTTATTCTGCCTACTCCGATACCCTAGGTTGACAACGCTATCACGTAAACTTTGCACACTTTTTTCATGATTAGACATATTTTTACCAACGTCTTTCAGAGCCAGTGCTGATGCTCGAATAGTCTGAATCTTTGATTCATTAACATCAAGCCTTTGTTGAATGTTATTTTAGCCGTCAAGTAATTCCGTTAGCAACTACTCGGTGGTGGGCCCCCTGGGTTGGACTCAAGCTCAGATCGGCTTCAACAAAGAATCAGCAAAGACAACAAGCAATTCCGCACTGTTATTCATGCTGTACAAAGACTCTGCGGGCATGCCAGCGCGATGAAACCACGATCGCTTGTTCTCACAGTAAAAATAGAACTAACCGGGACGAAAAAGACCAGGGGATTTGACATCGTGCTGGCATGAGGCCAGCCGTCGCGCCCACTGAAGATGCTGGAGGGTGGCTGGTGTTTTATACGCCGTATCTTTGACGTCATTGAAGCTGGACGTGCTGACGCCCAGCGGTCATCGTAGAGCACGGGCCCGGTCTCCGAAGGCAATTGGCCCAGGGGTGACGAAGCTTGCCGTGTCGAGTCTTGTGGTATCTTTTAAGCTGGCACTCATCGCCGCGCAGAAAAGAATCTGCACGAAAAAGATAAGGGGATTTGACATCGTGCTGACACGAGGCCAGCCGGCGCGCCCACTTAAGCTGGTTTAAAGCTAATCAGCTTAAACCTTAACCTTAGCCTTAAGCTTAAACGTTAAGCTTAAACCTTAAGATGGTTTAAAGCTAATAAGCTCGAATTCAACACTAAAAAAAAACAGTTTACAGTATTTGCGTCGAACCGAAAAGTACAGCCCGGCCTATGCACTTTAACCTCGGAGAAACAAGAATAGAACAGCTTACCACCCATAAATACTAAGGTATATCTTTAGATTCGTCTTTGCACTGGGCCCCTGATATAGAACAACTAACAAAAAAATGTGCATTTGGCTGTTTAACACTGATAAAGGCATGCAAACATTTCTCTCCGCACGTTTTGCGCCTCATTTACTTTGCCATGTTTTACAGCCATATGACCTATTGCGTTGAGTCATGGGGGTTCTCGTACGCCTCTTACTGCAAATCACTCTGCGTAATCCAAAAAACAGCCATTGAATATTGGCTGCAGTGCCGAGGAATCAGCCATCAGCTATGCTCATCGCCGAATATATCATATTGCCGTTTGATAGAGTAAGGGACTATAATACTGCTGTAATTGTCCACAAAATACTTACCACAAACAATCCGTACCACTCGTCAATGCTAATTACACCCAATCGAGATACAAGGCACGCTGATCACAAAAATCTCAACCTGCGAATAGTACACAATGTATATGGTCAGCGCCTCTTGTCCTTCATGGAGGCGAAAAGCAAAAACGCCCGTGTGTACGAGATTTCGGCGCACGTTAAAGTTCCCCAGGTGTTAAAAATTAATCCGGAGCCCTCCACTACGGCGCGCCTATCACTCTAAGAAATGTGGGGAGTAGTTGAAGAATCAAACAGCGTTCCTATTCCTGCCAGAGTCGTTTGACACCGTCCGCACCACGCGTGGCGTTAGATGGCGTGTTCACTCTACTAGGAAACCAGAATAAAACTGCTGGCGAACTCTCCCCACTCTTGATGGAGCTAAGCGGCGGTTGTACCCCTTTCGCGGGAGAGAATAGAACAGCGTACCGACTCTGTCTCGCATCGATGGAGTTCGTATATCCTCCGCGAGAGAGAATAAAACAGTATATCGACTCTATCAATTTCAGCTGCACGCTTTCAGGTGTGCAAAAAGGCAGACACCTCTATGGTGGACGCGAACTCTGAAATCGTATGAGAAAGTAGTTACCTAAACAGCCACAGCACCGGGCCATGAAACAAAGCGTACTTAAAATAAAGCGCAGCGTATTCAAAAGAGCGTGCGAGGTAGTGTTACACGTCCTCTAGGAATGGGTCATTTGTGTGTTCTAACGCAACGGTGTCCGTCGGACTACTTGAGCGTTGTACCTTTGCGCGGTCTTTTCATCGCGGCGGGGCTGGCGGACGGACGCGTCTCTCCGACGTCTCCGTCTCTTTTGTGGCATTGAAACCGCCGTAGTACTTCTGTACGTGTCTGTGAGGTGCGTTTTGGTGTCGGTGGCTGTGTTTGAAGTATACCTGACTGGTGGAATAACATCGTTTGGCTGCTGCGGCCGCCGCTGAAAACGTAAGTCACCATTTCAGTTTTTCTTGCGCGGTACGGGAGAGCTCGCGCTCGTTCCCGCCAAAACTTCAGCTGTATTTATAATAACTGGCGCTCGTAAGTACTGCTTAGCGTTGTTGGTTCTTGCGAAGAATTAAGTGTTCACATACATGTGCTTTCATTTGTGTGACACCAGTTCTAGCTATCCTTTTTCCGGCTTTGTGTTTTTCGAACAAGCGGCCGTGCTCCCATCCATCGCAGGTTCACGACGTTCAGCATGCGTTGAAACAAGACTCGTGTGCAGTATGAGTTGCGGATTTATTAAGCTGGCTTCTTTAGGCACTGGGCACATGTACGATTGGTACACGCGATTCGCATGCGACTGATCGTTACGACTGTCGCCACGAGTAGCCGCACGCGTGAATTTGAGACACATGGCCCGATGCGCGCATGCGATGTGTCGTCGGCGTCGCTCCGCCCACTGTGTTTGCTGCATGGTCAACTACGACGATCGCTGAGCTGAATTTGTAGATTCCGCGCGTTTTTTCGCAAGAAATTGATAAAGCAAGGAATCTTGAAGCGTTTTCTGCCTTCGGGAACAGTCCGCGCTCACGCCGGCCGCGCCTGCCAGCTCGACACATTCAGCGGCTCGAACCGGCGCAGACCACGGTAGCAACCGCTTGTCGCTGCTCTCCCGAATCAATCTGTTCGCTAAGAAGAAGTTTCACATGCGAAAAAGTAGCTGTTAATGTGGTGAAAAATTGTGCTAGGGATTGTTGTCAGGGCTTATTTTAAAAGCGGCGATCAGATATCTGCCGCAATGCAAGCCTGCGCTGACCGGCCGTGGATGCCGCGGCGCGCGGTGCGCCGAGCGGCCGAGAGATGGCGATACCTGCGCGGAAGCATCTAAACAGGCTACGCAGATGTCTTGGTCACCGATCGCTCAAACGGCCGTTATACCCCAAATAAAGTTTCACATGCGAGAAAAAGGATGATAGTGTGGTGAAAAGTTCTGTTACGGATTGTCATCCGCAGTTGCACAGATAGCGGCGATCAAATGTCCGCCAGAATGCTAAGCCTAAAGTTTCCAACACCCGAGCCGACCCGAGCAACGCAAGCCTGTTGCGGGCGGTTGGGGCTCAGCGGACTCTCATTGGCTGTGGCCTCACGACGATCGCAATGATGGCACGACTGCATCTGGCTTGCCAGTCGCACATCGTGAGCCTCCTCGGACCAGCGAACGACCCAAAACAGGCCCTAACGATCAATCGTAACGATCAATCGTAACGATCAGTCGCATGCGAATCGCGTGTACTAATCGTACATGTGTAACCTCTAGCTATAAATTAGGCTTTCGTTTCATTATCTTCTTGAGCAACGTAAATATATTGTCGAGCGACAAGGTAATTACACTGCCGCCGGGCTTATCCGTCGGTTCCGTTCCCATATGGCGCGTCTGACGAGGCAGAAGTGAGCGACGGTGACAGCAACACCGTAACCAGTTTATTACCCAATCAGTTAGGTCGGTAGCGTCGCTTTATTTGGTTACCCCTTAAAATATAACGCAGTCAAAGGTGACAAGGTTTCAATTCAAACTCCAAGTTCGCATAGATGTCTCGCAAAAAAAAAAAAAAAAGGACGTGAACGTTTGTGCATTCCGAACCCATTGTGTAGTGCGTTGCCTTGTAGCCTCTGGTCCCGTGTTGTTAGAAAACAATACTTACGCTAATAAAACGTTGACGGCAGGACATTTCATCGCGATTGTTTATGTGGCTGCAGTAGCCACAACAAAATTTCACGGAACCGCTGGCGTGTTGCTTTGTCTATTGGACTTTTTTTCTTATTACCTTGCGCGACTGCAATAAGAGTGAAGCCCATTTCCGGTGAAATTCCGTACTGTTTTCTCAAGAAAGAGCCAAGTAACTGCTACCGTAAAACGTAGTATTGAAAAATGAATACTGCAGTACGTTTTGTTTCATAGCGAGTGTTGACAAGCTAGAACTTTAGGCTGAATATTTTCACGCGGACATGTGGTAAAACTGGTGCTAGGTGCTGTATTTAGTAAGCAGCGTGCATTTAGCATTATAGTGAACTTTTTTTTAGTTATTACAGGCGCTACGACGTAAAGGTGTTTCCCGTGGATGTTTCCAGGGCTATTCTACAATAGTGCTGTTCAACAACATATTGTGATAGCCTGGCGTTCGGCAGCAGAAAGAGAGCAAAGATGCCTGATGCGGCAGACAGCTGTAAGTATTAAACACTTCATCTTTGGTCACTTTGCCATAGTCATCTGGCAAATAAAAATGTGTCTTTTAGCCTTCATGGTGTCATTTGCATACACTTTTGCTTTCTAGCATCGACTGACCTTAGTTGTGTTTTATTATAAATGTCATTAGAGACATAACATAACTGCGTAACCAACTTTCTGCTTGATTAAAAATGTGTCGCTTCCACTGCAGTGCATTAATGTTGTAGCTTTTTCAAACTGCCAAACACTGCAGTATTTCTTAATAAACTTATTTGGTCACGAGTAAGATTCGATGTGCAGCTTCAAGATTGATGGGGATTAGGAATGCGGCTGTGCGGCATTTATTTTCTGCTTGCCTCTTGTTACTCTCCATGATTCGGCCTTGTTACTGTTCACTGATCCCATGATTAATTCCAATAATGAGAGGCTGACAGTTTTGCTGTAATATTGCTTGTCTTCAAGCCCCCCTTTTTGATAACACCAAGTACTTGCAGGTTGGCCTGAGGTTGCAGGTTCTCTTGTTGGTCTGGCTGCTTTTTCTGAAAGTGGTTGGAAAAAAAGAGGAGGAGGACCTTGTTGGTTTAAAATTTGAATAGGGGATCAGGACCCCTATGCTTTAAATTAATCCGTGCTCTCGTTCTTCTCGGATGGCTTTTCAGTGGCAGTGCTGGTGAAAGAAAAGCCAGAGGCCTTGCTCTCGAAGCTGGTATGCATATTTTTCTTCTGTATGTTGAGTAAGTGAAATCCAGTGTAGTACTTGTGAATCAGGCTCAGAAATCACCATCACAGCAATTCAAATTTGCTAAAGGGAGCATTTTGCCTCATCAGTAGACAATTGTGAATGTCACATTGATGAATCGTTAGCATAGTCACTAAATTGTTAGCTTTAAGTATATAGACTACTAATTAACGATTCGTTTTCCTGAAAATCGCTTTGTACAGTGGTTGGGTAAGGCAGGTCATGCAGTGAATGTGTCCACTGAGGAAGGAAGAGCAAAATACTGTTACTTGTGTTTCTTCTGGTACTTGCATTTGTGTGCTTTTTATGCAGGAGCCAGGAGAGACTTCCCCTTACCCCCGGATCTTGTTCTCGGGCCAAACTGCGGGGAAATCTGGAGCCGTGACCGTGCACTTCGAAGAGCTCCAGCTGACGGCTATGGACATAGTGGACGGGTTCGCTTTGCTTTTGGCGGTCTACTGGACCTTCAACATCCAGTATGCCCCAAAGACAAAGCGGACCTGTCTGCTTTTTGAGATGATGCTCGGCCTACCACCGACAGAGCAGATGGTTTCGGTCATGAAAGCAGCAACTGCAATACAGGTGGAGCGACGTGTGTGAGGATGTCAAAATAAAGCATGAAATGCAGTGTGAAAACGATTTGTCTTATTTTTTTTTGGCTAAGCACAAACGACAACTTTTTTTGTAAAGACGCTTTGCTATGTTTACTTCTGAAGTAATTTTACTGTATTTCAGTTTGTAAACATGAAGTAAAGAGGGCTGACACTAATGCTGTTGTGGATGCTAAAGTGTAGTCTTGTTAAAGGTAACATCGTAATGCCTCTGAATAGTAGAGTTCGGCAACTCGCAGGTAGTGCATAGATCCTGCTTCAAAGGAATACATTAGTTCTGTCAAAGAGTAAGCTAGCCCTCCTTGAGGAGGCATTATGGGACTCTGGTTGAAAGAATACAATGATTCTGAAAAGAGTACGCTAACCCTTCCTGGTGAAGTATTGCAAAATGCTGTTTGGTGGAATAAGGTAATTCGGAGGGGTGTAAGTTAACCTTCTTGGCAGAGGTATAGCAAGATTCTGGTAAAGAATTGTATAACTCCCGGACTGGAGGAATTATTCGACCCGTGGTGAGGGAATTGCCGGACGCGGTTCCCGCAACTCCTGTGAGAATACCTGGACCCCCTCTCCGCGAGAGGCCTGCGACTCCCTTGTGAAGGGTAAGGCTATTCTGCTAAAAAGGGAGTTCCCTGATGCTGGAAAAGGGAATCGTATATGGGACAAGGGTTTCTATTCCCTTTGGGAATTGGTGGGACTCCTTTAGTTCTTAGAGTGCTCATCGCCTGCGTTGCGTCGGCGCGTTAAACCCTACAATCAATCAATCAATCAATCAATCAATCAATCAATCAATCAATCAATCAATCAATCAATCAATCAATCAATCAATCAATCAATCAATCAATCAATCAATCAATCAATCAATCAATCAATCAATCAATCAATCAATCAATCAATCAATTGTCCTTCATGGGAGCGAAAATGTGGAACATACCAAACTCCATCAAAACAATACCAGATATGTTGCCGTCCCTAAAACATTACTTCAGAATTCAAGTACAATAAACCAGAACCGTTAATTTGAATGTAAGGAACACCACTGTAAAAACACTAAACAAAGTAACTTGCTGCCAATTATTTTTACCTGCGTGCGACAATCAACAATTTTACCCAGGATTGAATTTTTGAAAATATTTCTGTGATGGATCCAATACTAGCCGTACAGGCTATGAATCCAAGTGCCTCATCAACATGTTTTTGTTATGGTTTTCGATGAAATAAACTACTTTTTTCTGTTCTGTTCTGTTCTGTTCTGTTCTGCATACCCAGTTTTTTATTGTGAGGTACCTGTTGAAAGCCCCGGATTTCCAGAGTTTACATAAATGAAGGAGTTTTAACAAGCTGTCCTGACCAGCTATATGCTCATTTTTATTGTCCATGTGTGGCACCAACAATTATTTTAACCATGTGGATTTCATATAGATATCTAAACCAGCAATCCAGCAAACCCTAAAATGCGGGAAAGGGATTATGTTTAACCCCCATCACCCCGACTATAGCCACTTGCGAAGCACACTTTGTGTAGTGTGAAAACAGCGGGGAACAGAAGCGAACCTTTTGTGCACCCCAGAAACTCTTTGATACGTGAGCGGTTTGCCTGTCTACGCCGCAGGTGTGGCTCGCCATCTTCGTTTCCTGGATAGCCGTGACCGCAGTCACCATGCTGCTGCACGGCTGCCGCGTTCCGCATGCCACGCTGTCTCGGGTCCAGCCGACCTTCATCAGCCAGCTCTTCTCGTACCTACAAGTGCTTCTCATGGAAGGCGAGCTTCGGTCTCATAACAGAGCGCAATGCCTTACTGGCTACACGTGCACATTTCGCCGCACCCGCGCTCGTAGAGTGGCGCAGCGGTACCACAACGTTTTACTTAATGATGTCCAAGAATTTATAGGATCCGTACGGAACGAAACGAGCTGGGGATAACATCTTCCACTAAAAAGATAGCAGGGATGGTGAGGGCATTACCGAGAGGTTAGCGGCCATTCGGATACTATCTGAAATGGAGGTAACATGCAAACGTTGTTCAAACCTATGGACACCCCCAGTGATGGGACTGTTGTTCCTTGCTACGATGATTACACCACAAATAAATAAAGTAAACATCGAGGGATTATCGCAGTTCGAGAAGCTTCCAAGTTCGAATTCCTTACGGCGGGCAGAAAGCGCTACTCAGAGAAAGGGAGAGAAAGGGTTGGCCGGAGGTACATACCGGGGCATAAGGGAGAGAAAGGGTTGGCCGGAGGTACATACCGGGGCATTGTTCTCTGTACACGTAGATGAATTCCGTCACGTGGTGTGAACTGAGATGCGTCCTGGACGCACGTCTACAGTAAGTGCATGTCTGCTTTCGGAGTTGACCATTAAATATACTGCGGGGGATTACCGCAGTTCGAGAAGCTTCCAAGATTGAATTCCTTGCGGCGGGCAGAAAGCGCTACTTAGAATAAGGGAGAGAAAGGGAGAGAATAGCGTAACAAGGGTCCCAAATAGCTACCGAATACTCAATTTTGGAGAGGAATAGCGATTTATAGAGTGACGATGGGGCCTTGCTGAAATTACGACGCAAAACTCCCACCATATTATTGGATTTCCTTGAAATTGTGTCGATTTGCTGTTGCCAGGATAATGGGGGGGGGGTTATAATTACACCTAGGTATTTGTAACTGCTGACAAGTTCCATAGTAGAGCCATTTAGCGTATACATTGGTGGCGTTGATTCTCGTCGCGAAACGCGCATTGAATTGCATTTTGACTCATTCATCACCATCGCCCATTTTGCACACCACCTTGAAATGACGTCGAGATCGGACTGCAGTAATTGTTGGTCTTGCCGATCGGTAGTCTTGCGGTACACAACACATTCGTCTGCGTATAAATTAATACTGCAGGAAACGGTAGGCGGTAAATCATTGATAAATTTGAGGAATAACAAGGGCCCAAAAACGGATCCCTGCGGGACACCTGAAATGACGTGTGTAACGGGGGAATTAAAATCCAAATTGAGGGCGGACAGTTTGAGCATGAATAGCTTGTGGTTCCCCTTATCAAACGCTTTTGAGAAGTCTAAAAAATACAGTCGGCCCTCGAAGATTTGTCTGAAATACAGTTTGAGGATTGAGTGAATATCAGCACCTGGGTTTCACAAGAATATGGACGTCGAAAGCGATGTTGGGCTGCCGTGAAAGAAGAATTAGATTCTAGAAATGAAACGATGTTGCTGTGCAGAACATCTTCCATCATCTTACATAGTATGCTTGTCAGAGATATCGGGGGGTAGTTAGAAGGACTGAGTGTGCTGCCAGATTTGTAAAGGGGAACAACCTTTCGGATTGTCAATTCCAATGGCAAAATCCCGTTATCTAAGGATTGTTCCAAATTTTTGGCAAAAATATTGATGAGTAGGTTTTAGTCTGTCTAAGAAACTTCGAGTTTATGTTGTCGGTACTGCAAGAAGATGATAATTTCAAGAAATCAAAGATTTTCGTTATTCCTGAGGGCTCTAAAATCACCGGGAACATTGGGGGGAAGCAGAATTGCTGGGCATCAGGGTAAGGGGGTCCGACGTTGGTGCAATTGAACACCCGCGAAGAAACATCATTAATACCGAAGGTCATTCGGAAGGCGCTATGTTATCGCCACAAGAATCAGTTGCAGTAACAATACTCTTCTGGTCCTTTTTATTTATGCCATTCTAGAATTTCTTTGGATTGCTGGCTAACACACTTGGCAAAGTGCAACGAAGATAATGCTCGCTTGCATCGCGGATTGCTCCGCAATAGTCTGGGTCTACCTTACGATATAATTCCCATCGATCATTTCTGTTGCGGGGCTTTGGCATACGGAATAGACATTTCTTTTTGTTGTTAAGCCTGGACAGGGATTCGGTATACCACTACTGCGAGCCGGGCTAGGTGGAACCGATTCATTTTTAGGGTTTGTGTTTTTCGATTAAATCACTCAGTTGATAGAAGACGCTTGGCCGTGTGTTCCTTTCTTTGTCCCCGTTTCTGTGCGCTAATTCCTGCAAAACGGTATACCACGGTGCTCTGGAATCGCATTTAATTCGTCTGTTTGGTATGTTTGCAGATATAAGTTCATTGACTTTGGCGCAAAATAGATTCCACTTTTATTGCCCTCTCCCTCATGAAATTCTGCAAGATATGTATCGGGATAGACCCGCCGCGGTGGCTCAGTGCTTGAGGCGTTGCGCTGCTGAGGACAAAGTCGCGGGTGCGATTCCCGGCCTCGGCGGCCACTTTTCTGATGGAGGTGAAAAGCAAAAACGCCCGTGTGGACGAGATTTTGGAGCACGTTAAAGATACTCAGGTGGTCAAAATTAATCCGGAGCCCTCCACTACGGCGCGCGTCAGCGCCTGCGTTTCGTCGGCGTGTAAACCCTAGAATCAATCAATATGTCGAGATAAATAGCCAGTTCAGCATTGACAGCAGCAAAATGTGCCTTACTATAGTCGTGAATTACTTTTGTTGTGTTTATGCTGCGTGGGGCAGAGGCCATAAAGGCAAAGGCAATAGGCAGTGATCCCTGAGTGCAGTTAGGTGGGTTATTTTTTACAAGATATCTGGGTGAGTCGTCAAAATTAACTTAAGTGTGCTAGAAGAATCCCGGAAGCATCTAGTCGCTTGTGTGACCACTTGGGTTAGTTGTAAACAAGAACAAAGATTAAAAAATTCTGAAATTGCGTAAAGAAAGGTTTAAGAATTGGACACGGGCCGAACTAAATTTTATTTGGGAAATTGAAATCGCCTAATAGACCTAATGGTGAAGAAGGCAACCGACAGGCGGGAATATTGAGAAGATCGTGTCATTCGTCAGGAAAGCCTTCTATCGCATTCGGAGGGCGGTAACAGGCACCAATTATAACTTTTGTGTTAGAGAAAGTAGCGTGGGCTCATACTGTTTCCAAATTTGTTTGATAATTTATGGGAAAAGACGGGATGTCACGCGCTATAGCAGTAAGTGTGCCACGACCGTGTCATTCTTCTCTGTCGCAGCAATGAAACTCCTAACCCTTGCTGCGGTTTAATATTTCGCTGCTGCGCGCTTTAGGCGATAGCCATGTTTCGGTTAAAACAATTATGTCCGCGTAGCATGAGCTGACGATGGAGCTGAGTTGGTCCCGTTGGTTCACAACACATGTCGCATTGGCAAATACAACTTGAGCCGATAATTGTCCAGCGCGTGCGCGGTTAGCAGATGCTAATTGCTAAGAGCATCTGTGCGCATCGGAAGAAATTTCTGCGCGATTAGATCCTGTGCGCAGGATCCTATAACGTTAGCACCGTCGGCATTCGGCGCACTACTTGCAGTATTAGAAGAAATCTCCCTCACGCTGTCATTTTGCCGGCCGTAAGCGTATGTCGCACCATTTACAGTCAGCCTGTTGCAACGAATTTTGAATTCAGGGGAACCTGCAGCTCTTTGCCGTATTGCCACAGTTTTTTCCTAGCTTGTCCTGTCGCCAGTGACAAATCTTCAGTCAGTGATACGTCGCATTCTTTTAGATTGGATCGTTGCGATAGTATATTTTCGTCATCTGTATAGCTGCTAAAGTGGACTGTAATTGATCTGCATTTCTGTGCTCTTGTAAGGTCCTCCCAAGCGGTGAGCCCGCTCGATTGAGTTGGGTCGTAGCTCTAGGGCAAGGTGTTGGGCAATTACACCCAAAATTTTCTTTTCTGTTTCGGGCCAGGTTTCCTTAGCGTTCTGTACACCGTGAAAAAGTAAATAATTTCGTCGGCGTTCTTGAAAATTACAAGACACGCCATTAATGGCTTGTTGCACAATTTGGAAATCGGACTCAATGCGATAAATATCGCCCGACGTGGCTTCAATTTTGTGCAAGCGTTCACTTAAATCCAACAGTTCGGTCTCGAGAGATGCCTGTGCCGCTCCTACGTCGTTTACCGCTTGTACTAAGTTAGCTTGACATTGTGTGAGTTCGGCTTGTTTTTTTGCAGTCTCAGAAGATTGTTGATTTATATCTCCCAAGTATTGCATAATTTCGGTTTGGGAATCGCTCCCACTCGCCAAAGGCTGTTTTGCGCCTTCGGGGACCTTTTTTGGGGGGGCAGGGTTGCTCTCAACATCGCCAGAGCACGTCAGCATTTGCTCAGTGTTTACACACTCGCCCTCATTTGAACACATGGACACAGGAAAAGTACTAGAGAGCGATTGCTACTGCGCTTAGCATAGAGCGAAAGCGTGTTACCAACCAGGAAATGGCGAAGGTGAAATGGTTCAGCCATCTCAGCAGCTACGCCGCTCGCGTGCCCACTGAAAAAGCGCTGGCCCATGTAGCTGTTTAGATCACCCATTGATTGTGCTGATAGTGGCGAGGTGGAAGTCATCGTCACGGGCCATCGTGAACGGCAAGGGTCGATGCCATCGAAGAAGGGGCCACGGATGGAATGGATGCTGTTTTTGGCCGGGTTCAGCAGGACCTCCGATCCACGGCTTGTCTTAGCGTCGTACGCTGCAGTCCCACCTTGTATAAACCAGGCGAAAAACTGGAAATGGCACCGGCGAAATCATTCAGCCACCTGAGCAGCTTCGCGGCTCCCGTGCGTCGCTCCCGCTCCCGGGTTGGAAAGCTGTGACCGAAGACAAGTGTAATTCTACTGGTGCATTCTGTTCATGACTAACGTGACCTGCGTCGGAGAGATCGCGACTGTGCTATAGCTATTTAGTAGTTAGACGAGAGAGCTCGGGCTAAATGTCTGACCGGGCTAGTCTGCAAGATAGGTTCGGGACACAGAAACGTTACCACTTCCAGAATTTCTGATAAAAGACAGTGACTACACACATACACACACACATATTCGTTGACGCCCAGGCATTCTATGCCAATTTTTTGCACCTGCCCTCGTAGCTGGAGTGGCCGAGTGTTGAACGCACCACACCCGTTCTTTGAATCTGGGTGGTTCGGCTAAGCGGGTGCTTTTTCTTTCTTTTTTTAGTTTGGGCACCTCACGAGTTTTTTTTTTCTTCGGTTAGGGTATGCGGTTGTTTTCTCGCTTTTCTGTGAACCCACACGTGGAGTTCACGTTAAGCGTCAGGCAGTGCACACACTTTGAATCACTTAGGGCATGGCTTCAAACTAACTCTTTTTATGAACAACAGCCTAATTAACCAACCAATAATAGCTTGCAGAGTACGGCAGAGTTAAGAAAAACAAGCCTAGCAACACACACCAACGCAACGACGGGCAGGTGACTTCGGCGCGCGTCTCCGCCTTCTAGCTACTTGTCGGGGCTGCTATCAGGGTGGTCGGCATAGTGCCGCCGAACGGCGCGTCAAAAAGCGCGGAAAAAAAGCTTCTCAGGTCAAACAACCATGGGCTTGATATTTCCGGAACGCAGCACTTTTCACTGCCCTCATTGGTCCCGCGATGCGTCGTCATCGGGGAGAGTTTGAAACTAGCAGCAGTCTCCGTGTTTGCGAGAGAGAGGGAAAAGTACAATTCGCTTGTATTTCTTATTTAAATTGAATAACCCCTCCGAAAAATCCATTCAAAATTCACTTTGACAGGCTACACATGAACAAGAACCAGTTTGTTTACAATGCCGAAAGCGATATCGTGAAAGGCACAGCGGTTATCGCAGGCTTCCCTCCCTCCGTATTCCTCTCCTCATCGTCTCCCGTCATTGCCATATCCTCGTACATCACCAGCTTGTCACACCTTGAACGTCGCACTAGCCAACGCCAGGAGCTAGCTTCCTAAAAACGAAATTTGGGAAGCCTTCATTGACGATAACAACACTGACGTCATTGTACTAACAGTCTTGGCTCAGCAGCGACATCTCCAACCATGAACTGCTTCCCAATCATTCTGATTTCGCCATCTACCAGGCTGTCTGGGTTGGACGGGGGGGAGGGAGCCGGCGTCTTAGTGTTATAAAATCTGTCAACCTCGTTTCCCGTTCCCATTAACACCTGTCACGAAATTCTATGCGTGAATATCACCCTTCCTACTTCAATGAACATTCTAGTTGCTTGCTACTATGCGCCTGATTGTGACAGTTGCTTCATCGACGACAGTTCCTTCGTCCTCCTAGACCTTCAGACTCGTTTTCCACATGCTAACAATATTATCTGCGGTGACTTCAACTTCCCTGATATAGACAGGAATTTTCTTACAGCAACCTCAAGGCAGGCGAAGGAATTCCTTAATCTTACCCTTAACCTAAACCTCACGCAATCAGTTTCAACTTCGACTCGAGGCGCTAACATTCTCGACTTAGTCCTTAGTCCTTGTTTCAACACCTGAGCTTGCCGAATCCCTCTCGTGCATTGATGAAATTAGTGACCACTGTATTATCTTATTTACCCTCACCATCCGCATTCCCCTCCCGCAGCCATCCAGGAAATACATCTGTGATTACAGCAAAGCAAACTTAAATGCCATTAAATACTGAACTCGAAAAACTTTTATAATATTTTTGCCCGGGGTGCACCCAGCAGATCTGTTGACGAAAATTGGCTTTTGTTCAAACAAAAAATTACCGCTCTAACTGATAAACACGTGCCGCTCATTTGTATCCGTGGTGACGCAGGCAAGCCTTGGTACACTAATCATTTACGACGACTATCACAAAAGAAGAAACGCCTTTTCTGTGCTCCTAAAAATCAAAATCTAGCAAACGATGAAAGAATTACTTTGCTTGCCTACGTTGCCTCGAGTCGCATATTGTTTATTATCTTTAAGCAATACCTTTCTACTGGAATCGTTCCGTCTGATTGGAAAATAAGTAAAGTAACACCGATATTTAAAGCAGGCAATCGCTCCGATCCCTCTAATTACCGTCCCATCTCACTAACTTGTATAGCTTGTAAATTACTGGAACATATTATATACTCTCACATTGCTTGCCACCTTGAAATGAACCACTTCTTCTACCGTAAACAACATGGCTTCCGGCCCGTGCTGTCATGCGAAACCAAGCTCTTCGAATTTACTACTGACCTTCATCTGAACTTCTCCTTCCAAACTGATGTCATTTTTTTAGTCTTTTCGAAAGCTTTCGACAGCGTTCATCACCAAAGACTACTATCCAAACTTTCGTGCCTTCGTCTTGATCCACTAACTGTTCCCTGGATTAAAGCTTTTCTAACTAACCGGAGCCAACCCACTGTCATTGCTGGCCATCCTTCATCCCCTGGTCAAGTATTGTCTGGCGTCCCACAGGGCTCAGTTCTCGGTCCGCTACTATTTTTAATCTATATCAATGACATTTCATCTGGCATTTATTCAACTATTCACCTCTTCGCCGAAAATTGCGTTATTTATCACCGAATAAGTAACAATCAAAACCAAATTCTACTACAAAAAGTTTTAAAAATGATTGAAAACTGGTGCTCTTTTTGGCTGACACCCAACTTATCCAAATGTACATGCATGCACGTAACATGTAAACGTTCCGAACTTAATTACACATACACTAATTTCAACTTGCCTTTCACCAGTAGAATCATACCTTGGAATTCTGTTAACCATAAACCTGACCTGGTCCGAACACATACTAAAACTCGTTGCGGAAGCATCTCAAGCGCTTGGTTACATTAGAAGAAAACTTTCATTATCGCCCCCAACCCTACGCAAAATGGCATACGAGATCTTCGTGCGAACAAAGCTAGAATACGCATCTGCTATTTGGAACCCTCATCAGTCGTACCTAACCAATGCCATCGAATCAGTTCAGAACCCCGCAGCCCGCTTTATCCGTTCTAAATATGATTGGTACCTGAGCGTCACCGACATAAAAGCGTCCCTCTTCCTCCCCTCCATGACAATTAGACGTGAAATTGGACAGATATGTCTCTTCCACAAACTGTACTATCACTTTCACCATCTCCGCACTTCTCTCCTGCTCACACCACCCCGTGACTGACGCCGTCTGTTCAATTCCCTGAGCATCCAAGGGTTGCATGGTTCATCTAACGCATTCAATATGTCATTCCTACCATGTGCCATGGAAAGAATGGAACAAGCTGCCAGACTCTGTTGTCTGTGAACGCAATCCGGCCAAATTAAAAAAAAAAATGTTGTTATCTCATCACCTTAGCCTTTATTTCATTTTTATCTTCACGACTTGCCCCTGCTGCCTTTTATATTTATAGTTTAGGTTGTTAAATTGTCAAATTATATTTGTTGTTGTATAAATTGTCTAATCAACCAACCGTATTTTTCTTGTGCTTCATATGTACTACTACTATGACGCTGCCCCCCCCCCCCTATGTAATACCCCTCTAATGATGATGATGATGATGATGATGATAGTGATGAATTATGCACGGATATTGATGATTCCTTTTGCGTCTATCTCTGCATGGCACACAGAGCGGACGTAAGGCACGAAATGTACCTGAAAAAAAAAAAAAAAAACGTTGCGGGGGTCGTTTAGGATTACGCCATTTGCATTTACGGCTGCCGTGAGGTTTAACATGTGTTTCAGTTTATGTGGTAGGTGAAGAAAAGTGACATTGAAGAGGAGCGGAGAGAGGAATGCCCCTTGAAGGCTGCCCCTGCCACCGATCTGGAGGAAGTCCGTCTGAAGCCCTGTTTGAAGGAAGCGAATGTAGTTGTACGCGTGCTCACCGCAGACAGTGCTGTTGAGTGTGGAAATGATCCCCTCGTGGAGTACGTCATCTAATGTAAGTGAGGGCTGTGGACGCAGGCACGAGCATGGACCTCGAGCGGGGGAGCATTCGCTTGGTGTTCCTGGGCTGGATGCTAGGCAGCGTGCTGCTGGGGAACTTGGTCAGCGGAACCGTCAAGGGAAGCCTTGTGGTGCAAACACCCTCAAAGCGCATCAACAGTGTGGCCGACGTCATGAGGTTACAGCCACCACCCACGCCGTACACGCTCAAGACGGAGTTTCTTGAAAAAGCGCTCCAGGTATCACTGGCTTAACGGCGACTCAAAGTTTTATCTTGCCTGTACTGCATTTTGAGAATCGCACTAAATTTCAACCTTCTTTGCACCGAAAAGCAGATTCCACTGTCAACTAGTTTCGAGTGCCTTAACTTAAATGCAAGAGTGGTTTTGCAAACAAAGGACAGTATGGGCGCAGCCCATACTTTGCTAGGTCTGCAAAACCACTTTTGAGTGAGTCAGTGGTGACACGGATAAGCGCTTGTCCGTGTCACCCCACTTTGTCCTTTGTTATTTTTTTCGCGCTTTATAAAAAATTGTTCCATGGTTGCAAAGACAAACGGAAGTCCAGGATCTGCAGTTGACCGTCCCTCAGAAGCTCACTTGTGGCACTCAGACGGAGGCCGAGAGGCGTCTGAACAACTTCTTTACGTCTCCTTTGATTTGCTATTGCCATTTTAACCAATTGATGCCCGGTGTTTCTCAGGAGCAACAATTCAAACAATAATTTTTTTCTTTCGCGCTTTGTGGTATTTTAGATGTTTAACGCCATTTTTCGACAGACAAAGAAGAGAGGGCACCACGCATTTCCGTGTGCTAAAATAAATATTGTTTAAGCGTGTCAATTCGCATAGAGCCCGGGTGGCTCAATGGGTAAGTGACAGGTAACCGAAATTGTGCAATTTCGTTGTTATTACGAATGATAGCAATGCAAACTTTACGTTATTGTCTTCACTTGAACCATAAATCACGGTGACCAAGCTAGCTCTCTTGTTCAAGTGATACATGGGCAGCCAGTGCCCAGTGTTTCCCAGTGCCTAGTGTGTCCTAGTGTCAGTCCTAATGAACCAAATTTTTTTCTGACTTCATATATGTGATGTTGGAAGTCCTTTCTCACACGCTTCAGCACAAAAATAAAGTTTTGGGAATCAAGGGGTTAAGTGCAGCGCACTTTAAGCTCGCTCGCTCGACCGAAGCATATAGAGCAAGCACCAAGGCGACGTCCCGGGGTAACGCTGTTCGCCGCGTACCCCAAAGGCTTCGAAAGCCAAGCGGTTTATGTAGTCACTAGCGGTAGTACCCGGCGGTGCCCGGGTGCCCGGGTACCCGCCGCGGTGGCTCAGTGGCTAAGGCGTTGCGCTGCTGAGCACGAGGTCGCGGGTTCGATTCCCGGCCGCGGCGGCCGCTTTTCTGATGGAGGCGAAAAGCAAAAACGCCCGTGTGTACGAGATTTCGGCGCACGTTAAAGATCCCCAGGTGGCCAAAATTAATCCGGAGCCCTCCACTACGGCGCGCCTCATCGCCTGCGCTGCGTCGGCGCGTTAAACGCCACAATCAATCAATCAACCGGGTGCCCGGGTGGGCCATTATATTACGGACAGCAATGGGTATAACACAAGTTCGTTTATTTGTTAGTCTCCATATTAGGCTACTTCATTGGGAAGTGGTACACACTCGGGAGCGTGTATCCTGCTTGGTTCTATTGGGAGGGTGTAATTGAAAAATGTTGTAGAACAGTGTTTAGATAGGTGAGTAAGTTGCCTATCTCAACAAAAACCAGTTCGATATCTGAAATGGCGGGCGGTAAAAAAATGATATCTGAAAAACTATTTTACCGATTTTCATTCTCTCCATGGTGTAATTTCTAAATTTTCAATAATATTGACCTCCAACACCGTTATCAGACTGCGCCCTTGCAATCTGTAGCCGTTTGAAAGAGCAGTTTGGCTAGACGTAAACATAATCTGTTAGGCCTTTTTTGGTCGTCAGCCGTGTAATTTCTAAAAAAATAATTTGGCCCTTTTAAAGAAATCCTTCGAAATAGTTCTGTGCATTTGTATGAGTAACATATGGTATCACAAATCACTTGGATAACTGAATCGGTGAAAGATTTATTTGAGAATCTTTAGGAACGCCATTTTATTTCCGGAATGCGGAATCATCTCGCTAGTGTAGGTTAGGGCGAAATCCGAAAACTACTTCTTAGACATTCTTAAGGGCTACATATATCACCAAAAAGGCCTTCTATATGTGAATGGGTGACCAAGCAAATCACGAATTCGCGAAACCACAATTTCGCCCTTTTCCGTGGTAAGGAGTGCAGTTTCCGAAAAACCCGCCTTAGTGAGCACCTACTCAATAACGCAAATAAACTCGCGAAATTTCAACTCTCTAGATGAAACAGTTTTGGCTGGGCGTTGATGAGTGAAAGAGTGAGCCGGTCTGTCGGGCACTTCTTTTTATAGGTATAGATAAGCGTTCGAAAACTCTTGAAACGCTGGCGCTTGTCATACGTCTTCCCGTTGTTTAGCGCAAAGAAAACTATAGGTACATTTGAGGGAAAATATACGCAATTAACGGGCAGCGCCCCCGTTTCTCGTTTTTTGTGATAGTAAACGCCAAATGTGGCAGTGCAAAGCCGGCACGTGTGGGGAGAACAGCACAAAGAGCACAGAACTCCCGCTGGCGCAGTTTCAAGCAGGGGGCGCGCGAGCACTGCGAAGGCGGGAAATTTGAATTGCAAGGGGACGTAGCAGCAAGCGGATAACGGCGGTACAGCCCATTATGGCGAATCACTGCTCTGCACTTCCGACAGCTTTCACATTGAGTGGCACGGTTTTAATTTTTCACAATATACGGCTGGTGGAGTAGCGGAGGTCGGTTCAAAATAATCTTTACGCCCACATATCACTGCACTGCGTGAATCACACCGTAGGAAATCAAGCGAATTGTTATCCGCTTTTTCAAGACACCTGTATTTTTGGCGGCATGATGATTAGCTGGCAAGAATGGTGGTGAGAACGTTGGACATAAGAACGGAAAGCAAGTGCATCAGCCATGTGTCAGTGGAGATTGTGGGGTCGCCTTCCTAAGGCTAGCCTGTGAAGCGAACTTAACCTGCCAGCGTTTACGCAATCGTACCGCCGTAAAACTTGGCGGCTCTCACGCGACTACCAAAGGCGCGCGTGGCTCAGGGTTCCCGCGAAAAAGGACACCACGGACTCGCGACAAACAATAAACAGGTTTATTGCAGCGAATATCGTTGCGCGTGCAAACCGAACACCAGCCGCAGCAGGAAGGACAGTCCGGTCCCACTGCAGCGTTCTCGCAGTTTACCCAGTGAAGGCCGCAGGCACGGGTGGAGATTTCCGTGTCGGGGCAGAGTGGTTCCTGAGGTCGTCCGGTCGAAAGAGGCCAGGCCCCCGCTTCCAACCTCCTCCCGGAACTAGGAGCGCGTCCTCCGAGGCGCCGCGGAGGAAACGGGAACCGAGACCCGAGAAGGGTTGTTACCGGGGCGCTTGGCAATGGGAAGCGCGGCGCATCGCTGCGAGATGGTCGCCGCCCCCCCGGTTTGACCAGGGAGGCTAGCGTGCGCTCGAAGGGGGAGAGGGGGCTGGGCGCGAGTGCGCTCCCCCCAAGCTACCTGAGACGGAGTTTGTTTTCCTATCGACACGTAGGTCATTGTTTGGGATTTTCGTATGCGTGAGCATCTTTATCTTGCGTCTTGCGCACCGCAATGTCGAGGTGGCACTTTTGGCACGTGCTTGTTGTGAGAGTATGCATGCCTAGTAAAAATCAGTTTTGATGTATAGAAGAGGCGCCACAGCGCCGTCATGCGGCCCCCTTCCACTGTCCGTGTCCTCAAGCACTGTTGAACGACGAGGAAAACCCAAGTAGCCGAACTGTTCGTTCGGTAGAATCATTTCAGTACTAGGCTGGCACAGACAGCGCATACGTTCCGCCAAACCTTGGTCGCAAATCCATGGGTTTGCGTGTCCACAAACCAAGACTTCCGTGTCCACAAACCCGTGTCCACAAACCAAGACTTCGCTATAGTCGGAAAGCGGATGCGTTTCCTTGGGAATGAAGAAGAAATACCTGAGGGATTCTTGTGTGCATAGCTTGTGCAGATTTGAGTGCACTAGTTTAGGAAAAGCATTTCGCGCAGATATCGTTTTTTCCCGCATCTACGACGCTTGATAGCAGTGCCCTTATGACGAAGGTAGATCGGCAGGAGGCACGTGCGCTGCTACTGGGGCGTGCAGTGCCAACACATGCACATGCACGTTCCTTGTATTTCGAGTGCTGTGTTCATCTGAGGGCGTGTGCATAGGGCAAAGTGGGTGACGTTAGGATGTGCGCCTCAGAGGATACGAACGCGGTTTGTCAGCGGACCTTTCTGTCTGCGCACTGCCGGCTACGTAGCTGCAAGCCTTAGTTGGATAGCACGGCTGGTCCTGGTTGACATGAGGGCACATGATGTCTCGGAAGTATATCGCGAAAAATTAAAATGTGTAGACATAAACCTGAGCCTTTGTTTGGAAAAGCCATTGCAGTTGCATGGTGGATAAGTATGCCATGAGAATTGTTGGCGGTTTTGTGGCGATCCCGGTACATTGTGAAGACGCTAGATGTTTTTTATTGATTAGGTTGTTTAGGAGGCGATGGTTGAAAACGGAATGAAACATGAAAGTTGCAGAACGAAAGTAGAAAGCAGTCTTGCTTCACTGCAATTATTGATGTTCGCTTTTCTGTTGCTATGCACCATGTTGTACGTGTACACTGGAGTACAATATGACAAGGTAATTTTTCGGCTATAATAAACTAAACAGCTGTCGTCGCGAGACAGGGCAGCGTGCTGACTTTGAGAGTATTACGGAAGGAAGATTTCCATTTTGTGCAACCATCGAAAGGGGGGACCAGGATTCCGGACGAGGTGATTTCACTGTTTAACCGCTGAGCGTAGAAGGAGGCTTTTAGAATATAGGCATAAATCGCAGCACTCCAGACGTACGCCGCAGGTGACGCAGGTAAATACGGAGTGTTTCCGACCTAATTGAAATCAAGGTTCCTGAATTGGCAGCTATTCGTCCGGAGATCGAACACAGTCGGCCCCTGGCGACGGCGGGACGAACCACTCCTACTATGGATGCGCTCTAGCGACGTCTGCTCGTTCACGTTGCGCGCGGCGCAAGGCGCGTGCTGCACATGATAAAAAAAATGGATATGAGCACTTGATGGCACTAAGCAGTGGCATAATTACATCTTCATGCGGATTTCATTTGGAAACGCAATAATCAGCGGCTGTAAGGGGATAATACGCTAGTTTATCGCCGTGGTCACCGCTTGAGCGTGAAACGTGTTGTAAACATTGTTTCGACACATTGGACTTTTTATACTTATGAGTGTAGTCGTCTGCCGTTTCGGGAACGTCAATGGGTGCTTTTTGAAGGTGGCATGGTGGTTTGTTAAGGGATAAAAGTTTACTACACGAAACGGGTAAGAAGCGACAAGACCCGTGCATACCCGTACATTTCCCGCACCCTTGTAACAATGCGCTGTGTTTTTTTAGAACGAAGAAACAAGATAATTACACTGCACACGACCCGTCCGCTATCGCCCATACATTACCGGGCACGTATTTTACACACGCAAGCGCCTGCGTACGTGATCGAATTCTTCTCATACCTTTTTGAAAATAAATACCATTTCTATGCAGTAGTTGCATATACTGTGTTGGTAATTTTATGTATTATTTTAAATACGTTTCTATTGATGCGCAAGTGTATTTCAGGAGAATTTCTCGTTAAAATTAAGCAGTTGTGAGTTTGCGTCTGTCCTCTAGCATTTCGTGTGTCATTTATATATGCCCCATTTTGAAATCACAACATGAATTACTTTTCCAAAAATGTGTTTCACTCAGCATAACCAAATGAATACTATGGTCAGATCTTAACCCCTTAAGGTGGACCTAAGTTTAAAAAAGAAGGAAAAATCGCGTAATATAATGCACATTGTTGCCCACATGTATGAAGGGTGTGCGCCACGACTCGCTTATTTTTTTCCCCCACAATGCTCGCTTTAAATACCATTTTGAAAAACGTGAGCCACTATTCCTGGACAATGCCTGGAAATGGGCGGTTAATCAGTTTTCGAAATATTGGCGTTTATTTATTGAAGTACTGTATTGTCACCGCTACGGAACACGACGCCTATCGTACTTCCAATTGCAAGAAATGCGGATCGCCAACGTTTGGTTTTTCCCGTTACTTGGTTTCTCTTCTCGCTGCGTTTGGAATGTTGGCACAACCCTTCCCCCCCCCCCCTCCACAAAGAAAAAAAGAACGAAGAGCACACAAAACGCTTATCCGTGCCTTTTTAAACCAAGTTCCAAGAATTAAATGCCGACAAAAGCAAGGGTCAGTTTACAACACAAAGCAGTTACCGGGAACCCATTGCACTATTCCGTAACTAGAAATAAAGGGGAATGTTACTGCATCTGCAACCGGGCAGCTTCATTTGCCATCTTTATGGTTCGTAAGCGACATTACGCAAGAATGCAAAGACATCTCGCTGTTCTAGGCACCTGTTAAATTTTAACGGGAAAGCAAATGGTCAACAGCGCAGCCGTAACAGAAAATCTGTGCTCACTGTGAGGTCCCAGAAGCTTGGTTTGCACACTGTAAACCAGCTTGTCACTTCGCAAAAGTCTATCTACACATGAGATGTTGATTGTACTGCGCGCGTTATAAATTTAATTCGCAAATTCACTTGCAACGAAAGCCGTAAATAAGTGATCCGACACCGTTATTCATCAAAACTGCATCGAGAGTAGCTAAAACTTCGTTGAACTAAAGCTGCGCGCAAAGGACCCGTTGGAATGGCTGCATTTATATCTCTGCGCTGGTTAAAATTCACTAATTTTATTTTGCCTTTCGAACACACAAAAAATGTCGTAAGCTCTTAGAAAGAAAGTCGGGGCGGTTAAGTTGTGTTACCTTTTCAGGGCATCCCACAAATGCAAGGATGCGTCGTGGTACCAGTGAAAGCGATTGAAATTGCTCTTGAAAACTCAATTCCAAATATCGAGGCTTCCTAATTTGTTTCTATTTTATGCTTTTATTGAAGGCTCAAAGCCATAGTTTTGATTGAAAGATCGAGCTTGCTACGAGCCACGGCATAAAAGTTCAATGTCATTATTCCGGCCGTTCTGATATTATCGATGGGTCGATGCTTTTTCGGCGTAGTAATGGAAACATTGAACGTTGAGGAACCGAACTACAGCGTACCACTCTTGTTTGCCCCTTTCGTGCGCTCATACTCCGCAAGAAAGGCACGATGCGCGTCCCCAGCGGGCATTCTTTCGGGCCGCTCAGCGGAGCATCCACACCAGCAGCGCGACGCTGTCGCCACCTAAATGTCGACCTCGCGGCGAATTGAGTTTCTTTTGAGTGTCCAATGTGGCTTGTACGTCCCGGACTTTCCCTCTGCGGGGCTGCGGGTAGTGAACCGCACTCTACTGAAGAATACAATAAGAATTGGGTGGGTCGCGCCGACGGTACAAACAAATCCCCCTCCTGGCTAACTCCACTCTCATCTCAACCGGCTCTTCCACCAGGTGACCCATAGGAGGGAGTTTGAGCTCTGTCTCCTTACGGTGTTCTTCGCCCTTCAAGTATAGCGCCCACGAGTTAGGCGACCCTCAGGAAGCATCTTGGAACTGTGTTGGTGGACACCACGAGAGAGAAGTTTCCGTGTTCCCGTTCTCTGTCCGTCCCGCTCTGTACGGCCAATTGGCGTGAGGCAGCTTGAGGCACCCCGAGGCATTTCCGCCGCCCGCAGGAGTCGCCGCGCGCCGAGTTCCGGGCCATGCACAGCCTGATGGTGCGGCGGGGCGGCTTCCTGCTCGACTACATGGACATGGTGTCCGGGCGCACTTTCGACGCGCTCATGGCCGGCACCGGCGTCCAGATCAGCACTGAGGTGGCCATCCTGGAGCACCACCGGGCCGCGTGCTCGAGTCCCGGCCGCCGCTTCCACATCGCCCGCGAGCCCATTCTGGAGATGATGCTCAGCTGGTACTCCAGCCGCGCCACCCTGGCGCCCTGCTTCCTGCGCCGCATGGAGCGCAAGTGGGTACAGCCTCGCTGCTCGGCGCGCACTCTGATGGCAACTGGAACAGTGACAGTCCAGAATGCTAGCGGGTTGTCAATCAACGATTTTATGATCCTTTTAACCTTCTACCGCGAATCAGCATTTGTTTCCGTTATTGACCTGCACTTTGTGCAGATGGATGGTGTGTGCATTGGTTCGGGCATTGCCCCTCTGCTCTGTGAAATATTTTCAGCCTACTCTGACGAACGTATCGAAGCGTGCCTTGATCGTGCTGCCGTTAAGTGTTTTAGATATGTGAATGACTTCATAGTTTTTGTGAAAGGGGACAGCAGTCGTTTTAGAAATATTTTAGAAATAGTTTTAGAAATGAAAGGGCTTAAAGCTCACTCATGAGAAGCCACTGAATGGCAGTATACAGTTTTCAGATGTGAACCAGCAGTTGCGTGATGGGCACATTTGCTGGGCATACCAACCCCGCTCTAAAAAACAGATTTTAAATTACACTTCGCCTCACTCGAATGTGGTCAAGCGTGGTATAGCGATGAACTGTTTGCGTGGCTCCCTAGAAAAGTCATGCCCGCACAGGGTTGCTGAAAGTGTGGGCGCGCAGGTGGGCCGCTTGACAAGTTCTGGGTTCCCTCGGGAGCTTGTTCCCTCTGTCGCTGAAAGCCTCATCAAGAAGGTTAGGGCGGGTACCTGTCCTCCAACAGGAGACGCCGCCAGCCAACCCAGGCTGCGGCGGGTAGCAGTACCGTATGTTCACCAGCTCACGCACCGCTTGAATTAAGTGGGCACAAAATGCGGTGTCGATGTACTGGCTATACTGCTCCTGGGAAGCTGATGCGTTTGTGCCCAGCTGTCAATGAGAACAAGAGGCAAGGCTGCACAAAAAAGCACGTCGCCAGGTTTGTCGCCTGTAAAATTGGCGTTGTTTACAGCATTCTCTTGTCCTGCGGCAAATGCTATGTAGGGCAGACGGTTCGCTGCATGAATGACCGTCTGAGGGAGCGTCGAGCTGCAGTGTCATCGCTTGCCGCGGGAGGCCACCTGGCCGACCATTGTAAGCGGTGTCCTGGTTGTGTCCCAGCATTTGGTGCCACACGTGTCTTAGGCAGCGCGCGCGACAAAGTGAAACGAGAGATTTCTGAGGCCTTCCATATTACCAGGAGGGCAGATAACATTATAAGCGTGCCTTCCATCGCTCTTACGGCAAAATAGCTAAGCTTCTTACAAGGGCGCATGCATGGGACGTAGCTTGGCCGTGTGGGTGGTACGCATGTGTGACTGCAGATTGTTTTTATCATTTTTATCATTTGTAAGTGGTATCTTTTTAGCCCTATCTGGTAACGGTTTCATATATTACATGTCTCAAGCAAAAGACGTTCAGTTTAAGTCTAGCGAGTGTCCCGTCTACTTGTTTCTAAGTCCCTGTCCGTTTTTCGCTGGTAAAATGGTTTCGAGATTCCCGGTGGGTCGCCCCTTTTTCGGTATAGTAATGAAAACGTATTGTGGCTTCCATGCAACGCATTGAACGTTGAGAAACCGAACTACAGCATACCACTCTCGTCTGCGCCTTCCATGCTCACATACGGTGTGGAAAAGGAACGAAGCGTGCCCACAGTGTGCATTCTCCCGGGCCGCTCAGTGGAACATCCACACTAGCAGCGCGACGCTGTGGCCACCTAGATGTCGATCTCGCGGCGAATACGCAAGCGGGCAGGAGACGCTAAACGCACGTAGCAGAGACCACAATAACGACAGCACTTGTGGTTGTAACCTGGGGTAACCTATATTTCGTACGTGGCGTCATACCAGCTCCCATCCAATCGAGTACCCTGCAAGCAAAGTACGCCCTCATCCTCCGGAATGCGGTGCGTGCAGCAACTACGGCGTCCACGGCAAGACCGTCTTCCAGTGTTTCCGACTACGAGTTTTGATCAGGCGGCCGTTCCTCTTATGCAGGCGAAAAACGAAGAAGCCAGTAAGCCGAGTCATCCGCCACAGCGCGCTCCATAGCATGGGTCTAATCTGGTGCGTTAACTCACCAAATTTTGAAACAAAGAAAAAAGAAATGTGTTAGCTTCGCACTGGCGGCACGAAGACGAGGCAAACAGCAATGCTTGCGGCCCCACCTATAGCCTACTCTCGGTTCGGGCAAGTTTATGCGCGGTTATGCGTGGAGACTCGGCCAAGTTTCTTGCGTGGTGTGGTCTTAACCCCCTAAGAGCAATGGACACTCGGTCAATAAAGTATACCCAATGTACAGGTGCCTACCGGCTTTGCAGTGAAGCATTAAAAGTAGCGAAAGCTGCATCGGGACGAGCGTTTGTTCACAATATTTGAACTCGTTCGGCGGCCACCGTCCGGGTTGTGTGGTCTGGCGTGTGGGAAGCTAAAAAAGAAGTTGATTAATGTTATCGCTTCTCGGCCTTTTGGCTTCCTTTGTTTTGGAATTAATTCTTCTCTTTGCACCGTTAAAACTGCACCGCTCACCGCAACAGGCGATCGAGTGAGCCACCCCGCGACGCCTTTCCAAAGCCGTCCTTGTCAAACCACTTGTATTGCGCCTGCGACAAGCGCGGCGAGGCAGAGCTACAGTGGTGCCGGCGTCATCGCTGGGCGAGATTTTTCTGCGGCGTACGTTCCCTGGCCCAACTACCAGCTTAAACAGTATCGCTGCTAAAAAAAATTACACAATGTTCCCGTAGGGACCCAGACGAGGATGCGAAGCATCATGAGGGTTCCGTGTGTTGCCGTTATAACCACGTATTATAACCGGTGGCAAAGGCACGCAAGTACTGTTGTGTAACGGTGAGTAGGCGGTGGTTCTCGAGGCGCCGAAACTCGTCCATAATGTTCTTGTCGATGTTGTCGTCTCTGTGGTAGAATCGGTAGTCTCCGTCAGCGTTGGTGAGGTAAACGTTGTTGACGTTGGTGCACCGGCTGAGAGCAACGTACACGCCCTCCTCTTCGCAGCTTTGTCTTCTTCTCCTTCTTCTTCTTCAGTGGTTCCCCTACGGGAAGATGACGACGGTGGTTGAACGCGAAGCTATCTCGTGATGGATTCTTTGGTTGGCCAATCCCTCGGGGCATCCTGCCACAATTAGCATCAGAGGCGCCGCGGACGGGGAACGGACGCGGGACATCCCCCCGAGCAAGAGATGCTTCGCATCTAAAAAACAACGTTTGAGAAGTTTTCTCGTAGTGACAGCCCAGCGCTGCGCGTAGCTTCCACATGGTCCGTTCACCACACGACCTCGTTTCTGCCTCCCTTAGGGAAACGCACGGCGAACCCTCTTGTCTGAAAGGGAGACGAGTCACTCTGTGCACCCAAGAACATTTCACGCGCCGTGTGCGAAGCCGGTACCCCGTGCCGAACGCAAAGCATCCGCGGATGCGGGCATCCCCGTGCCCCGCACGTAGCAAAGCCCAGTCCATCATGGAAATCCCCGCTGCCGCGCGCCTTGAGCGTGTGTCGCTGTTCCCTTTCGGAAGCATGACCCGCATTGAAACTTCGCCCACACTTGCTGCTGACCTGGTGGTTGTCCTAACAAGGCGCTCTTTTTCGCAGGACCATGTGGCTGGTCGAGTCTGGCGTGCAGTTCTATCGCCGGGAGCGCTGGCTGTCTCAAATTAGGAGCTGCGTTTTAAGGTAGGTAAAAGCTTTTCCGCATTCTCTCCCCTCAAGCCTTCAGTGCAACGAAAATCATTAGGTGTCAGCAGCTACTCTACACACCGGCTTACGTAGGTTCCCAATGTTTAAACAGTTCCTAAATGCCCACTTGAACTCACTGCCGAATGCTATGCCGCGCGTAATGCAGGTAGCTTCCAGACGAATGTACACAGATCCCAGTCGCGTACTTTGGGAGTGAAGCCGACGTTTAGTGAACATCAGCATGTAATCTTTTTTCAAGCGCAATTTGCGTTTCCAACTATTTGCAACCACAGTAATAGCTGTAGCCCCTGCGCTACAGCCTGGAACACTGAGACTAACCGTTCTTAGTGTTTCTTCGCCATTGTAGAGAGGAATAATCTTACCTCAACGGTGGCCCCTATTGGTCATAACTGGTGGCTTCGCTGGTGCCATGCAATAACGCGCATGTTTCCGCTGGAATACGTGATCCTGTTGGGTTTCAGCGTAACACGGGTACTTGTTATTCTGGTGCAAATTGTGCACTTATCGGTTATATCCTGCTAATCTTGCAATACCTGTAAACGGTTAGGTGTGAGGGAATAACCTTTCGGGTACAGATGCACGTCGTGGCGCGGGAAAAAGTGGCTGCGGCTTAGCTCAGCCAACCTTGGATACTCAAAGCGAAAGCTTGGCTTAGCCTGGTTAAGTCTTGGTTTCACTTGTTTAACTTTTAAGCTATCTGTAATTATTATGCCATTCGTCCAAAGCCCGCCTTCGTCTACGGTTGTGGTCCCGCTTCCGGCATTTTCCGACTGGAACGGCTCGCTTGGCGATATCCGCTGTGTGGTCAGACGCCGCTCGGCGACGACGGCTTGAAGCCTCCAGTTCCCTCGTAACGCCACGGCCGGCCTCGCTCTACTTCATGACCAAGCTCGCATGCACGTGGCGAGTCACGGGATCAGGCGCGAACCATGCAGCTGCGGAGAGCGCATGCGCCCAGCAGGCAGCGGCGGATGCGGCCGTCAGCTCGGCCGGCCAAGTCACGTGATGGGTACGGCGAAGCTGCGGTCAAGTGAAGGTGACATTTACCGCGACCGCGAAACCACTCGACCCGATTAGTAAAGATTTACCTTAAAATCAATCAAGAACCCGTGCCACCATGAAATGATTTTGCTGGCATTCCAAACCTAGCAGTTTTACCTATTCAGAGGCACATGTTTATTGAGATGCTTTGGCATAACGACGTTGCGTAGCAGCCCCCCCACTTGGCTGCTGCCGGTGGCCTTACCATTCTCCGAACGACCTTACATACGACTGATCGGGTGACGTTGCCGACTGAAGGATATGTTTGAGTTGATCAGGCATTCTGTAAAGCATTATCCAACCCGTTACCCGTTCAGTCATGTAACGATGTGCTGGCCTGAAACACCGGGAAATACATTTTACGATGCACTTTGACTAATATAACGCGTACACCGCGACGCGAATATTCCAAGAATATGCGCTCATGTGTGACAGTACAAACATTCGCTAAAGAACAGCAGCATAATTACATAGTATGCTAACGGAGAATATGTACTCACGTCGCGGGACAACCCTGCAATTTCGCTACTTGCCCGTCTAATGAATCTTGCTTTATCATTTTGAAAAGGACGCCTCGTACTCGTAAAATGCGAGCATGGTGATACTTGTTTTCTTCACTTCCAAACCATGTATCAAAGGTGTAACCGTACCCTTTTGTAGCTCCACACCGATCTTTGAGCGCAATGCAAATTAGGAAGTACTGTGAGTGATTGAAGTGAAGCAGAAGTAAATGAAGTTACTTTATTCCCCGCCACCTCAGGGAGGCCTCAGCCCGCAGCAAGGTCCAGGAGCACGCTGCGTTGTCCCTGCGAGACGTCAAGGCGGCATTCTACTTGTCGCTAGCATTGGTTGCTGCTGCGCCGGTCGCCTTCGTCGGCGAGCTCCTGTCGTGCGCGCAGTTCCGTCGCGGCAGCCTGGTAACTGCTGCTGCCGCAGGGGAACCCTGGCCGCTGCCCAGGGGACCGGGCCGCAGCAGCATCGGACGGCAGTGCCCTCGGAGTGCGCGCCGCGGCGTAGCGATGCGCGGTCGAGTTGCCCCGCATGCAGTCAGCGCCGACATCTGGCAATGCGAGCGCCCGAATGTGCCGTAATCACTAGCTAATCCCTGGCGCCACCTCCGGCGCCGTTACGCCGCCGACGCGGCTCCAGGCCCAAGCGAGGGCTGGGGCACGAACGCTCGTTTGTTCTTTCGTTCCCGCCTCCGGGTGGACGGTCGTGCAATGAACTGTGCAAATAAACGCCTTCTTTCAAGAAGTCCGATTCGACTAGCCATGCCACGCTGACGCCCTCACAGAACACCACCTACTGCACTAACCAAAACACACAACTGCAGTATGGTAACCTTATTCACGAATTTATTTATTTATTTGTTTTGCAGCGAGAATAATGGACACATGAGACCCTCGGGGTGTGTTCCGTGTGCAGGCCCATATGGAAAAGTTGACCAACCTACGCGTGAGGGTACGCGTTCACGCCGGTGTCAGCGGAAGCAGAAGCACCGCAGGAGACGCGTTTGCGCGTGATATCGGCCATCGTCTGGACACTCGCTTCAGCTCTCGCCCGTAAATAACTCCCCTAGATCATCTACCCGAGCCTCGACTACCCCCCTTACAATTTATATTTCAGAAGAACTGCGAGCTGGGCTTCTTGGTAAATGGTTATGGTGGGAAAAGCGCTACGACGACAAATGACAAGCAAGTACACGGGACAAAGCGCTACCAGCAACTGAAAATTTATTACGGGAAAAGCATACATATATACATGGAATAAACGCCACCGTCATAACATCCAAATTTACAGTCTACCATCCGACAAGATCCCGGCGCACCAAAACCAAACATTCTATACATAATCAAACTGCACGTGTGCTGACAAGAACAAACCACAACACATTTTATCAACCCTGGTTCAAAAAGGTATACTCAGTGTCAGACAGCAAAACTGATGGTTGGCTAACACCAGTCATTCCCTTCTTTCTTTACACGCAAGGCTTCTACTATTTCTCTTGTTAACCGGTTTTTGTGTTTATCAACAATTAACGTGTCACGCAGTTTTGAGTGGCACTTTCACTCTCTGCTATGGACGACTAAATGCGAACACGGTGACCTCTTTAGCGAGCTCTGATGTTCGCGAATGTGTACATCCAGGCAGCGGCCGGTCTGTCCTACGTATTTCTTTCCACACGTTAATTTATTCAGAAATATCAGCTTCTTGCTTGACCCTGTCAGTCTCCTGTGAAATATCTATCCTTTCAATGTACACAGATACGATTACTGTGTACATTGAAAGGATACATTGAATGTATAAACGATTACTCATATGAAGTGCCGCAACAACGTGTCAATGTATATGCGAATTCGTTTTTTCCAAAAACAATTCTTCAGTGGAATGCTTTGCCATTACCACTGGTGCATTGTGATTCACTGGATAAATTTGAGCAAGGGCTCAAAGATTTTTTTCTGTAAGCATGGTCTACTATTTTGATTTATTGTAATTTGTTTGTGTGCTTACTACGACTGCACTGTTTTTTCTTTAACCTCCATGTCGGTGTTCACAATGTATGCCATGTAACATCTCAAGATTGATGTATGTCCCACCCCTGTAACAGCCGAAAGGCTAACAGTATTCGGAAATAAAATAAATAAAATACCACTACCGCACAGAGCGCATCATTCACTGACTCGCTGGACTATACTGGCTATGTGACTGATTCATCACGGCCCAGTTTAACCGCGGAGGATCTGATAACTTCAAGATTGCGGCATTCAACTTCCGTGCCCGAGGCAGAGACCCACAAAAGCGGATTTTTGGCACCACGAACGCTACAAAAAAGGGCTAATAAATTTTTAAAGATCGTTAGAAAAGCATGGCAGTGCCAACAGACGCTTCCCTTCGCAGACACCCTCGTCAATTAGCGCTCCCACGTTTCGATTGATCCAGCACCAACTAGGTCACAACTTCATCGACACGCCGATTTTACTGCCTGCAGGAAGCAAAAAGAATAGAAAGGCTCTTCGAGCCAACTGGTTACGCCTACAAATATGCATACATAAAGCTTTCAGGATTTCCATGAATTGCACTTCTAACAAGCTTAAATCTTTGGTGCGAGAGAGGGAAAGAATCACCTGTGCATGACGGTGAAACCACCGGCCCTGTGGGGGGTGAACGTAAAGTCATGATTGGCATGCGTTCCTGCGTGTGTATGTTACGCATATTATTCTCTACAAACACTGCTTTACATTTCTAGTGCCGCCTCCTAAAAGAATTTGGCTACAAATGCGTCATGACCACCAAGTTATGGGAATGGGTGTTTTCGAATGAAATTTATTCACACAAATTCAGTGAGTTTTACGATATGGGGAAATTTAACCTGCAACAACGACAGTCCATACCCCTTAAATAATTCAGTGTTCCCCTGCAGAACTGTTGTGAAACAGGTTAAACGGACCGACAGTACACTCGAGAAAATGTACAGCAGTACTGTACACGGTCCTTCGCGTGGACCCTGAAGGGCAGTGCTGCGCAAGCGCGAGGAGCATTGGATTGGATTGCAATGAATTGGGTTGGATTGGACTTATATTAGATTGCATTTGGATTGAATTTGGATTGCATTTGGATTGGATTAAATTGGCTTGTATTATCGGCTAACAAGGGAATTATAGAAGTGACGCATTAAGGTAAGTCGGTAACATAAGCAACAGTGCGGAGCCACAACAGATCCGTTTGGGACGCCAGAGGAGAACTTCGTTCTTGATGAGTTGTTGCCATTAGCTGAAACAAACAGAAAAAAATTAAGATAAGTCAAGCCAAAACAAAAGTTTCGAACCAAGATTGAACTCCTGTAATTTGTGAGGAAGCAGCTTGCGACGTACTTTATCCAAGCTTTTCAAAAAATCTAAATAAATGCAATCGACGATTGTGAACTATCAAGATAAGAGTTGAGTTTGTGTGCGAATGATACTACAGTTCATTTCAGAAACTACGTGCAGTGTTTGGGAGGCCACATTGTTGCCTGCCCATTGAGGGCACTTGACTCACTGTGAAAGAAAGCAACCATAGGCCTTGCCATTTAACCTGCCCCGACGGGAGACGAAAATGACATTTCAAGGCTCCCTTCACGGTGCATTAGGTGGGCTCAGTGGCCGGACAGTTGACAGCAATGCAGCCCCTACAGTGCGGCAGGAAGCTTCTGAAATGAACTATAGTTGAGTTTCGCACAAACAAGTCTTTCTAAAAACATGCTGTCATGCACAAAAAAATGCCTCAAATCCACGTTGTGCAGGCGGTTGGAAAGCAAACTTTAAACAACACACACGCATTGCCCATGCGACGTCACTTGAATTCACACACGTGGCTCTACAAAGCGAAACCAGATATTCTGCTAGCCATTACGTTTTAAAAGTCCTTTTAAAATTCCGTGTTCTCCCCCTCCCCCCCAAGAATAAAGAAAAATAAAGTGGGGAACAATACCCGCTCCAGCAAGGCTATGGCAGGTTTAAAGCCATATAAAATAAATGAACGGGGCTAAAAAGCCAAATTTTCTTTTGATTGAAGAAAAGCCAATTTGCAGGGTAAAAAAACAACTACATTCCACGTTCCATATGCTCGGGCAGCAGCTACATAGAACGTGAGAAGAGAGTCGGCAATCTAGCGTCAACGTTCGAGATCCCTCTCCCGGGGGCGTATTTCCAAACGCTTCGCTGCACAGAGCACCCACGTGACATGTCTGTTCTCACGATGGAAAAGAATAATTCAACGTGGTCATTGGCTGCGTGCAAGCCTAAAGCGACCTAAACATACCAAATCACCATTATTAACAAAAACGAAGCGTAGATTTGAGTTAAAAAAAATATATAAATATACGCAATAGGAAAATATACGCAATTAAAAAAAAATAACCCACGAGATACTCCTGCTGGGGCTCGAACCCAAGCCGTCAGCACCAACACTCAATGCTCTACGTCAAGGGTGCAGAGCCAGAACGGTGGGTTTGTTTTAGTAGGAGCCTAAAAGAATAGCGCGCGCAGTGACATCACACATGTCACGTGCGTGCTCTGTGCAGCGAAGCGTTTGGAAACACGCCTCCCGGGGCGGCCCCAAGGGGGCCGGCTGGACGCCATCCGCTGGCCCGAAGGGGAACCGCCGCTGGGAGACGGTCAAGAAGGGGAGCAGCGGCAAACGAGGCTCGAGCGGAAGACGCCAGAGGTCCCGGTCTCGGTCCCGAGCACCGAAGTCGAGGTCCCTGGTCCGTTCCAGTCAGCGGCACCGAGGGAAGAGCACCGACAAACAGGTGGGCTGGGCAAACGGGTCTCCCGTCGCTCTCGGGAACAACACAGAGTTCCCTCCCCTTACCCCCTCCCAACCTCCCGGTCAGGGCGCTGTAGCCAAGTCAGGCGACAGCCAATGCATAGAGCTCAAGAGAATAATCGAACGGCAACAAGCCCAAATCAAGGAGCAGAATGCACAAATACGCGCTCTCATGAAAAAGATAGAGGCGCTGACGAGCGCTAGCTCCGGCAACCGCGACGTGTCAGACGGCGCGAGCGAGAAGCGCAAAGTGCCGCGGCGAGATCCATCATCTGTCCGCCTAGAGCGGGTGGAGGCGGGTAACACCGAGCACGCGAGTAGCCAAGAAGCCATGGACGCGGAGAGCAACGCGGAGAGCGCAGCGGAGGCCAGCGCGTCGCAGTAACCACAGAAACAACAAGCCTCGCAGGGCAGCGAGACAAACGCTGCATTGGGAAACATACTGGAGGCAATTAAGCAAATTCAAGAGGGCTTTAGGCAAATGCAAGAGCGAGTGGAGGCGCTGTCGGTCCGGCACAAACGCCTGGCGGCCAAGGTCTCCACTCTCTCCCAACCGACCACGAGCAAGACAGCCGCGCTCCGACAGGAGCGGGCCAATCGAGTCAAGGAATCCATCGCGAAGGGGCGAGGACACGTGCAATCGGCAAACGACGATGGCTCAGAATCTGAACAAGAGTAAAAACAGGGCTCCTCGAGTACAGGAGAGCACACTCATTTACCAATGGAACTGCCGGGGTATCAAGCAAAAAGACGCCGAACTGTTTACACACATCGAAGGGCTCGATCAGAAGCCGGACGTGGTGGCGCTGCAGGAGACGCACGGACGACCCCGACTGCCGGGATACGTTACATACACGGACCCGACGGAGAAGGGCACGGCGATCCTGGTACGCAACAACATCGCGGCCACGCAGCACATAACGCCACAGCACGGCTGCGAGCACACGCTGATCGAAATTCACACACGGACAATAGGCAACGGGAAGAATCTATTCGTCATGAGCGCGTACTGCAGACCGTCGCAGCGCCAGTACGACTTTGACAAAACGGTGGGGCAGGCGAAGAGGTTGGCGGGGAACAGGCCACTCCTGATCCTTGGCGACTTCAACGCTCCCCACACGCTATGGGGATACAAATACGAATCCAAACGAGGGAAAGCTCTGGTCAGAACCATGGAAATGGCAGAATTCGAGTTACTGAACGAGTGCGGGGTGTCCACGAGAAGAGGGAACAGCGTCAACCGTGACACGACGCCCGATCTCACGTGGCTGAAGGGTAACCTGAACGCGACATGGCGGGACGAAGGCACGGACCTCGGATCCGACCACACCATAATCGGCATAGAAATCAAAGGACCACGGTTTAGGGCTACGCTCGGCAGAGCCCGAATCACGGACTGGGACAAGCTCCGCAAGTACATAGACGAGGAACCCCTCGACGAGGAAAACGAAGGGGAGCACAAAGAAGATAAGCAGACGTACGCGGAATGGGCGCACGATCAGAAGATGGCACTCGCCAAATTTACACAAGAGGTCACAACGACGGTGCAGACGCCCTTCGTCGACGCGAGGCTGGCCCACATGTGGGAGGCTCGGCATTCGCTCACGAGGCGGTGGAAGCGCCAGCGGAGAAACAAGAAGCTAGCTCGGCGTATTGCAGTCCTCAACAGAGAGATTGCAGAGTACGCCACCAAGCTTAGCAGAGAGAACTGGTTGAGTATGTGCGACGGACTGCAGGGCAAGCTGTCTACGCACAAGACCTGGGACCTCCTGAGGCACCTGATCGACCCGCTGGGCAGCAAGACGGCAACGCATCGCAACCTCACTAAGGTTCTGAATACCTATAAGGGAGACGGCCGCAAGCTCGTCGCAGACCTGACGGTGCGTTACCTCAAGACCGACAGGGGTAAGTTCCAGATCCCCGAGACGTACGACGGCCCGGCGAACGACAAACTCGACGAGCCGTTCACGCTGGCGGAACTCTGGAATGCCATCGATGACAGCAACAGACGCAGTGCTCCTGGCGGAGACACGATCACCTACACGTTGCTCGGCAATATGAGCGACGGGGCGGCCAAGAGGCTCCTGGGCCACATCAACAGGACCTGGGAGACCTCCCTGCTGCCCATGGAATGGAAAGAGGCGCAAGTGCGGTTCATCCCCAAGCCGGGCAAATCCCTCACAATCGAGAACATGCGACCCATCTCCCTCACGTCGTGCGTAGGGAAGGTAATGGAGCGCATGGTGCTCCGTAGACTCCAAAACTACCTAGAAGAGACCAACCAAATGCCCGAAACGATGTACGGCTTCCGGCAGCACCTCGGCACGCATGACGTCCTGGTGCAACTGCAGGAGCTCGTGATGAAGAAAGCCACTCGGAGCTCGCCGCGCGGGATACTGGCCCTCGACTTAAAGGGGGCATTTGACAACGTGTCCCACGCGAGCGTTCTCGGTAACCTCAAGAAGACGGGATGTGGCCAACGCACGTTCGGCTACGTTAAGAATTTCCTGAGCAAGCGCATGGCGGTCATACAGATTGCAAGAGAGAAGTCGGAGCCGATAGAACTGGGAGACTGCGGCACCCCACAAGGTTCCGTCCTGTCGCCCCTGCTATCCAACCTGGCCCTCCTCCCGCTGCCAAGTCTACTCAAACAGATCGACGGCGTGGACCACGCGTTCTACGCCGACGACATTACGGTGTGGACGAGTCGCGCGGTATCCGAAGCCTGGACGGAGGAGGTCCTGCAGAGGGCGGCAACGACGGTCCACGTATACGCCAAGACCTGCGGGTTGTGCTGCGCACCCCAGAAGTCGGAGCTCCTCATCGTGCAGCCCAGAAGACGCAAGAACGATGCCGAGCCGAATGTGGTCGTTACCATCGACGGCGTAGACGTCAAGCCCACGCAGCAACTGCGCATCCTCGGTCTCTTGCTACAACGAGACGGCAAGGCGACAGCGGCCATTGCTAAGATCAAGATGGCCTCCGAACAGGTCACCGGAATGATCCGACGCGTTGCGAACCGGAACAGAGGACTTAAAGAAGACGACGCCTTCCGCCTGGTCAGAGCGTTCATCGTGTCTCGCATCACCTACTCGGCCCCGTACCTCCAGCTAACGAAGGCGAACAGGAACACGCTAGACACGATCATAAGGAAAGCCACCAAGACGGCTATGGGCCTGCCCCAGTACTCGTCTACGCAGAAGCTGCTCTATATGGGGGCACATAATACGGTAGACGAGCTCATAGAGGCTCATCGTTCCAACCAGAGAGTGCGACTGAGCCAGACTGAGCACGGCCGAGCAGTCCTTCGGAAGATTGGTTGGCCCATCGAACCACAGATACCCAAGCACCCTCTACCTCCGCCGTGGAGGGAAGCGCTCAAGACCAAGCCCCTGCCGCGCAATATGCAGGCCGGCAGGAACGACGAGAGGCGTGCCGCGCGGGCACAGGCACTCGCCCGACAGCTGGAAGCAGACCCCCGGGTCTTCTACGTGGACGCCTCACTTCCCCACCATAGCAGCAAAGCAGTGGCCGCCGTCACGACCATCGACAAGCTGGTGACCAGCGCGTCCCTACGGACGACAGATGCCAGCCAAGCAGAAGAGATGGCCATCGCTCTCGCCCTCACGCACGGAGACGTGCATACGATCGTCACTGATTCCAAGACGGCTTACGGCAACTACCGCAAGGGGATCGTCTCCCGCGCGGTCATGGCAATTCTCGCAAAGCGCAGCCCACCGGGACGAGACGTAGAGCTCGTGTGGGTTCCGGCACACTCGACAGTGGAAGGCAACGCCCTCGCCGACCACTACGCCCGCGAACTAGCAGACCGGGCCGAGGACGAGTCGGAGCTACCGCACCCAGTCACGAGCTACCGCGAGATTACCACGCTGTACAGGAGCGCCAGGTGCAGGCTTCCCGTGCCGCACCAGCAACTCGACCGCAAGCAACAAACAATAGTGCGCCGCGCACAAGCGGGGTAACTGGCGCACCCAGCTTTATTGAACAAGATGTTCCCGGCAGAACACGACCCCATCTGCCCGTTCTGAAAAAGACGGAAGGCACCCTGCCGCACATACTGGCGGAGTGTACTGAGCTCAAGAATCCTCTACCTTCCCTCCCCCTTCCCCTTCCCCCCCTACCCGAGCGATGGGAGATCTTGATGTCCAGCCCCGACTTGTCGACGCAGCATGAGCTCGCGTCCAGGGGCCAGGAGCTATTGGACTCATATGGGACTCGTGACTAGGGTTCCACCCCGTCTGACGCCTGCGAGCGTCACCTGAAATGGGCTCAGCGAAAGTTGTTTCTCTCTCTCTCTCTCTCGGCAATCTAGGATGTGATTGAAAGTAAACAAAGAAAACAGGGAACAAAATGTCCTAATTGTGAAGTGCAGTGGAAAAAAATGAAGTTACAGCGTGAAAAAAAACCCCGATAGGCAGCAGAGGAAAAAAAACACGAAAAAAACGAATACATATGGTGTTTCACTTATAAAGTTCGCCACGAATGTCCGTCTAGAAGTAGCTGTTTTAAAATGAAAGTCCAGTTGGGGTATTTCCGTTCACGAGAATATCTAACTGCGAGGCCCTGCGGAAACACCGCACACATTATGCACAGTATTCACAAAATACAAAACGAAGCACCGCCGAGGCACTCTAAAGGTAATAAATAGAAAATCACTGGGTCCAGTGTAAACAATGCAGCACTCACTGCCACTCACTGTCACATGGTACACGCGATAAAAAAAAAACGACACCACGCTGAAGAAAGGCACGAAGTGCCCCAGGGAACAGGACTCTAGAGGGAAGACGTGTTTCCTGTCATGTGCACACAAAACACAACTTCATTAAACCAAAAAACAAAAGAAAAAAAAACCCCACTGGAGAGCCGCACAGATCACAAGTGACATGTTGGGCCGCAGGAATGCCCAGGCTTGTAGATGGTACGGCGCCGATGAAGGACCATTGGAGACACATCAGCGTCACACGTCGGGTAAGGAACGGGAAATCAAGTCGACGAGCTCGAATAGGATCTGGATGGCTTCAGAATTATCTAATAGATGCCGAAGGTTTGGCGGTTCAAGCGGTGGCCGCACAATGCGAAGCAGTCGTTGAATGTATGATGACGTTTTTGAACACTGCGTCACATAGTGAGAGACGGAAGTGGCGGCCGCACCGCAAAAACACAGGCAGTCCGGCGTAAGTTCGAGACGGAAGAAATAGTGAGGGAATCGGCCATGTCCAGTTATAAGGTGGGTAAGTTTTTTAGACGGCGGAAAAGAAGCAGGCAGATTGAGAACACTCGGCGTTTAGCGGAATAATTCTGTGTCACTGTTGTTTGTTGACCACGTTTCCGGCCAGAATAGGCGACTTGCTTTCAATAGCGACGAGCGGACTATATGTTTGGATATTTTCCCGCACACATCCTGTCCTCTCGTAGCAGCACTTCGCGCGACTGTGTCGGCGATTTCGTTCCCCCACATGTTAGAGGGCGCTGGCACACGGTAGAAGGCCAAGGAGAGAGGAGAGCTTGGCACACGGTAGAAGGCCAAGGAGAGCGAGCACGAGAGCAAGAGAGTGTCATGTTTCAATTTGTGGATTGTGGAGGACTGATTGAAAGGATTGTTGAGGGCCAGACGTACAGAAAGACTGTCAAAGTATATATTGACAGGAGAGGAAGGCCAGTTGTCCAGGAGGAACTGGATGAGTTTTTGCAGCGTCAAAGGATGTAGTGGGAGAATTTAAACCGAACCTTCTTACGGCGTGCACGCGGTCGGGCAAGTTCAGAATGACAAAGGCTGCTCCAGCCGCAGTGGGTGTGTGGGAACCGTCTGTGAAAGCGTGGAGAGTGGTGAGATGAAGTCGCTGGGTCGCCTCCGCGCTCGTCAGGTGGCCACTTCGGACACGAAGACGTGGCGCAGGGTGAGTGGCGAGACTGATGGGAAGGTCTACGTCGGGAGGTCTCAAGGCCACCGAGTGGAATGTGATTGATTGTCAATGATGAAACAGTAAAAAGAAGCGCACAGCGATGTCAAGGTGAATGTGTAATGGGAGCGCATTGGCGATTACCTCAAGGGCTGCTGCCCTCGTCGTGGTGTAAACTCCCGTGATTGTAAACAATGATGACCTAAGCAATGAGTCAACTCGAGCTTTTAAACTATGGTGTTGATTTAAGTGCCACCAAGCGGGAGCGGGGTAGGAAATTGCAGGAAGGACGACCAGATGATGCAGTTGACGCAGATGAGAGCGGTTGACGAGGGTGTGCATGCGTGCGAATCTAGTGAGCGAAACAGCCATTTTCTCAACAATTGATTTTAAATGGTTGGTGTGGGCCACAAAGATCAAGTGGTTGTCAAATACAACTCCTAGCAGTTACATTTCGGTGACTTGCTTAAGGATTACACCATGAAGTCTGATGGTAGGCTTCGCTATCGCACCTCGGTCACCTCTTGAAACGAGGAGGCAAGAACATTTGGAAGGGATTAGCCTTAGCTTCGCCTTCTCTGCCCAAGTAGTAATCTTGGCCAGCGTTTCATGGGCAATGGCTTCTAGTTGATGGTGCGTGCGCGCGTGAATGACGATAACCGTGTCATCTGCGTAGGCCTGTAAATACGTGTCTTCCGGCATGGGAATGCAGAGCATGTCAAAAATATAGGCATTCCACAAAAGGGGGCTAATGGGAGAACCTTGAGGAGACCCCTTTGTTGGGACGTGGGTAATGTTTCCTGAGAACGCCTCGTAAGGAACGGTGCGCCCCTCAAGGAACGATTTTAGCAGCTCATAGATGTTTCGAGGGCAATTTTGTGAGCGAAAAAAGTACAAAAGTCGGGGGTGCCAAATAGTGTCAAATGCCCCAGCGAAATCAAGGGATATAACAAGACACAGACCACCATAGACTCGATGGTGTTGCAGACGGCTACGCAAATCAAACAAAGCGGTTGTTGTGTTGTGTCCCAAGGTAAAGCCATACTGATATGGATGAAGGAGTCCCATGTGCAGCTTTCCCGCTCATGGCAGTCCTTTCAACAGTGATTACAATGCAATTTTTTAGCGAAATGAAAAGTATTTTTGCACAACTAATATTTGGGGTGAATGCTTGCTTTGTGCACAGTTTCAAGTCGCGCACGTTGCGCGACTAGGTTCCTGAGCCATGGAAACTATCTCGTAGAAACGCATGGGGAGTAAGGTTTGACAGCTAATTACACAAAAAATATACAGAAACCTGGAAAATTCTTTTAGTGTTTTCATCTTCACGTTGACTTCTGGCTTTATGCCAAATATCACTTTCCTAAAGTGGTTTTGCTAGGTTCCTGAGAGGTTGGAATTTTGAGCGAGAAAGCTGGGTATGGGAACGGTGTAGGAAATAATAAAATCGTGAATTTAGCATTCGTTGTAGCAGCTTCCCAATCATCGACGTAATGCATATTGTCCTGTATGAAGAAGGCTCCGTCGGCGAACGTCCAGGTTTCAATAAACAGTTAACGTGGGCTTGCTTCCAGTGAGGAGGAAAATAGCCAAGAAGAAGGCAAGAGTTGAACACGTGAAGCAGGGACGAAGAGATGTGGTGAACAAGGAGATGAACCATGGGAGTGGTGATGCCATCAGGTCCAGGAGCAGAACCCAAATTCAGTTTTCTGGAGTCCAATCGCAACTCATCAAGAGTAACGAGCTCGTCGTGGACTTCCGTGTGGTATCTAGTTGTGGCAGTGACGACCCTCATTGGTTTGTGGGCCAGAGTGTCGTCTTCATGGCAATCAGAAGGAAAATGAGTTTTCCGGAGGAGACCAGCCGACTCTAATGTGCTTGTTGTCGACGTATCATCCGGTAAGGGCAGAGGGGATAAAACAGAAGGTACTCGGTGCTTCCGAAACGCGGCTTTGAATGGTTGCCCGAACAAGCTCTTGCGGGACGCATCTGCACATGCCGGTCTTAGGGCCTTGTCCTTGGCGATCTGTATGTGCTCTCAGTAGGCGGCGACACTCCTGTAACAAACAATACGATGATCTGCCCGCAAGAGTGGATTCTGGCAATGCTGGTACCGCCTCCGCAATACTCGCACCGCCGATCTTTCCCTCGCCAGAGCGTCGCTCCACCACGCGTTTCCCCTGTGTTCCTTCAGGGGTCGTTCAAACTTATTTTTTAAACTGGCTAATTTGGAATTGAAAACGTCAAGAACTATGTTGAGCGCGGACTTCGTAGAGTCATCTTGCGGGTTAAAATTTTGATTCCAATCATCTGCTGCCAAATATTGTAATGATGCCTTGGTAAGCAGTCTTTTCAAGGGCAGTGGAAACCGTTGCAGGCCGAATACTACGTACTTGTGATCTGATAAATTGGCGTGTCATGCACATACCACAAACAATCACCTTCCCAAATAGGACCGGAAACAAGGGTAAGGTAGATCCAAGACTCCGAGTAGGCATTTTGAAAGGTCGCTACCGAAGTTGGGTCATTCAGTATTTTGAGTAGGGTTGTGTGGATGAAGTGGGCGAGCTGGACGCCGCGGGAGTTCAAAACATCGCCTCCCCAAATGGGATTCCGGCCGTTGAAATCTCCTGCCAATATCACATTTGTAACACAGTATCGTTCGAAGACGTCATTATTTAGAGGCAAAATAAAGTCCATCGGTACTGATGGCGTAGCATAAGTAGCGATGAGAAGCATGGTGGACTGCTGATTTTGAAGTCGCAGAGCCACAATATAAGGAGATACGGTGAGGGAAAGACATCGAGTTTACGCCGAGGTATGAGGACGATGCATCGGGGAGTGTCTTGATGCAGAAAACGAAGCCAATTGGGTGGCACTTCAAGCAGGGTTGATGCGCGAGCATATGGGTCACAAACAACAGCCACATCAATGTGCTCTGCTTCGACGAAATCAACAAGATGCGGAGTTGCCGCACGAGTGTGGTCTAGGTTTGTCTGAAGAAATTTTAAATAATCCATGTGGAATTTTGAGCGGTCGGTTGGAACTGTTGTGCTAGGCTGAAGCGGTGGAGGGCGAGGTAGATGTCGGATGGTGTCATAAATAGTTTTTTGACGCATGCGGGCAACCCTCAATTCTATTGTAAAACAGCACTGTGCGTTGAAGGTGTGGTTGAACGTCGCCCTGCGGCGCGACACTCCCTGCACACAACGTTCTCTTTGTCGGCAAGGGTGCAGCCTTCTGCGAGGTGATCACACGCACAGTACAAGCAGCAGACACTCTCCGAGTTGCATCTTAGAGCGACGTGGCCATATGTGCAACAACGACTGCACGCCGCCACGTAGAAATTTTCTTTAATGGGACAGGACGTCCAGCCGATCAATAACCGATCTTTCGCTTTCAGGATGTGGTAGACGGACGGCGAAACCTCCACAATATGGACGTTGTTACCAGTACGGTCTTTAAAGTAGGTCCTGTGTTAAAACTCTTCATCGGGGATATTAACCCGTTGCGAGCATTGATGTTCGTGCGCCATATACCGGGAACGATTTTGGGGTCTACACCACTGATTTTAAACTGTGGAAAACGGCCTGGAGGACGGATGACTTTGATGGCTGTTCTAAGCTGAGTGTTTCCTTCGATGGCTTTTTCGAGATTCTCAATCGAAGCTCGGTCCGCAGACACTACCGTCAGCCCGGTGCGGTTGGGAATGAGTTTAACTTGTTTCACTCCGATTCCGGATGGATCGTTGCCAAAAGTTGATTTGAGCAGGGTAATAGTTTCGGGGCCAGGATGAGCAGATGGAAGAAGAGGCCTAATGTGCAAAAGGTGGTTTGGGTCAGTTGCAAGAGGCCTAACTTCTTTGTCTGGGTGGTGCTGCACAGGCTGAAGGGGAGGATAGAGTGACGGTTCGGGGACGCGTGCATTGCACGCAGAGTCCCTGGGATTACCCAGAGCATTCGCGAAGGACTGCCGCGGGACAGGTGGCGGATTATGTGGGATGACTTCTTCATGGCGGCACTCAGCTAACTGCGATCGTAGCTCGTCGATCGTGCCTTCGGCGCGGGATAACTTCGTACGTAGGGATATGAACATTGTCTGCAAGTCGAAGAAGATGTCCATAATCCTTTCGCGCACTGGGTGCAATACTTTGTTTCTTCCATCACTGCGAAGATTTAGGAGCTGCTTCCCTTTGTAGCAGAGGAGGGAGGTATCTTCTTCTCTTTCGACTGGCGATCCCTCAAAAGGGTGCGTCGGACGCGCCACTGGGCTGGAAGCACGGACACTGTCACTGTGAGCGTGATCCCGCGGGTGATTGTACCCCTCTGCATGATGATGACTACCTTGGGGATTGCCAGCTAGTAACGGCTCTTGATCTTGAATCTCCCGTTGAACATCTCCGTTCGGACCATTAGCGCCGTCTGCAAGTGATCCACGAGATGTTTGGCGAAGCGCGGCGGGTGGTTGACCTTCCATTGCGTCCCTGAAGCGAGATCGCGTCGGGCGCTTCAATGCAGGTTTCCCTGCGTCCTATACACGATGGCTTGCAACCCACACTAAGCCTAACCGGCTAACCGGGCTCCTACAGTCAAACCCATTGCCTTGAGAAAAACGTGCAGGCTCACCGGCACCGCGGGAGACGCTCAGACGAAGGAACGTGCCGCTGAATAATCACCTCGAGGTTCGTGGACTGGAAAATCACGTTGCGAACACAGAGCAGAAAAAATCGTGGCTTCGTCTTCCTGTGCGTCGGAAAAATTTTAAGTGCGAATGCACTTCTTAAGCGAGCCTGAAGCGTCCGCCGCCGTCCGCATAGCAACAGCTGCGGGTGCGCGCGCTCCTCGTCTTCCTTGGCAACGGGGGGAGATAGGCGCGCGCTGCCTGGCCGCTGACATGGCACATACCCACGTGGGGGATTGGCCAGGAATCTCCTCGTCTTCCTTGGCAACGGGGGGAGATGGGCGCGCGCTGCCTGGCCGCTCACATGACACATACCCACGTGGGGGATTGGCCAGGAATCGGGCGTGAGAAGGGCTAATGCACCCGCTTAAAGGAGTACTGACACGAAATTTCAAAGCTGAGATCCGCTCTAGCAATCAAGTACAACGACAACACAAATAGGTGTCTGTGAATAAATGCATCTTTCTTTCTTTGTAGTTGTGTGTGTGTGTGTGATTTCTCTTTCGCGAACATTACCGAACCGCGCAAATTCAACTCGTGCATTCGCACTTTCACATTCTTCCCCTCGGGGAAATGCGGGGAATTTTTTCCTGCAATTCGCCGGAGCGGCGTCTCGAACGCAGGAGTGTCGCCCACGGCCGGGCTAGAGCAGCCGACGACGTCGCCGCTGTAGCCCGGCCGTGAGTCGGAAGGGAGAGAAAACGGAGCTCCGCGTCTTTCAAAGGGTGAGACACCGGTACGTAGCCATCTTGATGTCCTAGCTTGGGGCTGCACCATCGCGCGACACAAGCGCGGACATCGAAACAATTAGGCATGTGAACTTAATGGACTCAACCCTTTACACCGATTCAACCTATTTAGCAGTAAGCCTGAGAATTGCGAGAAAGGTGAGGCAAACTTTAGAATCGCTATTTATCAGAACCAGTTGCTCCTTGCGCCTTTTGTAATACCTCTTAAAACACAACAGAATTGGTATTCACCACCTTAGAAAAAGGAGTACCATTAGTTGTAAGCAGTGCGCGAAAGGTAGCGTTTCTCTAGCGGTCCGTATGTAATCTCTACATTTTGTTTTCCCGCTCTGCAAACCAATCCTTAACGTATCTTTGCCGTACGACCACTTATTTCCGACCCAGGAGGTGCTGCCAAACAAGTTAATCAAGCCGTGCGAAGTACGCCAGAACAGGCCAAAAGCAACTCTCACTAAAGTAGAGAACACATCCGGGCATCCCATGGAGGAAAGAATACTCAGGAGAGGCCCCTAGCATACCAATGCATTGCGACAGCGTGTTTCCGTCTCCAAAACACTCTGCCGTAAAAACTTCCGGTGACGTCACACAAAAATGAAAAACAAAAAAACAAATACGCAGAAGCCGTCTATGCATTAAGTAGTAATAAGGATAATCATAAAAAGTAAAAATATTGCTGCGCGTGTAAGCATTTGCATCGAAACGTTTCACGCATTAACGAAAGTGGGGCGGATGCGCCACGAGCGCCTACTAGTGGTAGAAAGCACCCGTAAAAAAAAAAACAATGGCGTCTTCTGGTGTGTGCGATTTGTCCACGAAGTTTGTGTAGGAACTGCTACGAATGTAGGGCATCATAAGGCTCTAAAGTCGTCTGCACCGTGTGTGTCTTGCCAAGTCGTCGTTTGTACGTGAGGAAATCGTGGTGGGCTGTTTTTACTCGTAGCGTCGTTACCTATCTCCTGCCGAGAACGTCCTGGCTTTATTTGTTGCTGGTGTGTTGTGTGTCTGTGTAGAATCTCCCTGATGGAATTTGAGTGGCTTTGTTCTACGACAGCAGTGGTGACAAGCTACAAGGGTTCTTTTTCTGGCTGTGAACATAGGCTCACCCGACGTTAAACGTGAGGCCTACGTAGCTGGTGTTACAACTCACATTCTAGTTCACTCTACTGACAACGGAAGGTATCCTTTACGGAGTGGTTTCGCAGGTTGGTCTGGGCGGCAGTACAATTCGAGCAACGATGCGTTTTTATCCTGTACACAATCGTCTGAGACTGCGTATCTTACAAACAAAGCAGTATGAAGGAGCGCGAATATTGTTCAAGTAATCAAATGCGCTGGCGTTATATAGAGTTTCATGACTGCTATGGACTATGGTTGTTCGTAAGCATAAGTAGTTATGTTGGCTGTACAGATACACTGCACTGCACATCGTGTGTGTGTGTGTGTGTGTGCGTGTGTGCGCGTACGCATTTTACAGAGGTGGTGCCACATGTTGGCATCTACGGGTAATATGGCGGCACCTGGTGCTTCTGCGGGCCACTACATCTTTCCGTCCCAGGGAACAAACAATCATTAGACTAGACAGTCCTGTCTGCACAAATCACCAACACGGTCACCGTTTGTGTGCAGAAATCACCAATACAGTCCCTGTCTGTATGAGCCCTGACAGCTGTCGAATCACTGCACGTAATCTTGGAAGTGCACTGGAGGTCTGCGATTTCTCCTGGGCCGGTCAGGTGGTGGCCCTGGCATTGAGTCCGTTCCCCTCTACCGGTACTTTGCACTCCTCAGTGCCAGAGCCTGGAGCCAGACTTTGTGGCTGCGAACCTTGCGGCTGTGGTGGGCTCGGTGGCACATGTGATGGTACAGCGCGTGAAGACTCAAATTGATCTGCGGATGAACTCGCAGATTGTGTTTGTGGCGGACCCCCAGGTGCAGTGATCCAAGTCTTCGATAGGGCAGCTCTACTTTGGTAGTCCGTCAACGGGGGCATGTTGTACGTGCAAGAGTTGTCCTTAGTTTCTTGCCCTGGTGATGCCTCTTTTGGTACCGCTGATAGCTGTGAAGCGCTCCAAGTTCGACCGTCTTCCAGATAGAAGGACCAGCGGGCAATTTTTTTTAGGATTTTTAATAGTGGTCCATAACTTGAAGCCAGGAACTGGTTTCTTCACTCGTATGTAGGTGCCAACTTGGAACTTGGGGACTCTTGCAGCTCGCTGTTGTTCAGTGTATGCCTTACTTTTTCGTTCACACTCTGCGACTCTTTTTCCGCGTCATCTCCCGTGAAGGATTTGTGCTGAAGTCAGCTGTCAGCTGACCAATGACGTCCAAAGAAGTTCTTATGTGTCGGCCATGTAGAAGAACGGCCGGGGAGAGACCGGTGGTGCTGCGAGGGGTGGCTCTGTATAGTCCCAACTACTCAGTCAGAGTTTCCTTCACTGGACGCTGCTCCAGCAGAGCCAGTTGAATGTGTGACTTCAGTACACGATCAAATCTCAACGAGACCACTTGCCTGTGGGTTGTACACGGCAGAAAAGATGTGGTTGATTCCACGGTCTTCAAGGAAGGACTCAAATTCCCTTGATGTAAAGTCGACCGTGAACAGACACTATTTCAGTAGGTAACCCTCACGTACGTAGAGTGCTAGATGCAACTTCGTCACCAAGTGAGGGGTAATGTTAGTGCAAAAAGCCACTTCTGGCCATTTTGAAAAATAATCAACTACTGAAATGGCAAATCGGTAGTCTCCAGGTGCACGCTGAAAAGGAGCAACAACGTCAATAGCTAGCTTGTCCCAAGGTTTGTCAGGAAGAGGAATTGGCTGAAGTGGTGTGGGTGAGATCTTGGCATTTTTTTCCGTGTGCTGACAAATGGAACTGCGGATAGCTGTTTCATCATGTTTGCCTAACCCTGGCCATCATACTTTTCTCGTAGGCGGTTTTTGGTTTTCACGATACGAGGGTGGGATTTGTGAGCCAGCTGGACAAAAGTCGCTGTGAGCTTGACAGGAACTACGATGCGCTTAGTACGGAAGAGCATGCCATCAACTGCTGTCAACTCCTTTCGGACTTCATAGTATGGAGTCAGCTTAGGTGCCCGATTCTTGCGGGACGGCGACGATGTCTGCACGTAACGGGAAACTTCTCGGAGAGTGTTATCCTCCACTGTAGCTTGTCTCAGTTCATCTTGATGTACAGACGTCACCAGAGACACTATTTCTTCAGACTTGCGTGGTTTCGTGGTGGGCGGTGACAACTTGTTTGAGTGCTGTGGATGCATTTTGGGGCCTTGTGTCAACGTTTTACTTGGTTTGTGTCAATGTTTCGCCATAGTAAGGCAGTGTAATTCCGTGCCCACAATCTGGAGACCAAAAGCTTGTACGGCATCAATACCCAGAAGTGATGTTCCACCTTGGGTAATGTGGAAGGTCACTACAGGTGTTTCCGATTTGTGCACAGTGAGGGCAGGGAACTGTCCACACACAGGAATTTTTCAACGTGAAAAATCCAGTAATGTTGGTTGCGATTTCTTCAGCTCAACTTGGTCTCTGAATAGGTTTTGAAAGCTTTGTTCTCTCATTATCGATACAGCTGAGCCAGTATCCACTAAAAATTTTATGATGCGCCGGGGTGATGCCAGAGAAACAGGTTGAACCCCACATCAAAGTATACACCCGTACGCTTAATTATCAGTGTGAACAGTAAGAATGTTCATGACACTCTCAGCGTCTTCCTCTGGAACAATTCGGCGGCCGGCCTCTTTCACGCCCGCGACGCAAACTTCGACAATACTGTTGAAAGTGACCTCGAGGTGGCCACACGTGAAGCAGGTTCAACCGCGGGCTACGGAGGTAGACAGTTGTCAGTTTTGTGCGCCGCTATTTCCACACGCGGCTGTGTTTCCGGAGTACGGGATGACAGCCACTACATAGGACACTACAGTAGTATTCTTTACAAGTTATGAAAAAGGAACCAAACACATTGCTGGATTTCGACCCCGTCATTGCAGAAATCTGAAAGTATGTGGCCCCGCGGCATTACTTCACGTGTTTTTGATAAATTGATTTTAAAAATCCACATACACGCAATGTTTTATTATGCCTGCTACGCTGCTGGTTCGTTGTTCCCGTTGATAATGAAGGTGGAATCAAAGGGGCCGACTAAGGGTGTACTGATCTCAAATTGCCGTTATTTTGTTGGCAGTGTTGGATTCTGTCTGAAGTGTCGTCAGCTAATAAAGTTATTTTGGAATTGTGCAATGCATTTCTGAGGAATGAACCCAGCAATTTATCTTTCCTTTATTTTTCTTCAGAGTTTGTAGAATGACCTTCGTGAGCAATAAAAATGTGATTTTGAAATTGTGCGTCATAGTGATGGCTGGAGTTTCATGATTACATTTTGGTGCTTGTGCAGTTTAACAGTAGAGTATAAATTTTTCCAAAAGAGTTTACAAAGTGTATTGGCAAACAGTCAGGTGTCCAGCGTCCCCTTACAACGATAGAGCTATTATTCTACCAAGTGGGACAATTTTCTCAGAGACTTCCCATAAATCTAAAGTTTGTTTAGATTCAACACCTCTTGCATACACTTGGAAGTTATTGTTCTAGGAACTATGACGAGTTGGAGGGGCTTCAGAGTGCTGTGTCACTGATTTTCAAGCATGCACCGTTGCATCTGATTATGCAGCTGCGGTAAGAATAGAAAATGATGCGGCATATCAGGATAGTTCATGTAATGATGATGAAATAAACGTATTGTATTGTACCTTAGCGCTTCATGTTGCTGCGTTTCAAGAATATTCTGGCTGTACAGCTGCAGTAAGAATAGGAACCAGTTGCCCAGCAGGTTGCAATGGTTTGATGTCAGTCCTTCGAGGTGCTAATGATGCTCCTTTGCAGAGGTGGGCTGTTGCTTCTGACTAGAAGGCTACGGAAAGAATTGCACACTTATGTAGTACGCTGGAATGGATTCGTGTGAGGCCCTCGGGCTGTAAAGTCACTGCTTCTCAAGCACACCTCTTGTTTACAGCCATGAAGCCACGGTGAGAGAACATGCCAGGCCTTGAGATTGTGAAGTTGGTGCTTCTCATGAACACAAAACAGTGTAATGTTTGTATAGGACCCACACCTCCGCCATCACCTTTGCCAGCTCTCCCAGTATTGGCGTTTTCAATGTGCGTGCACAGCCTGGACAGCTTTCATGGTGTGCAAAACACTACTCGAACACTGCGCCATGAAATATTTTTCTTTATGTTGTGCGACGGCTTATGAAGATACGGCATCACTTTCACCTTGTTTTCATCGGACCTCTGCACTTTCGTTTTGCCTTTTAAACTTGATACGGAGGCAGTCTGCAACCGCCTTAAGCACTGGTGTCAGAAAACCCTCTGCAGAAAACCCTATGAGTCTGGCGGTCAGTGTGTTCCTGGATTGCGTGGACACGACTTTTCTGCAGCGCACTGCAGAAACGTAATGTGGCTATGCCTCATCAGCGATGGCTCAGAGCTACTGCACTCGCCTCATATGGGGGAAGTACTGGGTTCGAATCTGCGCACCGCCGGGCACCCACTGGTTTCTTTAATGGGTACAGGTATCCCTGGTCGAGTGCGGACCTTTGAAAGGATAACTCACGCCTGGAAAGCTGCCTTTACCCTTGCGAGGGGCTTCCGACCTTTGTCAATCTGGTGGGGCCCCGGCCTTCTACAACACCGCATTGCCGAAGGGAGGAAGAGTCTGGCGGCATGTCCTACCACAGGCGGTTACTGAGTAGACTGTGCAGCGTAGCTGTGGAAGTCACCATGTGCATTCGTGTGCCTTGGTGGTGCCGGGCACCTATTGAGAAAATAGGTACAAGCCTGGTGCTCGGCCCTTGTTACCACTAGAAGATGCTCCTGGCGCGTGTGACTACACTTGAAAAGTTGACCCAGCTTGTACAGGAAATCACCTTTATGCAATGAGGTGTCTCAAAAGTGCAATTTTTTTTTTGGTTTGTATCCCCACACGATTGATCAAATCAATATAAGAAAAAGGGACTGCTAGCACACATCTTCACCTCAAAAATTGCAATTAATGGGACAAAAATCTACGCAAATTGTAGCGAAAACTGGAAAGCGGCAATGAAGTACATAAGTAGTTTACTGAAACACTGGCAGAATAAGTCAAAAAAGTTTTGTCAATGGCACCTGCATGGTTTCGGTGACACAGGTTTTGGGAATTACATTCTGAGATGTAGGCTATAATTATTATTTTAAGCACCTGCAATGCAGCCTACTAGGGAATGGTGCTATGAGATGCCCCATACCTTACACTGTACCAACAAAGTCACGTGACTCTGGTCTCTGAACCAGTGTTAGATGGTACGGACAATAAACAAAACCGTTCGCAAATGACAGTCAACATGTTTAGTTTAATTTTAACGTTCTCTTTATCTACTTTTGCTGCTAACCTTCCAATTTTGACACATACGCGTTCTGCGGAAATAGAAATTTCGAGAAATGTGAGCACGGCCCCTGCAAAAATGGTCCCAACTCAGATGCTGCAGTATTATTCCAATATTATCCCTGCGATTATATCATCGTTTGTTAGCTGGCTGAGAAAGAAATCGTGCAATGTACTTTCCGCCCTTGCATTTCAGACATACAATACCCAGAACTACAACTTTTTGGGAGGCTGTGTTTTTGTTCGTGAACTTGACTAAAAATTGTTACTACAGGTGCAGGATGCGCTCTTAATCAAGCGTAGATAAGGTGACGGGGATTTCGAGAAAGCCCTTGCTTATATCGTTCCGTCCAGGCGGAACGCCAAACAGCGTTCCCGGCTCACAACTCGCAGTGAAGGCAGTCTGTGTGCATTTTTACCATACCGCTACCGCTCACTGTTAATTAGTAAATACCCTTAATAATTACATCGATAATTACAGCTTCGGCGACAGGCCTCGGGGCAAGCCACCGCACTGAAATGGTCCATGTGAAAAGCTTGGCATACTGCTGAAAAACAATGCGATCAAAACCATCACAACCATTGTCACTCGAGAATGTAAACACAAGCAGCGCGCCATCGCCTCCTGTACGATGATCGCGCTCGCCCGCTGTTTATTATTATTATTTTTTGATAACTGCTGCTACCACTAGTAGGCGCTCGTGGCGTATCCGCCCCACTTTCGTTAATGCGTTAAACGTTTCGATGCAAATGCTTACACGCGCAGCAATATTTTTACTTTTTATGATTATCCTTATTACTACTTAATGCATAGACGGCTTCTGCGTATTTGTTTTTTGTTTTTATTTTTGTGTTACGTCACCGGAAGTTTTAGCGGTACAGCGTTTTGGAGACGGAAACACGCATTGCAAAAAGTGTGGAGGAAGTCACGTGATTTCTCTTGAGCCCATAGACAATGTTGCTTACTTGTTTACAACAGCGGCGGCCAAATTTGGGCGAATAGAACGGACAAATTTTTAAGGCGCTTGGTATGTGGCTGCCTCGCTACGCTTGCAAACCGGCGCAGTCGCTACGACAAACGTTTTTAGATTAGGCCAGTTTGAAAACTCCGCCGTTGGAGGCGGCCTTAACTCATACCCAGGCCGCAGCGGCGCTTACGTCGCGTCGAGATCGGCGGAGCGAGCCGCTGCCGCCGCCGGCGTCCTGCCGGGAAAATCCCTTTCGCTCAGCGATGGCGAGCTCATTTGCTCACTTTGTGTTGCTTCGTGGTGGAGTGAAGTGAAATTTATCGCTGCTGTGACGTAGCGCGCAAAGACCGCAGTGCTCTACGACCCCAAACAATGCTCCCGTCGTCAGCGTTCTCTACCCCGCCAGCCTGTTGCTATGACGACGACAAACGCTACTTTGCCAGGCTTAATAGCTGAAAAATCGTCATTCTATCTCAAAAACGAAGGCCGTTTCTCGATTGAAACTTTGGGTGAGGGTTAGAATGGGCAAATTGAAGGCGAAATCAACAGCTTAGAACATGACATCGCACCGAGGAATTAGCGACGAAGCTCTTTTCGCTTCGAAGCGGGAGGACAGGGCGACGCCATGTTAGTCAAATCAAACCGGAGGCAGCAAAGGATGATGGGATAGAGTGCTGGGCTCAGTGGGCTCAAGTCATGGCGGGACTCGGCTTCACAAATGTGACGTCAGGGCCTCCCCTAACCTTTTCTTTCCTCCATGGGGCCTCCCATGCGACCACCGGTGCGAGAGAGAGAGATGGAACTTTATTCAAGCATCCGGCGTGCAAAGGACACGATTCCCGGCCACGCAGGGCTCGGTCGCGTCCCCTCTATCTAATCACCTTAAGTCGCAAAAGTCCTAGGGCGTCGGGCTTAGACCCCGAGGCGGTTGGTCTCGGCGTCCGCTCGAGCTACTCGGAGCGGGGGTCGCCACCGTCGGGGGCCGCCACCGTCGGCCCCCGACCCCCACCTCCCGCATGGGAGGACGGAGTGCCGGGAGGGACGGGCGGGCGCGGGGCCCCCTTTCGCCTTTGCAGAGCCAGAGCCGCCTCGAGCCGCTGGATGGCCCTCCTCTGTTGTTGGGGCTCCGCAGAGCCCACGCATTCACGCACGTCCGGTGGGTACGGGTCCTGTGGGTCCTGTCCATCCCCCCCCCCCCACCGTCGCGCACTGCACAGTCACAGCCCCACATGATATGGGTCAGGGTCGCAGTTTCGCGTTCACACACACTGCACCGAGCACTCTCGTAGAGGTCCGGACACACGTGCCGCGCGAGGGCCGGCGTCAGCACAGTCTCTGTCTGTAATTGCCTGAGCTTCACCGCCTCCGCCCGAGACAGGTCCCGGTGCGGGAGCGGAAAAGCACGCCTCTGGTCCCGATGCTAACGAAGCACCCCGCCGTAGTCGGTGAGGGGCTCCGCTTCTTCGTCGTCGTCGATGTCAGTTGTTTCACCGCAGTCCTCGAGGGATGACGACAGCGGACGGGCTGTCGCGACCCGGCACGTGGCGAGACCACGGGCCGCAGCGTCCGCCTCCTCGTTGCGGTTGCGTAGTCCGGGTGCCAGCTCCCGGCCCGCGTGGGCCGGGAACCACTTGATGATCGTAGTCTTCGTGACCCCCTGCGCTGCCGCCCCCGTCGTCCGCCAGGACTCCAGGAGCCGCGCAGTGCCACCACACACCACGCCGCGAGCAAAGTTGCGGATGGCCGTCTTTGAGTCACTGAGCACCGTGCGCACACCCGGCAGGCCCAGGGCCAAGGCGATCGCCGCCTCCTCCGCCTGGCTCGCCGACCGGGCGCACACGCTGCCCGCCGTCAGTAGTTCACCGGTGGAGGGGTTCAGTAGTTCACCGCGGCCACCGCCACGAACGTGCAGGGTCGCCCACGGCACTTGGCCGCGTCCACAAACACCGCACCGTCGTCCTCATTGTACCAGTGAGCCAGCGCGCGGGCGCGCGCGGCCCGTCTGCCGGCGTCCCTCTCCGGGTCCACGTTCCTCGGGAGCGGGTACACGATCAAACTTCTGGCGATATTGTCACGAAGGGGGACGAGCTCGTCCGCCTCCGAAACGCCACCGGCAGCCGATGACGCCGTGGGCCCTCCGCAGCCACCCGTGTCAGGAGGCTGCAGGCGAGCTCGTGCCAGGTTACGGCGTCCCACTGCAGTGCTGCCCAGGCGCGCCAGTTCCGATGCTCGTTGCGCCTCGCTAATCTCCGACAGGGTGTTGTGCACCCCCAGAGACAGCAAGGCCGACGTCTTCGTGCCGTTCAGGAGCCCCAAGGCCCCCGTGTAGGCCTTGCGGATGGCCGCGTCGATGCGCTGCCGCTCCCCCTCGGTCCAGCGGTGAAAGGCCCCCGCGTACGCCGCGTGGCTGACCACGAAGGCCTGCAGCAGCCGCAGGAGACTCGCCTCTCACATGCCTCGCGAGCGGGAAGACACCCGCTTCACCAGGCGCGTCGCGATGCCCATCTTCGTCACGATGTGCTTGACCGCCGTGCCGTTGGTCCGGTGCGCGTCCACGAACATGCCCAGGACCCGAAGGCCCGAGACGTGCGGGATTGGCGCCCCGTCGCCGGCACGAACCACGATGGTGCGTTCCGCCTCCTCGGCGGCCCGCTTCCTCCACCGACCGGGCGGGGGCAGGATCAGGAGCTGCGACTTCTGCGGCGAACACCGAAGGCCCGTGCCCGAGAGCGCGGCCTCCACGGCGTCCACCGCCGACTGCAGCCCGGCCTCGACGTCGCCGTCGCTGCCGCCCGTTGCCCAGATAGTCACGTCGTCCGCGTAGATGCAGTACTTGATGGCCGGCCCGAGCTCCTCCAGTCGCCGCGCCACCTCGATCATGACGAGATTGAAGAGGAGCGGCGAGATCACCGAGCTTTGCGGGGTCCCCACGCTGCCCAGCTCGCGCTCCTCCAGCTTCGCTCCGCCGACCTCCAGCCGCGCCGTGCGGCGGGACAGGAACGAACGGATGTACTCGTAGGAACGGCGCCCCAGACCGAGGCGCGACGCCTGAGCCAGGATCGCAGAGTGCCGCACCTTGTCGAAGGCGCTCTGCAGGTCCAGGCCCAGAATCGCACGATTGTCCTTCTTCGGGAGTCCTCCGGGGGGCTCCAGGACCTCCCGCTGTAGCAGTAACATGGCGTCCTGTGTGCCAAGCTTCGCGCGGAAGCCCAGCATCGCGTCCTGGTACAACTCCTCTTGCTCCAGGTAGCTCTGCCACCGGGTGTTCAGGACGTGCTCCAACACCTTGCCCACGCACGACGTGAGCGAGATGGGGCGCAGGTTCTCGATGCCCGGCGGCTTGTTCGGCTTCGGTAGCAGGATGGTCGTGGCCGTCTTCCACTGGCGCGGGAGGCGGCCGCTGCGCCAGCACTCCTTAAAGTACCGGGTCAGCGAGGAGATGGCCGCATCACTCAGGTTCCGCAGCGCCTTGTTGGTCGCCCTGTCGGGGCCGGCGGCCGATCGACAGTTCAGGGACTGCGTCGCCTGCCTCACTTCCCACTCCTCGATGTCTCGGTCGAGGGCGGGGTTCGGCGGGCCCGCGTATTCCGGGTGGTCTTCGTGCGGGGTCGAAGGGAGGTAGCGCTCGTTCAGGCGCTTGTGCATCTCTTCTTCGCCCAGCTGCTTGGTCGCCGTGTGTAAGATCTGCGCCATGCGGTTGCGCTGATATTCCTTGCTCTTACTCTCGTCCATTAAGTGGCGCAACAGCTTCCACGTGCCTCCGCGGTGGAGCTGTCCGTCGGCCTCGCTGCACAGCGTGAACCACTGCTGCGCGCTCAGTTGACGGCTGTAACGCTCGATCTCGCGACCGAGAGCCGCCACCCGCTTGCGCAGCGTGCGGTTGTGGCGCCGGAGCTTCCAGCGGCGCTGCAGCGAACGCCTGGCCTCCAGCAGGTGCGCGAGGCAAGGGTCCTTGCTCTCCGTGTCGTTCGACGTCTCGATCTCGGTCGTCGCGCCCTCAGTCACGGCCACCAAGTCAGCTGTCCACTTCTCCATGTCTTCGACTTCGCCCAGCTCCGCGTCCCGGAACTTGTGCCAGTCGGTCAGTCGATGCTTGATGTTCGTGCCGGCGCCGCCGCCGTAGCCACTGCCCTCGCGGGGATGGCTCAGCGGCACCGTCACCTCCACGATGTAGTGGTCGCTGTCCAGGTTGTGGCCCGTGTTCCGCCACCGCGCCACGCCGCCGTCAGGCAGGAGCGCGAAGGCGAGGTCCGGGTTGGTGTCCCGAGCAGTCAACGTCCATATGCGCGTCGGGTGCGCCGGGTTCGTCAGTAGCGTGAAGTCGGCCTCGCTCGCGTCGTCCAGCAGGCATTTGCCCTTGGCCGTCGTGCGCGTGTAGCCCAACTCCATGTGCTGCGCGTTGAAGTCGCCGCAGACGATCGCCGCGGCGTCTCCTCCTCCCACTCCGTCTCTCCCGGACTGGTGGACCGCGTGTCTGATCTTGTGCAGCAGCGTCTTGAACTTCTGCTTGCCGTGCTGCGGGTTGCTGTAGACGTTCGCGACGAAGACCGTGGTCGTCGTCGTCTTCATCCCTTTAGCGTTCTTGTCTCGACCTCTGCTCTTCCTGCCAGCTAGCACCAGCTCGGTGACGCAGAGCTAGATGGCGGTGTCCTTGTTGCCCAGGAACTTCTCGTGCTTGATACAGGCGATGCCCTTGCGGACGAACGTACACACGCCCTGCGCCGCCCCCTTCCCGCATGCGCGGGCGCTCGGGGGGCTGGCGTGCGCACGGTAGCCGGGCAAAGTCATCACCTTCAGGTCTTCGGCGTGCGTTTCCTGCACCGCTATCACGTCGGGAAGCTCCGACGGATCCAGCGAGCGCAGGTGCTGCTGCAGTACTGCCTTCCGACACCGAAACCCGTTGGCGTTCCAGTGCCAGACGCGTAGCACTCCTTCTTCTCCGCGGCGACCCCCCATTATGGCGATGGCAGTGGAGACTCGGATGCGTTGTAGTAACGTTGAACAGCGGTGTCGACGAGCGCCTGCAACCTCTCGGGGCTAATTTGCTGTTGGATCTGCTTTTTGAATTGCTGGAACTGCTGTTGCATCTGCAGTTGCAGCTGTTGTTGCTGTTGCTGCATGACTTGGGTGATCTTGTTGAGGAGACGGCGCTCGAGGTTCTCGAGATTCTTCCCCCAGTAGTTTGTGATGTTGGTCAGTTGAGGATGCGGTTGTTCAGGCCCGCGTAGCCCAGGGGCTGTTTCGCGGCCGCGGCATCGACCGCAGTCTTCGCCACCGCTGCCGACGACGTCGACGTCCTGGCAGCGGCGTCCCCGCCGTCGCCGTCCTCGCCGTCGTCGTCGCTTGCGCTGAACACCTCCTCGTCGTCTTCTTCTTGGTCTTCTACCTTCCTCCTGTCCTCCCGCTCCGTCTCCTTCTTCTTGGAAGACGATACGGTTGCGGTGAATTGGAAGGCCCTTGACGTGGTCGGTTACGGTGACGGTGCACCCGATGTAGAATCCGTCGTTACAACCGCCATCGCCGGCTTCTTCTGCTGTTGTTGTACCGCCGCAGTCGTTGCGACGGCTGGGCCCGGGCTCTTGCCCGCCTTGAGTTGCGTGATGGTGTTGCGCTGCTGATTGATCGTCAGCTGCATCGTGTTTATCTTCGCTTGTTGGCGCTGCATGGCTGCGCGCATTTCTTTCATGGCTTCCCGCATCTCCTCCATGGCTGCTCTGTGGTCTTCGCCGCTGCTGCTGCCGCCGCCGCCGCCGCCGCTTTTATTGCCAGCGCGGTGCGACGTCGAGCCGGAACTGCTGGCGCCTCTTCCCCTCGACGCGGACCTCTCTCTTTCCCATTGTTCTGCTCTCGTCGCAGCTGCAGCCGCACCGCCGGAGCTCTCCTTCCCCGCTCCCTGCTGCTGCCGCCGCCGCGATGTGGAGCGCTGCCGTGGCGGCGCTGCGGTCGCAGTCGTCGCCGCCGTCGCCGCCCCTCCGGTAGTGACGTCGGCCCACGTGGGGCCGCCATCTCCTGATGTCAGTTTGCGCCAATCGCGGCTCTGCGCCCTGCTCCCGTCCCTGTGGCGCCTCTCCAGTTTCTGGAACTCGTCCCTTCTAAAAAGTCTGACCTTCAGGGCCGGTTGCAAGGGCGCCGGCGCCATCTTGATGGTCGTTCGCTCTTCGGCCTGCTGTCGGGCCCACTGCCGTTTCTTGATCTGCAGCGGCGTCTTAAATTTGTTCTTGCAGCTGCCGGCGCCCGTAACGTGCGAGCCGCCGCACAGTGTGCATCTTGGTCGGCAATATTCGGCGTGGTCCGCGCCCGGATTTCTCCTGCCGCAGGCGAAACACACCCGGGCGTTGGGCGTAGGACACACGTCCTTTCTGTGCCCCACCTGTCCGCAGGTCTTACAGACTTCTCGGTGTTGGCGGTACAGGGTGCATTTGGTTATAAAGCCGCCGTACTTGACGTAATGCGGCACCTTTTGGCCTTCAAACAGAATCACCACCGAGGTGGACCCACCCAGGCGGTGCGCGGCCATGGCCGTGGGGTTGTGAGCATTGACCACGCGGCGCCGGATGGCTTCCTCCGATTACTCGTGGCCTACGCCGCGTATAACGCCGCGGGACGTGTTCTCGGGGGTGGCCCAGTACGCGTACGTTTCGTACATCACTTCCCCGACTGTGATCGCTCGGGTCGATCTGTACTTGTTAGCCCGCTTCTCACTGGGCGTACTGATGACGATAATATTTTGGGCGGCATTCGGGGACACAGAATCCTCGTCCGCCTCCTCTTCACCGACTCCCGCCGCGGCGAAGACGGCTCCCCGCAACGCAGTCATCGGTGTTTTAGCGATAACCAACCCGCCGCGCGGCCGGATGACCACGCGGATCTCGTCGCGAGACGCGAAGCTCGGCACGCGAGCCGCCCTCGCCATCTCGGCATTCACCTTAGCGGCGAACTGAGCCCGCGTGGGCTGCTGTCTTCCGACCGCGCGCGCGTTGCTATTAGAATTCGAAGCTGAGCCCGAGGTGCTCGGCTTACCTGGTTGCGAGGAGCCCTACTGCGACGGGGCTCCCGATGCCTTCAAATTCTTCTTTGCGCGGCGGGAAACCACTTGAGTCCACCCGGCACACAACACCACAGAGTCCTCCCCACCTTCCGCGTCGTCGGCGAGTGTCACGGCGGCGGCGGGAACGGAGTCGTCGTCGTCGACGCTGGCGGCACCCCCGGTAGCGGTCCGGCGAGAGGTAGGAGCAGTAATGGCGACCGTCTTCCTCGCCGCGTTGCCGGCGTCGTCGCGGCCGGTCGGGTCGCGGCGACACTTGCGAGTCGGATCCGTCGTCGTCGTGGCAGCGGGCGTAGTGTCCATTTCTTGGAACTCGTTGTCTTCGTTCTCCATGGCTCCGCGAAAATCTGCGGAGCCCGCCGGGGCGAGGCGCGAGGCCTCCCCGGTAGCGGCGGCGACCGTACACGTGGCCGCCGTGGCCGGAGTCGACAGGCAGCTGCGCGGAGGGAACGCTGGGTAATAGCGCCAACTGGCCCTAAATAGCTCCCTATCGCCGCGCCGTCTACACTGTGCTCCGGGAGTGAAAAGCGCCCTCCCTCACCCCATATGCGTTCGGTGTTTCGTGTCCCGCACACCACGAAGGAATCGTTGGCCGGTAGAGGTAGAAACTTTGCTTTAAAAAATGTCTTCGGTTTAAGAAACCTGCGAGGCTTGAATGTATCCTACATTCTATTTATTTAGAAGGAATGCGGTTAGTGTGATGAAAAGGTAATTAGAAGGTGAATGTTTGTTACTTCTTTTAAACAGAGCAGTCACCTTTCCAATATTAAAATAGGTGGGGAGGCAGCCTTCATGAATAGACTGTTCAAATATCTTCGTGTCGGTTTCCCTTAAAGGGATAGTGAAGTAAATTTGTCAATTTTTTTTGCGTTGGATATACTGGCTCAAATAAACACTTTTTATCGTTCATCCGATCGATCAAGCGGCATTAAATTTATAACATTTTAAACAAGGAAATACCACGTGACATCTGCGGCGGCCGCAGCAGCCAACGGCAGTGACGCTCTTCTGAAATGCGATGTGATTGAGCGATGTTAAAGATTGGAGTTGAAACCAGTTTCGGTTGCGGTTCTGTGAAACAACAGGCTTGGCATCCGGCATTATCGTTGGTTGGGCGTTCTCGATATACCAGGAATCGGCATATCGAGCTTTTGCCATGTTGTCGGCTCTAAAAGGCGCCCAATAAGCCTGCCAGCACGGCTTAGAATCGTAACAATCACCAGCCGAGACTTACGCTGTTGCTGAACGCCCTCTGCGTCATTGGAGACGCTCAAATGCGAGCCGCTTTGCCCCACCTTTGGAGTTTGCCTGGCTCCTGCCTGTGGCGCAAGAGGCGTGTTCGCCTTATTCTACACACGCCGAGAGTCAGCTTATTCGACACTGTGGACTCAACCAATCGGGGCTTATGTCAACGCCCCGCCAACGGGAACTCGCCATTGCCTCAGTGTCAGTCTGTACGCATTCCACGAACTCGCTCGTGGAGTAGTGAAGGTTGAAGCGCCAATTGGGAAATTCAGTACAGAAAACATTGTGTAAGGCAAAGAAAAATTCGTTAACTTCCATTCTAAGAAAAAGGATTACCTGCAAGGCTGGGCGCAGTCCAAGGACCGCATAAAAGAAAACACATTTATTTGTAATTACAGGTTTGACATACTTGCTAGCAAATTAGCTGAATAAAACTTGGAGGGACTCGTGCTTTGGTCTGACAGACAAACACGGAGCTGTCTGTTTCACGGCCGCGTCGCACGCATCTCACTGTTTGTGTAACACAGCAACCCAACCCACTCGACCACTCAGTGCACCCGACAGGTGGCGCTGGGCCTCCGGACGTCCTAGAGTTGCAGACATGGAGGAAAGAATACTCAGGAGAGGCCCCTCGCATCCCAATGCATTGCAAAAAGTGTAGAGGAAGTTACGTCATTTTTCTTGAGCCCATGGACAATGTTGCTTACTTGTTTACAACTGCGGCGACCAAATTTGGGCAAATAGAACAGACAAATTTTTAAGACGCTTGGTATGTGGCTGCCTCGCTACGCTTGCAAACCAGCGCAGTCGCTACGGAAAACGTTTTTAGATTACGCCACTTTAATAACTCCGCCGTCAGAGGCGGTCTTAACTCATACCCAGGCCGCAGCGGCGCTTACGTCGCGTCGAGATCGGCGGGTTATCGGCGGAGCGAGCCGCTCAGGGCTCGCAAGCTTGGACGTTCCCTGGTTTCCCTATAGGCGGCGTAAAAATCGACGCCCCACGTGACCAACCTACAGGGCACTTTTCGACCATCAAGTCCACCAGACGGCGCAAGCGAAAGGTTACTTTTGGTACAGAATACAAAACATTCATTCTGTGACTCAAAGAGCCAACACAGTTCGCTTACAATGTGTTGTTTAAAAATATTATTAACAAGTTCCGCATCAAACATCCGTTGAGCAAAAATGTACGCAACTTTTTACGAACAGCCGACTGGTGCACCACCTCGTTTCTGAATTCGCAACCACAAAGCCGGCAATTCAAATTGAAACCGCTGCAACGGCCCACCGTTTCTACGTGCGCGGAGCACTGGTTTCGTGACTGTTATTGCTGTTATGTGCTTTTGCGTCCATCAGTTGTTGAGAGGACTGGCAAAACACGGGAATTGAGTGCTTGTTGAGTGACAAATATGGGAAATTCCGTATCGGAAGACAGCTGTCGAGGCCAGAATATTTGATTCTTCCAACAGAAGGTGAGTGTTATGCACTCCGCTAGAAAGACGGTGCAAACGAAACCGTTGTCACCGTCAATACCTCATTCGTGCCCTTCGTTCGAAATCTAAGCGCAAGTCAACGAGTTGTTATGGAAAAAAAAATGTTGTCATGAAAGCGACGTACAATTGCAGCGGTGGAAATGAAATGATGGCCTGGCCTCTGTAAACTTGCGGATGTCAATAAACGATTTGTTCTCACTTGCTGCTCACTGTGGTCTGTGCCAGTCGAGGCCATCTGGTCACCTGGCGTAACATCACTTCACTAGCGCGGCGCAAGTAAACACGCGACCAGCGTGCCAGCCAGGAACCAGCAGGAGCAGCCACGGCCGGACTCGACGCCCCTTTCGCGCGCGGGAGGAGGAGAGTCGAGTCCGGCCGTGGAGCAGCGAGCCGGCGGCCACCGTGCGAGGGCAGCCATGTTATTAAGGAGCTCAAGCGGCCTGTGCAAAAAGCATCCGCCATGTTTACAAAGCCGTGTTTACAGCGCCATCAAGCGGGCGTACTGGGTAGTTCACGACGCCGCCACTACGCTTTTTCTGGCACTACAGGCAAAGCTAGACCTTTGCTTCTCTAAAATCCTCCCTGTTCTGTGAGCCGCTGCCGCCGCCGGCGAACTGCCGGGAAAATCACCTTCGCTCAGCGATGGCGAGAGCCACAGTTCGTTCTTTGCTCACTTTGTGTTTCTTCGTTGTGAAGTGAAGTGACATTTATCGCTGCTGTGACGTAGCGCGCAAAGACAGCAGTGCTGTACGACCCCAAACAATGCTCCCGTCGTCTGCGTTCGCCACCCCGCGAGCATGTTGCTATGACGACGACGAACGCTACTTTGCCAGGCTTAATAGCTGAAAAATCGTCCTTCCATCTCAAAAACGAAGGCCGTTTTTCGATTGCAACTTTGGGTGAGGGTTAGAATGGGCAAATTGAAGGCGAAATCAACAGCTTAGAACATGACATCGCACCGAGGAATTAGCGACGAAGCTCTTTTCGCTTCGAAGCGGGAGGGCAGGGCGACGCCATGTTAGTCAAATCAAACCGGAGGCAGCAAAGGATGATGGGATAGAGTGCTGGGCTCCGTGGGCTCAAGTCATGGCGGGACTCGGCTTCACAAATGTGACGTCGGGGCCTCTCCTAATCTTTTCTTTCCTCCATGGTTGCAGAGTTGCGCGTTCATCCGCCATCTTGAGTTCCAGGTTGTGCGGGAAAGCCACCCTTCTCGTATGTAGGCCGCCACGCCAGCGGCAGCGGCGAGGAGCAGCCACTCGGCTGCTTATCAGCTGAGCCGCCGCCGCTGCCGCCGCTTCCACAACCGCCGATGCCGAGTTGAGGAGAACTTACTGAATACGGGGTCCTGTGCGCAGCACTGAAAGCGGGCCTTCCTGTCGAACTGGAACCCGCGGCATGTGGCAATCAGACGTGCAACTCTTGCGCTAAGCGATATACAGGAACTCTCGGACGTCCAGGCTTAAGCCTCCTGCCAGCTCAGCGGACTGTTCAACGCCGGCAGCCGGTTATGTGAGCGTGCTTAGAAGTGAAGTATCCTTCAAGAAAATTCGCAACCGGGGGACCGCTGAGCTTCGCGAGGCGAAAACCATTTATTACCAAAATCTTCTTGATGAGGCTCAAAGTTCACGTCTAGACCGCGAGCAGATGATGTACTCGACATCATCTGCTAGTTCATATATAACCTTGCCCTGCAAACCGGATGCTTCCCAGTTAACATGAAATGAGCGAAAATGTCGGTTATATTCAAAGGAGGAGACAAGAATGATGCTGCCAACTACTGGCCTATATCGGTCATTCCAATCTTTTCAAAGGGTCTAGAAAAATGGTTTTGTCCTGCCTGAATGCTTTCTTTCTAAAACCCAAATTATTGTCTGAATGGCAGCGTGGCTTCGGGAAAGGCTGTTCGACCGAGCTCGCCCTCTTAGTACAAAAGGAATTAGTAATAAAAAACATTGAAGCTAGTAGACTAGCTCTCGGAATACTTGTTGACTACAGCAAAGCTTTTGATGCACTAAATCACAATATATTAGATGCAGAGCATCTGATTCACTCGCCTTGTCCCTCCGGCGTCGTCGTCAGCGTTTTCCGCCCCTCCCCCATTCTCCTCGCCGCGCCAGCTGCGCTCTCCGCCGCTCACCCCCTCTCCTCGCCGATAGCGAACACTCTCTCGCGAGGGGCATTGGATTGGATTGGATTGGATTGGATTAAAGTGGATTGTGTTGGCTGGTTTGCGTCATAGCCGCGGCAGACGCGCTGGGGCCGGTGCATGTGCAGTACTATCTCTTCTGCGGTTTCCTCTCCTTCGGGCGCGCTGCGCATATAACCGGTGTGCCGTTCTCCGGCGAAGCAACATCCACGCTTGGCTCAAACACCTAGAGTCCACGCCGCTTTACAAGTAGGCCAACGTTGTCATCGACTGGGACCGGCGTACGCGGTCCCCTCAACGTTATGCGCGCTATAAAACGCGGTCCCTTCGCCGCTCCGTCTATGCGTCGCATCTACACAGGGGTTCCCGCGAGGGGAGGTGAATATATTACTTCAGAAATTAAATCAGTACGGAATTCGTGGGCTGCCGCATTCACTTTGCAACCTTATATCAACGGACGTCAACAATGCGTGGTGATAAATGGGTATCAGTCGTCATTTCAACAAATACGGTGCGGTGTACCACAAGGAAGTGTTTTAGGTCCTTTTTTATTTAATGTATACGTGAATGACCTCATTTGTATCGATAACCGTTCACAGTTTGTCTTATATGCTGACGACACGAGCCTGTTCCTGTCCTCAGAAAACGTTACCGACTTGTTCTCTGCTGCAAATGCTGTTCTAGCTAAACTGGGATAGTGGTCCGAAGCAAACTGCTGAAAAATTAACACAAAAAAGTCAAAGCTATCTTGTTCCCACCAAAAAATAAACGTGTATCCGTTACGGAAGAGCTTTATCTAGGTAATTCTAAGATCGATCTTGTAGAGCAACACAAAGTTTTGGGGGTGGTGCTTTCACACCACATGAGCTGGGAGGCACGCATTCAAATGTTGACCACACAATTATCTTCTGTTGTGGATGTACTGTATCGGTGTCGGGACTCCCTACAGCTCAGTATCGAACTTCAAATTCACCACTGTATGTTTAGATCACGTTTAAGCTATTGCACGTTGGTTTGGGGCACTACAACAAAAAATAACATTACCACCCTATTGTTGTTAGAGATGCAGCGATGGCGTAGAGGTAGAACACCCACCTCGCGTGCAGAAGGACCGTGGTTCGAATCCCGGTGCCGGACAATTCCCACCAGATGAAAAAAGAAGTCCGCGAAATGATGGAATTGCGCAAAGCGGCTTGGGGTGTGGCATGACCCCGGCGACCATTGCCGGTAATGCACTCCCTCACCAGAGCCTGATTGGCCACCCTGGTGTAGTAACGGCCACAACCTCGCATGAATACGCCAATTAACCCTCGGCCCTCACTCCCCAGCGGCTGCGAAGCAACTGACCACGGCGGCGGTCAGACCTGTGACGCAGCAGAGGGTGCTAAGAATCCCTGGATCCGGACAGGCCGCCAATGGAATCTGAACCTGGCAACGTTTAACGCGCGAACCTTATCTAGCGAAGCAAGTCTTTAGGTGTTGTTCGAGGAATTAGAGGGCATTAAATGGGATGTAATAGGGCTTAGCGAGGTTAGGAGGGCAGGCGAAGCCTTTAAGGTGCTGAAAAATGGACACGTCCTATGTTACCGTGGTCTAGAGGACAGAAGAGAACTGGGAGTGGGATTTTTAGTCAATAAAGGCATAGCTGGCAACATAGACGAATACTATAGCATTACGAAAGGGCAGCAGGTCTTGTAATTCGGCTAAATAAGAGGTACAAGCTCAAGGTGGTGCAGGGCTACGCGCCCACATCCAGCCACGACGACCAAGTAGTGGAACGCCTCTATGAAGATGTGGAATCGGCAATGGCTAAAGTAAAAACACAGTATACCGTAGTTACGGGGGACTTCAATGCTAAAGTAGGCAAGAATCAGGCTGGAGACAAGGCAGTTGGGAACTATGGTCTGGGCTGTAGAAATAGCAGGGGGGACCTACTAGTTGAGCTTGCAGAACGGAATAACCTACGCATAATGAATACCTTCTTCTGTAAACGGGAGAGTCGGAAGTGGACCTGGAGGAGCCCGAATGGGGAGCACAAAAATGAAATAGACTCCATATTATGCGATAACCCTGGCGTCGTGCAGGATGTGGAAGTGCTCGGAAGGGTAAGGTGTAGTGACCACCGCATGGTAAGATCTCCAATTAGGCTAGATTTGAGGAGGGACCGCAACAAGCTAGTACGAAAGAAGCCGATAAATGAGCTAACAGTAAGACGTAAAGTAGAAGAATTCAGGATCGCGCTGCAGAACCGATATTCCTCCCTTAACGAGGAAGCCGCGCTTACGACACAGGAAGCCAGCGACAACCTTACACGCATTATCACGGAGTGTGCAGTAGAAGTCGGGGGCACTATGGCTAGACAGGATACTGATAAACCTTCACAGGAGACGAAAGATCTAATCAGGAAACGGCAAACCATGAGAATCTCTACCGCAGCTGACAGAATAGAACTAGCCGAGCTCTCGAAGTTAATCAATAAGCGTAAGACAGCTGACATACGGAAGTATAATATGGAGAGGATCGAATACGCTGTAAAGAACGGAGGTAGCCTGAAAGCAGTGAAGAGACGTCTTGGCGTGCGGAAAAATCAGATGTATGCACTTAAGGATAAGCAAGGCAATGTCATCACCAATAGGGATAAAATAGTCACAGTGGCCGAGGAGCTCTATAGAGATCTGTACAGTAGCCGGGACATACAGGATAATGCCGAACGAGACAGTAGTTCAGAGGAGATAGACATCCCACCAGTAACGACCGAAGAAGTAAGGAAGGCTTTAAAAGAAATGAAAGGGGGCAAAGCACCTGGTGAGGATCAGATAACAGCAGACCTCTTGAAGGATGGCGGAAACATTATACTTGAAAATCTGGCAAACCTGTATACGCAATGCCTAATGACCGCAATGGTACCGGAATCTTGGAAGAACGCGAACATCATCCTAATCCATAAGAAAGGCGACATGAAGGACTTGAAAAATTATAGGCCGATCAGCTTACTGTCAGTCGTCTACAAGGTATTTACCAAGGTAATCGCTAACCGAATCTCTGCAACCTTAGATTTCAGTCAACCTAAAGAACAAGCAGGGTTCCGTAAAAGTTATTCAACAATGGACCATATTCACACGATCAATCAGGTGATAGAAAAGTGCGCTGAGTATACTGAACCCCTATATACAGCCTTCATAGATTATGAGAAAGCATTTGACTCGGTCGAAACCCTAGCAGTCATTCAGGCATTACGGAACCTGGGGGTTGATGAGCATTATGTAAGAATACTAGAGGATGTCTACAATGAGTCTACAGCTACCATAATCCTCCATAGCGAGAGCAGTAAAATACCTATAAGGAAGGGTGTCAGACAAGGAGATACAATCTCTCCAATGTTATTCACAGCATGCTAACAAGAAGTATTCAGAACGTTAAATTGGGAACAGGTGGGAGTAAGGGTTAATGGAGAATACCTCAGTAACCTCAGATTTGCTGATGACGTTGCCTTGGTAAGTAACTCGGGGGACAAATTGCAAACATGCTTTCCGCACTGGGCGAACAGAGTATAACCGTGGGCCTGAAAATTAATATGCAGAAAACTAAAGTAATGATCAATAACCTCGGGACAGCACAGCAGTTTGAGATAGGTGGCGAGGCAGTGGAAGTGGTAAGCGAATATATTGTCACGAAGCCAAGGACGACGCAGTTGTCTTGCAGGAGAAACAAGTTTATTGGAGTGAACTTGTGCTCCCCTAACAACTCAAAAGAATACAGAGGCGGCGAAACAGCGGTCAACGAAGTGACTTGCGTCAGCGAGCGTCGACAGACCACGACTGGCATAGGCGATTACCCTTTCGCAGCCGCTTTGCTTTTGGACAAGGACGGCACCCAAGCCTATATCACTGGCGTACGTGTGCATTTCCGTTTCGGCATTTTCGTCGAAATGAGCGAGCACGGGCGGGCTTTGCAGGCGTTTTTGCAGCTCGCAGAATGCTTTTTCTTGGTCGTTTTCCCAGCTGAAAGGTGTGCTATCTTTCGCCAAGCGCGTGAGTGGCTCTGCAATGCGTGCGAAGTTTGCGACGAAGCGCCGGTAGTATGCGCACAGCCCGAGAAATCTTCGCACGCCTTTCTTGTCTTTCGGCCTTGGGAAGTTCGCAATGGCTGAAGTTTTTGCCGGGTCAGGTAGGACTCCCGCGGCGTTGACGACGTGGCCCAAGAACGTGAGTTCCCCGTATGCGAAACGGCACTTTTCAGGCTTTAGCGTCAACCCCGACGTACGAATGGCCTCGAGTACAGACTCCAACCTTGCAAGGTGTTCGTCGAACGTCCTACGTCGTCGAGGTATACCAGGCAGGTGTGCCACTTAAGGCCAGCTAGCACAGTGTCCATGACTCTTTGAAACGTCGCTGGTGCTGTGCACAGTCCAAACGGCATCACCTTGAACTCGTATAGGCCGTCTGGGGTTATAAATGCAGTCTTCTCTCGGTCTCTCTCGTCCACTTCAATTTGCCAGTAGCCGGTCTTCAGGTCCATCGATGAGAAGTACTTCGCGTGGCAGAGGTGGTCGAGGGCGTCGTCGATTCGGAGGAGGGGGTACACGTCCTTTTTCGTGATTTTGTTCAGTCGCCGGTAGTCAACGCAAAACCTTAATGTGCCGTCTTTTTTCTTTACGAGTACGACGGGCGTAGCCCAGGGGCTTTTCGATGGCTGTATAATGTCGTCGCTGAGCATGTCGTCGACTTGGGTCCGGATGGCTTCCCGTTCGTGTGAAGAGACGCGGTACGGTGACTGTCGGGTAGGTCGGGCTCCATCTTCGGTTATTATTCGGTGCTTCGCTAGAGGGGTCTGACGTAGTTTTGCGCTCGACGAAAAACATTCGCTATAGCGACGCAGCAAAGCGAATAATTTGTTCCGTTGTTCTTGCGGTAGCGCCGGATTCACGTCGAAGGGCTGCGGGAGCTTGAAGGTTTCTACGGGTGTGCGTTCAAAGTCGGCGACCGCGATCACGTCACTTGCCTGTTGCGTTTCTTCGAGGAATGCAATTGCCGCGCCCTTGTTTAAATGCTGGTACTCCTCGGTGAAATTAGTAACCAAAATGTGGGATTGGTGTTCCTTGAAGCGCGCAATGCCTCTTGCGACAGACACACCACGGTCGAGAAGCACCCTTTGATCAGTGTCTACGATAGCGTCGACGTCAGGAGCAGCATCTTCACAGTAGACTGCGACCATCAAGCTTGCGCGGGGTGGCAGGGTGACATGATCATCGGCAATCCTTACAGCAGCACGTCTTTCGGGGTTCGGTTCCGGCGTCATGGAATTTTGGGGGGAAAAAGTTATTGACTTAGCCTGCAGATCGATTATTGCACCGTTGTCTATCAAAAAGTCCATTCCAAGAATTACGTCGCGGGTGCAGTTAGGCAGAACGACGAACGCCGCAGGGTACGTTGTGCCGTCTATGGTGACGCGCGATGCGCACGTTCCACTTGGCGTCACCAGGTGGCCTCCTGCTGTGAGTATGTGCGGACCGTCCCATCTGGTCATAACTTTCTTCAGTTTAGACGCAAATGGTCCGCTCATTACCGAATATTCAGCTCCCGTGTCTACGAGGGCGACTACGTCAAAGCCGTCGATGGACACCTTGACGTCAGATGCAGTCTTCCTCGAGTTCCGTGTTCGTCGGGGCGTCGTATCTCTGCTTGTACGTGTTGACGGTCGGGTACTGTGCATCGTCGTTGTCGTCGTCGTCTCGGTCGGGTCGGGTACGCGTCGCGCCGTGTAGCTGTCGTCGTGTTCGGGAGTCTCGTCAGGGTTAGGTCGGGTCGTCGGGATGAGGGCATGTCGTGAATCACTGTCTTCAGCGCGTCCTTGCGTCGTTGGAGGGTTTCCAGGTTTTCGCCGTAGAGCAACTTCACCTCCAGAAGTTGCTGCTTTTAGTTTCCCCCGCGTGGGCTGGGGGACCTTCCACGTGCGAAATCAGCATTGCTACGGAGGTTAGGCGACTGGTATGGGTAGGGCGACGGCGATCGGTGTGACCGGGCTGGTCCTCGGTTGGTGTTGGACAGGTATTCGTCGATCTCGGTAGGGCGCTGGCCGGGTCGGGGGCGTGGGGCGTCGACGGAGAAACCACGCAGTCCGAGTCTCTTGTATGGGCAGCGACGGTAGATGTGGTCAGCCTCTCCGCAGTGGTAGCACAGAGGACGGTTATCGGGAGTTCGCCATACGTCTGTCTTCCTCGGCGTCTGGTTTCGGGCTACCGGGGGTCGGGCGGGTGACAGTGGGCGGCGGTACGGCGGGGCCTCTTGACGGAGTGTTGGAGCAGGGCGGGTTCGACGAACAGCAGCGGAGTATGTCATAGCTTGTGGCTCTCGGGGTACCTCGGATGGCGTAGAAGTTCCCAACGCTTGTTGCACTTCTTCTCTAATCACGTCGGTGAGGGAAGTGACTTGGGGCTGCGGCGGCGTTGGGAGAAGTTTCCGCAGCTCCTCTCTCACTATTTCGCGGATAGTCTCGCGTAGGCTGTCGGCCGGGATCCGCGTGCTGCCAAAGTCGTTCGCATTGGCCGCGCCAACAAAGTTGCGGTCATACTGGTTAGCACGCATTTCAAGGGCTTTCTCAATGGTGCTGGCTTCGGTCACGAATTTGGCGACGGTTTTGGGCGGATTTCGGACAAGTCCTGCAAACAGTTCCTCCTTCACTCCGCGCATTAAGAAGCGCAACTTCTTTTCTTCTGTCATTTCGGGGTCCGCGCGGCGGAAAAGTCGCTTCATTTCCTCGACGAAGATTACGACTCCTTCGTTCGGGTGTTCCGTTCGAGTTTCCAGTAAAATCGCAGCTCGTTCTTTTCTCACCACGGTCGTGAAGGTCTTAAGGAACTCGCTTTTGAATTGCGTCCAGTCGGTCAAGGCACTCTCGTGGTTTTCAAACCAAGTTCGAGCTGCATCCTCCAAGTAAAAGAAAACATGCTGGAAGGTTTCTTCATCGTCCCACCTGTTGAAGATCCGCACGCGCTCCAGCTTCTCCAACCATTCCTCTGGGTCTCCAGCGGGGGCTCCCCGGAACGATGGCGGTTCCCGGGGCTGCTGCAGCATGATTGGAGACGTTGTTTCTTGTACCATGGTGTTGGTTGCAGCGTTCCTTCTCTTGGGCCCTTCTGGAATCAAAACGAACTCGGGTGGTAAATCTTGCAGGCGGAGGCTGGCTCTTGTTGGACTGGCTTGGCGGCTTCCCGAGGTTGTAGTGGGCATGAAGGGTGCTTACCCCGCACCTCCACCAGATGTCACGAAGCCAAGGACGACGCAGTTGTCTTGCAGGAGAAACAAGTTTATTGGAGCGAACTTGTGCTCCCCTAACAACTCAAAAGGATACAGAGGCGGCGAAGCAGCGTTCAACGAACTGACTTGCGTCAGCGAGCGTCGCAGAATGAATGCCCCGGCGTCCGCACTGCAGGCTTTTTATCTTTCGGCGCGCGTGGTTCTCGAAACGTCGATTCGCATCGAGAACATAGTAGATCCAAGATGAATATTCTGGGCTGTTCACGTTAGATCGGAATGCTCTCCCTATCACAACAGATAACACATGCGGCACAGAAAGAAAGAATGGAACACGCGCTTCCCTTGGCGCAGAGATAACACAGACCGGCGCAGCCGGGCAGTACAAGCAAAACACAAATAAACAAACCCAATGTATGGTTCGCGGCAATATCTACTTAGGCCAAGCTGTGACCCCAGATCCCCACCATGAGGCAGAGATAATTAGAAGGATCAGAATGGGGTGGGGTGCATATGGCAGACATTCTCATATAATGAATAGCAGCCTACCATTGTCGCTGAAGAAGAAAGTGTATGACAGCTGCATCTTACCGGTACTCACCTACGGGGCAGAAACTTGGAGGCTCACTAAGAGGGTTCAACTTAAATTGAGAACGACTCAGCGGGCAATGGAGCGGAAAATGATAGGTGTAACATTAATGGACCAGAAGAGAGCGGAGTGGGTCAGGGAGCAAACTGGTGTTAAAGACGTATTAGTAGAAATTAAGAAGAAGAAATGGACGTGGGCAGGGCATGTAATACCGCTGGTCATTAAGGGTAACAGAGTGGATCCCTAGAGAAGGCAAGCGTTGCAGGGGGGGCAGAAAGTTAGATGGGCAGATGAGATCAAGAAGTTTGCGGGGATAAATTGGTCACAGTTGGCACAGGACCGAGATAATTGGAGAATAATGGGAGAGGCCTTTGCCCTGCAGTGGGCGTAGATAGGCTAGTGATGATGATGATGATGATTGTTGTTAGAGCCTTTCGGTTCATTACCAACGTACACTGCCTTCATCCCACTCGATCACTATTTGCACAGCATAAGTTAATATGGATCGATGCGATTACCGCCTGCTTTTCCGATTCCACTTTTCTGATGCTCTCAATCACCAGGTCCTGAAACCATTATCTTGCCTAACAATCCGCACCCAGAATTACTCAACTCGCTATTGTGGCTAGTACCATTTCCCCGAGCTGATTACTTTTTCCAAGCATTGGCACATAACATTCCGTCCATATTTTACAGAAACAGCGTCAAAATTTCAGGGCGGAGGTTTACGCGACATGCCTTTCGTGATGCTTATGTTAATAGGTAAATGTTGTGTACAGAGTTTTATTTGCATATTTTCTCGTCCTGTCGTGCTGAGTGCTTTTAGTAAGTGTAAAGTGCGGGAAAAGTTTTGTCTGCCATTGCCTGCTCCGTTTGTGTTGCAAATTCAATGCTGCTTTTACACAGATGTTTTTTTTTTAAAATAAACTTTGTATATCACGTGATTCTATAAATTTTGTTGTTTTTAATTATTGCTGTATGCATGCATGTCATCGAAGTTTATATTAGGCCCCCTGGCCCCGTCAAGCTACGTCTAGCAGCTTTTATGCCAGGGTGACCTTCAACATTGTATTGTTGAAAATAAAATTTGATTTGATTTGATTTGATTTGTGTAAAGGAAAGTCCACCTTTCGTCCTGGTCCAGGATTCGAACCCGGCGCCACTGCTTAACCGGTGCAGTCGCTCTACCAACTGAGCTAACCAGGAGGCTAGTCGTTAGTAGCGCGAAAGAAAAGAGAATTGATCAACAATTCGAAGTGAAGGACAGGTGTTAATCGACCAGAGTTAGGGGAAATCTCCACTAGCCTTCTGGTTAGCTCAGTTGGTAGAGCGACTTCTCCGGTTAAGCAGTGGTCCCGGGTTCGAATCCTGGACCAGGACGAATTTTTCTTCAACTGCGAAGTTTCCGAGAAAGCTGTATAGCTTTCCTTCGTAGCCGTATGGCTGCATTCAGGTGGATGTCAAACTTTCCTTTACAGAAACTTACTCCACCTTGGGGATGTCCCCTAAATCTGGTCGATTAACACCTGTCCTTCACTTCGAGTTGTTGATCAATTCGCTTTCGCGCAACTAACGACTAGCCTTCTGGTTAGCTCAGTTGGTAGAGCGACTGCTCCGGTTAAGCAGTGGTCCCGGGTTCGAATCCTGGGCCAGGACAAATTTTTCTTCAACTGCGAATTTTCCGAGAAAGCTGTATAGCTTTCCTTCGTAGCCGTATGGCTGCATTTAGGTGGATGGCAAACTTTCCTTTACAGAAACTTACTCCACCTTGGGGATTTGCCCTAAATCTGGTCGATTGATTTGATTTTATTTGAAATAAACCGTCGAAAATGTCGCTGTGAAAGCTGAACAAGTAATATTTGCGCACATCAGCGTTCCAAGCGAGCAAGCTGCCATTCATCAGGCAGGGATTCGCGGCTAGTCTAAAAGTTCGAACTTGAAGCGGTCATGCAGGCAAAATTCAAGTTTGTTGTATTCGAAAGATGTCGTGTTTTATAGTACCCCCAGCGCTTGTCCGGCAGCAAACGACGCTGTAGTCACTGAAAAATTAATCATTTTAGGTTAACATTTTGATTCTCCCGCAAATTGTGTTTTCTTGACGTCTGCCATGAAGTCATGATGGGGGGGGGGGGGGGGGAGTATTCAAACGAATTTATAGTGCGTCATTGGGCTTTGCAGCCTTGCTTACCGTCCCTCCTCCCAGATGGCGCTACCATAGGTAACCGGAAACTGTTGTGCGCCGTTGCTTTGTTTTTGAGCGTATTTGAACCTTGATTGTTTTTATTACGGTAGAAGGTAATCGTTTGGTGAAACATGGAGTATGCTCGACAAACAGGGTCACGTAAGACTACGTTGCTTACTTCAATCAGCCAGTGTCGTGTAGCACAACACGAAAGCTGTGGGCGGCTGTGCAACTAAAACAAGCATAGTGCGCTCAGTACCAACAGCAGTGCGCATTGGTGCTTTTATGTTTACGTGTATTTTCCTAGCTTTCGTTGTTTATCCCACCATTCATACTGCTGTAAAATGAATAGGAATTACAAATGAGCGCGAATTGCTCGTTCGGCAACCTTATAAGCCCTGCCTAAATCGCGTTTGCTGTTGCCGGCCTGGCCCAATCGCATAGCTGGGCACACTGTATCATAGGTTCTGTTGCGGGAAACAAGCTAGTGGGTCGCATGGCCATTCTCTTTTTTCGTAATGATATATCTTATTCGAACGAAGTATGCGTTGAAAGTGGTGTCAGTGTGATTCTAACGCGGCAATCGTTCGGATGGACCAAAGTTGTGTTTTGTCTGCATGGCCCGTTTATTCAAGGTTATTCAAGGTTCATTCAAAAAATCTTTGCTTTACACAATACGTAGTTGACGTTAGTATAGAACGAGGCACCGAAGTAATAACTGTCAGGGGGACCACCTGGCTCTAAATGCTCGAGACAAAGTTATTGTATTGGCAGAAGGGAATGCGGACAAAGTAATTAAAACCATTATCATGTCAGGGTCAGACGATGAAAAGTTAATTCTTATCTGTATTCACATTGTCTATTTTTTCGTGAGGTTGAAATACAAAAATGAGAAAGTACACAATATTAAACGAATAATCAAGGATTGCGGTTCAAAGTGTACACACCGATTGGGAACATCAACTCATCAGCAAGGCCAATACAATACCCATGAAATTCCAAGGAATGATCAGTTTAAAAAGAGCCAAGAATCTCAAGTTAAAATTAAAAGTATTCAATCGAAGGATAAAAGGTACACAGAAAAAATATTTCAAGGATTACTTGAGCACATGTCGAGTAGGTATGTTTTCAACTTCTTGGAAAATCTATGTTGAGATAGCGATGACTTCGTCGATACACGCAAAGAATTCCACAGTGCTATGGCTGAAAAAACGACAGTTTGCTTACCGTAGTTGGAATTAGCTTTCGGCATTAATAAGGTATACTGTTCAGCGAACCGGGTAATATTTGTATTAGTAAGGGGAGGTGTGCGAAAGCACGAGCAGGGACACTATTTTGGCGAGCCCTGTAAATTAGCAGACCTAATGTTTGCTGCAATGAACACGTAAGAGGTAGGACCTTCAGGCTATCATAAATGCGTGTAACCGAGGCCCTGAAGGGGCTTAGGGTTAATACGCGAACCGCTTGATTTGGGAGATGTTGTAGATACGACAAATAGGTGAAGTATGTATTGCCCCATAACGGCAAACAGTCAGTGAGATGACTATGAATAAATTCGTGATACAGTTCCCGAGGGAATTGTGGCTGGAAGTAATGTCGTGTTCCAATTAATACACACATCCCGAATGAAAATTTCTTAGTAACCGATTTAATGTGTGCATGAAATTTTAAATGCGAATCCAGCGCAACACCAAGAAAGGACGCAGTGCAGGACGCAGAAACAGCCTGATCGCCGATTTATTTGCGGGGTGGTGAAAAGCCGTTTGTTATGGGTATGAAAATCGTCCTCTTCTCTGGTTGAGCTACAAGGCGCGTGGCGCTTCCCGCCACAGCATTCCCACTCGAAATTCAACATCCTCCTCGAAAGTTTTCAGTTCGTCGTTTCCGTTGACGTTCAGCTTCGCGTGCCTTCGTTGTATCAGTAGCATCTTGACATAGTTTGAATGAGTCAAGGACATAAGGCGCGTTCGTAGCATTTGCTCCTGTCTCGGTTTTGTAGCGCAGTGGGAAGAGCGCCACGTACCTCCCGTTGCGGCCAGAGAGTCGTGAGATCGAAACCGGGCGCCGCTATTTTTATAGTGTAGGGGGAGAGGTGCGGACGCTGGACGACGGAGGGTCGACAAAGAGATGCTTCGCATCTAAAAAGAAAGATGGGTCGTGGCGCTTCTGAATTGATTACCGGCACTTGAACAAAGTCACCAAAAAGGACGTTTATCCGCTTCCTCGGATTGATGACGCCCTCGATTGCCTCCACGGTGCATCGTACTTTTCTTCTATTGAACTTCGGTCTGGGTATTGGCAAATTGCTGTTGATGCCGACGACCGCGAAAAGACCGCATTTTTGACGCCCGAAGGGCTCTACTAATTCAAGGTCATTCCCTTTGGTCTCTGCAACACCCCGGCTACCTTCTAAAGAATGATCGATTTCCTCTTACGTGGCGTCAAGTGGTTGACATGCATGAGCTACTTGGACGACATCATCGTCTTTCCCCGACATTTGAAACTCATCTCCATCGTCTTGCAGACATCCTAGAGGTTTTCCGTCGCGCTGGTCCCCAGCTCAATTCCTCAAAATGCCGTTTCGATGCCCGGCAACTCAAGATCCTCAGCCACGTAGTCGATGCTGCTGGTGACCGAGTTGATCCCGATAAGGTGCGCGCCGTCCAAGAATTTCCAATCCCGCGTTCGGCAAAGGATATTCGCAGCTTTGCGGGACTATGCTCCCACTTTTGTCGCTTTATCGAGAATTTTGCTGAGATCGCCCGGCCATTGACAGATCTCCTTAAAGGGACACCGAAAAGCTTTGTGAAGGTGGCAATCAAATGCATTCAGGTGGTAAAACACATAACGGGGGATTTTTGACCCAAGTGTGAGCCCCATACGTTGTACAGATAATTTGTAAACAATTTTTGAAGATCGCCTTTCTCAGCCGATGAGCGCGACGCCGCAGCGAGCCGACCGCGGGTGACGCAACGGCGATCGCTGCTGACGCAACGGCGAAGGCGCCCCCTGATTCGCCCAATCGCCGGCAAGGACGGCCGCCGGCGGCGTCACTGCCATTGGCTTCAGGCTGCTCTTCCTCCTTCCTGCGCGATCCCGAGGCAAAGGCGGGACCGCAGTGATTGACGCGAGCCTAGGCGCAGGAATGTAGCTAGCTGCTTTGAAGGAGGCAGAGAGGGAGGAGGAGTCAATCGGCAAGTGGGGAGATGTGCATTTAATTGCTTCTTGCGCAGCTAATACTGAATGTAGATCAATAATTACAACGGCATTGCATCGCTATATTGGTGCTACGTAACAATACAGGCCTTTTGTAACTTTTACAGAAGGCTTTTCTGGGTCCCTTTAAGGCCGATACCTGATCCTCCTGGAGCAACGCGCAAAGCGCAGCGTTTGCCGCTGTCGTTGACCGCCTGACTCGTTGCCCAGTTTTGGCCCATTTCGATCCGTTGTCTCCCACAGAAGTTCGCACGGACGCGAGTGGCCACAGGATAGGGGCAGTATTGGTTCAGAAACAGACTGGTCACGACGGGGTGATAGCCTACGCCAGCTGACTCTGTCCCCCGCTGAACGTAACTACTCCATCAGGGAACCTAAATGCCTCGCACTCGTCTGGGCAGTCAGCAAGTTCCGTCCATATTTGTACGCCAAATCCTTTGCCGTTATTACCGACCATCATGCCCTATGTTAGCTTTCTTCGCTAAAAGATCCGTCCGGACGCCTCGACCGCAGGGCGTTAAGACTCCAGGAGTATTACTATTCGGTGGTCTACAGGTCTGGTCGCATGCACCGGGGCGCCCAGTGCTTGTCTCGTCATAGTGTTGATCCACCTGATCAGACGGGGAATGATGATGACCCCTGCGTATTTCCCCTGTCCGACTTGCACGCCATTGCCGCCCACCAACGACCGGACCCATCGCTTCGGCAGGTTATAGACCGTCTTAGCGCAGAGCCGTCCGACCCATCTCTGCACGTCTTTACACTGCGTAATGGCGTCCTGTTTCGCCGCGACTTCCGGGCGGATGGCCCTGACGCCCTTCTCGCCATACCTCAGCACCTTCGTCCCGACATACTCCACAAGCTTCATGACGTGCCAACTGCTGGCCATCTTGGCGTCACTCGGACCTACGACCGTGTGCGGCGGCGCTTTTAGATGCGACGCTGAGAGGAGCATCTCTTGCCGGCAGCCCTGTCCTGCGTGCGTCCGTCGTCCGCGTCCGCACAGCTGCGTCTCTCCTCCGCTCGCCTCCTCTCCTCTCTCCGATAGCGAACACTCTCTCCCAACATATGCGGTCGCGCTGCGCGCGGCTCCGCACTGTGCGCATGTGCAGTACTCTCTCTCTTTCCGCGGTTTCCTCTCCTTCGGGCGCGCTGCGCATAGAACATAGAGTTTCTTAAAGTATACACTAGAGAGGAATCTGGCGCTAGCGTCTATGCGGATCACATCAAGGTCGTCTGTGTCGTCATCGCGCTCGCCTTAGTTTCATCATTGGCTTGGATTGAAACGTTTTAGTGACCGCAAGTTTAAACAAAGTGACACAAAAGCGCGAAGAATAGTGTGCAATTATGTAAGTGGAAAATAAAAACAGGCTGTTTTAAAACAAAGGAAAAAGGAAGTAAAGCATATTTTTGCCGGAGCGGTTTTGCCTGCTATTCCGCAGGCCAAGGTTGTAGGTACGAACAATGTTAATATTTTGGGGTAACTTATTAGAGACTGTGATTTCATAATTTTACCATTATATCATATAATAAGTTGTTTGAAGAGTTTCAAAAGTTTTTTGAGCGTGCCCCATGAAAACGTTGCCTTCGTGCTGAACCAGTGCACCGAACTCCAGCTAGTTTAACAAGGAAAAAGAAAACGTGGCGTTAAACAGTCGCGGACGATGACAAGATAGGACGCATACAAGCGCCCGTATCTGTCGTATCTTGTCTTCCTCGCAGTACGTTTTGTTTCTTCTTTTCGTCGGCTACAAATTTCGCGGCGGCATATAACCCGCTCAGTCATACGTCCTTCGACTGCGGCACGAGCAACGTCAGGTGCGATCACGCATTGCCGGCTGCTTCACTGAACACGGCTATCACAGAAACGGGAGGATTTCGGCTTCCCTGTAGCTCGTAAATGTGTTAATGCTTAGTGAAGAAAGCAAATCCCCAAAATCGCTTAAGAATCCAATTGTCATGCAAGTTGAAGCAAAAAAAGGGGGTCTTCCCATGAACCCCCACGACGACATGGCTTACGAGGCGCAGTTTCCTCTCTAGTATACTTACTAAGAAACTCTATGGCATAGAAGCGGAGTGCCGCGCTCCGGCCGGTCTCTCAGTCGACGGTCGTCCGCGCTTGCGCTTGCTCTTGCTCTCTTGCCGTATCCGACGATTGCTTGTTGCGACGCCAATGGAATCCCCTTCAGCATCGCATCACACCAGGGTTCCCGCGAGGGGAGGTGGGCGTAATTTTTTACTGGCCCGGCCTTAGCCGGTCTGTGCAAAGGTACGTCTGGGCTTGTGAGCTTTTCCAACGCCCTGAGACGCCTCGGTCACTTCCAGCAGGCACTCTTCAACCAATTGATGTTCCTTCTGAACATTATTCTGTGTCGGATTGGGCCTTCTCGGTCCTTTCGCCTTATCCCGCTCTGGTAACAGGTGGATCGCCGTTGCCACCGATTACACCACCCTTTACGCCATCACACGTGCTCTTCCTACCAGTTGTGCCTCGGACGTCGCCGATTTTCTACGACACGCCGTCATTCTGCATCACGGTGCTCCTCGTCAGCTGATCACGAACCGTGGTCGGTGCTTCTTATCTCAGGTCGTCGAGGACCTTCTTCGGTCCTGCAGCATTAAGCACAACCTCACCACGGCCAATCATCCGCAGACGAATGGCCTGGCTGAACGATTTAACAAGACGCGCACGAATATGCTCGCTATTTACGTGTCCACCGACCATCGTGAGTGGGACGTTCCTTCCCCTTACGTTACTTTCGCCTACAATTCGTCGCACCTCGACACCGCCGGCTACTCTCCTTTCTTCCTCCTTTTCGGCCGTGACCCTGACCTGCCATTGGACACCATGTTGCCTGACTCGACCGCGCCACGAACAGAGTACGCACGTGATCTCATTGCCCAGGCTGATGTGTCCCGCCAGATCGCCCGCGCCAAGATTATGGCGTCACAGGCAATTCAGAAGCGCCGCTACAACGAGACCCACCGTGATATGTGCTTCCCACCTGGCTCCCTGGTCCTCCTTCGGACGCCTTCACGCTATGTTGGGCTATCTGAAAAACTACTGTCCCGCTTCACAGGCCGCTACCGCGACAGTCGCTTGGCTACTCCTGTGACGTACGAAATTATTCCAGTCACGCCCCCGCCGTATACTGCGCAACCAGTGTCTCAAACTGTGCATGTGTCCCGCCTGGAGCCCTACTTGTTCCGTGATTTAGTTCAGCCCTCAACTTCTACCGTCGTCAGCACCGGGTCGTTGCTTCTACCGCCGGGGGTAATATCACGGGCTCGGTCCCTTGGCTCCTTATTATAAACGGAACCAGTGGCCAACCCCACTCTGCGGTATACGCCCTCTGGGATAAGTGAACCCATAGGCTGGAGAAGAAGAAGACGCTCGCTGATGTTGGTGTGCGTGCAGTACCTCCTCGATAAGACGAAGATACTTAGAAAGTACATGCAGCCGGCTAAACCTCCCGCTGTCATCTACGGTTATTTTGTCATTCGGGGCGAAGGAACTGGGATTCTGCCACGGATCTTTGCAGTGCGTTGCACTCATTCATCCTGGAATCAGGCCGGCTGCCGTGCTAGACATCATTTAGGCCTACTGGATTCCCTTGTCAAGTACATGCGCGCCCAGCTCACTGCTTCGTCTGTACCACTTTCTGCGTGTTTCTTACTTCCAATTTTCATTAAACTGTGTTCGTTGTTACTTTTTTTTATTTCTTTCTCTAATCTCCTTACTTTTATTTCTCTAGTCATCTACTGCTAATCCATCCTAATATTTAAATATTTTTCTTTCCCTACAAAAATTACCTACTTTCTTTCGGTAAGGCGCCCATTTCCTGGCCTATCCCCCTGTGTGGGTACGCGCCATTTCACTGGAACAACCGTGGCCACCAGCTGGGACCATAGAGTTACTTACAGTATATTTACAGTATACTTACTAAGAAACTCTATGGCTGGGACATCGCAGCTGCCTTGTCTGCCTTTACTATCCCGTCTATTTTTTGTAATTACTATCTGTCAATACATCCCCTTCGCCTTCGTTGTCACTTCACAATATTAAGTGCTGCTGAGAACGAGGACGCGGGTTTGATTCCCGGCCGCGGCGGCCACTTTTCTGATGGAGGCGAAGAACATTAACGCCCGGGTGTACGAGATTTCGGCGCACGTTGAAGATACCCAGACGGTCAAAGTTAATCCGGAGTCCTCCCGTACGGCGCGCCTCATCGCCTGCGTTCGTCGGCGCGTTAAACCCTACAATAAAACAAATCGAGTCCTAACATTGCTAATCGCAGGGTGCGCCCGTACTCATGGCTAAAAGTCTTGCTTTGCACGGACATCACGCTTCGCTTTTAAATGCAGAGCATTTCTTTAACTCACGATGTCACCCGGCGTTGGCGTGCCTCGGTGTCCGCAACAGCCGTTCCAGGTGCGCCCTCTCCCCCACTCCTCCTCTCCCGCATCACGCTACCCTCCTCGCTCTCAACAACAGGTCCGCACCCCTCCCCCTACACTATATAAAAAATAATACTTACCTGCGCCTGGTTTCGATTCCACGACCCTGCGGGCGGAACGCAAGGTACATGGTACTCTACCCACTGCGCCACAAAGCCGACACAGAATGGAGGGCTACGAATGCGCCTTATATCCTTGACTCATTCAAACTACGTCAAGAAGCTGCTGATACAACGCATTCAGTACCTGTGGGCGGAACGCGAGGTACATGGTGCTCTTCCCACTGCGCCACAAAACCGACACAGAATGAAAGGCTACGAACGCGTCTTATATCCTTGACTCATTCAAACTACGTCAAGAAGCTGCTGATACAACGCATTCACTACCTGTGGGCGGAACGCGAGGTACATGGTGCTCTTCCCACTGCGCCACAAAACCGACACAGAATGAAAGGCTACGAACGCGTCTTATATCCTTGACTCATTCAAACTACGTCAAGAAGCTGCTGATACAACGCATTCACTACCTGTGGGCGGAACGCGAGGTACATGGTGCTCTTCCCACTGCGCCACAAAACCGACACAGAATGAAAGGCTACGAACGCGTCTTATATCCTTGACTCATTCAAACTACGTCAAGAAGCTGCTGATACAACGCATTCACTACCTGTGGGCGGAACGCGAGGTACATGGTGCTCTTCCCACTGCGCCACAAAACCGACACAGAATGAAAGGCTACGAACGCGTCTTATATCCTTGACTCATTCAAACTACGTCAAGAAGCTGCTGATACAACGCATTCACTACCTGTGGGCGGAACGCGAGGTACATGGTGCTCTTCCCACTGCGCCACAAAACCGACACAGAATGAAAGGCTACGAACGCGTCTTATATCCTTGACTCATTCAAACTACGTCAAGAAGCTGCTGATACAACGCATTCACTACCTGTGGGCGGAACGCGAGGTACATGGTGCTCTTCCCACTGCGCCACAAAACCGACACAGAATGAAAGGCTACGAACGCGTCTTATATCCTTGACTCATTCAAACTACGTCAAGAAGCTGCTGATACAACGCATTCACTACCTGTGGGCGGAACGCGAGGTACATGGTGCTCTTCCCACTGCGCCACAAAACCGACACAGAATGAAAGGCTACGAACGCGTCTTATATCCTTGACTCATTCAAACTACGTCAAGAAGCTGCTGATACAACGCATTCACTACCTGTGGGCGGAACGCGAGGTACATGGTGCTCTTCCCACTGCGCCACAAAACCGACACAGAATGAAAGGCTACGAACGCGTCTTATATCCTTGACTCATTCAAACTACGTCAAGAAGCTGCTGATACAACGCATTCACTACCTGTGGGCGGAACGCGAGGTACATGGTGCTCTTCCCACTGCGCCACAAAACCGACACAGAATGAAAGGCTACGAACGCGTCTTATATCCTTGACTCATTCAAACTACGTCAAGAAGCTGCTGATACAACGCATTCACTACCACCAACTCCCCAAACACTAAACGTTAACGCAATACACCCACCCCCTATGCGATGCATTTACTCGAGTTCCCCTCGCAGGGAGATGGACCCTTTTTAACTTTATGTGCAGACGTCTGTCGTGGGTGCGCTCTTGATGAAGTTAAGCACGTTTGGCAATGCCGCTGATTATGATTGGCCGGGCAATGACTTAACGCTTTCGCAGTGGACAAAGAATGCTAACCAGAATCTCTTTGAAGTTTTCCTCGGCGCGCCCACGGCATCCGTAAAACGCGGCCATTGCAAAAGAGCGAGCCACCAAAAGTAATGGCACCGTCTGCAGGCGCACGCGCTGATGAATTCGTGCAAAAGGTCTATTGGCGAGTAAAGTCAAGGTTGCGACCAGAAGCAAGAAGGAAGACGTGTAGCGTAGTTATTTCAATGGTCTCATTGCACTTTGTTTATTTATTTCCTATTCCTTACAGGCTCCTAGGAGCATTGAGTAAGGGGGGTAAATACAAAACTATTTACAAGAGCATTAGAGTAAAATCAAAGGTTAAAGACGATGTTGCACCGAAAAGAACAGGACTTAAATCACTATGTGCATTAATACAGCTTATTCAAGCGTATCAACACCGGGTAATACACACAAAAAGAAAACGAAGATTTCTACAATTTCTATTTAAAAATATAAAATTCCGCTCAAAGAGAGAAAAGTGAAAAGCCAAGTAAAAAGCAAACAAAATAAAAAACAATCAGGGCACAAAATGTATAAGATTGCAAAAGTTGTGTTGTGCGTCATTACCATGAAAAAAAATGACACCACCTTCCCGCGAGGGAACCCTGAGTTGATGCGAAGCATCTCGGATGTTCCGGAACGTTCACGAGATTGGGTATCCAAATAACGGAAAATGACGGAACTCCTGACGGCGCAGCGTGACTCAACCGAAGCAGCAACTGAGAAGATGGTATATAGAGAAGATGGAGTGGAGAGGAGGAGATGAGAGAGGAGACGCGCATGCGCACTTATCGCGCAGCTGGGGTGATGAGTAGCGCGCGCGCTATCGCACAGCTGGCGTGGAGGGGGGGAGAGGTGGAGCAGCGCGCGCGCTATCATACAGTGGCGTGGAGAGAGAGAGAGGAGGAGAAGCGGGCGCCGAGAAGCGGGAGAGGGGGAGAGGTGCCGACGAACGACGGACGACGGACGGAACACGGACGACAGAGCCGAGAGCAAGACATGCTTTGCATCCAAGATGTCGACACAGACGTTCCTGAAATCTAGTTCTGTCACCTATGGAAGCAATTGTATCTGGAAGATCATTCCACATGGAAATGGCCCGCGGCAGTGCTGATGAATTAAATGCACGTGTGTTGCCATAAATGCAGGAAAAACTAAACTGATTATGAAGTCGTCTCGACATGTGCACTGGTGTTACTAGAGGTGACAGCCTACTATAATGAACATATTTATAACATAAGCAGAGGAGAGCAATGGACCGGCGTTTTTCCAGAGGAGCAAGTGAAGTATCTAACCTTTTTTATGTTACACTTGAATGACGAAAAAAAGTTTCCGAAATTGATTGATAATTATGAGCTATAACCATAGGTCGGCAATACAGAAAGAACTCACTCAAACTCAATCACAATTTTTTTCATTAACGCTGTACTCAATCAAACTCATACTCAAAAAACTCGTCTGTTCACAAAATCACTCGTACTCACTCATCAAATACTCATTTGTAATCATACTCACTTGTACTCAAACTCATTTGTCCTCACGAGTATTCGTACTCAATCTGTACTCATGAGTACTGAATCTGTACTCATGAGTACTCACTCTGTACTCATGAGTACTCAATCTGTACTCATGAATACTACTCATTCTACACTCACGAGTACTACTCATTTTGCACTCATGAGTACTACTCATTCTGCACTCATGAGTACAGATTCAAATTGTATTACTCACGAATAATCAACTTATCTGCACTGTTAGCTAGGTCGTATCTCGAATAGAAGAATAAATAGAAAAAAATTATATGTTTAATTGATTAGAAAAACACAGGTTACATATCTATAAGGACAGAGGAACAAAACGTCTGACGCGGTGCACTGTCGTAGGGCGACTTACTGCGCGAAGGCAAGTACATGTGAGAGAGCGAAACGGAACGTAAGCATTCGCGTTGCGTCTGGCGTCTCCTCTTGTTTCAGGAATAAAACAACGAAGTCTAGGCCGGGTCGGGCTCAGGGGAGCTCGGGACATGTCGGTGCGGCCGTGGCCGTAAACTGCGGTTTTGTGCGTGTCTTCGGGTGGCAACTTTTGTCGTCCATTTTCGTCTCCGGGCGCGCTGATACTCTTGTAATCGTGCTCCAAATCTGAATTGCCGCAGGCACAATGAAACGTTCGCGTAGATTGACGTCCGTTCGTATCCATATCACTGTCCGCTTATTCACATATGATCGATGCTGGCATTTGTTTTTTATTGTTCCGGATACTAGAAACTTCGTTAAAAAGGTGTTCGTCTCGTTGAGTTTTGGTGAATTTCAAATGTGCTTGATTTTATTGTGTGTGTGCCGTGGGATTGCCTTCGTCAGACCTGAACTTGACAGTGTTTACGGTGTTACGTTAGCCGCGCCGCTTCCGTCGGCGATTGTGTTCGTGTAGCTCGTGGCGTGTTTGATGCATGTGGGGGCGTAGGCGTCCGGTTTGTCCGGTGGTGAGCTGCGTTGTGTAGGGATGGCATAGTTCGGCGCTTTGAGGACGTTGCTTGCATTGTCGTGTGCGTTGCCTATGGTGCGGGAGCCGTTAGGCTTTTCGTTTAGTGTGCGGTAGCGTGGCGTTTTCGTAGGGTGGCATGGCTGATCGGTCAAGGTCGTTGCGGCTCCGTGCTCGCAGTCGCAGTGGCTGTTTCGGAAGTGAAACCGCTGTGGTGGGGAAGCAGGCGTGGTTCATGCCGTCCGTTCGGTCCCACATTCCATGGCGTCGCAAGCGTGACTTCATCGTTAGGGCATTCGATGCCTTCGTCTGGATCGGGTTCATTTATTTCCGTTCTTGCCGTGTCCGTGTCGTCGCTCAAGCCCTCGTCTTTTGCCCGTTGTTTCGAGAATGCTATAATCGCTATCTCACCCATACAAGTAGGCTCCGTTCGTCCCGCTTTGACGCGTGAGTCTCGGTCGGAGCGTGGGTGCCGGGGATCTTGTTCGTTCTAGCTCGGACATGCCGCATGCGCTGGCCGTGTCGTTGCTCGTTGACGGACCTACCTGCACGAGTGTTATGTCGTTCGTCCGCTGGATATCGGGCTGGAGCCGCGGGTGTGGAGAGCTCGTACGTTCCGGTAGGGTTTAACTGCGCGCGCTGGTTCTATTGTTGCTTGTGGCCAGGTGATTTCTGCGGTTGTAACATTCGCTGGCTAAGTCCGGATAGCAGCAGTGGGAGCGGAGGATGTCGGGAATAGTAGTTTCCTCCATGTGTGCTGGCTTGGTGGCGTTCCGTGCGCTGTGCATTTCGTTCGCCGTGGTCAGCTCCGCTGGTTCAAGTTGGATGTCGTTCGTCGCCTCTGGTGCGTTTCGTGCGCTGTGCGTCTCGTTTTATCTAGGAAACTCCCCTATAATTGGTGTGCGGTGGTTCGCCACGTATGGTGCATTTCGGCCGCCGTGCGTCTTGTTCGCTTGTGGTGGCCATATCCACACATCCGGATGTGATGTCGTTGGTTGCGTGGACCAGCGCCGGGACAGCACGAGCGAAAAATGTACGTACTGGCTCCGTTGCGTTCCGTGCTCTCAGCGTTCCGTCCGTGCACGTCTGTACCGGAATAGCGGGTGCCAGGAACGTGCACCTTCTGGCTCGTGCACGCTGCGTACGTTGCGCGTCTCGTTGCTCGTTGCTGGAATGACCTGCACGTGGGCGATGTAGCTCGTGAGCGATGTAGCAGAGCAACGTGTGTTCGTTATCTCGCCAGAAAGGAATTGATATTCGATGCGTTTCCGTAATCGTGGCGATTACCTGGGAGAGGTCCGGTGAGCACGCAATCACAATTTTGCATGCGTCGTCTCGTTCATGTGCGTGCCGTCGTGCATTCTGCCTGTGTTCGGATCTCGTGCCGTCCAGGCACCGTGGGAAACGTGCGGCCGGCTCTCGCCAGTTGTCTCTGAAAACTTTCTCGTTCATCACGCACTCTTAACAACTGACCTGATCATATTGTCAAGTTTCTTAAGATCCTTTTGTCGTACCTTGAGATAGGGCACTGCATATGTTATGCGGCTGATGACGAAGGCCTGCACTAGGCGGAGCCTCTCGCATTCCTGGAGGCCCCCGTGTTTGCCTGATACTCGACCGATCATGCGGCTGATTTGTTCACACGTGGATTTAAGTTTGTAAAGGGCAATGGCGTTATGCATTTGTTATTACTCCCTTCTAAAACGTCCACCGAACGTTTACACAGCTCGGGATGCACAATACGATCACTGAGCTCATAGAGGCTCAGTACACGAGTCAAATCATGCGACTGTCAATGACAACTACTTGCAGGCAGGTCCTTTTAAGATCTCCATACCGCTCTACTCTCTACCACTGAAGACAGAGCGGACATCCCTGCCCCTTGTCGCCACAAACTAATCGTTAAACCTCTTCCCCGTAATATGCATCCTGGCCGAAACTCAGGAAGAAGGCAAGCCCGAGCAGCAGCCATAACAAAACAATATGGCACCCGTAAAGGCGTGTATTATGTAGACGCAGCGGGGCCCCCACCGGAGGGCGTCTGTACGGTTCCGTCCTGCATGAGGGAATACAGGTGGATGGACTATCGGTGAAAACGAGTAAAATTGAGTTTGCTGAAGAGACGGCTGTAGCTTTGGCCGCCACTCACTCTGACGCAACGCACATAATGTCTGACTCGCAACAAGCTTGCCAAAATTTCATCAGGGGTCGGATAGCACTCCTAGCTAGAAAACAAACTCTCACAACTCTCACAAATGCCAATCCAGAAATATCCGACACCATAAAACAACTTGTATGGGTACCTGGCCACCAGGGAGTAGAGGGGAACGAGACTGCGCACACAGCCGCCCGAGCGTCTCTCCCCCGGAGTTCCACTGACTTCCCAGGCTCTGACCGTACACTTGTACCTTACCCGCTAACCACATTCTCTGAGGTCACAACATTCCTGCGCCACGGTAGGCGGGCGTTCCCGGTGCCCGCCAAGGGCCTGGATAGAACTGAGGGGCGCCATCATCGCCGGCTGCAGACGGGCTCATTCTACAGCCCCGCAATGCTCACATTTATCAACCCGTCCTTCTCAGGTTCGTGTAACTTCCGCGGTCAGTGGGCACACACGTATCATATGGTATGGGCCTGCCGGTATAATCCAGGGTTAAAAGTCACAGTGAAGCCAATGAGGGAGGGCTAGGAGGCGGCCCTGTCCGGCTGCTCGGACCTAGAGTCTCAGCGGGCTCTCGTCAAGCGGGCACGGGCGGCGGCCTCGACCAATGGGTTCCCAGACTGAGGAATACCACCCACGCAAGAAAGGCCTAACTGCCTCTCCCTTTCTTTAACTCTGTCTTGTACATTAAGAAAGATTTTCCTCCTCCTCCTCCTCTCCTCACGCAGCCTCCTACTCTCAAACAGCGCCGCTTGCAGGGTCCTCTGCTCTGCCGTTTGGTGTCGGAGGCCGCCTGAAGTAGCGTTGGCACATTCGTTCGTTTGGAGAGATGGCGACGTTCTTCGTTGTCCTCTAGAAGACGCAAGACGATGTCGTCCTTACGGCCAGAGCAGGGTAGCCTTCGTAATCGTAGTGTACTCACGAACTAATGCTTTTTCGCAGAGCATAGGACGTAGCGTTCCGTCGGAGACAGCAGTGAGTCGACCACCACTGACATGGAGTCCGTCGGTGCCTCACGTCTGCGTGCCGCACTCTCGTAGTCGTGGTGCGGTTCATCCACGTTGTTCGTCTCTTCGTCCGTTCGTCCTCTCATGGCCTCAAATCCTGATCCTGTCGACTGCAACATCTTGGCTAGGTCGTGGCTCGAATGAAAGGCTAAACAGAAAAAAATAAAATGTTTAACTAATTATGCTAGGCTAAAGAAAATATGCGAGGCTAAACAAGGCGTTCAACTGGATATTATGATGTCCGATTCACAACTCACAAACGTGCTTAGGTGTACTCGGATATTTTATTTCCATTGCTGGGGCAAATTGCCCCGCCGCGCCTGTACGATGGGGTTATATGCTCACTTGTAAATGGCACTACACGAGACCGTATTACTAGCGAACCTGAGCAAAATGTTTCAAAACGGGAACCCAATAAAACCATATGGGCGCACGTACATCAGCCAAATTGTTGCTTGAATACGCACGGCGGAATGGTGCGGACAATTTCGGTGAGACAAACGTTACAAACCACGCAATCGGTTTGACGCGAGTTACGTAAATTAACTGCGAGTGTTGAAACGAGCGGTTCGGCTCACGAAACCACTACACAGCGTGGCATGCGTCTACGGAAACTTCTGAAGACCGAAAAAGAGGGACTTCAGTACGCCTAGTGTTAGCATCGTTAGCAGCCTCCACCGCCTCTCCCGTAAAACAACTGGAAGGGAGCAAGCGCAATGAAGCCGCCACGCGTTCACAGGCCGCGTCAACAAAAAAAAAATTCACAGCATATCCACGGGGTGAATGATGATGAGTGGGCGAAGCTCCTGAGGGGAAATCATCGGTAAAACCGTGACTCTTCAGTGGAAGTTCGCCCACTACATCTGTGTCCGAACGTAACGTCTAGAAAGTCTCGCTTAAACCGCGCGTCGGCACCTTGGGGCTGAGCTCGCCTGATGCGTTTTGCAGACGCCTCACGAGCTCTCACTGCATCGGGGTCTGCCTGCCGATACGCGCGCTTTCTCGCCGCTTCCCGTTCTCTGACGTTTTGGAGATCCTCTTCGCGACGCAGCCGTGCCGCTTCGCGTACGGCACGGTCCTCGCGCCGTTGCCGTGACGCTTGGGCCTCTCGTTCTCGAACGCTGGGATCTTGGCAGCGTCGTCGCGCAGCCAGACGACACGCTTCGGCCTCCCGCTCTCGTACGGCAGGATCTTGGCGGCGGCGTCGCGCAGCTTCACGGAGCGCTTCTGCCTCGCGGGCTCGCACATCTGCAGCCTTATCCATCGGGCGACTCCTAGCGCGCGCCAACAGCGAACGGATTTTATTACAACGCTCCCCGCCATCTAGTAAATAATCCAAGAACTAAACTAGAGGTAGCCACGCCATCTAGTAAACAATCCAAGCGCATCTTTTCATCATATACAAGTACCGCCATCTAGTAAACAATCCAAGAACTAAACTAGAGGTAGCCACGCCATCTAGTAAACAATCCAAGAACTAAACTAGAGGTGGCTACATACATACGTCGAGGATGGACAGACCCACGCCCTAAGGAGCTTCGCCCCTAAAATAACTGTGGCAGTCAACAAGTGCCATAGGAGAAGAGCAACAGCGGCCGCGTTTGCCGCCGGGCCCTCACCCCCTCGCTTTTCCCTCTTCACCGTGACCCCTTTGCGAGCGACCACCGAGAAACGCCTACAGCACCAAACAGGGACCGGGAAAGGGGGGAGGTGGAGTTTTCGTTGTCTAATTTTGCCATCCTTTCCTGTTAAGCTGCACAGCGGCACCGCTAAATGTTTGCGACTCGTACACGCGCGTCCGGACTCGAGCTCGTGATAAAACTTGTTTGCACTACTGTACTCACGAGTGCATATACTCAAGAGTGCAAGCACTCGCAAAATCAGTATTCATGAGTATTGTACTCATGAGCACTGTGTACTCACGAGTACTGTGTACTCACGAGTACTGTGTACTCATGAGTACTCATACTCATTAGTACTCAAACTCATGAGTACTCATACTCATAAATACTGTACTCATGAGTACTCATACTCATGAGTAGTGTACTCATGAGTACTGTACTCACGAGTAGTGGACTTACCCCAGTACTCACTCGCCATCATACTCACCTTTTTTTTCTGGGTGTGTACTCAATCATCATCGTACTCACTCGTGAGTTTGAGTACAAATGAGTACAAATGAGTGTACTCACGAGTGAGTACGCCGACCTATGGCTGTAACCCGCCGACGTTACGCAGGCGGTGAGGCGCGCCGTACTGGAGTGCTCCGGATTAATTTAGACCACCTGCAAATCTTTAACGAGCGCCGAAATCTCGAACACATGGGCGTTTGTGCTTTTCGCTTCCACAGGAAAAGCGGCCGCCACGGCCGGGAATCGAACCAGCGTCCTTGGGCTCTGCACAACAACGACATAACCATCGAGCCACCACCGCGGGGTTCTGGTTATTTGACAGTTGTGTTTGTTCGAAGCTTTTTACGGTCCCCATGGGGTTCGTATTAGTAGAAGTGAATTGTATGGCGAGACTGCAATTCAAAGTGCTTTTGTAACTGATTTCATATCATAAATTCCATTTGTATCTGACAGCTCCGCCGACTAATCAGCTGAGCAGGACCAATGGTCATTTTTTATGCGAAGCTTTCGTATTTTGGTACCGATTGTGCGCATCGCAGCTGAAGTTGTTTGTTTTGTTTTTCTGCGTGTTTAAAGCGAAGCTTCCGAAAGGTACCAATACTCCAGCCAATATTTAAGAAATAAACATGTTTTTGGCAATGCCGCATAACCATCCGCTAGCCTAAATGAACACAGAATTGCAAACAAGACATTTATTTATTTAAGACATCTATTTATTTAAACATAGGTTTAAATAAATGATCAAAAGATCCGCGGGCCGCGTGTTTCAGACCCCGGGAATAGATCAGGAGTTCGGCGGGCAGGCAACGGCTAGCGGGGCTCCGGTCGCGGTTGGGGTCAAAAAGACGACGTAGGCCATGTCTGAAGTCTGCATGCATACTTCACTGCTGGATTATTAAATGTTTTTTTTTTCAATCCAATCCGAGATATTGTAAAAAAACTCATAAAATGAATAAAACGTGATCGAGGAACGATTTTCAATAAATATTTACACGAGAAATCGTTTGAAGGAAGTCGAGTGCATTTTTATTAGGCTGTGCCTAACTACAGTCAAACCCGTTTATAGCGAACTGCAATATGCACTGCGATTAGTTCGATATATCCAATAGTTCGATATAGCCGAACCCACTTATAACGAACTTATTGTTACGAGTTCGCAATCCGCGGGAGCCACCCCCCTTCCCAACTCCGACATCCCCGCATGCAGAAACGAACACAGTAAATTAGCCATTACCATACACAAAATAATCCATTTATTGCAAATAATAAAGCTACTTTCCGCCTTAACTGCCTACTTTTCGAAAAAACAGGTGATTTTTGTTTTCACTTTCGTTTTGGCGGCTTGAAAAAGCATAGCATTCTCTACACGAAACATTGTTTGCACCAGTTTGAGTCCGGGTCCTCCAAAATCTAAGAAGCATTGGCGGAGCACATCGACTGCCGAAAGCGCTTCATTTTAAGCGTCGGACGGCTTTCACTCGCGACATCATAGGGAACGTGGGGGAGCTCTTCCCACAGTTCACCGATGTTGCTGTCTTGGCCCGGACTCGCGGAATGGGCGTGTTCCATCGTGACTCCCGCACGTCGGAAACAGTCACGGAAAGTGTCGGGCATCACGTCGCTCCCTGCGAAGCGCAATGTCCCAGTCTCGGCTCTTGCTCCGTGGTCGCGGCCAATCCACATCTCAATCGCCGCTTCGGGACCATGAATTTCGGCAGCCATTCTATAGGCGCGCAGGTGCTGTTGTGTTACGGTGAGTAGGCGGTGGTTCTCGAGGCGCCGAAACTCGTCCATCATGTTCTTGTCGATGTTGTCTCTGTGGTAGAATCGGTAGTCTCCGTCAGCTTTGGTGAGGTAAAGGTTGTTGACATTGGTGCACCCGCTGAAAGCAATGTACACGCCCTCCTCTTCGCAGCTTTGTCTTCTCGTTCTTCTTCTTCTTCGGCGGTTCTCCTACGGGAAGATGACGACGGTGGTTGAACGCGAACCTATCTCGTGATGGATTCTTTGGTTGGCCAATCCCTAAGGGCATCCTGCCACAATCAGCATCAGAGGCGCTGCGGACGGCGCTGGTTGAGCTGCAAGGCGCGTGGCGCTTCCCGCCACAGCTTTCCCACGGGAAATACAGCATCCCCCTCTAAAGTTTCCAGTTCGTCGTTTCCGTTGACGTTCAGCTTCGCGTGCCTTCGTTGTATCAGTAGCTTCTTGACGTAGTTTGAATGAATCAAGGAAATAAGGCGCGTTCGTAGCACTTGCTCCTGTCCCGGATTTGTAGCGTAGTGGGAAGAGCACCGCGTACCTCCCGTTGCGGCCGGAGAGTCGTGGGATCGAAACCGGGCGCCGCTAATTATTTCTTTTTTTTATAGTGTAGTGTCGTGGAGCCGTCGGTGTAAGGAGGAGAGTTGCGCATGCGCAGTGAACGTGTGGACGGCGCCGCCATCAACGACGCAGGACCAGGCGAGCCTAAGAAATGCTCCGCATTTAAAAAGGCCCGTCTGGCTGAAGCGCCTATGTCTGGCACTGCTTCGTTTTCATCAACGTAGTGTAACGAACCTAACACAACCTAATGAACAGAAAAAAAAGTTAAGACACCAAAAACTGACCTATCCTGTGAAACTTAAAATGAAATCTGAAAATGTAAAGAAGAATAAGCAGATAAGCGACAAAGACACCTGCATCGTAAGGTTAAATATACCTTTTCCTTGTTTCTGTTCATTTTTTTTCATTTCTTTTAACATATGACACTTGCTTTGTAATTAGAGAACGGCATTAGCGTCTCGACTGGGGCCAGTTGGTTCATTCTGATCTTAAACAACAGCGCGAAAGACAAGGACTAAGAAAGAAGCACAGACAAGCGCTGACAAACAACTGAGCGTAATTTATTGCTGCTCGCTTATAAATACGCTTGTCACACATAAATATACACAAAAAAATACACAAAAAACAGAAGATTTACACAACCATAAGAAAACGTAATCACGTCTTGTCATATCTACAACCACACGTTTACCCATTAAGGTAATTTATCTCTTTTTGCGTTAAAGCCACCGACGGCTTGCTGACGCATTTTTCTTTCTTCACCGCAACCTCGAACGCTTCGTGAATCTCCCTCGTGTCTATCTCTGTACCGCTTCAAAATGGCGCAGTCATCCAGAAAGGGCACACAGCCGCATGATGTGCAATGAAGAGCGAGGTGAAAACACGCACGGGAAGCAACCTCGCTCTTCATTGCACATCATGCGGCTGTGTGCCCTTTCTGGATGACTGCGCCATTTTGAAGCGGTACAGAGATAGACACGAGGGAGATTCACGAAGCGTTCGAGATTGCGGTGAAGAAAGAAAAATGCGTCAGCAAGCCGTCGGTGGCTTTAACGCAAAAACAGATAAATTACCTTAATGGGTAAACGTGTGGTTGTAGATATGACAAGACGTGATTACGTTTTCATATGGTTGTGTAAATCTTCTGTTTTTTGTGTATTTTTTTGTGTATATTTATGTGTGACAAGCGTATTTATAAGCGAGCAGCAATAAATTACGCTCAGTTGTTTGTCAGCGCTTGTCTGTGCTTCTTTCTTAGTCCTTGTCTTTTGCGCTGTTGTTTAAGAGTAGAGAACGGCAGTGCTGCGCTGCCGTCGACGTGTGTACACGGGGTAGGGTCCTCGTCAAGCCAGCGCCTGTGCTGGCTTTATGACCCTCTCCTTGCAACGTGACATGTAACTACATAAATGAATAAATTTGAATTTGAATTTGAATTTGAATTTGAATTTTCCGAGTACCGGTCCTGCTAGCGGGGGCCACAGTGAACTAACATTAGCAGTAACGCAACCCCCCTCCCCCCCTCCCCCCCCCCAAGTCGGGCTACCGGAAAACCCCTTCACAAAATATCTTCGGCCTTCAGTCTCTCCCGCACCCACCCGTCTATTGTACCTTTCACACGAACGTCACGCTGGCAAGCGCTCTTTCTTGTGACTAATCTGCAGTGGTAGAAGCGCCCCTTTTATAGCAAAGCTTTCTACCTCTACCAGCAAACGGTTCTTTCGCAGCTTGCGGGACAATAAAGTACCAACGCGGTGGAGGCGGCGACGGGGGGAGGAGGGGAGGGGGTTCACTCACGGAGCACACTGTAGATGGCGCGGCGAATTTACCTAGCGTAAGGCCCTTCAAATTGCTAAGGTAGCGCCATTCTATGATCTCGCCGCCTTTCGCCCTCACCCGCGCTCCTTTTCTCCTCCGTGTGTTCGTATTTTCTTTTTCTCCAGCCAGCGCCGCCCCGCCATTGGCCAACAGAAAGTCATGTGGTATTTTTCTTCTGCCTCCGCCATAGAGTTTCTCACTAACTCACCTAGAGTGAAATCTGGAGCTAGCGTCAACGTTATTCGGCGAAGGTGCTCTACGCCTCCATGAGTGCCGCCATAGTGTGTAGTTCGGCCGGAAGTTCGGCGTGGCATGGCCGGCAACGACTTTGTGGCTACGCAAATTGAGTTTTTGTTTAAAAAATTGCTGCCAAAAGAACCCATGTTAACAAATTTTACTTTGTATAAAATGCTGTGTTGCAGTGCTTAAATTAATAACTGAATTTGAGGGTTAGAAGAAAAAACAAAACAAAAGTCCTGCATATGGCTCACGCCGCCAGATATAGCGGGCGTTCCCGGATATATTTTAAATGCAGAGCATTTCTTAGCCTCGCCTCTTCCTGCGTCGGACGGCGTCCACAGCTCCGCGTCCGCAGCAGGTGCGCCTCTCCTCCTTCCCTCCTCTCTCACAACAGCAGCTGGCGCGCGCATGCGTCGTAGTCAGCCCATTCGCTCCGTCGCGGTCTCGGCGTAACAGGTGCGTGATAGCAGCGCCGTTGGGCGTGAAAGGGCGCGCGCTGCTTGCGCATGCGCGCTCTCCCCCCCCCCCCCCCCCCCCGTACTGCTCTCCCTCTACTGCGCGCGCTCCAAAAATAAAGCGGCTAGCGGTCGCTCGTGCTTCAGTCACTGCGTTGCTCCTTCCTTCCTTGGTTGACGCTCGCTCCACCCTAACGCGACTTTACTCTCCTCTCTCTACCCCAAACCAACACCAACGCAACTACGACCCAACTACCCATCCTAACGCGACTTTACGCGGCGTTAACGACCCCCAATGCTCTGCATTTACTCGTGTTCCCCTCGCGGGAAGGCGCGGGAATTTTTTAAAATTATTACATACTCCAAACTAGATGAGGTTTTGTTTGGTTCCCTGTAATATTAAGCTGATAAAAATATTTAGCTTGTCCTAAACTGTGTTCTTGCTTCCTCTCAATACAGTATCATTATCGTATGCTAGGCGTTTTGACAGGCGAAGCTGATGCAAGAATGATGCAATCGCGTCGTATTTATTTGCTTTGTCCAGGCAGATATAAATAAACTTAGAGGCGGAGCCCACTACCGCAAGTAAGTCTTCAAGCACGCGCGAAAGCATTACGAAATTTCATGAATGCGTTAACTGGCAAATAAATACTGGCTTGTCGAGTAGCTATGTATGTTGCCTCATTGCGCCTGGCCAGGGCAGTGCATACTTCAAGTAAACGCAGCGGCAGCGACGAGCGATGCGAAAATCGCAACTGAACGTGTGAAGAAAACGGATAGTGTGGGCTAGAGCAGCTTATTTTGTGGCTGTAGTGTGGGCGGCGGCGGCAAGCGGTATGATGCGGTATATAACAGGCCGCTGGGACCCTCGCTCGCTTTTTGCTGGCCAGAAGCAGCCCACAAGCGAGCGGCAGCGGCGATACAGTGAACTACGACGACAGAGGACATTGGCGGCAGTGTATTAATTTTTTTTTCGCTTGTCGCTGTCACCCAGTGCACTCTGCTGTTGTACCTTTTCAGTTACGTTTTCGGCGTCGCCTGTCGCCGTCACTGCATGTGGTCACCCCTTCATCTTAAGAAACTCGCCGCTAACGCGAGCACATACGTTAAGTGCTAATCACGCTGTTATTTAGACATATCTCTGATAGCCATTGAATGCCAGAAAGTGGCACCCCGAAAACGGAAAAGCATACCGAGAACAGAATTAACAAGCACTTCAGAGCCGAGAAGCCTAATCCATAGCCCTCTAGGTGATTCGCTCTAGGTGTCGTCTCGGAGAAACTCTATGGCCTCCGCCGCCGGGTCCGACCCGGGTGGTATATATATAATAATCCAGTCGTTATGACATTGGAGTGATTTTTTGCGTAATATGTGCTTGGTCTGTGCGGCGCAACTTGAGGCTCTTACGAGAAAAAAATTGCGGCTAGGTGAAACAATTCAAGGCCAGCTAATCTAGTGACCGCGCGTTGACGTACGTTTGATTCGCAATTTCTGTTATCGCTTTGTTAAATGCGCGTACGTTTGAATGGGCACTTGAAAAGCATATTCGCACCGCAACGGCGGTACGCCCTTTCTTGCGGGTATGTACGGAGGACCGTTAATTACATCTTACGTTTGCATTTCACGTGATGCCGTACATTTGCAGTGTGCGCGCTTACTTCATCTTAGTAGTTAATGGCGCAGCGTATCCAGTCATTGCGATTTGAACCAAAACATACTGGGTGCTATATTTTTCAGCCGGCCAATTTTTGTCCTACAAAGCGCTTGTTAAACGGGTTTAGTTTAAGCGAGTTGAGCGTGGGCACGGCACTGAGCAGATCCGGGAACACGAATTTGACCATGCTACGGTAGAACAGTCACCAATTCTCTTCTGCAATGCATTATTGCCTATATTTGTGGAGTGTTTGTGGCGCATCTCAAACTCGGTGGTGACATTTCTCCTTCTCAATAGGATTATTTCACGGATGAATTTGAGCAACGGATATTGGAGAACCGTGGCGTTAAAAAACTAAACCCAGATGCCACTCCCAGCATTTTTCTCACAGGAAGCCGCGTCTGCACGACGTCAGTACGGATGTTTGTTCCAATAAAATATGTATTTGGTGGCACCAACTCATTTCTGTGATATCCCTTATTGTTTTCTCTTGATAATCATCGTGACATTGGTTCTCCTTAGAATTTCTTTCGGGTGTATTACTGTGTTAGTGCAATGTACAAATATGCCAGAATATATCCCAGCACAAAACAATTCTGTCCAGGCGCCTCCATTATTAACGGCTGTAAACGACGGCGCACGGAGAAAAACGTATTGCATGATTAATTAAGTGCAGTAATTGATACATAATTTGTACCTAGAGGGACTCTATCTCTGGTTCGTATGAGAAATAAGAGGCCACAAATCTGTAATTTCAGTTTACCAGATCGACAGATGGTAGTCTTGTCTGGCGCCTATTCCCAGAATTACAAGCCTGCGTTTTAAGTGCGAATGCACTTTATAAGCGACCCCGAACCTTCCGCCGTCCGCATAGCAACAGCTGCGGGTGCGCGCGCTTTTCGTCTTCCTTAGCAACGGGGGGAGATGGGCGCGCGCTGCCTGTCCGCTGACATGGCACATACCCACGTGGGAGATTGGCCAGGAATAAGTGCGAATGCACTTCTTAAGCGAGCCTTAATCGTCCGCCGGGGAGGTGGGGGCAAGTGCGAATGCACTTTATAAGCGACCCCGAACCTTCCGCCGTCCGCATTGCTCCTGCCCCCGCGTACTCGAAACTCGAAATAATACTTCGTATATAAATGTGTGTGTGTGTGTGTGTGTGTGTACAAAATGCATCATGACAAACAACACTTTAAATCATTAATTACACTTCAATCATCATCATCAGTAATAAAACTCCCAGGCATTTCCCCGAGGGTGACCATGGTTAAGTGCGAATGCACGGGGTGATGCTATGAGGGGGGTAAAGTTAAAATCCGTTGGCATTCGCCAGTGAGTTAACGTAAACTCCCCCGTGTGATCACATTGCGATTCCCAGGAACCATTAGACTGTAAGGCACCATACTGTGAATTAATAAATAATTTAAGTGCGATGCACTTTATAAGCGACCCTGAATCCGCCGTCCGCATTGCTCCTCCTCCTCTCCCCTAGCAACGGCGCGAGGAGCGGAGAAGAGCGTCTGTAGCAACGGCGCAGCGACGTCACACCCCACGTGACCCGCGCGCGCTCCGCCTCCCGCGCCGTGGCTGCGCGCGCCCGCGCCGGCTCCCGCACCGCTCCTCGCGCCGTGACGTCACACTCCCACGTGACCGCGCGCTGGCGCCTTTGCGTCTGCTCCCCCTCTCCTCGCGCCGTGACGTCACATGCTCTGCAGCTGGCGCGCCTCTCCCCTCGTTAGGTTTGCACTCACCCTCGGCGCGCGCCTCTCCCCTCGCCTGACAGCTCCCCCTCGCCGGTACTGCGCCTCTCAAGGCGATGGCACAATTACTACGCCGTGTACTCTCGGCGCAAGAAATGCATTCGCACTTCCTCACGATTCCCTTCGGGGAGGTGGGGGCAATTTTTTTCACTCGGTTCGCACATGAACAAGTGCACTTTAGTGTATCCGGCAGCGAGGTCGGGGAAGCAGGGACTTTTCACGTCGCTGTACCTGCACACACGCACAACAGCATGTGTATATTTTTAATCTATTCACAGCAGCCTATAACGACATGAAGGTGAAAGAAACATTTCTACAAAAAAGGCAAAGAACTCTAAAATGCGCGGAATTAAGGTAGGATGTAGGTCTTTAGTAAAAGCGGGCGCAGAGTGGACGCCGCTATGATTCACAACCATCTCAAGAAAGGCGACTGCAAGGACGCCAGCGCAGCGCTCGAGCGACGGTCGCGAACCGTGCGCAAGCCCTCTGTGCAGTGATTGCACGACCACAGTCACGCGAATGCAAGAACGGAACTGCCGTAACAGAGCAGTTTGAAATGTCCGCGCTCGATCCTTTCGCATTCACGAGCTATCCTGAGATGTTACAGCATGCCGCACACGTAAACAAAACGCGCGGTGCGAATGCGACAGCGGCATCCACCCCGCAAATGTCCCCTTGTAGACAAAAATATAAAACAAAACAACCTCACTCAGTGCGTGTTGGCAAAACGGGGCTCTAGAAATCCTATAAATGCTACCAAAGAGCGATTGCGGCGCAAAAACAATAGCAAACTGCACGGAAAACTGCAGGGAGCGGCCCGAAGCGTTGCGAAGGCGTGTGCTCAGAAGCAGCCAACAAAAATGGCGGCACCACCGCGGAGTTAAAGGGACCGCGGCGCCGCGGGTGAGGGGAAAGAAAAAAGAGGAGGGCAGCGGAGAGGGAGGGAGCAGTTAGCGCTACCTTAGTAATCCGCCTCTTTCACAACCCCACTGCGCATGCGCAATCCCCTAGCGGCCAAGTCCCTAAGCAGTCCAGTAGGGGCAACAGACGACATTCCCCACAGCTCCCGCACAAGCGGGAAGGGGTCGTGGTTGTATTTACATCGTTTGATTTTTTGTGTGTGCTCGTTGTGCGCGGAACAATGCCCACAACTTGTGCTGCGTTCCGCTGTAACTCGGAGTGCCGAAACGGGAACGGTGTCGGCTTGTATCGCTTCCCGTCGGCCGCACGCGATCGGCTACGGCGGCTTGCGTCGCTCGCGTCGGCTCGGGTGTTGGGAACATTAGGCTTAGCATCCTGGCGGATATTTGATCGCTGCTGTCTGTGCAACTGCGAATAACAATCCGCAACACAACTTTTCACTACACTATCATCCCCTTTCTCGCATGTGGAACTCTATTTAAGTTATAACTGCCGTTTGAGCGATCGGTGACCAAGACATCTGCGTAGCCTGTTTCGATGCTCCCGCGCAGGTATCGCCATCTCTCGGCCGCTCGGCGCAACGCGCGCCGCGGCGACCGGTCAGCGTATACGCTTGCATCGCGGCAGATATACCTGATCGCCGCTTTTAAAATAAGCCCTGACAACAATCCCTAGCACAATTTTTCACCACACTAACACCTACTTTCTCGCATGTGGAACTTTTTAGCGATCAGATTGATTCAGAAGAGCAGCGACAAGCGCGGTTGCTACCGTGGTCTGCGCCGGTTCGAGCCGCTGAGTGCGCCGAGCTGGCAGGCGCGGCCGGCGTGTGCGCGGACTGTTTCCGAAGGCAGAAAACGCTTCACGATTGCTTGCTTTATCCATTTCTTGCGAACAAAAGCACAGAATCTACAAATTCAGCTCAGCGATCATCGTAGTTGACCGTGGAGCAAAAACAGTGGGCGGAGCGACGCTGACGACGCATCTCATGCGCGCATCGGGCCGTCTCAAATTCACGCGTACGACTAGTCGTGGCGACAGTCGTAACGATCCACGGGGCACCTTGAGCAATCTTGGTGACGGTACTGGCGATACCGCGGACCCCGAGCCCCCAAACATAAGCTGGATCCAACCGTGGCGATGTGTTTATAGGTGGAGGGTTAGAAACCACGAACGGTGGCCGTCGGAGCCCAGGTCAAGCTCCGGCGGATGGGCTCCCTGTCTGTTTACCAGGCAGGGAGCTCCGGGACCTCTTTGGCTACCAGGGTAAGGTCAAAGAAGAAAGTACCCCCGTCTCCCTGCTTTTCAATGTATCATATGGCATTTTCGAAACCCCCCCCCCAGACGTGATCGGCCCCCGAAAAGGGGCCGCACCGAAGTTTCCTTTCCACCCCTACCAACTATCAACGTTCCAAAACATGACAACTATCCCCGTTTTTTGGTCCTCGAATCAATAGACAAATCCAAACCCGTCTCCTCCCAATCCGTATTCCTCGTCTCCAAGTTCCTTGAAGGAATCATTGGCAAATCTTTCGAGGCGAAAAAACTACGAACAGGCGAAGTGTTGGTTGAAGTCAAGACGCAGCAGCAAGCCACAAATCTCCTGACCCAAACCCGCATGGCAGATCTGGACATCACTGTCACACCCCACCGCAGCCTCAACAGCTCGCAGGGGGTGATATCTCAGCCAGATCTGCTAAGTGAAACAGAGGCCGACCTTCTGGAAGGCCTGAAGGATCAGGGCGTAACAGCTGTCAGGAGAATCACCATCCGTCGCGACAATGTAGAAATACCAACAAAGCACGTAGTCTTAACATTCAGCAGTTCAAAACTTCCTGAGCACATCAATGCTGGTTTCATTAGGTGTGGTGTACGTCCGTACATACCTAACCCGCGCCGCTGCTACAAGTGCCAGCGGTTCGGGCACGCTACGACTTCTTGCCGCGGCAAACAGACCTGCGCAAAATGCGCCGCACACGACCACCCCACTGAAAATTGTGACTCCACCACCTTCACCTGCGCAAACTGTCAGGGGCCGCACGCGGCATGGTCCCGCAGCTGTGAGAAGTTTCACCAGGAGAAGAAGATAATTCACGTAAAAGTAACCGAGAACATCTCCTTCTCCGAGGCGCGAAAGAGGTTCGCCTCTTTCCCCCTGGGGAGGTACGCCGACGCAGCTCGCCGGGGGGCGGAGCGGCGTCTTGTTTCGGCGGGGACCCAGTACCGCGAGTCGGACTTGGTCCCGCCCCCGCCCCCCTCTGGGTTGCCTCAGGCAGCCCAACCCGCCTCCGCACCGCTCGCTGAGCCAGCAGCGGCTGTGGTGGCAACCACGTCTCGTGGGGATGCTGCTGCACCCACTGTTTCCTCCTCTCCACCGGCCCAAAGCGCCTGCGAGGGCCCGGAGGAGATGGAGCTGGAGGAAACCGCAGCAGTTCCCACTTCCGCCGCACCGCCTGTGCCACCCGGGGCGCTCCTGACGCCCTCGGCGGTCGCGGCCAAAACGAAGGGCACCGCAAAGGGTGCCCAGTCCAAGTCTAGGGGGCCCAGTCCGCTGGGCACCCCCTTGCCCTCAGATGACGACCTAGACGTCGAGCCGTTCCGGCATGCACCACAGCGCAAGGAACGGGCTCCGGCGTCCAGGTCAGTAGACAAAATGAAAAAGCCCCTTCCAAGAGTACAAGCCCCGAAAGCCGACACGTAAACACACACATACTCCAGTAGATCTAAACTTCAATAATGGGAAGAGAAAATATCATGCAATGGAACTGCAGAGGCCTTCTTAAAAATCTTGATGATGTTTATGAGTTACTGCATTCCAATCAGCCAAGTGTGATGTGTGTACAAGAAACACACTTAAATTCCAGACATACAAACTTTTTGAATAGTTACCAGGTATTTAGGAAGGACAGGGTTGGTGGTGGTACATCTTCCGGGGGTGTGGCCATCATTGCCCGAAAGTCCTTGGCGTGTCATTCTATCCTGTTACAGACCGTCCTTGAGGCTGTTGCCATTCGTACCATAATTTTCAATAGGCTAATAACTCTATGCTCAGTTTACATCCCTCCTGATTTCCAGCTCTTGAGCTCGGATTTCGAGGGCCTTATGGATCAGCTACCCACACCTTTCATTCTTTTAGGCGACCTCAACGCACATAACTCTCTTTGGGGCTCTGCTCGCACAGATGCCCGAGGTCGCCTTATCGAAAAATATCTAACATCTTCGGGAGCATGTCTATTCAATACAAACAAGCCTACATACCATAATATAGGACACAACAGTTATTCACACCTCGATTTGGCGATTGGCTCTGCAGTACTCTTTCCATCTCTAGAATGGGACGTTGGCACTAACCCATATGGCAGTGACCACTTCCCAACCACATTAACATACTTAGGTAAAGGCCCGAGAAGTCCATCTTCCCATAACAGGTTCAATGAAGATAGAGCGAACTGGAGTACATTTACAGAAACATCTAAACTACACCACACATCCATTGAACACCTACACGTTGAAGAAGCTACCCAACTCCTCACGGCGCACATCCTCGACGCCGCTGAGAAGTCCATTCCCCACGCCTCTGGTGCTCCGCGCAATCAGAGGAGGCCGTGGTGGAATGAGGACTGTAGGCGGGCGCGAGAGGCCCAGAACAAGGCGTGGGGTATCCTTCGACGGTACCCCACGTCGGGCAACCTGATTTTGTTCAAACGGGCCAAGGCGTTAGGAAAACGTGTGCGCCGTGAGGCAAAACGAGAGAGTTGGCGCACCTTCCTTACATCCATTAACTCATACACAGACACACACAAAGTCTGGACACGAATACGAAAACTAAAAGGACAACAGACACACAGCCTGCCCCTGGTTAGTACAACAGGGGACACACTGGAAGACCAGGCTAACACACTTGCACAACACTTTCAACACGTTTCCAGCTCTGCACACTACACAAACACTTTCCTGAGACATAAAACCACTTGTGAAAAGAAGTCCTTACATGATAATAACAGGTCAAAATCTGGTTACAACTCTGAATTTACTCTTTATGAGCTGAAGGCTGCCCTGAGCACATGTAAACCTTCAGCTCCAGGCGCAGATCAGATTACATACACAATGATACAACACCTACACCCAGATACTCTTGAAACACTCCTACACTTATACAACAACATATGGCTTTCGGGGCACATTCCGAAATCTTGGAGGGAGGCTATTGTAGTGGCGTTCTTTAAGGAGGGTAAGGACCCGTCTTCTCCCGCCAGTTACCGACCCATCGCCCTCACAAGCTGCTTGTGCAAGCTTCTCGAGAAGATGATTAACAGGAGACTCGTGTACTTCTTAGAATATAATGGTCTTCTCGAGAGCTGCCAGGCCGGCTTCAGGGTGGGGCGATCCACAAACGACCAACTCGTCGCCCTTGAGTCGTATATAAAGGATGCCTTTGTCCAGAAACAGTTTTGTGCTACGGTCTTTTTTGATCTTGAGAAAGCCTACGACACTGCTTGGCGATACGGGATACTTAGAGACCTGAAATCATTCGGTGTTTCGGGCAATATGTTTAACACTCTTTATAGCTACCTGGCAGAACGAACCTTTCGTGTAAGAGTTGGTACTGCCCTTTCAAATGTTTTTGTGCAGGAAAATGGTGTGCCTCAAGGTGGCGTTTTGAGTTGTACATTGTTCATAGTCAAGATGAACTCACTTCGAAAGGCGTTGCCACGAACCATTTCCTGTACCATGTATGTAGATGATGTCCAAATATCTTTTAAATCGTGTAATATGTCAATTTGCGAACGCCAAGTCCAGCTTGGTGTTAATAAACTAGCTGGCTGGGCTGATCAGAACGGTTTTAAGCTAAACCCAGTTAAGAGCACTTATGTTGTGTTCTCCAAAAGGCGTGGGATCAGGCCAGATCCAGACATCAAACTGAATGGTGTCTCGATACCAGTCAAAAAAGAACACAAGTTCCTAGGTATAGTCCTTGATGAAAAACTTTCCTTTATCCCCCATATCAAACAACTAAAACAAAAATGTATTAAAACACTGAATATTCTAAAGGTCTTGTCGCATCACTCGTACGGTGCTGACAAACAACTGCTGCTGCGAGTGTTTACCAGCCTGGTAGGCTCGAGGTTAGACTATGGGAGTGTTTTGTATGGTTCAGGAAGGGAAACTGCTTTGAAAATGCTCGACCCAGTGCAGCACTTGGGCCTTCGACTTGCGTCTGGTGCTTTCCGGACTAGCCCCGTGCAAAGTCTATACGTCGAGTGTGACAGATGGTGCCTGGGGTACCAGCGCGAGTATGTCGATTTGCTATATGCTTTTAAAGTTTCATCAATGTCTCACCATCCCATTAAGTCTATAATGAACGATACATCTACATCCCAACTGTTTTTAAATCGTCCATCTATTTCTGCGCCTTTCTCGCTCAGGGCGAGGGAGAAAGCCTCTGAACTTTCTGTCTCGTTTTTAGACACTTTTACAACATCTCTCATTGATTCTATAGCCCCATGGCATCTTCGTCCTGTATTGTGTGATTTGTCCTTTACGCAATTTAAGAAAAACACGGTGCCCACAACTGCCGTTTTGCAGCATTTCATGCATCTCCAGGCGAAATATGGGGCAACAGAATTTTTTACTGATGCTTCAAAAACATCCATTGCAGTGTCTTGTGCTGCACACGGACCCAATTTTAGTTCTTGTAAAACCATGCATGTGAATTCTAGCATTTTTACAGCGGAGGCATATGGAATACTCCTTGTTTTAAATCACATCAATGAACATAATATCGCAAACTCCATCATTTTTACGGATTCACTAAGCGTCGTGCGCACATTATCATCCCAAAGGTCTTCCAAAAATTACATTGTCAATCTGCTTTTTAAATCTTTGATGTCAGCGTATGCGTCAGGTCTGAATGTTACCATCTGCTGGGTTCCAGGCCACGCTGGCATCGCGGGCAATGAGTTTGCTGATGAAATGGCCGCTGCTGCTGCACTGAGAAACACTCTAGACATAGCAACAGTACCGTACACTGACATGAAGCCAGTCATCAGACAACACCTACGTAAAACATGGCAAACACACTGGAGTGAACAGTCAGACAACAAGCTACATGTAATAAAGCCACACTTGGGACGATACACAACTGACTCACACAACAGACACACCGAAGTGACCCTAGCAAGGTTACGGATAGGCCACACACATGCAACACACTCGCACTTGCTCACTGGGTCTCCAAGACCCATGTGCAGCAGGTGTGGAGAGGGCCTATCCGTAATCCACGTACTCATCCAATGCAAGGCACTTGACACAACACGACGCAAACACTTCCCACAACTATACAGACAACACGTTCCGTTTCACCCATTGTACTTTCTAGGAGACGAGCCCATGTTTTCCACCAAGCTTGTTTTTAAGTTTCTCACCGATGTCAATTTTTTACATCTCATCTCTTATCATGCATCATGACAACCTGGCCCTTTACACCAGTCATCTTCATTAGCTTGTTTTGTTTTGTGTATGTTTATTGAAACCCTCTACTTTTACTTTCACATCGCTGTCATGAAATCACTTTTGTTTGGCGCTCTTTGCCCTTAGCTGGCCTTGCGCCATTAAAATCCAGATATCATCATCATCATCAGTCGTAACGATCAGTCGCATGCGAATCGCGTGTACCAATCGTACATGTGTCCAGCGCTTAAAGGCATTTTGCGAACTGCCGGCCTTTGTTGAGCTGGCGATCGCACTTCATGCCAGGCGACTCCAAGTACTGCTCGCTCTGCTACTCGGACGGCACACCGGGCACACGGATCTGTCCGAGATTTCTTTGCCAGCCCTCATTCAGTGATAAGAAGCCGCCTGGTATTATGTGATGACCAGGGGCTGTCATCTTAAGGCGTTATAACACCAACACAGAAGAAAAACTTCGGCTGCTCCTCGCCGTAATGTGGGATTGCCGTGCATACAACGAGAACGCAGCCGGAGGAAACGCCGGCAAACCCTACGGCTTCAACTTCCGCTAGGCACACTAGGTGGCAGCACACCGCAATGAAAGAGGCGGATTTTAGGGACCTTACGCAAAGGTGCCTGCTCGCCGTCGGGCGCGTCGGTGGCATGGCATTTGTCGTCTGCTTTAACGAAGGTTCTTTTGGGTTTGTTTTGGCGCAGCTTCACGTTCATTGCGCGCTTCCTTCACACGGCTTGATTAAGTTGTTCGGCAGCACCTCCTGGGTAACATGTACCGGACGGAATTAAGTGGTCTTATGGCAAAGATACCTTAGGGATTGGTTTGCAGGGCACGAAAACAAAATGTAGAAGCCGCATACAGACATCTGGCCACTAGAGAAACGCTGCATTTTGCGCACTGCTTGCCACGATTGGGACTCCGTTTTCTAAAGTGGTGAATACCAATTCGATTGTGTTTTAAGTGGTATTACAAAAGGCGAAAAGAGGAACTGGTTCTGATATATAATGATTATAAAGTTTCCCTCAGCTTTCTCACAATTCCCAAACTTCCTGACCAAACTATTTGAAATCGGTATAAATGGGAATCCCTAAGCTCACATGCCGAATTGTTTCGGTGTCTGCGCATGTGTCGCGCGGTGGTGAAACCCAGAGCTAGCCCATCGGGATGGCTAGGTTCCAGTGTCTCACCCTTAGAAAGACGCTTCTCTCCATTTTTTTTTTCTTCCGACGTAGGGGCGGGCTACAGCGCGGCGTCCGCCGCTCTATACCGGCCGTGGCCGCCGCCGCTGCTGCTTTCGGGACGCCGCCCTCGCGAATTGCAGGTAACGGCTGGCAGAATCTCTGGTGTCACTCTTTGTAGAACCACGTGTGCGAATTCAAGTGACATCGCATGGGCAATTGTTGTGGGCGTCGTTTAAAGCTTTGCTCTCCAACCACCCTCGCAGCGTGGATTAGAGCCAATTTTTTTCTTTAATATTGTACATTTCCCTTGCTGCCTCACTGGTTGCCGAGCGGTTGCAGCATGGTAAGTCTGAAATGGCTTTGCCCCTTTCCTTTGAAAGCCTTCTTTGTGTGTAGCACGAACTTACCATAAAAAAGAGGAACTAAAGACGTGCAGCGCATTGAGAAAGCGTAGCCGCTGCCCAAGCAGTAAGCTGAGGGGACCCTTTTGTTCATTTTATAAATCCGGAAGGGTCGGCGGCGGTGAAAAAAAGGTTTCTGTCCTAACTTCCCTCCTCTCCCTCCCGCCCCACCGAGTCACTAGATCCACCGAGTCATAAGATCCAAAGACGGTACATTCATCCGAGTCATTAGATCTAACGCGTCACTAGATCCAACGGGTCAGTACATTCAACCGAGCCGCTACATCCAACGCGTCACTAGATCGAACGAGTCAGTAGATCCACGAATGGATGTAATGACTCGTTGGATCTACTGAAGCGTTGGGTCTAGCTATTCAGAATCTCGCTGCCCCCTCAGTACCGCCCCTTCTTCATCCGTCTCCTGCTGCCCGGGAAGTGTGTCATTGAAGGCCAGCAGATTGCACACCTCCTAATGAGTTGGTGCAAACTCTGCTGCATTACTTTTCGATCTAGGTACATGTATCTATTTAGCGCCATCGACTTGTTCGCTTTCACACTCCCTCTATTCTCATCGGAAACTTCTATAAAGGGGTTTCTGTTCGGCCACCGTGGCCTGTAGGAACAGTCGCGAGAGAGAGAGAGAGAGAGAGAGAGAGAGAGAGAGAGAGAGAGAGAGTAAGCTTTATTTGAAAATAGGCAGAAGGGAATGTGGAACGAGTTATGGGTGAAGTCCTATTTCCAGGACTCCAGTTACAAAGGCTCCCAGCTGGGCTCTCTCTAGCAGCTCACGCTGTGTCGAATGGTCCGAACTGGACAATGCTGAATCGCAGGACTCTCTAGACGTTTGGTAGGCGTTCTGTTGCCAAATTATAGGGCAGTTCCGGACCATGTGGAATAAGACTGCTCTTAATTTGCATTTGTGGCATTCTTCGTTATACCTCTCTGGGAACATGAGAGACAGTCTGGATTTGTGTGGGAAAACGTTGGTTTGTAGTTTTCTTATGTTTCGTGCTTCTTCAGCATCTAACATGTGATGCGGTGCGGGCATAGTCTTTCTCGCTTGCCTTTTCGTGTAAAGCTTTTCATTAAGCGACATGAAGCGAGGGAGGGTGTAAGAGTGGTCCGTTTCCCTGCGGCTGTTGATTTGCCTCGCTAGGAAGTCGGCTGTCTTATTTCCTTTGGTGCCTCGTGTGCTGGGCTCCATATTATTCTAATGTTGGCCTTTTAGCTCGGCTGGTAGAATCTTCGTGGTTTCTATGGGAATAAGGCGGCATCTTAGATTTATAATGGCTCTTGTACAGTCGGTAATGATGATAAGGTTTTTGTTATATTCTCCCCATCTTACAACGAGTAGTATTGCTTTGGTTTCAGCCTCTTGGGATGTTTGTTTTCTGCTCATGAGAAAGTCCAGGAGTTTGCCCTGTGCATCCACAACTACGGCTAATGATATTACGTGGTGGTTGGTGGCGGCATCCCTGTATACTGCATCTGGACTTTTACCGTATGTGCTTCTTATATAGTTAATTCTAGCTTGTCGTCTACCTTTGTTGTAGAGGGGACTCATTTTCGTTGGAATGGGTGAAATTTTAAGAGCTTTGCGTTGTTCTCGTTGCAGCTCTGTTGTTCTTCGTACGAACTCAATGTGAAGGGTGTGTCCCGTTCTTCTTCGGATTTCTCTGCCGGTTCTTGTTTTCAATAGCCTCTCTTCTTGTGCTTCGAGAGTGGCTTCTTGGACTTCTTGGAAGGTATTGCAGATGCCCAGGTTACAGAACTTCTCGTTGGAGGTGTAGATGGGTAAGCCGAGGGCGTTCTTGTAAGCGGTTCTTATGATAGCGTTTACTCCTTCTTGTATCTTTGGTCCAGGTGGTGAAACGGTAGACTGTATGCGATCCTGCTCATTATGAGTGACTGGATGAGTTTGATTGTGTCGTCTTCTCTCATACCTTTTCTGGACCGTGTGATGCGTCTGATGACCCTTGCTAGTTTTTGAGTTGTTTTTCTTAGGTTGCTCAGCGTGGTGATTGCTTTTCTGTCTTGCACGTACATGCCCAATATTCTGACCATTGGTCTGAAGTGGACATCTTTGCTGTCTATTTGAATGCTTATCGTGGGAATTGGTTCCTTCGATGGGCTGATTCTAATTAATTCTGACTTTTCTGGAGCTCACTTTAAGCTGTTGTCTTGTATTGGACCCTTTATGCTGTCTATAGCTTCTTGTAGAGGATTTAGATTTTCGGTTTGAGTGCCTTCTTTGGTCCAGATGGTTATATCACCTGCGTAGACGGACTTGCCGATCTGCGTGTTCTCTTCCAGTGTTCTTCCTATTGCTAGCATGGTCAGGTTGAAGAGTAGTGGGGAAAAACCAGAGCCCTGTGGTGTTCCTCTTTTAGGCATCTCGAAGGGTCTGGATGTGGTATTCCCAATTCCTATGGTGCTGTCTTGTTAAAAAGGAAGTTGGCAATGTAGTCGTAAATTTTCTTGTCGCATCCTGTTTTCTCTGCCACCTTAAGTATCGCCTCGTGAGACACGTTGTCGAAGGCTCCTTTCATGTCGACTACTAGGATGATTTGATCTTTGGAGTTAGTGTTCTCTAGTATGTCGTGCTTTAGATGCAGGAAGACATCCTGAGTGGAGAGTCCGCTTCTGAAGCCTATTATGCAGTCTGGGAACATGTTATCTTCTTTTAGGTGCCTCGTTAGTCTAGTGGTGATGAATCTCTCATGTACCTTTCCTAGGCAGGATGTGAGAGATATTCGCCGCAGATTTTCTATGCCTAGGGGCTTTCCTGGTTTCGGTATGGAGTGTTTCCTCTGCGGTGGCAGGTAGTTGGGTTTCCCTGTCTTATGGTTGATATATTCCGCAAGCGCTTCTACTTATTCTTCTCCCAAGTTTCTTGGGATCATGTTGCTTCATGTTTCTTAGGATCATGTTGCATGCCGTCTTCTCCTGGTGTGCTTTTCTTTTTGCGCTCTTGTATAGCTTTGAATACTTCCTCTTTTGAGATGTCTCGGTCTAGCTTTTCGTTTTCCGGCCCCTCATATGGTGTTGTGATGGGGGCATTTTCGTGTTTAACTCGAATCTTTCTTTCACTGCTTCTATAAGTTCCTCGTTTGTCTCCTCAAAGCCATGGGATACCCTGTTTAGGCTATGCCTAATTTCCCTCCAGGTGTTTTCTGGGCTAAGCATGTCTTTGATTATGGCTTCTGTTCTTGATGTGCTTAAAGTGTTCTTCAGTGTGTCGCAGAAGTCTTGCCAGATTTGTTTAGCTAATTGGGTAGCTGGCTTGCTTTGTTTGGTTTTTGATCCTGGCTTTTAGGCTTTTGTTGCGCTTCTTTTTTTACCTTTTAGTGAGTTTCAGCTTCTTGTTCCATAAACTTATAAGGTAATTGTCAACGCAGAGCTTTTCAGTTTCTTGTCCAAATTCCTTGGTGGCTGTCTTGAGCGATTCTTTTACTTTTTGGCTCCAGGTGTCTATATTCTCTATCTCTGTTGTTGTGCTGAGCCTTTTCCTGAAGGTATCCCAGTTTGTGATCGTTTGTTTCCTGGCTCTTCTTCAATCGCGGATTCTGACACTAGAAACCTGGGACGGAGCTCGATTCCGAAGCCTTTATCTCAATTCCGTGATTTTTTATCGTAAAGATGTTTTCTTAGGTCAATTCGAAACATCATTTTCATAAATAGGGTTCTTTTTTCATCTTTGAGGCCGATCTATAAGCCGGTCGCCATTTTCCCCCATCCCTGATTAACTTTGTGCATCGCGTCGTAAGGGCCGGACTTTCACCTACATCGGAGAAGAATGACGCCAGCTCTCTTGGAGCTCCAAGAAATTCTCGGGTACATTGATTCTCTGCTGTGGGGTAAACCCGAGGGGTGCAACTTAAAGTTATGATTGGTGCTCATCTAGAGCACAAGGAACAGTGGTCTCCGCATGTCAACCGAAGCTTCATACCCTGGAACTGCGTGAAATTTTGAAAAAAAAAAATGCCAATGAGTTACTTAGACGCAGAAGTGTGACAGCCTTTAAAACTCCAAAACCTGCAGTGTTTTAGAGTTTCTGCTGTAATTTCTCTGAATTTTCAGCCCATTTATTCAAATGGATTTGTGGGCCCCGCGGGTGAAAACGCGATGAGGAGGAAGAAGAAGAAGAACGCCATTCGCCTGCGTGGAGCACATATTAGAGGTCCCACTAATTGGTAAGCATTCGGCAGCTTTCCTTCCGTTTTTGCACAAAGGATACGTAAGGTCGATTATTCAGTTGAACGCGAGGAACCAGCCCGACGCCTGCTTCTCTTGAGCTAGGTTCCCCGGAGTTTTTCGGCCGTGAAGTGTCTAAAGTAACCTAAGACCGAGGTGAGCCTGAAAACAGAGCGGATAGCAAACTCTACAAAAGGAAATGATGAGGCACTGCAAAATGCACATCAAGTTTTGCCTGATGCGCGTGGCTATGCGCATGAGTGGTGCTATCCCACCTGAAAAAATATACACGTACGACCATGATTTTCCAGAATATGAACAGTGTTATTATCCACGCTGTGTCGACAGGAACCTAACAGGTATCACCTCGAACCCATCCTCTCAAAATACGGTGTATAAGTGAAATAAATTGAGTGGTTGCCTGGAAAGAGAGTGCCCGCAGTTAAGAGCAATGCTTTGTGTGCCCAGTGCCGATATAAATTGCACCTTAAAAAATAGGGGTAGAATTATAGTCAATTTAGAGGTCCCCGTCATCAATCAATGCTATTTTCTGTATCATTCTTCGTATCTGAACTATCTGCAGTCTTGCGTATAGCCGTTGAGGTAGCATTACGTCGTAATTATAGCTTTTGCCTCTGCTGGTAGTCCAAATAATCATTTTCAAATTATTAAAGGAAGTAAACAAGAGTAAGCGACATGGAATGCAGTATATTCAGGATGCGCTGAAAATCATATTGTTCATATGCTTCAGTGGGGACTATTGTGCGAACCAGCCTGTTACAGCTTTGGGTTTTTACAAAATAGTGTGTTCAGAAGTGTCAGCATGTGGAAGCACATGGCGCCATCACGAGACGAGCGCTTGTTTAAGCGGATATTATAATCACCGCAAAGAACACGTGTTTGCATGCCATTGCGTAGCTAAATGATCAACCACTACCACTCTGTCAAAGCTACTGCGCTGAGGATTCCCTGAGCGCAGTCGCTGAGTTTCCCAAATCGAAGTTTCCCAAAATCGAGTTCAACACCAAACAAACCAACCCGAAGCCACCGGATCGAGAGTATGACCTAAGATTGTGCGGTCTTTACGCGAACACCTGTTTTCTATCGGGACGGTTTACTGCACTGCGACTGTACTTTATTGGTACGGGCATTTTGATTGTGCTTGTGATTCTACGGGCATTCAATTCATGGCTTTCCCTGGCGTTCAACGATCGTTGAACGCTAGCCTTAGACGGAAGGGGGAATTTCCTGCCTACTTTTGCCCATTCAAAACGTCCCTCTCCACATCCGGGCTGCTTCGACCGTGCCGGAAAGGCGCAATCGGATGACGTCAGTTTCCCGACACGAGGAACCCAGGTTCATTTCCGACCGCGGGAAGCTCTTTGGTTTTCTGCACTTCATCCAAGATCATCATCAGCGGCAGAGAAAGTTGGCTTTCACGCAGCGTGTCTTGAGTAGACTGCAAAGGACATTAGTGAGAGGGTGCAAGCTTCGCCTTAGAAACACTGCACTCTTACAGGGATGTACACTTGGATGAGGTAAATTGAGAAGACTTTCCTTGATAGTAAGATATGTTATGCTACACAAGGGCTTCTTTTTATTAACACTATAATGTTATTAGGCTCATTTTTCGATTTCCTCGTGGCTCCTAACCGTCCGCTATCAGCCATGCTCATCAGGAGTCCACGGAAATACGTCAACGCTCCCGCAAGCTACGGCTGAGGCTGCAAGATTCGAGGGCCCCGCTGAATCTGCAACGTCGAGCTACTGAGCTGTGGAAAGGACACTGACACTGCGGCCAAGACGAAAGAAAGAGCGCGCGTTTTCATGTTCCATAGAGTTTTAGATGCAGAGCATTTGATTCACTCGCCTTGTCCCTCCGGCGTCGTCGTCGTCGTCGGCGTTGTCCACCCCTCCCCCATTCTCCTCGCCGCGCCAGCTGCGCTCTCCGCCGCTCACCCCCTCTCCTCTCCGATAGCGAACACTCTCTCGCGAGGGGCATTGGATTGGATTCGATTGGCTTTGATTGGATTGGATTGGCTTGGGTTGGCATGGCTTGGATTGGATTGGATTGGATGGAATTAAAGTGGATTGTGTTGGATTGTGTTGCGTCATAGACCCGGCCCGTTGCGTCATAGCCGCGGCAGACGCGCTGGAGCCGGCGCATGTGCAGTACACTCTCTTCCGCGGTTTCCTCTCCTTCGGCCGCGCTGCGCATATAACCGGTGTGCCGTTCTCCGGCGAAGCAACATCCACGCTTGGCTCAAACACCGAGAGTCCACGCCGCTTTACAAGTACGCCAACGTCGTCATCGACTGGGACCGGCTTACGCAGTCCCCTCAACGTTATGCGCGCTATAAAACGCGGTCCCTTCGCCGCTCCGCCTTTGCTTCGCATCTACACAGGGGTTCCCGCGTGGGGAGGTGGGAGTTTTTATACTAATATACGCTAGTGGGGACACTGGCACTAGTCTCTATGCGAGATGCCGAATGGCGACTTCAACCCCCCAGGAGACCGCCATGCCTGGAGGATGCGTGATTTTCGAACTTGACTTGACCCTGCCGTTATCTTGACTTGACTCAAATTACTTTTTTTGAAATACAAAAGCTGTAACTAATGTTGATTAGTGTACAAACTATTAATCGTGAAACAAATTGTACTGTAAACATACTGATTGTAAACATATGTATCGATGTTTAGAAGAATTCTATCAGACGGGAAGGTATTCGTAAAGTGTATACACGGCTGAGCCTATACCGGAGCCGACGATTCGGTCGATTAGGCGGCGAAGCGTTTTTTTTTTTTTTGCGTGCGCTAGTCGGCGATGGCGTGCGGCTGAAGCAGGACGGCTGTACTGTATTTCACAAATTCGCATGGTCATGGGCGGTGACAGCGATTGTGCGTGCGCCTTGTTCACGCCAATATTTACGGGCAGCTGATAACCGACGGAATAGAGCAGCTTACCAGTATTGCCGGAATCGTTCTGTGCATGCGACGTACCCTTGATGTTTCGCCGCTTTCTACTGTAATAAGGTGCTGACCACAATCAACTTGGTGGTGACCCACCCGCCGGACGAAGCTCCCGTGAGATTTTGTGTAAAAAAATTAGGCGGCTGTACACACATTCTTACTGCTGGTGTTCGTTTTTATTTGGCTTAGCCCCTACCGCACTCGTGTTGTCTTCGCAAGCGTCGTCAGGAACGCGACTAGGATGGAACAGCGTGCTCGCACCGTCTACCTTGTGCGGAAACTCGACTTCGCGTCCGTTTTAAGAAATGCCAAATGTAGCGGCTAGACGGTGATACTACGGCTCTCTGCATTCACTTCAATCCAGCCGAGCAGTATTTGGTAATTGCAGCCACTGGAATCAGGCGCTAACAGCAATTCTGCCCCTAAACCAGCCCTAGACGCTTTGGATGCCGAAACCGAAACTGATGGCGCAGAAAAATCCAAAGCCAAGTGCACATAACGAACGCCAAGCCTCAAGGCAAGCCAAGTTCGAAAACCACGACTCTACGGCTGCGTTCCAATTCGCGGACAGCTTGGGAGACAGCCTACGAAGCAGCCTAACTAGACGTCTAAAGGAATATAATTGCAACGGCGCCGTGGTCCCAAACGCAACACCAGCGCAGACGACAGCCTCGTAGCAGACATGTTCAGACATGCAAGCCGCCATAGTGTAGTGAGAAACTGTATGCAAGCCGCAGATTTCGTAACTAATATTACCGTCGTTATTACAAACATTACGTAAGTTAAAAATTAAACAAAGTAATCTTCACCACTAGTATATTATACACAAATATTTCAATAAAAGAATAAGTGCTCTTGTTGAAAATAATATGCAAGGAGGTGGCGCTGGCGTCACTTATTAGTTTAGACAGGAAGGTAGCCTGCATCGTTGCTGACTTTGATGCCGTCTCCTCGAAACAGTCTTCGTTGACTGCTTTGATCAAATCGGAACGGGGCTTAACATGGCGTACTGTCCGCGAAGACGGCAACGAAGCCGTCTAAAGGGGAAATTGGAACGCGCCCTACGTCACACCACCAGCTCCATAGTGGTTGAATGACTGCAGCGTCAGTGTCCCCTCTAGTTTATAGTACAAAACTCTCTCGTTTGTTGAGGGCCCAGTCGGCGGTAGTACATATGCTCGGCAGACACGGTCGCCAGCCGTGCCCACAACTTACGCCATCACTCCAAAGCGTGTTTCCACCAGAACACAAAGGAGGGAACAGCGCACATTTTGACGAAGGACGGACAGAAACAAACACCACAAGCGCTGACAGTCCACTGATCACTTTATTGCAAGGTGCGGAAAATACATAGCACACTTTATGGAAAGAACAAGCCCGAGAAGATGTAAATATTGCCTAATCTGTCAAATTATTATGTCATCACCGATCGTCACATCCGCATCACCCTGGCCTCCAAGAATGCGATCTCCTTTGACGTGATAGCTATCGAAGGCACGGCAACGCAGTTGTCACCGGCTCTTACAATCCTTGCAGCTTCAACAAGTTCTCTCGTGCTTTGCTCTTAAATATTACCGTCGTTTTTATCAAAGTCGGGATTACGTCCAGCACACAGCATGCAGCAACGTACGTGCGGCCTCACGTAGCGGTTGCAGCGAATTAGTACTTCGAGTCCATTGAAAATAAGAAATTCAGCGTGGACATGCTCTTTTCTGTTTAGACCCATAAAGTACAGCGGCCGCTGCGGATTATACGCCTCGAGCGCTGCCTGTAGGGGCGCCACTGAAATCTCCCTAGCGGTCTGTTTCGAAACCAGCCGCGGGAGTTACCGCCTCACTCCCCACTGTCGCCGCTGCTTTTGGGGCCCGTTCGAGACAAATTTTCCGTTTGCATGCGGTCGAAACACAGATTACTGTGGAGCAATCGCTCTGTTCGCAAATGTGTATTTACGAGAGGGTAAACGTTTCCGGTGCGATCTTAGTGTGGTACAGCCTCCCAAACTTTTAATAACATAGCGGGAGCGACGACCGAGCGGCATGTCAGCGCCTTGTCACGGTGTTCACCGGCAAAATAGGCGAGGGTACGTGCACGCGCATAGAACTATCTGTTGTGGGAGCGTCGTCTGCACCGCTGTTCTTCTCAGGACAACACACCCCCTGTTTTTCTTCTCTTGCAAGGCCTTTCGCTACCGCCAAAGGTCGCTAAGCAGCCTGGGGCACAAAGTCATTCAGATAAAGTGGCAGAGGGTGTACCGCTCTGAAGGAAACAGCGTAGCAGACGACACTCATACAGCAGATAGCCCTATGCGCGCGCGCGTACTCTCGCCTATTTCGCTGCTGAACACCGTTACAAGGCGCTGACATGCCGGTCGGTCGTCGCTCCTGCTATATTATTAAAAATTTGGGAGGTCTGTATTTGGCCAGGTGTGTGTCTGTCATGTGGTAAGAAGAGCCATACCCGAAGGGGGATTGGCCTGAGAAGAAGATGATTGAAGAAAAGACGAAGAGAAAGAAAAATCAGCGTATGAGATGGCGAGAAGGATTTGGAAGGGACCAATGAAGAAGGCACACAGGGTGACCGAAGAGGAGGAGAAGGAAAGCTGGACCAGCAAATGGGAGCCTCACACGAGAGAATGCGAGGTGAAGAGGAGGAGGAAGTTGGAGTAAGAGAGTGGAACGAGGTCTTGGGAGGAAAGGTGGCAAGTTCGGGCCGTGCCCCACAACGCACCAGCGGCATCGCACCGTTTGGCAGCGGGCAGCTCGGAACCACCCATTACCAGCAGCTTCGCACTGCTGGCCTCGTGTTGAGCCGTGCTGCTCAAGAAACCCGTGGCAACGCACCACGGTCATCGAGACAACTGACGACGACCATGGGCCATCGCGACGTGCTGCTACGTGCGTCGCTGCGTAAGCCAGCCGGCCCACTGGGCCACGTCATCAGCATGGCACCGGGTTCATTGTGGCACCAGCGGTAGGTTTTGTTTGAATTGCATAGACAGCTAATGTGTTATAGCGACTTTTTGACCAGATTTTCATTGGGTGGCATGCTTGTTCATGATCCCATTTGTTTGAGGTGTTCTTCTGTAAATATATTGTGTGGGTATCGAATGCCTCAACCCGAGCCTCATTTCTCTGCCGCGTGAGACGCGTGACAGCATTTTGCGAGCCTGCCAGGATCTATCCTTGGCCCAACCACGCGTCTCACCTGGCTGAGAGATGGATCTCGAGAAGATTTTAACCTTGGCTAGTACATTAGGTTTGAATAAAGAGGAATTTTAAGTGCGAATGCACTTTATAAGTGACCCCGAAGCTTCCGCCGTCCGCATAGCAACAGCTGCGGGTGCGCGCGCTTTTCGTCTTCCTTAGCAACGGGGGGAGATGGGCGCGCGCTGCCTGGCCGCTGACATGGCACATACCCACGTGGGAGATTGGCCAGGAATAAGTGCGAATGCACTTCTTAAGCGAGCCTTAATCGTCCGCCGGGGAGGTGGGGGCAAGTGCGAATGCACTTTATAAGCGACCCCGAACCTTCCGCATTGCTCCTGCCCCCGCGTACTCGAAATAATACTTCGTATATAAATGTGTGTGTGTGTGTACAAAATGCATCATGACAAACACTTTAAATCATTAATTACACTTCAATCATCATCATCAGTAATAAAACTCCCAGGCATTTCCCCGAGGGTGACCATGGTTAAGTGCGAATGCACGGGGTGATGCTATGAGGGGGGTAAAGTTAAAATCCGTTGGCATTCGCCAGTGAGTTAACGTAAACTCCCCCGTGTGATCCCATTGCGATTCCCAGGAACCATTAGACTGTAAGGCACCATACTGTGAATTAATAAATAATTTAAGTGCGATGCACTTTATAAGCGACCCTGAATCCGCCGTCCGCATTGCTCCTCATCCTCTCCCCTAGCAACGGCGCGAGGAGCGGAGAGGAGCGTCTGTAGCATCGGCGCAGCGACGTCACACCCCACGTGACCCGCGCGCACTCCGCCTCCTGCGCCGTGGCTGCGCGCGCCCGCGCCGGCTCCCGCACCGCTCCTCGCGCCGTGACGTCACACTCCCACGTGACCGCGCGCTGGCGCCTTTGCGTCTGCTCCCCCTCTCCTCGCGCCGTGACGTCACATGCTCTGCAGCTGGCGCGCCTCTCCCCCCGTTAGGTTTGCACTCACCCTCGGCGCGCGCCTCTCCCCTCGCCTGACAGCTCCCCCTCGCCGGTACTGCGCCTCTCAAGGCGATGGCACAATTACTACGCCGTGTACTCTCGGCGCAAGAAATGCATTCGCACTTCCTCACGATTCCCTTCGGGGAGGTGGGGGCAATTTTTTTTTGAATTGTTGAATGAAGAGTGGCGGAAAGTGCGGGAGAGTTGTCTGCCCAGCTAGAAGAGTTGGACCGAGAAAAAGCAGAGTTAACGTGGTGCCTCGAGGAAAGGGAACGCAGTAAGAACGGTGAACGCACCGCACGTGAGCCTGAAGGCACGCAGGTCGCCGACCTCTATGAGGCACGTGAGGAAGAAAGTACGCATATAGCTGGCAGCGAAGAAGCACGTGCTGCTGAGAGAACGCGGTTTGCACAGCGCTGTGATGGCAATGGAACAATAAATGGAAAATGGTTCTCGCAAACGACCGCTGTGAAAAAAGACGCGTTCGAAGGTGGTAATAGGTTCGAAGCGCTAGGAGATTAACCGGCCGGGTATGGCCACGTTCGCTGGTAATAGGTTCGAAGCGCTAGGAGATGAAACGGCCGGGTATGGCAGAACCGAAGTCCAGGCACTTGGAGATCGCAGTCGGAACACGCCAGGCGAGGACAGCTTGCGGCCGCCTAGTACTTCTCATTACTGTATTCATTTGACGGTATATGAAAGAGTAATAATTGAGACGAAGATACAGGCCACTCCGTGCACTGGCAGTAATAGCATCCGGACAGAAAGCTCCATTGCTGGTCGGGTAGAAATGCCTATGACTATTGAGTGTACACTTGTCCCACAAAAGGACAGTGCAATTTTTTTAGACTGCTCAGCGGAGAGCTCAGCGTCTAAGGCAGTAAACGGGATCACCAGGGCGCAGCCAAGTCAGCGGATTTCAGAGCCACTAGGAGAGCTCCCTCAGACCCAGCTTCATGTGGTCGATGAAGAGTCCCGACTCGAGAAATTCAGGTTGGGCAGTGGACACGGGCTGGTTCCAGGTAAAAGGCAGTTGCCAGCACCCGGTAAAGGGGCTGATAAAGAAGGGGACAAGAAAAAGTGCCCACGTTTTTGTAAGCGTACGAAGCAGAGGAGGAAAAAGAGCTTGGGTCTCAGGAAGGTTCAAGGGCATGAGCGGAGCTGTGCGAAAAGTGATAGGGTAGCTGGGAAGTTCGCAGAGGGAGCGCACGCTACGAAGACGACGCACAGACGACGAGCTAAGGCCTGTAAGACGAACGGATGTCTCCATATTCAGCACCCAGGCCAAGGTGGCATCGGCCGAAAGGTATGCAGTGAGTTTTCCTCCGGTCAGAGGACAACGTCAGAGGACAAAGTACCAACGTCAGAGGACAGCGAAAGCGCAGATGCGCAAAGAAGACAAAACAGAAGAGACCGTGCAAGTCGTGCACAATGGAAAGAAAGCTAGCACTAGAGAAGGACTGGATACAGGGCACGGGTCATAGGTCAGTGAGACGAGTGAACATTGATGGTGTTCAAACAGAGGTGATTGGAAGAGGCGCAAGAAGGTGAAGATGAAGTCAAAGCTCAACAAAACCGGTTGAAATAATGTAATTGACTGGAAAGACAGGACTCATAAAGAAATATGACAAAGAGGTTGTGTATTAAGGTAAAGCATAAATGTTTTGGTATGGTGCAGACAAGCTGGTGTAGGGGTATGAAGTGTACACGGAAATGAGGTAGTTGAGAAATGTAAATTGATTAAGAGTGTTTGAAAGCTCTAGATTAATTGATGTGTTTTATTTTGGTGATGTAGGCGCAGATTGCATGAGTAGATTAGTGTAAGGGGATGAAAAAGTGTTGTCTGTTAGTGTTACGTGTTCTGGTTGAGTGTAGGATTGGAAGTTAGTTTTGGTGAACAGCGAGGCAGAGAAATGAGGCTCGGGTTGAGGCATTCGATACACGCAATATATTTACAAAACAACACCTCAAACAAACGGGATCATGGAATATGAACAAGCATGCCACCCAACGAAAATCTAGTCAAAAAGTCGCTGTAACACTTTACCTGTCTATGCAATTCAAACAAGTCCTACCGCTGGTGCCAGGATGAACCCGGTGCGATGCTGATGACGCGGCCCAGTGGGTCGGCTGGCTTACGCGGCGACGCACGTAGCAGCACGTCGCAATGGCCCGTGGTGGTCGTCAGTAGTCTCGATGACCGTGGTGCGTTTCCACGGGTTCCTTGAGCAGCACTGCTCAACAGGAGGCCAGCAGTGCGGAGCTGCTAGTAATGGGTGGTTCCGAGCTGCCCGCTGACAAACGGTGCGATGCCGCTGTTGCGTTGTGGGGCACGGCCCGAACTTGCCACCATTCCTCCCAAGGCCTCGTTCCACTCTTCTATTCCAACTTCGTCCTCCTCCTTTCCCCTCGCATTCTCTCTTGTGAGGCTCCCATTTGCTGGTCCAGCTTTCCTTCTCCTCCCCTTCGGTCACCCTGTGTGTCTTCTTTATTGGTCCCTTCCCAATCCTTCTCGCCATCCCATACGATGATTTTTCTTTCTCTTCGTCTTTTCTTCAATCATCTTCTTCTCAGGCCAATCCCCCTTCGGGTATGGGCTCTTACCACATGACAGTGTCACAGACTTATGTCGGGAAGCCCGCATGTGCATGGAACTGATTGTAATTTCACTGCCCTGAAATTTACAAACAGTGTCTCCGTAAGCAGCGTTTCCTGAGATGGCCATGCGATTCCTGTACACCATGATGTAAATCGGTTTTGTGCGTTTATGTATCCCAGCGGAGTGCTCATAACTGAAAAGACGCCAGTTACGAATGCTAATATAAACCTCGGATATTGATCACTACCTTCGAAAAGCGATGTGGCATAAATTGCACGAACATTCTAAAGAAGTGCGGTAACTAATACAAAAGTATACCAGGGGTCCGCACCCGACAAAGAATTTAGCGCTGGGTCGTCTTGTCCTGAGGTGAGCGCTCGAAACATTCATCATGTGCTACAGATATGCTCCGCGACCAGCGCGGTGGCCGGCGTATAAAGCAAGCCGCGTCTTCGAACGCGTCTTCGAAACATTACACGGGGAGCCTGCAGAAACTAGCACAAACTTAAATCAGATGGCCTTATTAAATACCACACTCTTCCAGCGACACCTTTTATCGTTGTGCACTCCCTACATTTTACATCGAAAAATGTGTCCACCGAGTGATCGGCTGTGCATTGAAGTCGAAAAACTAAAGGAAATTGAATGCGCAGCTTGTGCATGTGATTATTAAAACGTTCATTCCTTGATCTAGCTCTGCATTTGTGCACAACGACAGTTAAGTGTCCCACTCCCATTCTTGTCCTCCTCTTGCGAAATGTCAGTGCATTTAGCATCTAGTTGGTCTAATGAGCACAACCTCACTTAAGTTTCTGCAAACGTTTTCAGAATTTCAGAAGCTGCACTGGGTTTTTTTTTCATTCCCGTACGAGCTGTACTGTTTCTTTCGTACGTGACCGATCATTTATTTTCCTGTTGTCTCATTAGCTTTCCAATTGGTCCTTGCTATAAAGCGTGAGAGGGCACATATTTAACGAACCACAGCCTTGGAATATACTAAACATTTTCCCGTGGATTATATTCCCATAAACGGCACAAGTTGTTGAGTAATCACATCCTCGAAGCATATTTTTCTACGACGTATACATTCAAAACAAACCCGCATTCGTTGTCCGCTCTGCAAAACGAAACCAGCCTCTCAATGTGCCAGTATCAGGTATAAGCGAGGCCACAAGACAATTCACTTGTGCCTGACGTATTCGGAGGTGACAGTGGTTATATGCTGCTGCCGTCGCCGACGCCCGTATAAGAGCGGCCTAGAAGCGCGCAGAACCGCGCCCCCGGATAGCTTTTGTTGGCGTTCGAGCACTCTACCAAGACGCGGGGGCGCTGCGAGCAGCCGGAGCGAGCGGACGTGTGTTACATCGGCTCCGCAGTTAATGAGCCATAATTGCGGACTAATTGGTCCCACAGTGCCCATTTTTCACCAGTGTGTTAGGCTTCGCTCAGCGGACCTGGAAATACCAAAAATTCGGTGAGTTCTTGCGAATTTCCGAATTTTACTGCCCTTTTCATGTTTGCGGCCTGGCCGCTCAGCTAAGCCTAACTTAGGCCTAGTACGAGTACGGCCAGGCCGGGGCGTCGGCGACAGCGCTCGGGCCGATGTCGACCGGAGGGGAGCCCGCATCGACGGGATTCAGCGAGGAAGCTACCATGGAGGCCTGCGCAGAGCGGGACGAGGAAATGCAAGTACAATTGGACCGCAGCGGAGGTCGGACGGCCGTGGCGGTGCCGGGCGAGGAGCTCTCGCCGGGCGACCACGCGGGGTGGACGACCCAGCGGAGAAAGCCACAGCAGCGACGAGCGGAGGCTCCGCGATCTCCACCGTCGACCGGTAAGCCCGCCGCAAAGGCGAACACGTCCCTACAATCGAAGGAGAAATTCGTGAAGAAGGTGAATGCAAGCATGTCGAGAGCGGCGAGAATGCCCAACAGCATCCCCCGCGAAGATCACAAAATTATCATCAGACCAGGAGGGGGACTGCAGGTAGGGAAGGTCAGACCGACCGAGTTGGCGACCGCAATTATGGTGGCCACGGGCATCGCAAGAGACACGGTGTGCCATGGAAGACACGGTGTGCCTCAACGTGGCCCAAAACATCATAATCGTGAGCACTCCCGCAGAGGAGAGAATCTCGAAATACGCGAGAATCGAGGCTCTAACGATCGGCAGCCGCGAGTACGAAGTGTATGCCTATCAGGCGGCGCCGGACGGCACGGTAAAAGGCGTGATTCGCAACATCTCCACGGAGGACACGCAGGAAGAAATAATAGAGGACATCGTGAACGATTACAATCCAACGGCGATAGACGCCCGAAGGATCGGAAAGTCGTCGGCAATCGTCGTGCTCTTTCAGGGCGAGAAAGTGCCGACGACGGTGAAATACGGATCCGTGCTCGTTAGGTGCAGTCTGTATAGGCAACTCCGCGAAGTTTGCAAGTGCTGCGGCGGAGTGGGGCACAGACAGGACGTGTGCCCGCAGCCCGAAAAGAGCGTGTGTTTCGCGTGCGGAAAGCAAAATCCGAGCGAGAACCACGCAGAAACGTGCAAACCGCGCTGCACATTGTGCGGGGGTGCTCACCCGACAGGGCCGGCAAGCTGCAGCAACCGCTTCAAGACGCCATACTTGGTGCGGCGGCGGCAGTGGAGCCGCCAGCAGACGAAAGATGCCTCGTCAGCCATAGAGTTTCTCAATATTACCTAGTGAGAAACTCTATGTCGTCAGCAAGGAAAGAAATTTCTAGAAGCGAAGGGGAATTCCCGCCGCTCCTGCAGCAGCGAGGTCGCAGCGGCAGCAAGAAGCGGGAGCAACGACCCGGCAACAGGTCGGCAAGCCGAGGCGCCCGCGACAGGAGCCAATCGGCGGCCAGGAAAACGCGCGGGAAGAGCGGCGATAGGCCGTCGAGAGCCACGTCACAGTCGCGCGAGCACGTGATGTGGGCGAAGATCGTCGGCGCATCGAAAGGAAGGAGGCGTTCGAGGTCACCGCGGCAGCGGAGAGGGATGTCGCAACCTCGTGACGAAAGAGTCGACAGACTGCAAGAGCAGGTAGCCGCGCTGAAAGCGGAAAACGCGAGCCTCAGCCAAAAGCTCGAGCGGGCGATAAAGTTACTAGAAAGTTCTGGAAGAGAACAAGAGCCACGTGGCGGAGCGATGACAAGATCCGAGGAGCGTCGGCCGGAGAAGCCGGCGAGGCCGGCGCAAAAGGAAGAAGAGGCGGAGCCTCCGACGAAGATGAAGGCGCTGCAGAAGCGCGAAGGTCGGAGCGACACGGTCGAAACGGAAACCGAGATGGACGAAGATCAGGACCCGCCTTGCGGGGAAGAAGGAATACAAGGGGCGCAGAAGCAGAGGCTCGTGAGCTGGGAGCTGCGCCTAAGGAGGTGCGCCGGACGCATCAGCAGGCTGGAAAAGCGGATGGACGCTTTCGAGGCGAACGTGAATGCGAGACTCGCTAAGATACAGGAGTACCTTCACAGGATGCTGGATGGAGACGAGGTCACACCGGGGCAGTACGTACAAGCGAACCAACCAAAACCGAACCATGGCCAGTAAATCACGAACGAAAGCGAGCCTGAGAGTGTGGCACTGGAACGCGAACGGGTTCCAGTGTCGGCGGGCGGTGTTGCAGCAGTACATCAAGAGTTTGGAGAGACCCCCGGACGTGATCCTCGTCCAGGAAACCCACGCCGAGAACGCGCCGTCCCTCCCGGGTTACCGGGCGCACGCCAGCCCTCCCAGCGCCAGAGATAGAGGCAAGGGAGAGGCGCAGGGCGTGTGTACGTTCGTCCGGAAGGGGATAACGTTCGTCAAGCACGACGACCTCGTCCGGCGCAGTGCCATCGAGTACGGCGCGACCGAAGTAGTGATGGGGAAAAAGAAAAAGGAGTCGGTGTACTTTCTCAACGTATACAGCAACCCGGGCCACAGGCAGCAGAAGTTCAAGACGGCCATGCATAAGATGCTGAAGCTCGCTGGCAGAGACACGGTGGCGATGTGCGGCGATTTTAACGCCGCACACAAGGAGCTCTGGTACAGCCGCACGACGGCGAAGGGGAAGGCCCTGCTCGAGGCGGCGGAGGAGGCCGGTTTCGTCCTGTATTCGGACGAAGCGGCGCCCACACGCATCGGCACGTCGATAACCCACGACACCAGCCCGGACCTGTCCTTCGTCCGCAAGAGGAAGGAGGCCAGAGGCGGGGTGGCATGGAAGAACACGGGGCAGAACCTCGGGAGCGACCACTTCATAATCGAGCTGGACCTGCCGGCGTCGGCAGACGAGGTCGGCAGGGGCAAGCGCAAACACAAGCTCACGAACTGGGGTCGCTTCCGAGAGGAGAGCGAGGAGCTCGGCGAGGAAATCGCAGACATCGAGAGCTGGTCGGACGCCCTGAAGCGCAAGATCAAGGGAGCGACCACGGAGCTGGAGACCGACGAAGAAGTACAGAAAATGGACAGCCGCCTGGCGCACCTGATAGAGACCAGACAGGCCCTGCAGAGGCGCTGGCGTAAGAACAGAAACAACAGGAATCTCAGGAAGAAGGCCGCCGAGATCGGCAGGGAGATAGAGCGATACAGTCGCCAGCTGTGCACCCAGCAGTGGCACGCCATCTGCAGAGAGGCGGACGGGCAGCTCCACCAGAGCCGCACATGGAAACTACTGAGGCACTTGCTGGACGATACCAACAGCAAGAGTTACCAGCAGCACCGACTCGCCCAGATCATGCACTGCGCGACGAAGAAGTTGGGGAAGGAAGAGACGTGTAAACGGCTCAACGATAAATATCTCCCTAGCACTCCCAGCGAGAGCCACGGCGACTACAGAGGCCCGAGCAACCCGGACCTGGACCGCGACATTGAGGAGTGGGAGGTCCGCGCGGTGCTGCAGAACCTCATCTGCAAGTCCGCGCCGGGCCCCGACGGAATCACCAACAAAGCCCTGCGAAACCTGGGCGACGGGCCGACAGAAGCGCTGACGGGGTATTTCAACCCATGCTGGCGCGAGGGAAGATTGCCGAGGCAGTGGAAGGCGGCCAAGACAATACTGATACCCAAGCCGTGTAAGCCGCCCGGTATCGAGAACATGCGGCCGATTTCCCTCACGTCGTGCGTCGGGAAAGTCCTGGAGCACGTGTTGAACAACAGATGGCAGCGGTATCTGGAGGAGAAGGGCCTCTACCCGGACTCGATGCTAGGGTTCCGAGAGAGGCTCAGCACGCAGGACGCAATGATACAACTGCAGCACGAGATACTAGAGCGTCCGACAACGTCGCAGGACAACAGAGCCGTGCTGGGCCTGGACCTGCAGAGTGCTTTCGATAAAGCAGGCACTCGGCCATATTGGCGCAGGTTTCGGAACTGGGTCTGGGCAAGAGGACCCACGACTACATCCGCGACTTTCTGTCGCACCGGACGGTGGAACTACAAGCGGGGGACCTGGAGCTGCCGGAGAGAGAGCTGGGCAGCGCGGGTACCCCCCAGGGAGCGGTGATCTCGCCGGTGCTGTTCAACCTGGTGATGATCGGGGTGGCCAAACGCCTCTCGGGGATCCCGCAGGTTCGACACACGATATATACAGACAACATTACGCTGTGGGTCCCCGGGGGGAGCGACGGCCACATCGAGAGTTCGCTGCAGGAGGCGATAGCGGCGATCGAACAGCAGCTGGCGGGCACCGGACTAAAGTGCTCCCCGCAAAAGTCCGAGTTGCTGGTGATTGCACCGCCGGGCAGGTACCGCAAGAGAGCCGAGGAAGAGGCGAGTAAGATCAAGTTGTTCACGTGCGATGGGACGGAGATCCCCAGAGTCAGCAAGCTGCGAGTGCTCGGGATGCTGCTGGAGGCGAACGGTGGCAACGGAGCCACGGTGGAGAGAGTAATCACAAAGATGGGGATGGCCACCAAACTGATCAAGCGGGTGGCCAACAGACACAGCGGCATGAAGGAGGAGCCTGTTGCGGTTGGTGCGGTCCTTCGCCACGAGCCACGCTGCCTACGTGGGCGCCTTTCACCCGTGGAAGCGCAACGAGAGAGACCGCATCAACGCGGCGATCCGCAAGACGTACAAGGCGGCGCTGGGGCTCCTGAACAGCGCCAGCACGCAGAAGCTGCTGGAGCTGGGCGTCCACAACACGCTAGGGGAGATCGGGGAGTCCCAGCGAGCGTCTCAGCTGGAAAGACTGCAGTCCACGCGGACCGGAAGAAAGATCCTGAAAAGCTTGGGCCTGGGTCCGAGCAGAAGACTACAGGAGAAGAACGGCCTGCCGGAGGAGGTGCGGAGAAGAGTGCGGGTGCTGCCGCTGCCGCGGAACGTACACCCCGACAGCAACCGAGAACGGCGGGCGGCCAGGGCCAAGGCGCTGGCCGAGATCTACAACGACGACGCCGGGGCCACTTACGTGGACGCGGCGAGGTGCCCGGACCGCCCGAACACGTACGTACGTGACCGTAGCGGTGTTGGCCAGGACCGGAGAAACGCGCAGCGCCTGCAGCGTGAGGGTCTCGACCGCCGCGCAGGCGTTAGAGGTCGCGATCGCGCTGACGCTGGCGGATCCGAAATGTACCACGACCTTGAGTGACTCTAGGACAGCCCAGAGTTACTGGATATAGACAGTTGCGAAACTCCCCATAGGCCCCATGTATCGAAAGCCGGTCTTCGGTTGCCCCCCTGCGCCGGGGCAAGCACGGGGCAAGTTGACTAGCCTGTCGTCTGTCGGCAGGACGTTGAAGCAGTACTCAAGTGCTTGCGGCTGCTGCCGTAAGTCATAAAAAAAAAGCCACAAAAACACAAGAAAATTTTACGTAATTATTGTGTTTTAATTTAAAAAGCAATCTTTATTTTACAGAAGAATTTTGAATAATAATAGTTTAGCGAAGTTCCGTTTTTATCTCCTAGGTGCCGCGCGCGTCGACTTGCCCCTCAGCTTCCACGGAGTGGGGGGGCTAGCGCCGCCCGGATTCTGAAGCGGAGTTTCGCAACTGTCTATATTGAGTAACTCTGGGACAGCCATATCGGGATATGCGAAGAACGCGGTGTGCGCGCAGGCCGCGAAGATAGCTGGTGGTGCCCGTGCGGGGGGCACATGCGAGCAGGTCACTTACGTCCGGTGGTTCCCGGCGCACTCGGGGACAGCGACGGGAGCGTACCCGAACCGCAACGAGACTGCGGACGCCGTCGCGCGTGAACTTTCCGGTCGCGCGGCGCCACCCCGCGTCTCACGCACGGAGGGTGAAGAGCCAACGGAGCAAGAACCTCTACTCAACGGTGGAGAAATCCTGCAGTGGTACAGGCTCGGCAGGAGGGAGCGGCCACCGGCGCACCCGAGGCTCACCCGAGCCGAAGCCGTCCTGTATACGCCTCGAGATTCGCGATCGCTGCGCCGCCTGCCGCCGCTTCTCCGCGGCGTTTGCGGGATTAGCGCAGCGCGACTGATAGGCGGTCATGCAGTGTTTTGGTTCTCTTTCGCTTCTCTTTGCCTTTCCGCGCACTAAACAACTTGTTAAGGTGACGTCTGTAAGCTAACTGCACGTTTAGGACGCTTAAAAAAAACAGCTGCGTCTTGGTAGAGCGCTCGAACGCCAGTAAGAGCTACCCGGGGAGGCGGTTCTGCGCGCTTCTTGGCCGCTCTTGCGGGCGTCGACGACGGCAGCAGCATATCACCGCTGTCACCTTCGAACACGTCAGCACAAGTGAATTCTATTTATTGTCACCTCGTTTAGACTTGATATTGGCACTGTAAGAGCTAGGTTGGTTCGTTTTGCAGCGCAGACAACACATGTGGCTTTGCTTCGAATATGTACGTCGTAGAAAAATATGTTTCGGGGATGTGATAACCCAATAGCGTACAAAAACTCGTGCCTTTTATGGGAATATAAACCACGCGAAAATGTTAAGTACACTCAAAGGCTATGCATTGTCAGATATGTGCCCACTCATAACTTATGCATGAACCAAGATATATGTTAATGAAACCACGGGAAAATGAATGGTCTGCAAGTCAGGAATAAATAGAATAGTCGTACGGGAATAATAATAAAAAAAAACCCGAGTCCAGCTTCTGAAATGCTAAAGACGTTTGTTTGAGCGAGGTAGTATTCACCAGACCAACTAGATGCGAAATGCACTGATATTTCGCTAGACATGGGGCGGGGGGGGGGGGGGAGGAGGAGGACGCTCAACTGTCGTTGTTTACAAATGCGGAGCGAAATCAACGAATGAACGTTTTATTAATCACACACGCAAGCTGCGTGTTCACTTTTCGTTTGTTTTTTGCCTTCAACGAACGGCTGATCATTCGGCGGACGCATTTTTTTTGAAGAATACAGGGTAAGCAGTTCACAAGAAATACGAGGTGTCGTTGAAGGAGTTGATTGATTGATTGCAGGGTTTAACGCGCCGACGCAACGGAGACGATGAGGCACGCCGTAGTGGAGGGCTCCGGATTAATTTTGACCACCTGGAGATCCTTAAGGTGCGCCGAAATCTCGTACACACGGGCTCGTTGGAAGAGTGTCGGGTATCTGATTTCGGTTTATGCTAGATTCTGCAGTCTCCCTGTGTCATACGACGATGTTTCGAAGAAGGGTTTGGTCGCGGACGCGGATTACTCTATAAGCCCATCTTCGCGCTTCTCGTGGAGGATAAATGTAAGAGATGAATCTTATAGCGAGCGCTCACCTCGGGACAAGACAACCCAGCATTAAATTTGTCGCCGTGTGCTGACTCCGGAGTGTACTTTTGCATTATCCATCGTACTTCTTTGGTACAATGTTTGCGAAATTTATGCCGCATTGGCTTGTTCAGGGTACTGACCAATATCTGATATGTGACACTGTGATATTGGCAGGCGTAACTTGCGTGCTGTCAGGTATGAGTGCTCCGCTGGATTTTATAGTGCACAAAGTCGATTTACATCATAGTGTGTATGGCCGCAACATGACCATCGGAGGAAACACTGCTTACGGAGACACTGCCACTAAATTTCAGGGCAGCGGAATTGCAATCAGCTGCATGCAAATGCTGGCTTTGGGACGCCGGCCTGTGACACACGCCCGGCGCTCATATAGATCTTTCTAAGATCGCGTCATAAACGTTTATACTCTCGTGAACACACCAAGCTTGCAAACAGAGTGCCTGCTCCACGTTATTCGGTATTTCGAACGCGGACAAATGGTAAATCGCTGTCTTGAACGAGCCCCAAAAGCAACGGCGACAGGGGGGAGCGGGCCGGGGACTCCCGCGCCTGCTTTCGAAACGGGCCGCTAGGGGGATTTCAGTGGCGCCCCTACAGGCCGCGCTCGAGGCGTATAGACAATAGACCCTATGCAAAATGCGCCCCGCCATCTCACGTCGACTCCGGTAACTAGGTCCGCCATTTTGGTAGGGTCGTTTGAAACCGAAACCAATTAGCAAAACATAGAAGGCGGGCATTGACCGCTCTTGGTGATGGACTACAATGCCGGAGCACTACTTCGTGACGCAGTGCACGCAATGCAGAAATACCGGCCCAAATGGAGAAAAGGTACGTGAAGTTCCACGCTTTTGAACGAACTTTCTGACGCGAACTATGCCGGCGCGAGCAACCTTTGTTACACGCTGGGCGCGGTGCGCTGGGAGCGAATATTTGTCGTTGGTTCGCTAAGCGCGGGATTCCGTAGTCGCTGTCCGGATGAAAAATACAGCTGCGTTGGAGTTCTGTGGGCCAGCCTTTGTATTATAAATGGAGCCTGAGCGTGCGCCACCTATTCATGCGACTGACAGCGGCGGTCGACCGGGAAAACAGTGCCACACGTTGCCAAAATTAGGCTGTTTCTTTACTCGTCCCTGTGGCTCTGCGCCCGCGTCATTTCATTGTTAAATGGTACCGCTTAGCCCCTACACAAGCCTTTATCTTACCTAGGGCTGTAAACAAACTTTTCTTGCCGCACTATGCCGTCACGGGGCGGTTGAAAATTACCTCTGTGGCGGGCGCGCACGGTATGGGAGTGTGTTGTTGGTTTCTTTTACGTTGCAGAAGTGGCGTACACTGTTTTATGTTGATCTAACGGTGGAAAATTCGAGCTTTTGTACTTGGTTCCCGATTTGCCGGGATGAAAGGTTTGTTGTTACGTCAAGTTAACTTGGTGCCCATTGTCATTTCAGACACTCACTCCTCTAGTTTGTTACATGCTGCATGCATGCCTCTGACGTAATGATAGTGGCCATTGATGTAGGTAGCTGAGACAATTTTCAAGTTTTATTCAAAAAAAAAAAAGAAAACGGCCAGAGTTGCATCAGGCCGCCACGCATCAGCTTGAGTGCTTTTGCATTTTTTGTATCCACAGTGAAAATCCCTGTAAATTAAACTACTCCGCTGATTTATAGCGCGTGCAGTATAGCAAACTATGGATATTGTTACGAGGAAGGCGCAAGGAATACTGGTGTATTAGCAGGTATTTACAGGAACACCAGTCTGATTGGCAAGAGTCACCAGTCCAGCAAGGTGGCCGCAATACGAGCGAGAGAGCCAAATCCTCGTCTTCCTCTTCGTTCCCTCTCAGCGCTAGGCGCATAGCCGGCATGGCGCAGGCACATAGCCCCACGGTCTCTCAGGCGGCAACCATGAGGTTTCACCACATCATCCTCGGAACACAACCCCCTGGACGAGAAGCACCGTCCCGGTGCTAGGTAGCAGGAAGAGGTGTGGGCGCGTGGTAGGGCTTGAGTCGTGTCACATGGACGATGTCTGATTGACGGCCACTTCGTGAATCCGTTGGAAGTACTGGCGAAATCTCGTAGGTCACATCTGTTACCTGGCGCAAAACACGGTACGGACCGTTGTAGCACCACAGAAGTTTCTGAGACAGGCCCAAACGACGATTGGGTGACCACAACAAAACGAGTGTTCCAGGGGAATAGCTAACACTCCTGTGGCTGCGATCATACCGGATCTTCTGCGACGTTTGGGACGCTGAGAGTTTTGCACGAGCCACTTCGCGTGCGAGATGTGCCCGTGTGATTGCTTCATTAGCGTATTCCGTAGCAACCGGGCAGGAAGGAAGCAATGTCTCCATCGGTAATGTCGGCTCACGTCCGTAAAGAAGATAAAAGGGTGAGAATCCAGTCGTGTCATGCCGGGAAGAGTTGTAGGCAAATGTTACATAAGGTAGGGCATTGTCCCAGTCTCGATGGTCAGCTGACACGTACATCGAAAGCATGTCCGTGAGTGTTCGGTTAAGACGTTCCGTAAGACCATTTGTTTGAGGATGGTAGGCGGTCGAAATCTTGTGGGCGGTAGAGCAGGAACGAAGAATGTCGCTGACAACTCGGGACAGAAAGTACCGACCTCGGTCGGTAAGAAGCTGTCGAGGGGCGCCATGCTGGAGAATGACGTCACGGAGTAGGAAATCTGCAACGTCAGTCGCACAGCTTGTCGGAAGGGCACGGGTAATAGCGAAACGCGTGGTGTAGTCCGTTGCAACCGCAACCCATTTGTTGCCCGAGGTAGATTCCGGGAAGGGACCTAGTAAGTCGACGCCAACCCGATGGAACGGTTCATTGGGGACGTCTATCGGTTGTAGCAGCCCGGCTGGCGGCATAGGCGGGGTCTTGCGCCGTTGACAGGAGTCACATGCTTGGATGTAGCGGCGCACTGACTTGTACAGACCAGGCCAGTAGAAGCGCCGGCGGGCGCGGTCATAGGTGCGGGTTAAACCAAGGTGCCCAGCTGTGGGAACGTCATGGAGCTGTTGTAGTGCCGACAACTGCATGTGCTCGGGAACAGCAAGTAGCAAGGCTGGACCATCAGAGCGAAAGTTCCGGCGGTACAGCACGCCATCCTGGAGTAAGAAGGCGTGAAGCGACGGGTCGGCATTTGCAGACTCAATCTGTTCAATTATGCGTCGCAATGAAGGGTCGCGGCGTTGCTCCTGCCCTATCTGCAGGAAATCAGATAAGGCCATGACACACGCGTCGGAATCAAACGTGCACGTGTCAGGTGGGTCGACGGGGAGGCGGGAAAGACAGTCGGCATCTTGGTGTAGACGGCCAGACTTGTACGTGACGGAGAAGGTGTATTCTTGAAGGCTTAAAGCCCAGCGGCCCAGACGTCCTGTCGGATCCTTCAACTAGGAAAGCCAGCATAGTGCATGGCGGTCCGTTACAACGGCGAAAGGTCGGCCGTAGAGGTAGGCGCGAAATTTGGCAACTGCCCACACCAAGGCGAGACACTCGCGCTCGGTGATCGAGTAATTTTGCTCGGATGTGGACAGAAGACGACTCGCATATGCAATAACGCGCTCGCGACCATGTTGTTTTTGTGCTAGAACGGCACCTATGCCGTGGCCACTGGCGTCTGTCCGGACCTCCGTTTGTGCGGATGGGTCGAAATGCCCCAATATAGGGGATGCTGTAAGCAGAGAAACCAAGGTTGAGAATGCTTCTGCTTGATCGGAGCCCCAAGAAAAAGTCGCGTTTTTTCGGAGAAGCTCGGTGAGGGGACGGGAGATAGTCGCGAAGTCCGCTATAAAGCGGCGAAAGTAGGAGCACAGGCCGACAAAGCTGCGCATATCTTTGGTTGACTGCGGCTTAGGAAAGTGCTGGACGGCGCGAATTTTCTCAGGATCAGGTCTGACTCCATTGGCGTCAACAAGGTGGCCAAGAATGGTTATTTCGCGGTGCGCGAAGCGACATTTCTTCGAGTTTAACTGAAGACCCGCCCGTCGGAGCACGTCAAGTACGTCGGCAAGTCGGTGAAGGTGAGTGTCGAAATCGGGGGAAAATACGACGACATCATCTAGGTAACAGAGGCATGTGGACCACTTTAAGCCATGTAATAGGGAGTCCATCATGCGTTCGAATGTTGCGGGCGCATTGCAGAGGCCGAACGGCATGACTTTGAATTGATACAGGCCATCTGGTGTTACAAAGGCTGTCTTCTCTCGGTCAAGGTCGTCAATCGCAATCTGCCAGTATCCGGATCGGAGGTCGATGGAGGAGAAGTATTTTGCACCATGGAGGCAATCAAGGGCATCATCTATACGGGGCAGAGGGTACACGTCTTTCTTGGTAATCTTGTTTAAGTGGCGGTAATCGACACAAAAACGCCAGCTTCCATCTTTCTTCTTTACTAAGACGACGGGAGGAGCCCAAGGGCTCGAAGAAGGCTCTACTATATCTCTGCGGAGCATGGTGTCCACTTCCTCTTGGATGATTTTACGTTCAGTGTGGGACACGCGGTAAGGCCTTCGGTGAATGGGACTGGCATCGCCGGTGTTGATGCGATGTTTCACAGCGGTTGCCTTACCGAGTGGACGGTTGTCAAGGTCAAAAATGTCTCGGTAAGAGTATAGGAGATTGAGGAGCTCACCGGCGTGTGCGGGTGGTAGGTCGGTGGAAATCATCGCAGCGTAATGGTGGTCGGGTTTTGGAGTTCGTGATTCGTTGTTGGAATGACGAAGGTTATGATCGACGGTCAGGGCGGCAACGTGGTAGTCTTCGAGAAGGGAAATCGTTGCGAGAGACATGCCCTCCGGTAGGAGCTGCGCAGAGGAGCCGAAGTTGATGAACGGTAGCTCAACGTGGTTGTCAATTATAGTGACCAGGGTGTGAGGCAGCGCCACATTCCGCGTGAGGAACACCTCAACAATGGGCGAAACCTCGTATACGCCGTCTGCAACAGGAGGGCTCGGTGTCAATGGGACATAAGCGGCAGAATGCGGTGCTAACCGGGTGTGGTCCGCGGACACGCACCGTGACTTCTGCTGAATTTCGTCAATCGCGGCGTCGGAACAGGGTAGCTCAAGATGGAGTAGGCCTTCGGAACAGTCAATTAGGGCAGAGTGGGCGGAAAGGAAATCAAGACCGAGAATAAGGTCATATGGGCATTGGTCCAACACTGTGAAAAGAACAACAGTTTGTTTGTCAGCGATGTTGACACGGGCAGCACATACTCCGGCAACCGAAGGCGTACCTCCGTCAGCGACACGCACAGCACAAGAAGGGGCAGGGGTGAGTACTTTACGGAGACGACGACGAAGGGCAGCACTCATAATAGAAATTTGCGCACCAGTGTCAATGAGGGCCTTGACGGGCACACCATCTACCTGTACTTGCAGTAAGCTATGTTGAGCCGGTATCGTAAGAAGAGGATTTCGGTCAGGGGTCGAAAATGCAGCGTCACCTCCGGGAGCTGCATTTCTCAGTTTTCCGAGGAGGTGCGTCCGCCCGGAACCGGTGACTGGAAACGGCGAGGCTGCGGCGAGCGGGACTGGTGGCGCTGCGGAGATGGAGAACGGCTGAATCGGGAAGCGTGGACGGAAGTTTCGGCGTACGGCGACGATTCGGGATTCATGAAGGGGCGAGGTCTGGCGTCGACGGGAGAAGAATCAACAGGGGGCTGTAGGCGCGACGAAAACCAGCGGGACCGGCAGTAACGGGCCACATGACCGACCCGACGGCAGTTAAAGGGGCCCTGAAAGGCATTTTGAGCACACTAAATGAACTAGCGCAATCGCTAGACTGGGTCGCCAACGTCACCTGTGCCAAGTATTACTCTTTTACGCGCAGCGGAAAGCTCACACTTTTGTTGCAAAGTTTGTCGCTTTTTTCTCACCCTTTCCTTCGTGTTTTTGGACGCCGCCATCTTCACATGTCTACATCATCGATTCCCAGATGTTCGTCATGAGCTAGACATCCTGCTATTGGGCGGCTTTTTCACGCACTTCCGGCAAAGAGACGAGTCGTCTGCTCAGCGTCGGCTCGCCGGCTGATCTGCCAGCGGAGTGCCGGAGTGCTTTGACATTTTACGACAAACGAAACAAGTGTAAACAAACGCTTAACCGTTTGTATTGAATGCAACACGGCCATAACACGACGTGGATTTTATCTTACGTGAGTACGTACCATAAAGAAAGTCCCGTGGCACTTCTTTGGTGCAATCGCAGAGAACGCCCTGAGCCGAATGCCCGGGTTTGACGCGTACATTTTATTCAACTTCAAAACAATCCAGAGATGCGTTTCGAACGAACGCAACGTCACAACATGCGCTGCAAGTCTGAACCGCGATTGACAGACGATGAGTTGCCTCCTCCTGCCCGTCGTAAATACGGCACTCACCTCACACCCGGTTTGCGGGGACGAGCAGCAAGTCACAACTCTGGCGCGCAAGCGAGAAGGCTTTTAGCCAGGCACACTGCACATACCCCATGCGAGGTTGAGTGGTACGTCGTTCGAGAAAGATAATCCAGACCATGGGAAGCACTATCCACCCGCAGAAGTATGTACAATGTCGCATTTCATCGCGAAACGAACGCGTCCACAAAACACAGGAGGCGATGCACACACACACACACAGCTTCGGTCGCTGCATTGGCTAAGCTGCAAGCTTCGTTCGGACAATCAGCGATGCTACGACGATACAGAGCTGCGTGAGGACGACGTGCTAACCACTTCACGTATTTAAAAACACAGGGGCAAAGAACTAGGTTCATCGGAAGCAAAAAATCTTTCCTCCATTATAGTGCCTGAAATATACTGGCTAGTGTGCCGAGGGCGGGCTCCAGGCGGGCGCCGGGAGCGATGTACGCGGCCGTCTGCCGCTTGGGGCGCTGCCGTGCGGGAGTGTGCGCGTTCATCCGGCCCGAGCAGATCGCGCGGTTACCTCCGAGCTGCGTAGCAGACGGCAGCGGCAGAACTTTCCATTACCGCTTGCGACGAAAGCGAGCGAAAGCGACGGGAATTCTGTCGCGCAACCAAAATTTGTCCCGACCATTCGACAAAAACGATCGTCGCGCGACAAAGCGACGGAATTCCTGCCGCTCTCACTCGCTTTCGTCGCAAGTGCGAACGGGCCTTTATGCGCAATCTCAGCCCCACATAAAACAAGCTCTTGCTTGTCGCCTGAGCATACGGTTGATATCTGACTACGTTACACTGTGCTTGCCAGTGTATTTAAACGATGTCACTAGGTTTGAAACGTACGCGCTCGGCGTGCAGCTTTGTAAACGCAAGCGGTTTCACATACGCACGCTATTTTGCTGCTAATAGAGTTTTAGTACAGCGTTTGTGGCCTTTGCATACGCTAAACGCTAAATTTTTGCGTCCCGCTACGTGACACCGCGATGGGAGTTTTAGTAGAGCGTCTCATCAGTTTTGCGTAGCGACACACTAATGCATACGGCGCCATCTGTCAAATGTTTTCCGAAATGTCTCGCCGGCTGATCTGCTAGCGGAGTGCCGGAGTGTTTGGACATTTTACGACTATCCAAACAAGTGCAAACAAACGCTTTCCAGTCAGTGTTGAATGCAACACATGGGTGCAGCTTGTCAGAACACGGGTTCTCGCTAATCGAGTGCAGCGTTGGTTTGCTCTTCGCCTTCACGTTCATCGCCGCTGATAAAGCGATCCGATCCGGCGCGTTTTGTGCACGGGTTCTGTGTCGGTTGAAAATGTCTTTTTTCACATGCCGCCGGTAGTAGGAATTACAACCACCGCAAAATAACACCCGGCACCAGCGGGGCCACATCTGAGACCGCGCTTTTTGGATAAACAGTGCGCGGTGCACCAAAGGGAACGAGCGCACGATTCTCCCCACGCGGCTGCGAGTTCGCCGCCGATACCAACTGCAGCCCTGCAGCTACGTACACCGCGAAAGGGCAAGGCCAGGCCGCACACATGCGGCCAGGTCATTCGTTCGCTTTTCCAGCCTGTGTCCATGGTGTCTACAGAGATGAAAAAGCCGAAAGAGCTGGCCCGTAGCAGACGGCAGTCTGTGGGAGCGCAATAGCGGAAGTACGTCACCGCTGAGGAGCGGAGCATCATGGGAGGGGAGGCCAACAGCGAAGAAACAGTTGAAAGGAGGAGGAAATACGGCGCGACGATAATTCGCGGTTTTTGATTTACGATTTCTCAGCTAATACTCATCGCTTTAACAAAATTCTTGCAGGAGGAGATTGCTAATACATTGCTTTATTTGGTTACATGTACATCCATGCATCGGCGGAAGGCATTTCAGGACCCCTTTAAAGCAAATGGGCCTATCGTCCGCTGTGCGCCATTCAGCGAGGTTTCTTGTCCGAGAGCGAGGAAAGCCGAAATCAGCCCGCGGTTCGGCGAAGGCGGAGTTGGGGCGGACATTGCGGCAATTCGCGGCGCAGGTGGTAGGAATGCCCATGGTCGCAATTTCTTGGCGCACGACGGCCTGAATAAGGGGCAGCATATGCATGCCGCTATCAGGCGCTTGGTTGGAAAGTGCCGGGGCCATTGCCTCCAGCTCCCGACGTACGACCTGAGTGATACTTGGAGTTCGGGTAGGACTAACCTCAGCCGCCGAAGCAGGGCGTGGAGAAAGGTCCTCACACGACGAAGTTGCGGCAGTGTTGGGGAGGCGGGAGTACTGCGGCGCGATGCGGCGACTTTTTGCCTGCTCGAAGCGACGGCACTCTTTAATTATTGCGTCGACACTCGTGCAGTCCTTGCAGACAAGCAGATGGAAAGCGTCGTCGGCGATGCCCTTCAACACATTCGCTACTTTGTCGTCTTCAGACATCTGGTTGTCGGCCTTTTGACACAGTGCGAGAACGTCCTGAATGTACGCAACATACGATTCAGTAGACGTTTGCGCACGGGAGGCCAACTTGTTTTTGGCAGCAAGGCGGTTAGCTTCGGGCTGGCCGAAAATGGCGCGGAGCTTCTGCTTGAAGTCGTCCCAGCTTGTTACTGTGGCCTCATTGGTATCAAACCAAGTCTCTGCTGCGCCCCTCAAAGAATACGAGACGTTCGCCAGCATCAAAGTGTCGTCCCAGCGGTTGTGAGAACTAACTCGCTCATACCGGCGGAGCCAGTCTTCAACGTCGAGGCTATCTGTTCCATTGAACGTACCGGGTTCTCTTGGAGGGGACACGATGACGACCGGTACCGTGCCAACCGGTGCTTGAGTTGATGACATGGTCTGTAGACCGATGTGGCGACCGCTACGCAGCTCCGTGTCGGGTGAATTTGACTGATAGGGATCAGACCGCAACCTCCACCATAAGATGTTACGAGGAAGGCGCAAGGAATACTGGTGTATTAGCAGGTATTTACAGGAACACCAGTCTGATTGGCAAGAGTCGCCAGTCCAGCAAGGTGGCCGCAATACGAGCGAGAGAGCCAAATCCTCGTCTTCCTCTTCGTTCCCTCTCAGCGCTAGGCGCATAGCCGGCATGGCGCAGGCACATAGCCCCACGGTCTCTCAGGCGGCAACCATGAGGTTTCACCACATCATCCTCGGAACAATATAAATGGAACAAAGGGAAGCATTCGCGCACCCCTGCATGCCACTGTCTAGTAAACACGATGTTGCCCAGCCTTCGCGTGCTCGCGAGATGACCACGGCGAAAGTGGCATGAATGCTTGCTGGTAGCTCGTAGGTGACCCTTCAGGTGCCATGCCGGTGCTTGTTTCTGTCACTGTGGGGGGTGAGGCCAGCACAACTGGGGCGAAAAACCCATTCCCAAGGCTACCAAGTTTTCTGCCAAGCGGCTGCACGGCACTTTGTTGCTGCTCGCATTGCTCCTGTACTCGACGTGCATCGAACAGACGCATTGGCAAGGGAAGGGAGGGGCCATTTTCTCGCGGGCTTCTCCAGTCAATGCCTTGGACACTCGCTGGCTTGATGCCCTGCTGTCTCGGACGTCCCCACTGTTGTGGCAGCTCAGTGCAAAACAAGCTCCGGTGGCACCTCTTAAAACCTTCGGCTTGCAAGAGGACGAGTTAGTGCACAGCAGCCAGGATGTGACCCCATGCTCCACTGCAATCCTCCGGGCACACGCACGCTGCCTCCACAATAGCCCCACTGTCCGTCTCAAAGGTTAGGCGCACAACATTGGGCCGGCCACTTTTCTTCTGGGAGCGAAAGCAGCTGCTGAGCACATAGATGAGGCCCAACCTGCAAGAACAGAGAGAGTAACAGTAAATATCACTCAGGGAAGAACAGGTCTAGTCCGCTACAGTTTATGGTAAAGGGACAGAGCAGAAAGAAGTGACCGCAAGGAACAGACTCAAAATGACCAGATTTTGTGTCTTGCTTAAAACTGTTGCAAAGGCAATAATCTACACCTCAAACAGCAATGATGTCCAAATTGTTTGTCAAGTTCAAGCGTGCAAGTATCTCTGCATGCTTTGTTAATGCATTTTCAAGAGAAGGAAGTTTAACATTTAAAAACCTCACCAGTACCCGCATAATCGTGTTCGTCATAACTTACGCAAGCAATAATATGATTTTCTGGAACTCACTTCCAGAACCTTTCGAGATAAACAGGTAAACATTCGGGCTATACCGATGACCCATCGAATTAAAAAAAATCTTCTAGTTCAGTGAGTTCGAGCTAACGAGGTTTTACTGTATTATCTATTCGTGCACACCAAAAATATGCGCTTTAGAAACAAACCCAACCACCCCACCGCCAAAAAAGGAGAAGAAAGACACACAAACAGATTTTTGCGGCAGAACATGCGCAATAAATAATGAAAACACACACACAAAAAGAAAATTCAAGGCGTATGTGCGCGTTTGTAGTTTACTTCGCCGCAAAGCGCGATTGCTTTGCGGCAAACGCGCGGACGGACGACCGTCACGGAAAACGGCCGCAACCTTTCCGTAAACATCTTCGCCAAAAATCATCCGTGAATTCGATGTACAACATTTGAAAATACCTAATCCACCCACTAGCGGTACGATCTGGCGATTGTCGCTTTCCTCTTTCAGGGTTACTGCAACACGGTCGCCGCTACGCATTTGCATAGTAAAAAACGGTGAACAAAGTGCTATACAAATGCTGATACCGGTTAACTCGCGTCAAGTAAAAAACAAAGAAGGATTTACTTACGGCGAGTCGCACGTGTTTGTCCGCACCGATGAAGGCGAGCAATGCGCCTCGGTGGCTAGGCGGCATGCCCTGCTCCGCTGCCGCTTGGATGGGTTTTTGGCGTGGTACCCCGTGTGGTATGAGTCTTCAGACACAGTCGGCAGCGCAGACAAGTCCTTCGTCCACAATCCGCGGTCGAGAGCCGGAAAACGCCGTCCAGTTTGAGCCATATCACGTTACCGTCACCTACTCTTTCACAGTGAACAATACGAGAATTCCCGATCGGCGCCCGTACCAATATGGCCGATGGTCTCGTTTACATCAGTGTTGCTAGATCACCAAGCAATTTCGCATAAGGTCTATTGCAGACTGACTCGGTACTGACTCCGGTGTTGGCGCGATACGTGTGCCCCGAGGTATACGTGGACGCAAAGTGTAGCGAGTGCGCGTGTGCGAACGCGACGGTGGCCCACTTGCTGTGGGGTTGTGCGGAACACAGTGCGCGGGGGTATGACGAGAGTCTGCCCCAGGAAGCCACGTTCTCGATGAACTCTCACGAGTGCGAAACACAGCGAAGGACAATCCAGCGTCTCGAGGCGGCTCTCGGCCGGCAGAAGCGCAGGGAGGCGCAGGCGAGGGGAACGGGGGGTGACCCCCGGAGACCTTTGTGGCGCCGCCCGCGCGGAAGCCCGGGCCGAGGCATCGTCGCGAGGACGACAGTATTGGCGGGCGAGGGGAACGGGGGGTGACGCCCGGAGACCTTTGTGGCGCCGCCCGCGCGGAAGCCCGGGCCGAGGCATCGTCGCGAGGACGACAGTATTGGCGGTGAGCGCGAACACGGGCGACGCTGCGAAGCGCGCCTCCGTGACGTCGGCTTAGGGATTCTCGCTATTGTCGTCTGCTTCACTCAGGCTCGCTCTCCCTGCTGTTTCTTTGCGCTCGGTTAACGTCTGATGCTTGTCCGCACCAGAATTGGCGTGTGGGTAACTTTTTATCATAATAATAGGCTTAAAATCACTTACACTAGCTCATGGTGTCAGTTAAAGTATAGTTTTGGATACCGCTACGGAAGAAAACATTGCCGGCGTCGCCCCATTCCTTGCGAAGCAGGTCCTGTGCGGAGCGCGAAGAGTCGGAGCCAGGCGTCAGCTTCTAAATTATGTAATCTTTCGAACAAAGGGAAGACCAAGCTGATATTAACCGATAACAGCGAAAAGGGAAGACCAAAACAAATTCTAGGCCTTCAGGGCTGTTGGTTTTGGCAGAAGGCATTACGATTCCCGGTAATCATAAGTAAGCTAAAACAGTTTTTGCAACCTTGCCGAACGCTCGAACGTATTGTGTCACATCACTTTACGTTGTCAAGGCATGAAAGTTTGCCGACATGCACTATGGGCTGCAAAAACTGTAGGTTGTAGGTAGTTCTGCCTACCGAGGGGGGTTCAGGCAACGGCCTCGTCAAAACATCACACACAGAACATTGCAAGAGGAACAATTGCGCTTTACTCAAGCAGTGGAAAATGAAATATAAATGGAACAGGGGATACAATCAACCAAGCACATAACAAAAGCACTTCAGGGTCCCAGGGCTTACGGTACGGCGGGACGAACGGCGGGCCTTGCTGACGTGCGTCTTCTTCGAGGTGGCTGACGGCGGTGGCTTCTCTCTTGTGACCGGCGGGGCTCCCGGCCGGCAACAACTCCCCCCGCTACCAAGCACCGCTGCCCTTATCTAGCGTGCCCAAAGATGTGCCACGCCCCCCCTCCATCGCACAGTCTTTCTGCCGTGTGTTCCCAGATGGCAGGAGAGGTGGCGCGCGGCAGTTTGAAACGGCCTAACGTGGGCGCTCACAGGGGAGAATCCCCACAAGGTTGAGTTTCAAATAACCTACTGTGTATATAGGCGCGTGATGATTTTATACCAGGCATCTAACCAGTATGGAGGTTTATTTAGCAAAAACGAGTAACGTCTACGTTAAATATACAGTAACACTATGTTTGTTCAGACCTGGAGGGATATTACGGTACATTTTCCACAGCCATATCTTCCCGATATTCGGATATGCGTTATAGAAAAACTGCACTCAAGAGGAGGAGGAGGAAAGGGAGGAGGAGAAAACTATATTTAACAATTAAATCGAGCTGGTTAATGGGCCTGTTCCTGAGTCCAGGACAAGAGAGTAAAAGTAATTTTCTTCAATTTATAGAACGCCATCCCGAGAAGAATAAGATTTGTTCTTTGCGCCTGGAATGGTTGGAAAGCAATAAAGAGCTACTTGTAATATATGCAGCTATACTATTTGCTGCGTTAGTTAGCGAGTATATCATGCCTTCAACACCGTAATCATGTCATCATTCTTCGGGTTGAGAGTGAGTTCGTTATGATAACGATATGATTATATACGAGAGAAATTCGGAGCACAAAAGCCGCCTTCGAGTACTGTGGACAACGTTGTTTAGGGCGTGATCGCGGTGGCGTAGCACAAACCTTCTCATTGTATTTGCATGTGAATTAACAAAGCACGCTGCGGATATGCACCTTACATGCACGCAGCCGTAATAAAAGCCAATTTGTGAAAAAGGGAATGTATGCCATACAACATGAAGGAAATATCCACACGATCTTTGTGAGCCTCCCAAACATCCCAAAACCTCCTAATGAGGCGTTTGTGACGGCGCAGAAAAATTAATGCGTTGGGCAGAAAAAAAGCAAGAAACATTAATCTGATACAAGACAACAACAACGAAAGAAATAGAAGAAAGCCGCTTTATTTCCTGCTGTGCGATGCGCGTGTAGGGACCGCTGTTTGGTACGTAGCGTTAGACTGTTGAGTCTTCATAAGAGCATCTCAAAAATACTGCAGGGAAGCCTACGCATTTTAAATAGTTATCGAGAAGCTCTGATCCCTGATCCTCGCGAATAAGCTAGAAAGGACGGGTTACACACGATCTTCTGACCGATGCTCTGAAGAAAGTTGTTCTCTATCTCCTCCTGTGTTGCAAACTTGTAGGGGGATACAACTTCGAATTATTCAGATACGTCAGAAGCGGGCAAAATAACTGAGTCACTAGAAATACGCTTTTAACGCACTGCAGCAACAAAGCGGACAATTTCTAGCACAGGCACTGCTGCCCCTCACAAGCGAGTGTAGCAGACGAAAGCGGCGCGAGTCCCTAAGCCGACGTCAGAGCCAGGGGGCGCCACTCAAACATCTCACCGCCAATAGTCGGGGTGGGGGTGCCCTGCGTCGCACTTGAACCCACCTCCGCAGGATATTTATTTCTCAATAAAGTCATTTTCTCTCTCTCTCTACCAAGACGCAGCTGTTTTTCGAAGTGCCCTGAACGTATCATTTGCTTACAGACATCATCATAAGTTGTTTAGGGTGCGAGAGGATTGATTGATTGTAGGGTTTAACGCGCCTACGCAACGCAGGCGATGCGGCACGCCGTAGTGGAGGGCTGCGAACTAATTTTGACCACCTGGGGATCTTTACGTGCGCCGAAATCTCGTACACACGGGCGTTTTTGCTTTCCGCATCCATCAGAAAAGTGACCGCCACGGCCGGTAATCGAACCCGCGACCTCGTGCTCAGCGGGCGGGAGGGAAAAATGACGCAAAATAGAACCACAACCCTGCATGGGCTCCAATCAGTCTTGTACGGAACGGCGTTCCAAAGAACGGCATTGCTGGAACTAGTTCCTTTTTGGAGGAACGGAGGAACGCCGCCGTTCCATTAAGGGTCGGTGGTACTGTAATGGTAACTCGTTAGATTTATGAAGTAACGGCCGGAACGGCGTTCCTTACCTGCAAACGCTACATTTCTAGGATTTGGTTGTTTCTGATGCGGAGGCTCGAGTACAAAAATCCACAAGTCGCTACTGTGTTTCTCTTCCTACAAGCTGGCCAGTTTGCCCGCGCCCCTCAGCGGAACGTGCTTTCTCGAAAGTCAAAGACAGAAGAATAACCACGCAGCGGGCCGCAGCTTGTGCTTGCTTTCATGGCGGCGGAGCTTACGCGGCGTTCGACAGATGAATAGCGCAGCAGCGAGAATGCTTTTTCACTTTTAATCGTGTCTCTGGAAAGGCTATGATGCGCGTCTGGGCGACAGAATTGTTCCCTGCCGGGAAAAGGTTGTCTAAGTCCGAGCGGCGCTGCCAGTCCCTTGTGAAACCACTATATACTTATATTGTCAGGGGTAATTCCCAAACTAGTGCGCGCGAGGCGGGCGCGGGCGCGTTGCTATGCTATGCTATGAGGTTTTGAGGTGGGGGGGGGGGGGGGATGGATGGGTGAAAAGGGCCCGAAACTGTGTGGCGTGGGGTGCCGACAGGGTAGTTGCGCCCGCTGTGAGGTCATTCGAAATGTCACCGGCTATAGGGACCGGGCAGCTGGACGGGTGGCGCCACCACTCGGCGCTCAGCTCGTCAGTGGATTGAGCCGGTGGATTGGACTACACAGCCTCCCGTTGTTTTTGTCGTGTTTGCTTCGATGCTTTGTATGTTTCGGTGGCGTTGTGAGCAGACATGTGAGATGAAACGAAGTCTAGACAGATGTGTTGGGTTCTTAGATGCAGTAATGACTACGTAAACTTGTCGGACGCGTCTAAAGTTGGGTATCGGCTGCAATGGCATGAGCGCTTTTTGCAGAGATCTGCGTTGGCTCCACCCGTTCTGAGTACGAATAAAACTCCTATTACTGGTATTATTTTCTTTTAAATGCACTAACGGCTACCCAAACTTATTGGATGCTTGTAAGGTTGGGGAAGGGCTACATTGACACGAGCGCTTTTTGCAGCGCTCTGCGCCTGGCTCCGTGCTATCTGAGTGGGAATAAAACTATTAGCAATATTAGAATTAATTTCTAACACTTTAAATTATCTTCACTGGTTTCAATGACTACGGTTTCCACGCCAGCCTTAGCGCTGGGATACCTCGATACGTGTGCTTTAAATAGAAAGGCATCTGCATACGAGATGGATTACCGTGTAGCCGTAGAAATGATGCGGTAGTTTACACTTTCTGTAACCGTGAGCTTTGTACCTCCGGTTTTGGTGAGCGACACTGTAACAGCATGGGAGCCTGAAAGCCGAAGTGGAAATCCCACGTTTGTGGTGCTCATTTTATCAAGAGCCAAAGTTATTCACCAACTCAACAACCCAAGCTACAAACCACCCCTCCTCCCCTTCCCGTTTTACCACCTGCGTAGAATAAAGGCTGGCAGCGATAGTTAAAAATGTGGCAGTGTTAACATCAGCCGGTGTTTTTTAATGCTTAATTATTCTTTACAGAGTACCTAAAAAATTGTGTAATGCCTGGTGAAGACACCAAAAACGCGCGATTAGTTGCCTCAAATATGGGTGCATGACCCCGAGTCCTCTACCACAGACACATTTCCGACACGCTGGAAAAAGTTTACATTTGGAGAGGGGGCATGGAAGTTCAAAACTAAACAGAAAAATCATCTAGCCCTCCGTCTAATTATTACGATGGTTGAACACAAAGCTTTCTTCGTGCGAAATCGAATGTCAGACGCTGCGATCAAAAGACCAAACTGCGTGCTGGTCAAATTCGACACTTAAATAGTCAAAGTTTAAAGGAAACCCATACGATAGAGCTTCGCGATAAAGCATCATCGTCGTTAGACGGAGGTGTGCATGATTTTTCAAGCGTAGGTGGCAGCTTGTAAACCGAGCGCAGCATTCAGTTGTGAAGCTGCGTCGTCCTGTCTTGCGTCCTTCAGCCACGCAGGAATCGGTTTTTGAAAAACCCTTTACCAACTAGCCAGCAACCATTGCAATTCTTGTAAAGCAATGCTTCTCCACGACAAGCAATAACGTTCTACTATCATGCGGTATTTATTCTATCAACGATTCCCGATTACTGTAGTAAGAGCATTTGTGTGAAATTAAACACGTTTCAGCCGTAGGTAATGGAGTTACGGAAGCGTCGTCCGTCACAATTTCTGTTTTGAGGTAAATCTTCGAAGACACCCCCCAACTTTGTCTTTCGCTTGTGCACGCCGTCGACGCCGTTTCGTCATCAACTGCCATAGGCCAGCGCCGCAGCATTCCTAGATCGGTTGCGCACACCGGCTTTGTGGGAGCATTTAGCGGCAATATACTCCTCGATTCGCGAAACTGCATGCAGGCATGCAAAAATTGCATGAAGCAACGAACTTTCACTTCCAGCTTGACTTCCAGCTTGGCGCATTCAGCGTCGTCTGCTATTTGTAAAGACTGAGTATGGGCGTAAATAACACACATGTCATGACTCGTAAACGTTACATCCACGCTCAAGATTTACCTATCTGAAAAATGCACGTGGGGTTACGTACAATTTGCCAGCCGCACCGCAGAAAAACGACAGAAAGCCATGCACAACTACGCTGCGCCGACCGCCACCGGCATTCCACTGACGAGCGGTTCGCCATGGGCGGCGCTGTTCGCTAAAACGACGGTGGTGCCATACAACGGCCGCCCGATCCCTGGGCGCGCCGCAGTGTCTATTGATGCCGTACTCCTCGAAGTTACAAAGTACGCATGCAGTTCTCACGGCGCGGTCTTGGGTCGAAGGAAATGGTCAACGGGAGTGCCAAGACCTTTTTGTATTGCACACGTCGTGTTGACAAAGGACATTAATTTCGCCATTGTTGGGCATAATTTCGTCGCGTGCCGAATGGGAGAGAGGCCGCCGGAACGTGGACGGCCAGCGTTCAGAGTTGCTTTTGTTGGTCGGTTTCAACCTGTCCTTGGATTTTTTATAGTGTAAATGTTTTTTATGGACTTGATTATGCTCCGCGTTATTTTCTGCGCTTTTCCCTTATGCGTATTTCTAACCATTTCTATTTCCATTTCTATGTTTGGTTGTTTACTTTACCTACTACTCTGATTGTGTTCGGTATACGTTGTGATTCTTGCGCGTAGATTTCATGTGTGACTAAGCTGCTGACTTTTATTTTTCTTTTTTTTCGACGAACTTCTATTATGAGCCTTGTAGCCATTACTTGTGCTGTTGTGTTTTGTTACTCGGAAATTTGTGCTGTATGATCCGCACAGCTTCACTTTTGTAACCCCTTTACTCAATTCCCTGCACGGGGCCTGTAAGGCATTTTAAATAACATGCAATATTGTTATAAGCATTTATTAAACGCCTATGTGTTGTTCCTTTCGACACAGTTTACTATGCGAGAAATTTAATTATGTTCCTGCATGTAACTTTTTATTTGCCCATGTGAAGTGCAGTAATCTTACTACACATTTGTAACACCGACGTGGAAAGTGCCATATGTGTTGCACGCTTAGTAGACGAGCACAAAAATCGCAGTTAGACATGTCTGGAGTTTGTCCGGTTCTCCCTGACATGGGGAGGCGTGGTACACCAATCTAGGAGCGTTTCTTTGGATTCTGTTTATCGCCAGATGATCTGCTGCCGGCGCGGCTCTGGTCTTTTCGGTACAGGACGTTTCGGTACAGGACGTTTCGGTACGGTCTTTTCGGTGCACAGACTTTTCGGGACACGGGCGTTTCGGGACACTGGTGTTTCGGTACAAAGACGAATTTCGGCGATCGCTTGAGGCTGCGCGCGTAACGTTCTTGTTCGCAATTGTGCGTTATTTTAGGAAAGGAGATGGTTATACGGCCTCGTCAGAAAAAAAAAAGACACCGGTTTATGCGCTAAATATTAGCTGAGATGTTTGTAGCATTTATAAAACCTAATGTCTCATTATTTTCTTTTTAGCGACTTATTATCATCGGCATTTTATATAACAAATCAGTGACAGCATTATTGTGTTTGTCACTCGTTATTGGCGACTAATTATCACTTGCTTTTTTTTCGAAAATCAGTGAGACTAACTCTTTTTTTTTTAGCACTTTGCGGAGTCCCTACGACAACGGCTGCGTCAATAAGTGCCACCGTACGGGGGAAGAAACCTGTGCCTTTATAACGAAAGGATAAAGTTGCAATTTCTTGGCATTCTGCATTTCTGTGCGTTGCTTTCTTCTGATAACGCAAGTACTTGAGGGGTTATTAGCAATTCTCGCCGCACGCTTCCGTCCCGACTAGCAATAGCTTAATGTGGGCCAGTTGGTTCGACATAATCACAGGGTTTAAAGGCGCAAGAAAACACGCGGACAAACGCTTCGTTCGTCTTGGTTGTTTTCTCTTCTAGTGTCCGCGTTTTTTCTTGCGCCTTTAAACCCTGTGATCATTCCGTCCCGAGTTATTCGTAGTTTCGTAGTTTCGACTTATTCGTTTCTCGTTTGCTTTCTCGTTTGTTTATTATTTTGTAAGAATGTAAAAAGGTGCACATAAACGTTTTTGCTATATCTCAAACTTCGGTCTTCGTGGCCCTTATTTCACTCTACCGACGGGAAGCCTCGTACCTGGAAGAGTGCAAAGACGTGCGAGGCGGAAGATCAACGAACAATCCCTCTGTTCAAATCGTTTCAGCAACACTGAGAACAAAAGATTGGTGCTGTTCATTTGAATAATGAAATTTTAAAAGTTCAACGAAAGTAAATTTTGAAAAGCCCACACACAAATTTGGACCGTCAGAATCATAGGAGTAGGTGGGCAGTTTTTCTGTAGCTGTGAGGGGAGGGGGAGCGAAGGTTTAGAAAATACCAAAACAGAGAAGCTTCTTGCCATGATTTGTGAAAATTTTGTGATTTACTGTTTAATAGCGGGCTTGTAATCAGAGCGGACTGACAGATCCGCGGCCTTTACAGGCCCCGATACGTTTGAAGTACCCGCGAATGTATGATGCGAGCTAATCAACACAGCCAAAACACGTTAATCAACGACGCGTTTACAAAATGCTACCTATAAACGTATCGTTTCTGCAATAACTTTGGCCGGGCGGCTGAATCGAGGGACATGCAGACAGGCAGACAAACTGACATACAGAGAGGCCAAATTTTCCTCGTTTAATGAGCCCAAGAAAGACTACCATTTTTTAAAATACTGATGGTGAGGAGCTGCAGGTGCAATTTATCTCTGATAGGAATAATTTCCTATCTGATAGGTATAATTTCCGGCAGGACGCTAGAAATCACAAGCGACCAGTCCTAGCACAAAATATATCTTTGTACATTGAAGAAAACATTGCAGATAGCTTTGAATATTATGCAAGAGCCTTCTCGACTTCCAATTCACAAAAAAAAAAAAAAACAGTACACCCAGCATTAACTGTAAAGACGATAAGGCCGGGACGGAAGTGTGCGACAATGTACAACAGCTGCCTTCGGTAATGAATTGATGACTCGGTATATGCATTGCATTATCGGGAGAAAGCAACGCCCAGAAATACGGACTGCCAAAATATTGCAAGATCTTCGTCATTACGTTGGAAAGATACAGGTTCCATTGCCCCTGCGGTAACACTTAATTGCGCAGCTGTTATTGTAGTTTCTGGAAAGCGCAAGAAATTGTTACTGTCGTTGATTATTGATAAAATAGGCGAGAGAAAATACATGATCATACCGTCGCTAAAGAAATGAAGTAATGAACGAGCTATACTTTTTCTGGCTGCTGTTACCCAAATAGATAGGCGTTTTTTTTTTGGCAAGGCCACAAATTTTTACTGGCGTAAAATAACGCAGAAATACGAGCAACAACCGTTATAATAAACAGGTTCGATTTGCGTGGTTGCAACTCCCATTTCAAAACGCATGCCGATTTTGCTGCCTCAAACGCTCGCTCGAATTCGTTTTCGTACCGAACCGCCCTATACCGAAACGCCGTTGTCCCGAAACGCCCGTGTCCCGAAATGTTCGTGTACCCAAAAAACCGTACCGAAACGCCCTGTACCGAAAAGACCTAGACCCCTGCCGGCGGTGTTCCCATTTGTATAATATACGTAGTTTTTTTGTGAGGTATCTTTTATTTCAATTTATAGTTATTACATCGCAAGGCTGACGATAAAAGCTGCATAGAACCAGCTTGAAAAGCATGTCAGCCCAATTCAAACGTCAGCAGCAGACGGCAAATATGCATGCTGTACAGCTTCTACAGTAATAAACACAAAACACACCAAAGTATCGCAATCCTATTGCGATAACAAAAATATGCAAAGTAAAAAAAATATATGCACACTAACAACTAAACAAAGAAACGATATTGTATTCGAAAAACCTGAGAACGCTACATGAAAATAATATTTTTGCTGAAAAAAAGACAAACAAGAAAAAGAGAAACGACGAGGCACATACTGAAACATACAAAATGCAAATAGTGTCAGTTTACAAAAAATGCACCGGTAAACAAAACGTGATAATAAAAAAGTATACATATGAGCTACTGCATACAACAGAACAGGAATAAGCACTTCAAGAAAAATGGTTACACCAATCAGGGTATTACCCACAGTGTCATGCATAATGCATTAAAACGTTACACATAGGAAAAACAGTAATGCTAATTATTGAAGGCCCGAAAAATTGAAGAGTAGCAAAGAAGATAAAGAATAAAAGGAAGGCCCGCAACGAAGTGTTTTTCAAGGCAGCATTGATAGGCGCTAGCTTGGCGATAAAAAGATGGGCGACGTAAAGAAAAAAAAAAGAAACATTACCAGAATGACGCTAGCAATCCACACGCTTCCTTTTTGGAAGTACGTGTCATTATTTCTTGCCTGCAGTTTGTTCAGTAAGTGCGGTAAAGTATTAGATAAAGTTTGCGGACCGTGTGATGTACGAAAGGCGGGCAAGTGCCATAGATCAGTGTTTCTGCAAGTGCACACAGGCGAATTAGGGCAAAGGCAGGCCAGCTCAGATAAACTTTTGCAATGTTTCGCTAGTTCTTTCTTAAGGCTAAGAGCTAATCTTACATTATAAAGATCGAAAATTTTGGAAATGCAGTATTTCTGGAATGAATGACCAGTGTGGGCCGAGAAGCTTAGATTCCAAATGGAACGTACGGATTCTTTTTGCAATACATGAAGTCTATTTTTATTAGCTAGTGTAGTAGTTCCCCAAACTAGGTGAGCGTAATTTAAATAAGATTCAAACAGATTTATAAAGCAGTAACTTAACTTTAAGTGGAATTAAGTGACGATGTTTGCAAAGAATTCCTGCAATGCGATACAATTTTATAATTACAGAATTAATGTGGTCATCCCAACTAAGGTGACTACTGAAGTGCACTCCTAATACCTTCAGGCATTCCACGATTTCCATTGAGTCAGAACCAAATTTAACATACTGCGGAACAATGATTTGTTTATTTCGGGGTCGAAACAGTATAGCTTTAGACTTATTTGCATTTATTTTTAATCTATTAGTAATTGACCAGCACTGAATAGGCTGCAAAACAGCGTTAGTTTTCCGTCCGATCTGGTCTGACGAGTCCAACAAAAAAAGTATGGTCATATCATCGGCATACAAGATGCACTTCGCTTGTTCACATAAGCCTTTTAAAATATCATTAATATATACATTTATTTATTATTTATTTATTTATTTATTTATTTATTTATTCGAGTACCTACAGCGCCAAAATTTGGGCATTACAGTAGGGGGGAGGAGACATAAAACTTGAAATTCGATACAGGGTATGAATACCGATCACAGAACAAGTAAGCATGCTCAGCTTATACAGTGTGTACACATTCTTGCGAACACGAGGCAATCAAGGAAAAGTAAAACACAAACAGAAATGCAGACAGAAATTGGCATCTTTCATTTCAACAAAAATTGGGATAGAGCATTTTGAAATGAGGGTGGCGGGGTGGATGCAATATATTCTGGTAGGTTGTTCCATTCGTGTGTAGTTTTCGGGAAGAAAGAGTTTTTGTAAGTATTTATACGACATCGGTATTCGCGAACTTTGCGGGAGTGATCTAGGCGAGAGGATACATAAGTGGGATCTTTAAAGGGACACTGAAGTGAATTTGTCAAGCTCCCGTTTTTGCTTGCACTGCGTAGACTCGCTCAAATTAGCACACTTTTCATCGTTTATCCGGTTGACAAATCGGTAATTATTTTACAAAGCGCGAAAGAAGAAAAACTACCATGCGCGGTTTGCGGCGGCCGCACCAACTAAGGCTGTGACGTTGGGAGGAGAGGCGCCGTGATTGGACGATGCCCAAGGTTAGCAATCAAACAAGTTTCGGTTTCGGTTTCGGTTCTGTAAAACATAACCAATGGCGTTGTTGGATGGGCATTCTCAATATCTCAGTAATCATCGTACCGCGCTTCTGCCATGTTGTCGGCTGTAAAATGCACAAGATAAGCCTCCCAGGACGGCTTGTAGTCGTAGTTTTCACTAGCCGAGACCTACGCAGTGCATGAACGCCCTCCGCGTACCTGCAGACGCCCAAATGTCATGCGCTTTTCCCCCATATTTGGAGCTTGCCTCCCTCATGCCTGTATCGTAAAAAGCGTGTTCGCACCAGGCCAAGGGTCTGTTCATTCTGGCCTGTGCCCACTGCCTGCAAGCAGTCGGTGCTTATGGCAACAGCACGCCAACGAGAACTCGCTAGCGCGCCAGTGCCAGCCTGCGCGCATTTTGTGAACTAGTTCGTGTAGCCATGAACGTTGCGGCCCAAAAACAGGTGAACTCAATATAGAAAACATCGGCGGAAAACAAAAAAGTTAACTTACAAAAAGAAAAAAGCACGTACCCACGGGGATTCGAACTCGTGACTTGCAAAACATTTGCGGTGACATACCTAGCGCCCCGGACAACTGAGCCACGGAGCGGGACGCGGAGTCCTAGTTAATATAGGGTATATATTGTACAACCGGTTTACACTTTTATTTAGTTTTGGCATTTCAAGCAGCTTAGGTGACTATTTGTTGTACTGCGATCGTGCAGTAAGCGTCGCCCGAGTTTCCACAGTAGCTCACGTCTAGCAATTGCATTTCGTAGACGGAAAAGCGTTCGCAGATGCGTAGTCGTGCTGCTGACCGCTGTGCTTGATTGATTTGATTGATTGATTGTGGGGTTTAACGGGCCGACGCAACGCAGGCGATGAGGCGCGCCGTAGTGGAGGGCTCCGGATTAATTTTGACCACCTGGGGATCTTTATCGTGCGCCGAAATCTCGTACACACGGGCGTTTTTGCTTTTCGCCTCCATCAGAAAAGCGGCCGCCGCGGCCGGGAATCGAACCCGCGACCTTGTGCTCAGCAGCGCAACGCCTTAGCCACTGAGCCACCGCGGCGGGTGACCGCTGTGCTTGTTCGCCCAGCGCAAAAAAGTGCTTCCCGCGCCCTAGTTTTACGCTGTACGGTAAAAATATCAGTTGATTTTATTTCCTTAGTACCTATATTGACTTCGCTGACTCTTCTCCCGCCTTCAAGAGGCCTTATATTTTCCTACTGGCGTACCAGTCAGCGAAGCGTCGCATGTGCGCTTGTGCAGCGCTTGTGTGAAGCGACCTTGACTTGGAGCTAGATACAGTGTACAAACAAACCAAGTAAAGAAAGGCACATTCTTCCATTCACAAACGTGTCCTGGCTTCGTTTGAACTAAGCGAACGAATTGCGACCAAGCAATTTTTTTTAACCTCCTTGATTGCGACGACCCGCCGGCGGCCGGCGGACGAAACGCTGGGCCGACTGACTCTGTCGGCCGGGGAGCCGTGCAGTAGCGCAGCCGTGGCGCAGCCAATTGCCAGCTCATCCCCTCCTGACGTCACACGAAAACGCCACAGAAAATGGGCGAGCGTAAAGAGAGGAGGACAGCATTTTCGAATTAGTTTTTCTACTAAATAAAATCGCGTAAACGCGCCTAGAGTGGTCGAAACATGGCCTGGGGACTCCGGACTACAATTTGCGCTAGTAATCCCGCAATGTTTACATATCACTTCAGTGTCCCTTTAATGTGCACGTCTTTATCTAAACCAGTGCTACCAATATAAATATTATGAAATAGATTTAATCTTAAGAATTTGTGTCTGTCCTGCAGGAGAGGCCAGCCCAAATGTTCGCGAATGCACGAAGAGCGGTTAGTGAAATCACAGTTATCAGACACAAATCGCGCTGCTCGTTTCTGAACCCTTTCTAGCGCATTAGTGCATATGTTAGTGTCTGGATCCCAAGCAACACCACCCACCCGCCGCGGTAGCTCAGTGGCTAAGGCGTTGCGCTGCTGAGCACGGGGTCGCGGGTTCGAATCTCGGCCGCGGCGGCCGCTTTTCTGATGGAGGTGAAAAACAGAAACGCCCGTGTGCACGAGATTTCGGCGCACGTTAAACATCCCCAGGTGGTCAAAATTAATCTGGAGCCCTCCACTACGGCGCGCCTCATCGCCTGCGTTGCGTCGGCGCGGCGATGAGGCGATGGCTGTCAATCAACCAAGCAACACAACCGTACTCTAAAATTGAACGAACGCTAGAAAGATAGAGCATTTCCTTTAGTTTAGGTGGGGCCTGTTGAAAGTTACGTCTTAGGAAGTTCAATACACGGCTCGCTTTGGCACCTACGTATTCAATGTGGTCGTTCCAGGATAGGTTGCTCGCAAAGAAAATGCCTAGGTACTTATATTTAGACACAACTTCCAAACGATTGTCTCCTAGAAAGTAATTCGTATTTAGAATGTTCTTTTTGTTTGTGAAGCAAACGGTATTACATTTTGAAAAGTTGAGTGTCATGTTTCATGTGGTGCACCATGAAAACACAGCATTTAGATCACTTTGTAGTTGAGCAGAATCTAGAGCAGACGTGACGTCACGATATATGCAGCAGTCATCTGCATACATGCGCATGCGACTGGATACTTGTTGGCTTATGTCATTTATAAATATCAAAAAATGAAGGGTCCAAGAACACATCCCTGGGGGACCCCTGATAACACATCGACTTCAGATGAATTCACTCCCTCGAGAACAACCCCCTGTTTTCTACCAACAAGATACGCTTCAAGCCACTTCGGCAAAGAGGGAGGTATATTTAGAGCAGACAGCTTAAGTAATAAAAAATTGTTTGATACAGAATCAAAGGTTTATTGAAAATCTAAAAATACACAGTCCACTTGGCATCCATTTTCGATCGAGGCAGCTATATCATGACTAAATTCAATTAGTTGAGTATGGCAGGACAACCCTTTTCTGAAACCGTGTTTCGTAGTGCAGAAAAAGTTATTATCTTGAAGATAGGAGATTAAATTGGTATAGATAACGTGTTCCATCGATACAGATATTACAGAAGTTAGCGAGATTAGTCTGTAATTTTTTGTCCGCGTTTTGTCTCCAGCTTTGAAGATAGTAGCAACGTTGGCACTTTTCCAGTCGTCAGGTAAACAGCCGAGCGCCATTGATTTTTCAAAGAGCAAGACTAGAAATGGTACAAGTGAGACAGCAAAGACCAGTTGCTACATTTACCTTAATTTTTTTGTAGCAGAGCTAAGACTCCACGTTCAGTAAAACATATTTCCATCATTTCTGAATATTTTCTGACTAACTGAGGGCCGTGGGTAGGCGAACTGATTGGTTGAAAACAGACTGAAAATAAAAATTGAATCTCTCAGCTTTACCCTTTAAGTCTGCGGAAGTTGAGGTCATCTATAACATCTGGAATCGTTTCCTTCACCGCCTGCTTGCTTTTAACGTACTTCCATACTTCTTTCGGGTTATTTTTGATCCTATCAGTTAGGTGACCCAGATGCTCAAGTTCAGCACAGCGCATGTGTTTAGCGACACTCTTGTTTAGTTCTTTTAACGTTTAATATAGCTCGCGTTGTGGTGTCTGGTGGTACTTTCGATACACGCGGTGTCTGCGATTAATCAAGGCCTTGAGGCTGCTGTTCATCCAGGGCTTACTAGTTCTACGCTTTGAGGAAAGCACCCGTGACGGAACATTAGTGCGTATAAGTGATAAAAGCTTAGTTTTGAACAAGTGCCATGTAGTATTTACATCCAGGTTGGTAGCATATTGTCTGAACTCCGGTAAAAACTGACCTAGCTCTCGGGAACGAGAGACATAGTCACCGCGATTATAATAAAACACTTTTCGCAGTAACGGATTCGGTCGGCGCACGATATCGCAACTTCATGTTCCAACAACGACTTCGTGGTCGCTTATACCTGGTATTGTTGTGACAGAAGAGATGAGAGTTTGGTCATTGCAAAAAATTAAGTCAGGCAGGTGGGGCAGGTGGGGCCTAGTCTGGTAGGACAACATACAAATTGAAATAGCGAATGGGCGTTAATCATTTCACAAAAAGCAGAGTACAGAAGCGACGACGTGTTAGATTTAGGCTGAAGATGGAACCATTCGATGTTTGGCAAATTAAAATCGCCCGCCAAAATAACACGCGTTGCATCTAGGGCTAGTAAAATATTGCTAAGCTGAAACAATGACTCGGGGCCTTTCTGTCTAGGTGGCCTGTGAAACGACCCGATAGCCATTGCGGAACCGTAAGCTAGAATAATCTTGCACGAGACCGTTTCGCATGATGGGGTATTTAGGTTTATTGGCACGCTACTGATACCACTGTGGACAAGGACGAAAACGCCGCCAACATGCACATTGCGATCTTTCCGATATGCCGTATAGTTCGGCGGAAAAATTTTGCTATCAGTTATGGTGTGATCCACCCACGATTCGGTGCCCACAACCACGTGTGGCTTTACTAGTTCAACAAGTGCACCAAACTGCTCCTTTTTGTTCTTGAGACTACGGCAATTTACAACAATTATTTAACTTCCGTTACAGCATCTATGTTTTCGCGCGATAAATGTTGAATTCGTGGCTATCGGTCATTGCACCTCACGCTATCACTAGCCGCGTCATACCTGGAAACTTGTGTGCCAATCTTGAGCTTATTGAAGTTCAGCTTGAAATCTCCGCCGCGTTCTCTAGCAAACTGGAGTAGCTTTTTACGCTCCAATCTAACCTTTTCAGAGTAGTCTTCGCTGATAAATAGTCGGTTCCCTTTATTTTTGGCACAGCGGCAAGCACCCATTGTTTTTTTTTAAATGACACGTACTTGACTATTATCGGCCTGTTGTTTTGCTGTGAAAAACGCCCAAGCCTATGGGCTCTTTCTATCGATGTTGCACAAGCATCAACGCTTAGTTTTTCGGAGCAAAAAGTCAAAATTCGTTCCTCGGATTCCGCCCACGTTTCACTAGCGGTATCATCAAGACCATAAAATATCAAATTATTTCGGCGTGATCTATTTTCTAGATCGTCTTGGCGTTCGCGCATGGATGCAAACGATGCAGCAAGTGATTCAACGCAAGCCGTCACTCTCCCTACTTCTTCTTTCAAAGCGGAACACATGATGCGCTGGCTGCAGCACGCTCGACCTTAGCCGCGAGATCAGATACGTTTTGTTTGATAGCTTGTTGCTCACTGCGTAGGGTGCGAATTTCATCAAGAATGTCTGACTGCTTCTGCAACATCTCAGGGATTTGCATGATCGCAGAAAACATTTTTTGTTCTTGCTCCTCGGAAAGGGGGCCAGGATTCTGCTCGATATCGCCGGAAAGCAGCAAAAGCAACCCAACAATAACATGTCCGCTTTCCGAGTAGTTTGCAACAACATGAAATAAATCACTTATAAGCACACGGACACATGTGGGATCTGAAGCCAGCTTTCTAAACGGTTTTCCATATACACAATGATATGAATAACCAACCTGCAGAAACAGTAGGCCTAAATGCCTGGCGTCCATGGCGGCGCCAGATACCGGAGTGGCAGGCTAAGGTGCCTGCTAATGTAGTTTCCCGTCCTGGTGTGACCAAGGTTGCCAGAGGATGAGACGATCGGCTGCCCGCAGCGCTGTCATGTCCAGTGGCGGGTTGCGATCCCAAGAGCATATGAAAGCGGGGCAGACGTGATTCATGTCGGCATTCTTGATAGGAAACAAGCACGCTGAGTCGAAGGTGCCGCAGACGGTAGTCATCACCTGCATCAGCTGCAGAAACAGTAGGCGTAAATGCCTGGCGTCCATGGCGGCGCCAGATCCTAATATGATGATGATGGTTGGTGTTTAATGGCGCAAGGCCGACGAGGGCAAAGAGCGCCAGAGAAGTTATTTAATGAAAACAAGTGATTACCACAAAAGCTATGTATAAAATGTGTAAACTGGACATAGTAAGATCAATAAAGATAATGGTGATGGCTGGTGTATAGGGCCAGATATGATTACGCATGATAGGAAATGAGGTTTAAAAACTTAACATCTGACAAATATTTAAAAACGCGTTTCACAGAAACCATGGCATCGTCACCTAGAAACAGAGATGGGTGTAGGGGAATATGTTGTCTGTAGAGTTCTCTGAAGTGTTTGTGTCGTGTTGTGTCAAGTGCCTTGCATTGTATGAGTATGTGGACTACGGATAGGCCCTCCCCACACCTGCTACACAGGGGTCTTGGAGATCCGGTGAGCAGGTGCGAGTGCGTTACAGGCGTATGGCCTATCCGTAACCTAGCTAAGGTAACTTCAATGTGCCTGTTGTGTGAGTCAGTAATGTATTGTCCCAAGTGTGGTTTTATTACGTGTAGTTTGTTGTCTGTCTGTTCGCTCCAGTCTGCTTGCCAAGTTTTACGGAGTTGTTGTCTAATGTGTGGCTTGAGGTCTGTGTAAGGTAGTGTTGCCATGTCGACTGTGTTTCGGAGTGCAGCATTGGCGGCCATTTCATCCGCCACTTCATTACCGCCAATGCCAGAGTGGCCTGGCACCCAACACACAGTCAACCCAAGGTTTGAAGAATAAGCTACCATAATCGTTTTGAAGATAAGATTAATGACATGGTTTTTTGATGACTTTCCGGATGATAATGCACGGACGACGCTCAACGAATCTGTATAAATGACGGATGTAGGAATATGATGTTCAACTATGTGACTTACAACTAGAAATATGCCATATGCCTCTGCTGTAAAATAACTTGTATTAACATTCATTGTCTTACATGCTTCGAAATTAGGCCCATGCGCAGCACAAGACACCGCAGTGGACGTTTTAGATGCATCGCTGAAAAACTCTGCAGCCCTGTATTTATTCTGCAGATGCATGAAATGCTGCAAAATCCCACTTCTTGGTGTCCTGTTCTTGTTGTATTGTACGAAAGACAAGTCACATGCCACAGGACGAAGATGCCATGGTGCTACAAGATCAGTGTGAGATGATTTGAATGTGTCTAAGAGGGAGACGTCATGAATAGTCATCTCGTCCCTCACTCTCTGCGAGAAAGGAACAGCAATAGATGGGCGGTTTAAAAAGAGTTTAGTTGTGGACGTATCATTAAAAACCGGTTTAAAGGGATGGTTATTCATTGATGAGATTTTGGAGGCATATAGGAGGTCAACATAAGTTCGCTGGTACGCTAAGCACCATTTGTCGCACTCTGCATAAAGACTGTGGACAGGACTGGTACGGAACGCCCCACAAGACAGGCGAAGCCCTAAGTGAAGCACTGGGTCGAGCATTTTAAGTGCTGTTTTTGTGGCTGACCCATACACAACGCTTCCGTAGTCCAACCGTGACCCTACCAACGCGGCATAAAGTCGAAGCAGGAGTTGTTTGTCTGCACCGTACGATTGGTGAGACAGGACTTTTAGAATATTCATTGTTTTTAGGCATTTTTGTTTAAGTCGTTTTATGTGGGGTATGAATGAGAGTTTCTCGTCAAACACCACACCCAAAAACTTGTGTTCTCTTTTTACTGGAATCGAGTCACCAAAGAGTTTTACGTCGGGATCGGGCCGGATGCCCCGCCTTTTTGAGAATACAACGCAGGTACTTTTAGAAGGATTAAGTTTAAATCCATTTTCATCTGCCCAGCGAGAAAGTTTATTTACCCCAAGCTGGACCTGACGTTCACAAATGGATATGTTACATGATTTGAAAGATATTTGAACGTCATCTACATACATCAAGCAGGATATGGTTGGCGGCAGTGCCTTTCGGAGAGAGTTCATCTTAGCTATAAACAAGGTGCAGCTCAATACGCCACCTTGAGGCACGCCATTCTCCTGCACGTGAACATTTGAAAGTGCCGAACCGACCCTGACACGAAATGTTCGTGAAGACATGTAACTACAAAGAGTGTTCAGCATGTTACCCGAGATACCAAAAGCTTTTAGGTCTCTAAGAATGCCGTAGCGCCATGCTGTATCATATGCCTTTTCAATGTCAAAAAATACTGTCATACAGTATTGCTTATGAATGAATGCATCCTTTATGTAGGCCTCTAGAGAAACCAGTTGATCATTTGTGCATCGCCCCGCCCGGAAGCCTGCCTGGCAGCCCTCGAGAAGACCATTGTACTCAAGAAAGTACACGAGCCTACGGTTTATCATCTTCTCGAGGAGCTTGCACAGGCAGCTTGTCAAAGCAATGGGCCGGTAACTGGATGGAGAGGAAGGGTCCTTCCCTTCCTTTAGGATAGCCACTACTATGGCCTCCCTCCAAGAGCGAGGAATGTGCCCCGAAAGCCAAATCTTGTTATATAGGTGGAGGAGTGTTAGAAGAGTGTCTGAGTGTAGGTGCTGTATCATTGTATATGTGATGTTGTCTGGGCCTGGAGCTGAGGGTTTACAAGTGCTCAGAGCGGTCCTCAGCTCATGGAGTGAAAACTCCGAGTTATAAGAGTAGGTTGACTTATCATTATCACGTAAAGACTTCTTTTCAGCCAATTGTTTGTGTTTCATGAAAGTGCTAGTGTAGTGTGCTGAACTGGACACGTGTTGGAAGTGTTGTGCGAGTGTGTTAGCCTGGTCTTCCAGTGTGTCCCCTGTTGTACTGACCAGGGGCAGGCTGTGTGTCTGTTGTCCTTTTAGTTTGTGTATTCGTGTCCAGACTTTGCGAGAGTCAGTGTAAGAGTTTATGGATGTTACGAATGAGCGCCAACTCTCTCGTTTTGCCTCACGGCGCACACGTTTTCTCATCGCCTTAGCCCTTTTGAACAATAAAAGGTTTCCCGACGTGGGGTACCTGCGCAGGATACCCCACGCCTTGTTCTGGGCCTCTCGCGCCCGCCTACAGTCCTCATTCCACCACGGCCTCCGCTGGTTGCGCGGGGCACCAGAGGCGTGGGGAATGGACCTTTCGGCGGCGTCGAGGATGTGCGCCGTGAGGAGTTGGGTAGCTTCTTCGACGTGTAGGTGTCCTATGGATGTGTGGTGTAGTTTGGATGTCTCTGTAAATGTATTCCAGTTAGCTCGTGCTTCATTGAACCTATTATGGGAAGATGGACTGCATGGGCCTTTACCTATGTATGTGAGTGAGGTGGGGAAGTGGTCACTACCGTATGGGTCAGTGCCCACACCCCACTCGAGAAGAGGAAAGAGAACTGCGGAGCCAATCGACAAGTCAAGACATGAGTATGTGTTGTGTCCTATGTTATGGTATGTAGGCTGTTTATTGTTGAAAAGGCATGCTCCTGAAGATGTAAGGAATTTCTCTATAAGGCGACCTCGGGCATCCGTGCGAGAAGAGCCCCAAAGAGTGTTGTGAGCATTAAGGTCGCCTGTCAGGATGTATGGTTCGGGCAGCTGGTCAACCAGCGCCTCGAAGTCAGAGCTTAAAAGTGAAACATCAGGGGGAATGTATATGGAGCATACCGTTATCAATCTATTAAATATTATTGTTCGAATTGCCACAGCCTCAACGACAGTGTTCAGAGTGACAGGGTGGCATGCTAAAGATTTCTGGGCAATTATGGCCACACCCCCAGAAGAGTGCGTGCAGCCATCCCTGTCCTTTCTGTATATCAAATAACTATTCAAGAAATTTGTGTTCTTATAATTCAGGTGTGTTTCCTGAACACACATTACACTTGGCTGATTGGCATGCAGAATCTCATACACGTCGTCAAGATTATTCAGAAGGCCTCTGCAGTTCCATTGAACAATATTTTCTCTTCCCATTATTATGTGTTCAGAGCTACTGGAGTGTGATTATTTATGTAGGGTCTTTCGGGGCTTGCACTCTTGGAAGGGGTTTTCTGGCCTTCTCTACTGACCTGGACGTCGCAGCCCGTTCCTTGCGCTGCGATGGAAGCCGGAAGGGCTCGACGTCCATGTCGTCATCTGAAGGCAAGGGGGTGCCCAGCGGACTGGGCCCCCTTGGCGTGGTACCCTTTCGGGTGTTCTTTGCCTGCGCTGCCAGTGCCGAAGGCGTGGGGAGCACCACAAGTGGCACAGGCAGTGAGGCGGGGGAGGGGGTCGCTGCGACTGCCTCCGTCTCCATCTCCGTGCCCTTGCATGTGCTTTGGGCCGGTGGAGAGGAAGCAGTGGATGCAGCGGCATCCCCAACAGACGTTGTTGCCACCACAGCCGCTGCTGGGTGAGCTAGCGGTGCAGAGGCTGGTTGGGCTGCCTGGGGCAACCCTGGGGGGGGGGGGCGGCGGCGGGACCAAGTCCGACTCGCGGTACGGGGTCCCCGCCGAAACTAGACGCCGCTCCGCCCCCCGGCGAGCTGCGTCGGCGTACCTCCCCAGGGGGAAAGAGGCGAACCTCTTTCGCGCCTCCGGGAAGGTGATGTTTTCCGTGACTTTGACGTTGATGATTTTCTTTTCAATTTTGAATGTCTCGCAGGCTCGCGAATACGCGCCGTGAGGTCCTTTGCAATTCACACAAAGCAATTGGTTAGAGGGACAATTATCAGAGTGATGACCTTGTTGCGCGCACTTGGCGCAGGTTAGTTGGCCCCGACACGAGTTGGTACCATGCCCGAACCGCTGGCACTTGTAACAGCGCCGCGGATTCGGGATGTACGCTCGGACAGAGCACCGGATGAATCCTGCATTGATATGGTCTGGAAGAGTTGCACGGTCGAAAGTGAGAATTATGTGCCTGGTAGGTATTTCCTTATTGTCTCGTCTTATGTTTATCCGCCTGACTGCCGTCACACCCTGATTTCTCAGGCCTTCTAGAAGATCGGCTTCCGTCTCGTTTGCCAGATCTGACTCTGAGATCACGCCCTGTGAGCTGTTGAGGCTGCGGTGGGGCGTGACCTTGATGCCAAGATCGGCAATACAGGTCTGGCTCAGGAGGCTTGTGGCCTGTTGCTGGGTGGTGACTTCTACCAGCAACTCTCCAGTTCTTTGCTTTTTGGCTTTGTAGTGTTTACCTATTATTCCTTCTATGAATTTTGTAGTCAGAAAAACGGACATTGAGGCAACTGGCTTGTCTTTTTCAAGGGATTCGATAATCAAGAATCGGGGATAGTTATCAGGTTTCGGGAGAGTGAGAGTTGGAAGGGGTGGGTACGTAACATCGGTGCGGCCCCTTTTCAGGGACCGATCGGGTTTGCGGGGGGGTTTTGATTTATCCATGTGGCATTGGAAAAAAGTAGGGGACGGGGGTACTTTCGTCTCAAACCTTACCCTAATAGCTTGAGAGGTCCCGGAGCTCCCTGCCTGGTGAACAGACAGAGAGCCCATCCGCCGGAGCTTGACCTGGGCTCCAACGGCCACCGTTCGTGGTTTCTAACCCTCCACCTATAAACACATCGCCACGGTTGGATCCAGCTTATGTTTGGGGGCTCGGGGTCCGCGGTATCGCCAGTACCGTCACCATGAATACTCAAGGTGCCCCGTGCGGGGCAGATTCTAATATACTAATCCTAATCCTAACCCTAGATCCTAATATAGGACAAAGGTCCTAATATACTACCCTGTGGGACGCCAGCTATTATACGCTTAACAGATGATTTGTGGGTGTCAATGCAAACATACTGTGTACGATTGGCTAAGTAAGAGGCGAGTAAAGAGTGAACGCAACCGCGGAAACCCTATCTATCAAGTTTCGATAAAAGAATGTTGTGAATAATGCAATCGAATGCATGAGAAAAATCTATGAACACGCCTAGAACATTTTTGGAGCACCGACAAGTGGGCAAGCTGGTATGGAGACATACTAAATAAAAGCGTAGAAAAACGCGGGGCAGAGAGAAGAACTGCACCGGACGAAGCGCTCATCCGGTGTAGTTCTTCTCTTTGTCCCGCGTTTTTCTGCGCTTTTATTTAGTATACGCATAGAACAACTTTATTTTCTTCGAAGGAGCGTAATACGTATTTTTTTTTTGTTGAAGTAGTGCTAAATCCGTAGAATTGTGTGTTACAAAACCGAATTGATCATCAGAAACTAATTTATGAGTTTTACAAACTGATGACATTCGAATTTGAATTATTTTTCAATCCCTTTAGAAAATACCGGCAATATTGACTCGGGCCGATAGTTTGACACACTTCTCCTGCCTCCCTTTTTGAAGAGGGCGGACACTTTTGCCTTTTGAATTTTGGTGGGAAAAACGCCTGAATTGAGGCAGAGGTTAAAAATGTCTAAGTACTGGGGTTACTACCTATATCAAAGACGTATTTCACCGGCTATCTGGACGTCATCTGCATCCCGGCGTTGAGAATTTTTTTTTATGTTCATAAAAACAGAATAAACTTTAGAGCATGTCACTGGGTTCATAAACATGCAATTACTGTTATAAAAATATGAATTTTCATTTGGCGGTGTAGCACATTCAGTCCTTCGGCTAACAAAATATTCATAAAGGCATCACACATGTCTTTGCCCTCGACGCTAGCTCCATCAACAGTTATCTCAACAGGAGCTATGACATTGTTCGAATGCAGAACTACTGCATTTATTTGTGTCCATACTTTTTTCACATCATCATGACAGGATTCAAACAGTGAGCAATAGTACGCATCTCTTGTCTGTTTTATTGATTTGTTGAGTTTATTTCTGTACAGTTTGAACTGTAGCAATAGTTCTTGATTACGCTGTTCAACAAATTTCTTGTACATTTGATTTTTCTTCCGCATTTTTTTCAGTAAGCTCGACGTAATCCACCCTTTCTTTTGCTTTTTTAGATGTGAAACAAGCGCGAGTTGGAAAATAAGTATTGTAGATTTCTACAAATTTTCCAAAAAAAGTGTTGTATGCGACGTTTGCATCCGTCATGGCGACGGCGTGAGCCCAATTCACACAAGCAACTGCCTCCCTAAAAGCCTCAGGTCCATTTCCGGTAACGCGTTGTACTAGACGCCGCCTCGGCACCGTCTTGTTTACTTGTGTTTGAACTGCAAATACAACTGGAAAGTGGTCGCTGATACGGTAGCCAACCACGGAACTTAAATAACGATTCTCATCAAAGTTTGTAAAAAAAAGGTCAATAAGAGATTCAGTGGTAGGCTCAATTCTTGTTGGTTTAGTAATGGAATTGGCGCAGCCATTGGCTGAAATAACTGCAAGAAAATCTCTGGTAACGCCACTATCAGAAAGCAAATTTATATTAAAATCACCTCCTAACACCACGTAATATTTTTGAGATTTACATAACACAAAAATGTCTCTAAAAATGAAAGAAAATCTATGATACGACCAGCAAGAGGACGGTAACAAACCGCAATGACCACGCAGCCCGATAGTGTACAACAAAATTCATAATAAGGTGTAAGTTCACAAAATTCAACCAAGGGGTCACAAGCAATTGATTTTTTAACCAGGACACAAACTCCACCACCGGCACCAACTGTTCTGTATAAAAAGTAAGAGTTATAATTTGGAAGCTGAATAACTTGTTCCGGACAGGTATACCAAGATACAGTTAGCATAAAAACATCCATCATGTCAAGCTTACTAAACATTTGTTCGAGGGTGGCCGACTTATTAACAGCAGATTGCACGTTGAGGTGGAAACAGCGAAAAAATTATCACGTAGGATTGGTTGATTTTTCAATTGATCAAAGGTGTTGAACTGAACTGTGGCCATTATTGTTGAGAGTTTCCATTAGCCAAAGCATTCTTTGTCTTACTTTGCTCTTGAACGGCGACTGGTTGTCGTGCTTTATCATATGTACTTAACACACAGACCTGGTTACAAACCATAAGCAGAAATATTAGAGGGCGTATATGTGCAATAAATCGAAAACAGAGCTTAATTCCAAAGCAAAGGTGCGGCATGATTCACAGAGAAATTGGGATAATAAAGGAGCCGACAATATTACAGCGCCCATCACATTTCCAGAAAATATCTGTATACAAAGAACAGATTCAATATTTGCGTATTTCACCGGGGTGATGTTACAGTTTTCACGTAAGTCACAAGAGAAGCAAAGGCTGGTTTGACAAATGCAGTTTTCCTCTACAAGCTCTGATGCTATCGGAAAAAGGCAAGCCATATAGCATAGTTCAGGATCATTTTACACCACTTTGGCAAGGTCAGCATCGCAGGTGATGCGCAGTACATCTTTTCTGCCTTCCGCATGAGAATTCTTCCCTGGGATACCCAAACAAACTTCCAGTCTTTATCACGCTTCGCCTGACGAGCCTTGCCCAGCAGTATTTTGTTTTCAACACGAAGGTGCTCATTTAAGTAGAGCGGGGGGTCACGGTCAAAACCGGGAAGACCCGTGAGAGAGAGAGAGAAACAACTTTATTGGATAGTCCCCTGCAGAGAGAGCAAGAAAGGGCTCCGCGGAGCCAGCCTACTCTCCGACGCGGCCGCTCACGTCTTCAAGGCTGTGCCCTGCCGGCGTCCACCGGTTCGGCGCGCGGCGGGTCTCCGGAGAAGTCCCCTCGGACCCTCCGCTCTCGCCTCCCCACGCTTCTGCCTGGCAAGGGCTGCCTCGAGCTGCTGGACGGCTTGTAACTGCACCGCGTAGTCCGGCGATGCAATCGCGTTTGCAATATTGTCCGGCAGCCGCTCCTGTGCGGCCGCCTCCACCGGATTGCGAGTACAGTCCCACAGAATGTGAGTCAAAGTTGCGTTCGTAACCGTGCACACACTGCACAAGGCGCTATCATAAGCGTCCGGGCACACGTGTCGCGCCAGCGCCGGCGTGATCACCGAGTTGGTCTGGATCTGGCGGTGGAGCACTGCCTCCTTTCTTGACAGCTTCGGGTGTGGTGGTGGCCTGGTCCGACGGCATTGCCGGTACCATCTCAAAATCTCGGTGTATTCGACGAGAGGTTCCTGGTGAATGCTGTCTTCGCTCGGTCGCCGCTGCTCGGCTGGAGAGACGGAGGAGGTGGGATGGGCCGTCGCGTGGTTGGTCAGCGCGCGCGCGGCGGCGTCCGCCGTCTCGTTTCGGTTGGGGTGACCGCCCTTGTATTTGTCATTGCCTTCCCGTGTGTCCGTGTGCGCCGGGAACCACCGCAAGCATGTGGCCGGCACCGCTTTGTCCACTGCACTGCACCGCACATTCACAGCACTAGCACCGACGCTGTTACGCGTGTAATTCACAATCGCCGAGCGGGAGTCACTCAACACTGTCGTGCATCCGGGGTCCGTGAGGGCCAAGGCAATTGCGGTCTCTTCCGCGTGCCGTGCCGACGGTACGCGTACACTGCAAGCACTGTACACCTCCCCGCTGGTGGCTCGCACCGCCACCGCGACGTAGGCTCCGGGTCTGTCGGGGTACTCCGCTGCGTCCACGAAGAGGGCGCCGGTGTCCCCGGCGTACAACTCCATGAGGGCCTGGGCCCTAGCAGTTCTCCGGGCTCTGTTGCGCTCCGGGTGCACGTTCCGGGGCACCGGGGTGATCCGGAGTCTCCGTAGGACACTTTCTGGCAGTTCCTTCGAGTCGGCTTGACGGGCCGCACGGTCCGCGAAACCCAGCCGTGCGAGAATGCTACGACCGGTTCGTGTGGTTGTAAGACGTTCGAGCTGGGCCGTGCGCTGGGCCTCGCTGATTTCATCGAGCGTGTTGTGCACTCCGAGTGCCAGGAGTTGCTCCGTGCTGGTACTGTTCAGGAGTCCCAGCGCCGCCTTATACGTTTTCCGGATGGCCGCATCGATCTTGTTCCGTTCTTGACCCGTCTGCAGTTTTTTTTTTCTAGCGGCTTCGAGCAATCTGTCTCGTGCACGTCTTGTTCGAAATTTGACTATTACATGGAACTGATCCTTTTTTTTTTCGTTGGCACCCAATGAGCGAAGTCAATGTCTAAGAGAACGTGTTGCTGGGCGTGTTGGTTGAGGTCTACAAACATACTGAGTGGCGCAAATACACAACACACAAGAACGAAGACAGCGCCAGCACACAAGAAAGGAGACAGAAGAGGTAGCGCCTGTCCGTGTCTTCTTTCTTGTGTGTTGTATATTTGCGCCACTCAGTATGTTTGTAGACATCAATGTCGTCTTTGCTGACTTCGACTTCAAAGCACTTAGCAATGTCTTCAACGACTTTCTCCAAGTCTTCGTTAGGCGTTACCGGTAGACCTTGGATTTCCACGTTCATATTTCGGCTGTACACAACCAATACGAAACACTCGATAGTGGTAAAAGTTGTGGTTATCGCTTATGTCTCGTTTGCCGTTGTAGTGTTTAATGCTAGATACGGAGAGAAAGAAAGAAAGAAAGAGAGAGTGGTAGCATTTATTTGGCAAACATGGTTCCGACGGGAAGGGTACAGAGTCCCTTAATCATCCTTAGACAGCGGCCTTTGGCATCTTCAGCCAATCCAGACGGCCATGCGAAAAATGAAGGAAGCTTACACTAATGCATAAGACTTGAAGGTACCGAAGCTGTACGCAACAGCAGCGTGTTTCCTTCTTTTCGCCTCACGGCGCTGTACGATGGACCACAGCTGGATGTTCGCTTCCTCTATGGTACAAGGTTCTGCGCCAAACGTGGCCTCGTGACCTTCCTGGTGGCGCGGGCTTATCGCTGCCGCGGCGGCCTGCTCGCCTTCCTCAGCCACGTCCCGCGCATGTCTCCTTTCCCTCCTCACCTATCTCTTCCCTGCCACCTATCTCTCCCCGTTATCGGGCCGCTGCTCCGTGCCGGGCGCTTAAGGAAGTGGGTGTGGTTTGACCTCTAGCACTCAAGGGCAAAACTGGTCTCCCCGCGAAACCGGCCCGAGGTAGCGTAGTGTAGCTTGCGCTACGAAATCCAGCAAGCGCAAAGAAACAGCAGGGAGAGCGAGTCCGAGTGAAGCAGAAGACAAATCCCAGAATTCCTGAAGCGATGTTACGATGACGCGCTTCGCAGCGGCGCCCATGGTTGCGCTCACCGCCAATTATTGAGGAACTGTAAGTGAAGCGCAGAATGTAAAGTGTAGTGTAACATGAACTTATTTGGCGTAATGCACACGTCGTCACCCCGCTACCATCTATCGAGAAACCATTCAAGCAGTGGAAGATGCGCGGATCGTGTGAGTAATAGGGTGGCTGCACACATGCCGCAGGCAGTATGGGCCTGTTCGGCCAGATCTCGACGGTGGTGTGGAAGGAGCTGTACGTGCGCGCCATTCAGCGCCAAGGCTGGCTCTCACTGTCCGAGAGCCTGCTGGCGCCGGTGCTGTGCTTCGTGTTCCTGGTGACCACGGGCCCGCCGTTCGCGGAGCAGTTCCGCGAGCACGGGGAGTCGGCCGTCCACGTGCTCGACTGGCCGTGCGCCATTGGAGAGCGGCAGCACATCTTCCGCAAGGTGGCCTTCGCACCACGAGCAAATTACACCGAGCGCCTGGTGATCGAGGCCTTCCGCGAGTACAGCCCACAGCTGGGATTAGTGGGCTTCCGGGATGCCAGCGGGGCCGTCGAATACGCCAGTTCCGCCGCCAACGATTCCGAGGCCTTCGACCTTATCATCGTCTTCGAGGGAGTTCGACCAACCGTGAGTCTTGCTTTTACGGATCAAGGCAGCGCGCTAGCAGGCAGCGGGTAGCGCGTGCCTGATTTCCGAACCAGCGCAAGCGCTTTCCAGCGGCGCTTCCCGCTGAAAAACGCGTGCGCTAGCGCTGTTTTTCGCGTGCGCTGGCGCTGTTTTTCGCGTGTGCTGGCGTTGCTTTTCGCGTGCGCTGCCGCTGGATTATGCTACTCCAAGTCCCGGTGCTAGAGCAGCATATTTCGGAAATTTACAACATTCCCGTTCATTGCCTCTTCAGATGTTCTTCACACAGAACATCTCTATTTAGCCAGCTCTTGCGCGTTGATATGGAACTGTATTTTCCATGCACAGATTCTTCATTATTATTATATCCATCGCAGCACACGTATTCGAAGATCCCTTACTTGTGGGCTGTCTTCACGGCTATGCAGGCTCCCAAAACAGGAGTCCAGAAACCATGCAAAGCTGTTGCTTTTGCTCCAGGCACGTCCCTTGCTCCAGGCACGTCCCTTGTCCCCCTTTGTCCTGAAGTTCCCATTGACACCTAAAAAAACAAGGCAAAAATGAGATGTAGCTGTCCACAAATACTGCAGGTAAAGAAATTTCAAGTGGTTAATTGCTACTTACGCCTTGTAGATAGCGCAACAAAAATATTTGAGAAAAATGGCGCAATGTCTGAAGCTTATGTGCAATGCAGGCAATTATGAAAAGTTGTCTGCCATGGTCCACTGTTAACGAGGAACGTTGCAAGGATACTTGTTTAGCATTCCGTGAAGCTGAAGACTTAACAATGGCAAGGCCCATTAACCTTGATGTCCACTGGCCAAGGGGATGTTGGCCAATGATGTCCTTCGGCCAACGTGTCAATTGTTTGCCAACGTTTGTTGGCCAATGATGCCCATTGATTAAAAGGCCGTATTAGCACGCTCTCACCCAGACTCTAAACTGTACTAGCACGAGCTCACCGCCACAAAATGGGCTGCATGAACACGTGCTCGCCGGGCCAATACATTGCAAAAAGCAGACGATGCCCTGCATGAGCGAATTGCCTTTCAAGAAGAGCGCAGGTTGACATCCGTATCTGTCGCTTCAGCAGAATTATACACCACATGAGCTATTGGTGCTCTTAACTTGCACCCATGTAAGAGACGTTCACTGCAGCTGTGAAATAGAGAGAGAGAGAGAGAGAGAGAGAGAGAGAGAGAGAGAGAGAGAGAGAGAGAGAGAGAGAGAGAGAGAGAGAGAGAGAGAGAGAGAGAGAGACAAAATGACTTTATTGGAGGTTCCGGCGGAGGGTACGGGCCTCGGCCACGCAGGGCCTGCCCTTCCTAGACGAGTATTAGGTCGTCCCCGAAGCAGTGCCTCGCGGGCGTCGGCGCGGTCGGTACGTGGTGGGTGTTCGGGTGTTGACCCGCCGACCCCCCGACGACGCTTCCCTGCGCTTCTGCCCTGCGAGAGCAGCCTCGAGCCGCTGGATAGTTCGTAGTTGCACCTGGTGCTCACCCGAGTTCATGGCATACGTAATGTCCTCGGGCAGGTGCGTTGCACCGTCTGCCTCCAGCGAGTGTCGTTCACATCCCCACAGCAAGTGGGCTAGCGTTGGGTTCGTTCTCGCGCACACACTGCACAGCACACTTTCGTAGACCTCTGGACACACGTGGCGCGCCAGCACCGGGGTGATCACCGAGTTCGTTTGTAGTTGTCTGTATAGCACGGCTTCCGCTCTGCTGAGCTTGGGGTGGGGGGGCGGCTTGAGTCGCCTGCCGAGCCTGTATCACTGTAGTATTTCCCGGTACGACGCGAGGGGTTCTTGTTCGGTTTCTGGGTACCCGTCCGCCGGGGAGGAGCGGGGGGGTGCCTCGCGGTTGGAAACTTCTCGTGTGGCGGCGTCCGCTGTCTCGTTGCGGTTGGGGTGACTGCTGGGCTGCGAGCTGCGTGCAGTCTCCGAGCTGCGTGCAGTCTCCAGCTCGGATGCGTGTGCGTGCGAAACGTGCACGATTCGGATGCACGTGCTGAACAACTGCCTTTCCGGGCGCTTTCGAGGCCGTCATTTTGCTTCACGTTAAGCACCTTATCTGTTGCCCCTCAATTGACGCCGGAACAGCGATTCCTATCTGAACTTGGCTACCTCAAGTTCAGTAGTAGGCTATGGGGTGGCCGCGAGCGATCGTTCCCTTTGGAAAAGAAATAACAGCAGCTTTTATAATCGTTTCGTTTAAATTGTTTTAATAATGGAACTTCATACAGCTCTCCGTGCTTCGAACTTTCGCGTAAACGTTCGCGAAGGCACAACAAAAAAAATGGGTAACGAAATGCGGTTTCTTTTTTTAATCAGTCACAATAAGTGAATGTTCCCTCTTCGCGTACTCTGTGCGGCAAAAACTGCACCCATTCAGTCCTGCAAGCTTTTCTTTTGAAGTGGTGGAAAGCAGCAAGAACTTCACAAATACACACAGAAAGGAAAACGGGACATGCCGCTGACTGTATTTCGCATACAAGGTCCCATGGCATGCATTCTGCCACTCCGTTGGGCTGCGATGGGCCGCTCTTTCGTTCATGTGCTTCAAAGAGACCGCGACTGACCGACAACGCGATGTTTTTTTTGTGTCATTGAAGGTTTCACATTCAGCTAAAGCCACAGTTCACTTCACTTCGATTGAAAAGCATTGAGCGCCTCCCGGAATGTCACTGAATGGCAAATAAAGCGGCACGGCGCGAAAATGCACGGAGGTCATGACGGACATTCATTTACTGTGCGCCTCAGGACGGACCCTGGCGTCCTCGCGCGCATGCGCTCAGTCGCATTCGAGCTTGCGCGCAAATGTTCTGTGAGCGTTGCCCTGTCTTGTTCAAATAGTCTGAGTACATATAAGTCGCACGCTAAACCGAAAACACGTCGGTTACGTACCCACAGGAGATAAACTACGCAATGCTTGGCGCCACCTACACAAAATCCGCTTGGCCAGCGGGCCGTCATGTTACAATTAATCCCGGCATGCTTTGCTAGCCGGACGCGGAAACGCCAGAGCAGCACGTTGCAAGATTATCGCTTTCGCCCCTTTTAGTAAGCAAAAGCTCAGCTGGCAACCTTCAAATCGTTGTATCATATCTGCCACTGTGTGTCATACGGTTCCAATGCATTGGCTTAGTGGTGCGCTTTCCCTCTAGAGTCAGTATATTATCTCTATGCCTTTCAATAAAGTTACCTCTCCCTCTCTCCGGCGGCTTGCAGGGCGCTCCGCCGGGCGCAGGGACGCGTTCGCCCGGGGTTTCTCTGCTACAACAGCGCGCTGTACGCCCGCCGTCATCACATCTTTAAAACTCACCGCATAGGTTGCAATATCCGCCATTTTTTATTACAATAAAAGAGATTAGAAGCCTACAAACTACACGCGCTTGCCAAAGTTTTGGAGTTAGCAAAACGTTTTACTTGACAATATTTTTATTCAAAGAAACCAATAGCGCGAAACGAGCACTTCCCTTACATTTGGCATTCCTATTGCATCTACCAGAGAAAAAAGTTATTTTATAAATTCTTGACCGCTTGCACTTCAGCCTCCAACATTGGCAATATTTGGGCTGGCCCAACACCACCTGCATTCTTTAGACCTTTCCAAAAGTGTTACGACCTAAGTAGAGTTGTTGTACAGGCAAGTATAAAAATTTCTGCGACTTTTGCCTCACTCGCTAAGTGAACCAAAATCAGCCTTTCTCATAGTAACAAATACATCCGCACAAATATCGGCCGTCGTCTTCGCAAAGTGCGCAAGCTAACGAAGCTGCTCCTCGCCTAAACAATAAACTACATTTTTGTTCAATTACCAAGTGAAGTATTTACTTTGGTAGAGCGTTAGATTTATTTTACTTGAAAGTGAAAATTTTTGAACAGAACATGTCCCTGGTGAAAGTAGAAAACAGCGTTAGGTAGGAAACTTTTCGTGTTTTAGAGCATCATTTAGCTGTGGAAGCTGGCTTATAGTTTAAAACCGCTTTTATAATTAGATTGTCGATGTGCAGCAAGGCGAGAAATACTGGGCCTATATCACGAAGCTGTTTGTATGAACGTATACAGTCTAGTCCACTTATAACGATATCCAAGTGCCACGAAACTCCCATCGGTATAATCGATAATTCTTATAAGCGGGTTGCGAAATAAAAAGACGGAACAGAGCTCAAAATATTTTATTCGAATGCCAGCAAGGTCGTACTACTACTAATTTGCGGAAAAGAAGCCACCTTTGTTTGCCGCGTGTGACGCTAGCGCAAATGTTTTCCAAGAGCATCTAAAGGTGCATCACCTAGCTGAGGTAAATGTCCTTGGCGGAAACAAAGTCCCTGAGGGACTGTGTCAGGCATTGGGCCTCAAAATATTTTATTCGAATGCCAGCAAGGTCGTACTACTACTAATTTGCGGAAAAGAAGCCACAGTCAGTCACCTTTGTTTGCCGCGTGTGATGCTAGCGCGAATGTTTTCCAAGAGCATCTACAGGTGCATCACCTAGCTGAGGTAAATGTCCTTGGCGGAAACAAAGTCCCTGAGGGACTGTGTCAGGCATTGGGCCTCCTACGAAGACGCTACCTAAATAGGCTGCGCAACCGCGTCATTAGAGTCATCCCTGTTGCAATTTTGGTGCACGATATAACCGGATTCAATCGTTGTATCCGATATCGTGGCACTGGAGCATTGTAATAAGCAGTTTATTTTACCATAGAAAGAATACAAAGTTCATGGTGCCATAGCTGTTCATCGTTATTTCCGATATATTGTTATAAACGGTATCGTTATAAGTGGACTCGACTTTAGTAGAAATAGTGGTTAATCTCCGCTCGCGTGCAGTTTGTTCCCTTCAAACTGAGCGATGTGATAGCCGAGGCACGCGCTAATGAAAGCTACTTTTCGATATCGTACGAGCAAATAGCTTTTTTAAGACAGGGTCCGCTTTTTTACTCGCAGTGCCAACAATTTCTACTCCCGCAATTATTCTGATGAAAAAAATTACTGTCGGACGGTCTACTTCATTTCGATTGTTAGCAACGCGATGCCGGAATTGGGCATAACTTCATTATCATGGGCAAACGTTAATGTTCTGTGTAAACAACAGTGACAAACACGGCGCTACCACGCGCATTTGAAGGCAGCTCTGAGCGGCCGCCGGTGCTGGCGCGGCCGCTTCCATTCCAGCAAGTACGTCACGTCCGGTCGCTGATAATGGCCGCCTTTTCTATTTAGTTGCGGTTCTGGAAACGTCAATTTTGCGAGCCGTTTGCGTCGCGCGCTTTGGTGTTGGAAACGCAGTATTTTTCATTTCGCACCCTTTTCATGTGTACTATCAGGTGACATTACTTTTACGTTGTCGAACATTTGAGTGCAGCTGGCCTTTAAGCTCATCCTAGGGTGCGACTTCCTCTCATCGGCATCCGCCATAATCTCCTGTCACCTCTCAGACATGGAACTGACGGAAGCAGACAATCCAAGTGTTCCTGGCGCACCGCAGCACGGATTATGTCCTCGATCCTCCGTCATCTCCGTTATTTCCAAACAGTTTTGCGATTGCGACCTTCTCATCATTCCATCTCCTCACTTTATTCCCGAAGCTCTGGTATTTGTAAAGCAGCGCGGGCTCGCTGCTGTAATTGCCGTTAGCACCAATCGTGTGCCTACCCAGGCGCATCACAATTGCTCCTGTTGCTGTCTCGGAAGCCACCTGCGTTCTCCCCCTCTGTGCGGTGTCACGTCTGCCTCATCACGACTGCGACTCTCCTGACTCTGCTCTAACCACTGCAATGAGTGTGAGCGCAGGGACGTTATTGCCGGACATTATGCCCGAACGCAACGTCACCATCATCACTTGCACTGTGTTTCCCGGTTAGTCACATCCGTGCATCCATCGCTATTATCATCTGTAAATGATCACCGCCATCCCCTCGCTTCGACTGCGGACGGAGGTCTGGGCTCGGCGACCGAATAAAGGTCTTCTTGCGAGACGCCGTCTCTCATCGGTTCTCGCCTCTCTCCAGCTGAGACCGAATCGTTACTGCAGCTTCCGAACAAACACAGGTCTCTTTTTTGGCTCTAAGTGCACCACACTCGGCCAGACGTCGGTGGCAACGCATCGAATCGAAACCGAAGGGTCTCGTGTCACTCACCGCCGTCCTCACCGAGTGTCCTCCTCGGGAAGGAAACTTGTCGCCGACCACGTCACCGAGGGGCTTCAGCCGATCATCATCGGCCGGCAGCCTGACCGCGGTCGTCCCCGATTGTTCTGGTGCAGAAAACATTACGGATCGTTGCGATTTTGCGGCGATTACCGCGCGCTTTCCAGGACAAACCAAGTGCTGCTGTCGTAAAACGTGACACTGAAAAATAAATTGAGGTATTTGCAGTTGTTTAGTTTGAGAGAGAGGGTTAGCAAGCCGCAAGTTTAGGTTGAAAATTTTCAAAGGTGGATTTGTTGAGGACGGTGCTGGGCACTACTTTATTTAGTAATCATCTTGCGTTTGATACCGCAGTGAATGCTTGTTTACGTATTACCGGCGCTACAACGTAACGGTGCTTCCCGTGGCGAAAGGGCGAACGCAGTGAAGGGAACATCGCTCCCAAGCGGGAAATTCGAATAACACTGCTGTTGAATTACACAATTACAAATTCAAGGCTGATCGGTGCATTAAAGCCGCTCCACTCAATGGGAAAGCAGTCGGAATTGCAGAGCAATGATTCTCCATAATGGGCTGTACCGCCGTTATTCCCTCACGGCTATGACCCCTGCAATTCCCATGTCCCGCCTTCGCAGTGCTCGCGCGCCCCCTGCCTGAAACTGCGCCAGTGGGAGTTCTGTTCTCTTTATGCTTGCTTTAACGGTGGAACTGTTTTGCGTCATTTCTAACGCATATTTTTTTTCTTCAGCGGCTACAGCCTTTCTGCGGCCTTTCGAACGCGCCATTTTTTCCTTGCACGGCTGGAGCGTTTCTGCGGCATTTCGAAGGCGCCATTTTCTTCCTGTGTGTGGAGCTTTTTTGCGTCATTTCGAACGCGCCATTTTATTCTTCCGCGGCCGCTTTTTTCGCTTGCTATTATAAAAAGCAACCCAACAAGCGTTTCTAACTAATTGAACGGGGCGCTGCCAGTTACGTATATTTTGCCCCAAATGTACCTATAGTTTTCTCTGCGCTAAACAACGGGGAGATGTAGGACAACCGCCAGCGGTTCACGAGTTTCGAACACTAATGAGTAATAAACCGCTTGGCTTTCGAACCCTCTGTGGTACGCCGCGACGACAGCCGCTACAACGGAATGCCCTGTTGCTCTACTTGGGTCCAGGGAACATGCAAGTAAGGTAAACAACGCACTCGAAAAGAAAAAGGAAGTGATCGATGGATATTTAGCGCAGCACTGCCACACCTGCGAATGCCGTTCCTTGATAGAACTGCTGTCGTAAAGAAATGCTCAGACCGTATCACACGGGAGATTATTGAAGCTGAATTAATCCACAGGCTTGGGCAAGCATGCGTTAGTTCACAGTCACTAGCGCTTACTACAAAAGAATTGGACTTTCTGCGCACGCGCCGTGTATAAAAACCCAGATAAGCGTGACTACTGTGCGTATATATAGGTGTGTCTTTTTTTCATTAAAACTGTTGGTTCAGCGCTCGTGTGTGCCAAGTACTCTTCCCTGCGTCCGTGTGTAAACCGTGCTGTCTTCTCCTATGGAGCGAGCTACGACAAGGCGAGCGCCTAAACTGCTCTGCACTTTAAAAGTTATTGTTACAGCTTCCTGAATTTTTCCGTTTTGTAAGAACCTGGAGCAACTAAACACAACATGGATTGGCGCATTGGGAGCCTTTTTTAATCTGTCTACCATTTTTGCGTTTTGCTTTCATGATGCAGTTTCTAGTGCGGAAAATGAATTCCTATTCCTGAAACTGTCAGCCATGTTTCTTGGGGTAAATAAATATGTGATGCGCACAACAGGAAAGTAAGCAGGGCGAGCTGGCGGGTTATGGTGATTCAATTAGGGAAGTCGCGTAATTCCTTCCCTGAGAACTCGTTCACTATGCAGTGCCGTTACACTCCACACGATTGCCCCGCGGATTCCTCCTAGCCAGTGAATTAGACCCTTTGAAATTCAATTCCGTTATACTGCGTGGTGTACCGTTCTTGAAACGAAATTTTATCTAAGGCAACGAACTCGACAGTCATAATAAAACACGTGTGAAATCTTTTTTATTGACTTGAGGTACAATTTTTCCTTCTAATCTACGCGTACAAACTTCAAAACCCCTTCCCTTCAAATCATCAGAAATATTGCCGAGGAACTTGTTTAATGCATGCAATATCGTTATGGTCAGTGCCTATTGTACAAGTTGCTATGCGGCCTGGTTTTGGTTTTATGCATACAATTGCAGAGTAGATTATTTAATGCATGCATTAAATTCTCTGAATGCTTGCCTTAAATAATTTTAAGTATAATAACATGTATAAAGCAAAAATAAGGTCACACCGCAGCTCAAGAATAAACATTGGCCATATTCATTGGAAAGAAAGCCAGAAATGTGCATGAAAATACCATTGCGTCCAGGTATAGGCATTATTATGGTAACATGTTTTGCCAAGCATCGTCCAGTCTCGGCCTTCCAGAGCTTGGCTAATTGTTGGCTGGTCACTCTTCCCACAAAGAAGCCAATAATGGCGGCCGGGGTATTGACAAGCTCGGACACACTGGCCACTGATGACTTGCCATGCTTGGGCTTGACACTTTCCGCTGTTTCAGGTGATGTGGGCAGTTGCATTGTGAATATAGCCCTTGTTGGCTTCTTGAAACGCCGTATGAGAGTCCGTAATTAGTCTTCACTTGGTGACGTATATTTTGTGTTGCAGTTGCAGCGTACGGTGTATTCCAAGGAGTTCAGCTTCTTTTCTGAGGCCGCAGGTGTGCGCGATTTGTCGGCGGCCGTCGAGGGCAGGGCACACCAAAGGAGTGGGTGCATGCGTGCCATCAAGTGAGGCACCTGCGAATATGTCCATTCGTAAGGACCTTTGTCTTGCGTACGTTTGCGTATATATATCGTTCCCGTAGAACCATGTTTCACCTTCTGATTGGTTTCCTGCGCGCGACACCAGTTCTTGGGCGGTCACAATTAAAACAGTTCGCGTTGAAGACAATATTTCGACCCAAAAACCCAAAGAGCGCTTGGGTCCGAGCGTAGACCTCGTGGCGGCATTTCAGTAACAGAAGGTTCTGGTAGACGCGCGAGCAGCGGAACGCGGCAAAAATGAATTGACTTAACCTACGCCGTGTCTATCGCAGGAGTGAGATGCGAGGGGAAGAAAGTGAGAGGGGAGAAAAGAGGCGCTGGTGGCAGCCACGCAGCCCTAACTAAAATGCTGTGCCCGCAGGACGCGCGCGCCCCCGAGGACTTGCGGTATACGCTGGTGTACAACACGAGCCGGCTGTACCTGCTGGACGAGCGGGACGACCGGCGGGGCTACTACCCGCTGCGGCGTGACTACGTGCTGCCCGTGGTGTGCCGGCTGGGCGAGAGCCACGTGCGGCTCGTGGCGCACGAGGCCCAGCGGCCGCCGCCCCGCCAGCGCTGGCGCACCCGCTCCTTCCACGACGCCACGACGCTGCGCACGCCGCTGAGGCGCGACTACACCTCGCTGCCCTTCGCGCTGGGCCTGGTGTGGCTGCTGCTCAACTACGTGGCGCACGCGGTGCGCGACAAGCGGCTGCGGCTGCGCGAGTTCCGCCGCCTCGTCGGCCAGGCGCCCTGCGTGTACTGGTTCGAGCTCATGCTGCGCGGACTGGGCCCGCTGCTGGCCTCCTGCTGCCTGCTCCAGCTTGTGGTGACCAGCGTGCCGGACCGCTTCGGCGTCTCGTACCTCCACTACGGAGACCCCACAGTCCTAATGGTCGTCCTGTACGCGTACGCGCTGCACGTGATCTCGTACATGACCCTGGTCAGCGTCTTCTTCACCTCGGAGACGCTGGCCGTGCTGGTCGCCAGCTTCGCCATCCTGCTATCCTTCCTGCCGCACATCTTCTTCGTCCACTTGTCCTACCCGGTGCGACTCATTTGCTGCCTGCTTCCCAACACGGCCCTCCAGATGGCAATGGACGTCATCCTGACCTTCGAACGAGACCGTGAGCGCTCCACTGCTCCTCTTTCGGGCGAGCGATCTCTGGCTCAAACGCACTCGGGAAAGCCTTCGTACTTGCCGAGTAGAGCGCCTTATGCTCGTACGAAACAACCACAAGGCTACGCACCTAACGGAGCTGTTGTCACACAAACGCCGCCAAGGTGCACCACGCGTACAAGGCGTTTTACCGCAAATGCATGGAACAGGCTTGTTCTCGAGCAGTGCGCTCGGTGAGCGACAATCACGGGATCAACGTCAACACTATGGAGAATTTTTGCGGTGGTTTATTCCAGCGTATGGAATCGAGCCACCACGCGACCCACCCGCATAGCGCGCTACAAGGCTTCATTCGCTCCTGTCGCTACCGTCGGAGCCAATTCCTCATGCATGGTCGGTACCCTAAGTCAGTGGCACCCCAGTGAAAGCGGCGGCGCCCGCCCGCAAGTCGGGCGACGGCGCGCCCTTTTGTTCCTTCGCAGCTTAGCAGGCACAGCAATCATAAAGGCGGCCATGGTCGTACTTCTGAGCGTAACTGAACAAGAACAGCGCAATGAAAGAACATCAACTGAGATTACTTTTATGTAGGTATGCAGCGAGAAATCAAGCGCCGAGCGCACTGCTCCTTGCTCCTAGTGTATTCAAGTTGGGGGTGCCCTTTGCTAGCGCAGGCAGCTCGGTGGTAGTGTGGGTGTGCGTTTGGAAGTCCACTTTTGTAGCGTGATTGGTGTCCGGAAACGTTGATCAGAAGACCGCGGCGTGCTGATCAAGGATAAAACTTTATACAAGTACTATCGTTATAAATTGAAATAAGAACAACGGAGCGCGTGGCTTTCAGTACCTGCCGCGCATCCTCGCGAATAAGTTACGAGAGTTTGTGTCCAACGTCGCTATGAAAACACCGTCGTTCGGTGTGTGGTCGTGTTGGCTTGTCGTTCCACCGCGTTCGGCGCCCGCTTACGCAAGCATTATCTAACGTTGTTGCTGCGATGAGTGAAAACGGTGCATGCAGGTATATTCCTTTACTTTTTATTTCCTGCTGAGCGCTCGACGGGCGATGAAAATACGATGGTCTTTCCATATCAAGGTTGGTCACTAACTCTCGTAACTTGTTCGCACTGCGCATACGCGCCCCGCCGCCAGGATTCGCGGCATGTGCTCTGTTGTTTGTATTTCAGTTTATCAAGATATTATCTAATTGTGCGTGTTTGGAAGCTCTATCTGAAATCGCTTCACACAACGAGCAGCAGTCGGCGCCACGCAACACTGCCTTTTTGTTCGCAGCGAAAGTCCGTATAGATCGCCTAGGGTGTTCAATTCCAAAAGCGTGGTCCAATTGCGGACCTAGATTTCAAAACACCCAGGCTCCGCCCACGCTCGAAGCGGTCCCGGATGCTTGCCCACGTGACCCCTAGGATGGGAAGGCGGCGGCTCCGCTGAGACCTTTTTCTGAGCGCGGTGCACGCCTAAGTGCCAGAGTCACGAAGCTCGTCGAATACCCAATCCACTGCGGAAATCATCTCCTTTGCCATGGTGCTGTGGCCTTCCAACCAAAAAGTTGCAGGTGCGGCTCTGACGCAGGCTAGACGAACTCTCTGCGCTACGACATCGTCCATGGCAAGGCAAAATCGGTCACTGGAGACGAAAACACTCTAATTGGCGTCGAAGTCCAAGCTTAGCTATGTCGGTTCTGCAACGCGATCAAACAGTGGCGACAGTCAAAACACGCGTGGCGCTTTGGTACAACGGAGACGATACAGCAACACGCTAAGCTAGAACTCTCTATTGGCCGCTTTAGCCTGCGCAAATGTCACGTAATTTTACGGAACACCTTGCAAGTGGCGGGTGCCATAGCCTTGAAATAGGGCAAAAACTTTCACCGACCTTTGGCGCCGAGAACTCCCCGCGAATTAGCAACTAGCGCAATTTCCCTCGACGCGTGGTTTAAAACTGCTTTCTAAACAAAAAAAGGTTTATCTTACCGCAGTATAAAAATAACATCTCGTATTTTGCTTTTTACGTTGCGATTCGGGTCAGGCTCGGACGATCCTCCAGACGCGGCTGCCGTGCAGACGGCGCCGGCTTGAGAGGCAGGCAACAGACACAGGCCAAGGGGGTTTATTCCCAAAACCATCCTAGCGCTGCCGTTTTCTACGTCGTCGACTGGTCCCGCGTCGATCGAGCGGCCGGTGTCGTTCGACCGCCGGCGTTACCGGTGGATCATGGTCGGTCCAAGGTGGAGGGGGGAGTCCGGGGTCGCTCATGCGCCGCACGCTGGGACGTGTTTGTTTATTTCTCATAAAGTACATACAAATCTTCATCGAAGGATATCGGGAAAAAGTGGCGCACTTGCAACTTGACGTGCCCAAAAACCAATTTAGTAGCAGCGCAGCGGGCTAAAACAATCGTCGCAATTAAAGAAGCGGAGAGAAAGAGAAGAAAAAGAAAACAGAAGAGCACAACATTGCGAAATCGAAAGGCATACAGGCAGCGGTACGTATCAAGCACAGGGTAAAAAAGGAAGCTGAACTTAAACAAAGAAGCACAGACAAGCGCTTGTCTGTGCTTCTTTCCTAGTCCTTGTCTTTTGCGCTGTTGTTTAAGTTCAGAAGGAACCAACTGGCCCCGGTCGAGACGCTAATTCAGTAAAAAAGTAAAGGAATGATTATACCTTCAAACTGCAGGCCATCCAAAGAAGACAATAAAAAAACTGGATCCAATCCACCCTGTGAAGGTGGTTGCAAAGCAGAGCTTTAAACGACACCCACAACAATTGCCCGCGTGACGTCACCAGAATTCCCACACGTGGCTCTTGTTCGAGTCAAACTAGAGATTCTGCCAGCCGTTACCTGGAATTCGCGGGGGTGGCGTCCCGAACGCAGCAGCAGCGTCGACCACGGCTGGGCTAGAGCGGCGCACGCCGCCGCTGTAGCCCGGCCGTGAGCCGGGAGAAAGAAAACGGAGACGAGCGTCTTTCGAAGGGTAAGACAGCGGAACATAGCCATCCTGATGTACTAGCTTGAGGCTACATCACAGCGTGACCCAAGCGCAGACACCGAAACAATTCGGTATGTGAGCTTAGTGGTTGCCATGTATACCAATTTGAACTCGTTAGTTGAGTAAGTTTTAGGATTGCGAGAAAGCTGAGGGAACGTTTCTAATCGCTATCGATCAGATCAAGTTGCTGCTTTCGCATTTTGTTATATCTCTTAAAATACAACCGAATGGGTATTCAGAGCTATTCACCAATTTAGAAAACGAAGTCCCATTCGTGGCAAGCAGTGCGCAAAAGGTAGCGTTTCTCTTGTGGCCAGATGCTTGTATGTAGTATCTACATTTTTTTCCCACCCTGCAAACCAATCCTTAATGTATGTTTGCCATACGACCACTTAATTCCGTCGGGTGCGCGTTACCCTGCAGCTGCTGTCGAGCAAGTTAAGCCGTGCGAAGGCAGCGCACAATGGACGCGAAGCTGCGCCAAAACCGGCCCAAAACAACCGTCGCTAAAGCAGACGACAAAGCCGCACCGCCGACGCCGCCGCAGGCGAGCAGGCACTTCCGCGCGGGGAACGCTGGGTAAATTCGCCGTGCCATCTACAGTGTGCTCCGTGAGTGCAACACTCCGTCCCTCCCCCCGCCGCCGCTTCCGCTGCGTTGGGAGTTTGCTGTCCCGCACGCTACGAACGAACCGTTGGCTGGTAGAGCTAGAAAGCTTTGCTTTAAAAAGACGACAGACACAGAACGGCGACGCAGTCACCGACACCGCTGGAGTGAATGGTAAAGCAAGTAAAAATGATCAAAATCAAATATTCGACGACGTAAAAATATTCCAAATGACGGCGGCCGGATGCTCCGCCGGTCGCCGCCGCCGAGCGCCGCAGAATAGACCGATCCCACAGGCCCATCAGCGCATGCGCCGGTTTTCCGGAAGTTGCACCGCCGCCATCTTAGTTGTAATCAACCGGTCAACCACACTACAGCGACTACACAGTGGCCGCCGCTTTTTGAGTACTGCGCTGGAACTTCTAGGACGTCTCTCCGATTTCACCAGCAAGAAAAAGTCGTCATGTGAGTATTTTCAATACCTACATGGTCTGTTAATCGCAGCAGGTGACCGAATTTCGCTCATAACTGCCTGCTGCTCCTTCATTTCGACAGGACTTCAGGACTGTCACCCGTTCATTACCTGTTGAGCACCGTTTTCATTCGAGTGATGTATGTAAGCGGTTGTTCTGCGCAACTGTTTTTTCGCATGTGCATCTCGGTGATTGCAACGTTTGTTTGCTCAGTGACGTAGTCTTGGGGACAGGCTGTATTGCGGCGCCGAACCTTTCGTGTCTTATGGCATTTACGTGCACGAGTTTCGCGTTCAACATACAGCCTTTGGTAGCAATAATGTTAGAAGTTCTTAAGCTGGGTGGTGTTTTGATTTTAGTCCATCGAACGGTGCGGTCGCTAAATTTCGAAAACTTTTGACTTTGTAGCGTTAAACAAGGGTCCCATGTTTCGCGCATACGCGCCGCTCTCTATTAGCAGCTGTGATACGCATTCATCAGTCATTCGCACTGGTCGGTTGAGCCGCATGTAAGGATACGGAGCCAACAATGGACGTTATCTTACGCTGATAACCAGTGCAGTCTTCTTATCGCCTTTGGTATAGTTCCGATACAAAAAAGGGGAACGTAGTAACCATACCAAAGGCGAAAACGAGACTTCGCTGGTTATCAGCGTGAGATATCGTTTATTTTATGCGTTGGCGACGGTAATGGTGAGGGACTTTTGATGTCGAATCCCTCTCCCCCCCCCCCCAAAAAAAAAAGAAAGAAAGCATGGGCAATAGCTTTCGCATGCCAAGCCGCCGCAGCGCCGTCACCTAATCTCGCTGGTCACGCCGGTGGCTATGAGCAGGCTGCGCTGCACGTATGGAAAGCCACGCGTTCGCGCGTTGTTAAGTTTTGACCTCTGTATATTCAGTTACCAGAGGGCTGCAGGTTGGTGTGGTTGGAGAACGGCATCATCTATAAAACTGCATTCTTGCAGTACAGTGATATGCATTGGCTGCATTTTTAAATAATCAATATTCTTTTCTTGTATTGCTTTTTTTAAGATGGCTTTTGTCGTACTGCTGCGTTATTTCATTGCAGTTGTTTATTTTTTTCGTTATTATAGCCTTATTTACCATTTCTTTAACCGGTCTTTGTAATTGCTACTTCGCTAAGCTTTTTTCTCTTAAAAGAGTATTTACTGTGTGCAGTATGTGCAAAAGCGAAGAATATCTCAGCACTAGTAAAGTACAGTCCCTGTCATGGGATTACTACCATGTGACTAAAGATTTCGTACTGATAGGGTCCTGAAAACATCGCGAGCAACACAGGGTGTGAGGAAGTTCACAGGGCGAGCGCTTTCTTCTCTTTTCTTCTCATGAGAACTACCGCTGCCTTTTAGTGTGTTTTTTGTGCTTGTTTGCATGATGCTACCACACCAACTAGTCCACACGTCGTTACTACTCCTCATCGGGTTCGAGCATCATGCAGTGAAGGCATATTATGTTACTAATACGTGCAGCTGGTTCATTGGCCTGGCTTCTGCGTGGACAACGGGCACCGATTGACTGGCACTGCCCGGGGTTCTTCTATAAGAGTACGCAGCATGGAAATGGTTGTATGTTCCACCAATAGAGACATGGTAATGCCATGATAAAAATATGTAATCTAAGAAAGTGTATTGGCTTAGGGGAAAGTTTTGCTGGCTGTGTTGAGATTATAGTAACCTTCAGGCTCTGTTTTTTTTTTCAGCTCCGTGTAATGCTGTGCCATGGCATCTGTATTACACAACCACAACAGTCAAGGGTGGACCTGCCAAACAAACTACCTGAACCCGTACTTTGGAAAGGAGCATATTGTCAGGTATGCAAACTTAACTCGGCAGGCAAGGTTCTCTAAACTGATGAGTGCCTATTTGGGGAAAAAAAGAACCTGCTGACACCCTAATGTCTCAGAAAGTGTATTGTTTCTCGAACTACTACTAGTGCCACAAAGCTCTACCCATTTTCTAGGCTCTGTAGTATGCAAAAAGACTTGTCTTTATTTAAGCTGTACGCTACAGACTCAATAACTTTGTTGATTGATTATGTGGTTTAATGCGCCGATGCAATGCAGGTGATGAGGCGCGCCGTAGTGAAGGGCTCCGTATTAATTTGACCACCTCAGGATTTTATCGTGTGCCGGAACCTTGAAAACACGGGCGTTATTGCTTTTCGCCTCCATCAGAAAAGCGGCCGCCTCGGCCGAAAATCGAACCTGCGTTCTTGCCCTCAGCAGCACAACGCCTTAGCCACTGAGCAACCGCGACGGGTCTGAATAACTTTGTGCTTTGTGAAGATAATGCCGTTCGTAGGTTTCTCAACTTTTATTCTACGGCCAACAACCCTTGGTTGCTGAGAAATAAATAATTAAAGCTGGCATTTCTCTCCGCCATTCCCCTCACATTATTTCGTGAAGTGTCAGACCACGTAACAAAGCGCCCAAATCGAGCCGAGCCCGACTTTACTCGATCGTCACCATCTTCCTGAAAACTTGTTCTCGTCGGCTATTACTTTCCTCACTCCCAATCACAAATTGCTTTTTGACACCATCTCGGTGTGGCGGGCATATGGTCGAAGTCGGCTACAAACCTCCTACCTTATTGGTGGGGCATGACAATGCCATGCCGGCGAAGTTTTCTGAGGAATGCCCAGGCCACGCAAGAGCAGATGCTCAAAATACACACGCCGTGGATCAAAAAAGTTGACGGTTGTCTCCGTTCAGGTTGAGTGCGCTAATAATTCCTGCTTGTGTTACTTGTTTCATATATATATATATATATATATATATATATATATATATATCAAATCAGAATAGGAAATGAGGGGCTCGTTTAAAATAAGACAGAAAATAAGAATTGGCAGTAAAAAAAACACCGGAAAGCAAAGGGGACGATATGGTAGGTCCTAGAAACAGATAAAGAATTTAGAAAGAAAGAAAGTGGAGAAAAAATGCCCGCCAGGCGGGATCCGAATCCACGACCTCCAGAATACCGGTCTGGTGCGATAACCACTACGCTACCGGCGGGGCTATTTTTCCCCTCCACTTTCAGAGGTATTTATGTCAATGTAATTTTTTCCTGTGCTTGGCGGTGGTAGCCAGCGGCGGGCATTTTTTCCACCTGGCGGGCATTTTTTCTCCACTTTCTTTCTTTCTAAATTCTTTATCTGTTTCTAGGACCTACCATATCGTCCCCTTTGCTTTCCGGGGTTTTCTTGACTGCCAATTCTTATTTTCTGTCTATATATATATATATATATATATATATATATATATATATATATATATATATATATATATATATTGCTACGGACGTAACAAATGGACGAAGGGTTTATTTACAAGTCGTGCGGAGCCACAGGCAAGACGTGCTACCACAGATGCCGGTCAGCAGCGAGCCGGGGAAAAACTCTTCTTCGCCCTCCTCTTCTACGTGTCAGCATACCCCCTGGATCCCGCTCCACTGGGACATACCCTACACAGGCGATTGACTGCCGACTAACGTAACAGACAACCTAGTGATTCTCCTGTACCTAACACTGTAACAATTTCCCCCCCGTGGAGACGAAGCGCACCGAGCGAGTTAAGGAGTGCGGCTATGACAACGCTTCAACCGAGCTACATGCACGACCTGGGTCTTGCGGGAGCGACGGTCCCGAGCAGTAACTTTTGCGATAACATAGTTCACGGTACTCAGCTGAGACAGCACTACAAAGGGGCCAGAGTACGTAGGCAAAAATTTTGGTAGCGGCCTCGTTGGCGAACTGGAGTCCACAACCAAACGAGTTCGCCCGGGTAGTAGGAGACTGGTGGGTGACGCTGATCGTAGCGTGCTTTGGTTCGCCCCTGGGAGCTGAGGGTGCGCAGTCGAGCCAGTCGCCGGGCTTCTTCAGCGAGTCACAAAGTCTCAGCCAGCGACATATCTTTAGCCGAGGAGAATGGAAGGATGGTGTCTATGAAGCTTTGAGGAAGGCGGACGTACAGAAGGAAGAACGGAGAATAGCCTGTGACCTCGTTTTTGGCGGTATTGTACGCGTAGGTTATGAATGGAAGAACAGTGTCCCAATTGTTTTGTTCTGAATCGATGTATATAGACAGCTTGTTAGTTAGCGTGCGGTTTGTGCGTTCAGTGAGTCCGTTCGTCTGCGGGTGGTATGGTGTGGAATGTCGATATTCGGAGCCACAAAGCCGAAGAAGCGCTTCCACAACGTCCGCCGTAAACTGGCGGCCACGGTCACTGATCACAACGCGAGGAGCTCCATGACGTAGAATGACACGATGCAAGAGGAAAGATGCGACATCCGCGGCCGTTGCAGTGCAAAGAGGAGCAGACTCAACGTAGCGGGTCAAAAAATCCACACAGACGATGATCCAACGGTGACCTGCCTGGGACTTCGGTAATGGCCCCACCAGATCAATACCCACTTTGTCAAAGGGCGACATGGGAGGATTCACCGGTTGCAAAGGGCCCGGAGACGGAGACGTAGGACGCTTGTTATCGCTGGCATTGAGGGCAGCTGGCGACATATTTCTGCGCTGCTGTCTGCATACGAGGCCAGTAGAAGCGTTCCCGAAGCCGATGTAGGGTGCGGGAAAGGCCAAAGTGACCTGATGTTACGTCGTCGTGCATTGCGTGGAGAACCAGATGTCGGAGCGTAGTGGGGACGACAAGAAGCAAACGGGCGCCATCAGCAGAGTAATTCTTCTTGAACAGAACGCCGTCGCGGACAATAAAGGGTGTCGACATTGTGTCCTCCGCGGTTGCAAAAAGCCTGCGCAGCGTTGGATCTTTCCGTTGTTCGGCCCGAAAAAGTGGGGCGTCTGGGAATTCTGGTGACACGGAAGCCAGACAGTCCTCGAAGGTGTCGTCGTCGGTCGATGTGCCCGGTTGAGGTAAGCGGGACAAACAGTCCGCATCGGTATGACGGCGCCCACTCTTGTAAGAGACTGTGAAGTCGTATTCTTGTAAGCGGAAGGCCCATCGAGCTAAGCGACCGGAGGGGTCGCGCAGTCCGACAAGCCAGCATAACGAGTGGTGGTCCGTGACCAAAGTGAAGTGGCGTCCATACAGATAGCAGCGAAACTTTTGTACAGCGAACACAACGGCGAGGCATTCCAATTCCGTGATGGTGTAGTTGCGCTCGGCTCAGGACGGGGTACGGCTGGCGTAAGCGACGACGTGTTGTGCCCCTTCGTGTAACTGGACGAGAACAGCTCCTACGCCCACGCCACTCGCATCGGAGTGGAGCTCGGTGGGTGCCGTGGGATCAAAGTGACGCAAAATTGGGCCAGAAGTTAACAAAAATTTAAGCTGCTGGAAAGAGGACTCACAGTCGGACGTCCAAGAAAAAGGGCTGTCTTTACAGAGTAAGGACGTCAGGGGATGAGCAATTTGCGCGAAGCCTTGAATGAATCGTCGGAAATAGGAGCACAGACCCAAGAAGCTCCTCAGCTCTTTCAGGGATCGTGGGGCTTGGAAATCGCGCACGGCGGAGATCTTCTTGGGATCCGGCCTGATGCCTTCCTTATCTACGAGGAAGCCTAGTACGAGGGCTTGGCGCTCCCCGAAATGACATTTTTTTGAGTTCAACACCAATCCCTCTTCCTCGATGCGGTCCAGGACAATGGCAAGCCTGCTATTGTGCTCTTCAAATGACCTCCCGAAAATAATGACATCGTCGAGATAGCACATGCAGATGTCCCATTTTAAGCCACGCAGAATGGTGTCCATAAAGCGCTCAAATGTAGCGGGCGCATTACATAATCCAAAAGGCATCACATTGAACTCAAAGAGCCCATCAGGCGTCACGAAGGCCGTCTTCTCTTTGTCGGATGGGTGCACTGGAATTTGCCAGTAGCCCGACCGAAGGTCGACCGAAGAAAAGTACGACGCTGAATGTAAGCAGTCGACGGCGTCATCAATGCGCGGAAGCGGATACACATCTTTTTTTGTCACAGCATTGAGTCGACGATAAGCTACACAAAAGCGCCAAGAGTTATCTTTCTTCTTTACAAGAATATATACATATATATATATATATATATACATATATATATATATATATATATATATATATATATATATATATATATATATATATATATATATATATATATATAATATAGGGAGCAGTTGAACTTTTGAAGATGGTAGAGAACACAATAAAAGAAAACGTTCAACAATGTAAAAGCACGATTGTTGCCAACGTTTCAGCAAAGAGACTTGCTTTCGTCCCTGCGAAAGCAAGTCTCTTTGCTGAAACGTTGGCAACAATCGTGCTTTTACCTTGTTGAAGGTTTTCTTTTATTATATATATTGTAAGGAGGATTTATTCCAAGGCCAAAGGAGTGGTCAGCTCAAAGTCAGCTCTAGGAGTCAGGAGCACGAAGTCCGCTCTGCAGTGTTGGCCGAGAGCAAAAGCGAGAGGCAGCTTCTTCTTCCTTCCAAGCGTTCGCGATGCGGCTGCCGTCTATTGTTGTTACTTGACTGCGATGATGATGCTCTGTTTCGGCACGTACCCTCTCATGGCGAGTGGACAGTGCTTCCTATACTCGCGTTGCTCCTTCGTGAATTGCGCTGGCGACGGGCATCCTTACAATTGCCCCCGGGGAAAAAGAGCCATCCTGGCGATCAGGGAGTCGAAATGGTGAGGGGCTCAACGTAAGGCTTGAGGCGCTGGACATGTACTATATCACGGCCGCGGCGTCGGTGGTCGGGTGATGGGGCAACAGGCTCGACAATGTAATTGACAGGGGAGGTGCGTTTGATGACACGGTAGGGACCATCGTATCGCGAAATGAGCTTACTGCTCAATCCAGGAGCAGTCGTTGGCACCCACAGCCAAACAAGTGATCCGGGTAAGAAGCTTGGTGCAGAGGTCTTTGCGTCATGCTGTGTCTTCTGTCGTTGTTGGTCTTCCTTGGTTAGTGAACGTGCCAGTTGGCGGCATTCTTCGGCGTGTTTCGCAACGTATGAGATGGGCGTGCACTCTGAGTCATCAGGGCTATAAGGAAGTATTGTGTCCAGCGTACAAGAGGGCTCGCGTCCATACAAAAGGAAAAACGGAGAGAAGCCAGTCGTGGCTTGCTTGGCGGTGTTATACGCATATGTAACAAATGGAAAGATGGTGTCCCAATTAGAATGATCAGATGCCACGTACATTGCGAGCATATCCCCTAGCGTCCGGTTGAAACGTTCGGAGAGACCATTGGTCTGTGGGTGGTACGCTGTTGTGGTGCGATGGATGGTTCGGCAGGCTGTGAGGAGGGCTTCTATAACTTCAGACAGAAAAACCCTTCCTCTGTCACTGAGTAGTTCTCTAGGCGCTCCATGTCGTAGAATGAAGTGCCGAAGGAGGAAAGAGGCAACTTCAGGCGCAGTTGCAGCCGGCAGTGCTGCCGTCTCTGCATATCGGGTCAGGTGGTCAACAGCCACAACAATCCACCTGTTTCCAGCTGCCGTGCAAGGGAGAGGCCCATAGATGTCGATGCCGACGCGGTCGAAGGGTCGTTCTGGACATGGTAAAGGTTGTCGAGGTCCAATTCCTTGGCGAGGTGGAGATTTGCGGCGTTGGCAGTGAACACAGGAACGAACGAACTGACGAACAAAACGGTACATGCCGCGCCAGTAGTACCGCAGGCGCAAACGTTGGTAGGTTTTGGGTACACCAGCATGGGCGCAGTGCGGCTCGTCGTGAAAATATGCGCATATTTGTGCACGTAGGTGGCGTGGAATTACTAGGAGCCACTTGCGACCTTCGGGTTGGTAGTTGCGTCGAAACAGCAGACCGTCACGAATGGCAAAGTGCGACGCTTGCCGGCGTAGATTTCGAGATGCACCTTTCGCCGATGAGCCTGACAGGAGTTTGAAGATGGAGGAAATCCAGGCGTCTTTCTTTTGCTCGGATGACATGGACTGTATCTCCAGTGGTGAGAGGTAACAATCGGTAGTCGAGAGTCGCTCACTTTCATGCGGCAATGGGGAGCGAGAAAGGGCATCAGCGTCATGGTGCTTCCGGCCTGACCTATAGGTAACGCGAATATCATATTCCTGGAGTCGCAAAGCCCAGCGTGCTAGGCGACCGGACGCATCTTTTAGTGAGGACAGCCAGCAAAGCGAGTGGTGGTCCGTAACAACCTCGACAGGGCGGCCGTAGAGATACGGGCGGAACTTTGCAAGCGCCCAAACAACAGCTAAGCATTCTCGCTCTGTCACAGAATAGTTGGTCTCGGCTTTTGTTAGCGTACGACTTGCGTAGGAGACCACATACTCGTCATAACCTGCCTTCCGTTGTGCGAGAACTGCCCCCAAACCGACTCCGCTCGCATCGGTGTGAATCTCGGTAGGGGCGTCGGGATCGAAATGGCGCAGGATTGGCGGAGATGTGAGGAGATGACGCAGTTTAGCAAAAGCGTCGTCGCAAGCCGTTGACCACTCAGAGATACTGCCTTCCTTGCTGAGGAGCTGTGTCAGTGGCGCGATGAGGGATGCAAAGTTCCGTACGAAGCGGCGAAAATACGAACACAGCCCAATGAAGCTGCGAAGGGCCTTCACTGATGTCGGCTTCGGGAACTCTGCCACAGCACGCAACTTGGCAGGATCCGGCAGCACCCCCGCTTTAGAGACAACGTGGCCGAGGATGGTCAGCTGTCGGGCAGCAAAACGGCACTTCTTGAGGTTTAGCTGCAGTCCTGCGGTTGTTAAGCACGTCAAAATTTTCTCAAGTCGGATGAGATGTGTGGAAAAATCTGGAGAAAAGACCACAATATCATCCAGGTAACAAAGGCATGTCTGCCATTTGAGTCCACGGAGAATGTTGTCCATCATTCGCTCGAAGGTTGCAGGCGCATTGCAGAGGCCAAACGGCATGACGTTAAACTCATAGAGGCCATCTGGAGTAACAAAGGCCGTTTTTGCACGATCAGCCTCCGCCATGGGGACCTGCCAATATCCTGAGCGTAAGTCAATTGAAGGAAAAAACTCTGCGCCTTGAAGACAATCGAGGGCGTCATCGATTCTTGGCAAAGGATATACGTCTTTGCGGGTTATCTTGTTAAGCCGTCGGTAATCGACGCAAAACCGAATAGAACCGTCCTTCTTCTTGACAAGCACTACCGGTGACGCCCATGGACTCGTGGATGGTCGAATCACACCACGTTGGAGCATGTCCTCGACTTGTTCGTCAATTACGCGGCGTTCAGTAGGAGAAACACGGTAGGGACGTTGTCGTAAGGGTGCGTGACTCCCAGTGTCGATGGTGTGTTCAACAGTGGTGGTACGCCCCAGGCCAGTCTGGACAGAATCAAAAGACGTCCGAAATCGGTGCAGCAATGCAAGAAGTTGGTCTCGTTCGGACGACGAAAGCTTGTCATCAACGGCGCGAAGAAAGATATCTGCAGACGGTTGGGGTGTCGCTGCTGCAGGAGCGCAGAGTCCACTGACGTCAAGGGTTGTTAAATCATCTGGAAAATCCACAGCCACAACAGAAGCTACGGTCTCGACGTGGCCGACGCACTCTCCGCGTTGCAAGGTGCAGGGACATGAGCCGTAGTTAGAAAGGAGAAGTGTAGCTTCGCTGTTGCGGATTGGAAGCAGGGAGAAAGGAAGCGTAAGATTTCGGCGCTGGTAGAACAGGGTAGAAGGCGTAAAGAGTACTGTCGCATTGGACAGAGAGGGGCACGATAAAGAAGCAAGGACTGCGGAATGAGGAGGAATGCTAACTTCTTCCGCGAGGAGCAGTTTTACGGCAGAACAAGCGGGCGGGTCATCAGCGGTAGGATCTATGGACGGGAAGAGCTCTACTTCGGCACGGCCACAGTCGATTACAGCTCCATGTTGGGAAAGGAAGTCCCACCCCAGTATTACATCGTGGGAGCACGAAGGCAGGACAACGAACTCGATAACGTATAGGACGTCTCGAATAACGGCACGGGCAGTGCACACGCCGAGTGGATCTATGGGATGAGCCGTAGCAGTCCGCAATAAGAACCCGAGGTGCGGCGTCGTGACCTTCTTTAAGCGGCGGCAGAGTTTGGCGTCCATGACAGAAACGGCGGCTCCAGTGTCGACAAGGGCTAAGATTTCGGCGCCATCTATGACAATACTAATGATGTTTGCGGGAGAGGGAGGAGGTCTTGGGCAGATCGACGACGACGCAGTTCTTGCCTCCGGAACTGCGGCGCCTAGTTTTCCGCTTGCGTTGGGGTAGGACGACGACGCATGGGCGACAGCGAGCGTCGTCGCGGAGACGAAGATCGGCGGCCGGTGAAGTCACGGCTTTCGGAGGGCATAGATGTCACCGGCGAATACGCGGCGCCCTCCTGAATGAGTTGCGATGGGGCGTAGGAATAAGCCGTGGCAGGGTTGCGTCCAGTTGTCATACTGCGGCGGCAATAGCGGGCCACATGGCCAGGAGCCCTGCATGCAAAGCAAATTGGACGATTGTCCAGCGTCCTCCAAGGGTTAGTGAGTTGCGGACCAGAGCATACCGGGGGGCGTACAGGTACGCGGGGCTGCAGAAAGACGGGGCTTTGATGTATGTACCTGGCTGCGACTTCAGCATAAGGTCGCCGTGGGACAGAGTCAAGAAAGGTCGGTGGAGCGGCCATCGGCATGGAGGGTATAGAATCGGCATAAGCCAGAGTTGTGGTGACTGGGGCTGTCGGCGTAGCGTCGGAATAGGGCACGGGGGCGACAACAACAGGAGTTGACTGCAGTGCAGTTGGAAGGGACTGAGCAACTTGTTGTTGGACAATGGTCCGGAGGTCAGGGCTGAGGGAAGATTTACGCTCCGGAACGTTTGGCATTAGGGACAATTGACGAGCCACTTCCTCGCGCACAAACTGCTGGATTCGCTGAAATAATGTACCATCACTGTCGTTAGCAGCCAAGCTGGACATAAACTGATCTTGTACGACGGGTCGCCGAGTGAGAGCCCGCTGCCTACGCAGCTCGTCGAAACTCTGGCAAATGGTAACGACCTCTGCCACAGTTTGGGGGTTTTTCGCGAGGAGCATTTGGAAGGCATCGTCTTCGATCCCTTTCAGGATATGCTTGATCTTGTCCGTTTCGGGCATGGCGCTGTCGATCCTCCTGCACAGATCTACGACGTCCTCGATGTACGAAATGAAGTTTTCACCACTTTTCTGTGCACGCTCGCGCAAACGCTGCTCCGACCGTAATTTTCGTACAGCGGGGCGTCCAAATACTGCTTGGAAGTCGGCTTTAAATTCTGGCCACGTTTCAAGACGGGCTGCATTGTTCAGGAACCATTTCTCCGCGAGCCCAGTCAAAGAATATTCCACGTTATTGAGCTTGAGGCGGTTGTCCCAATTGTTACGAGTGCTCACCCGTTCAAACGCGGCAAGCCAGTCGTCGACGTCCTGCTCATCGGTGCCGTTGTACTTGGGAGGGTCCCGCTCACGGATCGCACCAGAGCAGACGATGGGTGTTGGCGTAGGCGCCGGGTTATCGTCGCGAGGCATTGTAGGAGTTTGAAGTGTCCGATTGCGGAGCTCCAGGGTAAGAAAACGACTGCCGACGCGGGTCACGCCCTCTCGACGATTGTGCGAAGGCCGATGAGGTGGGAAGCTGGGGCCAGGGCGGGGAGGAACCCGCACACTCCACCAAAATTGTAAGGAGGATTTATTCCAAGGCCAAAGGAGTGGTCAGCTCAAAGTCAGCTCTAGGAGTCAGGAGCACGAAGTCCGCTCTGCAGTGTTGGCCGAGAGCAAAAGCGAGAGGCAGCTTCTTCTTCCTTCCAAGCGTTCGCGATGCGGCTGCCGTCTATTGTTGTTACTTGACTGCGATGATGATGCTCTGTTTCGGCACGTACCCTCTCATGGCGAGTGGACAGTGCTTCCTATACTCGCGTTGCTCCTTCGTGAATTGCGCTGGCGACGGGCATCCTTACAATATGTATATATATATATATATATATATATTATATATATATATATATATATATATATATATATATATATATATATATATCCTTTTCACCACTTTCTTTTCGACTAAAAAAATTCTTCATCTCTTTCTATGACCCACCACAACCTCCCCTTTGCTTTCCGAGGTTTTCTTGACTGCCAAACCTTATTTTCTGTCTTATTTCACGGAGCCCCTCATTTCCCATTTTCTGATTCGCTATATATATATATATATAGTGTGAGCTTTGTTCGAGGCTACAGCTTGTCTGCCAAGATTTTTTTTACATATAAGGAAGAAAGAAAGAAAGAAAAACACGCGCCCAGAGTGGGGACCGAACCCACGCCTTAAGATTCGGTCCCCACTCTGGGTTCGGTCCCTGGGTTCGGTCCCCACTCTGGGCGCGTGTTTTTCTTTCTTTCTTTATTCCTTATATGTAAAAAAAAATCTTAACTTCATTAACCGTAGTAAAAAATAGAGCCTAACCACACCCTTATGCCTCCTTTGGCGTTGTAGACTGCCGACCTATGCTTCTGTATATATATATATATATATATATATATATATATATATATATATATATATATATATATATATATATACAAGAGAAGAAAAACTTCGAACAAGGTAAAAGCACGATTGTGGCCTACGTTTCAGCAAAGAGAACTTGCTTTCCTCAGGGCAATCTCTCGCCTGGCAGGCAGGGTTTATATAGGGGTAGGTCCCCAGGTGAGATGGGAGGGAAAGATGGAAGGGAAATTGAGCAAGCTGATTAGTTTCGGAGTGTGTCGGGGGAGAGATTGAGGGGCCAAGAAGGTTGTCTAGTTTAAGCCGCGAAGTAGGTCACACGGAAGTCAGCTGGTGGTTGATATTCGTGGAATTTTTGGACAGAAAGGATGAGAAGGTGCTTATTGATCCGCTGCGGGGTATAGGGAAAGGATCTCAGAACCGCCGGAAGCGGACCAGGCGGTGAGGGTGGGGTCCTTATCAGAAACTATCTGCAAGCCTCAGGTCAAAAGAAAAGATAGAGACGGGGGAAAACTAACTAGGTCAAGAACAAAAGAAAAAAAAGGAGAAAAAAAACACAGGGAGGGAAACCACATAAACCCACACACAAAAGAAAAAGCAATGACCCCGCAACTGAAATGGCACGTGTCACCCACGGCAACATTCCTGGAACAGGCCTGTCCTGAAACTCAAAAACGAAAAGATAAAGTTAGAGTGACGCACGGGGCACAAGACCACGCGGAGTAAAAAAAGAAAAAAAGGAGAAATTAAATAAATAAAATTGAATTCCAAAAGCAAAGGTTGGAGGAATGAGGGCGAGTATTAACCTAGACGCTAAGGAATGAAACAAAAGAAAAAGAAAAGAAATTGGGTGACCAGGTACAGAGCAGAGTGAACGGTCATAGCCTTTGGATGAGGTATATGCACGAAAATGCCTAATGCTGTATTCCCGGTGAATATCGCAAGGATTCCAAGTTGCCCTTAGACGCATTAATTCCAGCAGGTTCCATGGAGTTGAATTTGTGAATTAAGTAGGATTCTCGGTATTTCCTGTCTCTAGGAGACTTAAAATTTGACTGAAGTACACACAACTTAAGGTCATCAAAATTGTGGCCTGGTTGGTTGAAATGCTGCGCTACAGCTATGGAGGATTTGCTAAGAGTATCTGCCCGGTGACAATGGTAAACTTAACGGTAACGGTAAAAACAACGGTAAACTTAAAACCACGCTTTTTAGAAAGCCAACAGACAGGCAGCAGTACCTAGATTATAAAAGCCATCACCCCAGGCACTGCAAACAAGGGATCTTTGTAGGACAAGCCACCAGGCTTAGAAGAGTATGCAGTGATGACAGTGACTACGTAGAGCACCTAGACGAACTCAAGGCCACCCTTATGAACAGGAACCACCCCAAAAGCTCGCTGGATCAGGCGTACCAACGTGTGTCTAATCTCAAAAGGGATGACGTTCTCAACAAACAGCGGCAAAACGAAAGCGCCAGGCCACCTGCCCTAATAACTAAATTTTCAAACGCCCTCCCAAACGTAAACAATATACTGCGGAAGTACTACCCCATTTTAGCCAGTAACGACCGGCTTAAAAAGACATTCCCGGAAGCACGAAGGGTTACCTACCGGAGAAACAGGAATCTAAAAGATATTTTAGTGCATGCTAAAACAGGGCCTTCAAAGCAACCAGTCATAGCCAGCTGCTCCTGCCCCAGACGCAAGACTTGTAGGCACCTGCAAACAGACTGCGTTGTAAAAAGCACAGCCAGTAATTATGTCCACAAGGTTAATTCAAGTTTTACGTGCACTTCATCCAACATTGTGTATATGTTGGAATGCTCAATGTGCCACAAACAGTATATAGGCGAAACGAGCCAACCTATGAGCCTACGGCTTAATGGTCACCGGGCAGATACTCTTAGCAAATCCTCCATAGCTGTAGCGCAGCATTTCAACCAACCAGGCCACAATTTTGATGACCTTAAGTTATATATACTTCAGTCAAATTTTAAGTCTCCTAGAGACAGGAAATACCGAGAATCCTACTTAATTCACAAATTCAACTCCATGGAACCTGCTGGAATTAATGCGTCTAAGGGCAACTTGGAATCCTTGCGATATTCACCGGGAATACAGCATTAGGCATTTTCGTGCATATACCTCATCCAAAGGCTATGACCGTTCACTCTGCTCTGTACCTGGTCACCCAATTTCTTTTCTTTTTCTTTTGTTTCATTCCTTAGCGTCTAGGTTAATACTCGCCCTCATTCCTCCAACCTTTGCTTTTGGAATTCAATTTTATTTATTTAATTTCTCCTTTTTTTCTTTTTTTACTCCGCGTGGTCTTGTGCCCCGTGCGTCACTCTAACTTTATCTTTTCGTTTTTGAGTTTCAGGACAGGCCTGTTCCAGGAATGTTGCCGTGGGTAACACGTGCCATTTCAGTTGCGGGGTCATTGCTTTTTCTTTTGTGTGTGGGTTTATGTGGTTTCCCTCCCTGTGTTTTTTTCTCCTTTTTTTTCTTTTGTTCTTGACCTAGTTAGTTTTCCCCCGTCTCTATCTTTTCTTTTGACCTGAGGCTTGCAGATAGTTTCTGATAAGGACCCCACCCTCACCGCCTGGTCCGCTTCCGGCGGTTCTGAGATCCTTTCCCTATACCCCGCAGCGGATCAATAAGCACCTTCTCATCCTTTCTGTCCAAAAATTCCACGAATATCAACCACCAGCTGACTTCCGTGTGACCTACTTCGCGGCTTAAACTAGACAACCTTCTTGGCCCCTCAATCTCTCCCCCGACACACTCCGAAACCAATCAGCTTGCTCAATTTCCCTTCCATCTTTCCCTCCCATCTCACCTGGGGACCTACCCCTATATAAACCCTGCCTGCCAGGCGAGAGATTGCCCTGAGGAAAGCAAGTTCTCTTTGCTGAAACGTAGGCCACAATCGTGCTTTTACCTTGTTCGAAGTTTTTCTTCTCTTGTGTTCTCTACCATCTGCAAAGTTCTACTACTCCCTATATATATATATATATATATATATATATATATATATATATATATATATATATATGCAGTGGTGGTCGGTAGGTATGGTACGCTCTCATGTTCACCTGTATGCATGCATGTTTCGACTGCACTTGTATGCAAGCGAAACATTCAACAAGGTAGAAACCGAAACAAAGCCTACCGCTTGGGCTGAGGCAACATATGTTATTGTGCTTACTAGTTGGGGTTTGTCCCTTTTAAAAGGTTCTCACATACATTTTTTTACTCTAACTTGTCCCTACCTCAGTGTTTGTTTCAAAAGAACTGTTTTTCAAGCCTAACCAAACCCTTTTCACCATTTGCAATTTGTGATGTCACAAAGTGTAAAGCTGGAAAATGTATAGGGCAGCAGTACCTTTTTTCATATGTCGGGCATATTTGTATTCACAGAACTCTAAAATACTGATACAGGCCAACTTTGTGTTACATAATCGGATGGGAATCAGCGGAACTTTGCCGGAGACACACAAGACCCTGAGGAAACACACGGCACACTGCTGACTATCAAAAATTTTTACTGAAGGAAACAGGTATACACAAAGTTGATCCGGAAGGGCATTGAATAGGGAATGAAGGATGCGATGCCTGCGGAGAATCTATTTTTCATTGTTCAATAAGGCCACATATGGCACGCAAACGCACTGTTCTCCAGCTTCATCTGTCGCCAAGGCTTTGACCATTTTACGTCCGAGCTTGTTTTTATTTTTCCCGATAACAGCAATCTCCTGGAGGTTTGCTTTACTCGTGCAGTCTCGAACGTGAAGGGCGATGTGGCGGATGGAGTTGCTTGAAGGGAGGCCGCGTGCTCTCGGGCCCTGTCGTTCAATTAGCGGCCAGTTTTGGCCGATGTAAACGGACCCGCAGTTGTGGGGTATTTTGTACACTACATTTTTGTAGCATTGAGTGTATCTGGTCCGTTGTTTATCACAAATGGTTATCTGCAGTTTTGCCGTACGTACACGGGTTCTCCCATGGCCTGAAAAAAGTGGGGACAAAGCATGGTCTCAGAGTTGTGTTTTCAGGCCCCAACAAATGCTACCGCATGTGCCGTCGGTAAACAGTCACGCGAAGAGACCCGATTGCGATAAAAAAACATCGGACCAGATTTACCCAGTGCTGCAAAAATGAAGTGTACAAATACCCCTTAACTGCGGGTCCGTTTACATCTGCCGCTGCTTGAATGACAGGGCCCAAGAGCAGCTGCATCCCTGCAAACAACTCCGTCCGGGCCACCTCGCCCTTCACGTTCGAGACTGCACGTGCAAAGCAAACCTCCAGGAGATTGCTGTTATCGGGGAAAAATAAAAACAACCTCGGACGTGAAATGATCGAAGCGTTGGAGATAGATTAAGCTGGAGAACACTGCGTCAGCGTGCTATCTGTGGCCTTATCGAACAATAAAAAAGCGTTTCTATGCAGACATCCGCGATTGCCTTTTCAATGACCTTCCGTCTTAACTTTTTGTATATATGTGCGTTTCCTTCAGTAAAAATTCAGTTGATAGTCGTGTGTTTCATCAGGGTCTTTTGTGTTTTCGACAAATTTCCGCTGATTCCCATCCGAATATGTACCAACTTACGCAGCTCCGAGCCATTTTTCTGTTACAATTTCAGGTCAGTTTAAAATGAAGTTTTTTACATATCTGATTGCAGTAGACAGTCGTCTTAAATTTAGTTTACTTCTATATCTCCAGAACTTGCACAATGGACAAAAAAACTGGGAGTGTACAAAGTTGTGTAAGGAATGAAAAGGTGTTTATGCACAGGAATGTACTGTTCTCATGCCAACTGTTCTAGCCAAGTGCAATTACAAATATTTCTTCAGCTGTTTCTGCAGGCATGAAAGTTGGACTATTTGTATATCACAACAGTTCACTACAGGGTGTGGAATGTGTAAATATATATTTTGGAAGGAATAAGTCCTGCAAAGCATGTACACGCGGACGTTTATTCTTCATGCAGGTACACTGAAAGTAAAAGCGCTAGAAAACATCGAGATGCTGGCCTGCGGCTCTTCACACCAGACAACTTGCAAAAGTTGTTGTTTTCAACGGAAGACACCGCAGAGACCAATGTGAAGAGGCACAAGTTCTGGCACCTATGGCAACTCGGGCAGTGTACAGTGTTGGGGTGAAGTTGCATAAGTGTGATGGGGAGCTTGTCAGTGGCAGCTGCTCATGTGTAACCGGGAAAGGTGGTGTCTGCAAACATATTTGCTGTGTTTTGTACGGGCTGATGTACATTGCACAGCATGATCTCGCTGAAGTACCAGATGTCATTGCGTGCACTAAAGGTGAACGGCAGTGGTACAACCCGCTTGATCCAAAAGAATTAACTAAGCAATTTCAACAGATTGTATTCTCCAAGGACACCACTGAAAGAATTAGTGATGCACCGAGGCTTCACAAAAAACGAGACACCAACCCATGCCTCAGAACACGAGACTCGAATCTCTCAACACTGAGCCTCATAAAATTGCCTGGCAACTTCGAAGAATCTGGGCTAGATCGCTTCGCAGACGTACTTGAATCAAATGACTTTCTTCCAGAAGAACAAAGAAAACTTCGGAACCCTGGTACCGAAGATGTGGCTGGACTACCTGTAAGGTGGCTGGAGTGATCCATGACTTCGTGTAGCGCCAACAAAACGACAAGAACAAAGGGGGCGCTACACGAAGTCATGGATTACCGCTACCAACTAGCCCAAACCCAAACTCTAATAGGCTGGAGTGAGCCAAACAGGGGAATACTCTGCTGTCATACACAGACGAAGAAGTTAAGAAGTTACAGCCGTAGAGACAGCCACACGACTGCAAAGTGCTTGCCTCCTTTGGCATACGTATAGGGAGGGTCTGATCACGGCATCTGTAGCGCATAGAGATTACACGTGGGTCAGGACGTGCCAAACCAAAATGGGGCCGCATGAATCCCGACGTCTCATCGCGGCAGTGGTTGAAAAAAAGGCACGGCAACATTTGCCATGAATAGGGGCCTGCTGTGTGAGCCTGAAGCCAGGAAAGCATTTCAGGACAAAAAAGACAGCCACGTGGAGCTTGAAGTGACTGAAACTGGCCTCTTCCTCTCTCGTCATCACACTTTTCTAGGCGCAAGCCCAGATGGGCTTGTGAAGTGTAAATGCTGTGCACCACGGCTACTTGAGATCAAAGTGCCCCTAAAAATTCAAGATTTTGCCAAAAGGCAGTTGCGTGTTGGGGAACTAACGAAAAGCAGTGGCTATTACACTCAGGTGCAAGTGCAGATGGGTGTGACTGGTGTGAACACCTGCATGCTGTTTCGTTACAGCAAGGAAGAGTGCCGACAAATATCCGCGCCATTTGACCAGAGTTTCTTCAAGGAATTCATAGAACGTTGCAAATTTCTATTCCAGCTACTTGCTTCCCTACATTTCCACTAACTGGTAAAGTAATGCTAGAAAATGTTTTCACACTTGCTTGTGCATGCGTTCTGTCATACCATAAATACTTGAAGACAGTAGAAGTACCCCACCAGACTTTTGGTTCTGTGCTTGTAAATTACCTTTTCTGCCACGAAGATGTTTATGTATAAGGTTTGTGTATTTTTTTTCTGCATTAACAAGAACAGTCTACCCTCTTTGTACATCATTCACGTGCACGACTTGTCCACGCTGGAGAAAAATCGTACGAATGAGCGCGAGGCCCTCCAGTGTGAAGCGCCTGTGTGCTTCACGCTAAGTTCGCGGAGCCATAGGCTTGCCTATTTATGCCATGAAGCACACGAAACTGCACCGTTGGCGTTATTTTGCTGCTAATATTCACAGCAGTATGGCTTGCGTGCTACTGTAAGGGCTGGCCTTGCTCCAAAACAGCAACTTATGTGAAATTCTAAAAAAATTCTTGGGGCACCTAAGCTTGCTTACGTACTGTGGAGGTAAAATGCCTGGTGATACTTATTAACTGCTTCTTGACTGATAGAGTATTTGCGTTATTTGTGTCTGTATTCATTCCCGCTTCTTTGTATTCAATGTAATGTTACATTGACGGGCTCCTTTACTGCTGCATTGTCTGCAGTTCTCTTTTCGCCTTCATTTTGAATTCATCCAATGTGAATTAAACAAGCAGACTCGTAAGACATGCCACAGCTTTCCATGAATCAGTGTTTTGTGGGGCAGCAAGGCACCTGCTCACATGCCATCTTGTTCACGTATCCCATGGCATGAGCTATTGGAACTTTTATCCCACCACTGCTAACGTGTAGGCCTGCGCTGTGAGCTGGATGTGTGTTGTGACCTGTTTTTTTTATGGCCCTACTTTTAACCCATCACTGCTAGTGTGTAGGCCTGTACTATCATGTGCCTTCTGACCTGTTCTTTTTTGTTTTCCTGAAGGCCCTACGCAGTTTACAGGAAGAACGCAAACTATGTCAAATAAGCCACTGTACTAGAGCACTATGTGGAAAATATTTTTAGACAACTGGTTCTGCCAAAACAGGCGGCTGCAGACTTCCCGAAATTTACTCGGGCACTGTGTAACGCCGTTTCTCCGCAGCTCCATTATCCTCCTGCAGCTGGTTTCTGTGCAGGAAATGATACACTCAACATAGCCTCAGGTTATCAGTGAATGCCGTTACACCTTACAAGGTTAGGTCAGCCTGTTAATTAACATTTGATGTTTATGTCAAACCACAGCAGACTGGATGGCTGGACACAGGGGACAAGATTGTGATAGCCCATACAATTATGTTTCTCAATGGGCAGCTATGGCCACGATCATAAGCTTTAACCTTATCGAAATAAATGTATGTACCTATTCATTAACACCGCCAGGCATGGGTTCATTTCGATTTAATGGCAAGCATCAAAACACGCCGCTGTTTGAAATGGTGACAAAGAGATGAAGAGAGTATGGTTAATGCATAATGCACATTCATGATAGTACAGGTAGCAATATGTTATAACAAAAAATGGGGGGTCAATACAGACAACACATCTTTTCATGCAAGTAGACGTAGTGCTCATGAAATGTAGTGAAGAAGGGAATTGCCAAGCAAACAAAGCAAATAAACTTGAATACAAAACATAGGCAGGGACATTTTTTATGATGCTTGAATGTGCATGAGAAGGAGACGGCCCTTCGTACGTGCCCTCCTGAAGGGAGTGGGTTGCTCCTTGTTTTGGGCAAAGGGTGAATAAAAAAGGTTTGAGGGACGGTGAGCAGTTCCTAGAACAGGCACAAAGGCCTATGTCCTTCCCATTTGTGGCTGTGCTGCATGGCCAAAAAAGTAGTCAAATTTAGTACAAGGGAACGGACACAGCCTATCAGAGCAGACATGCAGACTTCATTCACACCTGCTCACAGCAATGGTTCACCCACAAAGTTTGTCAAGAGTGCGCAAACATACCACACCTTGTTCAGTTGTCCAGACCTGCTGTTTGGAAACACCTGGGAGAGTATTCTGTAGGTCTTGATCTTCCGGATAACCCTTTCCACATGAGTGCGCACACTTGGAATGAGCCTTGTCTCAGTTCCATCTGCTTCAGACAGTTGAGGCCGTCCTTCCATAAATGGCGGAATGTTCAAGTGCATTGAAAGTTCCTTGCACTCTTCTTCAATGATGAACCCCCTATCAGCCATCAAATGTCGCCCTGGTGAGAACTTTTCCGACACACCGGAAGCCTTTGTTAGGGCCTGATCAGACAGCCTCCCAGGAGCAAGATCGGACACGAACATGAAAAAGCCGTTCGGGCTGCACACAACCCACCCTTTTGCAGTATTGTGCTTTTTGTACGAAGAATAGGTCTCACTCTGCACACGGAATGACGAGGGGGTTTCGATGAAAATTTCGGTGCAGTCGAGGATTCTGTCAACAGTGCTGTAGCCCTTGTCAATGAAAGCTTGTGGCCCGTACTTGTCGCACAGGTGTGGAGGCATCTAAGTTGGGACCTGGAAAAAAAAGTAAAACTGGGTTTTCACATTTTTTACATACATAATTATCACCAGTGGCATAGGAACGGGCAGGGGGAGTTGTTGTCTTAGAGTGCTCGATCTATGCGAAGGATCTAAGAAAGACTACATTCTCAATGCACATGAATCTCCCCGTTGCTCTTAATGTACGATTTAAAAAGTCATGTTCTCCGCCTTTTATTTCTGTCGCGAGTACTGGCATTGCTCTGCAGTAGAGAACGCAAGATGAGCCATCACAGCTTGTAACACTGTCAAATGAACCTACAAATGCTCTAAAAATTAGCTAAAAACACACCGGCACAGGAGAAGCATGTTGGGATAAGCGCTTACTCTCAACAAAAATTTTTTGGAATCATCGTTACATATAAAATCATTTACTGCATTCGGCATGTGCTGTAAGACGCAGAAGGTTCATTGATTGATTTATTATGAGTTATAATGCACAGGCACTACACACTGTAGTGGAGGGCTCCAGCTTAATTTGACCACCTGGGAACCTTTAATGTGCGGCTAACTCTCGAACACGCGAGCATTTTCGCTTTTCGCCTGCGTTAGAAACGCGGAAGCCGCGGCCGGGAATCGAACCCGCATCCTTGGGCTTAGCAGCAGAACGCCTCAGGCACTGAGCCACGCAGCAACCTACAGAATGAAAAAAAAGTGAAATGGGTACATTTAAGGTGAGACGACATGTGACAATGCTTCCAGTAATTTTTAGCTGAGCGTGAGTGCTTGTCCCATTGTGCTTCTCATGTGTTGTATTTTTGCGCTCTGATTTTTACGAGCGTGCACAAATTTGCCTAACGATTCCTTTTACTGAAATCTACTTTAATTCAATTAATCGTCTTAGAATGCATACACAAGTGTTAAAGCCGAGAGATCTTGCAGTAAGCTTGGAAAAGGATGTTTTAGTAAAATAAATTACCTGTACGTTCTTAGCAGGTATCTTGACAGACAGAAAGGCAGTAGTGGGGGGTCAATATTTCTGACCAGGAGGGGGGCTGACAACCACCCCTTCAAATAGAACCCTGGCTACGTGACTTATCAGTGTACAGTTGGCCTTTAATACCTAAACTTCCAGCCCCTTTTCTCCCTTCCCATAAATGTTGCAATTTGTGGTGGCCATCACAGAGACTACAAACAAAAGGCAATAAAAAAAAAGACAACTGGTGCTGACATACCTGGCGAAGCCTGTTGTCCAAAAAATCCAGCCATGTTACCCACATCCTCGAAACAGTCGATGTAGAAACGCCAAACCTGCACGAAAAACAAATTTGCAAAAAATGCACATCACTAATTTTCCGCTGCAGAAGCAAAAGAACGTACAGTTGCAGGGAAGATGTCCTTGCAGAAGGTGCTTAAACGGTACTCAATTCCCTTTGTTTAAGCATCTTGTTGCTTCCACTCATTTTCATTATCAACGATAAGTGAAAAAGTGCTGCATACCATTTGCTGATATTTTGATGACCGTGCGAATAAGCAGCATGCTGCATTCTATGCACAAAGTAACTAACAAAACCAGCTAGGCTCGGAAGGAACACTGAAATTTTGACTTAAACTGTTGAATTTATTTAGTTATTTATTTATTAAAATACTCTCAAAACCCGAAGGCGTTACAGAGAGGAGTGGTTACATTTCATACAATATTCGTTACAGCCGTTTCGCATGATGTAGGATGCGGAATGCTGGCGATGGAGGCGGGGAGGTGGTTCCAGTCGTCGCAGGTCTTGGGAATAACGAGTGAAAGTAGGGGTTTGCGCGACACTGAGGAACACCTGCCTTGAACTTGTGATCGTTTCGTGCGGAGTTGTAGAATGGAGCAGAAATGAGAGCCTGTTTTAAAATGTGGTTAGTAAAGTAAATCTTATGAAAGAGGCACAAGCGCGCAATTTTCCTTCTAGCAGCAAGGTCACTGAGTTTAATAGAAGATTGAATTGACGTTATGCTAGCGGTTCGTGAGTAGTTTATGAAAATGAATCGAGCAGCCCGGTTCTGAATGGTTTCCAAGAATGAACACAACACCACCATATGAAGGTCCCAAATCGATGATGCATACTCTAATTTAGATCTAACAAAGGTTTTATATAGTAAGAGTTTTAAAGACACTGGAGCAAGAGCAAAATTACGGCGCAAGAAGCCAAGCATGCGGTTAGCATTATTGGCAACATAATTAATATTTTCATGTCATTGCAGAGTAGTGGTAATGTGGACGCCAAGGTACTTATAAGAAGAGACAGAAGATAAATGTACATTGTTAAGTTCGTACGGAAATAGCTGAGAAGGGTTATACTGCTTAACGCCAGAAGAAACTCATTATTTTACATTTGTTAACGTTAAGTTGCATCAGCCAATTATTGCACCAAGAAGATACGGTATTAATGTCACGTTGGATAGAGACGGAATCTTCCGGGTTAGTTATTTCACGATAAATCACGCAATCATCAGCAAGAAGTCTAATTGTAGAAGAAATAACGTTAGGAAGGTCATTATTATAAATTAGGAAGAGTAAGGGACCTAACCCAGAACCTTGCGGCACCCCAGATGGTACGTGTTGCAACGGTGAGTTACAATTGTTAGCACTTACATATTGTGTTCGGTTAGACAAAAAACATTCTATCCACTTGAGTAAGCTGCTTTCTATGTTAAGAGCACTAAGTTTTAACAAAAGCAGTTGATGGGAAACTGAATCGAACGCTTTTTGAATATCTAGAAAAATGCAATCGACAATGGCACCCCGGTCTGTTATGGAAAAGAAATCATTAGTGAAAACTAAAAGTTGCGTTTCACATGAAAAATACTTTCTAAAACCATGCTGGCGGTTATCAAAAAATTTGTTGTCCTCGAGGAAAGTTATCAAATTGGAATGGATTACGTGCTCAAGCAGTTTGCAGGGGATACTTGCGAGTGTAATGGGCCTATAGTTGAAAGGGTTGGAGGCATCACCTTGCTTCGGAACTGGCACCACCCTTCCCGCCTTCCAGTCGCTCGGCAGCACAGAAAACTGCAAAGATTGCGAAAACAGCTTTGACAATATTAGTGACGAGTATGTTTCGGTTAGCTTCAAAAACTGTGCAGTGATACCATCAGCACCGGGGGAGGATACCTTTAGGTTCTGAATTAATTTACTAATGCCAACCCAATCAACAACAAGTGGGTCCATAGGCGGGAAATGCACATTATCAAATTTGGGTAACACAGTAGAAACACGATTACAAAAAGAAAGAACAAAGGCATTTTGCAAGGAAATGGTACACTCTTCCGGTGGTATCATACTACCGCCATGATCACACAACTGGATCGTGTCCTTTTTAGAACCATTCACTGTTGACCAAAATTTACGAGGGTTAGTATGCAGCAAAGAGGGCAACGTTTTATTAAAAAAGTCACGTTTTGCTGTAAGAAGAGCATGTTTATATTCAAGGTTTACATTTCGATAGGCTGACAGATACGGTACTATCTGATACGGTACAACCGGTTGTAGTACTGTTGTACTACGGTACAGATACGGTTGTACGGTGGTACAGATACGGTTGTACAGTAGAAATACTAGATGCGGTTGTACTACGTACAACCGTTTCTTTTTGTTGTGCAACCGGTTAAGAGAGGGGTTGAACCATGGAGAGCGGAAAGATGATCGGATTGTGCGCAGGTGAATAAATATATTAATGAGGGATTCAACAGCATTCTGAAATCCTCTCCAGTTTTCTTCCACAGTGCGCAAAGAAATGCTACGCAGATAGGACTCGGTAAAACTTTCCATTTCCGCATTGATTGCGGCCGCGTCTGCGCATTTATAATCTCTTATGGTTTTAGCAAAAGCTGCTTGATTTGGAGCAGAGACATCGTAAGTAAAATGAAGAATGCTGTGATCGCTTAACCCAGGAAGATAGAAGAAATTTTATCAGGGGTTGTGGTAAATATCAGGTCCAGTAAACTGGAGCAAGTAAGAGTGACACGTGTAGGTTCCTTCACTACTTGGGTGAAGTAAAAGTCATTAGAAAGATTAAAAAACAAATTTCCTTCACGTGTGCAACAGGTAGTATGGTTACCACTACCGATCCAGGAGATAGCAGGGAAATTAAAATCCCCTAATAAAAAAATAGGGGCAGCAGGGTACCGAACAACTATATTGTTTAAAGCATCATACAACGTATCACAAAAATCAGAAGACGAGTTCGGTGGACGGTAAAATGCACACAAAATAACGTCATTATGACCGAAACGTACGCACGCGCAAACAAATTCTAAAGAGGACCTTATGGGAACATGGTGCGAGTGTAAATCAACAGAAACACCAATCAGAACACCTCCTCCACTTCTGGTATTACGGTCAGACCTGTAAAGCTTATATTCGCCGCAAGTGTGGAACACTTCACTATCACGAATCTTGCTGGACAACCACGTTTCCGTGAGCACAATTATTTTAGCATCACAGTCGTCGATTATTGAAGACAGTTCATCACGTTTGTTTATTACGCTGCGTATGTTAGTAAGAAGGAAAGAAACGTTACATTCTACTGGACTGTGGTTGCCACTGCGGGATTGCTAGGACGTACTTGTGCTGGAGTTAGGTTGATTAGCATGGGTATTGACCGGCGACACAGAGTTGGGTGGATTAGCATGGGTATTGATCGGCGACACAGATTCGGTTCCAGGGTTGCTTTCACAGACACTGTCAGTTTGAGTACAATAAACATAACATTTCTTACCGATTAGTACCTTGTTATAACGTAAGGAGTACTGTTGCCTACTGGCTTTCCCAAAGTCGAGAAGCTTTTAAGTGCAATGCACTTCTTAAGCGACCCTGAACCTGCGTCCACCGGCGATGTCCGCGCACGTTGTTGTTTTTGTTGTTGTTGATCCTTTTCTAGTGGCACATACCCACGTGGGGGATTGGCCAAGAAACGGAGTGGCTTTTTGGGCCTAAAACGCCCACCTCATGGCCCTATATAATCAGCCTGTAGGAATTGGGGAGACGGTTACCGAATTATATAATAAGTCTAAGGAATGAATCAGTGAATGATGTAATTTTTGGAAGAAAAGGCTAAAAAATTTCGACCGAGTTAGCAGGACATGCGTCTGGTCTCTGATATGTACGCGTGAATGGCCGCAATAATCCCTCTATGACAAAACCCCAGGGATGTGGCCCCGAACGAAAGAAGCACCGGCATCGACAGAGGAAGGCCAATACGTTGAATTGGTGCGGCTAGATACCGTTTCCGAATGAAAGAAAAACCGCGGCAGTACAGGAAAAAGTGCTCAATTGTTTCAATTTCACCGCAAGCAGCACAAAGACCGGAGGAGGTGAGACCAGCGCGATGCAAATAAAAATTAAGCTGCGGTATTCTGCATCTGATACTGGTTAAAGTGACCTCACACTGGCGGGACTCGCAAATTCTCGCATTCCAAGTGTGAGCAAGATGGGCATAGTCATCCAAGCCTGTGATAGTACTTTCCTGTGTCATCCCTAGTCGTAGATATCTGCGGAACCTTGCTCGCGCCAGGAGAAATGGGGTAGGGCTGAGGTCCACCGTAGGGCCATCTAAAGCTGAGCCGGCCAAAGAGTCAGCTGTTTCATTGAGCCATAGGCCCCTGTGCCCTGGGACCCAGATGAGCTGGATGTCGCGTAAATGGGGAGGCACAAGGCGGTTGAAGGTACGTATAAGTAATGAATTTTTTGGTGATGTTAGCGCGGTACAAACCGACAGGGAATCAGAAATAATAGCAACATTTAAATATTGTGGAGGTAATTTTTTTAAGGCCATAACTATTGCAAAAAACTCAGCTTCGAATATAGGAGTGAAATCAGGTAAACGACAAGAAATTGACCAATTAAGTTGTGGGCTGAAAATTCCCACGCCCGCCCTCTCCGCACGTTGCGATGCATCCGTTGCCACTACCACATGTGAGTGCAAGTTCCCCAGATGCTCCTCCAGCAAACCCATTAGTATCCGTGTGGATAGCAGTTTGGCGTTATGGGGGAATACGTTACTGAGGGACAGAGGAGCAGGTACGACTTCAGGTAACATCGGAGGAATTTCCGGAAGACTGATGTTGAGCGGTGAAAGCAAGCTTTGGGCATACACACATTGAGGACGATTATTTCGAGGCCATGGATAGTTAAAAAACAATGCTGGCTGAGCCACCATCAATGACAAAGATTTGCTCAAAGGAGACTCGAAGATTCCCATCATAGTCTGCACTGTTAAAAGTTTAAATCGGGACTCTAGACACGGCGAGCGGGCTTCTAAATACAGAATGTTGTTTGCGACATATCGCGGCAGGCCGAGGCATAATCTCAGTGCTCGTCGCTCCAAAAGAATAAGAGGACGGAGTTTGTACGTGGGTGCACCCGAAAATAGGACACACCCAAATTCTAAAATGGGTCTTACATGGAGATGGGCGCGCGCAGCCTGGCCGCTGACATAGCACATACCCACGTGGGGGATTGGCCAGGAATCTCCTCGTCTTCCTTGGCAACGGGGGGAGATGGGCGCGCGCTGCCTGGCTGCTGACATGGCACATACCCACGTGGGGGATTGGCCCGGAATCGGGCGTGAGAAGGGCTAATGCACCTGCTTAAAGGAGTACTGACACGAAATTTCAAAGCTGAGATCCGCTCTAGCAATCAAGTACAACGACAACACAAATAGGTGTCTGTGAATAAATGCATCTTTCTTTCTTTGTAGTTGTGTGTGTGTGTGTGATCTCTCTTTCGCGAACATTACCGAACCGCGCAAATTCAACTCGTGCATTCGCACTTTCACATTCTCCCCCTCGGGGAAATGCGGGGAATTTTTGCCTCGTGTTTCTAGTTGCCTCACAGAAGTCCTCACTGATAGAAATTCCCGTCGATTTTAGTTTCCCTTTCATCGCAAAAATGGTGTCCTTTACTTTTAACGACAAGAACTTTACTATTATTGGTCTTGATTTATCGAGCACAAAAGTTCCAAGCCGATGTGCCCTTTCGATTCCGTCCTGCGCAATTTGAACTTTTATATGAGAGGAAACAAGCGTGCGTTCTAGCTCCTCCGACTGCGGCCATGTTCTTTAGAGTTGTCAGCCACACCATAAAATATTAAGTTGTCACGGCGAGCTCTAGCTTCAAAATCGTCAAGGCGGCAGAGAGAGAGAGATCACTGTATTGAGCCTTAACCGGGTTCACGCGAGCGGTATGGCCGTCGGTTTGAGGCCGGCGGCGACGTTGTCAGCGCAGGTGACCAGAAGTATCTGGACCTCTGGGTCCGAGCTGCCCAGCGCTCCTTCCCACTGCTCGTCACTAACTATGGAGGGAAAGGGATCTTGAGGGCAGGCCCACATAGAGTGGACCAGTGTGGCTGGGTCCCCACAGAGTCTACAGTTTGGCGAGGGGAATTGCGAGGGGTGAATGCGATGCAGTAGTGCTCGGCAGGCCAAAGAGTGTGTCTGCAGGAGTCGCCATAAGCGCTCCTGATGGTTGGTTAGCTCAGGGTGGGCAGGAGGGTACCGACGGCGAGAGAGGCGGTAATGCGTGGTTATATCGTGGTACGTGATTAACTGATCCCTGGCTGACCTGGCGCCGTGGTAGGGGTCGAGGCTGGCACCGGCACGGATGGTCAATCCTCGTGCTGCATTGCGCGCTGCCTCATTGCCCCCCAAACCAGTGTGCGCCGGGGTCTAGACGATGTCTACCAGGGAGGATGGGGGATTTCGAAGGAGAATTTTGGGCGCCACGGACGATATGTACCCGCGGGCGAGGTTTTGGATGGCCGTTTTCGAATCGGTGATTATAATTGTAGGTGTCGGCCGGGTTGTTAGTGCGAGCGCTATTGCCGCCTCTGCCGCTGCAGGGGTGGTTGTGCGTACGGATAGAGAGGTAACAGGGGGGTCATTCGGGCTATTAATTACGGCGAGGGCAAAGGCGTCGTAATGGCGGTATTCTGCCGCATCCACATACATAACGTCAGGTTTGGTGGGAAATGTTTTGGCCAGCGCCCGTGCCCGTTGCTCCCTTCTACCTCTGTGGTAGGTGGGGTGCATGCTCCTCGGAAGAGAGCGGACGCGGAGGCAGTCGCGGATACGCCTGGGGATAGGAATAGCCGGTTCGGAACAGACTGGGGCCCTGATACCAAGTCGCACCAGTATATGCTGTCCAGTGGACGTAGTTGAGAGGCGACGGAGCTGATTGGTATGGTGTGCCTTGACCAGATCCTGGGCAGTATTATGAACCCCGAGGCCCTCAAGTCTGGCAGTGGATGAACTCTGAGGAATTTGTAGTGCAGCTTTGTATGCCTTTCTGATGAGACAGTTAATTTTGTTAATTTCGGCGTTCGAAACACGAAGGTAGGGGAGAGAATATGTTATACAGTCAAACCCGGTTATATCGAACTCGCAAAAAAACGCCCGCGAGTTCGATATATGGCATAATTCGATATATGCATGCTGAAGAATTGGACAGTATAAAAGCACCTACCGTTTATTAAAGCACTTCATTAATGAAACAAACTCATTTCCGCACGAAGTAGCCCTGAATTTTCTTCTGTTTAAGCAGCTTCGCTGCCTGCGAAGCTGGCAGCGTAGCGCGTCGTCGAAGCGCATCGTGGACTGCAAAGCGCGTCGTCCCCGCGAAGCCGTGGTGACGACGGACTTCTTCTCACCACGTTCCACTCTGTTTATAATTTCCTGCTCCACGGAGAAAGGCAGGTTCTGCCGCGTCGCGCTAGCCATCACGGCTACACAGTACAAGTCCAACACACGCCGACCATTCGAACTCTCCGAACGCAAAAACAGCAAAAAAAAAAAAAACAACGCGCGCATCTCCAGCGTCGAGAGAACTGGAGTGGCAACAGCCTGTGATTGGCTCTCTCAGCAAACGGGGTGGGAGGGCCATGATCATTTTTATGTTGGGGGTCGTCGACGGCGGCTTCCCGACGCGGAAACAGCCCGAGAGAGAGAGAGAGGGAGAGAGAGCGAGGTGAAGGAGCTGCACAGGAACCGCCAGGCTAAACCACTTTTCGAGGGTGTGTCGGTGGGTTTCTCCTCTGCCGCGACGGAAAGCCAACTTGGGGGGGCACTTTTGCGCCGCTGGCGTTCGATATATCGGTAGTTGCTGCTATTTATGTTCGATGTAAGCGTAATTTTTGCTGTACATTCTCATAGACTACATTCCATGCGCAGAAATAGTTCGATATAGAGGATAATTCGATGTAAACGGGTTCGATATAGTCGGGTTTGACTGTACGACTAATGATAAAGGTTTGGACAAGCCTGATTCTCTCAGCCTTCTTGAGACCATGGTGGCGTCCGGTAGTTCGTTGGATGAGTCCGATTGTCTGATTAACGTGTGAGCTCAATTGCGAGATAAATTTTGTGTTTCTGCATGATAAGACCGAGAACTTTGACGGTGCGCACCTCTGGGATCAAATGTTCATTCAGGTAAATTTTGATGTCGGGAGAAATTTGAGAGGTCGGTTTGGCTGGTTTGGCTCTCCCGATTTTGCGGGAGAGCACTCCAGGCCCGCAGACTGTGCTTCCTCATTCACGACGCGTGCGCCTTGCTGCAATGTGTTTTCAATGAATGCGTCGCTACCACCAGTGTCCCATAACGTTATATCATCCGCATATAGGCTAAAATGAAGTTGCGGAATCTTTCCAAGCTCTTTCAGAATGTTGAGGAGAGCCAAATTAAATAATAGAGGAGAAAGAACGGCCCCTTGTGGAGTCCCTACGGAAGAGAGAGTCAGCACGTCAGATTTAATGTCCCCTATTTGAACGAACGCTGTACGCGCCGTTAGAAAGTTACGCACGTAGTTGTACACGCGCTCTCCAGGGAATATTGTTTCCAAGCAACGCCAGATGGCGCTGTGGGTGGCTCGATCAAATGCTTTGGTGAGATCCAGCGCAAGAATCGTAGCAGTATCAAGTCGGGTTGAAGGGTTGATTACCTCACGGGAAAGTTGCAGAAGGACATCTTGAGTAGAAAGTCCAGGGCGGAAGCCAATCATCGAGTGTGAGAGTAAACAAGGCGGCAACGAAGCTCTGCATTTTCCGAGGGAACTGCATTAGTTGCGGCTTCTAACCGTGGGTTACTACCCTGATCAAGGGCGTTAACACGGGCTTCAACAGCAACTAGCCTTGTGTTGATGTTGGACACCGTGTGCTCGAGTGCTTCTTGGCTTAACTTAACTTCATCTAGAATTTTCATAAGTTCGTCATGGCGCGAGTCTACATGAACAGTAATTGCTTTGACAACGTTCGATAGCTCACCAGATAGATTGTTAGTAACAACATCACGGCCAGGATTAAGCTCGACATCGCCGCAAAGCAACAGCGTTTTCACAAGATACAAGCATTCGCAAGTCATGGTAAAAATAACACTGGGGCACGGGAAGAGCAGCAGGAAAGCATTGTTCGAATTTTTGCACTGGCAGTAGGAGTATCTACTGACCTGAACGAGAAAAGAAAACGGATTGTGAGGCGGCTACATTGCTGCCGCTCTCCCGTGCCCACTGGAGGCGGTGATGTCAAACCAGGCGGTTAAGTACTCCGGTGGCAATGATTCGACGACCGTTTGTTTTCGCAGCAATGACTTCTGGCAGCTCAGTGGACATCAGTGTAGTGCAGTATTCATTGCGGGATGTGCCTCCATATACTTTCCGTGCCCCAAATACTGTTGTATATGTAACTTCTGCACTGAGAACAAGCGAAAGGCTTGTGTGGAAGTCGACCCGCTGGGTTTTATAGTGATCATCATTAAGTACCTGCAACAGCGATGATCTTCTTAACGAGGCGAAAGCTGTTGGCGTTTCAACGAGGTTTTCACCTGAGGGACAGAGATCAGTCACAATATCGCGAGAGGAGTTTCCAGTATCTGATGATGCAACTTCTGTTCTAATAAAAAGACGCTTGTAGGCAGCTGTAAATTGACAGTCAGTAGGGCTGTTGTTTTAGCAGCCCTTTCCTTTTTACGCAACCAAAAAATGTTTCGGTGTGGTATTGACACATCTTGAGCGGGAGCGAATTCGACAGCTTCCCGTCGCCACAAACCCATCAAAAGGTGCTGACACCGTGCATACATATAAGGAGTCCTGCAAATACAGTGTTCTTGAGGCCCCCAAACACTGATTTATTGTGCATCCTTGCGTCATGTTATGTACAATTCAGCCTTTTCAAAAAAAGTCTCCATTGAAGCCTGATTCCCCTTTCGGAGAGGTGTTTTGTATGACCAGCTGAACGGATCTCTCGAGTTCAAGACACCAAAATGGCGGTCAAAGATCCTTGTGAATTCAGGCGTACGATGAGAACCTTTAAATTGTGGATTCAAGCTTTAATGTGAACTCACAAAATTCGAGTGCGTTGGTCACAGATGAACTGAGCGTAAGAACTGTAAAGCGAACTTTCATCTGTGGTGATCTAGTGCGCGTATGCACCACAGAGTGCACAAAGGCGAGATGAGGCAGGACCAGCCCGGCAGTATATAAAAGTTGAGCATAGGAACTCTACATCGGAAGCGGGTTAACGGGACTTTGCACCGACGAGATTCAGAAAAACTGGCCTATTGCTGCGTGGAGATAAAATCACTTATAAAGGCACTGCTTTCACAAACTCGTTGGGTAGTTTTTGGTCGAGGTAAGACGGCGCAGTAGTTATAAAAACTACGCTGAAAAGGGTAATTGGCTTAGAAACTACCGTACATGAGGTTAAACGCAATGTAGACAGTTACAATATAGGCCGACCATCGATTCGATTTTTAGCTAGCCAATGAGCTGCGCGTGCAGGTCAGTGCATACAGGGGACCCAACGCATTTCCACTTAAACAGTGCACAAATGTGATGCGGTAACATCGACTAGAAGGACGAAGGCGTTTAAGCTACTCGACTGGAAAGATGATAGATGTTTATGTTCAGCAATAGCAGTACTCGAAAGCTGCCGCGGTACGACTGCGCGGCGGCCCGGCGCGGTCGGCTGCAGCGGCCGCCGCCGCCGAAGCAGACGACGTGCCGGGCCGCCGCGCAGTCGTACAAGACTAGGGTGCCTGGAGGGGCGGGCGAGGAGGAACATCCAGGCACCCTACGCAAGACTAGGGAGCCTACATGCGCCGCGCGTTCGTCGTTTGGCGCGGCGCATGTAGGCTCCCTACGCAAGACTTGACTGCAGCGCCGCTAGTTCTCGCGACCGCTTTGAAGCTGAGTTATTCTAGTAACGTTGCCCTGGATGATGGCGAGGGTGCGGAGTTCGGGGACTCTAAATGACATTCAACTTGCGCCCCGAGTGACATCTAATTTGCGCCCCGACCGTCATTTAATTTGAGCCGTGAGTTGCTCCTTGATGATTCCCTAAATGAAACTGGCACTCACGGCTCAAATCGAATGACGGTCGGGGCGCCAATCGGATGCAACTTGATTCGGCGGTACTAGGCTATGTGACTCGGTGCACCGCAACGCCATCTCGTGTTTACGCGTAACGCCATCTAACATTGTTCGATTCAGTCACTGTGTATTACAACTTGATCACAACCTGACTACACTGGTGTTTTTGCGCGTTTTCTCTGCTAGGTTATGTTTGGGTTGTTTTGGTGTGTTTTGAAGTGTTTTGTACTATTTTAGGTAGTTTCCGCACAGATTTTCGCTTGATGGTGATGTGCGCACGGGTAGACGCGGACGGACATTGGCAGGTCCTAATGTACTCCGCACCGTTACATGCGAGGGAGTAAGCCGTGTGACTCTCGGGTAACTCACGGTAGTAGCCCAGTGGGTAAGACGACTGACACTATCTTTGTCTGGTCTACCAGACGCAGTCTCGAATCCTCCCGGGGCCTGTGTGATTTTTTGCGATAGTACATGCTATGCGCATGGACGCGGACGTACATTGTGAGGTCCTAAGGTACTCCGCATCTAAAAAACAGCGGAGCTGGAAGTTCGGCTGCGTTTTGATGAGGTTTGTTAGGCATGCATGTTCTTGCTAGGCTAGGCTAAGTGCTGAGGGGTGAGGCCAAGTTTAGCCGGTTTTTACAAGGCTGCCCCACATTGTCAGCGGATCTAAGGGGGAAAGAAGCTAGGTCGACCCCCAGCTCTGCTGTTTCTTCTGCCTAGCACCAGCAGTGAAAGCTGCGCCAATTTATTGCGGTTTAGAATCCCACACGTACTGGCACCTTTGAAATGGTACAAGAGTTGGGCATGCGCATGCACTCCTTGTGCTCACACTCGAACAGGATCGAAAGCCGGCTTCCCTGTTATAATACCAAATATGGGGTGGCGCGCCCTTTAGAGGCGGCGCAGTTCTCTTTCTTGGTATTTTTTAGCTAACGCCACTGAAACTAGCTCAAGCTGAAACAGCTACACTGTCATAAACGTTGTGCCAATTCATATTGCTTTAAACATCGCGAGGTACAAAACATCTCCCCGCTTGTAGAAAATGTTCAGTCACCAGTGTAAATAGGTACAAAATGCCTCCAAAGTTGAGGTCTCTTACACCCTTATTATCAGTTGGCGGTCTTGAATTACACCGTTTTTCTTTGCGCTCTTTTTGTTAGTTTCCAACAGCCTAATCTGTAGCTTTAGACTCTTGTGGGAATAAGGGTGTTGAAATAGTGAAACCCTTCTTGAAGGGTGTTGAGATCCCGGGGAATATTTGTTTGGTATTTAATAAAATTCTAAGAGTTACTGAACATCACTAACTCGCGATTAAAAAGTTTTTACAAATCCGCATGCTGATTTGTATATGCTCAAAGCGAAATGCATAATTCCTAAATTAGCGCTACAACATCTGGTTTTCGCGACATGCCCACTGACTCCATCGGAGGGCTTTCCTCGGCTGGATATAAAAGCAAGAAGAGCACATATATACACCCAAGTACAAGCAAGTATGCACTCCCTGTACCCATGCATCCCGTTGCATTTCTTGCTTAATTCATCTGTTGTCCAAGTGTGACCTGTGCGTGTTTAATGTGTCCGTATGTCATGCTGTGCGCTCCGCCGATGCACATTAGCATGCGTAGATGCGCTGCGTGCACACTTATTTTCGGGTGTTAAGCGACCTCACTGTTTTTTCCTCCTTAAACCCTTTTTTATCCGAAACACCCTTTAAGAGTGCACGCCATGGGACAAGATTTTTACACCTTTTTCAGTCAAAAAGGGTGCAAGAAAGTTGTGTTTCACGTGTATGGCGTGATAAGAGAAAAAGACGGGCGTGACCATCGGTTGTAATACGCGGTATAAACACCGAAACGCTACGCCTGATAACGACAGAGCGTACTGATTCTGCGTAGTGATACTCATTTGTCCTGCTCGAACGTAGGCAGCCAATTAGTGTACAGAAAAAACAGTTATCTTTGTTATTTTTCTCTTGAATTCGATCATGTGACCCTTCAGCTAAGTAGTATGGGGTGGAAAAATGCAGTGCGTCGGGTTCTTTGTAAGGGAGAGGCTAGCAGTGCCCTTTTCTGTTGCTGTTACGCCACACAATTAATTGCTGTTATTGCTCAACGTTAAAACAAAACACGGGACCTTATTGTTTATACTCCGCAATTGCTAATTTGTAAACAATCAAGAGAAATATTTCGCTGCAAATCATTTTTCTACCGCGCGTCATGCGAAACTTTGCTGCCCGTTGTAAATTTACGGGGATTGCACGGCACCGAACTCGGTGAAATTGTTTGCCCCAGTTTACGACGACGGCAACCGCCATTTTCCAGCTGTTACGTAACCTCCCGTCACTTTGACGCAGGCTGCAATTGGCCAATGTGTGACGTGTACGTTCTTGCCAACTGTTTATATTACTTAACGTATTCGCAGCCTATCACAAAGAGAGCGTGACCTATAAGTCATATTGTTTTTAATAGCTAGGACAAGCGTACGCTGTCACTTCTGTTGGATTTCGTCTAGTTTTTCAATGCCGGCCAGGATTTATGCGCTTTCGGTACACAGAAGTCGGAAAAGCTTTCAAACTGGTACAAGAAAACGTCATTACACATGAAAATTACGAAAGCACATACAGCTAATTTCCCAGCCCCTAGTTGACTATTAGACCGAGGGTACATTGTGCCAGCATAAGCGTGCTTACTTTGGCAGTCTCAGCTGCTGCCCTAATTTCTAGAATACGTAGCAATTGTTTCTAAAGCTCTTATCCGCAATACCGAAAAGCTTGATAGTGATCCTTGGAAGGTAACAAGCTTCAAATTACACTGGATATCGTTAGAGATATACGTGCACACGCCACTGATTGCTTACGTTTTGCCTATGAAGAACATGCGGAAATCTCGGAAAAACTCACGGAGTCGAGAATAGGACCTGAGCTGATGAAGCACGTCAGGGCACGCGAAGGCTGAAGAATCCCGGTGACGTCGCCAGATCTGTTGCTAGATGAAGCATAGTCGTCTTCTCCGCGGCTAATTTTGTTTACTCCAAAAGCTAGGTCCGCGCACCGTCAAAATTTGCGACATTTAGCCAAATCGAGCTGATGTGGCTATTAAAAAACCAAGTGACACTGACCGCAGACTTCTTGAAAATGTTCTAACTTAATTCCTTCACACCTATTGGCATGCATGGCGGATGATAGGGGGCCTCTCCTGAATATTGTTTTGTCTATGTGGATTGTGCTTTTTTGTACGCCAGCTGAAATATCCGGCTCGCTTTTTAAGCAGTGCTTACTCTGCTGCTTCTTGTTTTTGTCGTCACAGCTAGCATCCCAGCTTTTGGACTACGGTGATGACAGACACGTGGCCATTCCGTAAAAAAATGGGCCTGCTGCAGCCTTGCTACGTTGAATTAAAGAAGGTTTGTCCGTACCTTCGGGAGGTTAAACGCACATTACCGAAGTAACAAGAACTGGTACGAAAGAAGACAAACCAAGCCGTCCTCTACCGGGAACAAGGGTACGCGCGAAGCTTTCCCAACCCATTGAGAAATCTCTGTGAGACGAAATGGCCAACCCTGGACCAAGCACAACCCATTTCTCGACAGATCCCAACCCAACCATTTTGCTGCGGGTGGCGTGGCGCGCATGGGTGCGCTGACGTGTGTGTCTATGTGCTCTCTCGCGTGGAGCAATCTGCGGTCTTCGTCGCGACGCCTGCGTCTGTGGCCCGACGCCGGGTGTTTCAATTCTACAATTATGTTTCCGTTAGTTAGGCCCGTTTTACACGTGATGTATTTTTGCAGCGCAAGCAACACTACGCTACTCCGGCCAGTCTTCGCGGGATGACCGGTTTTGCCCTTGAGCGCTATAGGTCGAACCACACCCCATTCCGCAAGCGTACGGCACCGAGCACCAGCCCGATAACGTGGAGAGATAGGCGGCGGGCAGATATAGGCGAGGATGGCGTAGGAGACATGTCCGGGACTCGTGCGCGGGACATGGCGGAGGAAGCCGAGGAGGCCACCGCCGCCGCGATAAGCGCGCGCCACGAAGGAAGGCCACGAGGCCACGTGCGGCGCAGAACCGTGTGCGATAGACGAAGATGAACATCCAGCTGGGGTCGCTCGTACAGCGGCGAGGCTTGAAAAACTCCTTGAGGCAAAAAAGAGGGAAAACGCTACTGTTGCGTGCAGCTTCGCTGCCTTCAAGTCTTACGCATTAGTGCGAGCTTCCTTCATTTTTTTGTCAATTAGCTGCGTCCGAATTCACGAGGAAAGCTACCAGCCGGTTCTTGTTTATTTTACCTATGTATTGTTTATTTCGTTTTTCTGTTAAAAATGGGGCATGCCGAGTGACCTAAACACCCTTTCCCTTCTTCGGAGGGAAGGAACACCTGTGATTGGCTGGGGGTATGGCGTGATCCAGCCGCCAGCTGCGGGCGAGGAGGAGGTTTTGGCGCGCGACGCCAACACAAATTCGGCAGCGACACGAGTCAGCCAGTATAAGCCTCGCTTGAGAAGTAGGATCCTAACATACAGACCATCTTGAACAATTAGGTGGGACGGTGTAACAGACCATCCCGCCCAATATTAGCGCGGAGGAAAAAGTACTGCGTCGCCTTTTTGCTCCGCGTCTTGCCGCGTCCTCCGCGTCCTGCTGAGCGTTCGTCATGAATCGTTGGCGTCGCATGACGTACTCTGCGGACCTACCCATACGCAATGTCCCTGCTGTGTAACTAAGTGCTTCAAAGTGGGTACACACCCGTAAACCTCTTATTTCAAAAACAGTACTATTTTGATGTTCTTTTGCGAGCTCTAGGGACATGCACATTCTTTCTGCAGGTTTTGTTATTGTTCTGTCTAAAGGTACTCCGTAGACCATAAGTGTACATTCCCCTGAAATATAGAAGCCGTTGAAAGTTAGCGCATGCCCCTTTCTATCCGGTGTTTTGTTTTCTGCGCCGTTGGCCGGTAAGATAAGTGCTCGCCGGAACCCTGACGTCCGTATATGTTACAGAACTCCCACGTTTAGCATATTTATGCGTACGTCACACATCTAACGGTGTTTGGAGTTATCCCGTACCTCTCCATTTCGGCGTGTCTTTCAGCCCGGTTACAGCTTCAGCGCGTAAAACTGCAGAAAGTATTTCACCGTGTGAGCGTTTCTTTTCTTTGGTAGATAGCGAGTGAGAAAAAATTCCGCTTAAGGCACACTGAAGCCACCAATTGCAAAGAAGGCGCAACTGAATTGCGAGAATCTTTGCTGCTCCGAAGCTGTACCTGTACCTGCAGTGCAGTTTTGGAGCAGCAAGGGAGAGAGAGTTGCGGTGCACTCGAGTGAAGTGTCGGTGATGAGTGCTGCCTCGTGTCCAGTGACGGGAGTCGAGTGGGACCAGCTGCACCTGATGCTGGCCAAGGACGTGCCCAACTTGGGCTCCGTGCTGGTGCTCATGCTGCTGGGCACCGTGCTGCACCTCGTGCTGGCCGTCGTCATGGACGACCTGCTGCCGCTGTCGGTGAACGTGGACGGGCCGCGCATGTTCCGAATGTTCACGGTACGCGCCCTGCGCACGCCCGTACCCTGTCTCAAGCGCCTGCCTAAGGTTATGCGGCAATCGACCGAGATGCGCACGAACACACCGATGCGCACCTTCACGCGGGCCAACATTTTTCAAAGAGAAACAGAATGGAGGACATGACCTAAGCAGTGCATAGCACAGGTGGTCGCGTATTTGTTGCTTAAAATACGCATTGAGTAGGGTCAAAAGTGTGCCGTGAGAATTTATTTATTTATTTATTTGTACATACTGTCAATCCAATGAGGATTATCGCAGAAGGACAATACAGTCAAATACATACATCAGTTTGTCAAACAAAAGAAACTGCATTGAGCATTGTTACAAAACACACTTGAGTTGTTTAAACCGGGGTATGCAGAATGCGAACAGTGGGCGAACATTAACACATTTCCCATGCGGTAGTTGAGTTGAACAACAAAGTTTTCATAAAAACGTGTAAAAACGTGTCAAATACGTAACAAGTATAAAAACTTCGCTACAGTAAGCTCAGGAAGCAGTTCAAAACAGACATTCAAAACTTGTTTATGTTTGGTTTAAGTGTATTTCTACTAATTCCAAAAATTCATGTAGTGATAAACTGCAACTGATCGATGCATCAAGGCTCTTCCACTCCCTTATGGCACGAGGGAAAAATGTGCATTTGAAGCAGTCGGTGCGAAGTGGGGGTTCAGCTGGAGTGAATAAGTGCTTCTGACGTCTATCTCTGCTTTTTGAAAGGGAGAAATATTTGGAAGTGTCGATATTTAGCTGGTTGTGGATAAACTGGTACAAAAGTTTTAGTCTAGCGGCTAGCGCTCGATTTTGAAGAGTGGGTGTGCCTGCGTTCCGTTGTAGTTCCGAGGGAGAGTCGGTTCTCTCATATTTATTAGATTAATCTAATTGCTTTTCTTTGAATACGTTCTATTTTAGTTTGAAGTTGGTAGGTATACGGAAACGAGATGGCGCTTGCGTATTCAAGGACCGATCGGACAAATGTTTTATATGCTAACAACTTGATATGTGATGGGGCGGAACCGAGGCGTCTTTTGAGGGAGATGAGCCGCCCGTAGGCGGAGGACGTGACGTGCTTTACGTGGGTGTCCCACCTAAAGTCGTGAGTAATGATTAGGCCAAGGTATTTGTGCTCTTTAACTCTACACAGGGGTGTAAGGTCCACTTATGAGATTAGCGGCCAGGCGCCCGTGCTGCGCGTGAGAACACGCCGCTCTGTCTGGTGGCCCAGCACGGTAGACTCTACGCTGCAGCCGTCGCCAATTCATCACGGTGCGCACGGGAGACGGATTGTCTGGCCCACCGCATACCACAGGGATAATCCACCATTGAGGAAGCAGACGGCGCTGCCGGATTCCGGGAACCGTCTGCTTGACGCGCGGAGGTGGTGGGATTACCGGCGTCGGCACGAGCGCCGCGCGAGTCTCCATTGTTAACGCGCCCCGGTCAGCATGACGCACAGTCGCGTCTTTCACTCTCACCCCGCGGGGTCGCACGCACCTGCTCGTCTGCGAGCGTGCCGTTGACCGAAACATGGCGGCGCCTCATTGAATATTCCGTGGCGCGCTGAGTGACAGCTGTCTACGTGAATTTGGGCACTCCCATACGAGTGTACGAACGCTACAGGGGCGTTCCCGAGAGAGGGTGATCTCGAGGTTTTACAAGGCCGAACTTGGCCGTTGGAAATCGTTCTTGTCTGAGCGCCGAGCTGGGCAGTTCCCGGCGGGACAAGGAGTGTCGACCGTTAAAGCTAGGTTGGGATTTGTGAGCCTCCTAGGCTAGAGGTTAAGATCGCGTCGGAGGTTAAGGGTACAGCGCCGTACCGGGCAACTAGACGGATCTTGCGGCGAGAGGGAGTCTCGGCCGTCGTTTCTCGAGCGGTTTGTGTACGCTCCGAGAATAAGAGAGTTAAACGAAGTTGAGAAGCCCAAGTGATTTGTGCGCACTTGGAGCTAGCGTCTAGCTGAAGTTTGAAGTTTTTCTTTTCATTACTCATATACCCCGTTTTCCTACTGTAACTAGCTGTATATAAACTCTCCGTGTCACTTAATCAACCCCAACGCCTCGAGTTCGTCAATTCAACCGCCGTCTCCAAGAACTTCAACACCATCGCCCGGCCAGCCTCCTGCCAAATCAACCGGAGCACGGGCGATTGGGTTCTTGATCGATACCGTACTTCGGGGAAACGATCTTTACTCAGGGGGATATTATTTATATTGTATGTAAAGGTAGACGACTGTTTATTTCTACTAACGGTTAAAACCACACTTTTTTTCACGTTTAGTGCCATCTGCCAGTCTATACACCATTGTGACACCGTGCTCAAGGCTATATTTAACACTTTGTGATCTTCGGCTGAGTTTATCTCCCTATAAAGAATGCAGTCATCTGCAAAGAGCCTGATGTTGGTTTTAATGTTTGTAGGCAGGTCATTAATGATAATTAGAAACAAGACTGGAGCCAGAACGCAGCACTGCGGGACACCAGACGTGACTTGAGTAGGCGGAGACATATCATTGTTGATTTGGACTAATTGTGAGCGGTTACTCAGGTAATTTTGTATCAAATTGACAATAGAACTTGCTTCGATGTAAACTTCAAGTTTAATAATTAATTTATTATGGGACATCTTGTCGAAAGCCTTCGAGAAGTCTAGAAATATCAGATCTACTTGTTTTTGATTATCGATGCTTTTAGATATGTCATGAGCTAATTCCAACAGTTGCGTAACCGTTGACAGTCCTTTGCGGAACCCATGCTGGTAAGGTGATAAAATTGATTTGTTCTCAAGATAATTTATAATATGTTTGAGAATGATATGTTCAAGAAGCTTGCTTACTGCACAAGTTGACGAGATCGGTCTGAAGTTTGTAACGCCAGTTTTGCTTCCAGCTTTATGCACGGGAATAATTTTCGCTAATTTCCATTCATTTGGTAATGTGCACGATGATAGCAAATAATTATATATTATGAATAGATAACGAGCTAAAACATCTGCGTAACAATAAAGAAACATATTGGTAATGTTGTCAGGTCCAGGTGATTGCTTTGTATCTAAATTTAATAACAAGTTCACTACACCACATTCTGTTGCTACAAGTGGTCCAAGGGGTTCTACCATACGACGGTTTAAAGGCTGTCTTTAACTGTCTTTAACTGTTGTCGTCAACTGTAAACACTGACGTGAAGTAGTTATTGGACGTATCTGCAGAGAATCGGTTACTTTCGAGTGAAGGTTGATTTTTGCTATGCTTGTTGGTGCTTAGATGGTTCCAAAACTTGTGTGCAGAACCTTCAAAAAACTTTGGCAGTATTTCAGAGAAATATTTGGTTTTGGTTGCCTTAATACTTGATCTCATATCTGCTATAGCACTGCTGAGGTTGCTTTTGGCAGTAGTTGTGGCCTTTTGTTTTACAGATTTTCTAAGGCGCTTTACTTTTCTTTTTGCATGAATTACCTCGCGTGTGATCCACGGGTTATGTTTACGTGTCTTTTTGGTTTTCTGAGGAACATAGCTATGAATGAAATGAAAAGCGATAACCTTGAATCTTTCCCATAGCATATTAATGTCTGTGTTGTGATTTGATAGCTCTTCGAAAACAGGGAATTCTGAGTCAAGGTAGTCGATTATGCTGGCGTCATCTGTGCAACTAAAGTCAGGAAACTTGATTACACGCTGCGCATGAGCTGCTTTTTCTAAAATAGGGACCTGCAACAGAAAATTTTACGAGCAGATATGCCGTCGAGTACTGTTGTTTTTGTTTGTTCGGCTGGAAAGTGATCACTGAGGAAGGAATATGAGATCAAGTATGCTAGATGATGATCCTTGGATGCGTGTTGGCTGGTGAATTGCTTGATAAAGATTAAAGCGGAACATTATGTCGAATACTGCCTCGGAAGATGGGGACGAAAATTCTGAATTTGACCAGTCAACATCTGGCAGATTTAGGTCGCCTACTAAGATAAACCTTCCGTTTTGCACATGACTTTGCAAATAGCTATAGAATATGTCCATGGCGTCACAGTTCGCTGTACGGCTTCGGTAGACGCATCCTATCACTATGGGGCATGCGCCAAATAGCAACTTGCAGAATAAGGCCGCGACGTTTTCAACTTCTGGAAGTACGCTAAAAGGTATGTCTTTTTTATTCAGGATAGCTACACCCCCTCCACGCGTGGCCCGGTCCTTTCGTATGATAGTGTAGTTCGGAGGGATTATGTCGCCATCCGGTATGTCCGCATTAAGCCACGTTTCTGTGACTGCTAGAAAGTCGGGTTCGAAACCTATAGGTAGGGATTCAATCGCATCGAGTTTGTTCAGCAAACTGCGGGCATTGGCGTTTAGAAAGTTTAGGTCACGCGAGATTGCGCACGGCGAGGACGTAATACTAGACTGTCTTCGTTTTTTGGGGGGTCAGACTCAGGTGAGGTCTTCTTTATGCAAACTTTATCGTTTTTTTTTCTTGATCCCAACAGAATCCGTCATCGTTTATGCGTAGTTTGTCGTAGGCTAACGATACTTTCTCTGCGTCTTCGTTGTCTGATTTGGCACTATTCCAAAGCTTCCGTCTAATGTCCCTCACTTTGGGTGAAAAATCTTCACTTATCGAATAATCCGATCCCTTGAGTTTGTGACGGTTTTTGAAGATCTTTGGTTTATCTCGTCCGTCAAGAAGCTTTAGTATTACCGGCCTCGTTTTTTTCGGCTGCGGTTTTCCTAGTCGGTGCACGCGCTCAATTGCTATTGGTGCGTCTTCAGGATACCTTTTACAATAGTTTTATTGATGTGTTGCTCGATAGAGTCGTTAGTTTCTTTTTTGTTTTGGAATTTCATACACAATCAGGTTAGATCTGCGAGAAGGATTTTCCAGGTCATCTACTTTAGTTCCAGATCTGCAACGGTTTTCTGTAAAAAAGCGACCTGTTCCGGGCAGTCTTTAATTCTGGTGTCTAGTGCAGACAGACATTCTAGCTTTTTGTCGATAGATGCAAGGCGGCTCTCGTTGATTTCTGTTATGTCGACGGAAATTTGGTTAAGCTGTTTTACGATTTGAGAAAGATCAGACCCCGGATTAGTTTCTACATCTCCGGACTATAGTAATAAGTCCTTCATAAAGGAAGCACTACAAAATGAACACAGCAGCCCTGGGCACGGCAGCACTACCAAGCAGCGGTTGCTGCTGCGAAACATTATCCAAAGCGCTTTCTCACCTGCACAATAAGGGTGAACGGATTAGCAACCCGCATGGTCGCAGTGCGGCCGTGCCCTGCGAATAAACAGTGGCCGTCCCTAGCGTTTACAAACAACCGCCTTGGCCCGTTAAGCATTCTCGTTGTCGGGGCGGCACTACGAGCCCCCTGCGGCCTGTCCGGTGTCCTTACTCTCGGGAATACCAGCATTACGCGCATTCCAGCGTTCCTTCGCGCCCCTTTGCAAAGCACGCAATGGTAACGGCGCTCGGCCTCTGAGCGGCGGCCAACAATTTCTTCGCCAAGGGGGAGAGAAACAAAGACTCAGGCAGTGTGTGTTTTATATCCACTTGAAATTTCAGCTTGAACAAAAACCACAGGACTTAGGAAGAAAACACGGACGCAGCATTGTGTCCGTGTTTCCTTTCTAAGTCCTGTGTTCAAGCTGAAATTTCAAGTCGATATGAACCAACTCGCCCAAACCCAAGCAATGGTTCACAAAGTCGCCACACATGAGCTGCAGCGGGAGTGATGGCGTAGTGGGGGGTAGGCAGAGTTCGGGAGAGGAAGCAGTGGTGTAGAGTAATGTCCCTGTAAGTTTTCAGGGTTTCAGAGGCCACTGAATCAGGGGCGCAGAAGAAGCGGGAGAGATAGCCAAAGCTCGGGCATGGTTGTGCACTACGCCAATAGCGCGTATGCCAGTGTGCGCGGAGAGGTGGGGGGGGGGGGGGGGGAGGTTCACCTTCGGCGTCACCCGGTCGGAGGGAGCGGGGGCGGGAATCGTTTTGAGGGAATGGGGAAATGTGCCCTTATGTATATCCGAATAGCCGGCTGGAAGCCAGAGATGATATGGAGAGCGCTGGGTCAGCACAAGGACTACGGCTGTCTCTTCTGCCGAGGATGTGGCGGGTATTGTGCAGAAGCTGCGGGGGGTGGGTGGCTTGGGCAATATGACAGCGAGAGAAAACTACTTCTCCGCAGTGCGTGTGATTAGAAGGGGCGCGTCACAGTGAGCGGGGGCCATGCGGCGGTGGCGGGGACGAGAGTGGTGCATGTTACGGGCCTAACGACAAACTCGGATGAGGTGTCGGATGGGTGTGGGATACGCAGGGGGTAGGGGTGTTTGGCGGGTTGGCGGCAACATGCAAGAGGATGTACCGACCTGCGTGGGGGAAGGACAGTACTGGGCGGTCAGTGTCGGTGGTGGTGCTGCGGGGCCCAAGGGGAGAGAAGTGTCCCGAGGGCGGGATAAGTGAGGCCGGGCGTCCAGGGGCTGGGTGTGTGTAAGCGTTAACGGAAAGTAGTGGAAGTGGTAGGTGAGTCCACTAAGTAGTAAGGTTGGCGCCAGGCCCAGTGGCGCTATAAATTAACAACATATGGGTACGAGCTAGTTTGTACTCCGTTGTTACTTCGTAAAGCGAAGTAACCGGTGGCTTGGTTTGTCATGCCGTGGTGCCCGGTAGCGACGAGGCGAGTGAGGTGGATGTTTTGCTTTGGGTGGTGTAGTTACAGCGCTGTGAGATATTGTGCAGTGGTTGGATTGCAGGCGAAGGAAAGGGTGACTCAAGGAATCAGGTGGCGGCCGTCATCAAAGAGTAGGGTCGGACAGGTGATAGGTGTTTAGCGCGAGGAGCGAAGAGGGATTTGGAGAATGTGCAGGAGGGCATGGGTCCAGTCCGGTGTGTTTAATGTGTGCGTCGCTGACGCATGGAACCCAGAGAGTGATACGTGATGTGCGTAAACAGAGCTGCGGGGGAATGGATGTGGAGCAGTTTGGAGGCAAGGGAGGAGAGGGCCGCGTTGAAGAGGATAGGTTAAAGGACCGCGTGCCGCGGTTGAGCATGCTGAATCGGATAACCTAATCACTGATAGTGAATGCGCTAACATGTTCAACATTGCTTTCTCACCCGTGTTTACCAATGAAAGTTACATGTCCTTTACAGTACCACCCACTCATAGAATGTACTATTCCACCCGTATCGTTTTCAGCTAATAGAATTTTGGGCTTAATCGACAAACTAAAACCTTCCTCCTCTTCCGGGATTGACGAAATCAACTCTAAGTTCCCAAAGAATACAAAGTATATTTGTGCATCTTTTTTATGCTTGCTCTTCTCGCAGTCACTTTCAACAGAACACCTACCAGAGGACTGGAAGAAAGGGAAGGTCGTTCCAATTTTCAAGTCAAGTAGCAAAAGCTCGCCATTAAACTACCGTCCCATATGTCTGACCAGCGTGCCCTGTAAACTAATGGTACACGTCATCTACTCGCATATCATTAACTTTCTTGATTCAAACAGCTTTTTGATCCTCCGCAGCACGTGTTCCAAAGAGGCTTCTTTTTTGAAACGCAAGTGGCGTTATTTGTCCATGACTTGCATGCTAGCCTGGACTGTAACTTACAAACCGATGCCGTATTTTGACACTTTGCCAAAGCATTTGACAAAGTTTCTTATTATCGACTTTTATTAAAAATTTCCCAGTTAAATCTTCACCCTAACATCTTAAATTGGAATAAAGAATTCCTTACAAACCGCTCCCAATCTATTAATATCAATAACCTTACCTCTAATCCTCTTCCAGTAACGTCCGGCGTCGTCCCCAAGGTACAGTTCTCGGTCCCCTTCTATTCCTTGTATACATCCTCATATGTAAGGTGTAAAATCCACCTGTTCGCTGATGACTGCGTTATATATGACACTATAACAGACATTTTAAAACAGTCATCCCTACAAAGCAACCTAAACTCCCTGCAGAAATGGTGCGAGCGCTGGCTCATGCAACTTAACCCCAACAAAAGTAAAGTCGTATCATTCCACCGCCGCCGCACGCCTCTCTATCCGTACACAGTTAATGCCATCCCCTTAGAAAATATTCAGTTGTACAAGTATTTGGGCGTCACTCTGTGTCGGAGGGAGGCGCAGATCTTTCATGGAACGTTCAGGTTACTAACATCATTTCATATGCACACAAAACGCTCGGTTTCCTTAAACGCCCTTTACGCCTCGCTCCCCAACATGTAAATTTACAAGCATACAAATCCATTGTTCGACTGAACTTAGAATACGTATGGCCCATTCGGGACCCCCGACAATATTATCTTGCCATCGAATCACTTCAAAACCGGGCCGCTAGAGACATTCACTCTTCATACTACCACTATCAGCATATCTGGATTGAAAGCAGAATCTGGTTCAACTGATCTAGCACTTCGCCGTCGTATTGCCAGCCTTTCTTGGTTCCACAAAATTTTTCGTAGTCCTATGCGTGCATCCCACCTTATATATATAATTCCCGCAACACGCATGTCTCAGCGAACGAGCCATTCGCTTCAAGTTGCTCGGCCACCCTCTACTTTTTCTGCCACGTTTTTTGATCCTACAGCACTGGATTGAACAGCCTTCCCAGCGAAACCGTAACCATTACCTGCCCATCATCCTTCATAGAAAGCATGAATAAGTTTTTTCTCTCTTATATCATTAACATATGCGGTTGTTACTTTTGATACACACCCCTTTTGAAGTACCCCCCTCTGGGATCTAAGAAAATAAAATGAAAACTGAAAAATGAAAATGAATACTTGAGATTAGAGGAAGCCAAATAATAGGGTTAATATGAAGCTTTTGCTTGATAGCGTGCAGAAGAAAGGTGATTCGCCGGCTTGACTTGCTCGAAAAGAAGCGGGATTCGCAGCGGGCTTTGCAGGACGAGACGAACCAGAAAATAGAGCTACAGACTAATACAATACAGTTTATAGAAACTTCCTTCGAAGCGCTTTCTTCAAAACATGATGATATCCTGAAATCCCAATTGGAAACCCAAGGACAACAGCTAAAGAAACCGGAAAAGAAAGTGTCTGATCTGGAGGTGCAGCTTTTACCAAGGATGCTCGAATTTCTCAGCTTGAACAAGAAGTCGAAAATTTAGAACAATACATCAGAAAAACATAATATTGAAATTCATCGAGCTCCGGCTAGAGATAACAAAGATTTGATGCAGGTAGTTGCGTCTATTTCCCGAAAACTCAGTCTTCCCGTTCGCACGAGTGAACAAATTGAAGCGGTTCACAGGATTAATGCCTACCCAACCTTGTCCCTCGAATACTGGTGCGTTTTTTCAGGCATGATGCACGAGATAGCTGGCTAGACAAAAGAAATTATTTTTTAAAGCAAAGCTTTTTACCTCTACCGTGGTGGCGTTTACAACTTTGCTTTCCAACCACATTCACAGGGTAGATTGGCGCGATTTTTTTATTATTTTATTTTATTTTTATTTTATTTTATTTTTATTTTTTTGGTATCGGTTGTATCAGCTGCTTTATATTATGTTGTGTTGGGAAGTTGCCATCCCACCGCTGCCACCAATGTTGGGAAATGACGATCCCAGGGCGGTCGCCAAGGTTGTGACTCGCCTTCCTGCTCGTCACCGAAGTTGGGAATCAGCCATCCCACCGCTGCCACCACTGTTGCGACTGGCCACCCGAGCGCAGTCACCGGTGTAGCGATGTTGCCTTGCTCCGTCCGCTATCGACGCGGCGCAGAGCAGAGCGACGAAGTCCTCGAGCCGACGAAGAGTTGAAGTAACATTTATATACAGTATTTACAGGGTAAGCAAACGTTACATCATTCGCACAAAGGCGACAGCACCCTTTCACTCGGTGCTTCCGAAGAGACTGGTGCCGGAGGGAAGCCGCCGAGGAAAGCCGACGATGAGAGCCTCCGAGCTTCTTTTATAGCCCGGGAAGTTCGTTGTGGCCCCGAGAAGTTTGAAAAGCTCCAATCAGGGCTCTCGCTGCCTGAAGTTTGAATTCCGACGAATGGTAGCGAAGCGGTGAGTCAGATGCGCCGCCAATGGGGAAAGGGAGAGCGATGCCGCCGCCGTCTCCGTGACCTCGCCTCCGGGCGTAGCGACATGCCCTTGTTTGGGTCGTTCTCCGCTGAGAGATTCAGCCGCGCCGCAGCGTTTCGAGATGCAGGATTCGGCCGCGCCGCAGCGAAAAAAAGGGAGAGGCGTGACTCAGCCTCGCTGTCGGCGCGTCGCCTCGTGCAACGCCTTTGGGCCAGGCGCTCTGGCACAACAGCACCCCCGCCGCCAGACAATGCGCCGTGAAGACGAGCTGCCTCCACGTGGCTCGGATGCTGGGCGCGCTCGTTCGCCAAGCTCATCCAGGTACACCTCCAGTGCCCCAGGAAAAGGGCGGCTCCACCAAGTTCCTCTCCTTGAACAGGTACCACCTGCCAGGTCCGGATCGCAGGTACCTCGCCGTGCTGCCCAGGTGTCTCGACCAGCTTCGTCCGGCTCTTCCGGTCTGTCCTCAGCACCGGTTGCTCATCGTTCTGGAGCTTGCAAAGAACCGACCGACAACAGGCAACACCCAGCGCAAGCAAGCACCCTTTGTCCTCCGTCAGAACACCAGACTCTAAAGCGTGACAAACTCTCCTAGCTAGGTATCTATCCCCAAATTTTGACCCTCTACACCAAGAGACCCATGCGGGACGTAAAACTCTTAAAAGAAGAACTCACACTAAGTGTCAAACGTAACACGTGACATTAAATGATAACTAAGGTTGATTACTTGAAATCACGCGGTGCGGAAATAATCAACTGAGGCAGCAAATGAGGGCAATAATTTTGCTCCCACCTACCTGCTACGCTAAAATCTACTCATGAAGAAACGAAACGAAAGACACGGGGAGGACGAATGTAGCCTTACTTAGAACGCACGGCTTAGTGCGTCTGAGTTACCGGCTACAGAGCATGCAAACTTCTGCACTGCTCACACGACGCAGCCACATTCCTTTCCAGAATTACTGTAAGCCTCTTCCCGACAAGTTAGCTTGCGACTTACAAACTGGTCGTTCCCGGCCGTTCGCATCCTCTTGGCATAGTAAAGCTTCCATGCCACGATCGCTCGATCGCACTGAATAACGAACCTTTCGAAAAGTCGGGGACCGTAAGAACTGGCTCCTCGCTCAGGCTCGTTACAGCGCTTAAAACGCGTCCTCCTACTTTGTGTCCTTTCCACTTTAACTGGCTGACTCGTTGTAAGAGCATCACTAACGGACTAGCCAGTGTGGAGTAATCTTTAACTTAAGTCTAGCCCTATCGAGTCAAACCCGAAAAAGTCTTTATCTCAGACTTAGTCGTTGGTCGGCGATAGCTTACGACTGCGGCCACTTTGGTTTCCGACGGTCTGCGTCGGCCGCGCTACCACCGCCACATGCGCTAGATACGTCACTTCGGCGTATCCTATGTGACACTTCGACTGTTTGATTAGTAGGCCTGCTTCTTTGAGCCTGCTCAGCACGACTCGTAAGTGATCTACTTGCTCCTAACCAGCGCGTACTCTGACAGGCCACGAAACACCGATCCATTAGTTTCGACTCAAAAGGCCACACGGCGCGCGTTTGAGACCGAAACTCAACATGACGGGACGGACTGTCCGAACGGGGAAACAAAGAACGCAGCGTTACAACTAGCTCTTCCCAAAAGGCTAGTTTCGTTATTCGAAGCGCGTTCTCTTTCCGCGTTCATATACAAGCCTCGCAAAGCAGACGCCCGTTATCGCGCGCGGAACTGACTTCAAGGCCAACATAGCGGCAGGCACGCATGCCTCCGAATCGCGTTTCCGCGTAAAGCAGAAAGCTCTGAACTTTCGCTTTCGCACTGAGCGTCTTCGCTCCACTGGCTTGAAATGCGGGTGAAAGTGCCCCACCTTGCTTTCAAGCAAGTCACCACGAACTGGGGACAACATCGAGTTCGCCTCGCAACGCTCGGCCACCTGGGTTTCCCCGCCGATGGGGATGGCGCAACCCGCTTCGGCCGACGGCGGCTCGATTAAGCTACTGCCAGAGCTTTCGGTCCGCTCGCCGCTCGGCCTTCGTTGCTCGCTCGTCTCTCGTGTCCCGCTCGCAGGCTTAGCCACAACATCGCCAGAGTTAGAGCTCGCACCCGAAGGAACACCTTCTGTTTCCGGGGGCTCTAGCGGCTTCGTCTGGCTAGCCTCGCCGTCCAAAGTTTCCCGCGAAACCTCGCTATCTCGCGCACTGTGCGCGATCCTGTTGGAAGCCGTCTCTAAGGCCTCCTCTGATTCTGAGCGTTCTGCCGAGATCGTTGAACCCGAGACCGACACATGAACGCGATCAGCGGACCCGCACGGCCCTCTATCGGACGTCTCAGCAAGTGCGTTATCTACTTCAGGTACGCCATTGCTCTCCGAGACGGCGGTACGGTCTCTGTCAACGTCACTCGCTACGAGCTCACCGGATTTCTCTGTCGGCCCTGTCGGCAGCGCTTCGACCTTGAGCTCGTTCTCGCGTAACGGCTGATCGGAAACTGGTGACAACGTACTCTTCGTGTCGCCCGGCTCCGTTTCTCCATCGAAGGGTTTCACGCAACCCGCCTCAGCCGCTGGCGGTTCGACTAGCCTACCGCGACAGTTTTCGGTCGGCTCGTAGTTCGGGCTAAGCTTCTCGGCGTCCTTTCGCCTCTCGCTCGCTGGGGAAGAGTCAACATTCTCCGAGAGCTTCCCCGCTTGCGAACTCGCAAGTGCCTTGCACTGGCCACTGCTCGCGGACTCTGCGCGCGTTTCGAAATCTTTATTTCGAAGCGGCTTCTCTGCCTCCGCGCCGTTCTCGCTCTCTTGGCTCACTTCTCTGTCCAAGAATACGAGTGCGGTCGCTTCGCGTTTGCCCTGGCACGCTCCGTCTTCCGGCCCTGACCTCTCAACAACGAACGGCGGCCGTTGGTCCTGACTTCTCGGACCGCTCGCCTGAAACGTTGGACAAGTCACGCTAGGCGCCGGCGAACCCTGCCGGAGCTCCGACTCTAGCCTCATCAACTCGAGCCACTCGAGCTGCCTTTTGGCTTCCCGTTCCTGCCTTTCAGCTTCCTCCCTCTGTTCCTGCCTTTCGGCTTGCTCTCTCCGTTTCTGTCTTTCGGCTTCCCATTTCTGCCATTCGGCTTCTTCGCGCTCACGGCGCTCTTTCTTTTCGGCTTCCTCGCGCTCCCGGCGCTCTTTCCCTTCGGCCTCCTCGCGCTCACGGCGCTCTTTCTTTTCGGCCTCCTCGCGCTCACGGCGCTCTTTGATATCATCCCTGGCCTCATTGACTTCCTCAGCCGTTACGTTCTCCTTCCGCATGATCTCAAGGATCGCATGCTTCCGTTTCGCACGGCCTAAGTCAAGGCCCAGCTCCTCGCAAATTTCGACGAGTTCCTTCACTCTAAGGTCCTCCATCGTTTGCACTGGCCTCTTGCTGCTTACCCGCTTTAGAATTCCCTTGCCGTTCCTATACTACCAAGCTACTAGTAAGGCACGCGCAAGTAATTCTCTACGCTCCTTTGTTTACCTCTCGGCACTAGCTTTGGTTTCAAAACACTCTCTAGGCTTGAAACACTCAAAGCTATACACAGTGCTTCACCCAGCCCTTCTCTAAACTACCATAACCTGTGCTAGAGAAGTCTGGTGAACTGAGAGAAAACGTCGAGCGCTTACCACACCAGGTAGTAGCCGTTGCCGGTCGATCCCGCAGCTGCCATCCACTGTTGGGAAGTTGCCATCCCACCGCTGCCACCAATGTTGGGAAATGACGATCCCAGGGCGGTCGCCAAGGTTGTGACTCGCCTTCCTGCTCGTCACCGAAGTTGGGAATCAGCCATCCCACCGCTGCCACCACTGTTGCGACTGGCCACCCGAGCGCAGTCACCGGTGTAGCGATGTTGCCTTGCTCCGTCCGCTATCGACGCGGCGCAGAGCAGAGCGACGAAGTCCTCGAGCCGACGAAGAGTTGAAGTAACATTTATATACAGTATTTACAGGGTAAGCAAACGTTACATCATTCGCACAAAGGCGACAGCACCCTTTCACTCGGTGCTTCCGAAGAGACTGGTGCCGGAGGGAAGCCGCCGAGGAAAGCCGACGATGAGAGCCTCCGAGCTTCTTTTATAGCCCGGGAAGTTCGTTGTGGCCCCGAGAAGTTTGAAAAGCTCCAATCAGGGCTCTCGCTGCCTGAAGTTTGAATTCCGACGAATGGTAGCGAAGCGGTGAGTCAGATGCGCCGCCAATGGGGAAAGGGAGAGCGATGCCGCCGCCGTCTCCGTGACCTCGCCTCCGGGCGTAGCGACATGCCCTTGTTTGGGTCGTTCTCCGCTGAGAGATTCAGCCGCGCCGCAGCGTTTCGAGATGCAGGATTCGGCCGCGCCGCAGCGAAAAAAGGGAGAGGCGTGACTCAGCCTCGCTGTCGGCGCGTCGCCTCGTGCAACGCCTTTGGGCCAGGCGCTCTGGCACAACAGTTGTGAACTTGCTCGCACATATTTTGGATGTAGTTATTTTCTTGGTGTTTATTTACTAGGCAAGTTGTTTTAGATTTTTTTGTGGCAAACTTTGCTCTGTACAGATACCCAAACTGTCTATATCTTTTGCGTAAAATGTACACGCAACGTTGGTGAACTGCAGAGGGACAGAGTCCTCGTCAGGCGGTTTACCCTTTAGTCTCTGTCTCTGTAGCACACTATGTATTTTGGTTTCTTCGAATAAAGGATTGATTGATTGATTGATTACAAACTGCGCTAAAAATCCAAAAAAAAATCTTCATTAACGAAAACCTTACGGCACTAGTGAAAAAACTGCTATGGCTATCTAAGTGCTGCGCTGAGGAAAAAAAAACTCCCGGCATTTCCCCGAGTGGAAGAATGTGAAAGTGCGAATGCACGAGTTGAATTTGCGCGGTTCGGTAATGTTCGCGAAAGAGAGATCACACACACACACACAACTACAAAGAAAGATAGATGCATTTATTCACAGACACCTATTTGTGTTGTCGTTGTACTTGATTGCTTTAGCGGATCTCAGCTTTGAAATTTCGTGTCAGTACTCCTTTAAGCGGTTGCATTAGCCCTTCTCACGCCCGATTCCTGGCCAATCCCCCACGTGGGTATGTGCCATGTCAGCGGCCAGGCAGCGCGCGCCCATCTCCCCCAGTTGCCAAGGAAGACGAGGAGCGCGCGCACCCGCAGCTGTTGCTATGCGGACGGCGGCGGACGCTTCAGGCTCGCTTAAGAAGTGCATTCGCACTTAAAAGAATACAAGTACGTGTGGGCACGCAACGGACGAGTGAGTGCTGGGAAATTAGAAGGCGCTCCGCTAATTAGGATCGACAATCAAGATGGGTCAAAAAACCTGACATAAAACGACCATGAGCACAGACACCTTTCTTGAGTGGGACCGCTTGAAGAAAGATAGGGCGCAGGAAAGACCTGGTATTGCTCTTCAGCAAATTCACGTTAACGTTCCAAGTCTGAAAAACACTGGAATTAGTTTTCGACATATCTCAGAAAGACATCATGCCGTCTGTCGAGATACTCATTTTAACTGACATAAATGTTGCCGAGAAAGTGCCCGCAATTCATTCTTCGAGGTTTCCAATCATTTTCGCTCTGTAAAAAAGATAGAAAAGGAGGGGGCGTTCTGGTGTTTGTCAGCGAGTCATGAATTGTCGAACGAATTTTCGTTTCGTTCGCGGAGGCTCAGGAGTTTCAATCGTTACGGTTTCAGCAGAATTTCTCGTTATAACGCTTTACAGGCCACCTAACAACAATGTACCTGCTTTTCTTAATGAGTTTTCCTGTTTTCTGAAGAGACACCCTAATAAGCATATTATACTAGCAGGGGACGTTAACATAGATCTGTCAATTTCGATGAAGTCGATGGTTACGAAATACCTAACTTTATAACAAGCTTCGGTCTTGAAAACCATATTCGTGATTACACATGGGAAGAAATACTTGGGAACAAATTACCCCAATCCTGTATAGACCATTTCAGCTGAATAATATTTAAACGCGAGCCTTTGGCCTCTTTCATAACAGAAAAAGTTGCCGATAATTATTTTCTCGCTTTATAAGTTTTCGAAGAAAGTCCGTCTTCAGATGAAGGTACAGACGAGGAATGGCTACTCTTAAATAATATTGCAGTAGATAAGCAAATGCAGAGTTTTCAGTGGGATTCCTTAATTAATGTTGAACATCTCGTAACGCACCAACGCGTCGTAAAGACGTTTGAGGATATATGCAGCAACTCAAAAAAGAAAGTAATTATTAAACGAAAAAATGTTAATAGTCCATGGATTGACAATGAAATCATGGAGCTTTGTTACGTAAAAACTAGGCTTTTTAAAAAATGTCGAGATAATCCGAGTGACATCCTGATGAAAGAGGAGTTTAAGAAACTACGAAATAAAATAACAGCAAACATAAGGTTAGCTAAGAATGGCTACACCGTAAAACAATTTGCATCATGTCACTGGAACGTACGGAAAACATGGAACCTTGCTAATGCAGTTACAGGCAGACCAGTAAAATCGAATGTCGACAAAATCTTGAAAATGGCATTCCCCAACGTGTCTCCGACGGCTACAGAGAGCGGGTTTAATTAACATTTTATAAACTCAAACTCCAACTTACACAACCAAAGTAAACCACCTAAACCACAGTGTTACACGTATAACGATCATTCTGATTGAGAGCCGACAGTCACAGAGGAGGAGTTATGGCAAATAATGAGTACGTTTTCGATAACCAAATCGGCGGGTTATGATGGCGTTAGGATGAGAGACCTTTTACATAACTTTAATAAACTAGAGTAGTGCTGCTCCACATCATAAATCAAACGCTCCAGACTGGCCTAATTCATAACCACATGAAGATTAGTATTGTGAGACCACTCCACAAACAGAAGTCCAAAAAAGTCTACAATGATTATAGGTATATCGCAAATCTTCCGTCTCTAGCTTGTATTATAGAAAAAATCTTTCATAAAAGTATGATCTCCTTTTGTGAAAAATATGTCTTGTTAAACAGAGCACATGCAGTTCGGTTTCCACAGTGGTCTAAGTACTAGCATATGGGACATCTTGAAGGTAGCGCACTTAAACACGGACACTAGGGAAAGAAACGACCTAGTGTCCGTGTTTAAGTGCGCTACCTTTAAGATGACCCATATGCATTACCAACTAGCCCAGTTGTCACTTCTTCTAATTACTAGCAGTTTGCACGAAAATTTTAATAATTTGATTTGCAAAGAGATTGACCAAAACAATATAGTATGTAACCTCTTCATCGATTTACAGAAGGATTTTGATACAATTGTTACTTTATAAACTTTATAGATTTGGTTTTAGGGGTCCGTTTGAATTATTTTTCCAGAATCATTCTACTAGTCGGGCACAGTGCGTACTGGTAGAAGATTCTTTAAGCGAAGTGTTATATACTAACTCGGGAGTACCACAAGGATCTGTCTTGGGACCATTTTTATTTAATATCTACATAAATAATCTAGCTAATCTGCCTCTCCGTTCCCAGAGTTACTTATACGCGGACGACACCGCCCTAGCTCTCCCTTGTGCAACTTATAATCAAGCTGCCATTTATCTGCAGAATTTTTTTACTGGATTGGTTAAGTCAAAATCGCATTTTGTAAATAAAAAAGCACCATTTATTATGTTTCCACAAAAGTATAACTTCTACCCAGCCCCTATATTTACACACCAATACTTGCAGCAACTGTTCCTGTTCACCCATTAGGCTACAGAGCAACGTTAAATACCTAGGAATGCATTTAATGACATTTTATCCTGGAGCGTACATGTAGAGCACGTAGTTAAACGTTTAAGACTTGTGTGTGCTTATATGTACAATTTGAGACCTTTCTGTGATTTCCGAGTGAAAAAAATGGTCGTTAAGAGCCTTGGTGAATCAATAATTAAGGTAAGGGCTTACAATTTACGGTCTTGGCTCGCCTTACAAACTTAACGTCTTAAATAGGATATAAAAAGGATTACCCTTGCACTTGTTATCATGGCGAAGACCCCTCGGTCTTGGTAGATACGTTACCCGTGCAAAAACAGTTCATTTTTCACATTCTCCGCAACAATTACTTTTCCTCTAAATTCAAACCTGTCAACAAAAAACCGCGGCCTCTCTGTTCCATAGAAAAAATTATTGTGCCAAGGGTGTACAGAAATTAGGGCAAAAGGCAAGAACTTTTTATGTGTCATTTTATTTTCATAAGCTTCCACTCAATCCCTCTATCGCATCCTACAAACAGGCTTCAGAATTTATCCGGTCATGGGTAAAAAATGTAGATTAAGCAATTACGCATTATTCTCTGCACATGGCTTTCTGCCATTTGAATTATGTTGAATATGTGCTTCACGTGTAACATTGATGCCTTACTTGATGGTTGTATTACTACTCACAATGAAGAGCTGTGCATTCTGTCAATTTTATTACAATTTGTATTTGTCGGGAAATTCTCGCTGTTCTGTGATTATATTTTTTTCCATTATTTTCTAGTGTGTATGAGATGCTATATGCCGAGAGGATACAACTGATTTTGTTTCTGTTAACTTTGCGTTTCCACACATTGGTATTTTCAATGTACATTTCGATGCTTTGCCTGTTTGCTCGATTTCTTTTTTTAATGGTGCTAGAGAATCTGTTTCGCCTATGTCCAGTGCTGAGGCTGCCCAGAAACGCATACAAGGCTGTGGGCTCATGCGAGGTGGATATATTGCTGTATTTGTACCTAGAAAACAAAACATCAATATTATAATTATTATTATTATAATTATTATTATTATTAATACTATTATTATTATTATTCTTTGAACCGCTTCCTTGGACGCCTTGACATCTTCCGAAATTCCTTTACAATTTACCTTACTGCGCTGTTGAATACAGTATGTTAAGCATCTATGATATCTCTGTCCTTCGTTTTATTTTTCATTGCTGGAATTTGGTTTCTCTGCCAGTTGCCTATTTGTGATTTGTTCGTCTTAGATTTGTCTCTATATTCTTGTCATCGTTTTTGTCGTTTTACTGTCAAACTTTGTTGCTCTGCTTGTTGTGTGGTCTTTACAACAAGCAGAGCCACAAAGGCATCTACCTTTTTTTACCTGTACCCAGGCTTTATGTCTGTCATTTTCACTACTTCAATTTGTGTGTCTTGTCGCTTCCTTGTTTCTTGCAATATGTTTCTTGTATTTTGTTTCTATGTAACTATGCGTGCGCCATCACTCAGGCCTCTGGCTGTTCCTGGGCACGTAAATAAACAAATTGATTGATTGATTGATTGATTGATTGACTGATTGATTGATATTTTTATTATCATCATGATGGAGCCCAGTAAGGACAAGTGTCTCCTCTGCTGCCTCGCTTTGTTCGGCAGGCAGGAGTTTTTTTCGATGTTCTGCGTGTAAACGCCGTGTGCATGGAAAGTGCATTGTTCTTTCGGACGACGAACTGCACTGTTTGATCTCCGGTGAGCAGCCGTTCGTCTGCAATCTCTGTGTGGCTGCGGCGTCACCCGCTAGGCCTAGCAAACCAGGAAAGGCGGTCAGCCAGCGGGCGTTCCGGCCAAACGAGTGGCGTCCTCTGCCGGAGCAAGCCTCGTCCCTTCGGCGCACCTACGCGCAGAGGTAGCTGCCCTGAAGAATCTCCTGTCCGAAGACTGCGCCAGCCTCTCCTTTCTCGGGGATGTGGTCACCGAGCTGCGCGAGGAGAACCGGCTTCTGCGACGGGACAATGTGGCTATTGCCCAGCAGGCTGCAATGGTCGCTTCCCTGCGTGAGGAGGTTCGCTGCCTGCGAGGGGAGCTCGCCCGTCCGCCGCCTTCCCCGCCTGCTTCCCCGAAGCGTGCTAACCTTTCCACGCTACCGGTGACGTCACCGCACTCCGGCCTCCCCATGAGGTCGTCCGTCGCCGCAGCCGCCACCGGTGCAGCTGGCGAAGGCGGCCCCCTCCTGTCCTCGACGAACGCTTCGGCATTCGTAGAACGCTTCAGCAGTCAACCAGCTGCGCCATTGAGTGATTTCGGTTCCCCTTCTGACTACCCTTTGCCTCCGCCTCTACGGTCCCACACTGCGAGTAATGGCCCGCCGCTAAACTTACAGGAGAAAAGAAGCCCTCCTCGCGTTGGTGCATCGGAAGCTTCTGAGTTGGTTGTGGTGCACCGACAACCGAGCTCCAGGGCCATCTTTGTTTCGAAGTTGTCGGCTAACACGACATCTGGCCAACTGTTGGCCCACTTGTCGAATGTGCAAGTAACGCCATTGTCTTGCAACCGCCCTAAAGCCAAGTATGACTCGTATTCTTCTTTTTGCGTAACTGTTGACGCAGAGTGTTTTAGGTGCCTGGGCGACTCGTCTATGTGGCCAAAGGGCTGCCTCTTCAAGCTGTTCCAAGGCACGTTCCACCCTGGCATGGTGCACAGCTGTGAAACTACTGAGCATGACCTGTAAGAACGACGCTCTCGAAATCTATTACCAAAACGCTCGGGGTCTACGTACTCAGTCCTCCGAGTTTCTTAGAAAGGTTGTGTGCTCCAAATTTTCTAAACTGAGATTTAATTATGCTGCAACCAATACATAGACAAAACCCGACGTTTCGAAGCTGGCTCAGCTCCTTCTTTCAGGGGTGACTGTGGCCACGCTGCAGCCGCGTCTTATAGTCTCACTTTCGCGGGCCTGCCACAAAGCCCATCGCTGCGCGACGAAATCTGCGTGTGTACACCGAAGGGAGAGTGCCAAGCGAGCGATTAAGGTTCCCAGTGGTGCGTTGGATATGCCACGACTCAAGTAAAAGCCGCTTCCTCCAGTTCGTTTCCAGTTCGTTTCGAAAGAGAAACGAACTGGAGGAAGCGGCTTTTCCTTGAGTCGTGGCATATCCAACGCACGCCTTGGAACCTTAATCGCTCGCTTGACACTCTCCCTTCAGTGTACACACACACGGATTACGTGCCGCAGATAGAGGCTTTGTGCGAGGCCGGTGAAAGTGAAAGACTATAAGACGCAGCTGCAGCGTGGCCCCAGTCACTCCTGAAGAAGCCGAGGCGGCTTCGGAACGTCGGGTTTTGTCTATATATCGGTTAAAGCATAATTAAATCTCAGTTCAGTAACTTCCCAACCAGACAGAAGTCTGTCAAAATGTTCACCTTCAAGTCCAAATTTTCTACTATTGTTATTACTGAAACTTGCTTTGCAATCATATCTCGTCTTCGGACTATTTTCCTGCGAGCTATGAAATTTTTCGAAGCGACTGAAAGTTAACTGTGCCCAAGCAAAAAGGTTGCGGTGTTCTCATTGCCATCGATCGCTCAGTGCAATGCGTGCGGCATGCAGACCTTGAGATCCTAGAGGAATCAGTCTGGCTTAATGTAGGCCTCAAGAGGGGCGAGAAGCTGCTCATCGGCGCATTCTACATATCCCCAGATATTTTACCTACTGAATATAATGAAAGCTCACATCTATCGAAAATGTATCAAATGCACAGTCCTACCATAAGCTAATTATACTTGGGGACTTCAACACCCCAGGTATTCACTGGAACAGTCTTTAATTTCGGTACAAAAACCATTATTCAGCGCAGAAATACAGCATGTTATTAGATTTTCAATCGTTCACCTCCTTGCAGCAGTTCTGCCACATAGAAAGCTTCTATGGTAATGTCCTAGATGTGTGCTTCTCGAGCTTACAAAACGTACAAGTGTGTGCCTCCGAAATATCTCTTGTACACCCCGACAAGTTTCACCCCCCTCTTATTGTCTCTGTCACTGCCCAGCATAGCTATGGCGGTGTAGGCGGTTCTGCAGTTCCGCGATATGCTTTCAAGCGTGGAGATTATGCTGGGCTGTGTAACTTTTATTCATCTGCTGAATGGTCTGGTGTTTTTGATGTCAATGATGTTGACGAACAGGTTCGACGTTTTACCGAAATTGTCAGGAGTGGCATGGAAAAGTACATCCCTTGTTATAAGCCCGTTCGTTCCAGATTTCACCACTGGTTCTCTAAAGAACTTGGAAGTTCGCTCAAACAGCGCCCACGAAAAGGCCAAGCGTTCTGGGCTTGACAAGTGGAAAGCGGAGTTTAGTCGGTATTGCTCACGTTGTAAAAGCCCCTACCGGCGTGACCACCAGCTCTATATGGAGTCGTTAGAGGCTGCTGCGTCTCAGAAACCGGCTGAATATTGGTGGTATGTATGCGGCCGTTCTAAGGCGTCTAAAGAACACATTAGCCTGCTTAATTCCGGTAATGAACAGGTTGAGCTTGTTGCCACCAGCTTTGCTCAGTCTTTCAACTGCGAGATGGTGACGACGAACGCTTATCGTTTAATATATGTCTAATTTTAATACACTTATGTTCGATGAAAAACTTGTCAATGATAGCCTTAATGGATGAAACCATCATTTTCCTGTGGTACAGATAGAATTCCAGCGGCCCTCATGAAGGCTTACGGCAACATTTTTCTGCCTGTCTTAACTTCCATTTCCATTTATAATAACTGTTTACTTTTCGGCAAATTTCCTCGTGCATGGAACATCGCTCGAGTTTTTCGAATATTTAAGTCTGGTGATAAGTCAGCCGTTACTAACTATCGCCCTATCTCACTCCTTTGTGTCGCCTCAAAGCTCCTTGAGTCAGCTCTGCACAAAGTTCTTGCTGCCTGCGTCAAGAACTTTCTGATACCATATCAGCACGGCTTTTTCTTGGGTTGATCGATGGTTGCAAGCAAGCTTTATCACACAGGTTCTCAAGCTTTATGGCACAGGCTTGGGCTGCAGTTTGGGAAAACGGCCAGTTGGACGTTATTTATTGTCACCTCACTAAGGCGTTTGATGTGGTGAACCATCAATTATTAATTAACAAGCTTACTACTTCCGGTGTAGACGCAAGCCTTGTTGCCTTGTTGTCCAACTATATCCTTGACCGGTCTTTTTATGTAAATGCAAACTACAAAAAGTCTGGTGTTTACACTGCGACAAGTGGTGTACCTCAGGGTTCCGTGCAGGGTCCCCTATTGTTTTCTATCTTTATGAATGATGCGTCAACAGTGTTACCAAATCTTCATTTCTTCTCTGCGCTGATGATTTCAAACTATTTAGGCACATTAGCGGTGTTCAGAACTGCTGTGCCTTGCAGAGGGATGTGTCCGAATTATCGGTCTGGTGCAGCAAAAACTGTCTAATCTTAAACACCGGTAAAACAAAGGTTTTCACGTACAGCCGGAAAACCCACCGTCTACTGTTTTCCTGCAGTATAGAGGGAGCTCCTTTGCACAAAGTTGAGGAGATTAGGCACCTCGGGGTTCTTTTCGACAGTACCCTGTCTTTTTCTCCTCATATTAGGCTCATCACCCGGCGAGCACTCCGAAGTCTTGGAAATGTGTGTCGGATTACAAAGGAATTCTCTTCTCCAGATCCATTTCTAATGCTATACAATGCAATATGTATACCACAGTTAGAATATGCTTCTGTTGCCTGGAACGGCATCTTCAAATCTAGTAGTGAATTAATAGAACGTGTGCAGAAGAAGTTTTTATCTATATTTAAGCACCGTCATCACAATCACAGTTTTCATCCTGATTCTGACTTACCCATAGTCCCTTCCATCCCTTCCTTGAACTGCAGACGTATGCGTGCAGACCTTACATTTCTTCACAAAATTGTTCATGGTGACCTTTCTTGCGCAGACCTGCTTAACTGTTTAGAGTTTAGTGTACCACAACGGCCCAGCAGGTCGCATCGCCCGTTCTTGACCGCTGCGTGCAACTCCAATCATTCTCCTGTGCGCAGAATACATTATTACAACCGCTTCGTTGAACGCCTTGACATCTTTCAAAAATCCTTTACAATTTACCGTACAGCGCTGTTGAATACAGTATGTTAAACACCTATGATATGTCTGTCGTTCTTTTTTTTTCTGGAATTTGGTTTCTCTGCGGTTGTGTCTATCCACCTGATAGTTGCCTATTTTTGAAACTGTTTACTGTCATTTGTTCGTCTTATCATTTGTCTCTACACTCTTGCCGTTGTTTTTGTTGTATTACTGTCAAACTTTGTTGCTCTGCCTGTCGTGTGGCCTTTACGACAGGCAGAGCAACATAGGCATCTTCTTTTTATTTTTTACCTGTACCCAGGCTCCGCCTGTGCTTTATGTGTGTCATTTTCACTACTTCAATTTGTGTGTGTCTTGTCGCTTGTTTGTTTCTTGCTATATGTTTCTTATGAATATGAATATGAATATGTCTACTTAGGCCAAGTTGTGACCCCAGATCCCAACCATGGGGCAGAGATAATTAGAAGGATCAGAATGGGGTGGGGTGCATATGGCAGGCATTCTCAGATAATGAATAGCAGCCTACCATTGTCGCTGAAGAAGAAAGTGTATGACAGCTGCATCTTACCGGTACTCACCTACGGGGCAGAAACTTGGAGGCTCACTAAGAGGGTTCAACTTAAATTGAGAACGACTCAGCGGGCAATGGAGCGGAAAATGATAGGTGTAACATTAAGGGACAAGAAGAGAGCGGAGAGGGTCAGGGAGCAAACTGGTGTTAAAGACATATTAGTAGAGATTAAGAAAAAGAAATGGACGTGGGCAGGGCATGTAATGCGAAGGCAAGATAACCGCTGGTCATTAAGGGTAACAGAGTGGATCCCTAGAGAGGGCAAGCGTTGCAGGGGGCGGCAGAAAGTTAGATGGGCAGATGAGGGCAAGAAGTTTGCGGGGATAAATTGGTCACAGTTGGCACAGGACCCAGGTAATTGGAGAATAATGGGAGAGGCCTTTTCCCTGCAGTGGGCGTAGATAGGCTGGTGATGATGATGATGATGATGATGATGATATGTTTCTTGTGTTTTGTTTTTATGTAACTACCCGTGCGCCAGCACTCAGGCCTCTGGCTGTTCCTGGGCACGTAAATAAACATGATTGATTGATTATTATATTATTATTATTTTTTTTTTTATTATCTTGTGCCAAGATGGCCCCCAGCACAGATGTCTGCGTGCTGGGCTCCGCTGTGGTTTACGGCAGACAGGAGTATTTTCGATGCACATCGTGCAAAAAATGTGCGCACTCCAAATGTATTCAGCTGCCCAACATGGAGCTGCAAGCTGTGAAGACTGGTGAGAGGCCCTTCCAGTGTAATCTGTGCCTGTGTTCGTCGTCGGAGGTGGTGAGTAGGCCTAGTGACGATTCCGTACACGAGAGCCTGCCGGCCACACAGCCACCCGATCCTCAGAACAGCGCTCCTCGACCAGGCGACCTTGGAGGGGACGCGACCGACATCCGCGAAATGCTGCTCCACGCTCTCGAGGGCCTTTCATTCCTCACGGACGAGGTGTCAAAGCTACGAGAGGCCAACGACCGCCTGAGCAGGGACAACGCGCGTGCTTTCGCCCAGCAGTCAGGCATAATTGCTTCTCAGCGGACGGAGGTTCGCAGCCTTCGAGGGGAGCGGCTCCCGCGGTTACCGCGGGCCGGTCTCTTGCCTCCCGAGCTGCCTGCCCCCCCTTCGACACCTGAGCTCAACGGGACGATGGCGACCCGTTCAACGCAGCGAGTGGACCTTTCATCCTTTGCCACTGTTGTGGCGAAGATAAACGCAGCGTCTACGCTTTCAGCGAACGAGCAGCTGACCCCAGCCCCTTCCGAGGCTTGCCTTTTGTTATACCCCTGTCACACGGCAGATCTAATGACATTTACAGCGAATGTCATTCGCTCTAAATGTCATTAATTCCGCGCTACACGAGAATACCGAATGACATTCAAGGCGAATGACATTTACCGGCTAACTGAGGTCCCGGACCTCAGTTACACCTCAGTTGGCGGCCGAATGAGTAGCCTCGACAGCAGTAGCGCGTCCATAGACAGGAAAATTCAGTAACAAACCAAAGAATACTGTTTCTAAAAACTGTCAGTAAACTTATATTTTCTTTTTTGTATTGTTGTTCTCATAAAGAAAGACCAGCAAGTACTAACAAAAAAGAAAATCTCGTCCCCAGTGCGCGCGCTACCCTAATCCGGATTTTTTGCAGACTTGTCTCAGCTTGGGATGTCTACTGATGTCACCTAAATCGGTGGTTTTCTTGTATTTATTTTAAACAATATTCCTTTGTAAGGTTTTTTAAATATTACGTGTGAAAACATTCTATATGCGCTTGAAATGTAATCTTGCGATTTTGCGAGGTCGCTAATCGTCACCGCTATCACAATCAAATGACATTTGTTCCGCCGTGTAGATCCGCACGGCCGAGCCGAATGTCATTTACAGCTAATGTCATTCAGTTTGAATGACATTAGATTTGCCGTGTGACAGGGGTATTAAATGATGCATCCGGCAAGCCACCTTCCAACGACTCGGCCCAGTCAAACAAACGCAGAGGGAGTGCAGTGTGTGTGGGTGCTTCAGATGCGTGTAGCATCTCCGTCGTCCGTCCATCTAAGCTTTCGAGACACATCTTCGTGTCTAAACTGTCACCGTGCACCACTTCAGCCCAACTGACGGAGCATCTTTCGACGGTACATGTCATACCTCTGGCTTGTCAGCGGCTGAAGACTAAGTACAGTTCATATTCTTCCTTCTGCGTTACGGTCGATGAGGACTCCTTCGAGCGTTTGAGCGATCCTTTGTTCTGGCCGAAGGGCTGCCTTTTCAAACCTTTCCGCGGAAAGCTGCATGCCGAAATGTTCTGTTCCACTGATGTCCCACACGATGAAAAAAACTAACAATAGGGTGGACATTTACTATCAAAATGCGCGCGGCCTTCGCACTAAAGCGTCCGAATTTTTTGCTAATGTACTTTCCTCAAATTTTCCAATTATTCTAATTTCTGAATCCTGGCTCTGTAGTGACATTAGCTCAAATGATTATTTCCCTCCAAATTACCAAGTTTTCCCCAAAGATAGGAATTCTACTGGGGCTAAACAAAAGGGATGGGGCGTATTAGTTGCGGTCGATTGTGGTCTTCAGTGTAAGAGGCGTCAAGACCTTGAGGGCGACAATGAGTGTGTCTGGCTGGACATCCGACTGACTGGGGGTGAGAGGCTCTTAATAGGGGCGTTTTATATTCCCCCCGATGTTCCTATTTCTTCGTTCAATGAGCTACTTACTTCTGTAGAAGAAGTTTGCGCTTCACACCAAAATCACCATTTTATCGTTCTGGGGGATTTCAATGCACCTGGTGTACAATAGGACAGTCTAACTAACCAGCATTACAATTATTACGTACAGCAAAAATCTCGCATTGTTTTAGACTTCCTAGATTTCACATCCATGGCACAACTGAATAACATCCAAAACTGCTCCGAAAATATCTTAGACCTCTGCTTCTCAAACATTCAGAACGCGCGAATATCAATGGTGGATATCTCTCTTGTCAAACCCGACAAGCTTCATCCTCCATTTTCAGTTTCGGCTCCCGTTTCGATTCGGCATTGTAATACCTCACTAAAGTATAATGAACTCTCTCCCTTCTGTTAGGCACGTGGGGATTACATTGGCTTGTATAGCTTTTTTTCTTCGTTTGATTGGTCGGAAATTCAAGAACTCCCTGATTGCAATGCACAGGTCGAACGGTTCACCGAAATTGTCAAAAGCGGTATGGACCAATTTATTCCCAAGTATAAACCAAACCACTCCAAGCACCCACATTGGTTTTCGAAAGAACTTCGTACGACTCTTAAATTAAAAGACCGCTGCCACAGAAAGTATAAGAAAACCGGGAGTGACGAATGGAAACAGAACTTCTGCTCTTACCGTAAATTATGTAAAAACCTTTATGAGCGGGACCAGCGCTCCTATCTCGATTCTGTAGAGAGTAGTGCGAATTCTCAGCCTGAAACATTTTGGAGATACATCCGGTCCCGTAAGAACAACTCACATGATCTTATCAATCTTGTAGATTCCTCTGGGGAAGAAGTTCATAATGTCGCCAACCACTTTGCTCAGCACTTCAGTGCGACATGCGGCCAGCGTGACGTCTCTGAAATGAACATATTGTTAAATCGCGTACAAGGCTCTAGCTTAGTGCTTTTGGACGAGCAGTTGGTTTTGGAGAGCCTAAAGCGCATGAAACCGTCATTGTCGTGTGGAGCTGACGGAATACCTCCAGCTATTCTCAAAAGATACGGCAGCATTTTTGTACCTGTTTTGACGGTGATATTTAACCAGTGTTTAACCGTGGAAAATTTCTCGAGTGCGTCCTATTTTCAAGTCAGGCTCCAAATCGGATGCAACAAACTACAGAGCAGTTTCTCTCCTTTGTGCTTGTTCCAAGCTGTTTGAGACAGCGCTGTACAAATTACTGTCAAGTTCTGTACAGAATCTCCTTGTAAGTAAACAGCACGGCTTTATATCAGGAAGGTCGACAACAACTAATCTCTCCTGCTTCATGGAGCAGGCCTCGGCAGCCATTTCTGAGAGGGGCCAGCTCGACGTTGTCTACTGTGATCTGAGCAAAGCATTTGACATTGTCTGCCACACGCTGTTACTTAAAAAGCTTTTACAGGTAGGAATTGATACACCACTCGTAGCATTGTTACGAGTGGTGATGAATTACGAGTGGTGAGGAATTGATACACCACTCGTAGCTAGATAACCGGTTCAGTTTCGTTAGCGTTAACGGGCAGACGTCTGCTCTGTACAGATCAAGGCTCCGTGTTGGGGCCTCTGTACAAGGCTCCGTGTTGGGGCCTCTCTTGTTCTCCATTTTTGTTAATGATGTGTCAGCCGCAATAAGATGTCTTCTTTCCTTCTTTACGCTGACGACATTGAAATATTCAGAAGCATTGAGTCCATTAATGACTGCATTGCCCTGGATCAAGATATATCCTCATTTTCTAAGTGGTGCTCAGACAATAGATTAAATCTTAACGTTACAAAAACAAAGGTCATGTCTTACAGCAGAAAAACGAACCTCACTTTATTTTGCTACAGTATTAATGGCGGTTACTTGTCTAGAGTTGAAGAGGTCAGAGACCTCGGCGTGCTTTTCGACAGTGCCTTAACTTTCTCACCTCATGTCACTCAACTTACTAGGCGGGCGGTCCGCTCTCTTGTGGCTGTATGCAGGTTTTCACGAGAATTCCGGTTTCCTTATTCATTCCTAAAACTATTCAGAACGCTTTGTATTCCGCAACTAGAATATGCTTCTGTCGTTTGGAATGGAACCTGTAGTTCCAACTGCCAACGTATAGAGCGTGTACAGACCAAATTTTCATCAATATTTAGGCATCGTTTTCCTTCGGAGCCTATCCCTATAACTGTTTCTCTAAGTTACCGGCGGACCCACTCAGACCTTCTTTTCATGTACAAATTGCTTCATGGTATTATTTTATGCCCGGAACTACTTCAATCAATCAGTTTTCGCGTTCCACAAAAAGCTACAAGGCTCTCCCACCATTTTAAAGCAGCTGGAGCTCTCAGCACACGTTCTCCTCTTCAAAGGATGCAGCATCTGCATAATGTTCACTCCGAGAAGCTCGATATTTTTCAGCGTCCTCTTAGACAGTTTTTGGCCGGGTTGTTAGCTCTGACACACTAGGTTCATCTTGGCAGTGCTCTTTTTCTTCACTTATCGTCCTGACGTGTGCATTGACTTCACCGAGCTTGTTCTTGTTCCTGGTTATTCGTGTATTGTGCTGATACTGCTACTGTAATTATCGTAGAATTTTTCTTTTTCTGCCGTTTTTATCGCAAAGTTGCCATATTCACTTCATGCGTCCATTTGAAACTGAAAATTTACGCTTCCGGGATCTTGGGATCTTGTAATGACTTTCTTCTTTTCACTCACCCTTCCGTATAGTTAAGCTTATTGTAAGATGTCTTCTTGCAATTGACCAGACATTACAGTTTCTATTGATTGTGTAAAGTTGGCTAAATTACACTATGGTATTTTTATTCTTCTTTGAAGTTGTAGTTTCTTCTTATTTATGGCTCACTCACTGTTCATTTGACAACTGTTGATGTATTTCAATGCGGTCTTATACCTTTTTTGTGCGCCAGACCGAATTGATTGTGTAAAGTCGGTTGGATTGCACTATTTTATTTCTAATGTTCTTTGTCGTTTTTGTAGTTTTTTTGCTCACTGAGTGTTTATTTGCAAATTGTTGATGTACCACAGTGCTGCATTTTCCCCTCTGAGTGCTCCAGCACGAAGGCTTCCGCTGTTCCTGGGCACTATAGTAAAAATTGATTGATTATTATTATTATTATTATTATTGATGGCGCTGATAGCAGAGGCGGTATCTGGCAGCGTTGCTCCCACACCTTTTTTTTTTTTTTTCAAGATGGCGCCGAGTAAGGATGCGTGTTCCCTCTGCTCGCAGTATTTCTACGGTAAACAAAAGTTTCTTCGTTGTGCTGACTGTCGGAAACGTGTTCATGTGAAGTGTGTCACCTGGCTGGACGATGAGCTCAACATGCTGAAGTCTGGGGAGCGGCAGTTTACCTGCAATAAGTGTGAGTGTGCCGCCGCTTCGCCTAGGCCTACCCGCGACATCGGCTTTACAGACGGAGCCGAAGCAGCCTCGGCGCATTCCCCTACCCGGCCGGCGGCGACGACGGCAGCGGCCACCCCTCCTAAGGAACCGGTTGACCTCGAGCAGGTTCCCCTGCGCGGCCTTCTCGTTCGCGCGCTCGAGGGAATCTCCTTTCTGACAGATCAGGTTTCCCAACTGAAGGAGGAGAATGAACGGATGCGCAGGGAGGCGGCGGCGAAGGCAGATGCACACGCAGCTGCTGTTAAATCGCTGCGGCAGGAAGTGCATACGCTTCGCAACGAGTTGACGCGTCAACGCTCTGAATCGACGTCGTTTCCTACTCTGGCGGCCACTACCAGTAGGACTGTGTGGCCTGCGCAGGCGGGCCCTGCTGGTGCGGTGGCGTCGCCGAAGTCGTCCGCTTGTGCTTCCCCGCCCGGCAACAAATCGTCGCCGCTTCCGGCGCTCTCGCCGTCTGTATGCGGGCCCGTGGGGCCAGTGCAGCCGAAAGCGCCCGGAACTGCTGCCTCGGACACGCCTTCGCAATCGTCCACCACTGGTGAGAGCCCACCGCTTCTACAGGCAACAGGCTATCGCCGTCCAACGAAGGAGCGATCACCTGCGTGCTTTGGACTGGCAACAAGTACAACGTTGTCGGTCGCCAGTCAACATCGGCGATCAAAGGCGCTGTTCGTGACAAAGCTGGCTCCTGAAACATCGTCTTCCCAGGTGTCGGCATATGTTTCTAGCGTCGCGATCGCACCGTTGATGTGCAAACGGCTGAAAACCAAGTACGAATCCTATGCCTCATTTTATGTTGCAGTAGACGACGAAACATTTCAGAAGCTGCAGGACCCGGGCCTATGGCCGACAAACTGCCTCTTTAAACCTTTCCAGGGAATTCTTCATGATCGTCACCTGCACGCATCTGAGTTAGAAAATGAACAGGTCACTCATGAATAGGTCTCTTAACGTTTTGTATCAAAATGTCCGTGGTCTAAGGACTAAAGCTAACGAGTTTTTTTGTAATGTATCTTCCTCAATTTTTTCTGTGATTGTTCTTACGGAGACCTGGCTCTTACCCAGTATCTCGTCTAAAGATTATTTTCCGCCTTATTACAACGTGTTCCGCAGTGACCGTGCCACACGCACGGGAGGGGGAGCTTTGATAGCCGTCAATAGCTCATTTAGATGCGTGAGGCGCGCAGACCTTGAGACAGAGGATGAGTCTGTCTGGGTTGAATTGTGTTGCATCGGTGGCGAACGCGTCCTGCTTGGTGCATTTTACTTAGCTCCTAACATAGCTCCGGTTTCTTTTCAAACTTGTTTAACATCGATAGAAAATGTAATTTCCTCTCATCCTAGACACCGTATCATGATTCTCGGTGACTTTAACTCGCCGGGAATAGAATGGGGTGACCTTAGTATTTCTCATTACAATACCTACGTTCTTCAAAAGGCCTCAGCCTTACTGGACTTTATTTCATTTACTGGTCTTGAACACTGCAACCACGTTGTGAACTCTGCTGGGAGCTTACTTGACCTTTGTTTTTCTAACATCGAAAACATCAGTGTCAACATAAGCCCTACTGGTTTGGTTACCCCGGACAATTACCATCCACCCTTATCTATAGTACTACCTATTCATAGTGATGTGCAAAAGGCCAAGCCACGTGTTTCCGAACTCCCCCGCTATAATTTTGCTGCAGGTGACTACATTAGTTTTTACCAGTACTTGTCGAATTTTGATTGGTCGGCAATCCTCGCGTCAAATGACCCAAATTTTCAGGCCAGCGAATTAACCAAAGTACTGCAAGGAGGTATGCGCAGATATATACCACTAAAAAAATCAAAATCTTCGAAGTATCCTTTCTGGTTCTCGAGTGAACTCCGGTCGGCGCTAAAAGGCAAAGAGCGTGCCCACAGGAAAGCTCAAAAGAATGGGGTGACAAAATGGAAGTTAGAATTTAAAGAATACCGGTCACTTTGTAAAAAACTGTATGATCGTGATCGGTCTGCATACATTACGTCCATAGAAAGCAATCTTAAAAGGAACCCCAAAGATTTATGGAAATATGTCCGCAGTAGATCACCCCAGAATAACACTGAATGCATTAATCTTCTTAACTCCGATGGAGTAATCATCGATGACGTCCCTGCCGCGTTCGCTCAGCAGTTTAAAACGGTTTATAGGGATACCTGCGACGTTCCGTCAGCTCCCATGTCCAATTGTCGCGGTACGGCACCGAGCACGGCATTTGTGGGGGAGGAAATCGTGATGAAAAGCCTACGGGACGCGAAGCCCTCGCTAGCCTGTGGCCCAGATGGCATTCCCATGGCTCTACTCAAGGCTTTCAGTCCTATCCTTGCTCCAGTGCTTGTATGTGTGTTTAACAACTGTATTAGTACTGGCACGTTTCCTAACTGTTGGAAAATTGCTAAAGTTGTACCTGTACACAAATCCGGGTCAAAAACAGATGCAAAAAATTATAGACCGATTTCCCTCCTGTGCAGTGCTTCTAAAATTTTTGAATCTATAATTCATTCCCTCATTACATCCAGAGTAAGATATGAAATTATTCCAAATCAACATGGTTTTATACGTGGCCGCTCGACCACTACAAACTTAGTATCTTTTATGGAACATGCGTCAAAGGCAGTTGAAGACCGAGGCCAACTTGACGTGGTATACTGTGACCTTAGCAAGGCGTTCGATGTGGTTTCCCATTCATCGTTGTGTAGAAAACTTTCCCACCTTGACATTCCTGATCCGTTGCTGGATCTGCTTCGTGACTACCTTACCAGTCGTCACTGCTACGTTCACTGTAACGGGCAACACTCCGGAACGTACTCAGCCACCAGCGGGGTGCCTCAGGGCTCAGTCCTTGGTCCTCTTTTGTTTTCACTGTTTGTCAACGATGTTTCGACAGCAATTCAGTACTCATCGTTCTTGCTATACGCAGACGATATAAAAATATTCAAAGTTATTGGCAACATCTCAGACTGTGCACAACTGCAATGTGATATCGCCGCGTTTTCGGGCTGGTGCAACAGAAATAAGTTGATACTCAATAGTGCAAAAACCAAAGTGGTGTCGTATACCCGTAAAACAGATGATATCAATTTCACCTATCGCATAAGTGAAGAAGATCTGAATCGGGTATGCCAAATCAGAGACTTGGGAGTTTTGTTTGACTCTAAGCTCACATTTACAGCCCATACTAATGAGATTACCCGTCGTGCTTTGCGAACACTAGGTGCAACATGTCGTGTCTCCAGAGAATTCAACTATCCAGACACATTTCTTCAGCTCTATACCTCAATGTGTCGCCCTCTATTGGAATACGCATCCGTGGTCTGGAATGCAACGTGTCGGTCCAACGCGGCGGCCATTGAGAGAGTGCAAACTAAATTTCTCTCAATACTAAAGCATAGGTACGCTACTGCGAAGGCTAAAGATGATCCTGGTGTTGATGACGCCAGCCTGCTTGTAATGGACCCATTACACAGTCGGAGGGCCAAGGCTGACCTTTTATTGTTGTACAAACTGGTCCACAGCCTCATTGATTGTACAGAGTTGTTGGGTGCCGCCATAAATTTGAGAACCCCGACAGGCAACACCAGGGCACCTAGACCGTTTCATGTCTCTGCCCGTGTCAAGAGTCCCGTGGGACGCATTCAGCACCTATACAATATGCACGCAGAAAGTTTGGACGTATTCCATCGTCCCTTTCCAGCTTTTTGTAAGAAACTGCGTCGCTTGACAAACCAGGAGTAGTTTGCTTGCCCTAGTATGTAACGTCCATTCACGCACTTTATGCTGCCGGGGTCGGTTAACTATGTATGTATGTTAATTGTTTCGATATTCACTTGTGTATCTAAGTTTTATGCCTTCATTGTGGCGTGATCTTTAGCTAACATCTTTTTCCGGTCTACATGTTTCAGTGTACAGAGTTTTAATCATGCCTTGTTGTATTACACTTGTAGTCTCCATAGCAGTCAGCAGTGTCTTATTGCTATGCATTGATTGCAATGCCTTGTTTGCATATGTGCTCGGGTCATGTGCGTGTGTCGGCGTGTGTGTATCTCAAAGAGTCTCATTCTCGTTCAGACTATACAGTGCTATTTTCTACATTTCTCTGAGATATACACTTTTCTTTTCTTTCTTTCCGCACCAGCACATCGTTCCTTGACACACTAATGAACAATTAATTGGTTGTTTCATTCATCATTTTTATTATCTTTGCGATTTGTTGGTCTGATCATTTATGTTTATACTCCTGCCATTGTTTTTTTTTCTCGCTATTGTTCTGTCAAACTTGTTGCTCTGCTTGCTGTGTGTCTCGACAAGATGGGACATCGCAAAGGCATCGCTCGTTTTAGGGTAATACTTTATTGCAGTGTGACTTTTCAAAAATCAAATCTCTCGTTTTATATGTAAATTCTGTCTCCATCGTGTGCACTGTGTATTTTGTTGTATATTTCCTTTTTCAAGTGCCTTGAAAGTTTCGCTGGCCGAGTGCCATGGCTTGCAACGCTGTTTTTTTTTTTTTTGCTTTTCTGTCATATCGGGGATTTTGTGTGTTGTGCCGTGCTGTCTTACGTTTCTTTTAATAATATATTGTATATGGTGTGCCAGCACCAAGACCTTATGGTTGTTCCTGGGCACTGAAAATAAAGGTTGATTGATTGATTGATTGATTGATTGATTGATTGATTGATTGATTGATTGATTGATTGATTGATTGATTATTATTATTATTATTATTAAGGATGCCCAGTAAGGCGCCCAGTAAGGATGCGTGTGTTCTGTGCTCGTGTGTTTTCTACGGGAAACAGAAATTTCTTCGTTGCGGTGCGTGCAACAGGCGTGCTCACGCAAAGTGCATAACGTTGCCGGACGAGGACCTACAGTCTATTAAGTCAGGCGCGCGTCGTTTTGTGTGCAATGCCTGCAAGTCTGCCTCGTCGCCGTGTGTGCTGGCTAGCCCTAACGACGACAACGGCGGCGTTGCTTCGGCAGCGACCCTTTCGTCGAGCCCTCCCCGCACAGCCCCCGCCACCTCACCTGTTGACCTTGCGGCCGAGCTGCTGTCCCTGCGCGCCCTTCTCGTGGACGCCCTGGAAGGAATTTCCTTCCTCTCCGATCAGGTTACCAAGTTGGGAGAGGACAATGAGCGGCTGCGCCGGGACAACGCGACAAAGGCTGAAGCTCACGCCGATGTCGTGAAGACCCTGCGGCAGGAGGTGCGTGCACTGCGCACAGATTGGACTCGGTTGAGGGGAGACCCTCCTTCCCCCTTTCGGCTAGCCGAGTTCCCGCCGCTTCCAACCGCGTCGTCCGCAGAAACAATACCCCCCACTCCGCTGTCGCAGAGCGCTTCGCCTGCCGCATCGCCTCTCTCGGCCGACCCCAGCTCGAAGGTGGTTTCTTCGAAATCCCATCGCCTGGACCGTCCGCCCCTGCACCTACCCCTGCAGCAACGCACTCCCAAGAACTCCGTACCGCGTCCCCTGGCTGTTGGTGTATCTGAGGGATCTGGTCTTGTGGCTGTCAGCCGTCGCAAGCCCCCAAAAGCTGTGTTTGTAACAAAACTGGTTCCGTCTACAACTTCAGCTCAAGTCTTCGAGCACCTGTCCGGTGTGGGGGCCGCCCCGATTGTGTGCAAACGTTTAAAGACGATGCATGACTCTTACGCCTCTTTCTACGTCGCTGTGGACGACGCTTGTTTTGAGCGACTCAAAGACCCTGCGCTGTGCCCTCGGCACTGTCTTTTCAAGCCCTTCCGTGGTGAATTGCATGAAAAAATGATTCATGCAGAGCAGCAACGACTTGATGATGATGACAGGTAATAGTAGCTTTGATTGCTTTTTCAGAACGTCCGTGGACTTCGCACAAAGTCAGCTAAATTTTTCTCAAGTGTCGTTTCTTCTTGCTGGCCTATAATTATTCTGACAGAAACTTGGTTGTGCCCGGTCATAAGTTCCAATACCTTGTTCCCTCCGCATTACCAAGTTTTCCGGCATGACCGTGACCCGTTGCACGATAAACAACGGGGCGGTGGTGTGCTTATTGCCCTACATGACTCCATCAAGTGTAAACGCCGCCTTGACCTTGAATTAGAGAGTGAGTGTATTTGGTTAGAGGTGTTTTGTGATCGGGGTGAACGGCTCTTAGTGTGTGCATACTACATTTCCCCTGAGACACACGCCAGTGAGTTCAGAAATATCCTTAACACAATCGAAACTACAGTAATATCTCACAGTGATCACCATTTCCTTGTCACTGGGGACTTTAACGCACCGGGGATTTCTTGGGAGACTCAGCGGGTCAGTCAGGCGTCTCAACCAATATCTCCGAAGTGTGACTTTCTATTTGATTTTATTTCCTTTACTTCCTTGCAGCAGTGCAACCTCATTAGGAATTCATGTGGGAACGTCTTAGATTTGTGTCTGACTAGCTTGGAAGCTGTCGACGTCTCGCGCAGTGATACTAACCTTGTAAAACCGGACAAGTTTCATCCGTCATTACATATTTCATTGCCTAACGTATCTCTCCTTCATTACAGTCCCCCTGTTTGCACCCCAGGAAGCAGTAGTTACGACTTTGCTCGTGGTGACTACATTGGTTTATTTCACTTTCTTAGTAACACTGATTGGTCACCAATAGCTAACCTCAACGACGTTGATGAACAGACCGATTTTTTTACGAAGTTGTTCACGATGGCTTGAGGAGCTTTGTTCCCCGAAAATTTGAAAAGAAAGGCAATTTTCCGCGTTGGTTTTCTACTGAACTTAAACGTGCTTTGGGGAGGAAAAATCGAGCGCACAAGCAAGCTAAGAAAACGGGGCAGGAAAGGTGGCAGAATGAGTTTCGTCAACTCAGATCTCTTTGTAAATGTCTGGTTAGGCGCGATAGGTCGAATTACATTGCCGCGGTTGAGGCTGATGCAACACGCAATGCAAAAGCTTTCGGGGCCACGTCCGTTCTCAAACATGTAAAAATTCACCTGGGAACATTAACCTCATCGATGAACGAGGAGAGAGCATATCGGACGTTGCCAATGCCTTTGCGCGACAATTCCGCTCCACTTATGGCAACAACAGTGCAGCTTGCCCCCCTCCACAATCTCTAGGTTACTATAAAAACTCAGAAGTGTTGGTTTCGGAAAGTATCGTTTTGAAAGCTCTGAAACAATTGAAATCGTCATTTTCATGCGGCCCTGACGGCATTCCTTCTGCCGTACTGAAAGCGTTTGGTGATATCCTAGTTCCAGTATTGACGTGTATATTTCAAACTTCTCTCAAGTCTGGCAAGTTCCCCGCTTGATGGAAGAATGCAAGGGTTGTTCCTGTATTTAAGACGGGTTCAAAATAAGACCCCACGAACTACCGACCGATATCTATTCTATGTGCTGCTTCTAAATTGTTTGAGTCAATACTGCATAAACTACTCACATTCAGTATAAATACCACATTAGTACCTGAACAGCATGGTTTTTTCGCGGGCCGATCGACCACTACCAATCTCGTCAACTTCATGCTGCATGCTTCGGAAGCTGTGCAAGGGAGAGGTCAACTTGATGTAGTCTACTTTGATTTAACAAGGCTTTTGATGTCGTCTGCAACGAGCTCTTAGCCAAAAAACTATCTGAGCTTGATATACAACCATCCCTGATATCTCTTATATGCAGTTATCTATGTGATAGGTCATGTTTCGTGCATGTAAATGGACAGTCTTCTCTTTCCTATGAGGTCACCAGTGGTGTCCCTCAGGGCTCAGTGCTCGGGCCACTTCTCTTCTCAATCTTTATAAATGATGTCGCGACAATATTTAATGATTGCAATTTTCTTTTATATGCCGATGATGTAAAAATATTTAAATCTGTTTCCAACTCTGCCAGCTGTTCGGCTCTCCAGAGAGCAATCTCGTCCTTCTCGCATTGGTGCTCATGCAACAAACTCCTCATTAATGCATCTAAAACTAAGGTAATGACATACACAAGAAAGACTGACAACATCTTGTTTCCCTATAACATCAACGGTGAATTACTCCCACGTGTGGTAGAGGTTAATGACCTAGGCGTCACTTTCGACAGTAAACTTAGCTTCTCTCCACATATTCAGGTAATTACTCGTAGAGCTCTTCGATCGCTTGGCGTTGTCTGTCGCGTGTCCAAGGAGTTCAAGGAGCCGCTTTCTCTTCTCAAGCTCTACACAACTATATGTCGTCCTCAGCTTGAATATGCATCTGTTGTCTGGAACAGCACGAGCAAAACAAACCGTAAGCTTGTAGAAAGGGTCCAAAATAAGTTCATATCTATCTTCAACCATCGCTTTGGCGATAGTAGTAATTATAACCCTGGATCGCCCTCTTCGTTGACGCTATCATGCTTAACTTCCAGGCGGAACAAGGCTGATATTCTCTTCCTCTTTAAAATTATGCACGGCATCGTGTCTTGTGGTGAGCTGCTACAACATGTTCGTCTTTGTGTGCCGCAAAAGTGGACCAGGAAACATGATACCTTTTGCAACCCCAATAGTCTGCGTGTCTTGTGCCCTGTGTTCCGACTGCAATGCACGTACAATCGGTACTCGGATTACCTTGATATATTTAATGATTGCCCTACCCTGTTTCGCAAACATGTCTGAGTTTGTATTGGCGTAACTGCCAACTTCTCTTATTCTGCATTTGTCTTTTATCCTTGAGTTCATGCACTTAAATGACTTTCATTCCGTAACTTCAACATAAGCTATCCTTTCGTTTTTTTTCTCCCTTTGTATTTTGTATTTTATTTTGTATTTGAGAGATGTGTACATTATGTTTCGTGTGTTTCTGTTTCCGTGCGCCAGCACAAAGGCCCCCCCGGCTGTTCCTGGGCACGCAAATAAATTATTGATTGATTGATTGATTGATTGATTGATTGATTATTATTCTAGGTGTGATCGAGCTGATCTTCCTTTTCTGCACAAGCTACTACACGGAGTCATTTTCTGCCCAGAATTTCTGTCACAGCTTATGCTCCGAGTTCCCCAGAAGTGCACGCGATCGCGCTATCCACTCAATACTGGTGCAACTTGTAGTCGTCACTCGCCTATCCACCGACTGCAAAGCCTGTACAACTTTCTTAGTGACAAATTGGATGTTTTAAATGGCTCCCTGGCCCGGTTTCATGCAGGGCTGAGTAGTGCTGTTTGTAGCTAACGGTATGTGTCTCACTCCGTTCACGTAATCTTGATGCCACCTTCCTTTGCTTGCGCGTTACTGCATTCTATTCAACTTCTCGTTTGTATAGCTTTTATCCTTAGCTCACTATCCTCTAATTGGCTGTGTGCACTGAACTTGTGGCTAACTCTCCCGTCCATAGAGTGTAATATCATTGTTATTGCCGTTCTTTGTGCTTGTATTAGTGTAGCGTACTTTTAGTGATACGTGTTGTATGTATCATTTCCTTTTGTTTGTTTTTATGTTTGTTAGTGTACCAGCACTAAGACATCACCGTCGTTCCTGGGCACTGAAAATAAATTGAGTGATTGATTGATTATTATTATTATATTATCATTGTTATTGTTATATTATTATTATTACTGTGCGATTTTGAAGGAAAGTGGAGAGGGTTCGGTAAGTTTGTCGGCACGGGTTGTACCAGATGACAGCGGGAGAGGTGGTCGCAGCAAGAGCCGTATTTTTGGAATGGGGATATGTAGGATGTCGTGATCAAGTTGGACGAGAGCATCCTGTGAGGAAGGACGGGGTCAGAAGCCGAGCGTGTTGTGGGGAAGGGTGGCGTTCGTTTCTAGGTGATGTATAGAATGCGCATATAGTCCACATGTTCAAAGAGGTTTCCAAGGCAGGAGATAAGGGACATGTGGATGAGGTTAGAGAGAGTGAGAGGTTCGTCAGGTTTTGGCTGTACCTGCACCAACGACACATTCAGGTCGTAATAAAACCCCCCAATGCCCAAACTATGACAACAATAGATAAAAATTCTGATGCTTTGTTACGTTATAGTTAGGGACTCAAACAATAAAGAGACGTGAACAATTTTTTCCCACCAGGGTTATAAAATTAGGTATCATGAACGCATAAAAAGCAAATATATATTTATCTACATATACAAAGTAGGTAGCATCATCATCATCATCAGCCTATCATAGCCCACTGCCGGGGCAAGGCCTCTCCCATGGATCTCCAATTATCCCTATCCTGTGCTAACTGCCATGAATTTATATCTGGAAACTCTTTGATCACATCTGCCCATCTAGCCTTCTGCCGCCCCCTGCCACGCTTGCTTTCTCTAGGGATCCACTTTGTTACCCTTAATGACCAACGGATTATCTTGCCTTCGCATTACATGCCCTGCCCACGTCCATTTCTCCTACTTAATTTCTAGTAATATGTCCTTAAAGGGACACTGAAGTGATATGTAAACATTGCGGGATTACTAGCGCAAATTGTAGTCCGGAGTCCCCAGGCCATGTTTCGACCACTCTAGGCGCGTTTACGCGATTTTATTTAGTAGAAAAACTAATTCGAAAATGCTGTCCTCCTCTCTTTACGCTCGCCCATTTTCTGTGGCGTTTTCGTGTGACGTCAGGAGGGGATGAGCTGGCAATTGGCTGCGCCACGGCTGCGCTACTGCACGGCTCCGCGGGCGACAGAGTCAGTCGGCCCAGCGTTTCGTCCGCCGGCCGCCGGCGGGTCGCCGCAATCAAGGAGGTTAAAAAAAATTGCTTGGTCGCAATTCGTTCGCTTAGTTGAAACGAAGCCAGGACACGTTTGTGAATGGAAGAATGTGCCTTTCTTTACTTGGTTTGTTTGTACACTGTATCTAGCTCCAAGTCAAGGTCGCTTCACACAAGCGCACATGCGACGCTTCGCTGACTGGTACGCCAGTAGGAAAATATAAGGCCTCTTGAAGGCGGGAGAAGAGTCAGCGAAGTCAATATAGGTACTAAGGAAATAAAATCAACTGATATTTTTACCGTACAGCGTAAAACTAGGGCGCGGGAAGCACTTTTTTGCGCTGGGCGCACAAGCACAGCGGTCAGCAGCACGACTTCGCATCTGCGAACGCTTTTCCGTCTACGAAATGCAATTGCTAGACGTGAGCTACTGTGGAAACTCGGGCGACGCTTACTGCACGATCGCAGTACAACAAATAGTCACCTAAGCTGCTTGAAATGCCAAAACTAAATAAAAGTGTAGACCGGTTATACAATATATACCCTATATTAGCAAAGCCTTCGTGTCCCGCTCCGTGGCTCAGTGGTCTGGGGCGTAGGTATGTCACCGCAAATGTTTTGCAAGTCACGAGTTCAAATCCCTGCGGGTACGTTCTTTTTTTTTGTAAGTTAACTTTTTTGTTTTCCGCCGATGCTTTCTATATTGAGTTCACCTTTTTTTGGGCGGCAACGTTCATGGCTACACGAACTAGTTCACAAAACGCGCGCAGGCTGGCACTGGCGCGCTAGCGAGTTCTCGTTGGCGTGCTGTTGCCATAAGCACCGACTGCTTGCGGGCAGTGGGCACAGGCCAGAATGAACAGACCCTTGGCCTGGTGCGAACACGCTTTTTACGATACAGGCATGAGGGAGGCAAGCTCCAAATATGAGGGAAAAGGGCATGACATTTGGGCGTCTGCGGGTACGCGGAGGGCGTTCATGCACTGCGTAGGTCTCGGCTAGTGAATGCTACGACTACAAGCTGTCCTGGGATGCTTATCCTGTGCATTTTACAGCCGACAACATGGCAGAAGCGCGGTACAATGATTACTGAGATATTGAGAATGCCCATCCAACAACGCCATTGGTTATGTTTTACAGAACCGAAACCGAAACCGAAACTTGTGTGATTGCTAATCTTGGGCATCGTCCAATCACGGCGCCCCTCCTCCCAACGTCACAGCCTTAGTTGGTGCGGCCGCCGCAAACCGCGCATGGTAGTTTTTCTTCTTTCGCGCTTTGTAAAATAATTACTGATTTGGCAACCGGATAAACGATGAAAAGTGTGCTAATTTGAGCCAGTCTACGCAGTGCAAGCAAAAACGGGAGCTTGACAAATTCACTTCAGTGTCCCTTTAACACGCGTTTGTTCCCTGACCAACTCCGCTGTATTCTTGTCCCTTAATGTTATACCTATCATCTCCCGTTCCATTGCTCGCTGAGCCGTCCTCAATAGCAGGTATATAATGTACCATATGCCCATTTACGTGTAGGTATATATGTATACCTATATAGTCATACATATATAGGTATCATATACCCAATAAAAAAGTGTATCATACGCCCATTTAAAGTGGGTGTAGACCCACTGGTTGCGCTTACGAGGGAGGAATGCATTTTTAAAACTGCCTTTGGGACTCAATACGGACAATTAGAAAAGCCTAGGAAGGTATTTTGTTGAGAAAGGCTTAGGAAGGTATCAGGAATAATACAGAGGCCATTTTTTGACGGTCGAAAGGCCTAGGTGCGAGTAAACAAATTCGAAAGATGGCGTAACTTGTATGATACGTTGGGCATTACAGGGTTAACTAAGGAACCGGTTAACCTTTCTGAAGCAAGTAACCAAGCGAGATAGCGACTGGCACAGCATAAAAGCAATCAGTAAAGCGAGAAAATGGAGGGACGTTGGGCTGCGCCAACCGCAGAACATCGGGCGGAAACATTTTTGCTGCTCAAGCGTTGTTTCATTCCTATTCCGCTGTAGGCATGTGTATGTAATACTTTATGTATGTAACACTTTGCTTGCTTTAATGCACCCATTTTTGCAGAGAGTCGTCCAACACACATTGTGGATCCGTGCTACTAAGTGGCTATGTGGCGACGGCGTCGGTATTTCTCAAAGGGAGCGCCGGCAACGAAAACACGAACGCCATACCTCACCGCGGTTCCGGTGACTGAGTATCGTGAGGCGGCAGAGCCTGGGAATGGAAACTTTTAGCGTGCGCAGGGCGCGAAGCGCGCATTCCACTTCGGAAGTGACTGGGCGCACGCAGGCCGAAAAGGAACAGTTGCTGCAATGCGCTTCGAGTGGAAGCAACAAGGCGGTATTTCTCCACAGGTATATACGTAACGCTTTGCCAGGGCGACGCCAGCAACTGTTGGGTAGGCGCCAAAGTTTGTTACTTTTCGGGGTGTCCGGCCGCGTACCGGTGCTAGCAGCTGGAAGCACAACGAGCACTTCATCCGTTACGCACCGGATCACGTTGGACGACAAATAATGAGGTCAAGCCTGGCGTCCCAAGTGTAGGCCTAACTTTAAGTGCCCATAGCTTCGAGCCCATCGTCTTACTCATTGAATTGAGGGTGCCGGTTGGTGGCGTTAGGCCTAAAGCCGAACCACCGAAAACCCGCGTCGCCCTTTCCTGCACTGGGCATAAACTTTCGTGCAAGCAGCTTATATACCGGAAAATGGGGGTGGTTCATGACTACAGCTTCAAACACAGTTTTCACGACACACTTCTGCCGAAATTTCAGGACTGACGTATTTCCAGAGAAACTAACCGTGAGGCAATAGCGCTTCGCATTCAACAGAATCTACAAGTGAATTGATGCAACGCAAGATATGCAGCTAAGCGGCTTGCGAAGGCGCGGGAAAGGTCACCAGAAACCGGGCAGCAGCCACCAGCCGCACGTGTGCGAGGACACCGAGGACCACTGGGCGGTAAGGCGGAGGGGAGACGAATGCCAGGTTCGATACCACGCGAAAGGAGGTACATTTCCATTTGACCACGCGCACATTTCCGTTTGACGACCTGTGTACATTTATCTGTAACCCACCCCTTATGTAATACCCCCTACATGGGGGTCTTTAAGGTATTAAAGTGATGTGATGTGATGGGATGTGATGATGTGATGATGTGATGCGTACTAGCACAGGAGGGCTTTGAAGGGCATTTCGGTGTGCCTTGTCGCGCGCAATAGCCATGCACCATTCTGCTCACTGCGGCTGTCCTTTGCCTGTGAGTGAGAAGGTGAAGTTAATTACCGGGTGCATGCGCAGTCCCCGAAGCCGCTGACACCATGGAAGCGCGCGGAGCCCGAGCACGAGCTGTTTGAACCCAACGAGCACCGGCCCTCCGAGATACCGGCCTTGTACGTCGACAACGTGTCAAAGGTACGGGACGTACATTCCAGATACCCGCCAGTCACACTGCAGCAAAAGCAGCATAGGAAACATTCTGACCATTCGTCCTGAGCTGGTCCCGCAGAATCGACTGCTTTGTTCATTCGATCAACTGCTTCAGCATTGAAGCAGAATCGACTGCTTCAACATTCTCCATTTTGTCATCTGAGCCGTCGTATTACAGAAATAAAAATTTAACGCAACGAAAGACACGCACGGTGAAAAGGACGAGAGAGGCGCTTCACCGTCCTTTTCACCGTCCGTGTCTTTCGCTGCGCTGAATTTTTATTTCTGTAATACGAACCAACTCGCCCAACAACACGTCTTACTGAGCCCTCCTTATTACACCTCCCCTCTGTCGGTTACGTGGGCCACGTTCCACTGTCGCCGAACCAAGTGCACGTGCCTTGAACTCGAGCTTGTTCCCCAGATGCTCGCTCCGTGCACTTTTACGTGTACTAGCTGACCGAGCGACTTTCTTTCGAGGTTCGCAGTAAGACCACGAGACTTTCCTTATCAGTTGGGAATTGAAGCCTTCATTAGAAGTACACCATTAATGTCTGTAAGACGCGATTTTCCGCTTGTTGATGGCAATTTCTGTACAAAGAACCTCATTAAATATGTCTTGGCTCATTTATGCCGCGCGAGTTTTGCAAGAACTGCAAAATTTTCCAATATATTGATATCAAGTAAGTCCGCTGAAAGGTTGCGCCAGCGCCCATCTTTCGCATTAACTTTCATTTATTAAGATTTAGCGATCAGCCTAGTAGGTTTCCTCAGCATGTCCGGAACCATTCTTAGGTGTATCGCGCATTTACTAAGGACGGCTACGCTAGATGCCCTCCACTTACTCGTTGGGAATCAAGCTCAAAACAAAGCCTGATTGATTGATTGTGGGGTTTAACGCGCCGACTCAACGCCGGCGATGAGGCGCGCCGTAGTGGAGGGCTCCGGATTAATTTTGACCACCTGGGGATCTTTATCGTGCGCCGAAATCTCGTACACACGGGCGTTTTTGCTTTTCGCCTCCACCAGAAAAGCGGCCGCCGCGGCCGGGAATCGAACCCGCGACCTCGTGCTAAGCAGCGCAACGCCTTAGCCACTGAGCTACCGCGGCGGGTGAAAAAACAAAGCCTCCAAACTGCTTGGAAATGATTGAATGCAGATCGAGCCTACTGCTGCAGCGGAGCTTTTTACTGTTCATTTCATAAATTGTGGTAGAGTGCTTATTCCTTTTACATGCCCCCCACCAGCCCACGGCAATCAGTTCTACTCTATTTATTTTGCCTGCTTTCATTATTGAGCTTGGCGACACTAAATGAAGCGCCGCGGCGAAACTTCCGAAGGCCATCAGTGGAGGCTCGATTTGTTTAGAAACGTGTATATTACCTCATGTATTCGTGTGCTAGTGGTTTTATACACTCCCGGAAGCTTCCGGTGTGAGTTATTTCGCCACTGCTTATACTCACGCGGCAATCTTGTCATTTGCTGTGTCAATCTGAGCAATGTAGCTGCTCGGTGCAGAATAATCTTACATGAGAACGCGAAGACACAAGCAAAGGGGCAACGACAGAGGCAGGGGTCTTGCTGCCTTTTGTTACGTCGGTGTTTGTGTGATTGTGCTCTAATACTAAGTGGATCTTCTGAACTGGTATGGTGGTGTCACTAATGTGCTGTGTTCAGCGCCACCTTGTGGATAACGAAGAAAAAATCTTTCTGTTGCGCGAGCATACGACGCCCCGTAGCATGAAATTCGGCGTTATACCAATATCAGCACACGAAAGAACGAATGGCCAATATTCTGGTGCAATGCGATACAAACAGACACACGGTACTTGGAAAGGGTTCGCTAGCGTGACAGGGAAGCGATTAATCACAACAAAACCAATTGTACACAAGCGCGGGACTGTTTCCGCGCTGTATGAAAACGTTGTCGTTTCGCAAAAATCTTCAACTGAACACCAGCGACGCAGCCCAATTTATATATAAAAATAGAGGAAAAACCGAGAGCCCATTTACGAGAAGAGAGAGAGACCGAAGGAGAAAAAAGAAAGCGAAAAACTTTTGCATGTGTGTGTGTGTGTGTATCGCCTCCTTGGAGCGATAAAGTGTGTGAGGGAAGGTGCGATCGCTCCAGCAACGGAGAAACTCCTACTATGTGGGGCTCCGGGCCCTCGCGATAGCATATTATGACGGCGCAACGTACCAATGGTGCCGGCAACACTTTAGATCCCAGTCGGGGCATAACCGCATAACAAGCATAACGCGGCAGTTGGCGGACAGCTTAGTGAAGAGACCAGCGACGCGGCTTTCACGGTGCTTGTTGAAGGGAATTTCTCCCGTGTAAGCGCCACTGTACCTGCCTTGCTGGTGCTAGGAAGTAATTTCATTTTCGTTGCGCAGGTGGAATCGTGGCGAAACGTTTGTGTGTACATTGCGACAGCTGCAGGATATACGACTTTAGGAGTCCAAAGATTCAGATTTGTAGGCCTCGAGACAGGTTCTTGAAAATACAACTGTGCAGCAATATAGTGTACCTGAAATTGCTGAAACAACGATAAATGCTCGTTTGATGGGCTCAAAAAATGTCACTTGATGCTTTTGCTGAATGCGTATTCAAGGTGCGAATATTTTTGTACGCGTATGCGCGTGGGGACGCTTTCACGAATGCCTCACTACGTTTATTTAACTTGTTGTCGCTCGACATAACCACGGGCACGGACATGGTATAGCGCACAACGTGAGCTATATCGGCCGGTTACAGAGCGGTGGCCTGTTGGGATGTGTGACGTCACTCACCATTGCTGGTTTCGAAGAACGCGTTTCTCGCTGTGCCATTCCGTGGGGCCGTGGCGCGTACGCGAAGCGGCGAAACGGCTTTATGGGCGAATTGTGCACTTGTTTTCGGATGTCCCTGTGCTCGTCGGAAGACGAGATATTGGTTGCAATTTTCACGCACAACTTAGTCCCGAAAAATGCACATAAATCTTTTTACAGCGCTAATTCTGATTGGCAACGTTCGCCTAAGTTCCTGTTCACGTGTTTCATAGCGGTTTGGAGGCATTTTTTTCAATCGCTACGTTCACAGCAACCATGCGGATGAAATGGCTTTGAGCCGCTGGTTGGCCCACTTTGATCTCATGAGTATATACCGGTTCGTTCGCACACGGATTAACAGAGTTCGAAGTAACGTCGAATCTGCAGCCCCCGGCGCAATGTAACTGCCCCTACGGCTAAGCTATGGTTGCACCAACGTACGAAGTACAGGCCCGCAGTGCGACGAAACAGATGCCATGTTTACTGAGGCCAGGTTTCTGCGCTCGTCCCTAGTAGAAAGGACGGCTTTGCGGCAGCGCCGAACGGAGAGGACCCGGTAACTCCGACGGCGCGATAAAGGGCATTTGGTGCATTTTACGTTACGCGAGATTCGAAATGTACTTCATGGCAAAGCAGAAATACGCGAACGAAACCTAGGAAAGAATCTGGGAGCCACCGCTACGATCGGCTGAAGCGATAGAAGTGGGCGATCTCTGTTGCTTCAGTCGCCCGGCGATCGCTTGTATCGTTTGGCCTCCAAAAATTTTTGTCGCCGCGACAGAAATCGCGTCGCTTTTGTCGCAGGTGTAAAGAGGCCTTCAAAAAGTTTAGTTCAGTTCAGTTCAGTTTATTCACCGAAGGGGATCTAGATGAACATACATGGATTTCTGGGCTAAAAGTTGTATAAACAACGTGACTAGGTCCCAGGCAGCCGGGCTGACCCGTTTCGGCGCGACGACAAGCACGCAACGCGTAAAAAAGCCACCCTTTCCGAAATTCTGGTGCTGGACGAAATTCTGGCGCTGGAGCATGACGATCCAGCGCAGCCGGGTCCCCATGCCGCGCTCACCGTGCGGAAAGCGGTGCGCTTCGAAAGGCCGCAGTCTTTGTGAAATTGCGGCCATTGACGTCCCAGTCGTAGTTGGTGCATCCGACAACGGCGCGAGTTTTCCCACGTGCATTATTTAACTGCTCACTTCGCCGAGCACCATGGCAGCCTAAAGGCGCTGTGGCACCTGTTGAAGGTCAGCCCAACTGCTCGCTTTAAACGTTCTACAATTTTCAGAACATGATTCCTCGCGAATTCGTAGTGCCGATAAAAAAACGCTGTGTGGAATAGAGGACACCGTGTCCAAGCTGATAGAGTTGTACGTGATGTTGGTGTAACCACATGCCAGCGTACGCAGTTACCTGTGCCAGTAAAAATAATTTGCCCAACAAGCTCCACTTGAAGGCGTTTCCTTGAACCTCCTGTAGCGTAAACTCGAAGCACAAGTTGCACAGGGCTGTCTGTTTGAGACATTGCAGTCATTTCCATAAAGCTGTAGATGCGACTCTCCGAATTGTGGCTCATGTGTGCTCATCTGTTTATTGCTATATCGCTGTGTAGCGTAATCATTTACGTTTATTGGGATTTTATTTTAAAGTTCTCTTTACATTTGGCCGGCATGACTACGTAGAGTGAAGGCATGGATATACGGGGAGGCTCCATGTATTTTCTGATGTCTTTACACACTTGTACTGCCACCAGAAGGCTATTAGGGGGGCTACAAAAATAAACAAACGTTCTGTTTTGTTAAACACACGACATTTCTTTTGCAGCGGTCGCAGGGCAAGTCGCGAGCAGCTGATGTGCGTGCTGCCGTCGGCTTTTTCATTTCATTTCATTTATTATACCCTTAAAGGCCCGAAGGCATTACATAAGGAGAGGGTCGCGAAACATTGTTTACAGAAATACAAATGAACCAAGATATTGTTAAAAACACAAAAACACGCAAAAACACAAAAGTTCTAAAGCACCAGAGTTCAAAACTTTGGCTAAGTTAGGAACATCGCAAAATAAGTGTGACAGAATTTTACAGAGTTAACAATAGGTAGAAGAAGCAAACACTGATTAAGTTCAACAATACATATTATACAAAATATGTGTTACAGCAGTAGAACTTGAAGGTTAATCTTGGGTGATAATATTTTCTTCTACTTTATCTCTAAAACGTTTATTATCAGTGCATGTTACGATGTCGTCGGGCAACGCGTTCCATAGTGGTACAGCGTCAGGAAAAAAGGATAAGCTAAATGCTGATGTGCTGCCGGTAATGGGGTCTATTGGACGACTGTGATTTAAACGGGATGAAATTGTGTAAGGTTGCCTCAGTAAAGAGTGCCTAGATTGTGGCCAGTGCGCGAATTCCCGAATTCCCGAATTTTATTCGCGAATTCACGGTATAAAATTATTTTCCGGCATATCCGGCGGGTTTCAATAACCTGACATTTGTGCCGGCATGACTGTTATATTAATACAATCAAAATGCATTTGCTTCTTTCCTGCTGAATTTTGACGGGTTCGCAATGAGGTCAAATCGGAAATTGCTGCACATTTCTTTTTATTTCCACCAGGGATATAATGTCGCCACCTCTGCCAGGCGAAGCCACTTGTCACCTCAAAGCTGCACTGTACGAGGCCCATAGCATAGAGATGGTATTTCGCTACTCAGATAGAGCTCGGAAAGATCTTCCCCAACAGTATCACGGAAGTGGCGCGTACAGTAACGGCGGTGAATGCATCGGGTAAAACAGGGACCGCTGTTTTGAATGAAAAAAAAAAGTGCGGTATAGAACTTGCGGTTGTCATGCATGACCAATAGAGTGCGAGCTTGCTCGATGGTTCAATAAATGTAAGTAGAATTTTGAATCTCGGACTTCATTGTAACGAATGTGGCTGCCCAACATTGCCCTAATTGAATTACTCTACAAAAGAAAAGAACTTACCCACTCATTTGAGAGGATCCTAAAATCAGGGTACGAGGAGGTGGGTGCGTAGATCAACCGTAAATTGCTCCAGCACCTAATATTTATGTGTAGGCAAAATGGAGCTTCACGCAGGAGACCGGCACAAGGACGGATGTGGGGCTCTTACGCTTCGCGTACAGTCGCTAAAGTGCTCGTACATAACATGGCTTTTTGATTATCCCGCCTTCTGCGGTGCGGCCTTCGAGTAATTTAGAGGAAATAAGTGCCACATCCTGGAGTATACGCCGATTACTCGAGTCCCCAACACTTGTTTGATGATTATCTCTCAGCACTTTCCAGATATAACCGTTGCAGTAGAAATAGATAGGCAAGCGTTTCACCGACTGTTCATGCGTGCACGAAGAGAATTTTTCTGGAGCAAACAATTTAAACACAACGTATGCCGATCTGTGATTACACGTAAGACGCAATGCCGCCTGATTGCGTGTTATGGCGGCGGTGCGCAGATGCTCAACGGGCGGCCCGTGCTGAACCAAGTGCGCCTGCGCGTGTACGACGGCGAAGCGGTGGCGGTGCTGGGCCCCAACGGGTGCGGGAAGTCGACGCTGGCGCACATAATAGCGGGCCTCGAGGCGCCCTCGCTGGGAGACGTGTACGTGCGCGGACACAGCCTGAGGCGCGCTCCGCTGCACGCTCGCAGCCGCCTCGGCTACGTGCCGCACTCGTGCGTGCTCTTCCCCTACATGACCGTCAGCGAGAACCTCTTCTACTTCTCCAGGGTGCGTGGGCTCCGCACCTGGGTCAGCGGGTGCAAAAACTCGCTTGCAAGGGTGCACAAAAATTTTCTTCCTCCACGGTGCACAGGATGCGTTTCTCTCGCTTCTACTCAAAGTTCAGGCGAAAAACACTGCGATGCACTAGTGCTGCGAGAGGCGGAAAGCTGTGTTCCGAAAGCATTGCTAAACGATGCCATGTAGTTCATGCTCTCGCAACTGGCGTAATTGAATAAACACAAGTCCCGTTTACTACCAATTTTATCTTATTACTACCAGTTTTTTCCGTATTCTGTGAAACTTCTTTTGTTGTTGAAATATTAATTGGGGCGAGAAACAGACTAGCTAATTTCGCATCTCCTCTGTGTTTTTATCCTCTTCGACCGAGAGGTACCGAACGCAGCAAGGTTGCAACGATTTTGCCGAAGTGGGGCCCTTGGATGGCTAGGAGACGCCTATTTGCAAATATTTTCAAGGCAGGATGGGCTGTGAGGCGTCGAGGGAAGCAGCAGCGTCAGTCCGGAGCCGAGCGTCGTCCTGGTCCTTCCGACCAGCGGCATAGCCCGGGTGGTATGCGCATCCCTAACAGGGATTGCCCCGTCACAATACTACCGCAATTTGCTTGCAAGAAAGGCTTTATCTCGGAGGGACCGCCTGCTCAAAATGGCACAAGAAAAAGGGAATCAAGCCACAGATTCGTATTCAAAAATGATGGGTAGTTCTGTTGCCACACAACAACCCATCATATTTGCTGTGCGCAATCTCCCTTTCAGTCGGTCATTGAGACAACAAGCCGTCTGCCAACGTTAGACCTCCTACTAACGAAAACATGATCCGGGCTGCATTCTTCGTCTCCCGTATCGAAAAGGGCAAAAAAGGTTCAATGTTTCAAGGAACGGAGAGTTAACTGCCACGTTTTACAACCAGTCTGCGAGGCCCTCTTAAGATCGCATATCACAGTTTGGAAATTTTCGGCCGTTTGGCACGTACTATAGTTAAAATCCCTAAATGTAACGAAGTTGACAAAAGTTCGCAATTTTCGTTACATCCAGGTTTTCGTTACATGGAGCTTTCGGGTTAAGACTCGCGAGAATGAAGCAGAAACGATGTCAAAATGCATGCTAGAAATCACTGAAGATGAACTCATCCTTCATGGATTTATTTCACAGCGAAAAACTGCATGAGTTGCGCCTTCTGCTTTCGCATGGGCTTAGGCACTACACGGTGCTCCCAACAAGCGAGGTCACCTACTCCCGTTTTTAGCAAACGTAACTTCAGTATCACTTTTGCCTTTTGACACTTTCGGCTGCTTTAACTTGTTACAAGAACCCAACTTATGCTGAAAGGGTGCCTTTTACGAACTTGATGCTCTTTAACGCACTCAAGATTATTGACAGGGTGCGAGATGCAACCAGGCGGCAACACTCTTCTTTCTCGCCAGAGGAGACTGCATTTAAATTTGTGCGCTGTTCTTGAGAAGTCGCAACTTTTCCTTTACGAACAGCAGCTTTCATCACCGACGAACCGATACCACAGATAGAATGGAGACGCGCGACTACACACCGGCGGGACGGTCTAGCACCTCAAAACAGATCGGGAACCGAAACTGCACTCACACGTGCAAACAAAAGGTACTTTGCGATGCGGAAAAGAAACGTGAAGGTTAGTTACTCTTGCTAGCTGGTGTGGTGTCACGCTACCCAAGCAAAACCAGAAGTCACTGCTACGTTAGCCACGGAATCATGCTAGTCCCTCTGTTCATCATCAACATCATCGTGACGAATCTTGTGTTTAGGCGATCCCAGACGTTTTTATTGCTGCTGGCTCCATAGGGTAGTGCCAGGATTTGTTGAATTAGTTCATTTCTGCTGTCGATTTTTGAGTAAAAGTGCAAAAAACAATGACTGATCAGCTCGCCGACTTCGTTACGTCAAGGTTAACCGCCGGGAATTTTCGTTCCATAGAGGTCGCGAACACATGGGCTTCAATAGAGTGGCAATGGCGAATTGGTAAATTCGTTAAATACAGGATTTCGTTGCGTAGTGGTTCGTTACATCCAGCTTTAAGTGTAGAACAAGTCGGCTGGGTTTTGAGAAAACACGCATTAAACGAACCGGAGGTCACTATAAAAATTTGCACAATTTGGAGTGCATGCGCTTCAAAGCGTTACCCTGACACACATTTTGTCACACAAATAGCCAGCGCTTTGAACATGCGAACAGGCGTGCGTAATGCTGATGTCGTGTTCTTGCTCTGCACTTCCAATTTTCTTCTTGAACCAACAATGTGCACCACGTAAACTGGTCCTTGGAAATAAATGCTGGTCTAAAAGCGACGAAGATATCTTTTCAGAAATAACCTCCAGCAAAGTTTACTCGTTTTCCACTAATAAAAATAGAAGCGGTGAAGCTTTTATATACAACGTTATTACACACAAAAGACTGCGTCCTCGGCTAATAAATGCAGAAAGCATTCAATCGCGGTATAGCAGAGTGACAATGTTAGAAAACTGTTAGAAAACTGTTAGAAAAAGTGTTTGTAGGAATTCACAATATAACACAGTGACGCACAGTACCGGGATGTTAATAAGCGTATAGACGTTTAAGTACTGTTGGATGCTAAAAACAACCATTTTAAATACAAAATTCTCGAATGACAAAAAAATCCATATAAATAACAAGGACGCAGGAATACAATACTATCAGCAGGCATAAATACACAGCAGCGAAATATTAGAGGCGGTGTTGGAGAAACAACTAGATAAAGAACAATATTCAGTGCATGTCCACTGCGGGAAAAGAAATCACCAGCGAAGCTGGGATTCGTGATGTTAGAGTGTCTTGGCGGCTAACTCTCATGTGGTTTGTTTCCGGTTAGTTCTGGCAACACAGCAGTTTCGGCCGTACTCCATCCAAAGATGGCCATGCTTCACTGTGCAACACACAATATAAAAAGCCAGCCTGCGATCACCGTAAAATTGGCTTCACCTCCAAGCAGAAATGCCATGCTGAAAAGATATAAGCCGTATTTGAACGAAATATGGAGGCCCTAGGACCATTGCTTTTTAGGTATCTTTTTTTACGCTGAATGTCTGGCGCAGAATTTCATGATTCCTTGAATTTCAGTGGCCACCTCAAGATGGCGCTACGCTCGCGTGCGATTCTTGTCTACCTCGCTCTGTAGCCGGAGATGCCAGACATAGACAGCTTCGCTGTAAAATTCTTCCCAGTGAATAGATACACAGTGGCCAGAAAAGAACGGGCCAGAGTGTGAATAAAGCAAAACAGGTATAGAAGATAGTTACAGGCAAAACACACACTCCTGTGCGGAATATTGTTTTTAAATTGAGAGAAAATTGTTAACACAATTATCAAAAGGTAACATAAACAAAGTAGTGGGTTTAAATGTGGATGCTATGGATTCCATATTATAGCAGCAGCGAAATATGTCGCGTATTCTCAGTAATTCGAGTTGGGACAATTGAGCGAAAAAACTCAGCAATTAAAACTGATAAGTAATTGGTTGATAACAGACCTAGAAAGTAGCAGCCATATATTAAACAACTGTTTTTCTGCTCATAATATTTGAGGTTGATGTCGCAAATGCGTTGATGTTGATGTTAATGACGTCGATGTTTACGTTGATGTTGTAAATGCAGAAACTGTTATAGAATGAATGGTATTCACACAAAAGTTTTGCGGGCTATTTGTTCTCTTGGAACATGTCTTGGAAACACTCACACCCGCCATGACAGTGCCCACCGTATGTGTGCATACGTCCTCATCTTGCAGGGGGGAAAAACGGGCCCCGGAGTTCGTCGACTGCGCCGTTACCAGCCGATTCTAAGCCGTGGCGCCAACAGTCGCAGTGACATTGTGTGGTGATGCTTTACTTGCGCTTGAGAACTGCCCATGATTACCGCCTAATGGAGCCGTGGTTGCGAAGAAAGCCGAACGACGCAAGAAATGCCTCCGCTGAAGCGCAGTTGCCTGCGAACATGGTTGTTTCATTTTTTTTAATTTCATTTCATTTATTTAAGCAAACCATGTCTCGGGAGGAGAGGCAAAAGGCAAATTAACTCTGCTTGACGGTGGCCATCAACCCCGGACATGTAACATTGCAACATTGCACAGCAACGGTAGAAACAAAACACGACAACTGGCTATACAAAGGTGATGTAGAAAAAACAAGATTATACATTTTTCGAAGTAATATAGTAGCAATTACAATAGGCGCCCAACACAAATAATTACAAACTACACAGCGTAACGCTACACAATTCCACACTTAATTCCAATAAAATACAGGAAAAGCGAAAGTTGTACATTGATCAAAAGTAATATAGCAGCAAGCACAATAGGCGCACAACAAAAATTATAACAAAATACACAGAGTAGCGCAACACAAACTACACGCGGTAGCACTGCAGAATTCCCGACATTAAGTAATGTTTAATTTTTTTTCTTTAGCGCGAGCCAAGACGTGGTGTGTGGCAGTAATTATACAACAGCTGGGTGCTTATTAGGTAGGTGGGAATTTGTCTAATTTTTGCATACCATAGTTTGTTCGGATCATTGGCGTCCTAAAACAACTCGGCCGAAGATCGTAATGCACATTCACTGGTTTGTCCTAAAAATAATGAGTTCTTCCATATTTCGCTACTAATATAAAGACTAAGCTTGAGGTCAAAGAACTGATGTATTGTAAGAATACCGTGCTGCAAAAAAAACGAGGCAGAGTGGTGCGTACAAGGTACATTGTCAATGCAGTGAAGAGCTCTTTTTTGTAGTACTAGAAGTCTGTTTAAATTAGTTGCCGTCGCGCTTCCCATACTAAAAGGCAGTAATGAAGATGAGACTGCACTAGTGCGAGTACATTTAGCGCATGAGCCAAAGCGGGACCAGACATCTAATTTTATAAAGCAAACCAACAGACCTTGACACAACGACGTGTACCTTACTAATATGAAGAGTCCAACTGAGGTTTTATCAAAAAGAATTCCTAGAAATAGCGGGCACCCGTTCGACAGAAGTGTTCCAAAATTATACCAAATGGTCTTAGATCTCCAGCTTGTTTCTGGGTTTAAAAATTACATATTTTGCACTTCTGATGTTCAATTAATGTTTATTTAGAGTCAACCACTTTGATATTTCAATGAGCCAGTAATTAACAGATGTTTATAAGTTACGCAAAGACAGACCAGAAAAAAAACACACTAGTATCATCGGCATATAGCGTAATAACAGGAGTGGAAGGAATATGTACAGTGTCATTAATGTATAAAATAAACAGCAGTGGGCCCAAAATGGAACCTTGAGGGACTCCACAGGAAATACCTTTTGTCGACGATCGGTAGCCATTGAGGCTGGTAAAATGCAAGTGTTCGGATAGATAACTACGGAGAAAATTCAAGGCGACACCTCGGACCCATAGAAGGGAGGCTTATCAAACAATATGTCATGCTCCAAGTTTCTCCAAGTTTCTGCCCCGTAGGTACTCACCTACGGGGCAGAAACTTGGAGGCTCACTAAGAGGGTTCAACTTAAATTGAGAACGACGCAGCGGGCAATGGAGCGGAAAAGGATAGGTGTAACATTAAGGGACAAGAAGAGAGCGGAGTGGGTCAGGGAGCAAACTGGTGTTAAAGACATATTAGTAGAAATTAAGAAGAAGAAATAGACGGGGGCAGGGCATGTAATACGAAGGCAAGATAACCGCTGGTTATTAAGGGTAACAGAATGGATCCCTAGAGAAGGCAAGCGTTGCAGGGGGCGGCAGAAAGTTAGATGGGCAGATGAGATCAAGAAGTTTGCGGGGATAAATTGGTTACAGTTGGCACAGGACCGAGGTAATTGGAGAATAATGGGAGAGGCCTTTGCCCTGCAGTAGGCGTAGATAGGCTGGTGATGATGATGATGTCATGCTTAATGGAGTCAAATGCCTTTCTGAAACCTAGAAAAAGTCCAATGGTATATTCCGTATTTTCAAAATTATTCAGTATCCTTTCTTTATTATTTAACCATGCCATTTCGGAAGAACGGTGTTTACGAAAGCCAAATTGTTGATCCACAATCGCGCAAGTCGAATCGAGAAATTTGGTTAACCATTTTTTTTTAAAGTATTCTAGTAACTTCGAGAAAATTGGAAGGACTGAAATGGGTCTATATAGTGGTTGATATTGTCTATTGGACCACCTTTATGCAATATGGCCACAGGGGCAATTTTCATTGCATTCGGAAAGATGGCAGTAGTGAACGCTTGATTACAAATATGAAGCAAAGGCATGCACAAAAAATTCGCGACAGGCTGAGCCTAATGTCGTCGTAAACGGCCGACGTGTTATTAGATAAAGTTTCCAGAAAAGAATATATTTCGACTTCAGTACATGGTGAGAGAAAAATAGTGTTCTGGGAAAAAGACAGATTCGTGTGATCAATGTCAACGTTTGAGTCATATACTGCTTCGGATACACATGACGTAACAAAATGTTGAATAAACTTTTCAGCAAGAAATTCGTTACTATATTCTCTGTCATCAAACGTGAGCGTAGATGGGATTGAAGTAGAAGGGCAGCCGATGGTAGTCCTCGCTAGTTTCCAAAGTTTTTTGGGTTCTGTTGCGATAGACGAGAACTTTATTTGATAATACTGTTGCTTAGCTTTTCGAAGGTCAAAATTGCGCCTGTTCCTTAAACGCTTGTATTCGGAAAACGCTTGGGCATCTTTTTCGCGAATGAACTTATCTAAGAGCTTTTCTCTTGCTTTAATTCTTTGGCACAATTCACGCGATACCCATGGTTTTCTGGACTGCCTGTATTTCTTAATCGTTTGCAATGGGAATGCATTGTCATAACACTGCTTAAATTTGCTAATAAAAAGGTCTTAAGACAGATCAGGATTGCTCGCATTATACACGTCATTCCAGTGTGTATCTTCCAGCATGACATGAAAAACATGCAAGGCTGACTCTGAATTTACGAAGGAATCAGGGTTATCCCGTACAATTTTCTTATTATTTCTAACGTTTTCAAAGAAACAAAAAATTGGTAAGTGGTCGCTTATTTCGACCGACAATATACCTGCATGAACAGTACTTGGTTCAAAACTGGTGACGCACAAATCAATGACCGTCGCACTTTCCAAAGTGTTTCTCGTTGGGGACACAATGAAATTACGGCAAAAAAAACGATACGATAATATCTTGAAAATTTTGGCGCTGCAAGGCAGAAGCAGACATGTCAATGTTAAGGTCACCGACAAGAATAATCTGAAGATTGAATTGCAATGCATATTCAAAGGAAGTGGTAAGAAACTTCAAGAATTCCTGAATATTACCGAATGGAGGGCGATATACTGACAAAATAATTGTTTGAAAACACCGAACAACAATAGACTCGTTGTCATTGCAAACATTAGAAAATTCTAGGTACACTTCATATGTTATCTTTGATGTAAATTGACGTTCCACCTCCTTTTCGATACACGCCCTCTGTATTGTACCCCTGTAAAGATACGACGTGTGTTCGTCTCTAAACCATGTCTTGGTGAACGCAACCACGTCAAAGCTACGTGCACGTGTTTGCAAAATATGGTCAATTTGAGCCACTTTCGATTTCAAACTCCGGATGTTGACATGAAAAACTGAAAAGATGTTATTTTTGCTAACACACAAGAATTTAACGAGGTGATCAAGCGTTTCCGTGTCATAGTATTTTTTATGGCATCTGCCATGGAGTGAACGAACAATTGAGCTGGACACATCAAGTTTGACGCCTAGCACATCTTATCAAGGTCAGCTTCGGTCTCGATACGAATGGCACGCTGACCGTCTGCCTTGCGGGAAAACAGCTTTCCCTCAACTTGCCACGCATACTGGTACTGCTTTTCTGCGCATCTTTCTCTCATCATCCAAAGCTGCTTTTTGTTCAGCGCAGACAAATTGTCCAAGAAATATACAACAGACTTAGTAGCTTTCAGGTGACTCCGTTTCTCCATCCATTCGTCCCGAGTGATGCGTGACGAAAAACGGAGGATCACAACTGGAATCTTATTTGGCTTAGACGGCAGCCTGTGGAGGCTTTTAATGTCCGCTGCAGTTAACGGAGCAAGTTTCAGTTCTGTGGCGAGATCATTTAATTTGCTCATCACGTCTTCGTTGGCAGTTAGTGGCAGACCATGTATCTCAATGTTTTGTCTCCTACTGTATTATTCCAGGCTGTTAACCTGCTGCTGTAATTTCAGCAGATTTTTCCTTCTGTTGTCAGCGGCCATCCGTGCGGCTTTAGTTTTCAAGGTGGTTATTTCAGTCGCCTACTCTTTCATTCCTTCTAAGACGTCATAGTACTTGCCGGATAACAACTGCACCGATTTTCTATATTTTCAACTGTGTTCTTTATTTCCATTAGAGAATCGACCTTGCTTCTATTCTGTGGTAGGTTTGAAAGCTTTCAACTTATATCTAACAGAACTGCTTCCAGAGCGGAATTATGCTGGTGTTGCTGAACACCATCGGTAGTACGGTTTGCTGAAACAAGGCATGCATGGCATGTCCATTTTTCTTGGTCTTAGAAAGGCCAGAGCATAATCCAAGATGATAGACACAGTCGCACTTGACGCATACAACGTTAGAGTCCTTATCGGAAAGTGGCTCGTTACAGACCAAACATGGAACGTTATTCGCCATTACGCCACGTACATGAAATAGCTCAACAAAAGCAATTGCAGTGACAGTGGCAGTGGTGACAATATATAGAAAAGGTACAGAGGGTGAGTCTAATTTACACCGACCTCAAAGTTGAGAGGCAGCGGTTCCTTCGGCGTTGATACTTCAGTCACCACCGCCACTGTGCCAACGCGTCGGGTCTGGCTGGGTGTAGTCGATTTATCCTGTTTGCGCTGGTGACGTCATTGTGAGATGGGCGAACAGGCAAACTAACGATAATCCCTGTGTGGCGGCGATATCACCCGGTTCCACTTTACGGCTGGGCTTGCTTCGCTGGAAACTGCAAAGTTGAGAGGCAGCGGTTACTTCGGCGTTGATACTTCAGTCACCACCGCCACTGTGAAATGCACCGACGCAGGTGCGCCTGCACCTTGCCCATGGTAGAGTCGTTCAGTACGAAAGCAAAATAATGGTTCCGAAGAAATCGCGAGGCTCACGCGGGCGCCAACTGACAGACTGAGATACTTCGGCTGCTGAGCACGAGGTCGCGGGTCCGATTGTCGGCCGCGGCGGCCGCTTTTCTGATGGAGGCGAAAAGCAAAAATCCCGTGTGTACGAGATTTCGGCGCACGTTAAAGATCCCCAGGTGGTCAAAATTAATCCGGAGCCCTCCACTACGGCGCGCCTCATCGCCTGTGTTGCGTCCGCGCGTTAAACCCCACAATCAATCGATCAATCAATCAATCAATGAGGCACTGAGATACGATGGCAGCATAGCAGCGAGTGCATTGCTGATGATGATGATGCTGATGATGCTTAGTGGCTTCCCCTTTGTAACGGGGTGGCGTTGCACAGTGGCCTTAGTCGCGACGCCGCTGTACAATCACCTCGCCAAAAATTACAAAATAAAAAAAATAATAACATTAAAATAAAAAGAAAATACTTTTACGACATTTTCGTGCTAGTCTGACTTCTTTGTTCACATGTCTTCTGTCTTCCCAGATTGTTCTCTGCTCTTTTCCCACCAACATTCTAAACCTCTTCCTCTACTGCTGTCCAATTCACTTTTCCGCTTAAAGCCAAGGGCTTCCGGAAGCTGGATGGCTCCATCACTGAGGACTGGACGAATACTTTTGCACTCCGTTACAATATTTCGCATGGTTTCTGGCTCATTTCCGCAGCCTGCGCATAGTTCTTCCTGTACCGGCTCACGGATAAGCGTTTTTGTCCGCAAGCAACCTGCCCAGGCTCCAAAAAGCAATGCACTCCCTTTGGTATTATAGAATAATTTTTCCCTTGTGATCTCCTGCTTCCAGATCCTGTAGATATCAAAGGACTTCTTCGCATCCATCCTCTTTTTTCAGGTCGTTGTCTCTGTTTCTTTCACTTCATTTTTTATTGCCTTGGTCGTTCCCCCTGCACTTCCGGGTTTCATATACTTTGTCCTCAGCCTACTGGTTCTTTTCCTCCACTATGTGTCCACGCTTTTCATGTAAAGATACCGTAACACTTTGGCCGCCCATCTCTGATCATCCATATTCCTAAGTCGTTCTTCAAAACATATTTTGCTCTGTGCTTCTCTCACTTCGGAGGATGCCCATCCCATGTCTCCCTGCACTGCCTCATTTGTTGTTTTACTGGGTGCTCCTAATGCCAATCGGCCTACGGCCCTCTGATATACTTCTAGCCCTGATTCAATCTCTGATTTGACACACACTATTGCGTTTGAAAAGGTGAGTGCTGGTACCATTACTCTCTTCCAGATTCCTCGCACTACTTCATATCTGTTATATACCCACAGTGCTCTGTGCTTCATGATAGAAGCGTTTCTTCTGCCTTTCATTCTTAAATGTATCTCATGGAGATACGCCTGACCTTCGTTTAACCATATGCCCAGATATTTGTATTGCGTTACCCACGGTATTGCTGCTTTTTGAATGAATACCGATTCGTTACGGGCGTTATCATAATAAACTATAGAACTCCCGACTTTGCTGTGCTAAACTCTAACCCCAGTTCAGTGGCTTCTTACCCGCAGATATCTGTGAGCTGTTGCAGACACTGTTTGCTATTTGCTAGAAGTACTATGTCATCTGCATATATCAGTCCCGGGATATGTTGTTCCACTTCCTGTACTTTGCGGCTATAACATAGAGTGAAACCTATTTTACTGCCTTCAAGCTTTCTTTCTAGTCTAGCCATGTACAGCATGAACAGCAATGGCGACCGAGCACAACCCTGCTTTAAACCTCTGTTTGTGACTACCGGTTCCATGCACTTTTCGTCCTCCCAGCAGGTAATTTGCACCTCGCTCTCATTGCATATTCCTTGTAACAGCTGTATAAAGTCCTGGCCTAATGCCTCCCGCTCAAGTATGCTCCATAGATGTTCTCTATCTACGTTGTCGTAGGCTCCCTTTATATCTAGAAATGCTATCTATAGTGGTCGCTCCTGAGCCATTGACACCTCTATGCATTGGGTTAGGACAAATAAATTGTCCTCTAAGCGTCTGGCTCGTCTGAAACCATTTTGTAGTTCTCCCAGTATGCTGTTCTCCTCTATCCACGCCTGTAGTTCTGCTTTTATGGCTTGCATTGCCAGCCTGTATGCCACTGAGGTAACTGTAATAGGCCTGTACGAATTGGCGCCAGCCCTGTCTCCCTGCCCTGTCTATATCTTCTTCACCCTGCTCTTACGCCAATTGTCTGGTACTTGCTTAGTTTTTATCACTTTTTCGATTGCTCGAATCAGTTGCGCCTTGCTTTTTGGACCCACTAGGTTGACCAGCCGTATAGGAATTTCATCCGTCCCTCTTGCCGTATTAGCTGGAACATTTTCTTCAGCTTTTTTCCAGTTTAGATTCTCCAACTTTAGCTCTCTATCTGTATGCACCTCAGCTGCCCCACTCTCTACATGCTGTAGTCCTTTCTCCGTTCTTCTGAACTTCTCATGTATCATTGAGCATATGTGAAATACCGCTTCTTCCCCTTTTGTTAGCTGGGAGACTAGCGACATCTATCGGCGAGTGGGCGAGCGGCTGAAAAGGAAGGCGCTCGCCTAGAGCTGAGACATCTGTGGGCGATACGAAAACACGGCAGGTGGCATCAGCTCTCGACGGCTTCACTCGAGTTTTGCGACACGCAGGCTTTAGGGCGCTGCGGGAAACAGCACTTGATGTTGAAGTAATGCTTTCGAGCTCGAGGGGACACAACCCTGCTGCTGCTGCTGCCCACACACGCTGCCGCAAAGCAGCTCTACTATAGCAGCGCTGTTCTCCAAAGTGAGCACCGTATAAGGCGCTTACTTTTCAATCTTTGAGCCACGACCAAGTTGCACTCGCTGGTAAGGAAGCGAGGGTTGGATTGCAGCCCAAGGCTGTCACATTCACGAACGGAACAGGGCTCTCTTCGTGTAACCAACGTTATCGCGGCTCGGCGTACGTTATGGAATCGCTCGAACCCTCCTTGTACGAGAAACACAACAGCGTCGCGGCCAGCCCAGCAGACATGGTAAAGTCGTGGCCGCCTGCGCTGCGCACGTCCCGTGCAGACGACGTCGTCTTATCAACGGGGACGCGCTGGCACCGGGATGTCGGCTTGCGCGCCACGACAGGCAATACAACCCATACATTAGTATAGTTGCCGCAGGAGGAAATTCTGTAACGTATGTGAACCTTCACCGAAGCAAAATAAAGAGCAGCAGTGCAGTGAAGGAAATACGGTCGATGTTGTAACACTTTCGGGGAATCTAAAGTGCATCCAATGTCTCCGGCAGCGTGGCACATCTGTGATGAGGACTGCAAAGAAAGAAAAACTGCACAAAAAACGACGAGAAAAGAGGGTGAGTGCAGACTAGCAAATTTATTTTTGCATGAAACGACAACGGAGATACACCCCACCGATATCACCCGCAATCCAAAGACCGCAACAGTACTCACTGACGAAAATTTGGCGACGCTAGAATCGGCAAGAGCAGCTTAAACTAATTCCTACCTCACCACCGACCGACGGTGGGCGGCCGACAGGCTTCTTCCTCCTCTTAGCATGGCACGGACAGCACCAAACGAGGCGGATATATTTACGGACGCCAGCCTACAAGACAACTCTATCGGCTTGGCATGGCGCTGTAAAGACTTCCCTGATCTTAGCGTGACCACTGTATGGCCACCCTTAGCCCGTCGCCTGTCCAACCCGAGTTTCTCGGTTTCCCAGGGGCCCGGAGTCACATGAACTACATTGCTCGAGTACCCCCGCCATTTCGAGTCAGCCTCCTCATTGACTCCCACGCCGCCATCAAATAATTCAGGAGAGCTTGCTCTGGTGACCCTACCGTTCTTCACATCCAAGCCATGGTAAACTTACTGGGCCGGAGCGGAACGCAGGTTCGCTCTCTTGAATTCCGGGGCTGATTACCCAGAGGTCGGCAGACAAGTTGCAGCGCGGGAGAGCGTCCCGTGATTGCTCCCCATCTTGTCCCTGGTGCCGGCGCAATCATGCAGGGCGTTCTCGCCGATAGTGGCTCGCCGAACACTGGGAGGGACCTGTCTGGTGTCCCCATCTCACCCTGCTCCCAAGACGCCTCAGCTAGCAGGACTATCGTCAATGCCGCCTTTACACCTTCCACACTGCAAAAGTGGTGCCGTAGGGACCCCAGTGTCACCGAAATGTTTACAGACAATGAACACCGGTACAGCTTTGACATCTTTGTGTGATTCTTCGCTCGTTTTTCTGTTCTGCATTACTTGCGTCCCCCCTACATGCTCCAGGTGTTTTTTCAAGCAAGAGTGGTCCGGCAAGGGAAGTGGGATACGGAGGCTATACCACGCATCATCTTCAACGGGCCATAATCATGACTGACATCGGAATTCCCAGCTTCCCTTCCCCAACTTCGGCCATGCAGCCTCCCTCATCTCAATAAAGTTGCACACAGCCAATTCACAGCCAACCGGGGCACCGCCCCGATGCGTTTGCAACCAACGCCGCCCCGAGGCTGGGCCACAGGACGTGGTTCAGTCCGCGGCACGTCCCCCGCTGCCAAGGAACGTAGTCAAGAGCGGCGAACTGAGTAACGCTTTACCTAGGCACACGCATAATGCTGATATTGTGACGCTAGCTTCTCACTCTCAACGCAACTTGAGGCGTACAGTGTGCAGGGCAAGGCAGCGCTGTTGACCAGGAGTGCCGTATGTTTGGGAAAGATGCATATAACTGACATCGCGGCCTTTTGCCCCGCCTTCTTTTGAGTCATAGTGTTTTTGCAACATTATTTCAATGTGAGTTAAATAGCGCTCTTCGTCGACGCACGTCGGAGGAAATATGCAGTGTTCCTGACCATGTTCCCAAAACGTTCGATGTCTGCGCAGATGTGCAGCGAGCCGGTGTCCGCTGCCGTGGTGTCCGAGCTGCTGCGCACCTTCTTCCTCTACGCCAGGCGTCACGATCGCATCATCGAGCTCTCGCATGGGCTCAGAAAGTGCGCAGGATTATGCGTGGCGCTCATGGCGTCACCCAAGGTGCGCTGCAACCGCTTGCTACCTCCTAAGGCCCCTAAAAGTGAGCTATGAGGTACCTAGACCAGTGTTTCGGTATGATGATGTAGGCATCCGATTGAGGCAACCAGAGTGAAGCGCCAGGTGCAAACTGCTGGGACAGGGCCTGCTCTGGGACACGAGATAAGATGAGGCTCGCTAGCCAAGGCACAGTTATGCTGGTGAGTGCAAAGACGCAGGTTCGATCGCAGCCGCGGGGGTCGTTTGCTGAAGGAGACGAAAAAACTAAATCGCCCCTGCCACAATTTTCGTGCGTTGCAGGTCTTCAGGCGTATCAAAATATCCTCGAGAGCTTAACTACGCCGTGCCTCAGAGTCTCAATGTAGCTTTCCTTAAGAAAGAAGCGCACTAAAAATATAAGGACACAGAAAGGCACGAAACGGCAAATGCGGGTGCTGCCGCGCGGCGCGTGAACGTTTCCCTTGAACGTAGGTCCAGCTCCTTAAATCTCGAAGATTTCAGAACGTACTGAATGCAAGGATATGTCCTTAAAAGTGTGACCCTGTGTATCAGCAAGATGGCCTACACAATGACGATGATAATCAATCAATCAACCAACCAGTCATTTATTTGCGTGACCCGGAACAGCCGGGGGCCTTTTGCGTTGTCGCACGGAAACCAAATAAAAAACACACGAGACATGATGTGCTTATCAAACAAAGAAAAAAATAAGGGGAATAGTACTGGTTACAAACGAAGGAAAATGCACATTTCGATATAAACACACAAACACACACACTTATAAGCACCTTATAGTCATACACAAACTCAATGCCTAGCAGTGAGGCACATCTTAATTGATTGATTGATTGATTGATTGATTGATTGATTGATTGATTGATTGATTGATTGATTGATTGATTGATTGATTGATTGATTGATTGCAGCGTTTAATGCTCCGACGCAGCGCAGGCGATGAGTCGTGCCGTAGACGAGGGCTCCGGGTTAATTTTGATCCTTGGGGATCACGTGCGCCGAAACCTCGTACGTACGCGCGTTTTTTGCTTTTCGCCTCCATCAGAAAAGCGGCCGCCGCGGTCGGGAACCGAACCCCCGTCCTCGTGAGTTTGGCATATCTGGCTCAAGTAAGACAAGAAAAAGTAAAAACAAACAATTCTTGATTCTGCAATAAACACGTCATAATCATCACTGCAGGGCAAAGGCGGTAGTTTGCCCTGCAGTGGGCGATAATCTCCACTGCAGGGCGATGCCCTGCAGTAGATAATCTTCAATTATTCAGGTCCTGCGCTAACTGCGACCAATTTATCCCCGCAAACTTCTTGGTCTCATCTGCCCATCTAACTTTCTGCCGCCCCCTGCCACTCTTGCCTTCTCTAGGGATACACTCCGTTGACCGACGGCTATCTTGCCTTCGCGTTACATGCCCAGCACAAGTCCATTTCTTATACTTTTCATCTTACTTAATCAATGCAGCTATATACCCCACTGTACCATCATACGTTATTATCATTGTTACTTATATTATCAGTTTTATCCTTACGTACCTCGGTATCATTATCCCATCCTATGTAATCACCTGCAAACCATACACCACGGCCATTATTATTTCCACCCCTTTTTTTCCTATACTGTGCATCGTTATCCCTCACTCGTATTACTATCATATCCGCTGTCGCTATGTTTTTGAAATCTTGTGTACCCCTAGTTTAATCATTATCATATCTGTTGTCACCGTGTTTTAGAGCTTAGTGTACCCGCAGTTTAATTGTCATCATATCTGTTGTGTTCAGGTTTTATTTATTTTCTTCGCTGTTTTGTCTGTGTGCGTATTTGTTTTTTCCTCTGTTTTGTTTTCATTCCTCCTCCTCCTCCTCCTCTTTCATTATCCCCCTCCCCGCTTCCGTTCGGCTGGCTGAGGTGTCGGCGTAACGCCAGACAGTTCTCCTGCTCCCCCCACCCCCCAACAACCACTTCCTCCTCCTCCTTACTAATTTCTACTAACATGCCTTTAACACGCCTTTGTTTCCTGACCCACTCCGCTCTCTTCTTTTCCCTAAAATACACGTACAGAAACATAGAAACGCAATACACATATACGGAAACATAAACAGAGAAGGGAGCACCTAAGCCATTAGAGGATTTTGGGTGCTACCTGGCAATGCTAAGCAAACACCAACACAAAATTGCGAACAGAATCAATCAATCAATCAGTCAATCACCTCGTAATCAGAAAAGAAAAACGTTGTTATAATGGGTGACATAAACGTCAACCTACTTGACTCTACCACTCCTTCTTACATTGAATACGCTAATGTTCTAAACGGTTATGGTTTGGAATGCCCTATTACAGTTCCAACTCAGTGTTCCACCCCCCGACCTAGCACGTTGATCGATCCCACCTTATCTAATCTTGTTCCCGTACCTTCTTTTGGAGTGATTGAGGTAGAAATAATAGGCCATTATCCCATATTGTTCAGCTAAACATGTCCTCTAGGAACAACGGTATGCTGTTCACCAAACAGAGTCTAAACGCGCCCTTATTTCTTGAATAAATCGGAAAAACTGACTGGTCGGCATTTCTGCTCCACGAAGACGCGGAATAAGCATCTCCACCTTGTCTAATGCTCTTCAAGTGCAAAAAGATTTGCGGCTCCACATAATAAATGGTTAACTGCTAGTCTCTTGAAATGTCTTAGAAAGAAAGACAATCTTTATAAGAAAACTAAAAAAATCAACCATTAAACTCGCATCTGCTAGCTAGCTACAAAATGTACTCTAAAGTATTGTGTAAGCTGCTCAAAGACGCTAAAAAAAACTTACTATGACAGCGAAATCGCCAGTGCGGGGAATGATGTACGAAAACAATGAAAAGTTACAAACTCTTTCCTAAATAAAACAAAGGTGAATCCTTCCGTAACAAAAATAAATTCAGACAACAGTTCATTCGACGACCCATGTGAAATCGTAAACGCTTTTCTATATTCTTTCACACCCAACCAACCAGTTCCGCCTGAATCGCTCAACACGAATTTTCAAAATATGCCTCACAGTTTTTTTCTTTTACCCACTTCGCTCGAAGAAGTGTATAGGGTTATTCACAATTTTAAGGCCACGGGTCCACGATTAGACAACTTTAAGCCTTCATATGTATCAAGTTAATTGCGCATCTCGTCTCTGGAGCATTCGGCCACATTGTGAATCTTATCTTTAAGACTCGTGTATTCCCATCCATTTTGAAAAATGCCGAGCTAACGCCGGTGTTTAAGAAAGGGGACCGACTTCACGTATCAAACTACCGCCCCATCTTTCTTTTGCAAAATTATAGAAAAACTACTTGTTTTGAGGCTCCCAAGTAATATATAAAAATTTAGCATACTATCGCCAAATCAGCTCGGGTTCAGGGGCGGGTATTCCACTGAACTTGCCTTAATATTTCTAACTGGTAAATTTAAAGAAGCCATTGATGCGGTTTATCTGGTTGGTGCGCTGTTTATTGACCTTTCTAAGTCTTTCGACTGTCTGAATTATCACATATTGTTTAAAAAAGTAAATGCAATTTGAATGACCGGCCCTGCTCTTACCCTAATGAAAATTTATTTATTCGATAGGAAACAAAGTGTATGCATCTTTGGTACTCCCTCCGATTTCAAATTAGCGAATATAGGCGTACCACAGGGATCCCTTCTTGGTCCATTCGGTTACCGGCTGCGGTGGCCGCTTTTCTGATGGAGGCAAAAAGCAAAAAAGGCCGTGTGTACGAGATGTCGGCGCACGTTAAAGATACCCAGATGGTCAAAATTAATCCGGAGCCCTCCACTAGGGCGTGCCTCATCGCCCGCGTTGCGTCAGCGCGTTAAACCCCACAATCAATCAACCTTCTTGGTCCTCTTTTATTTTTAATCTTTATGCCTCAAATTTTCAACTGATGTACTTTATGCTGACGGTACCACTATCTTTACAACTGATATGAACTTAGAATCGCTAATTGTGAAGCTTACTGCTGATAGTAATAATTTAGCTATATGGTGTCGGGAAAACATGCTAACCATTAACTCGTCCAAACCTGGATTTATTATTTGTAGATCTCATGCCAAAATAATCCCTGAAAATTCTTCTATTTGCCTCAGTGGTACTTACCTTCCTTGCTCGGACTACGGCACATTTTTAGGCGTTGAACATGATAAGCATATCAAATTACAAAAACACATCTCTTTGTTAACTAAAAAAGTAGCATATGGAATACGAATATTATTAAGGTTCGTCCTTATTTTGGGTTGACGACTCTAATTTCATTGTACTATGCTTTCATTCATAGTCACGTCAGTTATTGATTATCGTCTTCGGGCAATACATACCCGACGCACCTGTTCCACTTGCAAGATATCCAGAATGAAGCCCGGCGGATCATTACTTATAGTCATTTCCGTTGCAGTTCTTTACGCTGCTTCGTGCGCTGAACATCTTGTCGATTCCTAATTTGGTGAAGTATTCTCTTTGCATCATAGCATTTTAATACTTCAGCGGTAGCCTTCCTATAAAAACTATGACTGCTAACCAGCTTTCCCGTCAGAGCTGCACTCGCTTTACCCTGCATAACAGTGTTTTACTTCCTAAAGCTCAAACTAGTTATGGTAAACAAGCTGTGCATTTCTCTGCTGCTTACGAATTGAACCTTTTGCTTCAATAGACAAAAAGTGCTTCAAATATTTATTCCTTCAAGGACAGCTTACGTGCTCATCTTCAGTCAATTTGAGTTCATTTTGTTTGCTTTCACCACTGTTTTGTTTGCTTTTTTACTACAATTGTGCTATCTCAGTTTTGTAATCTGTTTTGTCTGTTTCAACGTGATACTGTAAGCACTGTTTGTTAAAACATTTACCTGTTGATGCTTGCATTATAGGAGGTCCCCGGCTGTCACCCGTTTCCTTAAATTTGGGTGCACTGCCAGAAGATATGGGGAGTCGACTCAAGAGAGCCAACAAACCCCACCGAATCTACAGGGCACAGGTGACAAAGGGGGTGGCCGTCTGATGTGCGGCTTTCGCCGACTAGAGCGGCAAGAATGAACAAGAGCCTTGAACGAAAAACAGCACAAAGACTTATATTGAGACAGGCAAGTTACAAATACAAGCACGAGGTAGCAGATCGATAATTACAGGCAACTTAGATGGAATTCAAATACAAGAAAATGTCCAATTCGACAAAATGATACAAACAGGCGCGTTAACAAATGAATATTACGAATCGGAGCAGTTAACTAAAAGAAAATGAACAGTTCGATGCATATGAGAGACAGAGTCCCAGCATATTCACCGACCGGGCCGGACGATGCACCGCTGTCGGAGGCGAGTCGGCTACCTGGGAAGCGTGGCTTCGCTGTAGGCCAGGCCGTCCGAGACGATCACGGTGATTCGAGGCCCGGGAGCACGTTGGAGTCCTCCAGGGCGCGGGTCGCCGATGGTGTGATGTACAAACTGGCAGGTGCAGTTGTCAATCACGACGTCCATAACGTAGCTGGTGGGTTTCGGTGCGGCTTCTCTTTTTATAGGCGCGCCGGCGCGGAGGGGGAGAGCACAACACACAGCGCGCCCGCCGCCGTCAGCGAATAACTTCACTCTTCTCCCTTCTAGAATCATCGCCGCTCTTTAGCACTGGCAAGGCCACGCGCACCTCCTCGAAAGTACTGGAAGCTTCGACGAAACCCGAGCGGCGGAGGTTTTATTTTTGTTGTTTTCTTGCCGGCGAGCCGGCGGGTGATCATGTTACCGTCTCTTCGTTCGAGAAACTTCCAGCCTTGTCTCGGGCGAATAGAACCGAGTGTAAGAAGAATTAGGCGCTGTACAATAAAATGGAATATTTATACGGTACTTTTAGACGTCGTACGCTCGAGTTTGTGACACAGCCCCCCAGTTTCAGAATATTATGCAATAATATTCTCAAAACTCACAAAGTCGTGCGTTCGCGTCGTTCACACTTAGGGAACAAAAAGAGGCTGTGCCTACGAACACAAAATAAAGTACAGCCCAATGTTCTTCATAATAATAATGACAGGTACAGAATTCGCGTACAGAACAGCGGTTTGGCGCAGATTTTTCAACAAATACACATCATAGGGACAATTCATAAGTTTGAAAACAATAAAGTTCTAGCAGTCGACAACCGCAGCGTTCTCGAATGCCACCACTAGTCACGCCAACTATACACGGCATGGGTGCTGTAGAACAGTGAAAGTAAAAGTGATAAAATAAGTACATGCTTCGCGTACAGTACGACAGGGAAACAATGAATACAACGTTCAGGCATACAGTACTCGACGTGAAAATACAATTCCGTCTTACACAATTCCACTGATCTCACACGTGCATACCTAAATTGGCATTCTTCATGTTTATCCCGTGTCTATCGGGCGCTTGCGCAACTGCGCCTGCGGAATTCTCTTCGGAGAAGATCCTTGCCAAATGTCGCGCGAAGCGACAAACTCTTTCGTTTCCGCCGTGACACTGGACCCGCGAAAATGCTCGAGTTTCTGGGCCTGCGTCTGGCGAACGTCCGAGTGGCTAGTAATGGTTTGGCACTTCTTCCCAACTGCTCGTCGGGACAAATGGCAGTAGAGATGTTTTCTCTTACTCTTGAGCCCAAACCTGCACTCTTTGTTTCGGCAGCCCAGCTGTTTGCCGAGTTTCTGAAGGCCTGCTTTCAAACGTTTGTTCTTTCGACGACCTTCGGCACTTATTTTCCTTCTGTGCGGCTCCATCGCAGGGGCCGCAGACTTTGGGCGCCGGAAATGTGCTGGCTTCGGTTTTGCCGGTGCTCGAGTTGCGACGGGCACGGCTTCGTCTCGATCCGGGGCATCGAATCGGGGTTCTTCTTTCGAAACAGCGGGTGGTTCCTCTCCCACCGCTGAAGTCACAGGATCGTCGCCGACGCTTATGTACGGCGAGTTCCCTCCGTGGAGTGCGGCTCCGTTTCGCACGGGGGTTTCAAACTTGACCTTAGGGTCAGTCTCTTTGCTCCTCGAGCTGTCAGTTACGCACGCGGCGCTAGTCTGCCCAGAGAGTTCGCAGTCTCGAACTGGGTCTTCCTGCACAATGAGCGTGCAATTACCCGTGTCTTTCGGAAAGACAACGGCTTCCTCGGGCACTCTCCCCGCAATATCGGGTACACCTTCGTCTAGAGGTTTCGGCCCCGACGTCGTGATGGCATCCACAATTGGGATGTTATCTCCATCCTCAAGCTCCGCATCACCTGTAGGATCATCGTCCTTCCAGGTCTGAAGTGGTGTGCTTTCGCACATATCTGGAGGTATTTCCTCCTTGCTGATTGCGGATGACGCCTCTTTGCTTCTAGAGATATCCGGGCGTTCCTTTATCGATTCAGAGTTAGCACTTAGGCCACTATACCCTTCTCTCGCATTTTTCTCAGGTGATGAGGATTCCGCCTTCAACCATTGTATCTCGAGTCGCCTTTTTACAATCTCGAGTTCAGCTTTGCGTGCTTTCTCCTCTCGCTCCGCTTTCGCTCGCTCCCTTTCTGCCTCTGCTTGGCGGGCTTTCTCTTCTCGCTCCGCTTTCACTCGCTCCCTTTCTGCCTCTGCTTGGCGGGCTTTCTCTTCTAACTTCGCTTTCTCTCGCTCCAACTGAAGTTGTCTCTGAAATTCTTTCTCTCTTTCTCTTTCAGCCCTCTCAGCCTCTTCTCGTGCTGCCTGTCTTGCTTTCTCAGCTTTCTCGTTTTCTTCCTTTTCTTTCTGTGCGACCCATTTTCGTAATTCGGCCCCTGACAGGCCCAGCTGACAGCCCAACGCTACTATTTTCTCTAAATCCATGATTGCAAATGTATCGCAATCTAGCCACAATACTCTAGCCTCTAGCTAGGTATATCTACACAGAGAAAGTTTACAAGAGCACCAACTTATGAAGGCAGTAGCAACCTATGCCAAAAAAAGTTCCAGGCTCTTTCTCCTCCCTACCGCTCACATCAGATGTCCTGTCGCGGACGCCAGAAATTGTCACCCGCTGCCTTAAGTTTGGGTGCACTGCCAGAAGATATGGGGAGTCGACTCAAGAGAGCCAACAAACCCCACCGAATCTACAGGGCACAGGTGACAAAGGGGGTGGCCGTCTGATGTGCGGCTTTCGCCGACTAGAGCGGCAAGAATGAACAAGAGCCTTGAACGAAAAACAGCACAAAGACTTATATTGAGACAGGCAAGTTACAAATACAAGCACGAGGTAGCAGATCGATAATTACAGGCAACTTAGATGGAATTCAAATACAAGAAAATGTCCAATTCGACAAAATGATACAAACAGGCGCGTTAACAAATGAATATTACGAATCGGAGCAGTTAACTAAAAGAAAATGAACAGTTCGATGCATATGAGAGACAGAGTCCCAGCATATTCACCGACCGGGCCGGACGATGCACCGCTGTCGGAGGCGAGTCGGCTACCTGGGAAGCGTGGCTTCGCTGTAGGCCAGGCCGTCCGAGACGATCACGGTGATTCGAGGCCCGGGAGCACGTTGGAGTCCTCCAGGGCGCGGGTCGCCGATGGTGTGATGTACAAACTGGCAGGTGCAGTTGTCAATCACGACGTCCATAACGTAGCTGGTGGGTTTCGGTGCGGCTTCTCTTTTTATAGGCGCGCCGGCGCGGAGGGGGAGAGCACAACACACAGCGCGCCCGCCGCCGTCAGCGAATAACTTCACTCTTCTCCCTTCTAGAATCATCGCCGCTCTTTAGCACTGGCAAGGCCACGCGCACCTCCTCGAAAGTACTGGAAGCTTCGACGAAACCCGAGCGGCGGAGGTTTTATTTTTGTTGTTTTCTTGTCGGCGAGCCGGCGGGTGATCATGTTACCGTCTCTTCGTTCGAGAAACTTCCAGCCTTGTCTCGGGCGAATAGAACCGAGTGTAAGAAGAATTAGGCGCTGTACAATAAAATGGAATATTTATACGGTACTTTTAGACGTCGTACGCTCGAGTTTGTGACACCGGCAGTCTTTGACTTCGGGTCCTCCTCCTGTATATACCCAATGTCCGTTTTTTTCCGGTCTATAAGTCGCACTTTTGTATAGGTCGCACCCCCTCAAAATGACAGTTTTTCCGAAAAAAACATATATAAGTCGCACCAGTGTATAAGACGCACAGGTATATAAGACGCACTTGTTAAGTTGGTAAACTCATAGTGAATCAGATCGTTAGAAAGTGCGGCGAAAGGACATGGTTGCCGCGGCCGCCGCCTATGAACGCATCTCCCGGTATGGCGGGCTAGACACGTGCATATACCTTCCAAAGTCTAGAGAGAACTAACTTCTCAAAAATGGATTATTGATACACACAGATGGCATGTACTTACAGATGGCGTTTAGTCAAAACCATCGAAGTCTTCTTCCTCCGACTCGCTAACAAATCAGCAACCCTGTCGGCGCATCACTGTCATCCTCCGACTCGCTGATGTCTTCTTCTTCGCCAAGATCGTCACCACTCGCGGGCCGGATTACTCCGGCCTTTATCAACCCGGCTACAACTGTTTTTGTAGAAATGGAGTGCCACGAGTCGGAAGGGTCGGAGACCCATTGTGTCTTACGTGCTGTCCTAAATCAGCGCAACAAAGGTGTCATGGCGGACGGAAGTGACGTGAACGGAAGCGGCGTGAAAATCGACACTGATCAGCAGGCTGTCCTTTTACGAATTAGCAGCACGTTTACCTCCTTCAGAGTAACTCTCTGTAATAATTTATAAGCTGCATCTTGTTTTTGCAACCCAGTTTGATGTTACTTTGAATTTATTCTAAGCTGTAGCTACTGCGCATGGCACAAAGGGGCCCATGGTTGTTGCAGGCCATTACTGTTGCTTTTGAGTAGAGAAAGCTGCAAATTTTTTGGTTTAACGTCCCAAAGAGATTGGTTGTGCGAAGTGGGAACAGGTAAAAGAGACGCCTACAGAAACTCGTCTACGGAAACGAGGACAGCAGCTAAGCCGTGAAGGTAATAACCATGAGTTACACTGCAATAAGGTATTACTGGGAAGCAACGCGCGACGCTTTTGCAATTTCTCATCTTGTCGCGACTACACCACCAGCACAGCAACAAGTTTGAGTTAGAGAGAGAACTTTATTAAAGAGCCTGCAGCTCGGTCACTTCCACCTTACGTGGGGGTTTTTCCACGACGCGGCCGTTACGTCTTCTCGACTTCTTTTCCCTCTACTTCGGCTGGCTTCGCCTGCTACTTCGTTGGGGCGGTAACCTTCCGTCCGTTTCGCTCGGTCGTTGCCTTTCGAGGGCCGCCGAGATTTGCCGGACGGCATCGGTCTGCTCTTCCTAATAGTAGCTTCCCGTTCTCGTTTCCGATAGCCTCGACATCTGGGTGGTCCTCTGCGCCTCCGCGGTCTCCCCGAGGGTGTTGTGCCGACCCAGTGCCAGGTACTTCTCGGTGCTCCTGCAGTCCAGGACTCCGAATGCCGTCTTTTACGCCTTACGTATGAGCGCGTTGGACTTGTTTCTCTCGCACTGCCTCCAGTTGGGAAACGCCGCGACGTACGTGATGTGGCTTATGGCGAAAGACTGCACCAATCGGGTGAGGCTCTCTTCCTTAATGCCTGCCTTTCTGTTTTACACCTTCCTGATGAGTCGTGTGGTCGCGGTGACTTTAGCCGCGAGGCGGTTCACGGTCTCGCCGTTCGTACGCTTGCGCTCTGTCAACATGCCGAGCACTCGGATCCTCTCGACCTCCGGGATCGTGTGGCCGCCGCTGGTTCTGACCTTGATCTTTTCCTGTTGTTTCGGTGACTCTTCGTGCCCTCTCTTTTTGCTAGTCGTTTTTTTTCGGTAGGATCACCAGGAATTCGGACTTTCTCGGGAAGCATACGCGTCCGGACCCGTCCAGTTGCTTCTGGATGGCATCCACTTCTGCTTGCAGCGTGCTCTCTATGTGTCCGCCGCCTCCTTCTGGGACCCACAGCGTTATGTTGTCGGCGTCGATGGTGTGTCGGACTCCTGCCACCCGTGAGAGTCACGCGGGCACGCTGATAATCACCAGGTTGAAGAGCAGCGGCGAGACGACCGAGCCCTGAGGGGTCCGACACTGCCGAGTTTCTTCCCGGTAACCGGTGTTGATATCGGTGGTCCGCACCGTCAGGAAGTTCTCGATGTACTCGTACGTTCTCTTCCCTATGTTCAGTCGCGACACCTCGGCCAGGATCGCCGAGTGCCTCACTGTGTCGAAGGCACTTTCCAGGTCCAGGCCCAGGATCGCTCCGTTGCCTCTCGTGTTCGCGTTGTCGTCCAGAATGTCGTTCTGCTGCTGTATCATGGCGTCCTGTGTCCCGAGCTTGTTCTGAAACCCGATCACGGTGTTCGAGTACAGCTCCTCTTCCTCCAAGTACTTTTGGCGTCTGTTCACTAGCACGTGATCGAAGACGTGAGCGAGATCGGTCGGAGGTTCTCGATGTAGGGGGTTTGCCCTGCTTGGGGATCAGAATCGTCGTGGCCGCCTTCCATTGCTTCGGTTGCTTCCCGGATCGCAAGCGCCTGTTGTAGTACGCTGTGAGGTTCTCGATTGCTCTCTCGTTCAGATTCGTCAATGCTCCGTTCATACGCGGCAGGGTCCCGTGGTTGACTTGGTGTTTAAGTCGAGTAGGGCCGCTTTAATATCTGGCGGTCGATGCTTTTACGCGTCGGCCCACGTGTGTCCAACCGTGGCTCTCATTGACTTCTTCCGAGAGAACCGCCTCTCCTTGGCCCATCCGGCCGCTGCTGTTGTTGCTGGGGCCCGGGATCGGTAGCATTTGCGGTGGTGACGTAGTCATCTCCATCTCGGCGGCCACGTTGTCTTGCTCCTTCGCCATGCTGGCGTTAGGCCTAGCCGGCATCGGCCTAGCTGCCGTACTTCTCGGCCGCCTGGTTGCGCTTAGCGGTAGGTTGCCGCCGCCGCGGGAATAATGTCCTCGTAAATCGTAAAAAGAACGTAGCACTTGGTAGAATGTGGTACCGGCTATTGCCTCGTACCTTAACGGACACACTAGTACCAACGATACCTCGGTAACTCGTAATTGCCGTTGCGTTAATTGGAATAAAAGCAGGAGCCGATTTTAGCACGTCCTCTCTCCGGCCATCGCAGCGCAAAGAAGTCTGACAGAAAAGTGTCTAAAAAATAATGGCAGGAGTATAGACATAAATGATCAGACGAACAAATCGCAGAAAGAAATGATAAAAAATATCAATCAATGTTTGTTAACGTGCCCAGGAACAGCCGAAGCCGTCATGCTGGCTCACTCAGAGGGACTAAAAGGCATCACTGAAATACTGAAATACATGAGAAGCTGACAAAGAAACAGTCATTAAGAAACTCCAGTTAGTAAAAAATGACAGCAAGGTATGGAAACAAAAAAAAATTAAAAATAAAATAATGTCCTACCACAAACATTACACAATCAATACAGAATACGTCTTCTCCATTCAAAAAGACATCCTACAATAAGCATAGCAATAGGGCTAGATAAGAGGGAAGAAGAATGTATTTAAAAGTTCAATGTAAAATGAAGCTTCAATACCACACAAACATAAAACAAATACAGCAAACTATTTATGAATAACAAATACAGAAAATGAAGATATAGTAGAATGTGTAACTGTGGCCTGCCCGGGCACCTGAAAAATGTGCGACGTAAGGCGAGTAATAATACTATCAAGCAATCAAGCAATCAATCAATCAATTTACAGTATCCAGGAACAACAGCAAAGTATGAGTGCTGGTACATTTAGGAACGAAAGGACGACAATAATTAGTGTCACGTGACGCATGAACATTGCTATGGGATTACAAAGGATATACCATAGAAAACTATTGCTGAGATGAGAACATAGACAGTCACATGCACAATACAAAAATTACAGTGACAGAGAAAATATTGCAGCCTGTAAAAGAAGACACATACACAAGCAAGCGAGGACTCAAGTGTTTAGAAACAAGAAGCTCAGAAAAATGAGAGAGCGAACGAGAAACAGTGTAGAGCATTGCAGTTATCAGTGTAGGTGAAGGAGCATGTATAGTGGGAGAACACATTACGACAGCTAAAAAAACACAACTAAGATGAGCAGGAAACTGGAGGAGCGAAATATTAAAAACGTCTAATTTAGCGCAACACATGTTATACAGGCTCTGAAGTCGGTGGGCAGGTGAAATGTGGCTATCAGCTGCGCCAGTGTAAAAGGGATATTGTGACCGCGTACATTTCAAGGGAACTCGGAGCGCGAGCTGGGCTGGTAGCTGAGACTTAGTGGTTGGTCACAGCTTTAAAACATAATCGGAAAAACATTCATACTTCGAGCCCTGTCTGCAAGACTCAGTTTTTAGCAGCAGTGTATTGTAACATTCTTTTTTCAATGACACAAAGCTAAGCATACGGGGAAATGCCCAGACTTAAGTTTCCAATTGTGGTAATATACGCTTGATTACCTCAGCAGTAAGTAATCAGCCCTACAACGTGCTTGAGCTGGTCTTCACCTAATTGTGCCGTTTTGGTATTTGCACGTGCCTAGTCCGCTGCGCTTACGGATACTGTTGTTTTTTAGTCACAGTACATCTTTTCAAGGATTTTTGCCGTGGTCGTTTCTCTGCCTTCATGGTGCTGAGGGGTCATGTTTCTTGGCAGTAGGGCAAACTTTATCTCCAATGTAATTTCGAGTGGTATGTCTTCGGCAGTCTCCATTTCCATTAAAGGTGTGTATCCCAGGTGCATATGCACTTTTCGGCCTGTCCGGGTAGGGCTTGGTCGCACTTGTGTGGGTTAAGGTGCGCCTCTGCAAGCTCTTCTACGGTATTGCGCACTCCTAGTGCCATCAGGCGAGAAGGAGAAATGCGTGTTGGATGTGCGAGGGCATACAGGCCTTTCATATGATGAAGTCGATCTTCCAATGCAGTCGAATGTATACACTGATGCCAGCGTGACCCCTCAATGTGTTTGCCTTGCATTTACGTGCCCCGAACTTCCTGCTCTTTCGGGATATTACCCCATGATGGACCCCACCTTAAGTTCTGAAGCAGAATGGGAACAAGGCCTCGTTCCGGGTCATTTAAAGCTTACACTCACTTTCCCCATACCAAAGGCAAAGAAGCCGGCCGATAACCTTCAACACCTGCGTCCCATGTCATTCACACCGGTTGTTGAAGAACCGAGGCGAGGGCCGCGGGACGTGGGCGAATCTTTAATGGCGGATGGAACTCGATCTGTAATGATGATGATAGCACTATCAGCAGGCAGCTGCTAATGGCCACCTCTTCTTCCTTTCTGATTTTTCCAACATCCTCCCGGCAACGCGATAAATGGCGGAGGAGAATGGGCATGATGTGAAGGATTGCAGTTTCCAGCGGTCATCAAGCATTCGTCTTTTAACACTTTTGTCCAAGGTCACGTAATCAGTTCATTGTGGTCATAATCCATGTCATGTCCGTCGTGTTTGGCCACACCATGATAGTCCGGTCTTCTGCTTCTATCGATGCTTGAAGCGTCTGTGCCACATTCGCCCTGAGGAGTCAGGCCAGTATAAGCGGGGAATCTGGACCATCGTCGGCACTAGATAAAGACATAGTAGTGCTCGTGCAAGCTTCTTGCGGCATGTGCGGCGGATCGATTGTATAGTGGAAGAAGTAACAATCCGGCTGCGTCGTTCTGTGTGTGTAACGATCTTCTTTCTTAGAGATACCTTTTTTCTCCTTGTTTTTTCGATGAGTCCGCACTTGATGATGCGTTTCGGTGGAGACTTGTTTAGGGTGATTGTACGTGCTGATCTTAGGGCTGACTAGATTTTCTGTTTTCTCACTCTTCGTTTCGACTTCAGGAACTTGAAATCGTCACATTTTGCATTAACCAACCCAATCATCTCCAAACCCGACGTTTCGCGATGGCAGCATGTGTCTAGAGGCTCCGTCCATGAGTGTGAAGTTCGGCCCAGCTGTCGATTGTTCTGAAGGAATCGCTTGTTCACCTGTGGTCGTGCTTGTTGGACTCTATGAAGTTGTTCGTTGAGCACAGAAAGTGTTTTCGTGCCATGAAAACCACGCGAATCCGATGACTGTTCAGGTGTCTCCACCGCGTTGCCGTAGCTCTGACCACAACTCATCTTTACTGGAGTTACTAGAGCCATTTTATCGTTCAGAGTGTGCACTATGGGGGAAGCCGTTTCCAATTCTTCGTCTGAGCACAGAGCGGTAGCAGTTGTCTCCCCTTTTTCTTTTATTGCATCCAGTCCTCGTTTAAAGGAAGCAGCTGGCTGAGTGACCTGTGGCTCTTCACGATCATTAAAAAGTATCCCCAAATCACTCTTCCTGTTGAGGAAGTCATTACTCTGCACTGTGGAGTCGTTGTTGGAGATACCTGGATGTTTTTCCGGTGCTGTTGCTACAATGTCGTCGTCGGAATGGTTTTCCAACTCGGGAAACAATCTGTTCATTCTAAATTTGGTTAACAGGATGGAATCTTCAAATTCTAATGCGATTTCATATTCCTAGGTTAAATGATCCAAATCCACAAGTTCTTCAATATCGCTGTCAAGCTTCTTTAGAATATCATGTGTTTCGAGTAGGCGTTTCTTTAAGAAAATGAGCTTACAGATTGATGGTGACTCGGCGCTCATCTCAGTTTTGATGTCGTCAATCAGTGTGGTTACCTTCTTTCGGACGAGGCTCCGTCTTTGGCAAAGGACTTCCAGGTCCATTCTCGACGTCGTTTATGTCTACGTGGTCGTCAGGAAGGATCACGGTCGGTGGAAGGTCGAAGCCGCTGTCGTTGACTTTCAGTGTCCGCGAGGCGTCCGCGAAGAATCGGTAAAAGTTGTTGAGGGCGTGGTATCCGGTACACGTTTGGTGCGTCCTCAATTCCTTGGGTTTTCTTCGCAGACGCTTGCGGTCGATGGTCAGGTGCCGTAGTTTCCTCGCAGCCGTGTCACTCACGTCATCGTTGATGGTGGTCCGCACACTCCGTTCTTCAACTGTGTAGATCTTCTCCTATCCTGGTCACGGCACCATTTTGTTAAAGAACCGAGGCGAGGGCCGCGGGACGTGGGTGAATCTTTAATGGCGGATGGAACTCGATCTGTAATGATGATGATAGCACTATCAGCAGGCAGCTGCTAATGGCCACCTCTTCTTCCTTTCTGATTTTTCCAACACTGGTATTTTCCAGACTAATCGAAAGTCTCTTCAATTTTCGCATCATCCAACACCTTGAGTATGTGCGATTTTACCTTTATCCTGCCCAGACTGGTTCCGACCCAACCTAGGGGCGTACGACAGTCTGTGGCTATTACGGGGGGTCATGAACTGGCCTCATTACAACAGAGGAGATCCAGACCTCGTCATGGCCATCGATCTTCAAAAGGCATTTGACAATGTTAGCCAGGCGGTGATACTTGAGGAAGTAGCCCAAGCCACCTTCGCAGCTGAGCCCAAGCCTGAATTCGTAATTTCTTGCAAAGCCGCCCCATACGAATTCAGGTGTCTCACCCGGGATGGGATCCTCTTACCTACTGCCTGGATAGAGGAGTCCCTCAAGGCTCAATCTTGACGCATATTGTTGAACTCGGCAAACTCCCGGGTAGCACAGCGGGCTCGACACTCAAACCGCGGCTCGCTTCACCATTTATGCGGGCGATATTACTATATGGACAGAGGAAGCTGACTTTTCTTCTCTGGAAGATGAAGTAATCCAACTTCAAGCGGCTGCCCACAGTCTAGAGTCACAATTGTCCGAGTTGGAGCTTACTCGCTCCCGAGAAGACAAAGCTCTTGGCAGTGTACGGCTGCAGACCGCCTCCGTCATCGCCCCCCTCATTCAAGTGACAATTTCAAACCACACGATAATCGCCTCAACAGACCCCATAATGTTGCTAGGACTGCCCACCGGACCGAAAAACAGCGCTAACGCGCGGCTACAGTGCCTGAAGAAAAAGTGGAAAGGCATCTTTCAAAACATTCGGCCTCTCTCTATCAAATCATCCTCATCATCATCACCATCACCACCAGCCTATTTATGCCCACTGCAGGGAAAAGGCCTCTCCCATTAATACCTAATTATCCCGGTCCTGTGCTAACTGCGACTAATTTATCCCCGCGAACTTCTTGATCTCATCGGTCCATGTAACTTTCCGCCGCCCGCAGCCATGCTTGATTTCTCTAGGGATCCACTCTGTTACCATTAATGACCAAGGGTTATCTTCCCTTCGCATTACATGCCTGCCCACGTCCATTTCGTCTTCTTAATATTCACTAATATCTCCTTAACACGCGTTTGTTCCCTGACCCACTCCGCTCTCTTCATGTCCCTTAACGTTACATCTATCGTCTTCCGTTTCATTGCTCGCTGAGTCGTCCTCAATTTAAGCTGAACCCTAGCAGTGAGCTTCCAAGTTTCTCCCCCGTAGGTGAGTACCGGTAAGATGCAGCTGTCATACACTTTCTTCTGCAGGGACAGTGGTAGGCTGCCATTCATTGTCTGAGAGTGCCTGCCGAATGCACTCCACCCCATTCATATCCTTGTAATCATCTCTGCCTCATGGTTGGGATCCGGTGTCACAACTTGGCCTAAGTAGATATATTCGCTTACCACTTCCAGTGCCTCGCCACCTATCTCAAACCGCTGTGCTGTCCCGAGGTTATTGATCAGTACTTCAGTTTGCTGCATATTAATCTTCAGGCCCATGGTTATCTGTTTGTCCAGTGCGGTAAGCGTGTTTTGCAATTCGTCCCCCGGGTTACTTTGCACATATGGAGGAGCAACTCAAGCCGCCACGCAGGCCGGGGTCACCATCATGGCCGACTCAGTGAGCACTCTTACGGGGCACCGGCTTACGACCTCAATAAAGCTCACTCGAAGACCATACAGGTACTACATAGGGCCACTCTTCGCGTGATCAGTGGACTGCCTCGGCACACCCCCATCCACAGTTTCGAGCAATCGGTCTCCCTTCCACCTGTCTTAGAAACCATCGAAGAGGCGAAAGCACAGGCATCCTTCAAGCTGCCGCTGACCCACCAAGGGCTATCACTAATTCTACAGATGCAATCGGTGCCGCAAGACGCCGCAGTATATATACACTGATTCCAGCGTGACCCCTCAGTGCGTTGTCCTTGAATGGACGTGCCCCGAACTTCCTGCTGTGTCTGGATATTGAACGATGATGGACCCAACGATAACAAATTTTAATGCAGAACTTCACGCTTGAAACGCCGCTGTATCCTTCCTCCTGTGTGACACTACGATGGCTCTCTCAGCTTCGCTTCTACTCATCACGGACTCTTACGACGCCACACAGGCACTTTCTTCTCGTAGCACCACTGACCGGATCGTGCCTAAAATTCTCTATCAAGTGGAAATTCTTCAACGGAACCACATCGTTGGTTCGACTGCGCTGGTTTTAAGCAAAAGACGTACTAAAAAGGACACATACACTTGACGTATAGACTGCTCACTGACAACTGTTTCTTGAAATTTGAACCACATCTCTGTCCGCTTTGACTGGGTACTTGGCCTCGATCGACTGGTAACCAGGCGGCTCATGCGGCCGTACAGGAGTGTACTTTTCATTTCATTTCATTTCATTTCATTTATTTATTTACTCTCAATGCCGTGAGGCGTTACAGAGAGGAGGGGTACAATATTGAATAACAAGAGAAAAGAAAACAGCAGGGTGGTTACAGAAAGTGATTGCTGACTGCGGATTTGAAGTGCGCAACGTCACTGATGGAGACGATGGAGGCTGGAAGGTGATTCCACTGCAAGCTGGTCATTGGAACAAACGAGTTCAGGTAGATGTTTGTTCGGCAGTATGGCACACCAACTTTTAACGGATGATCAATGCGTGATGACACGTATGGGGGAACTGAAAAAAGGGATTGCTTTAAGGTCTGATTGGTGTAAAATGTTTTATGGAAAACACATAGGCGGGATATCATACGCCGGCTTGCAAGATCAGGCAGTTGTACTATTTGTTTCATGTTAGTGACACTGGATGACCCGGAATAATCAGAAAGAATGAAACGAGTGGCCCGATTTTGGATAGCTTCAAGTGTGGAGACAAGATTGGCAGAATGTGGATCCCATACAGAGGAGGCCTATTCAATCTTCGGCCGTACAAGAGTTTTGTAAAGCTGCAGTTTTAATGAAGTGGGAGCTCGAGAGAAATTTCGTCGGAGGAAGCCGAGCATGCGGTTCGCATTATTGCTAATATATATTAAATGTGCGGCTGCCACGAAAGGTTGTCTGAAATCTGAACGCCAAGGTATTTGTAGGTGGTAACCGATGAAAGAGGGGAGCCGTTAAGGAAATATGTGTTTACAGGTGTGTGCTTGATTGTTCGTGTTAACCTCATATATTTGCACTTGTCGACGTTTAGTTTCATTAGCCAGGTGTTGCACCAGGCTGAAATTGTGTTAAGGTCGGTTTGAAGTTTTGAGGGGTCAGAAGGTTCAGATATATTTCTATATATAACACAATCGTCAGCGAAAAGAGGTATTGATGAGGTTATGGCATCAGGGAGATCATTAATATAAATTAGGAAGAGAAGAGGCCCCAATACTGATCCCTGAGGGACACGAGATGTAACGGGACAGTGAGGAGATTCGTTATCATTGATAGTTACATATTGAAAACGATTTTGCAAAAAACATTCAATCCACCTTAAAATGTTAGGGTCAATGCTCAGTTTTCTAAGTTTATAAAGTAGTAGTGGATGGGAGACGCAGTCAAATGCCTTCGCGAAATCAATGAAAATGCAATCGACTACTGACGTAAGATCCAACAAAGAACAGAGATCATTAGTAAAGGTGATCAGTTGAGTTTCACTTGAATGATTTTTGCGAAAACCGTGTTGGTAAACTGTAAAAAATGAATTAGATTCTAAAAAACTCATCAAATTAGTGTAGATGATGTGTTCGAGTAGTTTGCATGGGATCGATGTAAGAGAAATGGGTCGATAGTTAAAAGGGGAGAACACTTCACCATACTTGTGTACTGGAATCACCTTTCCACCCTTCCAGTCGTTGGGTAGTAAGGAACACTGTAAACACTGTGAAGAAATATAAGAAAGGATCAATGAGGAGTTCACATTGGTACTTTTCAAAAACTTATAATTAATCCCATCTATTCCAGAAGATGAAGAAATTTTAACTGAAACCGCTGGTCTCTGCTTAGAAACAGCCTCGTTCGTCCACACCATCTCCGTCGTTACAGATTCACCGTAGAAAGTAGATAAACGCCAACGACTAAAAAACCTTACCTACGAAAACAGGTTACCTAAGTAAACTTCCGCCCTTACCACGTAACCCTAGATCTTCACCAACAATTTTTCTTCACAAACTCTGCCTTCACACAGGAAACAGTTCGTAAATGGTACACGCCTCACCTTCCTCTCCATGCCCTCATTGTCGCTAAAGCCTCCCAGCCGACCTTCGCCAATTGGTATGAACATGTCCAAGCTTCAATCGTCACCAGACGTTCACCTCCCCGAACCTCAACCAGACCCAACTCTACTATACACGTCCTTACACGCGCAAATACCGACGTATTCTCTAAAGAGTGGCCTAGCCGGACTGGTATGAGCGTCATCGGTGACTGTTGTGCTGGCATTATTTAGCATTGGACACAATTACGACTCGGGCCTAATACTGCCTCTACTAATGGATATGAATATGAACAAGTGCTGAAGGGATTGGATTTCATTTCCCTCCTTTCTTCCCTTACCCAAGCTCGGATCTCCGGTATTCGTGTCTTAATCAATCGATCCGCTTTTCTGCCGCCAGCAGGATGGCGTAGAGGCCGACTTACGTAATTCTTGATGACAAAAAAAATAAGCTTGACCAAAAATCAGCATGCCCCCTTTCTTCATAACCTGTTTTTGGCTGGCAATGCGGTGGAGTATATCCGGGCGATTTGAGCGGTTGACGAGTGCAATTTATGGAAAAATTGCGTATTTTCTCACTGGTCCTGATAGGCCCTTTCAAGTATTTCGACGTTGGGAGTGGGAGAGATCTTGATGCCATAAAACGGGATTTTCCGTGTTTGCATCCTGGTGGCGTTTTTGCACCAAGAGAAGCTCCGATCTGTGAGGCGCGCAGGTAATGCCGCAATGCTTACAGCAGGCATGTACTGCATCTGCGGCCTGTTAGAGGCGATCCTGCATGGTTCGGTTCCCACCGATCCCTTACTCACACAAATCGTTGCAGCGTCGGCGTAAATGCCATGCTTGATGTTAGAAATACTATCCAATTCTTGCGGCAGGTTAATAAGGGCTATGTTAAATACCATTGGGGATAGAACAACGCCTTACGGCGTACCCTTACTTTCGCATGAACGTCGAATTGTAGGTCGTCGTATTAATGACAGCTTCGTCATCTGTGAGATAACAGCGGATGTATCCTTCGCCGCAGCCGATGTAATTGAGATTTTAAATGCAGAGCATTTCTTTAACTCACGATGTCACCCGTTCTAGGCGTCCGTAGTAGTCCGCATCGCTCGCAGGTGCACCCTCTCGGCGCGATCGTGGCGTGATAAAGGCGGGTGTCGGCAAGGCTGGAACGCAATCATCGCCGCGCTCTCTCGTCAGCCCCGCTCCTCCTCGCCTACTCTCCGCTCGCATCGCGCGCTCTCTCCGCAGTCGGTTCTCGCCCAACAGGTGGGGGCGCGCGCGTCGCGGGATCAACAACATCTGTGGCGTGATCGTGACGTCAGCATCGCGAGCGCGTGGCGCGATCGTGGCGTGATAAAGGCGGGTGTCGGCGAGGCTGGACCGCACTCATCGCCGCGCTCTCTCGTCAGCAGTTGCCATAAGTGCAACAACATTAACGTAACGCCAACTACTTAACGTCCTGCGCCCCCGGAAATGCTCTGCATTTGATCGTGCCCCTCGCGAGGGGGATGTTTCTTTGTCCGGCCGCTCCTCGCCACCCCTCCTCGCCGCTGCCGCTGGCACGGCGGCCTACATACGAGAAGGGTGGCTTTCCGGCATGACCTGGAACTCAAAATGGCGGATGGACGCGCAACTCTGCTCCCCTAGGGGAGCTATATACAGGAACTCTACTCAAAGACAATGTGGGATAATCGCTTGCCGAAAGATCTTTACCACACTATCATCCCCTTTCCCGCATGCGGAGTTTAGCATGAATATCTTGACAATTACAATTTTTTTCTTGATGTGCTTGACGTGCCTTTACTTATCACAGTCATCGTTTCGTGAAAGTCATCGTGTAAAGTTCTCTTTTTCACCGTGTGATTTGGTGACGGGCGGTCCCCATCAGGGAGGTATAGGAAGCGCCACTTCAATATGTACGGCTTTCACTAAAAGTATAAACTCTTCTTGGGATCGATATATGCTTTTTTTACTGCAAAGCAGTATATGTCTAACCCCCAGTTTTCATTCCGGTGTCACAGATTTACTCAGCGCCGCTCCGAGGCTCCCCCTCACCACCGCTGACACCTCTTTCACAACTATTTTTCCCCTCGCCTCCACCGATGCCCCTTTGGCAAGTTGCGCAATCGGCAGCTAACGGCGGTATGCGGTTATCATGTGACTGCAAAAAATAAACAGAAGCGCATCGTAAGCTGCATTTTTCTCGGTCACAGCGCATTTCTCCTGCGTTTCATGAATTGTTCGCGAACGTACTGCGGCATGCGCTACTCTGCTGCTATCTCGCAGTGCACCGCCGCCGCCGGCCAGCATGTTGCAAATCGTCTTTGAATTTCCCGCGCAAATGTCACGTGGTTCGGGTCAGCCCCGCACAAGGGAGCGGCAAGGATGTTGTTGCATACCGTTTTTTAACCTCACGCGCAAACGTCACGTGGTTTGGATTAGCGAAGAAGGGAAATGCAGACCTTTCTTTGAGCAGATTAGTGTTCTAGGCAGGAGTGATAATACAGTGGCGAGAGAGCTCTTGGAAGCGTTTTATATTAAGCAGAAACAGGACAAGTGCGTCAGCGATACTTCTGTTCTTTTGTGTGCCAGCGAGTTTGAGTTTTTGAGAGCGTCACTTTGATCATGTCCTTTGTTTGATGCGTTCCATGTAGTGTACCAAAGTGCGCATGCTCCTGGTGATACATATATAAATATGAGACGATGCCTGAATAAATGTTAGTTGCAAGTGAGCGCTTGTCCCGTCGTCCTTCTTTACTGTCGTTGCCCAAGTCGCGCTCTATCTTTTTCAATCATAATGCACCAACTTGCCCAACAGATGTGTTTAATGAAGGGAACAGCGTCTCGGTGAAGTGTCAGGGGAGGGCGCTCCTTGGTGGCGACACATGAAAGTGTGAGGGAAAGGCAGTGGAGAAATGACGCCGTAGCCCCACGTGTGATACTCCGCTTCACCATTCGCTTGGCGCTCCTCTCCGTTTCCTTTCTTTAGTCGCTGCTGCGTTCGCTCACTCTGTTACGTGGACATAAACAGACACCGCTCCCGCGAAGCCCAGGTAACGGCTTCGAAAGGGCTGCCAAGTGCTCTCCTAAAATGACCGAAACCCGCCGTCGCCCTTTCCACTGAAATTCACCTCGCCAAGTAGCTGCGAATCCCGCCCGGTAGGAGAGGAACTTCCGCAGTTGGAACGCCGGCTTGAACCAATATTCCTTTTTCGGCGTGGAAGGCCTTCCGAGCGACACTTCGCCTGTGTTTTTCACGCCTAAGTATGCGCCATCAGCGGTTGCCGGTTTATGCGTGCACGATTTGCGGGTAGAAAACGGGGGGCGTGCACGCACAGCTAGGCTTCACGCCGCTACCGATAAAATGCCGGATGGGCTGGTATTTAGATGTGGAAATTACATGGCTGAATGCGGTTAGTCGGCTGTCCTCCTCAATCGAGTGGTTCGGGTGTGGGTTGATATGTTACACAGACACCACACACACACACAGTAAGATGCGTACGAGGAGGAGGGAAAACGGACAGCCACATGTTTATACGCGAGAAAAGAGCTCAAGGGCTTCCAGGTTTTAAATCGTCATGGGACAGATGCATGCTGTTCGTTTGGTTCGAGAAGAGCAAGAATTGAAGCGTTGACCCGAAGACAAGCGGGAATGGGGGCAAAAACAACGGAAAGCTGCTGGCACCAGCGTTAACTCCTCAAGTTCAGCTCGTGGAGTGCGGCGAATTCCTCCCGGATGAACAGCAAATTACCCGCTTGGAACGCCGGCGTGAGCCAATATCACTTCTTCAGAGGGCTTTCAGGGGATATTTTCGACGGCGTCTGTGACGTCTAAGCACGCGCGCATGACCGGTTGTCGGTTTATGCGTGCGCAGGTTTGTATTGGAGAATAAGGGGAGAGAAAAGGGGAGGCGGGCACGCCAAGCTTTAGGTTTTGTGCCTATACTGATGGAATGCATGCCCGTTGTGCTGGTGCGAGAATTATACGCGGACGTTAAATGACCCAATGGGACCTGTCCAGAGTCCGTAGTATTAGAGTGGATTGGGTTTGTGTGCTAGGCTATTTTCAGATTACCTACAAAAAACCCGTGTCGTGATCTATGGACGTAAAAAATGCCATGTCACGCAGTTCGGTGGAGTGAGACGTGAAATGAGATCATTCTTTGAAGTTATTACGACAGTTGCGGCAACAGTCTGAACCCGGCCTTACACAAACAGTGAGATGCTTATGACGCGGGAGGGACACAGCCAGTTCCATGTTTATGTGCAAGAACAAAGCTTGGATCCGTCAGAGGTTCAGTCAGCTAATTGGCTATCAAATATGCTCCATCGCAAATTACGATAAACATGTTTTGTTTCGAGCACTCCGTGGACTGCGTCCAGCTTTGCAGGTTATCCTTCTTCACACAGTGGAATGGCACTAATTTCTTTTCAGTTCAATTCAATTTCAACTTATTTAAGACAATCCTCGTTACACGTTTGTCTTCGATGGCGTGGCTATAGGCAGAATTGACGCCTGACGGGGCCACGACACCCGTTCAACAACTGGAGACAGCCCATCATGCAGGGCAGTGACTCATCATAAAAAATATTGACGCACGAAAGCTAATTGCTCAACTACGCACAAAACATGCCGATACACTACAACAGTAGCACACCGAGATATCCATTTTGAAGACATAAACGCGATAAAGAGTTAATTTTTGTCGCTGTGACCCACGTTGTGGAAGGGTCTAATGTTAGGATGACCGTTGGCATGGCCCTACTGGCTGCTTCGAAGATGGTATGGAGTTACAGTAGGATGTCTTGTATGGATACATGGTGCGGGCTGAATCCGAACTTGGTAAGCTGCATTTGTTCTATAATTTATAGGTGTCTTCGCAACCTTTGGGGCATTGCCTTGCCGATGCACGAGGTAATGCCAATTGGGCGGAGGTTGCTGACGCACGGCGTCTTGGCCGGTTTGTCTGGGAATCTCACTTCTGCCTCTTTCCATGCAGTAAGCAGAACGCTGGCCATCCAGAAATCGATCGTGTATGGGGCCAGACCACGATGGAAGCATCGTCCAGGTTTGCCAGGGGTTTGTTAGTTACTTTGCCCACCCAAGGAGTCGTGTTCCCGCGGACCTTGGCCGGGGCTGCCAGCACCTCAACCGATGCTATTGGCTGATCAAGGGTAGCATTCGGTGGTCCACTGTATGTGGGTAAAAATACATCGGGGGTGTCCGGGAAAAACCTGTCCCTGAAGGTGCAGATGAGGTCGTCTCCAGGCCCTTGGTATTGATGTATTTTAGTCTGCTTTGTATTGCTAGTTTCTCCCTTGCTCTTTGTGGAGTCTAACAGATATCTAAGAAAGTGCCATGTCTTTGAAGTGCTGAGTCTTTCGGTCTTTTGGTTATAGTGCCACACATATGTATCCAATTTTGTCGGAAAAGGTGTGTCGCATTCTGGGCAGCTTCTGTGTTGAGTTTGGCGATTCGTAAGTTGTGCTTTCTCTTGTGTCTCTGCTTCTTCCATCTCCGAAGTTAGCTGCGCGACTTCCAAGCAAGTGATTGTCTACCGCGGGTGTTTGATTTTAAAATTGAATTTTCTTGGTATGTTGTAAAATGTCGTTTCATAGGTCTTGGATCCATGCGCATATGTGCTGTATTGGGTTTGTACGGTATTAACTTCTCTCTTTCATTATCGCGTCCAAGTTCCTAATTTTCGTTTTTCCTAATCTCCTCTAAGATGGGCCGTGCAATTTGGTATAGGTGATCATGTGATCCCGGCTCCTACAATTAACGTTGGAGATGTTTGTTGTAAAGGTAAAATCTGGACGGGTATCTCTCGTCGTGCTAGTGCCAATTCTAGTTGGTGTGGATGGGCTGGGATGAGGGTGAGGCTGTCTTCGTCGATACTGTTGGAAAGCGCCCTACCTCATTTGGCATGATAAGCGTAGCCCCAGGCTTGGTGTGCCGTGTTAAAGACCCCGGCTACCACAAAGGGACGAGAGCCCGCTATTCCTTTCCCATACAAAGATACCCGATAGTTCCGGGGCTTTTCTTTTCGGCGGAAAATAGATGTTGAGAACGAAAGCGCTTTGACTTCATTTTGTTTTGTGGGGAACTAGTGCAGTTAGAATGTTATCGCGAGTGTTTTTTGTCAAGTGGTGTTGAGCCGCTGTGATATACGTTCTAATTAGGGTGCACACATCCCTTCGGTATGAGTGGTGTGGGTTCCTAGCCCGGAATTTTGCAGGCTCGGTCGTTTCTTGCAGAGCAATTACATCGGGGGGGATCAGATTGGGTATTTAAATACTGCTCGAATCTTGAGTTGAAATCTTCGGCAATTCCACTGCCAGATTAGTAGCGGGGACTGTGGACCCTGTTCATTATTCTAGCTTTTGGCCGCCGTGTCTGTCTGTGCTGGGCTCAGGTACGGTATCTCCGTTCTTGAGGGACGGCCGGTGCTTGTCGAGTGCCGGAGTTCTAGACGCTCGGTTCCCGTAGAGGCGCACTCCATTTGTCCCGAGCGCGGTGCTACTTGACTCCAGGTTGGTGAGGTTGGGCGGCAATGGCCTTTAGCTCGCCTTGAACGGGAGTGGCGAGTTTCTCGGCACCGCTTTGGAATTCTTTATTTATGCAACCTAAGGAATTTTAGGCCTGCATGGTGACGCTTGTACCTGCCTTAGATTCTTTTTGATAACCAGTTGTGCCAAAAGTGTCGTCGTGAGATCTACGGAGGCAGCTCGGGGAGTGTACCCGGTTGTGTTTGGGGGGGGGGGGGGCGAGGGGAGGTTCTTTTGGTTTTTTGCGTGATGAGGGCTTTGCGTGATTGAATTTCGGCCGTGAGTGCCTGGATTTCTAGTGCAGTTTGTAACATTCGCTACACAGCGGACTGAAAGGGCGAGCAGTGGAAGAGAGAACGGATGCCCAGCTAACCTTGTTGCGCTCAGTGTCGTTGTCCTGCCGCTCTCGCTAAACACCGCTCCCCCCTCCTAGTTGCCTCGACATTGACCGGTTGGCTGGTCCACTGTTTCCACGGGCTCCACTGCGGGACCTGTGGGTAGACTCCGTCTGAGTATAGGGGTGGTCGCGCTCCCATTTCTTCCTTTTGAGGAGGTACGGCTACCGCAACCGCTTTCTGCATTCCTTGCTGGTGTTGAGGTAGTCCCCCTGGTATGGTACAGGTCACATTTCAGGTGGCACAGGTGGTTAGGTTGTGGGTCACGCGCTCCGCAGCGTTCGCATGCTATGACGTCTGGCGTGGGGCGCACGTCGGAGTGGTGACCTTGCTTGAAGCCCTTCAAGCAGAACGGCAGTGTTTTTTTTTTTGTACAGACAATGACCAAGAGAAATAAAAAAAAAATATTTATTTTGCAGAAAAAAAGCGCTGAGAGCAATTTTCAATATTCAAATAGACCAACCCATGGAATCCGCCTTGAATAGCTCAAATAAATTCAGTATTCTAAATTCATACGAGATCCGTTTATTCTTGGCCTATAGAACAGCTTCCCGTTCCAGTTTTCTCCTATTAGCGAACCGTACCGAGCGAAATGTACCTTATCCTACACGACAACCTGACAAATGGGTTGTCAATTTGTCACTGTGCCCCTAAACAAATTATGGCTTACAGATGTCTTTTATACTACCCTCATTTCTAAACCGGTTCTTTAAATCTAACTTGGATATCATGTATTCCACTCTGCAAAATATTAGTATTAAAATGTTTTCTTGGTTGTGCAGAAATACGACCCTTTTTTGTCTTTGTTGATGTTGTCTGAAGTGCTGACCACCTTGGCTTTGCTTTGTACCTGACGGGGCCAAGGCCCTGTGCCGGCCAGTTGCAAATCCAGCTTAGCTCAGGAGTATTGAAGCGCAGCAAAGACGAGGACAGGAACACAGACGACGACACTTCAATAGCGCCCTGTGTGTCGTCGTCCGTGTTCCTGTACTCGTCTTTGCTGCGCTTCAATACGCCAGATGTACCAACTCGCCCACACCAAAACTCTCCTTAGCTCAGGAGCTCCCGCTGCGAAACCTCAAAGGGCTGTGAAATCATAAAATTTTGACTTAGAGCGAGAATGTAGGGTTCCGGGTGTCCTTGCGATGCTGGATGGGTAGTCAAATGGTCGGTGGAGGGGTTCTAGGACTTTTTTCGTGGTTTTAATGCGTTCTTCGCAGAGTCTGAATGAAGCCAGGCTCATTGACGACGATAAAGACGGGAGCCGCTGTTTGCGGTGTAGAATCGCTGTGAGAGAATTGAGTAACGGGAATGGGTTGTTTGATTAGCGATTTCTCAGCAATTAAGGCTTCTTTCGGCACTTAATCAACCCTGAAACAGTTTAGGAAGATCATACTTTCTTTGAAACCAACTTACCGGTTGTCTTCAGTGTCCCTTTAAGCCAAGATGATCGAGCGGAAGCTCGGATTTCGTACTGCGACGTGCAGTAAAGTACACGGGAATATTGACAATGCTTGGATCGGTGCCACTGTAGGGGAAAACGCGCGGTAAAGTTTGATGCAGCCAGCGCATTGCATCATTTCCTGAGAGTGCGCTCCCTCATCCTTTCCCGCAACCCTCCCCTTAAACGAACGACAGCTAGATCAGACGCTTTCACAGCGGGGACGCCGCGAATTCGTTCCGTTGGTGGCCGAAGGGTGATGGGTAGCGCTTCCATCGGCGCGAAAAACCGCACGTGCGCTCGATTGACGTTGAAAGCACGAGGCGCTTGCTTGAAGGTCAGACGGACACTACCAGGAGTTTCCTGGGTTTGTACCTTGAGTAATGAGCTTCGATTAAAAGGACGCTGCTGCGTGCACATTGACCTTTCGCTTCGCTGCTGACATTTTGGCAGCGTGTTCTGTTGGGACAGATTGCCGGATTACTGGGACGGATTACCGGCCTGCTCCTTGTCTAGCTGTAGGTACCCGAGGTTTGAGCCCATTCGGCTTAAGTGGCTTCCTGGAGTATGTTTTCCTGGCCACAGATCAGTCAAAAATGACAAATTGAAGTGCCCGAAGCTAGTGTTGCGAAGTTTCTTTTCGGTTTACGACCAAAAAACTCAGTGGCTTTCCACTCGGTGAAGGAGGACGACCAGCAAAGCTGCTGCGGTGCCGAGCGTCAAGGTGAGCGACATTGACCGGGCCGTAGTTGAGGGGTGCGCGAAGCATTGTACTTGCGATTGAGCATACTTCTTGGTTAATTGCTTTAACGAAACTTTGAAGAACTTGAGTGTTACTCTGGCAGACAAACATGGGGCTGTTCGCTTCCCTTCCGTAGAAGGGGCCCATGTATGGATAGCAGACGAGAATTCCATAATCTTTACAACTTCACTGGGAACTATGTAATGTAGAGTAAATGGAACTCGGCGTCATGTTAGAGTCGTCGTGGCGGCTAATTTCATAGAGTTTGTTTTGGAATAGTTTCAATAAAAACAGAGTTAGATCCACTTTCTATAATCATACTCCCTCCGTAGATGAACGTGCTTCACTGTGCAGCACTGGATGTGGGAAAGCCATCTCACAAATACCAAGGTTACAACGATCATGCTGCAGCCGGCTTCACCTCTGAACACAAATGCATTGGTTGGAAGACATTTATTTAGGTTAAATATAAGACGTCCTATATTACATCTGAAGGCCCTGGGACTTTTTTTTTATTTTTTACGAGTTTTTTCATACGTTGCAGGTGTGGCGCAGTTTTACGATCCCAGGGATTTGAGTGGGCGCCGCAACGTGGCACTACGTTCGCGTGCGATTCATGTCTACATCGCTATGATGCCGGAGACGATCTGCTGGAATCGAGCCATATACAGCTTTGCTGTAAAACGTTAGAAGAGTCATTAATCCGATGTTCTATTTAGAACACTGCAGTTATAACAGTGGCCATCAACTGAACTTTCGATCAGGTAGGCTAACTACAGAAGGTTCTGTTAGCCTATTTTCACCAGCCGGTCGTGCGCTCGTGCACGGAAGTGTCCCTTCAGGAGCTCTGCCAGACGTTGCCATGCCGTGCTCCTCGCAACAGGTGCGTGATTGCTTGCCGTGCCCAATTTCACCCGGCGCCGGTGGTGGGCTGCAGGTGCTGGTGCTGGATGACCCGGTGGCCGGCGTCGACGCGTTGCTGCGGCGCCGCACGCTGAAGCTCATCAAGACCATCAAGGGCCGTTGTCCGGTGCTCTTCACCAGCCACAACGCGGACGAGCTCGACTTTCTGGCTGACAGGGTAAAATTGGCGCAGCCAATGGAATTACCAGTAGAGTGGAAACATCATGTTTTACTGCGGCCATCGTCAGACACAATTTTCGGGCAAAAAAAGTCGGCATCACCAACGGTAGTTGACTAAACGATAGTTGGCGTCCGTAATGCTCATATACGGTCTTACCTAAACACGGCGAGCATGCGAATGGAAAGACAGATTTCATAAGGCCAAACATGGGTTCTACATTGGGCGTTAAGTTTTGCATAAAAAACATCGTAACTGTTTATCCGGCAAGAACTTCAAACAAGGGTTCATCCAAGAAAGATGAAGACTCACAAGAACCTGACCCAGGTACTGCCAGTTTAGGAAAACCCCGAACGTAGAATGAAGTTTATTCGGAGGAAAAATTTGATATGCACCTGAAATTCAGCCGTGCGGCTACAAAGGAAAGTTGCAGCTTTTTTAACAACTTATTCGGGGTGGTAAAAAAATTCCCCTGGTCATTATTGTAAACCGGGACCAGCGCCTATCCAGGGCGGTTGCTCTACGGACGGAGGTAACCATGAGGCTAGCTCTTTTAGAGCGAGTGTTAATTGATCAAATTCTGGAAATGGGGGACAAGTGCTAATTAGCCGGTTTAGAAGAAGCCCCCAAGGCGGAGCAAGGTTCTGCGAAGGGGAAATTTGACATTTAGGTGTACGTGAATTTCGTGTATGCGCTGACCCGGTTTCTGCACATTTGTGACAGCAAATGTTTCTTGGGCAAACAGACGCTATTTTACAGAGAAGCGATAGTAGCAGCGAATCTTAAAGAAAAATAACAACGGGAGACTAAAGCTATGAAAGTACACCGAAAGTATTTTACGGTTTATCGGTTATAAGACTTTACGCACGAAAGCATTCCGCGTTTATAGAGCTATTCTTGTTCAGCCCTTCAAAAACTACAAAAAAAAACTAACGGAACTCGTGAAACGCCGATTCTTAATTTTGATTTTGACCAGCGCCATTGCACATTTCGGTGCGTCCTTGCAAAATACCATGGCTGATAGCATTTCGTCGAAAGATATACCAAATGTTCCACTGCCTGTTTTAAGTCCTCGTATCCAGTTTAGGCAGGAGGATTTCTTGGCAGACATACGTTTTGCAAGTCAGATTGAAGGCGGGCCAGTTGGTACATAACTAAGCTATAAAACAGCGCTGGAAACAGGACTACAGAAGGGGCAGACAGACAGGGCGCTGACTACCAATTGCGTTTATTGTCGGTGAACGGGCAATAAATACGAAAAGAAAGAGACACGTAAAGAAAGAAATAGCAACTAAAGAATACAACAAACAATCAGTTCGAAAAAGTACAGTAATCTTCATTACTAACACAATCGCAGAAACTAGCACACCTTGTACCAAAGCCCTACTTATACAGTATCACCAAGAAAGTGAATTTCTTTCCCCGTGAGAGCAACAGAAGGAGAGCTGACGCATTCATGTTTTCGGGTATGCATTTCCCAGGCTTCTCTAATCTCTCGTCGCAACCGGTCGCAGTATCGCGCCAGCACGTGGCTTTTCTCAAACACAGGCGAACAGCCTCGCTGTTCGCCTGTACACTCTCGCTGTACACGACAACGTGTACAGCGAGAGTGCTACCTGTGGCGTTTCTTACGCCGCACGCACGCTCCCGAAGACGATCGTTGAGGCATCGCCCCGTTTGTTCCACGTACGACCGCTTACAAGACAGTAGTATCTCGTAGATAACCTCCCCCTGGCATTGGAGGTACACAGCAGCTGTTCGGGAAGGGCAAAAAGCATACACACGCTAGAATCTACATGAAATTAACAGATGTATACACATGTAAAAACCCACCTATATACGAACAACAATATATAAGTGTTCACACTATTTCGTATGTCCCTAGATAATATTAATCATGACATATATTAAGTAACAATAGCCATAGAGACTGTGATGAAGTGCCGGTGGGCGAGGAAGAAGAGGAGACCGAGCGCGCAGCTGCAAGGAGTGCGTGCAGAAAATTGAATCGGGTCATGGATCAGTGGACGCCTGTGACGCGCTGGGATGGAGAGCGCGGCCCTGTGATCGTGTTCGGGTGATAACCTGGATCGCAACCGCTGCTGGGTCCGTGAGCCGTCCGCCGCTGATCACGAACACCCGGGGGCTATCCGTGCCTGGAGCTGGTGGCGCGCTGGGCGAGAGAGCGCGGGTCCGGATTCACCTGCAGGTGGAACCCTCCGCCCACACCCGCAGCTACACCATCGAGCCGTGACTCATCACCAAGGTCGACGATACCTGCCCCACGTCCCGTGCCTGGATGCGACGTGGCCTAAAGCCGGTCATCGAGCCAGCCGCGCCGTGACGTCCCCATCGACCCCGCACGCATCGGGACTTCAACACCCCGAGGGGCTGCGATAAAACCCCGTAGGACGTTGGTTTTCTTTATTTCGGACATTTTCCCGTTAGCCCTTTTTAGCGCTTATATCTTTAGTCTCACGTCCTTGCTTCCGCGCCCTATCTTCTGCTTCTTCTTGCGTCATGCATAAAGCAACGTTTACTCGCGCACGCACTGGCCACTGACTCGTGACTTTCACGCCAATCCTGGGCCCATTCATTACAAAAATTGGCGAGCCTGCCAGGATTTCTTAACATCCGCTGAAAGGAGTCAGTGAGCCACGAGTGTGCCTGTAACGTTAGCTTCAGCAGCATGTATCTGGAGAAGTTAATGGCAATGGGGACTCAGCTGGGACTCTCGGGACAAGAGCTTAGGGCGTGGATAGAGAGCGAACGTGCAGCGCAACGCGCCGCTGAGCCGCAGAGAGAGAATCAAGCCGAGAAACCGCGGAAAGAGCGAAAGAAGCTGCGGAAAGAGCTAAAGATGCTGCAGAAAGGCAGAAGGAGCTGCTACTGCTAAAGATCCGACTCCAAGAGGGTGGTGGTACCAACCAACCAAATGTCGCCGCGGGAGGTGAAATTGTTGCAACTCCGCCTGCGATCAACCCGCAGAAGCTGCTTCCTCTTTTCGACGAGAAGCGCGATGACCTGCACGCGTACCTGCAAAGGTTTGAGCGCGTGGCAACCGGACAGCAGTGGCCTCAGGACAAATGGGCCTTAGCTGTAAGCATGTGCTTGAGTGGGGAGGCTCTTAGCATCATAGGCCGTATGACCGCCGAAGACTCCCTAGATTACGCAAAAGGAAAGAGGGCATTGCTTTAGCGGTTTCGGTTCACAGCCCAAGGTTATCAAGAAAAGTTCAGGAAGGCGAGGGCTACGGATGACGAAACCGGGAAACAACTAGCGGCGAGGCTTACAGGTTATTTTGATCACTGGATTGAGATGGCGAATGTGCAAAAAACATTCGAGGCTCTTCGTGATCAAATGATCGGAGAACAATTCATCCGTTGCTGCCATCCCAAGCTCGTCATCTTTCTGAAAGAGCGAGATTGTAAGACGCTGAACGACCTGGCCGAGGCTACAGATCGTTTTCTAGAGGCGCAAAACGTCTCGAACCTTGGGAAGGTTTCCGGAGACGTCGGCGATACGACAAAAACCGCGGCCGACCCACAGGAAAAAGTGCCACACAAGTGCTTTTTATGCAGTCTGCCAGGACACCGAGCTCGAGATTGTCGTGACACCCCTAAGGATCCAGCCAAATGCGCTACTTGTGGTCGCCTCGGTCACAAAACCGGAAACTGTAGGAACCGTAGAAATGGTAAAGAGCAGGAGGGTGCTGCTTGTGCTGTCGCTGAACCTCAGGAAACTCCACAGCAGTACGGCGAGCTCGATGACGACAAGTGTGATGACAATCCTGGTATCAAGTATTGCTATGGCATCGTGAAGCAACATGGTTGCCTAGCCAAAGGAATGCCACTGGAGGAAGGGCGATTATTCGGACAGCCTGTCACCGTTTTGCTGGACACTGGGAGCAATACCGTTCTTGTCCGACGTGAGTTGGTCGCGGAAAACCAGTTAACGGGAAGAACTACCCAAGTACTGCTCTTGGACGGAACAGTCAAGCAGTTGCCGGAAGCCAAAGTTTACGTACAAACGCCATACTTTGTGCGCGAGGTTACCGCCGCTTGCGTAGATCAACTGCTCTATGACCTCGTGCTCGGGAACATTCCAGGTGTGAGGAAACCTCACATGCCAGATCCCGACTGGCAACTCAAAAACAAAGATGGCCCAAATGTAGCACTGGCTGCAACCGTCACCCAGCTACCCGCCGATTTTCCGGGTCCGACTGTCGCCAAGACAAGCAAGGCCAAGTTTGAATTTTTAAGTGTGCCTCGAATCAGCTGCGCTGATATCTCAATAGAAGAGTTGGCGGAGGAACAACGAAGAGATCCGACCCTCCGATCCATCTTCCGAAAGCTAGGAAAGAATTTTGTAATGGCCAAAAGACAGAGGTATTCATTCCTCGAGTCAAATAATGTGTTGTACCACCAGTACCAGCTTGCTACAGGCACAAAATTGACGCAAGTTGTTGTTCCCAAGAGACTGCGGGAGGTGATCCTTTGTGTGGCACATGAGAATTTCACGGCGGGGCACCAGGGGGTGCGAAGAACTACGCATTGCGCTTTGCAAGACTATTTCTGGCCAGCCCTGCGGCGAGACGTACGCCATTTTGTCAGGACGTGCGATACCTGTTGGCATAGTTCACTGAAAAGAGACACGGAATTTGGTGGGGGGGCAGGAGTCCTACCATCCCGCCGGAACCAATGCCAGGACGTTCAAAGCCCCCGCACAAACGCAACGGGGCCCTTACCGAGCCTATGGTGCAACGACCAGGATGTGAACCCGCTTTCAACAAGGTATTCCCTCAGTCGCCGGTGTTTTACAACAGCTTGCCTAGCTACCGGTCGACGAACCTAGAAGGCTTAAACGCGACCCGAAGGCTGAAGTTCTGTGAAGACGAAGGAGGGGAAGGCGAACCTTTTCCAGCACAGTCGAGTGCGTCTTCGCCTCTAACGCGCCGACCGGACCACAAACGACACCGTCTGAAAGGCGATGAGAAGACCATCCGCAGCAGAATCATCGTTAACTAGTCAGAGGGTCGCCCACGGGAAAGCTCTAGTCAGGACAAGGGAACCGACGATCCAGGGGCCGACTACACGAGTGGAGTTTAATCTTTGCCTGTCGCCATCTCTTTTGTACATAGTTTGTAGTCCACAGTTTTGTGTAACGCGTAATTGTGGAACTACCTTTGCTTTAGTGTATTTTTCTATACCCTTCGCGCGTGTGCTGTGCGGTGAAGTGTGCCGATAGGATTGACTGTGCTCTTGTGGACTGTGCGCAAAAACTTTTCCGTCGGTACAGCGAACTTCTCCCGACTCGAACGTACCTTTTTAACTCTTAGAATAGTTGTTGCTCCCCAACAACTTTCTTAGACCCGGGGTAATTGTGATGAAGTGCCGGTGGACGAGGAAGAAGAGGAGACTGAGCGCGCAGCTGCAAGGAGTGCGTGCAGAAAATCGAATCGGGCCGGGGATCAGTGGACGCCTGTGACGCGCTGGGCTGGAGAGCGCGGCCCTGTGATCGTATTCGGGTGATAACCTGGGCCGCAACCGCTGCTGGGTCCGTGAGCCGTCCGCCGCTGATCACGACAACCCGTGGGCTATCCGTGCCTGGAGCTGGTGATGCGCTGGGTGAGAGAGCACGGGTCCGGATTCACCTGCAGGTGAAACCCTCCGCCCACACCCGCAGATACGCCATCGAGCCGTGACTCATCGCCAAGGCCGACGATGCCTGCCCGACGTCCCGTTCCTGGATGCGACGTGGCCTAGAGCCGGTCATCGAGCCAGCCGCGCCGTGACGTCCCCATCGACGCCGCACGCGTCGTGACTTCAACACCCCGAGGGGCTGCGACAAAACCCCGTAGGACATTGCTTTTCTTTATTGCGGACATTTTCCCGTTAGCCCTTTTTAGCGCTTATATCTTTAGTCTCGCGTCCTTGCTTCCGTGCCCTATCTTCCGCTTCTTGCGTCTTACATAAAGCAACGTTTACTCGCGCACGCACTGACCACTAACTTGTGACTTTCACGCCAATCCTGGGCCCATTTATTACAGAGACAGTAATAAAACAGAACCCGCTATACCTTATCCGAGGCATGTGACTGTGTGAAACAAAAAGAAAGCAAAGAAACAATAAAAACGAACGCAAGTGCACAAAAATAACACTGATTTAGTTGCTGCTGCATCCTGACTTCACACAAGCTCAGATCGTACCTGTCTTTTGTGGCTGTACAACAGTATACTTCGTTCCCAGTTGGATTATGGCTGCTTTATCTATGGATCTGGTCGTGAATCTGTACTCAAAGCGCTCGACACCATTCACCATTCGGGCTTGAGAATAAGCACCGGAGCTTTCCGGACATCTCCGGTAGAAAGCATGTATGCAGAAACCAATCAATGGTGACTTAACAAACGCAGAGTACTCCTCAGAAACATGTACATAATGAGAATTCTTTCCTGCACCACTCACCCTTGTCGACAGCTGTTTCTGAAACCTCGCTTTGAAACTCTCTTTACCAACAGGCCTCGAACTATTCCAACCATGTTTTTCAGGTACCGCATTCTTAATGAAGTCCTTGACTTTTATGTAAATGATACCTACTGGTCACCCACAGAACCGGTTATGCTCCATGGGAATACCGCAAGCCACAATGTGACTTTTCCTTGCTGAAGTACAATAAGCACAACACTCCAAAGGAACTACTGCATCAAGAGTTCTTAGATATCCAGTTCAGGCATGCCGGATCTGCTATTTACTTCACAGATGGTTCTAAATGAGAAAGGCATGTGGGAGCAGCTGCAATTGGACCTTATTACGAAGAATGCCAACGGCTCAGACCTGACGCTAGTATCTTCACTGCCGAACTGCATGCCTTACAGCTCGTTTTAAACAAAGTATGCATTGAAAGGACACCACAGTCAGTCATCATCTCTGACTCTCTCAGCGCGCTAGCAGCCCTGTGTTCAGGAAACAAAACCAAAAATCCGCTTGTTCAACAAGTGCTTAACCAGCTGATGGACTGTAGCAAAAATCACTTAGACGTACGTGAGCTTCTGTTGGGTACCGAGTCATGTAGGAATTCACGGCAATGAAAAGGCAGATTCCCTCGCAGCCCAGACAAAAGAGCTCGAGGTGACTGAAACTCGTTTACCCTACCAGGATTACAGTCGGAGACTAAAATTATCAATAACGAAGAAGTGGCAGTCTGAATGGACAGAACTCAATAAAAACAAGCTCCACCTTGTGAAGCCGCACCTGAGAGAGTGGCAGAGCTGCAGACATAAAGAAAGATTTGTAGAGGTGGTGTTATGTCGCCTAAGAATTGGGCACACGCGCTTGACCCACAACTTCCTATTGCTGGGAGAAGACCCTCCAGAATGTGAGCAATGTGGGAAGCGCCTTACAGTAATACACATACTTATCGAGTGTCCTAGTTACGAAAACAAGCGTCGTGAATTTTTTTCCAACGTTTACAAATTTGAAATTCCATTGCACCCTGCTTTACTGCTTGGCGACGAACCCCTGGTTCTCTTGGAAAAGGTTTTTAAATTTTTGAGTGCCATCAAGCTTTTAGAGAAACTTTGATTTTACCATGTTACGTCATTTTTACTTGAGCGGTTTTTAAATTTTTCAGTGCACTCAAGCTTTTACAGAAACTTTGAATTTACCACTTTATATGATTTTTACATGAGCCTCTTACCGTAGTGTGTTCAAAATATTTACCTTGTGTCTGGCGCATTATAGCCAAATTTGTCTGCTGCGCCAATAAAATTCAAATTCAAATTCAAATTCACACAAGAAAAAAAGCCTAGTTTTTACAGTTTATAGAGCTACAAAAATAAAGTAGTTCACTGATACAGTCATACCCATGCCTTAAACCAGTACGCTTGTTTATGTATGAATGACATCAGAAGTTTTGTATGCACAAGAAATAAATGAAACACGCCGCCGACAAATAGCTATCTGGCCACCAAATATTTACGCAGATTTGTCTTCGTACATTTGCTGTAGTCGATACCATCTTTTTGAAATTTGTTAAGGACGGAGGGCAATGAATACTGCCCTCCGTAGAAGATACTGCAGAAGATACCCGCGGCGCCGAAGGGGAACAAGCCAACTGTCACCGCTGCGTGTGCGAGAGTCGCTTGTTGGACGAGTAATACTTGAAGTTTTTGTAATTAAGTTTCTGAACTTGTCATTAGAAAAAAGATACGAAATGGGTAGATGGAAGTCATAGAAATTCTTCGCGCTAACTATTTTATGTAGGAAAAACAGCGGTGCACTAAGGTCTCTGAAACGGACATTTGAGATAAATCGAAGTGCTCTCTTCTGCAGGCGTAATATTAAATCTAGGTTACCCATCGTGGTTGTTCCCCACACTAGGTGGCAGTAGTCGATGTAGGTATACAAACCGGGTGGGGTAAATTTTTAGCTTAATGTGTTCTGGGAGAAAATGGCGACATCGCGATATCGCACCAGCGGTGGATGACAGGGATCTAGCTAGCATTTCAACGTGAGACGTCCTCGTGAGGTATGCAGAAAAGATGATACCTAGTATTTTATGTTGTTCAACCATTTCAAAAGGCGTGCCCCTTAATGTCAACATACTTTCCACCTTTGTTGGGTTGTTTTAGCTTTAAATAAGACCGCCTTATTTTTACACAGATTAATTTTAAGTCCATTGATGTTGGACCATTCAAAAACTTCAGTAAGTACTTTTTGAGCTTTTAACATGATTTCTTGTATATTACTGCCCGAAACAAACAGACTGGTGTCGTCTGCATACACCAGAAAGGTAGCATCACAAGGAATGTTAACGATGTCATGGACATATGCATTGAAAAGTAAGGGCCCTAGAATACTTCCTTAGGGTACACCACAAGAGACTGTTTTGAAAGAATAAATATCTCCTATGGCCACGCGTTGCTGTCAATAAGAAAGATAGGACGTTAGAAGGGAATTTGACACGCCGCGTATTTTGTAGTCATGCAACTTATTTAGTAATATTTCATGATTTAGATAGTCGAAGGCTTCGCTATTATCGATAAATATGCCTAATGTCATTTCGTTTTTTTTTCGATTTTGGCTATTATAAATTCCTTCTGGGTTAAGAGCGCTGTCTCTGTAGATTTGCCTTTTTGGAAGCCATGTTGGCAGTCCCAAGGTATGTTACATCTACAAAAAATTAAGGGGTCGTACGTAAAAGATTGGTTTGCTAGGCGGGAAAACAACATGTAGAGACCACTAGAGAACCGCCACCTTTTGCGCACTGCTCGCCACGAATAGGACTCGGTTTTATAAATTGCTGAATACCACTGCGGTTGTGTTTTAACAAGTATTACAGAAGGCGAAAGGAGCAACTGAGATTATATCAATACATATTATAAAAGTTCACTCAGCTTTCTCATAACTAATTCTCAAACTTGCTAAACTAAGGAGTTTAATTCGGTATAAATGGGAATCACTAAGCTCACTTGCTGAATTGTTTCGGTGTCTTGCGCTTGTGTCGCGCGGTGGTGTAGCCCCGAGCTAACACATCAGGATGGCTAGGTTCCGGTGTCTCACCCTTCAAAAGATGCTCCTCTCCGTTTTCTCTCACTTCCGACTCGCGGCCGGGCTACAGCGGGCCAGCGGCGGCGTCGTGCGCTGTTCTAGCCCGGCCGTGGCCGTCGCTGCTACGTTCGAGACGCCTCCCCCGCAAATTCCAGGTAATGGCTAGCAGAATCTCTGGTTTCACTCTTTCTCGAGCCACGTGTGCGAATTCAAGTGACGTCGCATGGACAGTTGTTGTGGGTGTCGTTTTAAGTTTTGCTTTCCACCCACCTCCACAGCGTCGATTGGAGCCAATTTGTTCGGTCCACAAAGGGAAAGTTTAAGAACTCCTCCGCAATATCAGTTGGGCCTTATCCGTTGTGATCAAGAAGCTGGATAGAAGGTATCAGCTATAAAACTGGGCAATCCCCTGCCCCAACGCGCAGCTATAGTATACGGAGGTGGAGCTGTTGACAGTGCAATCGGCGCTAAGGAAACACCGCTGTGACGCACACAAAGTTAGGCAGAACAACGCGCAGGGGGAGACTTCGGTATGAGTAGTCAGAGTAGCCCGTGAACTGTTGGATTTTCCGAGAGAAACAACTTGAACACATCTTTCTGCAAGCGAATAAACAGCAGTCATGGAAAATCCGAAACAGCTAAACTAAAAAATAAAATCGACTCCATTCGGAGCGCTAATGCACGTACTATGCAGGATGTGCAGGTGCCAGGCAGGGTCACGAACATGATATGCCGTGTAGGACTGCATCCCAGAAGGAAAGGAATGTAACTACTCAAGAGACAACCTGCGAGCAGTGAGGGAGAGGGCGCAGGTGTTCAGAGAAATGCTTCAGAACGAATTCCATCTTAACCGAAGAAGACGTAAGCACTGATATAATTGATGACAACTTGAACAATATAATCGCATTCAACAGTACCAAAACCACAGCAGGATGGAAAGCTGGACGAGTTGGTACGTCGACATGGTGTAAAAACAGCGCAGCAGGAAGAAATACACGAGGAAAGAAACCGGACAGGACGAGCGCTGATGCAGCCACGTGTAGCCACCTGCAGCGCTCGTCCTGTCCGGTTTCTTTCCTCGTGTATTTCTTCCTGCCGCGCTGTTTTTACACCATGACGAAAACCTCGACGACACGCTGATTCCGAAAACGGTTCAGCTGACTGCAAAGCGAACGAAATTCAAAGTCTCAGGAACAAAAGAACGAGTCTAACCGGCGCAATTCTTGAAATTGATTGACAGGAGCATAAAATATTTCTCGGAGGGGATTCAAACCAACCTTAACGAAGGAATAACTGAAGAAGCATGAACCGAAGGCTCTTGAGGGGAAGAAGAAAAATGTGGTTTATTTTTCCTTCATAGGTATTGGTAAATCACGAAAGTGAAATGTGCCCTCATAGGAGCAGTTAAATTTTTATTGTGCATTGGTGTCAACTTGCGCATCGCTATTGTATATTTCGTCGGTATGGCACTGTTAAACGCATCAACATTAGACACTGGATTGCACGCTCTGGAGCATTGCGTAAATCCGACTGAAACCACTGGCAATCACACACCGTGCGAATGAAGCCGAAATGTTGTCAGCAAATCGTTTGGAGAACTCACGGTCCGCTGCAGTGAAACGAGCAGCACATACGGGCCGGCGACTGTCTTGTGCCTGTGCTTGGCGAGCGACGTCCTACTGGCGGGTCGCTTGGGCACTTCGGTCCTGCTCCGTGGCGTGTACGGCAGACGGTTGCGTTGCGACGAGCTCAGCTTGTGCACTATAGGAGAGGCAGAGCTCGTAGCTTGGACCGTGAATGCGTGAACACGTTACGCTTCCCGCTCGCGTATGTCTCGTCGCACCAAGCAGCCCCGAGAACGACATTCACCCGCTAGCGTCCTTGCCTTTCAGGGGTGCCTAATGCAGCAGCTTTCTTACATGGGGACATCACACCCGAAGCAGTAGGCGGCTGACAAACACGTCAGCGCACGCTACCTTATCGAGGCGCCAACTGTCGGCGCTCATCAACTGTCGTGATGACCCATTTCGCTTCACTTCTCCTATGCGGCAGCACTATCTGATGAAGAAATTATAGGGAAGGACATAAGGCGCATTCGTACAGCTACTTACGCTTGAGTTCCTAGCGCAGTTGGCAGAGCCCTTCGCACCTCCAGTTGCGGAGGGGAAGTACGAAGAGGTCGTGGGCTCGATTCCGAGCGCAACCGCGTCAATGGAACTTTTTCTGGCGATGTCATTTCCGCGACGAATATGACTTCAGTGAGGTCTTGGTGTATCCCGGCATAAAAAAACTTTCGTGTTAAAATTGGCACAGCTTGCACTAGTTCTGCAAGGCTGGAGAAGCAGCAGAGCTGAGGGTAGACCTGGCTTCTTCCTACACTAACGGCGGGTCCTCGGAGACAGCAGTGTTAAAAAATGGGCATCCCCATTCCATTCCAATTCCGAGGAATTAGAACTTGTCGTCATTCCATTCCTTTCAATTCCTCGGAATGACAGAATTTAGCCCATTCCCACTCCTGGAATGGACGGGCAGCTCAATTCCATTCCTTTAATTCCTCAACATAAAACTATTGAGGAACATAACATAAAGTCAACATAAAGTTATTGAGGAACGCAACATTAATCTGACGTGATCATACGTAAGTATGCGAAATGTACCACTTGTCATCGATTTGGGAGGTCGTAATAGCTGCGTTACATATGTCGTGCAGAACAACTGCCCCTCAAATGCAAACATTTATCATCCCTTCCCAACGAAAGTAGAGAGAAGTGCGAAAGCTACAAGTGCCTCCAACCGATCGTCAAACCTTCAAACACCCAAATCGCAAGCCAACAACGACCCATGCGACGATTATTCCCGCACAATGTAAATGCATCTACGAACGATCTAAATGTACACGGTTACGTGGTTTATGAGATAAATATTGCCGCGAACCATACATTGGGTTTGTTTATTTGTGTTTTGCTTTTACCGCCCGGCTGCGCCGGTCTGCGTTATCTCTGAGCCAAGGGAAGCGCGTGTTCCATTCTTTCTTTCTGTGCCGCATGTGTTATCTGTTGTGATAGGGAGAGCATTCCGATCTAACGTGAACAGCCCAGAATAATCTTCTTGGATCTACTATGTTCTCGATGCGAATCGACGTTTCGAGAACCACGCGCGCCGAACGATAAAAAGCCTGCAGTGCGGACGCCGGGGCATTCGATTCGACGCCACTCGCCTGTGCAAGTCACTTTGTTGACCGCTGCTTCGCCGCCTCTGTATTCTTTTGAGTTGTTAAGGGAGCACAAGTTCGCTCCAATAAACGTATTTCTCATTCAAGACAACTGCTTCGTCCTTGTCTTCGTGACATCTGGTGGAGGTGCGGGGTACGCACCCTTCATGCCCACTACAACCTCTGGAAGCCGCCAAGCCAGTCCAACAAGAGCCAGCCTCCGCGTGCAAGATTTACCACCCGAGTTCGGTCTACTACCGGAGAAGACGAAGAAGAAAGACGTCGCAACCAGCACCATGCTCAACCAAGCCAATCCTCCTGTCGTTCTGCAGCAGCCACGGGAACCGCCATCATTCCGAGGAGCCCCCGCAGAAGACCCAGAAGAATGGTTGGAAAAACTGGAGCGCGTCCGGAAATTCAACAGGTGGGACGACGCAGAAACGTTCCTGCACGTTTTCTTTACTTGGAAGATTCGGCTCGCACTTGGTTCGAGAACCATGAGAGCTCCTTGACAAACTGGGCTCAGTTCAAAAGCGAGTTCACTAAGACCTTCACTACCGTGGTCAGAAAAGAACGCGCAGCGCTTTTACTCGAAACTCGAACGCAGCACCCCAACGAAGGGGTAGTGATCTTTGTTGAGGAGATGAAGAGGTTGTTTCGACGTGCGGATCCGGAGATGACAGAAGAAAAGAAACTAAGGTTTCTCATGCGAGGGGTAAAGCAGGAGCTTTTTGCTTGCCTTGTCCGCAATCCTCCCAAGACGGTGGCCGAATTCGCGTCTGAGGCGGCCGCGATGGAGAAGACGCTGGAAGCTCGAACGAGGCAGTGCGATCGCCCGGTCAACGTGATGGTTTCCGAGACGATCGGTGCCCGGGCTACAAGCTCCGACAGACTGCGTCAGACCATCCGAGCAGTAGTCAGGGAGGAGCTTCGGAAGCTTTTTCCGACGACGCCGCAACCTCAAGTGGCTTCCCTGACTGACGTCATCCGCGAAGAGGTTCAACACGCTTTGGGCACTTCTATGCCATCCGAGGCACCCCGCGAGCCACAGGCGATGACCTATTCTGCGGCTGTTCGTCGACCCCGCCCTGCTCCAACCCGTCTACAAGAAGCTCCACCGTACCGCCGTCCACTCTCGCCGCCGTCCCCACTCTCGCCGCCGTCGACCGTACCGCCGTACACAGCCCAAACCCAGACGCCGAGGAAGACTGACGTTTGGCGAACGCCAGATCATCGTCCGCTGTGCTACCATTGCGGGGAGGCCGATCACATCTATCGTCGCTGCCCGTACAGGAGACTCGGACTGCGTGGTTTCTCCGTCGACGCCCCACGCCCCCGACCCGGCCAGCGCCCTACTGAGATCGACGAATACCTGTCCAACACCAACCGAGGACCAGCCCGCTCACACCGATCGCCATCGCCCTACCCATACCAGTCGCCTAACCGCCGTAGCAATGCTGTTTTCGCACGTGGAAGGTCCCCCAGCCCACGCGGGGGAAACTAAAAGCAGCAACTTCTGGAGGTGAAGTTGCTCTACGGCGAAATACTGGAAACCCTCCAACGACGCAAGGACGCACCGAAGACAGTGATTCACGACATGCCCTCATCCCGACGACCCGACCCAGCCCTGACGAGACTCCTGAACACGACGACAGCTACACGGCGCGACGCGTACCCGACCTGACCGAGACGTCCGTTGAGAAGACGACGACAACGACGATGCACAGTGCCCGACCATCAACACGTACAAGCAGAGATACGACGCCCCGACGAACCCGGAACTCGAGGAAGACTGCATCTGACGTCAAGGTGTCCATCGACGGCTTTGACGTAGTCGCCCTCGTAGACACGGGAGCTGACTATTCGGTAATGAGCGGACCATGAAACTGAAGAAAGTTATGACCAGATGGGACGGTCCGCATATACGCACAGCAGGAGGCCACCTCGTGACGCCAAGTGGAACGTGCACATCACGCGTCACCATAGACGGCACGACGTACCCTGCCGCGTTCGTCATCTTGCCTAACTGCTCCCGCGACGTAATTCTCGGAATGGACTTTTTGGCGGACAACGGCGCAATAATTGATCTGCAGACCAAGTCGATAACTTTTTCCTCCGATCACTCCATGACGCCGGAACCGGACCCCGAACACCGTGCAGCTGTAAGGATAGCCGATGATCATGTCACCCTGCCACCCCGCGCAAGTTTGATGATCACCGTCTACTGTGAAGGTGCTGCTCCTGACGTTGACGCTATCGTGGAGAGTGACCAAAGGTTGCTTCTCAACCGCGGTGTGTCTGTCGCAAGAGGCATTGCGCGCTTCAAGGAACACCAATCCCACATTTTTGTTACTAATTTCACCGAGGAGTACCAGCATTTAAACAAGGGCGCGGCAATTGCATTCCTCGAAGAAACGCAAGAAGCAAGTGACGTAATCGCGATCGCCGACTTTGAATGCACCCCCGTAGAAACCTTCAAGCTCCCGCAGCCCTTCGACGTGAATCCGGCGCTACCGCAAGAACAACGGAACAAATTATTGGCTTTGCTGCGTCGCTATAGCGAATGTTTTTCGTCGAGCGCAAAACTACGTCAGACCCCTCTAGCGAAGCACCGAATAATAACCGAAGATGGAGCCCGACCTACCCGACAGTCACCGTACCGCGTCTCTTCACACGAACGGGAAGCCATCCGGACTCAAGTCGACGACATGCTCAGCGACGACATTATACAGCCATCGAAAAGCCCCTGGGCTGCGCCCGTCGTACTCGTAAAGAAAAAAGACGGCACATTAAGGTTTTGTGTTGACTACCGGCGACTGAACAAAATCACGAAAAAGGACGTGTACCCCCTCCCCCGAATCGACGACGCCCTCGACCACCTCTGCCACGCGAAGTACTTCTCATCGATGGACCTGAAGACCGGCTACTGGCAAATTGAAGTGGACGAGAGACACCGAGAGAAGACTGCATTTATAACCCCAGACGGCCTATACGAGTTCAAGGTGATGCCGTTTGGGCTGTGCACAGCACCAGCGACGTTTCAAAGAGTCATGGACACTGTGCTAGCTGGCCTTAAGTGGCACACCTGCCTCGTATACCTCGACGACGTAGTGGTATTCGCCCGGACTTTCGACGAACACCTTGCAAGGTTGGAGTCTGTACTCGAGGCCATTCGTACGTCGGGGTTGACGCTGAAGCCTGAAAAGTGCCGTTTCGCATACGAGGAACTCAAGTTCTTGGGCCACGTCGTCAACGCCGCGGGAGTCCTACCTGACCCGGCAAAAACTTCAGCTATCGCGAACTTCCCTAGGCCGAAAGACAAGAAGGGCGTGCGAAGATTTCTCGCGCTGTGCGCATACTACCGGCGCTTCGTCGCAAACTTCGCACGCATTGCAGAGCCACTCACGCGCTTGACGAAAGACAGCACCCCTTTCAGCTGGGAAAACGACCAAGAAAAAGCATTCTGCGAGCTGCAAAAACGCCTGCAAAGCCCGCCCGTGCTCGCTCATTTCGACGAAAATGCCGAAACGGAAATGCACACGGACGCCAGTGATATAGGCTTGGGTGCCGTCCTTGTCCAAAAGCAAAGCGGCTGCGAAAGGGTAATCGCCTATGCCAGCCGTGGTCTGTCGAAGGAGGAGAAAAACTATTCTGCCTCTGAGAAAGAGTGCCTGGCTATTATATGGGCGATTTAAAAATTTCGCTCATACGTGTATGGAAGGCCATTCAAGGTTGTAACAGACCACCATGCGCTGTGTTGGCTCGCCAATTTGAAGGACCCCTCTGGCCGTCTCGGGCGGTGGAGCTTGCGCCTGCAGGAGTGCGACGTTACAGTCGTTTAACCCCTTCAGTCACGAATTATTATATTCACTGCCGAAAAATTCCATTCTTGGAGGTTTAACAGTGTCAAGTGTCTAGAGGTACGAAAAAAAGGTTCAGTCTCTCTATAATACTTCTTACACAAATGGCGTCGTCTCCTCATACAGAGACACCATATCTTGTTTTTCCCTATAAAAATAATAAATATCCTGAGCCAGTTTGCAAACACGGAGGTAAAATGATAATTTCTGCACATGAAAGAGGTGTTTTTAGCTTTTGCAAACGATTTACGCCGCAGTAAAAGATAACTTAGAACTACAACACACCGGAGCTACGACAAAACTTGGTGGCGTCCATTTTAAAACCATATGTATGAGTGGGGTTCCGCCATTCGCCACCCATGGTGCTGCCTTTCAGTTCGCTGGGTTTCGAACATCAGCCGCACCGCTCTGCAGCATGAACTCTTTTCGTTTTCACGAGAAAAACGACTAAGAAAGTCGCGTCTCCGTATGGAGACATGGTGACTGAAAGGGTTATAAATCCGGCAGGAAACACTCCGACGCCGACTGCCTGTCCCGCGCCCCCGTCGACCCACCACCACAAGACTCTGATGAAGACAGCGCGTTCTTCGGGATCGTGACGGAGAGCGACCTAGCCGCCCAGCAGCGTGCCGACCCCGACTTACTCGTCATAATCGAGTACCTCGAGGGATGCAACGTTGCCGTTCCTAGGACCTTCAAACGCAGCTTACCAGCATTCAGCCTGAGAAACTCCGTCCTCGTGAAGAAGAATTTCAGCCCCGGAACAAGAGCGAATTACCTTCTCGTCATCCCCGCGGACCTTCGTGAGTAAATTTTGGAAGCGTGCCACGACGACCCGTCTTCCGGACATCTCGGCACAGCCCGCACTATTGGAAAAATCAAGGCGAGGTACTACTGGCCCGGCCTTACCTCTGACGTCATCCACTACGTCCGGAGCTGCCGTGACTGCCAGCGACGAAAAACGCCGCCGACAAGACCCGCCGGACTTCTACAACCGATCGCCGTCCCATCGAGACCATTTCAACAGATTTGGAATGGACCTTTTAGGCCGGTTCCCTACGTCACGATCACAGAACAAGTGGATTGTCGTAGCGACAGACTACATGACGCGCTACGCAGAGACCGCCGCTCTTCCGAGGGGGACTGCACAAGAAGTGGCAAAGTTCTTTATAAGCCAAGTTGTGCTGCGACATGGAGCCCCGGAAGTCCTAATCACAGACCGCGGAACGGCATTTACTGCGGAGCTGATGCAAGGAGTATTACGCTACAGCAACACGGATCACCGAAGAACGACGGCGTACCACCCCCAAACGAACGGACTAACAGAACGTCTGAACAAGACAATCGCAGATATGCTGTCAATGTACGTTGACGTTGAACATAAGACTTGGGACGAAGTGCTCCCGTATGTCACGTTTGCGTACAACACGGCTATCCAGGAGACGACGCAGCTGACGCCGTTCGAGCTTGTCTTCGGTAGAAGGCCGACTACGATGCTCGACGCCATGCTTCCGCACGTAGAAGACGACGACCTCAACGCCGATGTCCACGGATATCTTCAACGTGCGGAGGAGGCCCGCCAGCTCGCTCGAGTTCGTATAACGGACCAGCAGCTGGTGGAAGCGGGCCGCTACAACCTCCGACGCCGAGACGCCGAGTACCAACCAGGGGATCGTGTGTGGGTTTGGACTCCCATCCGACGACGCGGACTCAGTGAGAAGCTCCTGCGACGGTATTTCGGACCCTACCAGATTCTACGACGTGTTGGCCAACTTACCTACGAAGTGATCCCTGATGGTGACTCCGGTACATCACGACAACGCAGGCGGCCTGAAGTCGTCCATGTGGTTCGCCTAAAACCTTTCTACGGACGATGACGAACTTTTATTTTCATTTGTTCGGACTGTCGCTTATGTTAGCATCGGGTCGATGCACTCTTAGAGGGGGGGTAATGCCGCGAACCATACATTGGGTTTGTTTATTTGTGTTTTGCTTTTACCGCCCGGCTGCGCCGGTCTGCGTTATCTCTGCGCCAAGGGAAGCGCGTGTTCCATTCTTTCTTTCTGTGCCGCATGTGTTATCTGTTGTGATAGGGAGAGCATTCCGATCTAACGTGAACAGCCCAAAATAATCTTCTTGGATCTACTATGTTCTCGATGCGAATCGACGTTTCGAGAACCACGCGCGCCGAACGATAAAAAGCCTGCAGTGCGGACGCCGGGGCATTCGATTCGACGCCACTCGCCTGTGCAAGTCACTTTGTTGACCGCTGCTTCGCCGCCTCTGTATTCTTTTGAGTTGTTAGGGGAGCACAAGTTCGCTCCAATAAACGTATTTCTCATTCAAGACAACTGCTTCGTCCTTGTCTTCGTGACAATATATACTATTGTACTCCGTCTTCAGGATCTACGTGTGTGTTGTTTTATTTATTTTCGATGTTCATGTAACCGTTTTAACACAATGGAAAATCCCGGTTTCAGTGAGAGAGAGCGATCGAGAAAGACTATCTGCGGTCCCCGGTTTCACGCACGCGCCATGTGTCCGGAGATGTTATCAGAGCATTTCGGTAGAACAAGCGGCATGTGTGCAAATGTATTACTTTTTAAAGACGGTAGTCTTTCTTGGGCTACTTAAACCAAGAAATTTCGGTCTATCTATCTGTCTGTCTGTCTGTCTGTCTGTCTGTCTGTGACTGGATTCAGCCACCCGGCCAAAGCGGAAGACAATCTGTGAGTCTTATATACTCACAGCCATATCTAAACGTCTAAGTCCGGTTTATATGTTCATACTTCTTGTCAACATTGTTGAACAAGAACAAGATATTACGCAAATATAAGACAGAAAATCAATACACAAGGGATTGCAGTGTTCCTCTATAAAAATCATAGATGCTTGATTTTCGCGAAATGAAATACTACATCCACTGCAGAAAAAAAATTCACACTGTCACTTGCTGTCGCCTGCGCCACTATAGCTTCTGACCGCATTTAAAAAAAATCAAGCGCCAACAGTTACGAAAGGTTCCACTAGATAGGTTCCACGTTTTTCTTGGAACGCACTTGAACTAGGGCAACGCGGTTCTATAAACGTTGTAGTGTGGCGCCTCGATTCATGCGCGTCTCCGCCGTACGGCAGCGCTGGCATCGAGGAACCCGGACTGCAGCCGTGGAACGCCGTAAATTTAAACACACCTGAGCAAACCTTTGGCGTCTTTACGGTGGCAGGAGCGCGACGGAAGAGGTGAGCGGGAAAGAGAAGGAAGGCATTTATTTGGCAAATGTCGCCAAATGCTATCGTCTTTCATCGACATTTGCAAATGAAAGGAGCAGATACGGGGCCAATTTCTTTGACAGAACGCATCTGTCCCACTAAGAATGTTCTCGCTCTAAAAAAGAGCAGTGTTACACTGCCCATTTTGCATAATAAGTAGATGGATCCCGCTACTATTTTGGTGTTTGCATGTTAGCATGTTTTAAGGGTTTGTTCCTGCGCGACGCGAGGTGAAGCAGCTATTACGCTGATGTCCGTTTTGTTGCACAGTTGTCGTGTTCTATCTTGCTAATTGCTTTACGTACCGTCATACCAGCGTAAGTAGTTTGCTGTGAATAACTGACAGGCAACATCGCGGGGAGATTTCTCACATGTACACGCATTCTAAATGCTTACTTGAATGATTTCAAGTGAATTTACAGCATTGAGCAGCAATGCTGCGGTGTCAGCGTGAGACACGGGAAGGCAGCGTCCCGGAACACCGTTAGGAGTTTTGAATTTGCAGTAGCAAAGTCGCCACCGCTTCCACGTTGACCTGCACTGCGCTTGTTTGTTGCTTTGGAAGTACCTCAACCCAATCCGTTCAATACAGGGTATTATTTATGACTCCTCATTTAAAGTGACCGAACCATATCGTGATGACAGCCCTGGCAAAACAAAGAATCAGACAGTTTGTTTTCCGTGAACACGCAACCAATATGCACGAGGACCTGATCAAAATTTTGAAATGAGACCTCCCTGCCTGAATAGTGGCGATGCTCCAAATTTCACGCCGACGAGTAAGGCTTCAGTAGTCAGGTACTTTTGTACCCCGGGCGGAAAGGCCACGCGCATAGAATCGCTGAAACCAAACCACGAACGAGTTTGGAGCAACTGGAGGAGAAGGCCGAACTTTCGATTTGACTGATTGTAGAGTTTAACGCGCCGACGCAGACCAGGCGATGAGGCGCGCCATAGTGGAGGAATCCGGATTAATTTTGACCACCTAGGCATCTTTAACGTGCGCTGAAATCTCGTACACACGGGCGTTTTCGCTTTTCGCCTCCCTCAGAAAAGCGTCCGCCGCGGCCGGGAATTGAAACAGCGTCCTCGTTATCAGTAGCGCAAAGCCTTAGCCACTAAGCCACCGCGGCGGGTTTTCGCACTTTCGGATCGAAGCAAACCACGGTCGCGCACTGCTGAGAGCTGGCAAAGCACTCGCAGACGAGGGCGCTGCTAAAGCCGGAACTGTTAGAAACAAACGCCCTTTGGCAGCTGTGTCTCCTGCGTTGTCGTATTTAATATCTAATGAAATTGTATATCCCAGCTGCCGTACAATAGTGTGGAGGTAGAAAGCTCAGTAAAGCATCCGAAGCTCTCTTAATATGCCTATATATTTTCTTTCTATATAATGTAATGCCTATATAATATGCCTATATAATTTCCGGGCAGCGCGAGCTGCAGTACATCCTCACCTGCGGCACCGCGCGCACGCAGCGCCGCGCGCGTAAAAACGCGCGCCGCAAAACGCCCTTTTGCGGCAAGATTCCTCTGGCGGGCAATGACCTCGGACCCATTTTTGAGGCAGGGCGCTTTGCGCCAAACTCAACGATCCAATCAGCGCCCGAGTCACGTGAGCTGTGAGGTCAGTGCTCATCTCTGGGCGCTTGGCCGGCGCGGAAAGCCAGCGAGCGGCGCAGACCGGTTCTTCCCTGCTCCCTCGTCAGAGAGGCCGAGGACCGGTTTGCACCGCCGCCGCCGCTGCTTTTGCACGCGCGCGCTCCCAGTAGTGTGGCCTTCAAAGAGCGGCTTTCCACGCCAGCCAAGCCACCCGGAAAGAGCACTGACCTCGCAGCTCACGTGACCCGGGCGCTGATTGGTTCGTTGAGTTTGGCGCAAAGCGCCTTGCCGCAAGAATGGGTCCGAGGTCTATCCTTGCGCGGCAGAGGAATCTTGCCGCAAAAGGGCGTTTTGCGGCGCGCATTTTTGCGCGCGCGGCGCCGCAAGTGAGGACGTACCTGTAACGCTCACAGCGCGTTTTTTCTGCGTCTCAGCAACTGTTCGCGTGATCAGCGAACGTACGGCGGCGTGCGCTACTCTGCTTTTACCTCACAGTGCGCCGCCACCGCCGCCGGCGTCCAGCATGTTGCAAATCGTGTTTGAACCTCCCGCGAAAATGTCACGTGGTTCGGATTAGCCCCGCACAAGGGTGCAGCGAGCATGTATTTGCATACCGTATTTGAACCTCTAGCGCAAAAGTCACATGGTTGGAATTAGCGGAAAATGGAACAGCATCTGGGGAAACTGTCAGTGGGAGGGCGCTCTTTGGTGGCGACATAAGAAACGAGTGAGGGAAAGGCAATGGGACAGATGACGCCCTAGCCGCGCGTGTCGTGCTCCATGCACTTCGCCCTTCGCTAGACGGTCCTCTCCGTTTTCTTTCATTCGTCGCTGCTGCGTTCGCTCACTCGGTTCGTTCACTCGGTTAGTAGACGCCGCTTCCGCGAAGCCCTGGTAACTGCTGCCAAAGGGCTTCCCCCTAAAACCACCAAAACTCGCCGTCGCCGTTTCCACTCAAATTCACTTCGCCAAGTAGGTGCGAATCCCTCGCGGTAGAATGGAAACTATGCAAAGACAGCGCCGAGGGCACGGCAGAGCCACTAGGAGCATGGCATCACTTCGACAAGAATCATGACCAACCTAGATAAGCAAAACGGGTGACATGCTCAGAGCCAAGTTCGCCAGCGGTTCGCCATTCCCAGTGAAGACGAAGCGATGCAGCTGTTCTTTTATACCCGGTGACACTGGTGACGTCACACCTCCAGAGAAGTGGCCGATAGGCGGACAGTCGTGCGCTGGTGCGTCATGCCAAGATGTCGCGTTCGTAGTTGATACTGGTGGATTGCCGAAGTTGCACAGCACGTTGTTGAAACCGGCGAAACCAAAAAGAACCTGGATAAGCAAAACGGGTGGCATGCTTAGAGCCAAGTTTGCCAGCAGTTCGCCGTGCCCAGTCCTGGATGTCGCGGTTACAGTACAGATCTGTTTATAACACCTTGGCTACTATTGGCCCCGAGGACATACCGTGGCGCCACCTACGAATGACGTCACTTGTTGGACGCAGGCTCGGGTTGTCGTCTGCTACAACCGCCCATTTCCTGTGCGTATGCGGCCGCGTGTTTGAGTGTGTGTGTGTGTGTCTGCGGCCACCGCACCCTCCCCCCCCCCCCGCTCCTAGTGGATTTGATGCAAGTTACCCAAAAAAGTTGTCTGCAACCCGAATAATCCGGGCGAGCAATCGGCGACTCGCTTTTTCCCGGCGACACCGCCGCGCCCAACAGCTCGTACGCAGCCAGCTAACGCCAAGGAGGATGCAACTGATGCCGAGAAAAGTACACTGTAAATTCATTATGAAATACTTGCGACGTGACATGTACGAGACTGTGTGCGCAAGGAAACACCTTGTAACAGCGACGGAAGCGCGTCGCTCACTTGTGATCTCACCGGGCCTACTGCTCGCCTTGCCTGGTAAATGAATGACTGTGTGAGAACGGTGATCGGATTGCTTCGCCGCGCGCGCTTAAAAGTACTGCTATGATGCGCAGTTTGGCTTAAGCAGTGCCTATTAGCCCTACAATGTTTTTTATAGTTATTCCCGGATTTGATTAACGATCACTGCCGTAGCCTGTACTCTGCACGGCTGACGTTTACTTTTCGCGACAACTTGTCCGCAATGTATAAATGGTATACGAACGCGAGTTTTCAACGCCTGCGAGCGGGTTTGGACATGGCTATATTTAGTTTTCATTAGTACTTCGGCGTGGGAATGTATAATTGTAACGTGGGCTCTTTTATGTTTACAGTGAGCCTGCCTTCTTCTAGCATCAATGAAACTAACGATTGCTCACAGAAGGCGAGGCTGTGTACAAGGCGAAACACGTCGTTGATGAATTCGGGTAATTGGGAGTTTTAAAATAGGAGAACCGAGCGTTGGGGGCCCCCCAAAGTGATGGGGGAACCTAAACGCAACACGCGCGCGCGCGACGAAAGGGTCTTCTCGAACCAATCGCCGCCGGCTTCGGATGCACGTACTCGAATGTTGGGAACTTTAGGCTTAACGTCGCGGCACATATTTCTTCGCCGCTATCGTTACAGTTGCGAATGAGAGCCCCTAATACAACTTTACACTTCACTGTCACCCTTTGTATGCGCGTCCGTTTAAGCGATCGATGATCAAGAACCTACCACGGCCTCGGCCGATGCTTGCGCGCAGGCACATATCCTTCGGCCACTCGCCGCACCGCGCGTGAACGGGCCGGCGGTGCCGGGACCGACCTTCGGGGACGGTCGGCGTAGATCGCGGCAGATATTTGAGCATCGCTTTGAAAACCACAGCTGTTGGCACTACCTAGCACAATTTTTCACCACTCTAACATCCACATTCACCGCTGTCGAATTACGTTTCCACAACTAGCATGATTTTAAAAAGCGGCGACAAGTTGTTGCTGCCGCGACCTGCGTCGGTTCGAGCTGATCCGTCGGCCGTGCGGGCAGGCACGGCGGTGTGTGCGCGGAGCGTTTCTGCGAGCAGTAAACGCTTCATGATTTCTTGCTTTACACATTTGTTGCAAACAAGGGAAATCAAGGAACTTAGCTTGGCAATCATCGTAGTCTACATTGTTGATCAGGGAAACGAGCCGCAGCTTACGCTTCGGTCGCACACGTACGCCACCACGCTCAAGTTGTTTGCGGAGAATGTACCACAGTTGATACGGTTATAAAATTTCCATGACGTCAAACTGAGCTTGACGCACTGAGAATTAACTGCAAACGACGGAAATTAACACGAAAATACTTTTAGAACACGCGTCCTAAGCCGAGTGTCACGCGCTGCAAGCCAGCTGTGCAGCAAGGTAGGAACGGTGATCCTACAAGTGACGTCAAAACGATCGCAGCGCCAGCCTCTCGAGTGGTGGGCCTCGCGGCCAATAACTATTTTATCCCTATTTGTGATGACATTGCCTACATACATCTGATTTTCCCCACGCCTAACCGCCTCTTCACTGCTTTCAAGCTGCCTCCATTCTTTACAGCATTTTCCATCTTCTCCATATTTTACGTCGGTATGTCAGCTGCCTTACGCTTATTCATTAACTTAGAAAGCTGCTCTAGTTCTATTCTGTCAGCTGGGGTGGAGATTGCCATGCTTTACCATTTCCTATTAAATCTTTCGTCTCCTGGGAAAGTTTACCAGTATCCTATTTAGTGATCGTTCCTGCGACTCCTAATGCTGACTCCCTGATAGTGCGTGTAGGATTGTCGCTGGCTTTCTGTGTCGTAAACTCTGCTTCCTCGGTTAGAGCTGAATATCGGTTCTGCAGCGAGATCCTTAATTCTTCAACTTTCCGTGCTCCTGTTAGCTGATTGATCGGCTTCTTTCCTACGAGCTTGTGGCTACGTTTCGCTAATCTAGCCTAATTAGAGATGTTAAAATACGATGGTCACTACACCTTGCCCTTCACTTCCGCATCCTGCACGATGCCAGAGTTATCGCATACTATGGAGACTATTTCTTTTTTATGCTTCCCTTTGGGGCTCCTCCATGTCCACTTCCGGCTCTCCCGTTTGCAGAAGATATTCATGATGCGTTGGTTGTTCCGTTCTGCGAACTCTACTAAGAAGTCTCCTCTGTTATTGCCACAACCCAGACTATACTTCCCAACTGCCGCGTCTCCAGCCTGCTTCTTGCCTACTTTAGCATTCAAGTCTCCCTTAACTATGGTATGCTGTGTTTTTACTTTAGCCCTAGCCGATTCCACATATTCATAGAAGCGTTCAACTAGATGGTCGTCGTGGCTGGATGTAGGCGCGTAGCCCTGTATTAGCTTTAATTTGTACCTCTTATGAAGCCTGATTACAAGGCTGGCCACCCTTTCTTTAATGGTATAGTATTCGTCTATGTTCCCAGGTATGCTTCTATTGACTATAAATCCCACTGCCAGTTGTCTTCTGCGCACTAGACCAGGTAACCTAGGACGTGTTCGTTTTTCAGCACTCCAAGGGCTTCACCTGTCTTCCTAACCTCGCTAAGCCCCATTGCATCCCAATTAATGCCCTTTAATTCCTCAAGCAACACCTCTAGGCTCGCCTCCATAGATAATTCAACAAGGTAAAAACTTGGGCTGTTGGCTACAAATTCAACAATAGCAAAAACAGCGCGAAGTACGGGACAAAAGATGAACAACAAGATCAAGTGCTGTTCTAAGTCCTGTTCTTCCTTTGTCCCGTACTTTGCGCTGTTTTTTGCTATTCTTACATAGATAAAGTTCTGTTTTCAACGTTGCAGGTTCCGATTTCAGTGGCGGCACGTCCGGATCCAGAGATGCTTAGCACCCTCTGCTGCGTCGCAGGTGTGATTGCCGCCGTGGTCAGTTGCTTCGCAGCTACTGGAGACTGGTGGCCGAGGGTTAATTGGCGTATTCTTGGGAGTTTGTGGCCATTACTACACCAGGGTGGCCAGTCCTGCTCTGGTGAGGGAGTGCATTACCGGCAATGGTCGCCGGTATCAGGCCGCGCCCCACGCCTCCTTCTTCAATTCCATCAACACGTGGATTTGCTTTTTTTAATCCGGTGGGAATCGGGCGGGACCAGGATTACAACCACTGTTCTTCTGAACACGAGGCGGATGATGTACCTTTACGCCACCGCGGCACCGTCTCGCGCTATATCACGCCACAAAGGGACCCACTCAGCGTCGTCGCGTGCATCACGCCTGATCACAGGTTCTTCGCTAGCTCTTGGCGGAAAGTTCACCTAGCGCGACATGAATTTTGCGCGAGTGGTTTGCTCCGCGGAAGGGCGGCAGACAGCCATTGAAGAACGTCAGCGTTCCTCATAATCGCAGACGGGTGAACTACAATAACGTTTGCCAAATATTTGCGTTCGGGTAAAGCCCAAGGAAATACAAGGGTTTCTTTTTGACCGATCAGTGGTGGGAGTTTTGATTCCGGTCATTTCCTTTTATTCTGGACGAAGTGTTGTCGTTTTTGTTTTGCGATCATTGCTTTTTGGTTCTGGGCGTTTCATTTTCGCAAAGGTCAGCTTTGCGTGCACCGCTGTTTGCGGAATGAAGGGGTTCGTGAATTTGTGAGAGAGTAGTAGGCTAGACGGTGGGCGCAATGTTATGTACGATGGCTCGATCGAATAATGTGCCAAATTGTATTCGGCGGCAGACTTCAGACTGTTGTTCTTGTGTGAGCGTGGTGAGATTGAAGTGCTCTGGTGCAATGTGGGCGATGCATGCGAGGTTCGTCCCGACCTGCTGTCTCCGCAGGTGGTGATCCTGGCCCGGGGCGTGGTGCAGTGCAGCGGGTCTCCCGCCTTCCTGAAGCGCGCGTACGGTGTGCCTTACCGCTGCCGCCTGGTGCGGGACTCGGCGGCCTGCCACTCGTCCTTGGTCGAAGCCCAGCTGCGCGAGTGCCTGCCCAACGCGCGCCTCTTCTCCAAGGTGGGCTGCATTCGACCACTTGGCGGAACAGAGGGTGCGCTTTCCTCCCGAGGAAGAGCAGCCGATTATCCGGCAAATTATGCGCACGTTCAATTGGGTCGCGCATAACGAGGTCCCTTCATTTCAACTTTCCGTGGCATACCATCATGTGGGTATGCAATCTCGAGCAACTCGAGCCGGAAAGCATAGCCGCTATTAGACTTGTCTTGGGGAAGACTAACCGGGTAAGCGTAATTGCGACCTTCAGAACCTGCTTGGAAACCCGTAGTGTTGCTGCAGACCTCGGCTCAAAGCCGCGTTCACAGACCTCGGCTCACAGCAAGCCGCGCGAGCACTTCTCTCGGTTTCACAGACGGAACTATGGGTGTCGCTAGTACTCGCTCACCACATACCGCAACATCACGCAACCCTATACTGCCCCAGCCGCAAACACGACTCCCTCCCATGAGTAGCTCTTGCCTCGTGGGGAGAGAGAGATAAAGTATACTCGAGCTACGGTTACTGAGGGTTTCTGGCGGCTTGACGAAGGGCAGCCGCGACTTCGGTAGCTCTGCGTACCAGGATCTCCTGAATACCCTGACTAGAGCTACCCAACGCCTCTCTCCATAGGTCAGTGCTGGAGATTTCAAAGAACGGGTCGTAAGGGCAAGCCCACGTGGTGTGTTCCAGAGTGGCACGTTGGCAGTTGGGAGACTGGAATAAGAAGGGGCGAATGGGGTGTAGACGTTTGCAAGAGTACGGTTGCAAAAGTCGCCAGTAACTGGTTAGGTGAGGCGGGAGAAAAGAATGGGCGGGAGGTACGACGAAGGTGTCGTTAGTGCTCCACGATGTCATTGAACGTGGTTAGACGATATCTGGGGGGCGCGCACCGTGTCGGGGGATGACAGCAAACCGGAGAGAGAGCATGAGAAATGTCGTTTCCCGGCAGGCCAGTGAAATTAGGGCTCACGCCAACTACACCATGTCTAGAGGTGGGTTTGTTGAATCTCACGATGGGCATGCGCCAGTCATCGTGAAAGCACCAGTGCCATTAAAAGCAATCGTCCCCGCTAAGGGCAGACATTGCCCCGCTCTCGCTTGTGTCGTTCTTGCGCTGCATTTTTTGGTGCTGCTAAACCCGGGAGGATGACCGCACGCGCCGAAGGAGACCACCGACGTCGCCTCCGGCTTGAGCTTCCTAGAACCCCGCGATTTTGAACGTTGTTTTTGCTGATCAGCCCCGCCCTCAGCCGGTGGTCGGCATGGCTGGCCCTGACAGTCCAGTGACGACCGACAGCAATGTGTCCTTCGCGGCACCGTTGCAAGGCTGCTCAAGGCAGCGAATGAGCTTCTGAAAGCTTCCTTTGCATACTCCCATGATTAGCAAGAGGCCATTGAACTCCATGCAAGCAAAGAAGCCGCACTGTACGATATCGAAAGGAGAATCGTAGAACTGTTTGAGCGTGACAAACTGGACCAGGAATACTTCGACGCGTTGGCGTGCCGAGAAGAGGTATGCGGTACCTTGATGCGGCTGCGCGATACTTTGAAAGTCCCAAATTCGCCCGGCATGACCGTCACCATCAGCAGCACGTCCGCCCAGCCAAGTTTCTTTCGATATTTGACCATCATGCCTAACGCTGTTCGCACGGCAACCCGTCAAGCCAACCCCTCCACATCAACCGTGCAAGTTGTCCACTAACGCTGCAGGTTAGCGCGGTTAAAGGTGCGCCGCCTGAATTGCAGAGGCTTGGGGACCATTTTCAGGTGACGCGCCGTGACCACACGATCTTGTCCGACACGCATCGGCCAGGTGCTTTGACGTTCACGCCCATCACGCGAGGAAAACCGAGCGAGAACCCATTCTGCGGTTTCCCGTACATCGCGACGTTGGAAACGTCGACTTGTAATAACGGTAGGCCAAAAGCTCGTCCCAAGAAGAGCTGCGCCATGACGGCAGGGCAAAAACCGGTTCAGTCCAACGCGACTTGCGACGAACGGAAGCTCTTTTTGCCCCTACGAGAACGGGAGAATACGATTCAGACCAATACCCTGAGAATTTCGTCCACTAGCATACCTGAAGTGTCCGCCAAGGAACAAGCGATCGTAACAGCCGAAGCTCCACTTTTCCGAAATAACATACATTCGAGCGTAAGAAAAAATGATAAGCGCGGTGAACATGATAAAGATCCTGTCGCCGTCAAGTAAGGTTCCGCGACAGCAACTCTAGCAGACGCCCGAAAACGTGATTTAAAGGATGTAAAAGAAAAGGCAGAACGTCTACCGTATGGGTTCGAATACATCTTTGTTCCCGACTTCATGAAATGTAAATTCTTACTGGACCTTCCTGAAAGCAAGCTAACTTCGTTCCTAGAAGGCGAATATGAGTCCTTCCATGTTCGTGAAGGTGGAACTTCTTAAAGGAGCCATGAAGACAAAATACAAGTTGGGCTTATTAGAAAGACTGCTTAATCCCGATAACAATGATACTAATATCATCGCAATCTTCGAACAAATAACGGAGATATTAAAGAAAACGCGTGAAGCAGTCGCGACCCCCTAGCCGATTTCCCGCAACTTTTCTATGACGTCACGGAACCTTGTTTGCGCGATTGGCGGCCGCCTAAGTGACCTGTCGCGATGACACATGACTCGACGTCTGTAATGGGGCCTCTAGTTTCATTTGACCGCATCACTTGAATGCTAACGTGCAGTTAACGCACTGAAAATTATGTTTTATTGTTGGCCCATGTGACGTCATGCTTGCTCATAACACGTCACTGTGGCGCAAAATTTGAAAGTTTTTAAATACTTCTTGCTTTTTTTTCGTTAAAAAAAACATCTTTTGGGGCTGTAATGGAGCTGAGTGAGATACTGAATCCTAGTTCTTTCAAATTAAACAAAGTTGTATTTTCTCTTCATGGCTCCTTTAACCACCCTTGATAGCCCTTTCTCGCCACAGCGAGTAGACACTGAAGCCTGGCCCGAAAGCAGCCGAGCCATATTTTGACTTGATTCCCATCAAAAAAGTGCGCTCCCCAGAATCTGTACGCGCTGAAACGGGAGCACGAGACAGGCACAAGACCGATCAGAATCGACCGCCTGTCTGAATGCATGAGAGCTGCAAGTGCAATAAATGGTTGAGACTTTCACGGCAACAGCTTCAGCGAAATACGTGCTTGGCTGAACGACTGGAGACGTCTCAGCGGGCTTGGAGCCCAGTTTGGTTGTCGGTTGCTGCATCTTTGCGGCGTTTGGCTGTAGTGAAAGCTGCGAGACGGTGGATGCACCGCTGGAGGCAAAAAAGTACAGCGTTTGCGCACAGGTTCACCCGGATTGACATTATGGACCAGAAAACAAATTGTTACGATGGTGGATTAATTGTTCGGCGTGCGTACGGCGTTTCTACTTATGGCCAGATACGAATGTTGCGGGCGCGGCAGAATCTCCCGATGGGTATGAGCCCGTCATTCTCATTGTGATCATGAAAGCACCCCTGTCATTCAAAGTTATCGTCCCCGCTAAGGGCAGCCATGGCTGCCCTTAGCGGGGACACAAGGTCTCGCTTGTGTCGTTCTTCAGCTACAGGGTTACTCTGGATGATGAGGAGAGTTTCAGAAGAGATTGTGGCTTGTCCAAAAGGCAGCGGGGCCACGTTCACCAACGGACCCTGACGCAACAGGCACTACAGGCAGCTTCTACCGGGCTGCGGACACCATCACCGCCACCCTGAACCCTTATTCCAGAAATATAGTGTCTGTATCAGGATCAACATTTGGGCGAGTTGGTACTGGTTATGTATCATCTTGATGAAACCGCGTAAAAAACCGGGACACTAGGAGAGAAAGACGACAGGACGACGCTGTACTCACAACTATTTTTTAATAAACTGCGACACGCATATATATACTATGTCCCCAAAACCCACGTGCGCTCACAACATGACGCACATCGAGATTATCACTACAAAGTAACACCAAACTCTAAGTCACGGACTTATCTAGAAATAAGAATTCTTTTTCATGTAATGCTATCGACGGCTCACTTATGCAGATATCGCCTCTTTTTCTAATGTGAAATGCTTCGATAACTTCCCTAGTGATCTGATTAGTGTGAACCGAAAGGCTGGTGGTGTCATGAAAAAGAGGAAAACACCCATGCTCGGAACAGTGTCTGGTGACATGTGAATCTTTCTTGTTTTTTAGTGCGTTTTTGTGCTCTAATAATCTTATATTAATGCAACGACCGGTTTGCCCAACTTATACGTGGCCACAATTAAACGGAATTTGATTGTAGCTGCCGTGGAAAAAAGTTTCAACAAAGTAGATTTTAAGCCGGCAGAGGTGAAGGAACACGCGGTCTCATTGCTTCACTCGCACAACCTACAGAAGGTAGCAGACACAGTAAGTAAAGCAAGTAAAGGGTGTTTAGATATATTCTTTTCTGCAAAAACCCACAAACCTGATATTCCGTTCAGGGCAATAGTCACGGAAAGAGATACGTGGCAGCGAGCAGTGTCAGGGTACCTTCAAAAACATCTCCAGTCTTTAGCAATTGTTGACCCTTTCTTAGTAGAAAACTCCAGTGTTCTTGTCGATTTTCTTATTCAGTCAAACCCGGGAGTGTGTAATATGTTCAGTGTTGATGTACAAGACTTATATTATAGCATACCGCATAATGAATTAATTAAAAGTGTAAAACTATGTATAACCGAAGATAATGATGAGCTAATGTTCTGTAATAGTAGCAGTGTGTCGGTCAGCAGTTTTCTTGAAATTCTTTCTATTTAGTGTCTACCTGTGTGAAGTGGGGAAGGAATATGTACCGCCAACGGTCGGGGGTGTGCATCGGGTCAAAAGTTGCTCCAGTACTCAGCAATATTTTTCTGGCCAGGGTGGATAGGAATATTGATAAAAGGGGGGAAGACGTAGTAATTAAAGTTCTAAGATACGTAGACGATTTTCTTGTTTTTGTGAAGAAGCGTGATTTCAAACAGACAGTTACAGAGGTGGTTCAAATTTTCCATAATAATGGCTTTGGTCTACAGTTCACGCATGAAGTACCAAATAATAATCAGTTGCAATTTTTAGATGTTAAACTCTATTTAACTAATGCGCACGTGTGCTGGGAATACAGCCCGAGATCGGAAAAACCCATACTCAATTTTAATTCCTCGCATTTCAAGATAGTAAAAAATGGCATTGCCTTCTCGTGCTTGTTATCGGCCCTCTCCAGGTCTTGCTTTCATCAGGTTTCAAAAAGTTTTGTAGTACAAATGGAGCGGTTAAGAAAGGCAGGTTTTCCTGAGCATGTTCTTTGTGCAACAACAAGAAAGCTTCTTAGGCGGATAAAAGAAGTTACCTCCGTAGAACCAAGGGAGGGTGAACCTTGTAAAAAGAAAAAAGTGGTAGTAATTCCGTATAAGCATAAATTGTCACATGGGCTCAAAAATGTAGCTGGTAGAGTTGGTATAAATGTTGTTTTTTCAGCACCCATTAAGATGGGGAAAGTTTGTGGTCGAATAGAAAGAAAATTGGCAGAATCTGATATTGCAGTAAAAAAGAAATGCTCTGTTAAGCACAGGTCCCCTCTAGTCGAGTGTAAAACGGGGGTGGTCTATCAAATTCCGTTTAATTGTGGCCACGTATATGTTGGGCAAACTGGTCGTTGCATTAATATAAGATTATTAGAGCACAAAAACGCACTAAAAAACAAGAAAGATTCACATGTCACCAGACACTGTTCCGAGCATGGGTGTTTTCCGCTTTTTCATGACACCACCATCCTTTCGGTTCACACTAATTTATTTATTTATTTATTTATTCACAATACTGTAAGCCCTGTCGGGCTGTTACAGAGTGGGAACTACATCATACAATGACAATTCTAATTTACCAACAAAAGATTCAACTGTGTCTACATTTTCAAAGAAATCAGCGGCAAGGCAGTTCCAGTCGACAATCGTTCTGACAAGAAAAGTGTTTTTAAATGTGTCAATTCTTGGTGTATAGGGCATAATAGCGTGTGGGTGATTGGTTCGTGATGAGACTCTTCCTGGGGGACGCAAATAGAGATTAGGATTTAAATTGAGCTTATTGTTGTAAATCAGATCACTAGGGAAGTTATCGAAGTATTTCACATTAGAAAAAGAGGCGATATCTGCATAAGTGAGCCGTCGATAGCATTACACGAAAAAGAATTCTTATTTCTAGATAAGTCCGTGACTTAGAGTTTGGTGTTACTTTGTAGTGATAATCTCGATGTGCGTCATGTTGTGAGCGCACGTGGGTTTTGGGGACATAGTATATATATGAGTGTTGCAGTTTATTAATTAAAAAATCGTTGTGAGTACAGCGTCGTCCTGTCGTCTTTCTCTCCTAGTGTCCCCGTTTTTTACGCTGTTTCATCAAGTGTCTGTATCCCTCTCTATTGCGCGTAGGTTTCACATTCTTCGAGGGGGAGGTTTTACAATAGCCATCACATTCTGGTTTCTCTGGGGAGTCATTTAACCTGCAGAAATCACGAACGTAAGTTTCAAGTGAAGCTTGAATTAACTGACTTGAACGTGCGATGTGGGTTTGCTAAACGCCACGCACTGACGCCAACCTGAACTGACGTTAGCAGGACTATTGGTAGGCGGCGGGTGATATGTTGGGCCGAAGAACTGGCCGTTATGCGGGCACACTGTCGTGAGCGTAATCGTAAGCCTGCTCGTAGCGCCGCGCTGACCCAGAAGATCGTCAGGCTGGAAGTGGAGAAAAAACGACCCTTGTGCATTGGCTGTTCCCCAGTAAGCTTTGCGTGTTTCACCTTTTCGTTTAGGAAAGGGAGCAATGATTTTAAACCAGTTAATAATCCACGAGTACTTGGGAGACAACGGCATGTCAAACACCCACATTATAGCGACACAGAAACCCGACACCAACGTTTCTTGCTGCAGTACGGGAACGCACGTGCCTGGAGTGCATGGCCAAGAGATTCTCAACGAGACACGCTCGACTAAGCTAAGAGGAGGAGGAGCAGCAGTCGGTGATCATTGCAGTCTTAGCTTCTAAATGGCTTGGTTATATACCGTCACGCAACATCAATGTACGTTAAATCACATATTATTGCCATCACAACACATAAGTCCATTAGATTCAATTGGTCAACAATAACCAGCCCACTATGTGTCTTCAGTAATCGCGGAATGATATCGTTGGCTTAATTTTTTGCAGCAAAGCTAGAGCTACTTTTTTCGTCTTCAGAGCTAGTGCTGTCTGTTGCCATCTTGAAGGGCACCTGGGGGGAAGTTTTGGTAAGTGTTTTTCCCGTCCTTTACCGGTCTTCCCTGTATGCTCGAAAGTACACCTGTTGTGCTGGCGGGTGAGTTAAACTTGGACGTCTCACGGCCCATTGCGACTTACTTGCTCTCCGTGGTCAAGCGGTTTGGGTTGGTGTGTTACGCAGAATAAAACTAGATTCCTTTCAACTTCAATTCAGTTTATGAGTTAGGAAGTATGCTTAATTGCTAATCACCGAAAACGTGCTTTGTTGCGTGCACTACTTGGACTGCGCCAATCTTAGCGGGTCCCTTTTCTAAAAGAGCGAAAGGGCACGGAATTTTTATTTCTGCGTGTAATAAGAGCAGGAATACTTCGATATTACTGAGGTCGTTCCAAAAACCCGCCCCATTTTCTTGCTTTTTGGCCTTCCTTCTCTGATAAAGCTTGCAGGAGCAGTTCGGAGGTTTATACGCTACTATCCAAAAGATAGGAGTACCGGAATTTTCTTATGAATCGGTGAAAAACTATGTTAGTTGGACTAGGCATACATTTGAACTGCAAGGGTCTGAGTGTGACTTTTGCAACGGTCCTGGCGAACAAACAAAAACAGCCCCTTTTCCACAGGGCACGCGAAGCTTCTCAACCCCGTGAAGCCTTAAACTAATCCCTTGTGCAACCCCTTTCAATCCCAATGCCAAACTCCTGCTTGCCGAATCCCCTCAGCGGCCGACCTTCATGGTTTCACCTGGCTTTTCGATTGCTGAAATTCAGGGTTGACTCGGCAAACACGCGCACGTTCACGGGCCCGCGCCAGTTGCCATTCTTTCATGACTGTTCGGTCTTCGGAGGAGCGGACCAAGCACGGCCTACCTATGGCGCGGTTGGCCTTGAACTGGTGATAAACGGCATGTCCGGCGGGCTAACCACCTTCTTCCTCCTCCGTAATGGGGTGCCCCATCACCGGGCGGGGGGCGCATTTGATTGGTTAAGAGTATGACGTGATACGGCGCCCCATTTCAGGTAGCAGGGGCCATCCGGCCGCCAGCTGCGTGAGCGCAAGCGTTTCCGGCTGCCAGATGCAAGGCAGCGGGAAGGGGAGGGGTGCGTATAGACTTTCTGCGCACGGCGCCAATAGCAACACCGACGGCGACACGAGTCAGCCAATCCAAGCTTCGCGTGAAAAAATTCGCGAGGTAAGATACCGCCCATCTTCGCGTTAGCGAAGGAAATCATGACGTTTGTCTGGAGCCGGATGACCGTCGCTGAAATTGCCGATTGAGTTGTTGTCATTTTGTAATGGCCAGCTTCGACGAACGATTAGTGTGCATCAGCACAGCGATGTCGTAGCCGCTTCACCTGCCGTGGCTTCTCGCACAACCGGACGACTCTGGCGGGACCGTGTCGGCTGCTGTTGCCGAGAGCGAGCAGCGCGCCACTCGCAGTTGCATCAGAGTCTGTTTTCTGCCTCGCCACAAGCTGTCACGAAGCCTTTAGACTACAACTTCCAAGACATTGCACTTGGTCCTATGAGACCCGACGGACCCGCACAATACGCCTCTTGCTACTCCGCTCTTCTTGCCCTCGCCCATATTCTTGCCCTGTGTCCCTATTAAAGCAAAGTTTTGCTATAGTCGGTGACAGCTTAAACACTGAAGTGATTTGTAAACAATGCGGGATTACGAGCGCAAATTGTAGTCCGGAGTCCCTAGGCCCGGTTTCGACCACTCTGAGCGCGTTTACGCGAATTTATTTAGTAGAAAAATCAATTCCAAAATGCTGTCCTCCTCTCTGCACTCCCGCCCATTTTCTTTGGCGTTTTTGTGTGACGTAAGCAGGAGAGGAGCTGGCAATTGGCTGCGCTACTGCACGGCTCGCCGACCTTCCCCGACTGAGTCAGTCGGCCCAACGTTTAGTCCGCCGGCCGCCGACGGGTCATGGCAATTTGCTCGATCAGTTGAAACTAAGCCACAACACGTTTGTGAATGGAAGAATGTGCCTTTCTTTACTTCGTTAGTTTGTACTCTGTATCTAGCTCCAAGTCAATTAAGGTCGCTTCACACAAGCGCACATGTGACGTTTCGCTGACTGGTACGCCAGTAGGAAAATATGAGGCCTCTTGAAGGGGTAGAAGAGTCAGCGAAGTCAATATAAGTACTAAGGAAATAAAATCAACTGATATTTTTACCGTACATCGTAAACTAGGGTGCGGGAAGCACGTTTTTGCGCTGGGCGAACAAGCACAGGAGGAGGGACCGCAACAAGCTAGTACGAAAGAAGCCGATAAACGAACTAACAGTAAGACGTAAAGTAGAAGAATTCAGGATCGCGCTGCAGAACCGATATTCCGCCCTTAACGAGGAAGCCGAGCCTACGACCCACGAAGCCAGCGACAACCTTACACGCATCATCACGGAGTGTGCAATAGAAGTCGGGGGCACTATGGCTAGACAGGATACTGGTAAACTTTCACAGGAGACGAAAGATCTAATCAGGAAACGGCAAACCATGAGAATCTCTACCGCAGCTGACAGAATAGAACTAGCCGAGCTCTCGAAGTTAATCAATAAGCGTAAGACAGCTGACATACGGAAGTATAATATGGAGAGGATCGAATACGCTGTAAAGAATGGAGGTAGCCTGAAAGCAGTGAAGAGACGTCTTGGCGTGGGGAAAAATCAGATGTATGCACTTAAGGATAAGCAAGGCAATGTCATCACAAATAGGGATAAAATAGTCACAGTGGCCGAGGAGTTCTATAGGGATCTGTACAGTAGCCGGGACATACAGGATAATGCCGAACGAGACAGCAGTTCAGAGGAGATAGACATCCCACCAGTAACGACCGAAGAAGTAAGGAAGGCTTTGAAAGAAATGAAAGGGGGCAAAGCACCTGGTGAGGATCAGATAACAGCAGACCTCTTGAAGGATGGCGGAGAAATTGTACTTGAAAAACTGGCAAACCTGTATACGCAATGCCTAATGACCGCAATGGTACCGGAATCTTGGAAGAACGCGAACATCATCCTAATCCATAAGAAAGGCGACATGAAGGACTTGAAAAATTACAGGCCGATCAGCTTACTGTCAGTCGTCTACAAGGTATTTACCAAGGTAATCGCTAACCGAATCTCTGCAACCTTAGATTTCAGTCAACCTAAAGAACAAGCAGGGTTCCGTAAAGGTTATTCAACAATGGACCATATTCACACGATCAATCAGGTGATAGAGAAGTGCGCTGAGTATACTGAACCCCTATATATAGCCTTCATAGATTATGAGAAAGCATTTGACTCGGTCGAAACCCTAGCAGTCATTCAGGCATTACGGAACCAGGGGGTAGATGAGCATTATGTAAGAATACTAGAGGATATCTACAGTGGGTCTACAGCTACCATCATCCTCCATAGGGAGAGCAGTAAAATACCTATAAGGAAGGGTGTCAGACAAGGAGACACAATCTCTCCAATGTTATTCACAGCATGCTTACAAGAAGTATTCAGAACGTTGGATTGGGAACAGGTGGGAGTAAGGGTTAATGGAGAATACCTCAGTAACCTCAGATTTGCTGATGACGTTGCCTTGCTAAGTAACTCGGGGGACGAATTGCAAAGCATGCTTTCCGCACTGGGCGAACAGAGTAGAACCGTGGGCCTGAAAATTAATATGCAGAAAACTAAAGTAATGATCAATAACCTCGGGACATCACAGCAGTTTGAGATAGGTGGCGAGGCAGTGGAAGGGGTAAGCGAATATATCTACTTAGGCCAAGTTGTGACCCCAGATCCCAACCATGAGGCAGAGATAATTAGAAGGATCAGAATGGGGTGGGGTGCATATGGCAGACATTCTCAGATAATGAATAGCAGCCTACCATTGTCGCTGAAGAAGAAAGTGTATGACAGCTGCATCTTACCGGTACTCACTTACGGGGCAGAAACTTGGAGGCTCACTAAGAGGGTTCAACTTAAATTGAGAACGACTCAGCGGGCAATGGAGCGGAAAATGATAGGTGTAACATTAAGGGACAAGAAGAGAGCGGAGTGGGTCAGAGAGCAAACTGGTGTTAAAGACATATTAGTAGAAATTAAGAAGAAGAAATGGACGTGGGCAGGGCATGTAATCCGAAGGCAAGATAACCGCTGGTCATTAAGGGTAACAGAGTGGATCCCTAGAGAAGGCAAGCGTTGCAGGGGGCGGCAGAAAGTTAGATGGGCAGATGAGATCAAGAAGTTTGCGGGGATAAATTGGTCACAGTTGGCACAGGACCGAGGTAATTGGAGAATAATGGGAGAGGCCTTTGCCCTGCAGTGGGCGTAGATAGGCTGGTGATGATGATGATGATGATGAACAAGCACAGCGGTCAGCAGCACGACTACGCATCTGCGAACGCTTTTCCGTCTAAGAAATGCAATTGCTAGACGGAAGCTATTGTGGAAACTCGGGGAACGCTTACTGCACGAGCGCAATACAACAAATAGTCACCTAAGCTGCTTGAAATATTAAAACTAAATAAAGGTGTCAACTGGTTATACATTATATACCTTATATTTCCATTGCCGGCAGCGCTCTCGCCCGTGGCCGTGTGGTCTGGAGCGTTAGCTGTATCATCACAAGTGTTTTGCCCCTCACAAGTTCGAATCCCCGAGGGTACAAGCTTTTTTTTTATAAGGTAACTTTTTCGTTGTTCGGCGATGTTTTCTATACTGAGTTCACCTTTCTTGGGGCCGCAACGTTCGCTGCTCCATGAACTAGTCCGCAGAACTCGCGCAGCCTGGCACTGGCGCGCTAGCGAGTTCTCGTTGGCGTGCTGTTGCCATAAGCACTGACTGCTTGCGGGCAGTGGGAACAGGCCAGAATCAACAGACCCTTGGCCTGGTGCGAACACGCTTTTTACGATACAGGCATGAGTGAGGCAAGCTCCAAATATGGCGGAAAAGCGCATGCATTTTTGCGTCTGCGGGGACGCGGAGGGCGTTCATGCACTGCGTAGGCCTCGGCTAGTGAATGCTACGATTCCAAGCCGTCCTGGGAGGCTTATCTTATGCATTTTACAGCCGACAACATGACAGAAGCGCGGTACTACTATTACTGGGATATTGAGAATGCCCATCCAACGACGCCATCGGATGTCAAACATGTTGTTTTACAGAACCGAAACCGAAACTTGTTTGATTGCTAACCTTGGGCATCGTCCAATCACGGTGCAGCCTCCTCCCAACGTCACAGCTTAGTTGGTGCGGCCGCCGCAAACCGCGCCTGGTAGTTTTTCTTCTTTCGCGCTTTGTAAAATAATTACCGATTTGTAAACCGGATAAACGATGAAAAGTGTGGTAATTTGAGCCAGTCTACGCAGTGCAAGCAAAAACGGGAGTTTGACAAATTCACTTAGGTATCCTTTTAACTATGCAGCGGCGTTTTCAACGTCAAAGGGATGCTCCACCCAGAGGCGTGGTGGGGCTGCCTTAGAATGTAGTTTGATGCAGAATGTAGTTCCTTAATCATAGGCTTGTTTTGGTTGTAAATAATCAGTGCAATGAAGGGAAATATATCGACATGCTTTTATTTTTAAAGAATGGAGAACTGTTTTATTAAAACGTATAAACAACGCGTATACCATTTCTGGGTCCGAAGAGTTGAAATTTCGCTCGCTGCGCGTCGCTAATAAGTTGTACGCTAGTCGTCTCTTATATTTGGTCTGGCTCGTCGACCTGCGATTATTTCTTCTCTTTGCGTGTGCACTCATTGTCAAGTAATGTAGGCGGCAAAATATCTTCCACAGCCATCATCACTGTCTAATGAAGCGTGGTAAACTCAGGGTGGAAGAAAAGGGGGGTTCGTCGCGGCCATGGCTGGTTACAGTGTACATGGCTGGTTACGTGGCTGGTTACGGATTGTGTAAGCCGGGGTACAAATGAATCCGACGGCGAAAATTCATCGGGGCTTTCAGTTGTCGGCCTCCATATCAATGGTCAACGAAGTGTTCTGTGCGACCGTTTGGAACGTAGTGACGCGCTGCAAAACCTATCCCTGCGACGCACGCTAACGATGAAGATCGCGATGCCGCACGGGGTGTCCTGTCTTGAAACATGAGCTGTAGATGCGACGAAACAAGCTTTAATTTATTCCGCTTAAACGAGACACCACCATGACGCAAGCGAGAATTTATTTATCCTATACTCGGAACCATTGAAGGTCCAAGGAGGAAAGGTGCAACAAACTTGCAACAAAATTATAACTAGGATATATCAAAGGTAAGAAAAACATACCAATCAACATCACAGTTTGCACGTTTTCACACGGCAGGACGTCAAACGTTACAGGTCGAATCATTGCTACTTTACGAGACACGCGAGCGGCAAGACGCGCTACGTCAGTTGGTTGGATTGACACTGCGGTGTCATGATTTCTATCTTCGCGGCGATTTCTGATGTGTTTACGGGTGATGTAATAAAACAGCTGCCGCCGTTTGTTTTGTTTCTTATCACCGCCCTATAGTTTAGAGTACATGATAAGGCAGAGAAGACTGACTGGTGGTGAAAACTGGTAGAAAAACAACCTGAAGCACTAGCAGCCACCTTAAAATAATACTATTGTGAGCTCTTTTCTAAAAAATCAAGGGGCCTACGAATACATTCTTCCAAAGTTCTACTTTCCAAGCTATTGAACTTCCGTTGCCTTTGCACTGAAATTCTGCAGGCTGCCGTGACCGTATGTTTACTACTGAAGAGGCTTTTGAAATAGTATTCATGGAGAAAATGTTGGGGACAACATGCAACCATGTCAACCTTTTGTGGAAACATTTTCATTTCTGATCATCTCCCTGAAGCCAATAGTCTTCCCCTATAGGTAGAACAAACAGTGACCTGGAACACTGACTGCCCCATATGAGACTCCAACTAACGGCCATACAAGTGCATTGAATTCTTATTGCACCTCTTTACCCACTAATACATGAATAGGCGATCTAAGGGACTTATTTAAATATGGCAACATCTCCATGCAAGCATTTCTATTCTTTTGTCCACTTCTGCAACCAATCAGAGCAATGAGCCGGAAGAGACAGAAGTAATATTTAACTCTCACTGCCTCTTGTTAAAGTGTCATGGGCACAAGTATTTTCTATTCTCACCCCCCTTTCCAGCCAGCAGCAGCAACGTGGCACCCTGAAAGACCGACATTGAATCCATTTAGATTTGCTGCAACAGCGTTTTTTTTATTCCTAATGCTGCTGTAAAGTCAAAAGCAACAGTGTATGCGTGATAAGCGGGGACTTCGCAGCGTGCAGATGTGGCATGAATTCATTCTAACATACTAAATAAGCGCCTCCAACTCTCACCGCAACTTTATGGCCAGAAGCTACAGTGTGTGCGTAAGAAGCAGCGACATCACAGCATAAAGGCCTGGCATAAACACATTCTAACGTATTATAGCTTTCATTTCTTACCATAGCTTTCTAGCCACAACCAACAGTTCAACCTTGCGAAGGTGGTGCATGGCACTTTGAAGAAGTGACGTTAAAACAATAGTGATCTGTTGAGTTTCATATTTTTACTCCATCTGTACAGCCAAAAGCAATAGGAGGGGCTCGAAAATCAGTAACATGACACTCTGAAGGCGTAAAGTTAAACTATTTTGGTATGCTGTATTGTTTTTTTTCTATTCCTCTTGCAGCTGTATAAGCAGAAGCAACAGTGCATGCTTGAAAAGTACGAACATAGCTCTCTGTAGAGGTGACATAATTCATTTCTACCTGCTGTACGAAACTTCGCAATTATATAAAGGGCCCGCAGCACTCTATACCGGCTACGTGTATTTTTAGCCCAAAATGCGGTAATTCTTTGGGGTACACGTATCCCAAATATACCAGCCTATTCAGGAGGTAGTCCCTCACATCCTGACACCTTGTTTGGACGAGTGGGTGAAATATTTCCAAGCTACATCCATACTACGCCAGCCCCTGGCTTACGCTTGGCGTAAGCCTGGCACTGCAGTTGTCATGCAAGACACAACCAGCAGTGGCGACGAATCAAACACTGCGAATGTAGTCTCAACCAACTCCACCTCGACCGACGATGAAATGGATTCAGCTCAGATCGAAGAAAAGCGTGAGCCTACAAATCAAGACGAGCTACAAGATTTCATCGATATTGTCTCCAAAGCTCAAAGACAACGTCAGCTTAAAGCAACCCCTTTTGACCGGACTTCCTCACCAGTCTCGTCTTCAACCATGCCGCCTCGTTTGCAAGCAGGGAATCCTGCTGTGAAACCCAAGCCTTTACCAAAAGACGACTTCAAGCTGGTGCTAAGACCCCGAGGCGGACTAGCTCTCTGCGACATTCCCCATGTTTAGCTTTCCTTGGCGTTCCTGAACGCAATAAACGCCACTTGGCGTCAGGCAAATCTTCGATTAAGGGTGGACGTCACGCGTAACATAGCTGTAGTCAGCACCCCGTCATCGGAGGCAGCGAGGTTGCTCAGCCAAGTTAAACAACTCACCTTCGACAAGAAGCAATACGCTGTTCAACTGTATAGAATTTCACCTGACGTCTCTATCAAAGGAGTCATCCGTGGCGTGCCCACAAAATTCACAGAAATCGAAATCCTGAACAACATCGACCAGACGGTGGAAGAAGTGTATACTGTCAGACGCATTGGAACCTCCTCCACGGTCATCATCACCTTTGCTGGCCCCAAAGTCTCTTATACAGTACGGCTATACGGAGCAGAATACCCTTGCTCTATTTACAAGAAAACCATTCCCGTCTGTGGCGCCTGCCACGGGGTTGGACATCGAGCGACAGCCTGTCCTAATCCAGCGACTGCGGTGTGTCACGTCTGTGGCCTCCAAAATCCACAACCAGGACACGCCTGAAACCATATGTGAAGCCTATGCGGCGGCTCACATTTCTCTGGGTCCCCTGGGTGCACTAAACGCTACGCTGAACCCTTCGTTCTGAAACAACTACGACTCCGACAGGCACGAAGGGAAACGTCCAGGACACAGCTGAACCTATCACCACATGGAAGTCGCTCACGAGGCCGTTCATCTACGCCTGCTGCACCGAAGTGCTACCGTTCCAGAAGCAAGTCCAGGGATGTCTTATGCACCACGTCATCTGGGGATCAATTGGGTCGGCCGGCACAAGTAAGCTGGGCTCAGATGATTTCCCCCACAGCACAACCCAAATCCTTCCCACCCATTCCTACCAAAGCTAAACAAAATCCAATACCCTGCATGGAGGGCAAAAAACTAACCCGTGTCCTGGAGGAACAAACTGTCTAAATTACGTCTCTTCAGGCCCATCTTGAGGTCCTCGAAAGCTCTCAAAGTAATCTCATTGAGAAACGCAAGAGACCCAATCCTCCTTTTGCCCCTCAACCACCCCTAGCTAAGTGGAATAACTCAAGAAATTTAACTCATGGGAACAGGTTAAGCGCCAGGCACAACTGGAGGAAGGAGAACAGACAGGAAAGAGGCGCACTAACAACTGAGCTTCATTCGCTCCGAAAGCGACTATAAAGGCACGAAAAACATCATGTGATACTAGTTGCACCACGTTTGAAAACCATTACAGCTGCCGCGCTCACCTAACTAATCATCCAGATAATCCACCTCACTCGCAAGAAGGTCGACTGAAGGCTTGCTTACATATCGGTCCCCCATCTTTTTATGACGGAGGCCTCGAACACTTCCCGTTCTTCTTTTTTGCGATATGAATGCAGCACTCGGGCCTCTCGAACACTGGTTTGCAGCCCCTTGGCTTGCAGTCAGTCTTTCAGGGAAGCGCCAGATTGCTTCCTGTTCCCGTCTCCAGCGTCGCCGCATGTTCACGCAACCGGTCGTTGAGGCAGCGCCTCGTCTGTCCGACGTATACACGGCCGCACTTCAAGGGGACCAGATACATTACGTTTTTTGAACACTCCACAAACGCAGTGGCATGCTTCTTGCTGCAGACAGGAGGCCTAGGTCCGCATCGGTTAACTATGCGGCACATAGTTCTTAGTTTGTTGGGAGCGCTGAAGACTGTTCACGTTTTGGTAGGTGATAACCTTTAATAATTAAGACATGAGAGTAGGGTACAGGATACATGTGACAGCCGGCTCCATGGCGGGCGGGCACCGACCCCCTAGGGCTGTCCCTGAACGTCCACTTAACACAGGGTAGGGGGCGCTGGCAGACGGCCACAACATCTCCCCCTTTAAGTATAGCCATAACGGCGCGGTGGACGGATCAGTCTCCCAGATCGCGACCTTGTCCCAGGTCCAGCTGCTTGCGGAGATGGTGGTGCCAAGGGAGCCGCGTTGCTGGGTGTGTCGGTGAGTGTGTCACGCGGGGGAGGCAAGCTGTCAACGGAGACTTGATCTTCCTCGGCACTCTCACGACGATCGACAACCAAGAACTTAGCGTTTCGGCGAACGGTGCCCTGGTCCGTGCCAATGATGTAGGAGCGGGGCGCATCCGCCTTCGCAAGCACTGTTCCAGTGCGTTTCAGGTCCTTGATCCAAACCTTCTGGGCAGGTTGAAACTCCGGTCGCTCTCTGGCAGCATGCCTTCTGTTGTAGTTTAACTCTTGACGACTTCTGGCTTTGTGCTCTGAAGCCTTGAGGGCTGCTGCGTCTGCAACTGAAGGCTTCAGCAGTTCTGGTGCCAAAGGGATGTGCGTTCGCAGCCGACGGCTGAACAACAGCTCGGCCGGGCTGTACCCGTTGTCCAGTGGTGTTGCTCGATACGCCAAGAGAGCCCTGTACGGATCCGATGCCTTCGTTATTTTCTTTTTGGCGATCTTGACCGCAGCTTCAGCACAGCCATTGCTTTGTGCATACTTAGGGCTTGAAGTGATGTGTCGAAAGCCCCAGTCTTTGGCAAAAGCCAGAAACTCCGAACGGAACTGCGGCCCGTTGTCCGTGACCACTTCCTCAGGAATGCCATGCCTTGCAAAGATAGACTTTGTCTTCTGGATGACAGTTTCGGGTCTCTGGTTTTCCAGTAGTGCTATCTCAATGTAGCGCGAGTAATAGTCCGTCACACACAGGTACCACTTCCCGTTGGCATAGAACAAGTCCATGGCTAACCTTTGCCACGGTCTGTCTGGGAAGGGGGTGGTCATGAGCGGCTGGACTGGAGTTAGTCTTTGCTCCATGCAGCTGACACACTTCTCCACGGTGTCAGCAATGTCTCTCGCTATACCTGGCCACCAGCAGGACAGTTTGGCTCGCCTTTTGCACTTCGTGATGCCTTCATGCCCGTCGTGGAGAGAACCGAGCACAGAAGCTCTTAGGGCTGCAGGTATGAAGTAGCGCTGGCCTCTCATGATGATTCCGTCATGTAGTGTAAGTTCATCCTTGAACTGCCAGTATGGCAAACACTCCTGCCGCACTTGGGACTTCACCTTCGGCCAGGCTGTTTGAAGGTAGTCCACGATGGCTTTGGAAACGAGGTCTCCACCTTGTGCCTTCGCAAGAGTCTGTAAGCTCACGTCGGGGACGTGCACATGACAGATGAGGGCTTGCTCGAACTCTCTAACCTCGTCAGCAAGGTCTGTGCTTCCATGTGCTGCAAGTGGCTGCCGGGATAATGCATCAGCAACAACCAGGTCCTTGCCTGGTACGTGCTGCATCGTATAGTCGTATCGCATCATCCTAAGACGCAGGCGTTGCAGTCTTGGTGTGAGGTCATCCACTGGCTTCCGAGTGAACAGAGGGATGAGAGGCTTGTGATCAGTTTCAATATGAAACTTCAAACCAAGAAGATAGTCCTTGAACTTGTCCGATGCCCATGTGATGGCGAGGGCCTCCTTTTCGATCTGGGAGTAGCCCTTCTCTGCCTCTGTCAACGATTTTGAAGCGTAGGCAACGGCTCGCAGGCTCTTGTCTTCCTGACGCTGCAGAAGAACAGCACCCAGCCCGTAGCTGGACGCGTCTGCAGACAAGACCGTCTCCTTTGTAGGGTGGTAGAGAGCAAGCAGTGGTTGCGATGTGAGAGAAGCTTTAAGATCTTCGAATGCACGTTGCTGAGCGCTGTCCCAGCTGAATGGGACGTCCTTGTGCAGTAGGTCTCTCAGAGGAGCTGCCTTGACAGCTAGATTTGGTATGAACCGTGCGACAAAGTTCACCATGCCCAAGAATCTCTTTAGTTCGGTCACGTCTGTTGGAGGAGGCATGTTAACGATGGTCGCAATCTTGTCTGGGTCTGGAGTCACGCCATCTTTGTTGATCACATGGCCCAAGAACTGGACGGTTTCCTGAGCGAACACACACTTGTCACGGTTCAGTGTAAGTCCCTTCTGTTTTAGTCTGTCCAGGACTTCAAGGAGACGACTGTCATGCTCGGTTTTCGTCCTGCCCCACACGAGAATGTCGTCGATGAGGCACGCCACTCCCTCCTGGCCTTCTAAAAGCTGATGAACCATTCTCTGAAAATGTTCAGGAGCCGAAGAAATGCCAAAGGGAAGGCGGTTGAACTTGAACCGACCAAATGGAGTGATGAATGTTGTGAGCAGCGTTGATTCGGGATGCAGTTCCACTTGGTAGAACCCCGAGTATGCATCGAGACGAGAGAAGTACTTGGCTTGTCCCAAGGTAGCCAAAATCGGCTCTACGCTAGGGATTGGGTGATACTCTCGTTGTATGCTCTTGTTCAGCGCTGTGTAGTCTACACATATGCGCACTTCACCGTTCTTCTTTGGCACGACCACAATTGGCGAGCACCAGTCTGTTGGCTCACTCACTCTGGTGATGACTCCTTCCTTTTCCATCTTCTGGAGTTGGCACTCAACTGGCTTTAGCAGGGGAACTGGTACGCGTCTTGGGGATGCAACTGCCACGGGCCCTGCCTCTGGCTTCAGCTTGATTTTGTACGCGCAAGGCGCTTTCCCCAAGCCCTGAAATAGTTCTGGGTACTCGCTGACTGGGTCTAGACACTGCGTAGAACAGGCTCCGTTTACTCGTTGCAAGATGCCAAAGCTCTCTATCAGGTCTAGCCCAAGGAGTGGTTCGTCCAGGCCCCTTGTGACGTGCAGGTCTGCTGTGACACTCGTTCCCTTGTATGAGACTGTCGCATTCAGGACTCCAACGATGTCTAGACGCTGCTTTGCTGGTCCAAGAATGAGCTTGTCGGGTTTGAGAAGAGTGATCTGCTTTTCCAGCCTTGATAGCAGACCTGTTGGCACAACCGTGACGTCTGCCCCTGTATCCAGACGAAAGTCAACACTGTGACCGTTGACGGCAACTGAAACTTTCCACGGTTTCTTTTTCATCGTAGCGTTGACTGTTCCGGCAAAGAACTGTTCATCATTTGTTTGCGTGCTCTCACGTTGCTGGATGATCTGTCGTAGTCGCTTGGCTTTGCAGACCGATGCAAAATGACCCTGCTTGCCGCACTTGTGACACTGGGCTTTCGAAGCAGGGCACTGTTGCCTGGGATGCTGTACTGCGTTGCCACACCAGTAGCAGGGTTGTTTCAGCGCTGGCTCAGTCCCCTGTTTTGGCGGACCTCCCTGCTTGGGTTTTCTTCCCTTGTGTGACTTCACTTTCAGGCTATCCCCGTAGGCCGCTTCGGCAGATGAAGGGTCGACCGGCTGCTTCAGGTTCTCTTGCTGCCGACCGACGGTTTCTGTTTGCTTAGTCAACAATACTGCCCTCTCGAGCGTGAGATCACCTTCCATCTGGAGTTTCGTAGACAGCTTCTTGTCCCGGACCCCGACTACGATCCGATCCCTGAGCAGCTCTTCTCTGAGGTTCCCATAGTCACAGGTTTCAACTAGCGCGTACAGCGCAGTTATGAATTCCGCCGCCGATTCTCCCTCACGCTGTGAGCGTCTGTTGAATACAGCGCGCTCGTAAACGACGTTTCTTTTTACGATGAAAAACGCCTCGAACGCAGCCAACACGTCGGCGTAGGACTCTTGCTTGTCGGCCGGGATGGGGAGAGTGGGGAAAATTTCCTCAGCCTTTGGACCCATTAAGTAGACGAGAGAGTTTACTTGCGCATCTTCCGGCTTGCCGTTCAGTCCCGATGCGGTGCGGAACCGTTCCCAAGGCCTCTTCCATGTCGTCCAATGCTCCGGTAGGAACGTGAAAGGCTCCGGCGGTGAAATCTGGTACGGCGACGGCGTTGGCGGCACTGGGCGAGTAGCTGGGGAAGCCCCGTCCATTGTTTCGATGCGCGGGCGGCGTAGGCCTAGCGACGACGCTTGACGAAGACGCCGAACTTTTGATGAGTCCGGGTTTCCAGCGGCTGGCCTGGCGAAGTTTGCGTGCGGGTACTAGTCCTCAACTTCTGACACCATGTTCACGTTTTGGTAGGTGATAACCTTTAATAATTAAGACATGAGAGTAGGGTACAGGATACATGTGACAGCCGGCTCCATGGCGGGCGGGCACCGACCCCCTAGGGCTGTCCCTGAACGTCCACTTAACACAGGGTAGGGGGCGCTGGCAGACGGCCACAACAAAGACCACGCGCACACCGGCACGCTCCGCATTTTTCTTTACGCGATGCGATTTCCCATGTATGTATGGGATTACGGCAATCTTCTGCCTTTGATTCTGTCCAAAGTTCGACTGGCTGGCTCCTTCGTGCTGCTCATTTAAAAGCTTTCCGGTCAAGCCGCAAAGCATCGATGCAGGGAAGCCCTCCTGGAACACTCTCCCGACCTGCGAGACAAAACTCTCCTGTATCTGGTGCTGGCAGGACCTTACAAGGGCGTTCCTCAAGGCAGCGACCGCTATGCCCCGCTTGACAAACTTGGAGTGACCAGAGGTGAATGGAAGCAAGGCTTTCTTGGAGCGGACGGAGTACACCCAGCAAACGTGGTCCTTCAAGAACGTCCGCTCCAGGTCGAGGAACCTCAGGCGACGCCTGGACCTGGAGCTGACGTTCTTGAAGGACCACGTTTGCTGGGTGTACTCCGTCCGCTCCAAGAAAGCCTTGCTTCCATTCACCTCTGTCCCTGGCATGCTCCCCTTCCCACATGCCAGGGACACGGCGTTAAGCTAGCTTAACCACCATACTTCAATGGAATTGTAGAGGAGTCAAACAGAAAAGAGCAGCTCTCCGTCAATTCATCTGCACCCTCGACCAAAAACCAGTTGTTATAGCCGTTCAAGAGGCCAACACGTGCATAACATTACCTGGGTACATATCGTATGGATCAATAGACACCTACCCAACTTTAATCGTTGTCAATAAGCCCGCATCAGCTGTTCATCACATCACACCCCAGCATGGATGTAACCACACCCTCCTGGAGCGTCTGTACCCGTCCAACAAAACCAAGTCAAGCGTATTCATAGTCAACATACCCCGCACGGGGCACCTTGAGTAATCTTGGTTACGGTATTGCCGACATCGCGAACCCCGAGCCCTTATACTGACGTGTAACCGACCGTGGTAATGAGTTTTAAGGTGAAGGGTAGACACCTCAAGCGGGGGCCGTCGGAGCCCAGGTCAACTCCGGCGGATAAACTCCATGTCTGTTTACCAGGCAGGGAGCTCCGGGACCTCTCTCGGTATCAGGGTAACCCAAGCGAAGAAAGTACCCCCGTCTGTACTATATGCTTCTATACTACAGCAAATGGTATTTTCAACCCCCACCTCCAAACGTAACCGGTCCCTGAAAAGGGGCTGCACCGAAGTAGCATTTCCTTCTCTGTTCCAAACCTGACAACTACTCGCGTTTTCCAGTCGTTGAGTTCCTTGAAAAAGAAAAGCCTGTCACCTCACAGTCCTGGTACTTGATTTCGAAATTTCTGGAAATTCTAACGAGGCCGTCATACAAAGCTAAGAAACAACGAACTGGTGAAGTTCTTGTGGGTATCACCACCTACCTTCAGGCCACCAAACTCCTGAGCCAAAACTGAATTGCCTATCTGGCCATCAAGGTCACGCGGCCACCGTAGCCTCAACAGCTCGCAGGGCGTGATCTCGGAACCAGATCAGGCAAACGAGGCAGAGGCCGATCTCCTTGAAGGCCTGCGAAACCAAGGTGTGACGGCAGTTCGGCGCATTACCATCAGAAGAGATGATGACAAGGAAATACCCACTAGGCTGCAGAAAGTGATTTAAGCACATCGTTGTAGCTACCCTATCCTGATTCGCTGGGGGACTGGAGTTCTCTCGTACAAGCGCAACATGCACTGACTGTTGTCTGTCTTTTTCTTATGCAGTGTACAAGCATATAGTGACATACTCTACGCTTTTGAAACTTTGCGAGATATGCTTTCACAAGCTAGTCATATGTGCTACCTTTTTTTTTTTTGTTGACTGGTGTCAGCTATATAGCGTTGTAGACCGTTTCTCGGGACTGTGCGATGCCACATAATATGTGCACTGTTTACCTTTTTCTTTTCGCAGTGTGTGGGGCTGCCTTAGTGTGTCTGTTTTATTTGTACTGATTCTGAATTATTTTTGTCATTGGTGCTTCACCAGTTCGCTATTAGCTTACTGGCTGTGATTTGGGTAAGCGTGGAGAGTTTGGTTTGGTGCTAAGTATCATTTTTTTCCTCATCTACAAATTGGTTTCTACATAAAAAAATATTTTTGGGCTATCGCTCCTTTTCATTTATTTTTTATTGGCTGTTAACCTGCCATAGCTTGGCTGGAGCGAGTTTCGTTCCCCGAATTTCTTTTTTTATTATTATGGGGAACACGGAATCAATAAAGGAATAAATAATGAAGGCACATAATCCTCACATTTGACCTGCCCACTCTTCCAGTTCACATCAACGCAGGCTTCATCCGGTGCTCCATCCTAGCGTACATCTCGAATCCACGGCGCTGTTACAAATGCCAGCGGTTCGGGCATGGCACTAACTCGTGTCGGGGCCAACTAACATGCGCCAAGTGCGCGCAACACGATCATCCAACAGACAACTGCCCTTCAAATCAACTCCTCTGCATCAATTGTCAAGAACCTCACGCCGCATATTCGCGAACGTGCGATAAGTTCAAACGTGAGAAAAAAGTCATAAGCATCAAGGTCACTGAACACATACCCTACTCAGACGCGCGGTAGAGATCCGAATCTTTCCCCCTAGGGAGGTACGCCGACGCAGCTCGGCGGGGGCCGGAGTGGCGTCGGCGGACTTCACTACTCGCACAAACTCACGTTCACGCTCGCCACTCGTCCTCACCACTCGCACTCACTCGCGCTCACGCTCACCCCTCCGCCCCACCAATCGCACTCACTCGCACTCACGCTCGCCACTTGGACCTCACTACTCGCACAAACTCATGTTCACGCTCGCCACTCGTCCTCACCACTCGCACTCACTCGCGCTGACGCTCACCACTCGCATTCGCCTGTGTAAAGTTGGCTTTCCAACAGGGCTTTTACTCATGCTCCCACGCCATCAGCAAGGAATAAAAGCTTTCACATAAAAAAAATGGCAAAGTTTGCACTAAGTTGCGCAAGGCTTACACCACAACGAAGCTGGATGATTTCTTTCTCTGTAGGCACTCCCTTTCGTTGTAAGCACCAAGACGCAGTGCATTAGGTTTGAAATCGTTTATTTACATGTTGCATAGTCGCTTTACACTGTTCATGCATGACTGGCAGCTCCGTGTCGTTTTGTCCGCAGGTGAAACCGACTTCGCGAACTGGGCGTCTGTAGCGACAGCTGCCTTGTGCTTCCCCCTTGAGGCGCAGACATACGTGAACTCTTGTCTTGGTTTTTTTTTTTTTTTTTTTTGCGAGCGCCACGTGCAAGCCAGGACAATGCCGGGCGCTCCCCGTGAGACGCTTTGCTCGTGCGCTCGGTAAACAGCCGGGGTAACTATGACAATGTTTTTTTGATGACGCCGCACACCGCACACATTACGGCCAGCAACAACAGCCTCACTGTTGAATGCACATGCTGAAAAAGGAGTAACACGTGACCTCCCAAAACGGCAATGCAGCTGCTAAGCGCAACAACTAAAAAAATATTCCTATGGCGAAAGTCTTTCAGCTTTAACGGCAGACTCCAGGCAGTGGCGTCTGCTACTTTGCTAGGCCGATTATTGCGCCCTCAATACATAAAAATAAATTTATCCTCCGTTGTGTAGAGTGCGCTTTAGGTTACACAGTGAGAAAAATTAAGACACACGAAGTGGACAGTGTAAGCGCTACTGCGAATTGATTTATTACAAGTACAGTATTTCCTAGGAGACCAAAGAAGTCGGAAGTGTTACAAGACACGAATGGGAGGCGGGAGAGGGGCAAGTGTGGGAAAACGTTTCACTATAACTCACAGGTGACAGGCGGCAAAGCATCATAAGCTGGTAAAGGGCACTTTTCCTTTGTTTAATTTTTATGTAGCACTGTATTCTCTGCATGACGCTTTTGATTTATTATATAGTTTAACACACCGAAACTACGCAGGTTTAACACACCGAAACTACGCCGTAGCGGAGGGCTCCGAATTAATTTTGACAACTTGGGGATCTTTAACGTGCGCCGAAATCTCGTACACACGGGCTTTCTCGCTTTTCGCCTCCACCAGGGAAGCGGCCGCCACGAACGGGAATCGAACCTGCGACCTCGCGCTCAGCAGCACACCGCCTTTGCCACAGCAATATTGACTTGCATTGCGCGATTGAAAGCAAAGGGTTCTCAGTCGGGCGCATTTGTATCATACCCTCCACAAACAAAGATGTCTGCATTATATGCAGATCTGTATATTAAAGGTTTATTGTGTGCGCAGTCTTTTACTTGGCGTACAACAGTACGCCAAGTAAAACACATTAAAACTGTGAGTTTGAACAGCCACCGCTACCACTAGACACGAAAAGTTAAGCTATCTTAAGCGCAATACCGAACAGCTGTTCTAGTTTCCAAACCTGAGTAATTACAATAGAGCCGTTTTAAGCGCGTTAAACAGTGGCATGGTCGTTTAGGAAAATAAAGGACATCGCTTTTATTGTATTTCATATAATATGCATCTCTGAACGTAAAAAAGGGAAAAAGATGTATCAACAACAAGAAATAATTTAATTTCTCAGTTTTTAAACTGGAAGTACGGATGTTGCTCATTCATGCAGCGACGGCTTCCAGAACAGGCTGACGCCCTTACGACTTGTGCAAGACCACTCTCTGTACCTGAAAAGTCAAGCTAAAATATTCCTCCACAAACACAGTGTCGCTGTCCCTCATTTGTAAGGACGAGGTTGCTTCGAAGTTTTCGGTGCATGTATCCCGTTTTAAGAAAATTATTGTACAGCGTAACGTCGTTATTACAAAAGTGTGTAGGAAAATGGCCGATAATTTTAAGCCTGCATCTGTGCCATCACTACAGAAGAAGAAAATGTTAGTTGAATTTTGGCCGTGCTTGTGATATATTAAACCTTTAAACTTCCACTATTTGTATTGTGGAACGATGTAAACAACATAAATGACAACCATGCGGCCGCTGAAACAATTTTGCTTTCTCAATGTTTCTTCTTTTCCACGCTGTCGGATTTCGCTGACGGATTTCAGCAACTACTTAGTTTTCACCTCTTCATTAACCATTTATTTTAACCTCTGGTGTCTTTTTAGAAAACGGTAGTGAAAAGTTGTGGTTTCATCTGTGCCACGATTAAACTTCCTTGCGCAGTATTTTTTCTTTTTCGTACATACTCTATGTGTTTCAATTTGTGAACGGTTTATTTGATATTTTGCTATATACTGCCATTTTATTACCAACTATTATTAAATTATTAATATAATTTTCCAAGTTCGGTTGTACATTTATTTGGAGTTTTAAAAATCAAACCCTTTTGTTTTAAAGCGCTTTCGTTGCCTCACTGATGGCGACCGTACGCGAAAACGCACTGCAGGAAAGCCAACTTTATTTGACTATGACGATGATTATCGTAGGTGAAGTGAAAAGTGGCTTAACCGCAGCGATCAAAGTCCCTGCATCAAAAACTTCGCATTTCAAAAGTTGTTTTCGTTATACGAATGGGCATTTGAATTTTTCAACCGCGAATGCTGTTTAGGTTGGCGGTTGTGCCGGCGAACGTGCGCTGGAAAACATCTCCGAGCAATAACGTTGTCGTTCCCGCCGACACCGCTCGACCTTGGAGAACACTCTGTCCGCGCGTGCCAGTCATGGAGAACTTTCAACGGCAAGTTCGGAAATCCATGCGAAGTTTAAAAAGCCTGGTCTCCAGCGAAGGGAGAGATGGGACGACAGAATAGGAGCGCCATTCCCGAATGAGAGGAAGCGCGGCGCGAAAGCCGCTGAAACGGAGGCGACGACTTTGGGCCAATCCCGAATATCGCGCCGGTGAAGTGGCGGCGAAACGTCAGCGAGTTGCAGAAGATCCGGATTTACGAGCTCACGTGCATTGTAGGTACATTGATGACCAAGGGTTCATTGCTTATCTTGCTTACCTTATCTCGAAGCATAACCACGCAAAAGACTTGGCCGAGTATTCACAACCAGGCACATACTTAGCCGAACCAAGAATACGCTATAGACGGGGCCGCAAGCTTCGCTGTTTTCCAAGCCTTCGCGGCACTAGTGCTAAGCTGTCCCAATTTTTTTGTTATCATTCTGCATTAAGCTGTTAGCGTAACTTGAGAGCTGTTTAGCATGTGACCCCATTATATAAAATACGCTTTCAGGAGGGCATTTAGGGACACTGTCAATAAATAAATAAGTAAATAAACGTGGTGAGTTTTGAGGGCAATAACTTTGCGTTCCGGATTATTTTTTGTGTGTATATCTACGTGTGTGTGCTCATGTTTTGTATACGTTTTTACCTCTTCTCTCTGAAATGCCCTCCGTTCAATGAAACTGTGCAGCCGTCAGAAATAAAGATATTAAATACATTCAAAGAGGTTAACACAGCCTTCATTTATCTAGCCTGTTTAGCACCTGATATGGGATGTGTAGATATTTGGTGAACAAAAGATGTGTCACGTCATATCTGTCACATCCTATCTCGCGCAGTCATCAATAAGGCGTGATTTTATGTTTCTGTACTTTGATTGTGTCGACGTTAAAGTAGGTTGTGATTTTTACAAGTACTAATGCGTCGATTTTGTTATGAGCGGCACTCGTCGTTTTCGCTTTCGGCAGTACAAATATTTTCGGGCATGAAATACTTACTGATTTGAGCTAAAATTTACCTTTCTCAGGAATGGGGTCTCACTTTTTCCAAAGTATGTATCCGGTTATTATACGCACATGGCGGTAATCATCGCTGGACTCTAAATTCTCGCAAATTTGCCTGAAGCCATTCATCATAACTTTTTATTATTGTCCATGCTATATCGCTCAGATTCTACAAAACAAAACAAAAAAAAACACTGAAAATTTTGACAGCGGTGGCAAACTTGAGAAATAGTCCAGTTCGGAAGAAAAGCTTAGAAAAGCTGTTGCCATTGTCAAAATGCTGGCTAGCGCGCGCAAATATTCCTATCTCGAAGCGCGCTATGCGAGCCACTGAAATTGCAGAGTAAATTCCCTCTGGACAACCCTCCAAACGATTTATTCCAAGAGTAATCCCAGGTGAAATGCGCGCAGAGCGACAGAGTCCAGCGAAACACCGCCACGCAAAGATAGAAAAGGGCAAGCAAGGTGGAGGAAGGCTACTGGAGCGCTTGGCCTTGAGCGCTTAGCAGAGACAAGGCGAGGTAGAGAGGCGGCGCCGCGTGGTCGCGCCAAATCGGGACTCCCTGACTTAAGCGCGGGCGTCCTCATGGCGACGAGTTGCCTGGCGCCCACCTCCCTCCCCGTCCCCCTTTCTAAACGGCGCCAACCTGCCACAGAGCAAAAGCGCAGCTTGATCCTCAGCTACACCGCCATGCGCCCGCACTGGGCACCGACACAAGTTCACGTCGAAAGTTTATACGAAATAACGGGGAGAATAAGTCATCGGACACGCACACGCACGCACGTACACAAGCACGTACACAAGCACGAACACGCACGCAAACAAACAAACGCATACACGCGCGCATGCACACAAACGCACATGCACACACACACACACACACACACACACCAACGCACTTGAACACGCGCACGCACGCACACATACGAACTCGCACGCACGCAGACGCACTCACGTGAACACTCACACGCACGCACGCACGCACCCATTCACTCACTCACCCACTCACAAATTACGCTATCCGACTGCCGAGAACGCGTAGTATTCGTCACACCCCACAGGGGTCACGGTATACTGCTCCGCTAGTCTGCACGCCATCGGCACGCGGACGACGATCTACATACGGGGCACAAAATGTCAGGAACACGTACTAGACTACGAAGCCCTTTTCAGCGAATCAGCGCAGCAAGCATGACGGGGACTACAGTTTTTGGCCTGACCACAACGCTAAATACGAAAATGAAGCAGCAGAAGCGATTTCGCCTTCATAACTAACTGGCTGGCGACCGTGAACGGACAGAATGAAAAGAGCAAAATGCGGGAGCCCAGGTCCAAATTTTAACTTGGGCAGCAAATTCACAAGCGTAATGTTAATTGACGGCCGATAACAACAGAACAGCGTGAACAGCGAGTATCTTAGCTTTCGCGTCTTAAGATATGAAATATATATTTCACAAAATGCACGCAGCAGTAACGATTCGAACTCCGCGATTCGGTAAGGCGAATGAGGAGTCGGACATAACGCACGGTTTTTGTGAATCTCCACGAATGGATACACAAACTTCAGAGGGAGACAGGGAACTCAACGACGGGGTGCAGTCGGCGAGTCATCGTGACAAATACTGTGTGAGGTACGCACATCGCCGTATATGAGTCAATGCAACATTCACGCAACATAACGAAACGTAAACGTTTTGGTGAAGTTTGCAATAAAACAGCAGCGGTGAAGTTTTCAGGTGTGTCAAACACCCGGACAGCAGCAAATCACATGCCTCAAGGCACGCACCGTAACTGCCGTAGAAGGATGTGTGACGCCAAGTCCGCGTGCAAGCGAGCATCAGAACAAAGCGCCGCCGTAAAAAGCAATGGCAAACACTGATACATTTAATACGCCAAGTCCTCGAAAATGAGCTGCTGCTTCCACAACACGCAATTCGCCCATCTGAACCATTTCGTATTCCTGATACACGAATCCGGGAAAATCTGCCATACCTTTCCAAACGAATACGGGAACTCACAATTTGCGCTTCAGAACAGCCGGCCAATCGACAGCTGCAGCAAGCCGGTCAATTATGTACACCAAGTACTACGGCATCCATCGCAGCGCTCAGCGGTAGTGAACTGCAATCGATTTGTTGCGACGACGTTACCGACACTAATTCCAACACAAAACGCTGCGAGCCAGAAACATCATTCGTCGAGAGTGCGCGCAACAGCCCCAATGAGTCATGACAGTGAGCGTATGGCGTCAGACGTCCATCCAAATCGTATTCCTAAATCAACAGGTCACTGGAGATTTGATTCCACGGGGCCTTAATTATAAAGGTGGGTAGCCAAATATTCCCGAAGCTAAAGGCAGTCGTTCCATTAACTAGTGGCTGTGCGTACGAGTGGTTATTGCCAGCAGCAACTACCACAGCAAGCGGCTCCTGCGACGAATGCCAACAGCGAGTGATGCTCACCGCGGTAAGCCTCGCACATCGCGCAAGAAGCGCGCGTTCACTCGCCACTCATGAGTGGTGAGCGGGGTTCGCCGCGAGTGGAACTCGCACTCGCGAGTGGTGAGTAGGCTTCACCGCGAGTGGCTCACCGGGGCTCACCGTGAGTGGCTCACCGAGGCTCACCAGCCATGCTCATTGTCGTTTTCTGATTTTACTTTTGTCTTTGCTTGCTTATCTTAGTGTTTACGGTTTCACCTCTCATATATAACCATTCTTTTGGCGCTGTTTTCCCCAGTTGGCCTTGCGCCATTAACATCCAATCATCATCATCCTACTCAACATATATTGTCGTCCTACCCAAAAATCACCCGACATTAAAGCCACGATCAATGATGCCGTCAAAATCGCCAAAAATAGACATCTTTTTATTTTAGGGCATTTCAATGCCACTCATCCAAACTAGGGCGACAAAAACCAGCGGGGCTCCATTCTGGGAATAGACCCTATGCGAAATTGCTTGGTGATCTAGCAACACTGATGTAAACGAGACCGTCGGCCATATTGGTACGGGCGCCGATCGGGAAGTCTCGTATTGTTTACTGTGGAAGAGCAGGTGACGGTAACGCGGTATGGCTCAAACTGGACGGCGTTTTCCGGCTCCCGACCGCGGATTGTGGACGAAGGACTTGTCTGCGCTGCCGACTGTGTCCGAAGACTCATACCACTCGGGGTGCCGCGCCAAAGACCCATCCGAGCGGCACCGGAGCAGGGCATGCCGCCTAGCCACCGAGGCGCATTGCTCGCCTTCATCGGTGCGGACAAACACGTGCGACTCGCAGTAAGTAAATCCTTCTTTGTTTTTTACTTGACGCGCGTTAACCGGCATGAGCATTTGTATGGCACTTTGTTCACCGTTGTTTACCATGCAAATGCGCAGCGGCGACCCTGCTGCAGTAACTCTGAAAGAGGAAAGCGACAATCGCCAGACCATACCGCTAGTGGGTGGATTAGGTATTTTCAAATGCTGTACATCGAATTTACGGGATGATTTTTGGCGAAGATGTTTACGGAAAGGTTGCGGCCGTTTTCCGTGACGGTCGTCCGCCCGCGCGTTTGCCGCAAAGCAACCGTGCTGTGCGGCGAAGTCAACTACAAAAGCGCACATACGCCTTGAATTTTCTTTTTTTGTGTGTTTTCATTATTTATTGCGCATGTTCTGCGCAAAAATCTGTTTGTGTGTCTTTCTTCTCCTTTTTTGGCGGTGGGGTGGTTGTGTTTGTTTCTAGAGCGCATGTTTTTGGTGTGCACGAATAGATAATACAGTAAAACCTTGTTAGCTCGAACTCACTGAACTAGAAGATTTTTTTTAATTTGATGGGTCATCGGTATAGCCCGAATGTTTACCTGTTTATCTCGAAAGATTCTGGAAGTGAGTTCCAGATAATCATATTATTGCTTGCTTAAATTATGACGAACACGATTATGCGGGTACTGGTATCATTACCCACGCTGAGGTTTTTAAATACTTCCTTCTCTTGAAAAATGCATTAACAAAGCATGCAGAGATACATGCACGCTCGAACTTGACAAACAATTTTGACATCATTGCTGTTTGAGGTGTAGATTATTGCCCTTAAGGAACCAGATTTTGTGTTAAGGAAGACACAAAATCTGGTCATTTTGAGTCTGTTCCTTGCGGCCACTTCTTTTTGCTCTGTCCCTTTACCATAAACTGTAGCGGACTGGTCCTGTTCTTCACTGAGTGTTATTTACTGATACTCTCTCTGTTCTTGCAGGTTGGGCCTCATCCATGTGCTCAGCAGCTGCTTTCGCTCCCAGAAGAAAAGTGGCCGGCCCTAAGTTGTGTGCCTCACCTTTGAGACGGACAGTGGGGCGATTGGGGAGGCATCGTGCGAGTGCCCGGCGGGTTGCAGTGGAGCATGGAGTCACATCCTGGCTGCTGTGCACCTACTCGCCCTCTTGCAGGCCGAAGGTTTTAAGAGGCGCCACCAAAGCTTGCGTGCACTGAGCTGCCACAACAGTGGGGACGTCCGAGACAGCAGGGCATCAAGCCAGCGAGTGTCCAAAACATTGACTGGAGAAGCCCGCGATAAAATGGCCCCTCCCTTCCCTCGCCAATGCGTCTGTTCGATGCACGTCGAGTACAGGAGCAATGCGAGCAGCAACAAAGTGCCGTGCAGGCGCTTTGGAGAAAACTTGCTAGCCTTGGGAATGAGTTTTTTGCCCCAGTTCTGCTGGCCTCCCGCTCCTCCTCTCCCCCCCCCCCCCCCCCCTGCCAGTGACAGAAACAAGGACTGGCATGGCACCTGAAGGGTCACCTATGAGCTACCAGCAAGCATTCAGGAGAACGCAGAACGCAGAGCACGCAGAGGCTGGGCAACGTCGTGTTTACTAGACCGCGACATGCAGGGGTGCGCGAATGCTTCTTTTTGTTCCATTTATATCCACAGTTTGCTATACTGCACGCGCTATAAATCAGCGAAGTAGTTTAATTTACTGGGATTTTCACTGTGGATACAAAAAACGCAAAATCTCTCAAGCTGATGCGCGGCAGCCTGATGCAACTGTGGCCGTTTTCTTTTTGAATAAAACTTGAAATTTTCTTTCTGAATAAAACTTGAAAATTGTCTCAGCTACCTACATCAATGGCCACTATCATTACGTCAGAGGCATGCGTGCAGCGTGTGACAAACTAGAGGAGTGAGTGTGTATTTTAGTCGCAAAATATTCGACAGTAAATACATCGTTGCTGGAATTACAATGGGCACCAAGTTAACTTGACGTAACAACAAACCTTTCAGCCCGAAAAATCGGGAACCAAGTGCAAAAGCTCGAATTTTCCACCGTTAGATCATCATAAAACAGCGTTCGCCACTTCTGCAACGACACGCGGCTAAATGCAACGAACGTAAAGAAACCAACAACACACTCCCATACCGTGCGCGCCCACCACAGAGGAAATTTTCGACGGCGTAGTGCGGCAAGAAAAGTTTGTTTACAGCCCTAGGTAAGATAAAGGCTCGTGTAGGGGCTAAGCGGTACCATTTAACAATGAAATGAAGCGGGCGCAGAGCCACAGGGACGAGTAAAGAAACAGCCTAATTTTGGCAACGTGTGGTTGGTACTGTTTTCCCGGTCGAGCGCCGCTGTCAGTCGCGTGAATAAGCGGCGCACGCTCAGGCTTCATTTAGAATACAAAGGCTGGACAAGAGAACTCCAACGCAGCTGTATTTTTCATACGGACAGCGACTACGGAACCCCGCGCTTAGCGAACCAACGACAAATATTCGCTCCAAGCGCACCGCGCCCAGCGTGTCACAAAGGTTGCTCGCGCCGACACAGTTCGCGTCACAAAGTTCGTTCAAAAGCGTGGAACTTCACGTACCTTTTCTCGATTTGAACCGGTATTTCCGCATTGCGTGCTCTGCGGCACGAAGCAATGCTCCGGCATTGTAGTCCATCACCAAGAGCGGTCAATGCCCGCCTTCTATGTTTTGCTAATTGGTTTCGGTTTCAAACGACCGTACCAAAATGGCGGACCTAGTTACCGGAGACGACGTGAGATGGCGGGGCGCATTTTGCATAGGGTCTATTGTTATCGACGACCTTAATCTACTGCTGCTCAACCAACCTGATTCACCAACCCACCCTGGTACAAGCGTCCCCAGGGATACTACCCCGGATGTTTCATCTTTTAAGCTCCCTAGACGTCTCCTGCTTTCTCCCGCAGGAAAACCTCGGATCTGAGCACGAGATTATACTAATAAGAAATAAAAATCACGTGTATAAGGCTCAGCTGGGGGTGGCACGCCTTACCAAGTGGGATGCCTTCAGAAAAGCAAATTCTTTCAAATCTAATGACCCCATTCAGCCCCTATAAGCATGTATTTATGATTTACTTCAAACTTTTCACTCAACAACCAAAACCGTGGCTATCACCTACCACCCCTTTGATGTCGACCCGAAACTCTTGTCTTTGGGAGGGACGGCGACAAGTGCTGGAAGCGACAGCGGCACAACCGCAAACTGCGTCTCCGAATCGCTCTTCTAAATCAACAAGCAATAGAGTACACCAACCACTTTTGAAAGGAAAATTGGCTGCGACTGTGTGACAGCCTCCAAGGTACCCTGACAACCAAAAGAACGTGGCACCCTCTCCTGCATCTCATCGACCCCCGGGAGCGCTTCTCATCGAGCATTGACCAAACTCTTCATTCTTTCAATGGCTCTTCTGTAGCCCTCATGCGTTCCTTAGAAAATAAATACGTCCACATAGACAAATTTCACTCCCCCCCCCCCCTTACATAGGCCAACCAAATACGGCCCTTGATCGAGATTTTCAACATTACGAACTCCGCACATCTTTTTCCGAATGCAAAACAGCACCCCGAGCCGGACGACGTGACCTATCCTATCTTAGCCAACTTGAGTGATGACTCAGTTGACCAACTTCTGCAGCATATAAAGCCCATTGGAAATGCGGAAAACTTCCCCCACAATGAAAAACAGCAGAGATCCGTTTTATACCGAAGCTAACAAGTCCCCCTACCTAGACAGCCTTCGTCGTATTTCTCTAACACCATGTGTGGGTAAATTGGTGAAGCGCATGTTATTGCGACGTCTACACCCCTACCTAAGAGCCAACGATCTCATCCTAAACACAATGTACGGTTTCAGAAAACATCTGTGCACTCCAGACATCCTTCTTCGCATAAAGAAAGAAATTCTCATACCAGCCTCCCGCATTCACCTCGTGCAATTCTTGCATATGATTTTCGATAACGTCTCTAATTTTTCCATCTCCTTCCGCCTCAACGAAGCACGCTGCGGCGCTTGCGTACTTGCTCCTACATTGCCAATTTTCTCACCCACAGACAGGCGATCGTAAAAGCAGGCGACGTGAAATCTCATCCCATCACCCTAGGAGATCGAGGCACTCATCAAAGTTCTCTTCTTTCACCTTTGCTTTTTAAAATCGCCCTCCTAGACCTCCCTCGTCAGATTAAAGCCACTCCCCGGGTTCATCACGCACTGTATGCGGATGATATTACCATTTGGACTGACACTGGTTCATTAAGTGAAATTCAGATACCCTTCAAAAACCCACTGACACTGTAAAACAACATGACTCATCTAATTGGCCTTAGGCGTTCACCTCAAATACCTGACCTCATCATTGTACGAAAAAGTCCCCCTGCATCCAATAAAGAATCAGTTCAAATTGCCCTCGATGGTCAGCTTATACATCCCAGACCTTCACTCAAGATCAGTGGTGTTACAATGCAGCCCAATACACGGAACAATCAGACAGTATTCAAGCTCAGCACAGTATTCACTCAAGTTACCCACATGCTTCGCCGCATCTCCAATCGACCTCGCGGCATGAAGGAGGAAGACCTTCTTCGCCTTATCCGTGCCTTCCTCATATCACGGGTCATCTACATCGCCCCCTACCTAACTCTCAGCAAAAGTGACACGGAAGCCATTGATCGCCTCATCCGCAAAGCTATAATGAAGGCTCTTAATCTTCCCATGTCCACCGCGATCGTGGACATCGTTTCGTTTCGTGACATCGTTTCGTGAGGCATCACAAAGGTGTAGTAGGCGAGAGTCCGCGTAGGGAGTGGAGTATGTGGTTGCGATTGATTGAGTAGGCCGTTTGAGGTCTTCCATTTTTTCTATGACCCAGGTGTCATAGGGTGTCTTCGGATTAATTTCTTTCGCAGCTTGAGATTCCCTAAATCAGTCCCAGTTGACAAGTCTGGCCCAGCAGATATGGTTCTAGTAGCTTTGTCTTTTAATTGTTATTTGAAGGATGTCATGGTCTGAGCCAAGATTGGTGGTCGTATTGACCCAAGTAACGTTGAGGAACCCAGCCCGTTGTGAGAGGTCTGGAGTGGTGTCTCTCGCCGTACTGGTGCCCAGTCTGGTGGGGACATGGGGATCGTTTAGTAAAGTAATCCCGTTCTGGTCCATGATATGGGGTAACTGTCGTCCTCGCTTTGAATAGTACTTGTAGCCCCACATCTGATGAGGGGCATTAAAGTCCCCAAGGATGAGAACTGGTTGGTCCGTGGTTAGGTTTAGCGTTTCTTGGATGGTGTCTTCTAGGCCGGTCTGTTTAGCAGAAGGTAGGCAATACACGTTCAAGATAAACAGATTGCCTTTTTTTCCTGTAGCACGGGAGTGAATTTCACAGCCCTTCTGAGCCCTGAGATGTTGCATTGCTGCTATATTATTCTTGGTTAAGGTGGCTGTTGCTTTTCCTGAAGGGTCTGTGTAGGTGATGTAGACAGGAAGGTGAGTTTTGCCATTGATCTCCTGCAGAGCTATTTTATTTGGTTGCGGGTCTAAAGTTCTGATATATTGCTGAAGTTCTCCCATCTTCACCCTGAACCCATGGCAGTTCCATTTTGTGGGGGGCCATCTTGAGAAGAAGTAAGGTGGGGTGTCCAGTCATCCGATTTGGTCTTAGCGTACGGGGTGGCACGGCGGGTCGAGCGGTGAGTTAGCAGAGCTTCGTTTATGTTGGCTTCCAGTGTGCAAAATCTAGCGGCTTAGTTCTGTTTATCCTCCTGATTGGCTTTGCGAATTGCTTCTACGCTCTCAGAGATACGCATGGTGGCTTCTTGAAGTTGTTTATTATATCATGTTGCGCTGTGTTCTGTGCTGAGATGAGATCTGAGAGCATACCTGTTTCCATGTCTTCTTGATGCTGCGACTGAGTGTAAGAAAGGGCTGGCTGCTCCTCCTGGCCTTCTTTCTCTGCCTTTTTTGCGCTTGCCGGAAGTGTTGCGTGGTTGCACCTGCTCCACTGCCTCCAAGCGAGGACAACTTACCTTTTGTATATATATTTAAAGGTGTGTGATTATCAACTTTGCGTCTGAATTTAATACAAGAAGTTAAACTTGGCCGTGATTTGAATAAAAAATGTAGTTGTTCCCTCTTCCATAGGAACCGGTAAAACACGGAAGTGAAATGTGCCTTCCCAAGAGCACTTGAATGTTTATTGTGCATCGATATGAAGTTGATCGATGTCGCTATTTATATTTCGTCGGTCCGGCGCCGTTATACGCATCAATCTTAGACACTGGATTGCACGCGTCGGGGCATTGCGTAAATCCGACTGAAACCACAGGCGCTCGCAAACCGTCTGTGCTAGAGTTCTTGTATATCGCCTAGGGGAGCTATATACAGGAACTCTAGTCTGTGTGAACGAAACTAAACGAGTTATCAGCGAATAGCGAATCGTTTGGTGAACACACGCTGCAGCGGACCGCGTCACGTCACGACACGAGCGTGACATTAGCCAGTCGGTTTCTCCGCAGCTCAAACTGCGTGTCCCTTGTCACCTAGGCGCTGGCATCGAAGCGCCAACTCTCGGCGCCTCGGCGCCTCTCCTAGAAAGGCGCGTATGTCGCCTTATTCGCGCGTCTGCTCATAGCGTAGTACATCCTGGCCTGGGCCTTCTTTGTACAGTTCTCTATATCGCGGTACCGGGAACAGACTGTCGCAAACATCTTTATATAATTTTTACGTGACACTGTACTCAAATATTCCATCGAAAAGCGAGTTGACAGAAAAAAGAGTAAAGCATATGGCTGTAAAACCGAAGGTAAAGTCCTTTTTTTTTTCAAACTTCATTCGGGGACACTTACTGTGCAAACATGGTTAAAAGAAAATGGGTTAGATGCACCGTGGGGAACTGACTGCACAATCTGTAAACAACCGGATAACATAGACCACGTTTTTATACACTGTTGGATGGCGGTTCACTTTTGGGATGTTATGCAGCGAACTTTACACAAAGACTTCCCACTTAACCCGCATGGTATACGGTATTTACCCACAGAAAATAACGAAGTCCCCTGCGACTTCATAATCCTTCGGCACCCACGTGGCTCCACGGCCACGTGGATGCCCGACCGGCCCGGCAGTTTCGGAGAGAGAGTGTCACGCAGTTCGTTGAGAGGCTGAGAGTCCAGCAGCCAGTACCAGATTGGTTGGATTTTCTAGAGCCGTTAATCACTCTAAAGGGATGATTAAATGACAAAGCCTAGCCGGAGGCACGGCTGGTATGTTTATGTCGGTGTGTATTGTACCACATGCAGCGTGGGGTTATTTTTGTGTTGTACGTGTGTGCTGAAACTAGTAATTAAAAAAAAGCTCACAGCGTAGTCGGGAGCGCATTTCGTACCTCCCGTCGCGACGGCAGAGTTCGTGGATCGAATCCCGGCGCCACCGCGTCAATCGAAGTTTTTCTGGCATGTCATTTCCGTGACGTATATGACGTTAGTTAGATCATGGTGGATCACGGCATAAACACTTTCGTGTTAATGTTTTTGAATACGAATAGTAAAAGCTGGCTTCGAATTGAATATTTTCAAACCACACTATCTTGGTTTTATCTGCATTTTTGTAGAAATGCATGGAGTTAGATGATTCGGCAGTTTCCGTAATTATTTTATATCTTTCTTATTTTTTTAGTTCTTCGAAATGTCGTTCGGTCAATTATGTCAATTTACGCTGTTATAACGATTACAGGGGTAACTTTCGCGAAATGTGCATTACTGTGGAAATGTAGCGCGTTACCCTTTTCGCCATTTTGAGTGGTTTTTTTATTTGATTTACGGTATTATAGCGATTACAGGTTGAACTTCCGCGATACCTGCATTTTAGTGGAAACGCACGGCGTTACACGGTCCTCGCTGCGAGGGGGGGGGGGGACTCAGCAAAGAATGCTACGCATTCAAAAAGTACAGACACTGTACTTATTACTTGGTCAGTGACAGCATCACTGTTTCGACGTGTGTTTATGTGTGAAGGATCCCATTTTGTGACTACATTCTGGCGTTGCGCCCATTGGTGTTCTTAGTGCACGTGTTTATTAGTGTAATAGTTGTTTCCTTTTATTATTGTACTATTTCTTCCGCTCTTTTGTATTTCTCTTTCTTATGCTGAGTATTTGTTTGCTTGTCTCTTCTCCCAAATCAGCATCGTTGTGATACTGGTTCCAAAGTTACTCTTTAGATGTTATCATAGGAAGTCCCGCCTGCGGTTCTTACCTTGCGGTTCTTAGACAAGATGTGCAATCAATGCGCACTGCAGGGCTTGAACTGGGGACCGATCGCAATAAAACTAGGGGTGGGGATAGCAGTATGGCCAGGGGTAGGAAATGATCGTCTTAAACTAAGCAGCCAAATCGGCTAAAAGACATCCCAGCTGGACTTAAACAAATGTGTTGGGAAAGTTGGTGCATTATGATTGAAAAATAGAGCGCGACTTGGACAACGACAGTAAACAAGGACTAGCGGTTGTCCCGTCGACCTTCTTTACTGTCGTTGTCTAAGTCGCGCTCATTTTTCAATCTTAAAAGAAGTAGCACTTGGCTCACCTCGCAATGCTCACAACTGACAACCGGTGCATTAGCAGCGCAAACCGATAAACCCTGTCTCATTGTACTCACAAACTATCGCGTCTCAGCGACGCTGGGCAGCACCACTAAAACGGTTTGCCGTCCCGCCGCTGCCCGGCCAGGTGTCGAACGAGCTGCTCTTTTCCCTGGGCACGCGCAAGCTCCTCAGCTTCGGCCACACATTCCGGCAGCTGAACGAAAAGGCCCCCGCACTGGCGGTCCGCGACGTCGGCTTCCCCTATCTCAGCCTCGAGGATGTGCTGGTGAGTGCGCTGAGCCAGTCCTTGTGGCAGTCGCAAATTTAAGTGTTTCGTCCGCCTCGACCTCGAACTGGGCTGGACACCCTCCTAAGCACGCTCACCTCAAAACTGCTCGAAAGTCACTTGCTGCAAGCTCAACGTGGCTTCGGCCTCCATCGAGCAATAAAACTAGAGACAAGTAGAGATAAGACTAGAGATAAAACTAGAGACAAGTCAGTGGTTGCAGTTATGTTGATGTGAATCTCTTGAAAAGACGTAAGCGCTCCACGAATCTCCAGTAAAAGTCAACGTTATGTGCCAATTCTCATTGCTGGCACTTTTTACCACGAATAAGTCATTACAACGGCAGTCCGAGCCAATGTTTTGGGCATCTGGCAGAGCCTTGTAAATGCCCACGGCGGATCGTGTGACTGCCACGCGCACTGACCAGATAGCGTTTATTCTTCTATTGTGCACTACGACGGATTCTCTGCACTGTTCCGCCACCAGAAAGAGAAAGTCTCGCTTCCTGCTGGACTCAGTGACTGCGTGATCGAAGACCGTTTTCAAGCAGTATCATCTAACCAAGCACTTGAGAACCATGTGGTCCCTCGCACTAGCTGTGAGATAGGTTCAGCATTGTTAAATGTTGGTGCCTCTTGCGGCGAGCATGTGACATTCTAAAACGCGGCTGCAGTCCACTGGGCTATTATGCACGACAGCCATGATTAGCCGTATTCATAAATGTGAGCTAGGAGTGCCGCATGGAGGAAAGCAGCCCTGGTGTTATTGTTTTGTAACTTTGGAAAATTACACACTGATTTGCATGAAAGAGTTTTAAACGAATATGTGCCGATGAGTTCTTCCTCGCAGCCCCCTTCGTGACAAACAAAGGTAGCTGCCAGCAAAGTTTCACTTGGTGGCTAGTTTGAGCAACATTAGCAGTTTCTCCGAAGGTGGCAATTTAGTGTTGGCTCCTAGTGCTTGGTAGCCATATTTGTTAACTGGCATGTGGAAATACGTAGAACAGAATACAGGCCAACATTTCCCGGGATTTTTTTTTTTTTTTTTTTTTTTTTGCGGGGCGAACGGGTTGGGCGGGGGTCCCGTTGCTAGACACGTGTACAGGGAGGGAATTGTTTTGTCCGTGGGAGAGGGACTGTTTGGATTTTGTAGCTATGTTGTTTTGATCCCCTTGTGTACGGCTGCAAATCACGGAAGAAATGTTGTACGCTGTCCCTGTAGATACCTTCTCAATATGAGAGGCATTGAGGACATACGTACAGTCACCAGACACTTGCTCCGGTCCTTGTTATATCCAGTGACAGAGCTACGACTGTGCCCTCTCACAAGCATAAGCTGGTTATTCTTCAAATAGCAGGAGCCGAAGGTTTAAGTGTGACCACATGCCATACAGTTCTACGTCAACTTTTACCATTGAGTGCTTTCAGAAAACGGGTATTTTCTGACCGGGTAACCGCCGATAATTTTTTGTACACTGTGGCAGTCCGAAAGAAACCGGTGTTCCGTTTCAAAGAGGGCCCAAAATTGTCGAGAAAATGAAAAGACACAAACCCAAAAAAGTACTGAACATCTTAAAGGGTAGCAATTAGTGCCACGGATAACCGAGAAAAAAAAAGGAAGTCATTCATCCATTGCAGCTTTTCTTCTCTCTATTCGCCTGATATTGCCCCAAAAGTGCCATTCTGAGCGCTACATGTGCTCGCCTTCACGGCGCCCGATGCCGACGGTGCAGATGCGCGTGAGCTTCATGTCGGGCGAGCCCCTGGCGCCCGTGTCGGGCCTGAACCCTTCGCCGGGCGTGAAGCTGCAGCTGGGGCGCAGCGGCAGCGCCCTGTGGCGCGACCTGGTGGCCGTGCTGCAATACCGGCTGCTGCACATGTCGCGCCACCTGGTCACCTACGCGCTGCTGCTACTCATGGGCGCGCTGCTCTTCCTGGCTTTCTGCGACCGCGTGGCCAGCGTCCGGGTGCCCTTCCCGAGGGCGCTGCCCCGCACGCCCCTCGACCCCGCCGCACTGAGGCACGGTACGTGAGCGGCTCACTGCCAAGAGTGAAAACGGCCCTTCACTGGAACCCTCTCTGCTCGCATTGCCCCGTCTGTGCGCTGTTTTTACGTTTTCAAATCTCCAAAAAAATGTAGTTGTTCCCTCTTCCATAGGGACCGGTGAAACAACGAAGTGAAATGTGCCTTCCCAGGAGCAGTTGAATGTTTATTGTGCGTCGATATGAACTTGCGCGTCACTATTTATATTTCGTTGGTCCGGCGCCGTTATACGCATCAATGTTAGACACTGGATTGCACGCGTCGGGGCATTGCGTAAATCCGACTGAAACCACAGGCGCTCGCAAACCGTCCGTGCGAACGAAACTAAAGGAGTTATCAGCGAATAGCGAATCGTTTGGTGAACACACGCTGCAGCGGACCACTTCACGTCACGACACGAGCGCGACATCAGCAAGTCGGCTTCTCCGCAGCTTACGCTGCGCCTCCCCCGTACACGTAGGCGCTGGCATCCAGGCGCCAACTCTCCTGAATAAGGCGCGTTTGTCGCCCTATTCACGCGTCTGCTCATAGCGTAGTCGGGAGCGCGTTTCGTACCTCCCGTCGCGACGAAAGAGTTCGTGGATCGAATCCCGGCCCCGCCGCGTCAATCGAAGGTTTTCTGGCGATGTCATTTCCGTGACGGATATGACGTTAGTTAGATCACGGTGGATCCCGGCATAAACGCTTTCGTGTTAAAAAGGCACTGCAACCTGACACTTCTTGATCGCTACAAGTGAACCTCTTTCAGGTGTTCTGCGTGTTCCCCGAACAGTGTGGTCCGCCTCAAATCGGCCCGTGCTCGAGCAGTATCTGTGTGCACGTACTCCTGACTCCACCGAAGCTGCACCGAGGCATGGCGCCCAGTTGTACCACATCGTCCATAAAGGGCTTGACTATAGAAACTTTTCCTCCCCGGATTCCTGTTTTGATGAGGAACCCAATCGGCCGGGCTCCGATGTTTTGGTTAGGAAGCTTAACAGGGCGGTAGTGTGGAATTTCTCGAAGATGTCTGCTGAACTGGTCAATTCGAGACATTGTTGATACGAGGAAGGGAAGTTATGTCTCCGAATACAAATTAGGAAAACTAGACACACGGGTAATGAGACACTTCCAGCTGCAGTTAGACACTCGCCCCAACGTGGGTGCAAGTCACTTGAGTGCCTCATTCTTCGAGCCTAACTCTCCTATGCTCCCAATGAAGCGTCTGGAGTTATTTGGAGTCAGGCTCACACTGCACGATGACAGCGCGTGTTGAAAGTACCTGACCAGAAGCCACCAAAAGCTGCTTTCAGACGACCCAGTCCTGTTCAAAACTGTTAAAACTAGATTTTTCAAAGACTGGAAGTTCTTTTGTTTTTTAGGCTGTTGTGGAAATACTCCCGCTGAAAACGTCAAGTTAATTACATGGCTAAAGGGCTTCATATGATATCCGGTATTAATTTAACGTTACTGAGATAAATATGGCCAATGCCTGCACTAGTTAATTTTATGGCGTTTATTCTGGCAGTGATTTAATTCGCGGTACCAAGGAAAAGAAGAAAGTACTGGGGAAGTCGTTGTAATGGCTGAGTGAGAATTGGTAACGTGTGGAGTTGGCTCCCGCAGAATTGTTCGTTAAATATATTTGCCGTGTCGAACTGGCCGTTGCAGGATATTAATTTTGTTACGTGGGAGTGATTCGCGTTATTGTGGAGGAAATGGTTAATTATTTTTCATTTTTGTTTTACGTCGTTGCCTGCCTGGTCAACCTTATTTTCGTAAAGTCTTCTTTTGGCTGTTTTGAGCAGCCTATTAACAGGGTTGCAATACATTTTCTACCGGTTCTTCGGGTTGAAATTACGCTTTTTTATACATTATTTCTCTTTTCGCATAGAAAAGGGAAAATTCAGTATTAATTATTTATTATTTAATCAAGGGTTGTGCGGACATGGGAACTTTATATTATATTAAACAACCCTAGAAGCCTGATCGATGAATCAGGCTTCGATGATTCAGTGTCTGTTAACGAAGAAACAAACATCTGATCAAAATTCACCGTCTGTTAACGATAAAAACAAACATCTGATCAATCTGCCTAAAGTATATTGCTTGTAAGTTCTTTCTTATTAAGTACGGTTTTATAAAACGTTATATTCTGTTTTTTTGGTTTTTTTTCATGTGGCAACCGAGACGATAAAATATGGGGTAGTTGCCCGTCGGGTTGAATTCCAGAATGCCACAATTTTCTTGAGGTGTAAAATTTGATAAAATGTGGTCAATAATTGTACCATTTGTGCCCAAGACGCATCTAGTTCGAATTATAGGCATTGAATCATAGCCGCAGCCACGGCAGCAGTTAGTGTAATAGACACACGAAGGGTTACTCTCGTCTTACAGATTAATATCCATATCGTCTAATTCACATTCATATCGTCTAATATTCATATTACTACACTTTTTGCTGTGGCTAGTGAGTTGAGCAGTTTGGTTAATTCTGTACAAAGTGTGGACACTGGTTATAAAGGTGCAGCTGATAACAGTTTTAAAATACTCACCAGGTAATGACGGTTCATCCAATTCTATCCGAACTGATTCGCATTATTAAATGTAAAGATGAAGATCATATCTCCGTTTATAGTTAATGTTAGATGCAAAAAAGATTGCGGTGTCGCCGTGGTTACTTGTTGTGCGGTTTCTGTATCATTGTGTGTATTACGAAAACAAAAAACTTACACCATCTTCCCGTGGGGAACCCTGATGAGGATGCGAAGCATCATGGGGGTTCCGTGTGGTTCCATTTTGTTGCTGTTATGTTGAGTGATCTTGTGTTTAGTAGCGCCAGAGGGAATTCCGCGTCCGGGTCCAAACTGGTGGCAAAGGCACGCAAGTACTGTTGTATGACGGTGAGTAGGCGGCTGTGGTTCTCGAGGCGCCGAAACTCGTCCATCATGTTCTTGTCCATGTTGTCGTCTCTGTGGTAGAATAGGTAGTCTCCATCAGCGTTGGTGAGGTAAAGGTTGTTGACGATGGTGCACCGGCTGAGAGCGACGTACACGCCCTCCTCTTCGCAGCTTTGTCTCCTTCTCCTTCTTCTTCTTCAGCGGTTTCACTACGGGAAGATGACGACGGTGCTTCAACGCTAAGCTATCTCGTGATGGATGTTTTTGTTGGCTAATCCCTAGGGGCATCCTGCCACAATCATCATCAGAGGCGCTGCGGACGGAGCACGGACACGTGACATCCCGCCGAGCAAGAGATGCTCCGCATCTATAAAGATTGCCATCATCGGGTCTCTGATCAGCGAGGTCTCAGGCAGATAAACAAAAATAGTGATTAGACGAGGGTAACTGGGTAACAATATCATCGTAATGCTTTCTGATTGATGCGCCAAAGTGTATGGCTGATAAGCCACTATTTTCAGGGAACGTTTGAGCTTCAATGGAAAGGTACGATGCCCTACTGAAGACAGGCTTTGCTTCAGTCTCGATGCGAAAGACGCGTCTATCTTCACGTTTCCTGGCCTCTCGATTCGACCGTTGTCCGTACATGGAAATTTCCACTCGGTTTCCTTTTTGAGCGCAACGGCTTTGGCAAACAGGTGCTGGATTTCTAGCGTAAGACGGTCATTGGCGTAGACAGGGTAGCTTTGGGTTCCAGAGAAGTGAGATCCTTCGTGTTACGCCGTTCTTTGCGTTCTTTACTAAGAAATTCCTGCCTTTTTTGGCCGAGAATAGAAGCGAGCTATTAGGTTAGGTGCCCTAACCTCCGCTCGGAGTGGCACTCGGTGAACTATGTTTAGGTCGGTGTCGACGATCGCGCAGCTGATCTTGGCTCCGACAGCCCTAACCATATCAGCTCAGTTTTGGCCTTGTGTGCAAGGGATGCACCCATTTTTAAGCATTCTGAACTTGCCGTGGTGCAAACGTGTGCAACCTTGTCCTACAGCGATCATTGCCTTGTGGCATTCTGTCTGGGAAACAAACAGAAAACCACGAAATGGAATTGGAAGTTGTGGAAATTAAATAGCCCGGTACTTAAATATGAACCTTTTACAGCTAGGGTCAGTGAACTGTTTACTAATATGCACAGTGATGCACAGACGAGCTGGGGAGTCAAGTGGGACCTTTTTAAAGAACAAGATAAAATAGGAGCAGTCGAAAGAAGCACAATTATCAATAAACAGAAAAGAGAGAAGGAAAAAGAACTTCGCCAACAGTTAAGAACTCTGTTGTTAGAATAAAGCGCAAACGCCGGCGAGTTTAAGCAAGAAATAAGAGACAAAAATAAACTAGAAGTCATCGATACTGACCGTTATAGGGGAGCTATCGCGCGAGCACGAGCAGATAAGATGTGGTTCGGTGAAATGCCTACAAAGCGTGCGTTGTCTGATGAAAAACGTTGCGCGCAGAAAAATGAAATCAGGGAAATACGGTACAAAAATGCTGTTATGGCCCAAAAAGAAACGATTGAGCGGGTGTTCGTCGAGTATTACACTGAGCTGTTAGACAGGCACATTCCAATGAACGATGGCTTTGCGGATAAATTTTTATCGCTTATGCCGAAATTAGAACCAGAGCTTTGTGAAATAATGGAAGCACCAATTAGTGTGTGGGAATTAGAAAATGCAATAGATGATCTGAGCACCTGCAAGTCACCCGGGCCAGACGGTTAAGCGCGGAATTTTACAAGGCTTTCAAAAGGGAGGTAGCGGTATCTTTATAGGAAGTATTGGTGGAGGCTTACAAACTACATGTTCTCCCGCAGTCTTTTAAGGAGACACACATCATCTTGATACTGAAGTGTGAAGATGCAGTAAAACTGCTGTCCGTAAAGGCGTATACGCCAATTAGTCTAGCCAACGTTGACTACAAAATTTACATGAAAGTCTTAGCTAGACGGTTGCAAAACGTAATTCAGTTTTTGGTAGGACTGCATCAAACTTGCGGCATTAAGCATCGCACGATAAGTGCCAATGTGCACGTCATTAGAAGTGTGTTAGAGTGCTGTGATGCCTTCTCAGGTCGTGTGGCGATGGTGCAACTCGACCTTGAGAAGGCTTTTGACCGGGTGTTCCATGACATACTTCTCAGAATCTTAGAATACACGAATGTTGGGTCTGTTATCTTGGATGGTATAAAGATGGCGTATGCTGGATGCATTGCGAGCATAATCGTTAACAAAAATTTAAGTGAAAGTATAAATGTTGGTTGTTCGGTCAGGCAAGGTTGTCCGTTATCGCCTCTTCTTTTTGCGCTGTATCTCGAGCCTTTCTGTTTAAAAATAATCAAGCATGAACGAATACGGGGGTTTGCATTACAGAACACTGAAGTAAAACTGCTCGCATACGCAGATGATATAGCGGTTTTCTGTCGCGATCAAAAGAGCATAAGCGAAGCAGTTAAGGTGGTTAAGTCCTTTTGTGAAAAATCTGGGGCTGCAATTAACTGGGATAAATGTTTGGGATTTGGCTCGGGAACTGGTGCTCAACCCCTGCCGTTTTTGAATGCATACAATGGACCACGGCACCAACAAAATATCTAGGGGTGCCTCTGGAGCATTATAGGGATAGCCGAGACTACTGGAATAACGAGACCGAAAAGTTGAGAGACAAAACCAGAAACTGGCAAGGGCGCAATTTTTCTGTTTGTCCGTGCCACTATCTGCAACCTTTTTTTGTTAGCCAAAGTGTGGTACGTGCTGCAAGTGTTGTGTATGTCACGGGCCAATGTCCAAAAAATCCAGAGTATTTACAGTCTTTATTTGGTCTCCCAGCTGGGAAAGAACCAGTCGCTCTAACATTTTTCGCCCAGTCAAAAAGGGGGGTCTTGGTCTTTGTCATTTATTTTTACGACAAATTGTCGCAAGGTTTTGTTTTGTGCGAGATCAAAAAGACGCCTTCATGCGCACTGTAATTCAAGTGTGGTTGAAAAATGTGCTGCCTGACTTTGTTGTGTCTTCAAGTGATATAGTGTGGAGGGGGGTGAAAGGATATTTGCGAGAAGTGGCTCTGTCTGTTGAATTTTTGAAAGTACGGTTTTCTTTCGACTACCTGTGTGGTGTTTCCAGGAAGCGCCTGTACAAAGATTTAGTGGATGTTTGTTTACCGGTGCCACTGTATAGGTCGTTATACGGTGCGGGCACAGGGCTTGATGTTTTAAGGAGGGTTAAAAGTATCCCTGTGAAGCCTGCAATGAAGTCCTTTTTTTTTTACTACATAGTGAAACCCTTCCCGCAGATACTTGGTTAGCAGAAAGAGGTATTTTTGTGCCGTGGACAACCGACTGCAGACTGTGCAAAAAGCCGGAAACTATTAATCACGTCTTCATCGACTGTTGGGACCGAGTGTTCCACTGGGACGTCCTCCAACGTACGTTAAAGAAAGACTTACCCATTACGCCGCGTGGAATTCGGTTCCTACCCGAAAAAAATGAGGGCGGTGTACCGTACGATTTGATCGTGCTCCTCAGCCTTCATAGTATATGGAGGACGAGAATGGCGGTCAGGAATGCGGATGTAAATGCCCGGCCTGTCAGGTAAAATTTCATTGAAAGCGTACAGTATAACGGGAAGTGTTTCTTGCTGAGGATGATTCCCCTGAGTGGTTGCCTGTGCTTGACGATTTAGTGTGTCTTAGAAAGTTTTAAAGCCACGTAGTCAGCCAAGTAGGGTTAACGGATAATTACATGACATGATGTGTGATGTGCTGTAAAAATGTCAAAGCAGGCAATAAATATATAAGAAAAATGGTTAGCTCAGTTGGTAGAGCGACTGCTCCGGTTAAGCAGTGGTCCCGGGTTCAAATCCTGGACCAGGACGAATTTTTTTTTCTTCAACTGCGAAGTTTCTGAGAAAGCTGTATAGCTTTCCTTTGTAGCCGTATGGCTGCATTTATGTGGATATCAAACTTTCCTTCAAAAGTACGACCGTTGCAGCCCAGGGGCTTTTCGATGGCTGTATAATGTCGTCGCTGAGCATGTCGTCGACTTGAGTCCGGATGGCTTCCCGCTCGTGTGAAGAGACGCGGTACGGTGACTGTCGGGTTGGTCGGGCTGCATCTTCGGTTAATATTCGGTGCTTAATGCTAGAGGTGTCTGACGTAGTTTTGTGTTCGATGAAAAACACTCTCTGTAGCGACACAGCAAATCCAATAATTTGTTCCGTTCTTCTTGCGGTAACGCCAGATTCACGTCGAAGTGATTCGGAAGCTTGAAGGTATCTTCAGGTGCGCGTTCAAAGTCGGCCACCGCAATCACGTCACTTGCTTCTTGCGTTCCTTCGAGGAACCCAATTGCAGCGCCCCTGTTTAAATGCTGGTATTCCTCGCTGAAATTAGTGACCAAAACTTGGGATTGGCGTTGCGTAAAGCGCGCAATGCCTCTTACGACGGAGACACCGCGGTCGAGGAGCAACCTCTGGTCACTCTCTACGATAGCGTCGACGTCAGGAACAGCATCTTCGCAGTAGACGGTGATGATCAAGCTGGCGCGGGGTGGCAGTGTGTCATGATCATCGGCGATCCTTAAAGCAGCACGGCGTTCGGGGTTCGGATCCGGCGTCATGGAGTGATCGGAGGAAAAAGTTATGGACTTGGTCTGTAAATCAATTATTGCACCGTTGTCTGTTAAAAAGTCCATTCCGAGAATTATGTCGCGGGAGCAGTTCGGCAGAACGACGAACGCCGCAGGGTACGTTGTGCCGTCTATGGTGACGCACGCGTCGCGAGGTGGCCTCCTGCTGTGCGTATGTGCGGACCGTCCCATCTGGTCGAAACTTTCTTCAGCTTAGACGCAAATGGCCCGCTCATGACTAAGTAGTCGGCTCCCGTGTCTATGGGGGCGACTACTTCGAAGCCGTCGACGGACAGCTGAACGTCGGACGCTGCCTTCTTCGAGTTCTGGGTGCGTCGTGGCGTCGTATCTCGGCTTATGCGTGTTGACGCTCGGGCACTGTGCGTCGCGGTCTTCGTCCTACTCAGCGGCAGGTTGGGTCATTTCGGGTACGCGTCGCGTCGTGTCGCTGTCGTGGTGTTCGGGAGTCACGTCCGGGTTAAATCGGGTCGTCGGGCTGCGGGTACGGTGCTCGGCGCGGCCATGCGTCGTTGGAGGTTTTTCGTTTTTTTGCCGTTGTGCAACTTCACCTACAGAAGTTGCTGCTTTTAGTTTCCCCCGCGTGGGCTGGGGGACCTTCCACGTGAGAAGTTAGCGGTGCTATAGCGGTTCGGAGACAGATACGGGTAGGGCGACGGCGAACGGTTGATTCGGGCTGGTCCTCGGTTGGTGTTGGACAGGTAGTCTTCGATCTCGGTAGGGTGCTGGCCGGGTCCGGGTCGTGGTGCGTGGACGGAGAACCCTCGCAAACCGAGCCTCTTGTAGGGGCAGCGACGGTAGATGTGGTTGCCCTCTCCGAAGTGGTAGCACAGCGGACTATTTTCGGGCGTTCGCCACACCTCGGTCTTCCTTGGGGCGGGAGTTTGCACCGCAGGTGGTCGGGCCGGCGACAGGGGGCGACGGTACGGAGCCTCGTGACAGTAGGGCGCAGGTGGGCGAGGCCGGCGAACAGCAGCCGCGTAGGACATGGCTTGCGGCTCCCGGGGTGCTTCGGACGTCGTTGAGGTACCCAGTGCTTGCTGCACTTCTTCTCTAATCACATCGGTAAGGGAAGCGACTTGCGGCTGCGGCGGCGTGGGGAGAAGTTTCCGCAGCTCGATCCCTCACTATTGCGCGGATAGTCTCACGTAGGATGTCTGCCGGAATCCGCATGCTGTCGACGTAGTTCGCATTGGCCTCGCCAACAAAGTTGCGGTCATACTGCTTAGTACGCATTTCAAGAGCCGTCTCAATTGTGCTGGCTTCGGTCACAAATTCGGAGACGGTTTTGGGTGGGTTGCGGACAAGTCCAGCAAACAATTCCTCCTTCACACCGCGCATTAAGAAGCGTAACTTCTTTTCTTCCACCATGCAAGGGTCAGCACGCCTGAGGCGCCTCTTCATCTCTTCGACAAACACAACAACTTTCGTTAGGGTGTTGTGTCCGCGTCTGCAGCAGGACTTCGGCCCGCTCTTTTCGCACAACCGTGGTGAACGTCGTTAAAAATTGCGTTCGGAAATCGTTCCAACACTCTAGGGAGCTCTCATGGTTTTCAAACCAGATCCTTGGTGAGTGCTCAAGGTAGAACACTTGCCTCAGTGTCTCCACGTCGTCCCATCGATTGAACAGCCTGACCCGTTCGACTTGCTCCAACCAGTCTTCGGGGTCCTCCGAAGGTGACCCATGGAATGATGGGGGCTCCCTGGGTTGCTGAAGAACGAGGGCAGGACTGGGAGCGATGGTCATGGTGCTTGCGTTGGTCATAGTGGTTTTAACGACCTCTTCTTTTTTCACTTTATCAGGAAGCAGTCCAAACTCTGGCTGGAGACCTTGCTGTCGGCGGCTGGCACGAGTCGGGCTTGCTTCTCGGCTTGACGAGGGCTACGTCACGAGGCCAAGGACGACGCAGTTGTCTTGTAGGAGAAACAAGTTTAATGGAGCGAACTTGTGCTCCCCTGACAACTCAAAAGAATACAGAGGCGGCGAAGCAGCGGTCAACAAAGGGACTTGCGCAGACGAGTGTCGTCGAACCGAATGCCGCGGCGTCTGCTCTGCAGGCTTTTTATCTTTCGGTGCGAGTGTTTCTAGAACCGTCGATTCACACCCAGAACATTTTAGGTCACAGAAGATCATTCTGGGCTAGCGATATTAGGGCGAAACAGTCTGCTTATCTGAATGTGATAGCCCGTGCGGCATAAAAATAACAATGCAAGACGCGCTTTGTTGGAACGCCGATAACACAGCCGGGCGTGGCAGTAAAAACAAACAATAAATAAATAAACCCATACATGGTTCGCGGCAATATGTAAGGTGTGTGCGTAACACATCAACCCACACCCAAACCACTCGATTGAGGAGGACAGCTGACTAGCCACATTGAGCTATGTAATTTCCACATCTAAATACCAGCACAACCGGCATTTCACCTTTAGCGGCATGAAGCCTAGCTGCGTGTGCACGCTCACCTTTTGTCTGTCCGAAAACCGTGCACGCATAAGCCGGCAACTGGTGGTGGGGCATGAAAGGCACCGTGAAAGGCACCGGCGAGAATATCGTTTGCAAGGGCTTCCAACCTGAAACAGAAATGTGGGCTCAAGCCGAATTTCCAACGGGGCAAGTTTCTCTTCAACCGGGAGGGTTTCGCAGCTACGGGATGAAGTGGAATTTCAGCGGAAACGGCGACGGCGGGTTTCCGTCGTTTTAGGGGGCAGCCCTTTGGCAGCCGTTACCTGGGCTTCACGGTAGCGGCGTCTGTTTATGTCCGCGTAACAGAGTAAGTGAACGCAGAAGCGACGAAAGAAAGAAAACGCAAAGTAGTCCCTGCAACGGCGATGGAGGGCCCAGAAGCACAACCGCATGCTGCCCAAACGCATCGCCCTACTCAACATCGCAATCGACCGGCACAGCGCCGCCCTCTCACGCCACCAATGGAATGCAGTGTGCCAACAGGCGGACGGGCAGCTCCACAAAGGCCGCTCCTGGAACCTCTTACGCCACCTACTAGACGAGTCCAAGAGCGACACTCGCTCCACAGAACACTGCACAAAGCAATCAAAGATCAGGGTGAGGCCGAGTTCCGCAAAAGCCTTGACGCCAGATACCTGCCGTCCACGCCACGGACCCCACTCCCTGACTACACCGGTGCAGACAACCCCCAACTCGACGCCGACATCGAGGAATGGGAAATCAGATCCGTATTACAAACGCTCAACTGCAGCTCTGCAGCCGGCCCAGACCGCGTCACAAACAAGGAACTCCGCAACCTGCCGGACACGACAATCGCAGCCCTCGTCAAGCACTACAATGTCTGCTGGCGCGCAGGCACCTTACGTAAGGCCTAGAAGACAGCCAAAACAGTCCTCATACCCAAGCCCGGCAAGCCCCCACACACCGACAACCTCCGACCCATCTCGCTCACGTCATGCGTCGGCAAAGTACTCGAGCACGTCCTGATTAACCGATGGAAGAGATACCTCGAGGACAACGAGCTCTACCCCCACACCATGATCGGATTCTGGGAAAAGCTGAGTACACAAGACGCCGTGCTCCTCCTGAAGCGAAACATTTTGGATTACCCGCCGGGGTGCCGGGACACCTGCGCTGTGCTGGGCCTGGATCTCCAAAGCGCATCCGACAAGATACACCACAAGGCCATCCTGGAGCAAATATCGGCACTCCAAATGGGAGCGCGAGCATTCGCCTACATCAAAGACTGCCTAACAGAACGCACCGTTACCATCCACGCCGACGATATCGAGCTCGCCCCCGAGACCCTAGGCTCTGAAGGCATTCCCCAAGGCTCGGTCATCTCGCCGCTCTTGTTCAACTTGGTCATGATACGGGTAGCCACGGCCCTGTACACTGTTCCCGACATCCGGCACACCATATAAGCCGATGACATCACCATTTGGACAAGAGGCGGCAGCGACGGTCAGACCGAAAATGCATTTCAGTAAGCAATAGAGGCGGTCGAGTTCAGCCTCGAGGGCACAGGACTCAAGTGCTCTCCTGCGAAGTCTGAGCTGCTTATCCTACCACCAGGACCAAACCGGAAAGATGGCAACGCCGCAGCCAACATAGCACTACATACACGCGACGGCGGAAGCATACCCCAAGTCCCCAAAATCCGCGTCCTCGGCATGCACATCGAAGCGCAAAGACGCAACGGATTCACCGTTAAAGATCCCCAGGTGGTCCAAATTAATCCGGAGCCCTCCACTACGGCGCGCCTCATCGCCTGCGTTGCGTCGGCGCGTTAAACCCTAGAATCAATCAAATCAAGCAACGGCATCACAGTCAACAAGGTCCTCACCAAGATCACCGTGGCCACGCAGCTGATCCGCCGGGTCTTATCGAGACACGCCGGCATGAAAGAAGCACATGTACTGAGATTCATGCAGTCTTTCGCTATCAGCCACGTCGCCTACATAGCCCCGTACCACAACTGGAGCAAGGCCGAGCGTGAGAAAATTGACGCGGCAATACGCAAAGCCTACCGAACAGCGATCGGCCTCTACCAGCACTCCCGCACAGACCGGCTCTTCGACTTCAGCGTCCACAACACTCTGGCAGAAATAGCAGAAGCCCAAAACACGTCCCAGATAGCCCAGCTGTCGACCACGCGCTCTGGACGACACATCCTGCAACAAGTGAATATCAGGCCCCGCAAGCAGCCCGCCGAGGGCACGACCACCCTAACCGAACCCATGCTCAGACTCCTCCGAGTCCGCCCACTTACCAAGAATTCGAACCCCGAACACCATCCAGAACGCCGGCTGGCTAGAGCCCGATCGCTAGCCTCCACGTACGCCGCGGATAACACCGCATATTACCGGAAAAGCACCGGAAAACTGCCATCCACCATGTTTGGCTTTAGGCCGCCTCTTTCAACTCATGATATCCTCTTACAACTGAAACAAGATATCATGATGCAAGCCAACAGCCACACGCCAAAAGCCATACTGGACCTCGACCTAAAGGGGGCATTTGATAATGTCACCCACCAGGCTATCTTAGTAAACCTCAATGGTCTAGACTGTGGGAACCGGACTTGCAACTATGTCCGAGACTTTCTGTTAGGACGGAAAGCCGTTATCAAGATCGGAGACATTGCGTCGGACCCCATCGACCTCGTTGCGAGGGGTACGCCACAAGGAGCGGTTCTGTCACCCCTACTGTTCAATATCGCCCTTACTGGCATCCCCGCTAAACTAGGGGTCACACCAGATCTGCACCATGGCTTGTACGCCGACGATATAATGGTGTGGACTGGAAAGGGCTCGGTGGGGGAAATGCAGGGCCGCTTATAAGTTGCCGTCGACGTAGTCAATGAATACGCGAAGAGCTGTGGCCTCTCTTGCTCACCGCAAAAATCAGAGCTCCTCATGGTGCACAGGGGAAGGCGGCAAGCCCCAAGCATAGATATCGCCTTGGATGGCCATACCATCAGGCCTTCCCGTCAGATCAAGATTTTGGGAATGTTCTTCCAGGCGTACAGCAGGAACACAGTTCTTATCAGCCGGCTCAAGCGCACTACCGAACACGTCACACATATGCCCCGAAGAATAACGACACAGTCTACGGGCATGAAAGAGGCGGACACACTTCGGCTCGTTGAGGCCTTTGTGATGTCCCGACTGGCTTACACCCTTCCATATGCCATACTCAATAAGACTGAAACAGCTAAATTGGACGCATTAATCAGAAAGGCATATAAGCAGGCTCTGGGGCTCCCAGTAAGCACCTAGAATGAAAAACTTTTAAAACTGGGTAGGTATTCACAATACAGAGGCTAAAATCATCGAGGCTCATCTATCAAACCAGCGACAAAGATCGGGGTCAAGTATTACTGGGAAAAGCCTCCTAGGCAGACTGGGAATGACGTCCCCTGAAGAAGTACAGTATCGGGATATGCCACTCGAACTGCGAGAGAAGATTGCAGTAGCGCAACATGCATCCAGTACACCATGCAGGCAGAAGAGAGGCAAGAGCTCGTGCAATCGCAAGGGTCAATGACAACAGGGCCCGAACGGTCTATACTGATGTGGCTTACTACGCCAGAAGGGGATCGATGACTGCTGTTGTGACAACCCCAACGTCGCATATTACCAGCATTACCCTACCCTGCACGACCACTGTCCAAGCAGAAGAGGCTGCCATTGCCCTGGCCATCTCTCAGACGACCGCAGATACAGTTGTAACAGATTCCCAACAGGCATGCCGAAATTACCTGCATAGAAGAATATCCAAATGTGCCTTAAATATTCTTCTTCAACGTCCGCTTCACCGACGAGTCAAAATACTCTGGACTCCAGCCCATTCGATCCTCCAGGGCAACCACACCGCCCATAGTACTGCCCGAGAGCTATCCCGCCGGGCACTACGAGGGATAGAGGCTCGAGCCCATTGCTCACCTACCACGAGATCAGTCAGCATTACAGGCTCGAGCGCAGGATTTACCCCAGGCCCACGAATCCTTGACGAAAGCCCAGGAAAGAATACTTAGGCTGCTTCAAACGAATACGTTTCCCCTCTAGACGAAATTGCGCCTAATGTACCCGACCCAGTACTCCTGTGTCAGTTTTGTGGCGAACCTGGCACGCTCTACCATATGGTGTGGGGTTGTCAGAAAAATCCCAAGTTGGACAGAATTCCTCGTCCGTCTTATGAGCAGTGGGAGAGCGTGTTGTCCAGTACCAGTCCGGAAGACCAGCTGCGGTTGGTTGAAAGGGCTGTCGCAGCTGGCACCTGAAATGAGGACACCACTCCACATTTTTTTGCAAATAAAGAAGTTTATTCTCTCTCTCTCTCTCCTCACTGAGTTGTAAGGAAACCGCAGGCGAAGGGGTTGACCCGAATCAGGGTGCAAGCCTGGGCTATTGGTAAGAAAGAAGAGTTCAGTGTTGTGGCTGGTGTTCTTTCCCGAGAAGTTGAGCACTCATCGGTGTGCGTTCTTACTGCTTGTTTGAGACTGGCTGCCGACTAATTTCATGTACTTCCTTGTAAATTCACATTATGTTATTTAGCTATTCTGACATCTTTCATGTATGAATAATTTTTTTTTCTTTATTAGAGTACTCCGCTTTAACGTACTAACCCACTGCTCTATGAACTAGAGACACGACTGATTTGTGGTTTTAGAAGTGGTGCTTCCTTTTCCCACTGTACTTTTCTTTTCCTCTTAGTTTCAAAGCGAAAAGCGGGAAAGCCCGTGTGTACGAGATTTAGGCTCACATTAAAGATCCCCAGGTGGCCAAAATTAATCCGGAGCCCTCCACTACGGCGCGCCGGCGTGGCGTCAGCGCGTTAAACCCCACAATCAATCAACTCTTAGTTTCGAAGTTTTTGGTTTGATGCGCTAAATTTACGTTTATCTTTATGATACGTTTTTTTCACGCGTTTACGTTGTTCAAGTTCAAAACATTTTCGCTTTCATAGCAAGCGCAGGAATGTTGATAATTTGCGCTACCCATTCAGCTTGTTTGAGCTCACTTCGCTCAAATATGGTAAAGAGCGGGAAGGCTGTATGCATAGATCAAGAAATCTAGAAAAAATGGCAGCATCTCCACTCCATGGATGATGGTGAGGTTGTGGAGTACGGGGACTCGAAACATCTGAGTTGCGCCCCGACCGTCCATTTTATTTGAGCCGTGAGTTGCACCTTGATTATTCCCTAAATGGAACTGCAGCTCACGGCTCAAATCGAATTTCGCTTGATTTTCGCTCGATGGTGGTGTGCGCACGGATAGACGCGGACGGAGATTGGGAGTTACTCCGCACCGTTACAGGCGAGGGAGTAAGCCGTTTGACTCTCGGGATAAGACAATAAATAAGACGACTGACACTAACTCTGTCTGGGCAAGCAGACACAGGCTCGAATCCTGCCGGTGCCTGTGTGATTTTTTACGATTGTAAATGCTATGCGCACGGGCGCGGACGGACAGTGTGCGGTCCCAACCCTTTAAGACACAATGTACACAACTGTGCACATTTCCATCCTGCGGTTTTTTACAAAAAGAAATACAAAAACTAAACGTTTTCGCTAGTTGAACACAATTTGGTACCTTTATTCTAAAAATGAAGACTTTAGGGCCATGCGACAGTGAATAAGATTATTACAACCCTAAACAAAAGATGGCGATACACGCGACGTGATGTTTTTCAACTCTTTCTCCTTGTTTTCTCAAAAGACTTGCGGTCCTAAAAAATATGAAAACAATGCATATCACACAAATGTAAACGTACGTAAAAATATTCAGTGCTACTGGACGCTCCTGACATCTCTGACGCTATCTACACATTTCTATACATGACTGTAAAAAACTAAGATTGTGTTGGGGTCGGTAACATGCCGCTTCATCTAGCTTGATGAAATGCATAGCATAGAATCAACAACAAAACATTTGTAGGCAGAAATAGCGAGGGGCGTGTGAAAGGGCTAAGGTACTCCGCACCTAATAAAAAAACGACCGATTTCAACTAAATCAAAGATAGATGAAGCCGGAATTTTCCAAAGCCCGCGAGCGGATACACGAAGTTAGCTCTCGCCTGAAACTATTCGACGCTTTGCACGTATCGGAGCGACGCATTGTTAATGTTCATGCAGTGCCAAAATGGCCCCGTCATTTCGGCGCTGCCTGCTAAAACAGCTGTGTGGCGATTACTTGCGCGGAAGAAAGGTGAAGAGTCGGCATTGGCGCATCCCGCAGACTTTATAACCTTCGGGCTCCTTAGAAGAATGCGCAGCAAAGTGCCGCTTACTAACGCACGCGCATTTTTGCTTGCCCGTCGCGGGGATGTCCCATACACAGTAAACACGATTGCCACAACTCATTGTCTTGTGGTAAGCGGAAATGAACAAGTCCATATCGTAGCTCTTTGCCGGCTTGCTGCCAATGACCACGCAGTGACATCTTGGTGGGGTCATCAAACAGGTATTGCCTTTGAATAGCCGTAGTATGCGGCTGGCGTATTTACTAAGTCACCGCACAATTACGACGCTGAGGTCGTGCGGCGTATGGACTGCTAAGGGCCGCGGAAGGGACACACGAGCTTCCGTCTTCCGCGAACTTCCTTCCGACCAAGCGGATCCGAAATAAAGTTTCGCTCCCTCGCGCCTGCCTATGGCCTTGCGCGACGCCCCGACTCCACGGCGTCGCCGTGGCTGCTACGGCCCAATCAGCCTTATCAGCCGCGCGAATGGTCACCCGCGGATGGCGCCGAGCAAACCAGTGCCGTGCACTCAAGCAGGAAGCAGCACGCTGTTTTGACAAGGTGCGCCCATGTTTTGCGACAAGGAATGAGATAAAGCAGTAAAGAATAGGTAAACATAGACCAATACGACAGCACTTAGGCGTGCTTCAGGTAGAAGGGTACGGGTTTCGCCGAGAATATAGAAATCGGTGAAACACGAAAGTGAAATGTGCAGCAAAATCTGCAGTGAAAGGAGCATATTTTGGGGGTCGGCGGCTGTCGTGTGGGTGTGCTTGGCGAGCGACGTCCTGTTGGCGGGTCGGTTCGGCAAAGGTGCGACCACTTGGGTCCTGCTCCATGGCGTGTACGGCAGACGGTTGCGTTGCGACGAGCTGAGCTTGTGGTTACGCGAGAGACAGAGTTCGTAGCTGGGACCGTAAACACGCGGACGCGTTCCGATTCCCGCTGGCGCCGCTCTTCGCACCAAATCTGTTTTCTGTTTTCTGGTGTGTTACGCGCTCTTACTTTTTTTGCTTGTTCATGTTCCGGAAGCTTTGTGATGGATGTACCTAACCAAGAGGGCTTTTTGTCGGCTATGTTACGCGCTAGTTTTTTTCTACTTAGGAAACTTTGTGCTCCGTTGTTCGGTTACGTGTTTCGCTGTACCACGCGAGTTCTCCGCTCCACCACAGTGCTGAATGTATATATATGTACCTACTTCTGCCTTGGCTGCCAACAGGTGGCTGGCAGTATAATACAAATAAAAAAAATAAAATAAATAAATTAGTCACGTTCTCAGCATTCGCCCATCGGTGTCGTTGCCTTTTTACAGTGCGTAATTCAACAGTTTTCTTAGACGGAGCCCCCTCACACTGAGCAATGACACAGCTTACGTTGCCCGATGGAGGCGCCAACTGTCGCCGCTCGTTAGCGTCATGATGCCTAGATGGTCGCACCATCCGCGTCAATAAAACGTTTTCTGCCGTTTCTGCTGTGTTCGTTGCACTGGCGTTCTTTATGTGACGGATATGACGTCAATGAAATCCCTTGGAGTATCCCGGCACAAAACACTTTCGTGGTAAAAATGACCAATGCCAGAATCTCTGCTTTGTGACGCACATGGGAGCATCGACGACTGCATCAAGCAATCGTCGAATACTGCGTCGTGTACCGCGTTACTGCAAGCGTAACGCCGACGACCGTCCACTGAGACCGTGGGAGCGCGACTTGCCCCTTTATATTCACAGCGCCCGAAGGAGAGGAGAGCGCGGAGAGAGAGAGTACTGCACATGCGCAGCGCCGCCCACCGGCGCCTAGCAACGGAGTGAGAGAGCGCTGCGCCAACCCGCAGCTGTTTGGGAGAGAGTGTTCGCTATCGGAGAGAGGAAAGGAGGAGAGGCGCAGCTATGCGAACAACGCCGGACAGATGCAGGAAGGACAGAGGGGCGAGCATGAGATGCGTTGCATCTAAAAGAGCCCGTTGTAGAAGAAAGATAGCTTAATAAAACTTGCTGCTGGGCTAGTTGGTTCATGATCATAACAACTAGGATCAGAGCTTTAAAGAACAGGACACACGTAAAAAAAACGGACAGGGCTGGCGCTACTTGAACTGATTTATTCAAAAGCTACATCTTCGCTTTTATACAATAACAGACTCGATCATGTGCAGCGTGCACCATTCAAAAGACAACTCCCAACCAAGCATCGCAACAAATACATAGATAACCGCAGCCGTACACCACATGAAGAAGGTGGCAAAGAAACACGGCATCCCTCTTCTCTTTTCCGCTCCCAGGAAGCTCTCCGCCCTGTGCCCTCGCATTTCTGCTGCGCAGAAGCGAGCTTGCGATAAGCAGCACGCTATGCCTTTCGTGAAATGCTGCACCGGGGTGGTGTATAAGATTCCGCTGTCCTGCGGGAAGACCTATATCGGCCAGACGGGCCGGTGTAATAATGATCGAGCACGTGAGCATGAATTGGCAATAAAGAATGGTTGGACTGCGCACTTACCTGCACATTGCGCTAATTGTAAGAATTGTGTCGCATGGCTAAGTCAGATTAAGATTTTGGATGCAAACGCACGTGAAATATTGCAGGCTTTTTATATCAAGAAACATGGAACTGATTGTGTCAGTGATACTTCTGTTGCTCTTTTCTCTTCTGAGTTGGAATTTTTATCTTGTATGACACAGTGTTAACGGCTGCGGTTATCTATGTATGTGTTGCGATGCTTGGTTGGGAGTTTTCTTTTGAATGGTGCACGCTGCGCATGGTCGAGTCTGTTATTGTATAAAAGCGAAGATGTAGCTCGTGAATAAATCAGTTGAAGTAGCGCCAGTCCTGTCCGTTTTTTCTTGCGTGTGTGCTGTTCTTTAAAGCGCTAATCCCAGTTGTTATGGTCGATCTGATGCTAGCACGAGCTGTCAGACTTTCGCGCCACCTATTGTATCCCTATGACAGAGCAACCCGTAAGAAACGAAAACGCCGGATTTCTTAAACACACCAGAGCACAATTCGACAGGGATGGGAACACAAGAGGACACGAAAAGCGCTTCCTCTTTTTAAGGCCCGAAATTCCCGAAATGAGAAATATGTCCGCGCGTACTGTATATTGGTAAAACCTGAAATACAAACTGCCTCCAGCGCTTAGTTTTGTCCGGTTGGTGTTCAAACGCCCCGAGTGCTTCACATAGTGTCAGTAACCGGGGATAAAACGCTTCTTCAGTAGTTTGCCTGTAGGTTCTCATTTAACCCTAAACTTTGAAACTTCGCCCGTCCAGATATATCTCCTTATTTAGTTCTCTTAAAAGAGCAGATCTTGTATGCGCCTACATTGGAGAGCATGTATTGGCATATTTCACGAAAATAACGGGAACACGCTGTTTATTATTTTCTGCACACTACCCATGACCTTCACCAAATTCCCAGTTGATTTGAGCTCTCTGAAACATTTACGTCATTCAAGTTAGTGGGGTTTAACGCGCTTCGTATATATATCCTTAAAACGCAGCTAGGCTTTGGAATTTTCCACAACCGTCTCCCATCAGCCTGAACTGGCACGGAACGTCACGGGTGGTCATGTTGCGTTTAAATTTTGCGCATTTTCGTTATACAGAAAATGTGCGACTTATGTTTGCCATAGCCACTACGCGTGGCTACAGCCGCCGTCAGAAGCCACCTTTCGTGTCGCTCTTGCTAGTGTGCCGAGCTCGAATATCGGCGACCTGTGCTCCGCGTTCGTTCGTAAACGCGTCTAACTCGTGCGCAGGCTACGCAAGGCATGTACCTGAGATGACGGAACTGTCCGAGGTGCTGCGTGAACGCGCCAATCGAACGGGCGTTCAGATTATGAATGCCCCGAACGGAGTTGCAGACGTCGTCGGATACGAGAACTTCTCAGCCAGTGTCGCCTACGAGCTGGGAACGAAGGTAAGCCTTCGCACAGCGCCGCTGCTTGGCAGCTACACCGGAGGCATGCCCGAGCTCTTCTTGTGGGTTGGCAATGCGGAAGCATCAATGTCCCACTTCCACCTGTCCAAGGGCTTTGTAACTTGACCGCTCGTACTCTTGCTGGACGGAGGCTGCACCACTCTGTTTTAAGTGCCGTTACAAGGACGAAGGTGTACGAGTACGGACCTCCGTCATGTTCAGGTTGCGTGGTTAGCGGGCGGCGGGCAGAAGGGCTGCCTCTGTTCCGACGATGAACAGCCAAATGCAGACATAACTTGTTTAGTGCATGGCAGTAGAGAAAAGCGGCGATACACGAAGCAGCACAATTGCGTGCTTACAGCATGACAACTGGCAGGGAAATGTTCTCCACTGGGGCTCGTCAGAACGGTCAAAACAGGCGCTGATACATCCGAAGCAGTGCAGCCACACACACGCGACCAAAAGCACTCTCACAGAGTCGGAGACGCGATGAGTCAGATACTGGCAAAAGCCGCGGCAAGCCCGAACATGCGGAAGAGCGTTGTGGTGGCGTCACATTCTCGATATCACACGAGCGCCACAGCATGTCCCGACATGCATGGTTCAGTCCTGGAAGCCGTCTTCGCGATAGACCTCTGAGCCGTGCAGCCAATCCCGAAGGTGAGTTGCGTTGCACGCTACAGGCCTTACGCAAAATTGCTGCCCTCTGTCGAGCCAAAGCGAACCCTCCTTCCGACGACATGTTAAAGGGTAGCACCGGTCACTGATACGAGTGCTACTTGTGCGTTTTTTTTTTTTTTTTGGTGTAGCGCTGAGCCTTATTCGCTGCCCGCCTCGTGCATTTTGATAGCCCAAAATGACTCATTTATTTATTTTTATTGATTTATACAGTCAAACCTCGCTTGAAGATAGAGAGAGTACGATAGTGAGTACAAACAGAAAATAGAACAAGAAAGGGCAATCACAAAGCAATGCAAACAGGAAAACAGAATTGGCAGTAGTTTATCCGTGACTAAAATAAGCTTGAATTTCGCGATCGAAAGATTGCACATCGGTACTATTAAAAAAATCGTGCGGTAAACCATTCCACTGTTTTGTAACGTCCGAAAAAATTACTACCGGGAAATGTCAGTGCGAGCTTTGAAATGTGTAATGGGAGCGTCATTATCCAATCGCGCACTATCGTCTCCGGAAGGCGTGTGTACTTGTCTTTAGGTATTATTAACAGTCCTTGGATTATACGAAACAATGTTTTAAGATTTTGTTTTTGTCTGTGTATTTCCAGTTATTCTAAATTGCGTGAATTGAGAATATCATTCCTTAATGCAGCTTTCCATATCTGCAGCATACAAACCATGCTGCAAGCTTCTGAATTCGTTCTTACTTTATGATCAAGCGTTTCTGGTAAGGCCTCCAAACAACCGAGCATACTCCAGTCTAGGTCGAATATATGTTTTGCATGCAAGCAGTTTAACGCCTTTTGGTAGTTTATGCAACTTTGCTTGCAGAAAACAATGTTCTTTAAAGGACTCAGAACAAACCGATTCAATATGACGATACCAAGTTAAGTTGTCCGTAATTGTCACCCCTAAGCATTTAAATTGAGACACTTGAGAACATTTTTCTAGATAGTGATCTGTACATATGTTGTTTTCTTAAAGTTAATTGGCATATCCTATACGCAACACGGCAATTCCAAATCTTCAAGACACTTGTTCAACTCGAGTTGATTATCAGTGCACCTTACAGGCCTCTAAATCAATCATCAGCATACACAGCACCGCAGGTGGCTTTACAACGGTACTTAAATCATTGATATACATTAAACACAGCGGTCCAAATACGACCCCTTGAGGCACGCCTGAAAGCACATCTAGTGTAGCGGACAAAGAACCATTAATGCTCATCACCTTGCGGTTGTTCAGGTAGGCGCACATCCAATTTACAATTTCATCACTTGAATTCCACTTTTCGCAGTTTAAAAAGCAGTTGAGTTTGGTTGACGTCAAAGCTTTGGCAAGATTAATACAAATCACATCACCCTGTTGGCGGTCGTCTATACCCGAGCTAATATCATTAATTCTTTGTATCGATTGCGTAGCTTTGTACTTGTCGCTTCTAAACTTACGCTGACAGTCAGTAATTGATTGGCCTCCAAGTGAATAATGATATGCTTTGCTATAATATGCTCTATACCTTTGCTGCAAACATACGTCAGTGACACAGGAGTATACTTGCTAACAATCATTCGGTCGCTTCCTTTAAACAAAGGCATAACTATTGCTCAGAGTCAGTCCTGTGGGATAGAGGGACTTTTTAAAGATTTTTCGAAGATTATGACAGGAAAGAACGATATCCGTTCTGCGTATCTTTCCGGAAATGCAGTTGGTATTTTGTCCTGGATGGTGGTTTGTGGACCACCGGTTTGTGGACTAGTCTGTGTTGCCTCGGTTCTCGTGTGGCTGCATGCCACACGAGACTTATATTATGCGTCCAAAACGCAATCCAGACGGTACTAAGAGCTGACCTACAAGTTTGCAGTCGAATCAAAGAAATCCTTATCAGTCAAGTGCTGTGAACAAACTTGGGCTATCCTGATGTTAAATAGGGGATCCCTATTCAGGGCAATCAACCATTCTTAACGCCCTTTTTCATCATCAGAAATGTAATGGAATGACGCCTGCAAAAGTTAGATGATATGATGATTGTTATGAAAGGGCAAAAAAAGTCTCTTCAACCTGTTCTACTCACTGAAAACTTGTGCTAGCTTGTAATTGCAGATACGATATGATAGGTTCATCAATTCATCCATATAGGTTCATCCAAACGGAGTATGACGGTGTTCACCACACAGAACAACATCGTAAAATAATACCCACCCCTTCCCCGCCTTCTCCTTTTTGCGCCATTTCACAACCCCGCACTTAAAACGTTGCACAAAAATTATTTATTGCGCTAATCGCATTGAAACTTACCTGCATATAAATGTACCGAAAGTGCGCATTTTTTCATGTTCTCATCTTCCCTGTAGGGCATATTTGCAGTGTTTTCGTTGTGCCCGGAATGTCTTCTGCAACCCTGTTGCGAAATTGCACCATATAATCGTCATTCATCTCAAGAAAAATCGCAGATCAAGCAATACTTGGGGCTCAGCTCATAGTTCATTCACGCGACCGCTCGAGCGCATTACACAAGCCGTTTGGTGCGAAGAGATTGCTAACATAGCGTGCAAAACCTACGGCGGGAAATTCTCTCCGTCATCGGCATGTAAGAAACTGATCCTTGGAAACAGCACATAAAGAACATCAGGCCACGAAGAATAGCAGCTAATTTTCATTGATTAATTATGAGTTTTAACGCGCCGACGCTACACAGGCGATGAGGCACGCCGTAGTGGAGGACTCCGGATTAATTTTGACCACCTGGGGATCTTTAACGTACACCGAAATCTTGACCTCAAGGGCGTTTTCGCTTTTCGACATCTCCAGTATGTATGTCAACACAGCGGATGAAGCTTCTCTGTTTAAATGTCAGTTGAGATTTTTGCCTTCGGAAGGATTAAATAATTTCAAACACCGAATGAGCTAAAACTAAGGTTAATTTGTCAGTATTAGAATCACGTACGTAGCCGTTCCAACTACTATACGCGTTAACTGGTGTTATAGCGAGATCGATCTCCTTCGAGCCGATCACCGCAGTAGTAGCCCGCGTTCGCCGCTGCGTTAGCACGAAGTAACTGGCGGATTTGTGACAAGGAGGCAGTTTTTTTCGCAAAGCCTATCTTATCACACGGTTATACGAAATTCTTCTCGCCATCGTTACATCATCATAATCATCATCATCAGCCTATATACTGCCCATCCCCGGCAGTGCAAACGTGTGAGGTTCTTACATTACAGGAACTCTTTAAACAAGACCAGTTTATGTAATACACGAAACCCAAACAAAATGCACACAATGAACAGATGCAACCTAAACAACAATAGGGGGGGGGCTGCGAGGACGCGGTATAGAAAACGGAGACATCAAACAGGCGGAATAACTGTCTGCGGTTCCGAGATTTGAGCCTGACTTTTCAGAACACGCATGTGTGTTGGCAATACAAGCCGCGCGCTAACAAGCAGCTGATGCCATTTGATAGCGCTCACTCGAAATTAATCCCAAGGGGCCATGACTTGATGGCATGATATGCATCAAGGCAGCCTTAAACAAGTCGTGCGCGCACAAGATACAAGACGCATTTAATGAACAGATTGCTCGGCTGAGCAATGCGGGATTCTCTTCTGCAGTTGTTTCTGCAGGTGTTTGCGAAGCACTTCTGCAAAAATTTAAACAATAACCAAAGGAAGGTGACATGCAAAAGAAATAGTAAAAAAAAATTCAGTTAAGTTTTCCCGCTTTCACTTAGCGTCGCCATCTGTTGACAACTTCGGCTACTACGCGTCTCCCGTTGGAGCAGGTGTCATCTATACCTATAAACATGCCCCTCGCGAGGGGCACGATCGAATGCAGAGCATTTCCGGGAGCGCACGACGTTAAGTAGTTTGCGTTACGTTAATGTTGTTGCACTTGTGGCAACTGCTGACGAGAGAGCGCTCGTCAGCAGTAATTTGAATGAGTCAACAATATAAGGCGCGTTGTTAGCGTCCGATTCTGTGTCGGCTCTGTGGCGCAGTGGGTAGATCACCATGTACATTGCGTTCTGCCCGAAGAGTCGAGGGATCGAAACCGGGCGCTGGATAATACTTTTTTTTTCTACAGTAGGGAGGGGTGCGGTGCGGACTACGGACGTCAACGCGGGTGACATCGTGAGTTACTGAAATGCTCTGCATTTAAAAGTCACAGTCGGGGAACGAAGGAACAGGATATAGTACGTGGTGCACAGGTCGAAGTAGCGTTGGAACGTCCAAGTGAAGTGTCGTGGCCGCGGTGGTCAAGCGCGCTCCCAGTTCCTGTTGCCGTCTTGGGGCGCTGCTGTCTGTCACCTATGCGCGGCGTGACGGCACGTTTGCGGAGAAGACCTCCTGGAGGTTACAGTCGTGCAGGACATCTCGGGCACGTCACGGGTCCGGTCGCCCGACCGCCACGCATGCCGGTCACGCTCCACACCCTTGCTCTCACGGTCGGTTCCTCCTCGGGATCGCTCCTCTGCCGCCGGCTGCTGTTGCTGGCAGCTTCTCATTGGCCGGTGGCCGGCGCGAGCTCGTGCCGGGGTGGCGGGCACTGGGCGCCGCAGCTGGTGTCGATGAACTTGGCGCCACGTGCGCCTTCTTCTTCTTTCTCGTCGCTTTAGATGCGACTGCATCTCATTCACTCGCCTTGTCCCTCCATACGGCGTTGTTGTTGTCCGTCCACACCACTCCCCCATTCTCCTCGCCGCGCGAGCTGCGCTCTCCGCCGCTCACCCTCTCTCCTCTCCTATAGCGAACACTTTCTCGCGAGGGGCATTGGATTGGATTCTATTGGGTCGGCTTGGCTTGGCTTGGATTGTACTGGATTGGATTGGACTTGGATTGGATTGGATTAAAGTGGATTGTGTTGGATTGTGTTGCGTCATAGGCGCGCCACGTTGCGTCATAGCCGCAGGCGTTCCAGCACCGGTGTTCCGATTTCCATCGATGCGTTGAATGGAGCCTAACAATTCTGCTATCGCCCGCGCAACCGTAACAAGCACCGATCACTGTGATAACAGGAATGCTAGCACCACTGAAGACAAGGCTGCGAAGCGGCGTGAACGTGATGCTGAACGCAAACGATTGAAGCGCGCAACCGATTCCGAACTTCGTAAACGTGAACACCAAGTGAACCCCCAAGTTGCGTCCCATCTCCACAGGGTTCTCCTCGCGGGAAGGTGGGGTAATGTTTTTTATGTCTTTTCTTCTCGTGGTGGTTCTTTTTTGCCCATGCGATTTCTTCTCATGACAAACGCGCCTCCTATAGATGTCCAATTATCCCGGTCCTGTGCTAACTGCGGCCAATTTGTCTCCGCAAACTTTTTGATCGCCTCTTCCTATCTATCATTCTGCCGCACCCTGCCACACTTGCCTTCTCTAGAGATCCACTCTGTTACCCTCAATGACCAATGGTTATGTTGCTTTCGCATTACATGCCCTGCCCACGTCCATTTCTTCTTCTTAATTTCTGCTAGTATGACCTTCGTTCCCTGACCCACTCCGCTCTCTTTTTGTCCCTTAATGTTACACCTTTGGTCTTCCGTTCCAATGCTCGTTGAGTCGCCCTCAATGTAAGTTGAACCCTTTTACTGAGCCTCCAAGTATCTGCCCCATAGGTGAGTACCGGTAAGAAGCCGGTGGCTTGCATGCAAGAGAAAGCTCATTCGTGGAGAAATGAAATGCGAACACGAGAATATAAACTGGAACACGCCAAACAGAAAAAATACCGTTCCTCGAGGAGCAATAATGACGCGCTGTTTCTATGTTTGGAAAGCCAGAATTCCCAACCTTCTTATGGCTATTAGGCGGCGCATCAATTATCTATTTTACTTGCACAGAAAAAAATCCCGGCCCTTGTGTGTTCTGGATCATATTTTCATCTTCACTTCTCCCTACTGTATGGCCACGGTCGTTGCGGAACATGCGATGAAACAATAACTAATACTTCGACTTCTTGAATCCTTTCCTTTCTCTCTTGAGCTTCCTGCTTCCCACGTTGTGTGCAAAATGACCCACAACAGCACGTGGCCATACCGGAAGACAGCACCCGCCAGATCGCCCAACACTCTCTGCAGTTAGCTGCTCCGCTTCCCGGTTCCACCGTTGCACAAGCGGCCGCGAGAGGGCAGTGGATTTCGCACAGGACCCATAGAAGCCTGCGTGCCGCGTCCCCACATACACCACAGTCGATTGGGCAAAGCGCTTCACTGTTTCCGCATCTTTTCCTCCGCATAAAGAAGCCTCGTCCTATACGAGCGTTTGCTTCCATAGCTGCTTGCCCTCAAACATCCTTCCCGGGACTCAGAAAGTAAAGTGCAATCGGAGAAGTTTACTGCCTTGATCCCTGGTGTGACACCCTCAGAAACCCCGTTAACTTTTTGCTTGCAGTGTTTACGACAACCAAAGCGTCTTCGTTTGTTTAACGTTTATTTTAACGGTGTGTGTCGGTCCGTTTACTTCACTAATTTCGTGGCTTGTCGTCACCTTTGTCACGCAACAGAGCCCGCGCTATCAAGGTGCAAGTGCCAGCGCACTTCTTTTTCATATTTCTTTTCAACAAAGTTTCGGGTCCCTCTTCTCCCATATATTCTACTGGGCTCCTTCCTAGGAGCGCTCATTCCTGACCTCACCGGTGTCATCTGCGTAGTTTCCTGGAAAGCCGTGTTGTACGCAAACGTGGAAGGACTTCTTCCCAAGTCTTATGTTCAACGTCGACGTACATAGACAGCACATCCGCGATCGTCTTGTTCAGTCGTTTCGTTAGTTCGTTCGTTTGGTGGTGGTACACCGCCGTACTTTGGTAATCCGTGCTGCTGTAGCGTAAGATTGCTTGCATAAGCTCCGCAGTAAAGGCCGTTCTGCGGTCCGTGATGAGGACTTCACGGGCTCCATGTCGCAGCAGCACTTGGCTTATAAAGAACTTGGCGACTTGTTGTGCAGTCCCCCTCGGAAGAGCGGCGGTCTCTGCGTAGCGCGTCGAGTAGTCTGTCGCCACGACAGTCCACTTGTTCTCGGATCGTGACGTAGGGAACGGGCCCAGAAGGTCCATTCCAATCTGTTGTAAGGGCCTCGATGGGACTACGATCGGCTGCAGAACTCCGGTGGGTCTCGTCGGCGGCGTTTTTGTCGCTGGCAGACACCACAGATCCGGACGTAGTGGCTGACGTCGGATATAAGGCGGGGCCAGTAGTACTTCGTCGTGATTTTTCCAATAGTGCGAGCTGTGACAAGATGTCTGGACGACGGGTCGTCGTGTCACGCTTCCAAACTTTCGTCAGGAAGGTTTGCAGGGATTACAAGAAGATAATTCGTTCTCGTTCCGGGGCTGAAATACTTCTTCACTAGAACGGAGCGTTTAAGGCTAAATGCTGGTAGGCTGCGTTTGAAGGCCCTAGGCACGGAGAAATTGCATCCTTCGAGGTAGTCGATCATGACATGCAACCCTGGGTCGGCAGGCTGCTCGGCGGCTAGGTCGCTCTCCGTCACGACTCTGAAGAACGTGCTGTCTGCATCGGAGCCTTCATGTGGTGGGTCGACGGGGGCGCGGGACAGACAGTCGGCGTGTTTCCTGCCAGATTTATAGACGATTGTAACGTCCAGTTCCTGTATGCGCAACCTCCATCGCCCCAGACTTCCCGAGGGGTCCTTCAAATTGGCGAGCCACCACAGCGCATGGCTGTCTATCAGCACCTTGAACGGTTTACCATACACATATGGGCGAAATTTTGAAATGGGCCATATGATATCAAGGCACTCTTTCGCGGAGGCAGTGTAGTTTTGTAGCGTAAGATATAAACTTGCCGAAGTTGAGCAGTTTCGCGTGTGCCGTGAAGGGCCGTTCTGCGCAAGCGCGAGGAACATTGGGTCTTGGCTTGGCTTGGCTTGGCTTGGATTTGGATTGGATTGGATTGGATCGGATTAAAGCGGATTGTGTTGCTTTATAGCCGCAGCAGACGCACTGGCGCCGGCGCGTGCCCAGGTGTGCGCCTCAATTGCGCAGTAGCCAAGTCTGACGGTGCACCGTAGCCGCTTGATAGCCGTTTCGCGTGGCTCGTGAAGATCCGCGCTGAGCATGCGCAAGGAGCAGTGACTGGACAGGACTGGACTGGATTAGACTGAATTGGACTGAACTGGATTGGACTGGATGGTTGAACCTTAGCTCACGCTACGTATATCCTGGCATAGCAGAGCTAAGCCACCACTAATTTTTTCTCCTTCTTCGACAGACCACGGCTGGCATAGGCGATTACCTTTTCGCAACCGCTTTGTTTTTGGATGAGGACGGCACCCAAACCTATATCACTGGCATCCGTATGCCTTTCCGTTTCGGCGTTTTCGTCGAAATGAGCGAGCACGGGCGTTCTTTGCAGGCGTTGTTGCAGCTCGCAGAATGCTTCCTCTTTTGAACTTTCCCAGGTGAAATGGGTGCTATCTTTCGTCAAGCGCGTGAGTAGCTCTGCAATGCGTGCGACGTTTGCGACGAAGCGCCGGTAGTATGCGCACAGTTCGAGAAATCTTCGCATGCCCTTCTTGTCTTTAGGTCTTGGGAAGTCCGCTATGGCTTAAGTTTTCGCCAGGTCAGGATTGACTCTCGCGGCGTTGACAACTTGGCCCAAAAGCTTGAGTTCCTCGTACGCGAAGCGGCACTTTTCAGGCTTCAGCGTCCCCAGCATACGAATGGCCTCGAGTACAGACTACAACCGTTCAAGGTGTTCGTCGAGACTTCGGGTTGATACCACAACGTCGTCGAGGTATGCGAGACAGATGTGCCACTACAGGCCAGCTAGCACAGTGTCCATGACTCCTTGAAACGTGGGTGGTGCCGTGCACAGCCCAAACGGCATCACCTTGAACTCGTATAGGCCATCTGGGGTTATGAATGTAGTCTTCTCTCGGTCTCTCTCGTCCACTTCAATTTGCCAGTAGCCCGTCTTCAGATCCATCGATGAGAAATACTTCGCGTGACAGAGGTGGTCGAGGACGTCGTCGATTCGAGGCAGGGGTACACATCCTTTTTGGTGATTTTGTTCAGCCGCCGGTAGTCAACGCAGAACCTTAATGTTCCGTCTTTTTTCTTCTCGAGTACGACCGTCGCAGCCCAGGGGCTTTTTGATGGCTGTATAATGTCGTCGCTGAGCATGTCGTTGACTTGTGCCGGGATGGCTTCCCGCTTGTGTGAAGACACGCGGTACGGTGACTGTCGGGTAGGTCGGGCTCCATCTTCAGTTATAATTCGGTGCTTCGCTAGGGGTGTGTGACGTAATTTTGAGCTCCACAAAAACACTCGCGGTAGCAAAGCATCAAACCCAATAATTTCGCCCGGTTTTCTTGCGGCAGCGCTGGTTTCACGTCGAAAGGATATGCGGCAGCTTTAAAACATCTGCGCGTTCGCGTTCAAAGTTGGCGACCGCGATCACTTGACTTGTTTCTTGCGTTTAGTCGAGGAACGCAACTGCAGCGCCCTTGCTTTGATTCTGGCACTCCTCTGTGAAATGAGTTATCAAAACGTGGGATTTGCATTTCTCTAAAGCGAGCAATGCCACTTGCGATGGAGACACCGTGAACGAGATGCAAACTTTGGTGACTCTCTACGATAGAGTCGTTAACAGGGGCAGCATCCTCACAGTAGACAGCGATCATCACGCGTGCGCGGGTGGCAGGGTGACGTGATCGTCGGCGATCCATACAGCAGCACGCTGATCGGGGTTCGGTTGCGGCGTCGTGGAGTGATCGGACGGAAATGTTACCGACTTGGTCAGCAGATAAATTTTTGCGCCGTTGCCTGTCGAAAAGTCAATTCCCAGAATTACGTCGCTGGAGCAGTTAAGAAAAATGACGAATGCAGCAGGGTATGTGATGCTGTCTATGGTGATGCGCGATGCGCACGTTCCGCTTGGCGTTACGAGATGGCCTCCTGCTGGGCCATCCCGAGATGGCCTCCTGCGGACCATCCCATCTTGTCGCAACTTTGTTCAGCTTAGACGCGAATGACCCGCTCATTAATGAGTAGTCGGCTCTCATGTAGATGAGTGCGACTACGTCAAAGCCGTCGATGCACAACTGGACGTCGGATGCCGCCTTCCTCGAATTCCGTGTGCGTCGGGGCGTTGCATGTCGGCTTGTGCGTGTTGACGGTCGGGCACTCTGCGTTGTCGTTGTGGTCGTCTTCTCAGCGACAGTCTCGGTCATGTTGGGTGTGTGTTCGGGAGTCTCGTCAGGGTTCGGTCGGGTCGTCGGGATGAAGGCATGTCGTGAAGCACGGTCTTCGGCGTGCCCTTGCGTCGTTGAAGGGTTTTCATTTTTCCGCCATTGTGCAACTTCACCTCCAGAAGTTGCTGCCTTCAGTTTCCCCCGTGTGGGCTGGGGGACCTTCCACGTGAGAACTCAGCATTTCTATGGCGGTTCGGCGACTGGTATGGGTAGGGCCACGGCGAACGGTTGCAACGAGCTGGCGCTGGTTTGAGATAGATACTCGTCAATCTCACGTGGTCGCTGGCCAGGAAGAGGGCGAGGTGCGTCGATGGAGAAACCATGCAGTCCGAGTCTCTAGCACCGACGGTAGATGTGGTCGGCTTTTTCGCAGTGGTAGCACACAGGACGATTATCTGGAGTTCGCAATACGTCCGTCTTCCTCGGCGTCTGGTTTCGGACTACAGTAGGTCGGGTGGGCGACAGTGGGCGGCGGGACGGCGGGGCCTCTTGACGACGTGTTGGAGCAGGGCTGGGTCGAAGAACAGCTGCGGAGTATGTCATAGCTTGTGGCTCGCGGGGTACTTCTGGGGTCGTTGAAGTTCCCAGTGCTTGTTGCAATTCTTCCCTAATTATGTCGGTACGGGTAGCTACTTGGGGCGGCAGCGGCGTGGGGTGAATTTTCCGCAGCTCCTCTCTCACTACTTCACGGATGGTGTCGCGTAGGCTATCAGGCGAAATCCGCAGGTTGTCGACGTCGTTGACATTGGCCGCACCAACAAAGTTGCGGTCATACTGCTTAGCACGCATTTCGACGGCCTTCTCAATTGTGGTGGCTTCGGTCACTAATTCGGCGACTAAGTTGGGCGGGTTCCTCAAGGAGTTCCTCCTTCACACCACGCATCAAAAAGCTTAACTTCTTTTCTTCCGTCATTTCGGGGTCCGCGCGGCGTAATAGTTGCTACATCTCCTCAATGAAGATCACGACCCCTTCGTTGGGGTGTTTCGTGCGCGTTTGCAACAAAAGGGCGACTTGTTCTTTCCGCATAACGTTGGCGAATGTTTTGATTAACTCGCTCCTAAAGAGAGTCCAGTCGGTTAGGCAGCTTCCCCGCTCACTTTTACGTACTTGCTGCTTGGTGAACCTGTAAAACGCGCTACCGTAGTGCGCGATTTGGGCGTAATGATGGATGCGAAACTGCTCTTTAACGCGCATGTGAACTATCTGACCAACTCCTGTCTCCGTACGCTTGGCGTAATTTCCCGCGCGACCAGGGATTTCACCGACCGTTCATGCTTTGTTTCACTGTATCGCGCTCTCATTTTGCCCAAGCTCGACTTTGCTAGTGAAATTTGGAATTGTTTAAGCCCTTCGTCCTCCAATCGACTAGAAAGGATTCAGAAGCGCTTTACTAGAACCGTGTTTTCTCGCCACTCACCTATGAGCCGATATGAGCACGGTGGGCTTCTGAAGATCTTGAATTTAGATGAGCTATCAGCGAGGCGCTCCAGGCGCGACCTGGCTTTTCTGTTTAATTGTATTCACTCGAAGTTCGACTGCCCTTGCCTCGTAAGCTCTGTCCATCTGCGAGTGCCAAGCAGACCACTACGGCCGCATGGATGCTTTGATGTAGACAGATCAATGAGTTTGGCACCAGCCAGCCGGTGCCAGCTCACCTACAACAGTCTGTTTCCATCTCCTATAGACGTTTTTTGCAGCGATTTGGCACTGTTTAAGCGCTCTCTGAAATGTATGATATTTTGAATACGCATGCTGTGGAGAGGTCGCTCCTGCACTTCTCTCCCTGCTCTCGTGTTTCTTCACATACAGCACTACCTTGCCTATCTTCGTACGTGTTCGTAGGTTCCTTGCCATGTTCGTACGTTCTCCTGTGCATACTCCAGACACATCCTCCGAGCCTTTACCGTTCAAAAATGTTTGCGTCTCCTTTCGATAACACTACACTTTTGTATATATCTATCTGCACTTCCACATTTACCAATTTCTGATTTATACGCTGCCCATATTTGTACTGTTTGTATTCCTTGTATCCATGTATGTTGCCTGTTCGTATTCTTTGTACCTATGTATGCGGTGCATCACCCGAGAAGGCCCTGTGCTGTTGGTGAGCAATTCAAATAAATAAATAAATAAATAAATAAATAAATAAATAAATAAATAAATAAATAAATAAATAAATAAATAAATAAATAAATAAATAAATAAATGATTCTGAAACCACGTTCCTGCCGTATCTTTTAAATAGAAGAAAACATGACGAAAAGTTTTTTCGTCATCCCACCTGTTAAATATGCGGACGCGCTCCACTTTCTCCAACCAGTCCTCAGGATCTTCTCCGGGGGATCCCCGGAATGATGGTGGTTCCCTGGGTATTTGCAGAACGGGGAAAGATTAGAAGCCCTGGTCATGGTGCCTGCGTTGATCATGGTGGTTTTCATGTCGTCTTCTTTCTTCACGTTATCCGGGAGCAGTCCAAACTCTGGCTGAAGACCTTGCTGTCGGCGACTGACACGAGTTGTGCTCGCTTGCTGCTTGACGAGGGCTCAGGGTGCATGTACCCCACACCTATACCAGATGTCACGTAGACAATGAGGACGCAGCTGTCTGAAAGGAAAAACAAGTCGATTGGAGCGAACTTGTTCTCCCCTAACAACTCAAATAATACACAGGCGGCGAAGCAGCAGTCAACAAAGTGACGTGCGTAGCCGAATCTCGGCGAATCGAATGCCGCGGCGTCGGCTCCGCGGGAATTTATCTTTGGGCGCCAGTGTTTTTGGAATCGTGAATTACATCCAGAACAAAGAAGGTTATTCTCGCCTGTTCACATTAGTTCGGAACACTCTCCCTGTCAGGCATAGAAAGAAAGAATGCAACGCGCGCTTCCCTTGGGACACAGACAACAGAGATAACAAGATCGGCGCAGCCGGGCGGTAAAAGCAAAACATAAATAAGCACACCCAATGCAATGTCCCAAAACAAATAAACACAGCCAATGCATGGTTCGCGCCAATATGGTGGCACAGCGCATGAGCGCAGTCGTGGCAACATCACAACTGCGGTTTTCTTGAACAGACATTGTGCGTGTGACACTGCCAGTCACATTCATATCCTGCAGGTATTTTGGAAAATAAGCATACACGGGCGAGTACTGCGACGGATACAAGAATCCCTTAGGAACTGATGAGTTTTTATGGAGACGTCTGATGTTCGTAGTACCGAGCAGGTTCCTTCACAGGGCGTTTTATTTAATTGTGTCGTGGTTAACTTACCACGCCGATTGCCACCAGGCTTGCCGTATTCCATTTACGCCGACGATGTCTGCTTATCGGCGTCGGGTACCAATGCTATCTTTCTTCAATCCATCTTACATGAACGCTTAACTAGCGTGTAAAACTTCCTAAAAGAGTGCGAGATGACGTTATCATATGCGAGAACTGGTGCCTTTCACAAGAAAGCAGCTACAAACTTTCGGTCTCTTCCTTGCTGGTTAACCAATTAAAACTAAAAGAGCATCGCTTTCTGGATGTTAGACTAGATCAGCGACTTTCGTGGGCTTCAAGCATCAAGGTTCTTGAAGAAAACGTCAATTAATGTTCTTCGTAGGCTTACAGGCACGTGTTAGGGTGGATATACATCATCTCTACAAAAGGAGCACAATTCAGTGTTAATTCTGCATGGGCTCTACAACACCGCTTAGGAAATAATTCAAAGAGTGTTGGAAAGGGGTCTGCGCGTTTGCTTACGTGTGCCTAGACCATCGTGAAGTTCTCTTGTAATTGCAGAAGCTCGCCAACCTCCCTTCCCGGTGATTCGGACTGTAGAAACGTGTCGCCACTTTTTTCGAATATCAACCCAGCATGATCGTCATCATCTTATACAAGGTCTTCTAGAAAGAAAAGTTGTAGGATTCACAAAACAACCGAAAATATTAAAAACATTTTGCCTACGTTCAGTAAACCCCGTTGAGACGAACTGTATGCGACCGTGAAAAATTTGTTGCATTATCGGCGCAGGTTTTTGTAATGCGGACGTTACAAGACAGCAAAAACGTTGTTCGTCTGAACCATAATGTTCGTCTTAACCTATTTCTTCTTATTGGGAGTTCACTTATGAGGTTTGGTCAGGTAACCCTGCCTATCGTCCGTAGCATCTTTTAAGTCCTATTATTGAGGTGTCTTTTCAGGGTCTATTCCGAAAAGGCGGTACACCTGATGGAACTTGGCTATCTAAACATGTAATTACAGCGAGGAGGGCTCAGTAGATTCGCTTGCACTTCGTACATTTGTTTGTGTTTTCTTCACTCATGAGGGATGATATTTTTCACCATCATCATCAACAACAACGACAGCCCATTTGGGTCCACTGCAGGACGAAGGCCTCCCCCAGTGACCTGCACCAGTTTCTGTCCTGTGCTGCCCGTGGCCATTCCTTGCCTCCAAAATTTATTTCACCTCTCCATCGGCTTTCCTCTTCTTCTAGTCCCGTCTCGCGGTGTCCATTCTGTTGTCCTTGTGGTCCACCTGTTGGCCGTTCTTCGTTCCACATGGCCAGCCCAAGTCCAATGCTTTTCCTTAACCTGAACTATGATATCATATATCCGAGTTTGTTCCCAAATCCAGGTAGCTCGTTCTCTGTCCTTAAGCGTTACTCCTAACATTATTCTCTCCACGGCACGTTTAGCGGACCTAAGCTTGCTTTCTAATTGTTTAGTAAGTCGCCAAGTTTCCGTTCCGTATGTCATCACCGGCAGGATGCATTCGTTAAATACCTTTCTTTTTAGGGATAGAGGCATCTTACATTTCATTATTAGCGAGTGCGTGCCGAATGCGCCCCATCCCAGTCCTATTCTGCACCTGATTTCTTTCTCGTGGTTTCGGTCCGCACTGACCATCTGGCCAAGGTAGTTATATTCTTGTACTTGTTCCAGTGTTTCGCCTCCTAGTATGAAAAAGGCGCGTTCAGCATGTTCATTTATCATCCCTTTAGTTTTATTCATGTTTATCTTTAGCCCCACAGCGAAGCTTTGTCATTTTAGTTCCTCAATCATGTTTTGGACTTGCTCTGCAGATTCGATGAGCAAGACTATGTCAGCAGCAAACCTTAAATGGCTCAAGTATTCGCCGTTTATCCGTACGCCTAAGTTTTCCCAGTCACGCCTCCTGAATACTCTCTCCAGACAAGCTGTGAACAATTTTGGTGAGATGGTATCTCCTTGTCGCACTCCACTTCGGATCGGGAATTTATCACTTTGCTTGTGAAGTGTAATTCTGCCGGTGCATTCCTCATATATGTCGTCTAGGAGTCGTAGGTAGGTCTTCGCTATTCCTTGGTCCTTTAAGGCGTCCATCACTGCGGCGGTGCTTACTGAATCGAACGGTCATAGGCTATACATATCATTGAAAGTGGTTTATTATACTGTGCACATTTTTCTATTCCTTGGTTGATGACATGGATGTGATCCATTGTAGCGTATCCTTTTCTGAACCCAGCCTGTTCTCTGGGTTTTTGGAAGTCTAGGCTGGCGGTTATGCGGCTAAGTACTATGTTGGTAAACAGCTTGTATACACCCGACAGAAGGCTGACGGGTCTGTAGTTTTTAAGATCTTTGTCATCTCCCTTGTGAAGTAAAACTATGTTGTCGTTTTTCTGGGCTTTTGGTACTTTTAAAGCCCTTAAAAATACTGAGGATAGCTCAGCAAGCTTTTCTATCATAATATCTAGAAAGTCTATGGTTATGCCGTCGTCACCTTCAGATTTCCCTCTTTTCCCTTAAAGGAGCCATGAAGAGAAAACACAAGTTTGGTTCATTCAAAAGAGTGTCTCGTTAGAATCATACTGACACCACTTTTAACGTAAACTTCGCTCAAATAAGCTACATAATTAGGAAAAACGGGAATGGTCATGCGACCCACCAGCTCATTTCCCGCAACAGAACCTATGTCGTCACATGAGCTAAGCTCTGCGATTGGCGGAGGCTGGCAGAAGCAGACGCAAATTAGGTAGAACTTACAAACTAGACGAACGAGCGATTTGCGCTTAAATTTAGGGCACATTCTTTACAAAGCAATAAGGATGATGGGACAAACAGTGGAAGCTACGAAAGCACATGTAAACATAGAACTACTGATGCGTTCTGCTGTTCGTACTGCGCACAGCATGCTTGGTTTCGCTGCACAGCACTACGGGGCTTGGGGTTGTCTCAGACGACACTGGCCGATTGACGCAAGCAACGGTGTCCTACGTGACCCCATTTGTCCAGCGAGCACTGTTTCAGGGAACGAATATTTTCTCCCAGAACAAAAACAAGCCAGGTTTAAATGCGGGCAAAAACAAACCAAACGCTTGCCACGGTATGGTGGCGCCATCTAGGTTACGGAACGTAAAGAAACGCGGGAACAAACCAACACCGCTGTACAGGGTGGAGACAACCTTTGAACGGTCCCGTGCCGCCGCAATTGGGCCAACGGGCTCAACGCGTTATTCTTTTCGTTTCCCACGAGACCTAGCAACTCGAAACAGACAATATGATTCAAACTTTTTCAGTAAACCGCGTTGCGGCGATAATTTTAGCGCGTTTTTGACACAATGACTTGCTTCGGCGGCGAGCGAGCAACTGAAAATGGCGGCGCCAGCGTATACGTGTCTCTACCCTGTACGGCGGATGCGTGAATGAAGGTACTCTAGGCTGCAGAGCGGTCGGTTTCAGTGATGTCACTTGGGACCACGAAAACGCACGATTCAGCGGGAAAATCAAAATTTTAACCTAAATTGTTTAATTTCTCAGTGAATAAAGCACCGTTTGTATCCGGACAAGCGCTGGGGGCACTATAAAACACGAAATCTTTCGAATAAAACCAACTTGCATTTTCTCTTCATGGCTTCTTTAAGTGCCTTTTCTACTTCCTCTTTCGTTACTCGTGGAACATCGCAAGCAACGCTTGTAGGCTCGGTGCTCAAGTTTCTCAAGTTTATTTCTCAACCTTGTTGGCTCGGTACTTTTTCTCGCTCCAGCATCGCTGGCCTGGTGTAAAACCGTTCTGCGATTTTTATTGTCTTTCAAATTGTGCGTAACGTTGCCCTGTTCATCTCTAAGTGCGTACATTCTGTCTCTGCGAATAGCCAGCTTCGTTCTTGTTGCCTTCAAGCTTTCTCCTCTTTCTAAAGTTTCCTCCATGGCCGCCATGTTGTACGCACGAATGTCACGTGTTTTACTTTTGTTTATCAATTTTGAAAGCTCCGCTAGTTGAGTTTGATCCACCGTTTGATGCACCGTACTTCAGTTTGATCCACCGTCCTTTGTTTGCCTAGTTAGTTTTCCAGTTTGCGTACTACATGCTGCTTTTCCAGTAGCCGCTGATTGCTTCGTGATTGCTGTTGTTAGGTTATCATTTACAGTTTCCACACTGTCCTCGTTCTGACCATCTAGAAGTGCGAACTTGTTTTGAAGGGTTATTTTTAAACTCATGCGTCCTGTCTCTTACTGACCTGACGTTGGGCTTCTTACTATTTACGAGCTTCCTTATTTCTTTTTTGAGATTTCGCCTCACTTCGAACGTAACCATCCTATGCTCACTGCACCAAATCTTGCTTAGTACCTCTACGTTTTGCACAATACCTGGGTAGTCACTCAGAATGAAGTCAATCTCGTTTTTTTTTTTTTTTTGTAATCCCGTCATTTCTTACTCTTACTCTTACTCCTATTCTTACTCTTGCGTTTCCGGAAGAATGTGTTGAGTAGTTTGAGGTTATTTCTCTCTGCAAATCTAACCAGCTCGAGAGTTGCGAGTGCCTATTCCAAAATTTCCCACTGATTTTTCTCCTACTCTCTTTGCGCCTACTTTTGCGCGAAAGCCTCCCATTACAATTGTGAACTGCGCGGTTCCCTTATTCATTGCTGACTCGACGTCTTCGTAGAAGCTATCTACAGCCTCATCCACGTAGCTAGCTGTTGGCGCATACGCTTCTATTATCTTACCGCATGTTAAGCTTGATCACAGCGACTCCTACCCTTTCGTTAACACTGAAGAATTTTTCCACATTTCCTGCTATTTCCCTGTTGATCAAAAATCCTATCCCGTGCTCTGTCTTTCCGTGAAGACCCCGACAGCACAGAATATGCCCGCTAGTCAGTTCTACGCAGCCTTCTCCTGTTCTTCTAACCTCACTTAGCCCAATAATATCCCGCTTAACGTCTTTGAGTTCCTCTAGTAGTACAGCTAAGCTACCCTCGCTAGAGAGGTTCATTCGTTGAATGTTGCCAAGTTCAAGTTCCATAGGCGGCCTTGCGGATCCAGGTATTCTTAGCACCCTCCGCTGTGTAACTGCCCTGACCGCCGCCGTGATCAGGTGTTCTACAGCTGGTGGGGACTGAGGGCCGAGATTCGGGTTGGTTACTCATGAGGGGGTTGAGCCAACTACTACACCAGGGTGACCACATCCTTCTCTGGTGAGGGAGTGCTGTTTGTGTCCCAAGAGCCTTCCTAGCATGGTTGAACATTTTTAGTGTAGCCTCCAAGGTATCCGGGATGGTGTTTTACTTCCGGACCCGGCAGCACTCCACACCTGGGATTATTTGGCATAAAGAAAACAAAAAAGCAAAAAAAAAAAAGAAAAAAAGAAAGAGAAAAGGATAAAAAGAAAACTTCGCTCGCCCGTTTTCATAATAAACCTGCTCCTAAGCGGTACGTTAAATTTCCATATGGTGGTACGGAAAACATTATGCGTCTATCTCAAAAAGTCACAGTTGTTGTTTGGTAGTTGTAGCTTTTAGGGTCTTAAATGGTGTCGGGCGATTCTTAGAAAAGCTGAGCGAGTGAACAAATAAACAGCGGCCAGAGCTATTTTCCGCAGAAGGAACAGCCATGCGTGTCGCGCTTTGAAAGGTAATCAGGGAATGGTACTTTGGTTTAGTGTATTCTGGATAAGCACGTCTTCAAGGCTGAAGAAAAAGGAAAGGGTGAGTTGCTGGTAGCTTTCACATCCATACGCAATTCTAAAAAAAAAAAAAACTATTTGTAGTTGCGCTTCGATAACCTTATAGCGCCCAGGGAACTGCATTTGGTGGCAGGAAAGGATGAGTTGCTGGTAGCTTTCACATCCATAAGGAATTTTAAAAAACAAAAAAACTATTTGTAGTTGTACTTGGATAACCTTAAAGCGCCTAGGGAACTGCATTTGGTGGCAGCCGCAGTTTCTACCAGTTTCAAAGTAAATCGTCGGTACCTTTTACATTATATGCTGGAAACACAACTACTGAGAGGTCAGCGGACGCTATAGTCGCAAGCTTAACGCGGGGGCATACACTGCTAACATCGCAAACCCGGAAAAATACAGAGGAAGGCCCCAACATACAAGTATAAGCGCGTTACAGTTCCGTAAGCAATGATAACCTCGCATAGACACCAACAGAGGCTGAATATAGTACGCAGATTTCCGGGAGAGATAGTGCTCAGTTGATAGTCAGCCCTCGTGTCTGTGTCTTTTACTGTCTTCGTTTAGGCGCTGTTTGCATCGTTTTATGGTGAACCAACTATCCCAAGTCAAAGGTTATGTTCTCATTTATTCCCATTCGATTCCGTTTCGCGCCTACACGACGCCGTATCGCTTGAAACTCCATTTCATGCTGGGACTCCGGGCGACGGGCATTTCGACGGCGAAAGGCCATGAGAGCCGTCGGTCCCGGTGTGACGGGCCGGCAGCTGTACCAACGCTGCCGGCTCTTCTTGAACACAGCTCCTTTTGCCCGCGCTTTCCGGCTTCCAGCCCTTTTAGATGCGACGCTGAGACCATCTCTTGTCGGCGGCCCTGTCCTTCCTGCGTGCGTCCGTCGTCGTCGTCGGCGTCCGCACTCTCCTCCGCTCACCCCCTCTCCTCTCCGATAGCGAACACTCTCTCGCGAGGGGCATTGGATTGGATTCGATTGGATTGGCTTGGCTTGGCTTGGCTGGGCTTAGATTAGATTGGATCGTATTGGATTTGGATTGGATTGGATTAAGGTGGATTGTGTTGGTGTGATGCGGGTTGTTGTGTGGATGAGGAAGTCAAGTTTCACTGGCGAAGAAAAAGCGAGGCACGGGACGTCAGACAAGGACAACGTATATTAACGGGACAGAATTAAAAAAATACACAATTAGCTATGACCTAATCTAATCAAAGGACTAGATGTCCGACAAGACACTGTTAACTCAATAGAGTTCCCGCTCACGTCTTGCAGTACTCGGCGGTAGGAAGCTGTGGTGGTACACTTGATCGGTGTGATGGCTGCAGGCGCTGTCTCCTTGACGCTGGCGCTGGCCACCGCAAAGTGTGGTCCCGTGCGCTAGGCTCGGGGCGCTGCCGCGGTGGCCTTGTCGATACCGGTGCTGCGACGGTTGAGTGCTTCGGCCCGGGTGCTCCGTGGCCAGTCTCGGCTGAGCTGCCTTGATATCCGCGGGGAAGATGCGGCTCGCAACGGAGGTTCCCCGAACGTTCTCGTCCGGCAGGTCGCTCCTCGAAAGTCGTTCCTTCCGCTCCCCTCCCACGATCCTCCGGCTTCCTCCTTCTCTTTCTCTCCCGCGCCCTTCTTCGGCCTCCGCACACCTCGTCTTCCTCGCTTCCACCTGCCGACCCCTGTCCGGTGAGCAGCGCCTCCTCACAGTTGGATTGTGTTGCGTCATAGCCGCGGCAGACGCACTGGCGCCGGCGGGTGCCCAGGTGAGAGCGAACACTCTCTCTCAACATCTGCGGGTGTGCGGCCCAGCGCGCTCTCACTCCGCCGGTGGGCGGCGCTGCGCGTGGTGCTGCGCATGTGCAGTACTCTCTGTCTCCGCGGTCTCCTCTCCTTCGGGCGCGCTGCGCATATAACCGGTGTGCCGCTCTCCGGCGGCCTTTCGGTCGACGGTTGCTCTCCGCTTGCGCTTGCTCTCCCCTCAGCGTCGCATCACACCAGGGTTCCCGCGAGGGGAGGTGGGCGTAATTTTTTTTCGCTCTATTCGTCTTTCGGCTCAAACTTTCACCGACATTGGCCGTCTAGCGCTCACTCAATAGAGAGTTTTAGCATAGCGGCTCCCGTACGCTACGCTAAGGTTAGCGGGTAGCGGGACCGGACTGCGCATGCGCGCGCGGGGACTGCGAGGAGGTTGCCACTCAGCGAAGGGAAAGAGCGGGCATGGCGAAGGCAGGCCTCGCGGAACTAATCCACCCCACCGTGACGAATTTGCTCCCCCCAGTCGCGCCCCGCTACCCGCCGCCGTAGCGTTAGCGGACGGAGCACGCTATGCTAAATCTCTCTAATAATTATGGTGCCGGTAATATACCAACAACCAGGAAGAGTAAGATAGTGACGCTACACTGTGCGATGAAATGACAGCAATTTGAGAGGCACTGTAATATGGGAAGCGCTGCGGAAGAACCTCACCACGGCATTCCATAAGGTTAAGCAATGATTTTGTAGGACGATAGCGAAGCCTCGTATGGTATATTCCTGTGCACCTCAAGCCAACCGCTCAGCGACCTTTGTCAGCTGCTACACTACTAAAAGGCCCCGTTATGTCACACAAGAAGTACTAAACTCTGAGCCGTTGCCGGTACATGCCAGCAACGGTTCGGCCGGCCTGAAATGGCATTCGGGCCATCCATGGTTGCTTCGCTTGGCTCGTGCTAACTTACTCTCGTGGGCATGGTCCACTGCAGGTTCTGGTCTCGTGGTTCAACGTCCGGTCTCGGCGGTCCGAGGCCCTGTCTTTGCTACTGCTGCAGAACGCCGTGCTGGAGCAGGTGACCGGAAACGGCCAATACAGCATCCAGGCGGCGTTGCAGTTTCTCCCGGGCGGCGCCTCTGTGAGTCCGGCGAACGTGTTCAGCTGGCTGTCGGACGTGGAGCTGAAGCTGAGCGGCGCCACCTTCGTGCCCGTCTCGCTGGGCCTGTTCACCGCCGCCGCGGCCGTGTTCCCGAGCATGGACCAGGCCGAGGGCGGCCGGCTGCTGCAGCGCCTAGCCGGCGTGTCCGGTAGCCTGTACTGGGTCTCGAACATGTTCTGGGACTACGCCGTGCTCTACCTGCTCTACATGCTCCTACTGTCACCCATGGTGGTCATTTGGGGCTTGGGCGACAGCTTCCAGTTCTGGATGTCCGTCGTGCTGCTGTTTGCCGCCTACGGCTGGGCTGCTATCCCGTTCGCCTACATCATGGCTGGAATCGGGGGGCAGCGGGCGTCCAGGTCCTTCGCTCTGGCAATCGTGGCCAAGTGTGCCTTGGGTAAGTGCCACGAACGTGCGGCATGTGGGCCCAAAAACCCGTCCTCTCGCTAGTTACTACACTGGGGTGCTGTTCAAGCTAGTTCTGGGCAAGCAACACCAAAATTTTGTTCGGCGTCCTGGAAGCCTTTCACCGTAACAATAATTTCCGTGGACAACTAATATTCCCGCTTAGAGGCGACAGGTGGTGCGGTTCGCGGCCTTTGGAAGCGAAGCTTTCTTGGTCTCACTCATGGCGTTCGACGTAGCGCCAGAACAAACAGTGGCTTTCAAAAAACGATGACAATACGCGAAGGCTGATCAAGCGCCTCAAGAAAAAAAAAACGCTTCCCGTGGTGGGAATCGAGCCTGGGTTCCTTCTCTACGAAGCTGTCGTCTGTCCCATTCCGACACTCCGACATAGTCAAGGCAGTTTTGAATTTGCGCTTTGACTTTGATTCAAGTTGTATGAGAACATTTGCATGATAATCACTGTAAAAGAACGCTTTAACTATCTCTCTCGTTAGATGAAACGGGCTTTGAATTTTTGAACTTACACTTCTGATAATGTAATGAACTTAAATTTCTGATAATGTGGAGCAGCAGCTTTCGGTTAGAAAAAGAAAGCACAGTGAGCCAATTTTATTTGCCCAAACAGGGGCGATGTTTAAAAATGCTTCCCCCCTAGCATGAAAAATTTCCCGGCACACCCGAGCCTGCTTACGAGTTTGGGGGTTATTGCAAGAGTTACCGTTTGTATGCGCCTAAAAAGTAATATATCTATGTATATATATATATATATATATATATATATATATATATATATATATATATATTGTAAGGAGGATTTATTCCAAGGCCAAAGGACTGCTCAGCTCAAAGTCAGCTCTAGGAGTCAGGAGCACGAAGTCCGCTCTGCAGTGTCGGCCGAGAGCAAAAGCGAGAGGCAGCTTCTTCTTCCTTCCAAGCGTTCGCGATGCGGCTGCCGTCTATTGTTGTTACTTGACTGCGATGATGATGCTCTGTTTCGGCACGTACCCTCTCATGGCGAGTGGACAGTGCTTCCTATACTCGCGTTGCTCCTTCGTGAATTGCGCTGGCGACGGGCATCCTTACAATTGCCCCCGGGGAAAAAGAGCCATCCTGGCGATCAGGGAGTCGAAATGGTGAGGGGCTCAACGTAAGGCTTGAGGCGCTGGACATGTACTATATCACGGCCGCGGCGTCGGTGGTCGGGTGATGGGGCAACAGGCTCGACAATGTAATTGACAGGGGAGGTGCGTTTGACGACACGGTAGGGACCATCGTATCGCGAAATGAGCTTACTGCTCAATCCAGGAGCAGTCGTTGGCACCCACAGCCAAACAAGTGATAGGGTAAGAAGCTTGGTGCAGAGGTCTTTTCGTCATGCTGTGTCTTCTGTCGTTGTTGGTCTTCCTTGGTTAGTGAACGTGCCAGTTGGCGGCATTCTTCGGCGTGTTTCGCAACGTATGAGATGGGCGTGCACTCTGAGTCATCAGGGCTATAAGGAAGTATTGTGTCCAGCGTACAAGAGGGCTCGCGTCCATACAAAAGGAAAAACGGAGAGAAGCCAGTCGTGGCTTGCTTGGCGGTGTTATACGCATATGTAACAAATGGAAGGATGGTGTCCCAATTAGAATGATCAGATGCCACGTACATTGCGAGCATATCCCCTAGCGTCCGGTTGAAACGTTCGGTGAGACCATTGGTCTGTGGGTGGTACGCTGTTGTGGTGCGATGGATGGTTCGGCAGGCTGTGAGGAGGGCTTCTATAACTTCAGACAGAAAAACCCTTCCTCTGTCACTGAGTAGTCCTCTAGGCGCTCCATGTCGTAGAATGAAGTGCCGAAGGAGGAAAGAGGCAACTTCAGGCGCAGTTGCAGCCGGCAGTGCTGCCGTCTCTGCATATCGGGTCAGGTGGTCAACAGCCACAACAACCCACCTGTTTCCAGCTGCCGTGCAAGGGAGAGGCCCATAGATGTCGATGCCGACGCGGTCGAAGGGTCGTTCTGGACATGGTAAAGGTTGTCGAGGTCCAATTCCTTGGCGAGGTGGAGATTTGCGGCGTTGGCAGTGAACACAGGAACGAACGAACTGACGAATAAAACGGTACATGCCGCGCCAGTAGTACCGCAGGCACAAACGTTGGTAGGTTTTGGGTACACCAGCATGGGCGCAGTGCGGCTCGTCGTGAAAATATGCGCATATTTGTGCACGTAGGTGGCGTGGAATTACTAGGAGCCACTTGCGACCTTCGGGTTGGTAGTTGCGTCGAAACAGCAGACCGTCACGAATGGCAAAGTGCGACGCTTGCCGGCGTAGATTTCGAGATACACCTTTCGCCGATGAGCCTGACAGGAGTTTGAAGATGGAGGAAATCCAGGCGTCTTTCTTTTGCTCGGATGACATGGACTGTATCTCCAGTGGTGAGAGGTAACAATCGGTAGTCGAGAGTCGCTCACTTTCATGCGGCAATGGGGAGCGAGAAAGGGCATCAGCGTCATGGTGCTTCCGGCCTGACCTATAGGTAACGCGAATATCATATTCCTGGAGTCGCAAAGCCCAGCGTGCTAGGCGACCGGACGGATCTTTTAGTGAGGACAGCCAGCAAAGCGAGTGGTGGTCCGTAACAACCTCGACAGGGCGGCCGTAGAGATACGAGCGGAACTTTGCAAGCGCCCAAACAACAGCTAAGCATTCTCGCTCTGTCACAGAATAGTTGGTCTCGGCTTTTGTTAGCGTACGACTTGCGTAGGAGACCACATACTCGTCATAACCTGCCTTCCGTTGTGCGAGAACTGCCCCCAAACCGACTCCGCTCGCATCGGTGTGAATCTCGGTAGGGGCGTCGGGATCGAAATGGCGCAGGATTGGCGGAGATGTGAGGAGATGACGCAGTTTAGCAAAAGCGTCGTCGCAAGCCGTTGACCACTCAGAGATACTGCCTTCCTTGCTGAGGAGCTGTGTCAGTGGCGCGATGAGGGATGCAAAGTTCCGTACGAAGCGGCGAAAATACGAACACAGCCCAATGAAGCTGCGAAGGGCCTTCACTGATGTCGGCTTCGGGAACTCTGCCACAGCACGCAACTTGGCAGGATCCGGCAGCACCCCCGCTTTAGAGACAACGTGGCCGAGGATGGTCAGCTGTCGGGCAGCAAAACGGCACTTCTTGAGGTTTAGCTGCAGTCCTCAAAATTTGCTCAAGTCGGATGAGATGTGTGGAAAAATCTGGAGAAAAGACCACAATATCATCCAGGTAACAAAGGCATGTCTGCCATTTGAGTCCACGGAGAATGTTGTCCATCATTCGCTCGAAGGTTGCAGGCGCATTGCAGAGGCCAAACGGCATGACGTTAAACTCATAGAGGCCATCTGGAGTAACAAAGGCCGTTTTTGCACGATCAGCCTCCGCCATGGGGACCTGCCAATATCCTGAGCGTAAGTCAATTGAAGAAAAAAACTCTGCGCCTTGAAGACAATCGAGGGCGTCATCGATTCTTGGCAAAGGATATACGTCTTTGCGGGTTATCTTGTTAAGCCGTCGGTAATCGACGCAAAACCGAATAGAACCGTCCTTCTTCTTGACAAGCACTACCGGTGACGCCCATGGACTCGTGGATGGTCGAATCACACCACGTTGGAGCATGTCCTCGACTTGTTCGTCAATTACGTGGCGTTCAGAAGGAGAAACGCGCTAGGGACGTGGTCGTAAGGGTGCGTGACTCCCAGTGTCGATGTTGTGTTCAACAGTGGTGGTACGCCCCAGGCCATTCTGGACAGAATCAAAAGACGTCCGAAATCGGTGCAGCAATGCAAGAAGTTGGTCTCGTTCGGACGACGAAAGCTTGTCATCAACGGCGCGAAGAAAGATATCTGCAGACGGTTGGGGTGTCGCTGCTGCAGGAGCGCAGAGTCCACTGACGTCAAGGGTTGTTAAATCATCTGGAAAATCCACAGCCACAACAGAAGCTACGGTCTCGACGTGGCCGACGCACTCTCCGCGTTGCAAGGTGCAGGGACATGAGCCGTAGTTAGAAAGGAGAAGTGTAGCTTCGCTGTTGCGGATTGGAAGCAGGGAGAAAGGAAGCGGAAGATTTCGGCGCTGGTAGAACAGGGTAGAAGGCGTAAAGAGTACTGTCGCATTGGACAGAGAGGGGCACGATAAAGAAGCAAGGACGGCGGAATGAGGAGGAATGCTAACTTCTTCCGCGAGGAGCAGTTTTACGGCAGAGCAAGCGGGCGGGTCATCAGCGGTAGGATCTATGGACGGGAAGAGCTCTACTTCGGCACGGCCACAGTCGATTACAGCTCCATGTTGGGAAAGGAAGTCCCACCCCAGTATTACATCGTGGGAGCACGAAGGCAGGACAACGAACTCGATAACGTATAGGACGTCTCGAATAACGGCACGGGCAGTGCACACGCCGAGTGGATCTATGGGATGAGCCGTAGCAGTCTGCAATAAGAACCCGAGGTGCGGCGTCGTGACCTTCTTTAAGCGGCGGCAGAGTTTGGCGTCCATGACAGAAACGGCGGCTCCAGTGTCGACAAGGGCTAAGATTTCGGCGCCATCTATGACAATACTAATGATGTTTGCGGGAGAGGGAGGAGATCTTGGGCAGATCGACGACGACGCAGTTCTTGCCTCCGGAACTGCGGCGCCTAGTTTTCCGCTTGCGTTGGGGTAGGACGACGACGCATGGGCGACAGCGAGCGTCGTCGTGGAGACGAAGATCGGCGGCCGGCGAAGTCACGGCTTTCGGAGGGCATAGATGTCACCGGTGAATACGCGGCGCCCTCCTGAATGAGTTGCGATGGGGCGTAGGAATAAGCCGTGGCAGGGTTGCGTCCAGTTGTCATACTGCGGCGGCAATAGCGGGCCACATGGCCAGGAGCCCTGCATGCAAAGCAAATTGGACGATTGTCCAGCGTCCTCCAAGGGTTAGTGAGTTGCGGACCAGAGCATACCGGGGGCGTACAGGTACGCGGGGCTGCAGAAAGACGGGGCTTTGATGTATGTACCTGGCTGCGACTTCAGCATAAGGTCGCCGTGGGACAGAGTCAAGAAAGGTCGGTGGAGCGGCCATCAGCATGGAGGGTATAGAATCGGCATAAGCCAGAGTTGTGGTGACTGGGGCTGTCGGCGTAGCGTCGGAATAGGGCACGGGGGCGACAACAACAGGAGTTGACTGCAGTGCAGTTGGAAGGGACTGAGCAACTTGTTGTTGGACAATGGTCCGGAGGTCAGGGCTGAGGGAAGATTTACGCTCCGGAACGTTTGGCATTAGGGACAATTGACGAGCCACTTCCTCGCGCACAAACTGCTGGATTCGCTGAAATAATGTACCATCACTGTCGTTAGCAGCCAAGCTGGACATAAACTGATCTTGTACGACGGGTCGCCGAGTGAGAGCCCGCTGCCTACGCAGCTCGTCGAAACTCTGGCAAATGGTAACGACCTCTGCCACAGTTTGGGGGTTTTTCGCGAGGAGCATTTGGAAGGCATCGTCTTCGATCCCTTTCAGGATGTGCTTGATCTTGTCCGTTTCGGGCATGGCGCTGTCGATCCTCCTGCACAGATCTACGACGTCCTCGATGTACGAAATGAAGTTTTCACCACTTTTCTGTGCACGCTCGCGCAAACGCTGCTCCGACCATAATTTTCGTACAGCGGGGCGTCCAAATACTGCTTGGAAGTCGGCTGGCCACGTTTCAAGACGGGCTGCATTGTTCAGGAACCATTTCTCCGCGAGCCCAGTCAAAGAATATTCCACGTTATTGAGCTTGAGGCGGTTGTCCCAATTGTTACGAGTGCTCACCCGTTCAAACGCGGCAAGCCAGTCGTCGACGTCCTGCTCATCGGTGCCGTTGTACTTGGGAGGGTCCCGTTCACGGATCGCACCAGAGCAGACGATGGGTGTTGGCGTAGGCGCCGGGTTATCGTCGCGAGGCATTGTAGGAGTTTGAAGTGTCCGATTGCGGAGCTCCAGGGTAAGAAAACGACTGCCGACGCGGGTCACGCCCTCTCGACGATTGTGCGAAGGCCGATGAGGTGGGAAGCTGGGGCCAGGACGGGGAGGAACCCGCACACTCCACCAAAATTGTAAGGAGGATTTATTCCAAGGCCAAAGGACTGGTCAGCTCAAAGTCAGCTCTAGGAGTCAGGAGCACGAAGTCCGCTCTGCAGTGTTGGCCGAGAGCAAAAGCGAGAGGCAGCTTCTTCTTCCTTCCAAGCGTTCGCGATGCGGCTGCCGTCTATTGTTGTTACTTGACTGCGATGATGATGCTCTGTTTCGGCACGTACCCTCTCATGGCGAGTGGACAGTGCTTCCTATACTCGCGTTGCTCCTTCGTGAATTGCGCTGGCGACGGGCATCCTTACAATATATATATATATATATATATCATCATCATCACCAGCCTGTCTACGCCCACTGCAGGGCAAAGGCCTCTCCCATTATTCTCCAATTACCTCGGTCCTGTGCCAACTGTGACCAATTTATCCCCGCAAACTTCTTGATCTCATCTGCCCATCTAACTTTCTGCCGCCCCCTGCAGCGCTTGCCTTCTCTAGGGATCCTCTCTGTTACCCTTAATGACCAGCGGTTATCTTGCCTTCGCATTACATGCCCTGCCCAAGTCCATTTCTTCTTCTTAATTTCTACTAAATGTCTTTAACACCAGTTTGCTCCCTGACCCACTCCGCTCTCTTCTTGTCCCTTAAAGGGACACTGAAGTGAATTTGTCAAGCTCCCGTTTTTGCTTGCACTGCGTAGACTGGCTCAAATTAGCACACTTTTCATCGTTTATCCGGTTGACAAATCGGTAATTATTTTATAAAGCGCGAAAGAAGAAAAACTACCATGCGCGGTTTGCGGCGGCCGCACCAACTAAGGCTGTGACGTTGAGAGGAGGGGCGCCGTGATTGGACGATGCCCAAGGTTAGCAATCACACAAGTTTCGGTTTCGGTTTCGGTTCTGTAAAACATAACCAATGGCTTTGTTGGATGGGCATTCTCAATATCTCAGTAATCATCGTACCGCGCTTCTGTCATGTTGTCGGCTGTAAAATGCACAAGATAAGCCTCCCAGGACGGCTTGTAATCGTAGCATTCACTAGCCGAGACCTTCGCAGTTCATGAACGCCCTCCGCGTACCCGCAGACACCCAAATGTCATGCGCTTTTCCCCCATATTTGGAGCTTGCCTCCCTCATGCCTGTATCGTAAAAAGCGTGTTCGCACCAGGCCAAGGGTCTGTTCATTCTGGCCTGTGCCCGCTGCCTGCAAGCAGTCGGTGCTTATGGCAACAGCACGCCAACGAGAACTCGCTAGCGCGCCAGTGCCAGCCTGCGCGCGTTTTGTAAACTAGTTCGTGTAGCCATGAACGTTGCGGCCCCAAAAAAGGTGAACTCAATATAGAAAACATCGGCGGAAAACAAAAAAGTTAACTTACAAAAAGAAAAGAACGTACCCGCGGGGATTCGAACTCGTGACACGCAAAACATTTGCGGTGTATTCCTAGCGCCCCAGACTGCTAGGCCACGGAGCGGGACGCAAATGCCTTGCTAATATAGGGTATATATTGCACAACCGGTTTACACTTTTATTTATTTTTGCCATTTCAAGCCGTTTAGGTGACTATTTGTTGTACTGCGATCGTGCAGTAAGCGTCGCCCGAGTTTCCACAGTAGCTCACGTCTAGCAATTGCATTTCGTAGACGGAAAAGCGTTCGCAGATGCGTAGTCGTGCTGCTGACCGCTGTGCTTGTTCGCCCAGCACAAAAAAGTGCTTCCCGCGCCCTAGTTTTACGCTGTACGGTAAAAATATCAGTTGATTTTATTTGCTTAGTACCTATATTGACTTCGCTGACTCTTCTCCCGCCTTCAAGAGGCCTTATATTTTCCTACTGGCGTACCAGTCAGCGAAGCGTCGCATGTGCAGCGCTTGTGTGAAGCGACCTTGACTTGGAGCTAGATACAGTGTACAAACAAACCAAGTAAAGAAAGGCACATTCTTCCATTCACAAACGTGTCCTGGCTTCGTTTCAACTAAGCGAATTCGAATTGCGACCAAGCCAATTTTTTTTAACCTCCTTGATTGCGACGACCCGCCGGCGGCCGGCGGACGAAACGTTGGGCCGACTGACTCTGTCGGCCGGGGAGCCGTGCAGTAGCGCAGCCGTGGCGCAGCCAATTGCCAGCTCATCCCCTCCTGACGTCACACGAAAACGCCACAGAAAGTGGGCGAGCGTAAAGAGAGGAGGACAGCGTTTTCGAATTAGTTTTTTTACTAAATAAAATCGCGTAAACGCGCCTAGAGTGGTCGAAACATGGCCTGGGGACTCCGGACTACAATTTGCGCTAGTAATCCCGCAATGTTTACATATCACTTCAGTGTCCCTTTAATGTTACACCTATCATTTTCCGCTCCATTGCCCGCTGAGTCGTTCTCAATTTAAGTTGAACCCTCTTAGTGAGCCTCCAAGTTTCTGCCCCGTAGGTGAGTACCGGTAGGATGCAGCTGTCATACACTTTCTTCTTCAACGACAATGGTAGGCTGCTATTCATTATCTGATAATGTCTGCCATATGCACCCCACCCCATTCTGATCCTTCTAATTATCTCTGCCTCATGGTTGGGATCTGGGGTCACAACTTGGCCTAAGTATATATATTCGCTTACCACTTCCCCTGCCTCGCCATCTATCTCAAACTGCTGTGCTGTCCCGAGGTTATTGATCATTACTTTAGTTTTCTGCATATTAATTTTCAGGCCCACGGTTCTACTCTGTTCGCCCAGTGCGGAAAGCATGCTTTGCAATTCGTCCCCCGAGTTACTTAGCAAGGCAACGTCATCAGCAAATCTGAGGTTACTGAGGTATTCTCCATTAACCCATACTCCCACCTGTTCCCAATCCAACGTTCTGAATACTTCTTGTAAGCATGCTGTGAATAACATTGGAGAGATTGTGTCTCCTTGTCGATACCCTTCCTCATAGGTATTTTACTGCTCTCCTTATGGAGGATGATGGTAGCTGTAGAGCCATTGTAGATATCCTCTAGTATTCTTACATAATGCTCATCTACCCCCTGGTTCCGTAATGCCTGAATGACTGCTAGGGTTTCGACCGAGTCAAATGCTTTCTCATAATCTATGAAGGCTATATATAGGGGTTGAGTATACTCAGTGCACTTCTCTATCACCTGATTGATCGTGTGAATATGGTCCATTGTTGAATAACCTTTACGGAACCCTGCTTGTTCTTTAGGTTGACTGAAATCTAAGGTTGCAGAGATTCGGTTAGCGATTACCTTAGCAAACACCTTGTAGACGACTGACAGTAAGCTGATCGTCCTGTAGTTTTTCAAGTCCTTCATGTCGCCTTTCTTATGGATTAGGATGATGTTCGCGTTCTTCCAAGATTCCGGTACCATTGCGGTCATTAGTCATTGCGTATACAGGTTTGCCTGTTTTTCAAGTACAATTTCACCGCCATCCTTCAAGAGGTCTGCTGTTATCTGATCCTCACCAGGTGCTTTGTCCCCTTTCATTTCTTTCAAAGCTTTCCTTACTTCTTCGGTCGTTACTGGTGGGATGTCTATCTCCTCTGAACTACTGCCTCGTTCGGCATTATCCTGTATGTCCCGGCTACTGTACAGATCCCTATAGAGCTCATCGGCCACTGTGACTATTTTATCCCTATTTGTGATGACATTGCCTTGCTTATCCTTAAGTGCATACATCTGATATTTCCCCACGCCAAGACGTCTCTTTACTGCTTTCAGGCTACCTCCGTTCTTTACAGCGTATTCGATCCTCTCCATATTATACTTCCGTATGTCAGCTGTCTTGCGCCTATTGATTAACTTCGAGAGCTCCGCTAGTTCTATTCTGTCAGCTGCGGTAGAGATTCTCATGGTTTGCCGTTTCCTGATTAGATCTTTCGTCTCCTGTGAAAGTTTACCAGTATCCTGTCTAGCCATAGTGCCCCCGACTTCTACTGCACACTCCGTGAGAATGCGTGTAAGGTTGTCGCTGGCTTGTTGTGTCGTAAGCTCGGCTTCCTCGTTAAGGGCGTAATATCGGTTCTGCAGCGCGATCCTGAATTCTTCTACTTTACGTCTTACTGTTTGCTCATTTATCGGCTTCTTTCGTACTAGCTTGTTGCGGTCCCTCCTCAACTCTAGCCTAATTCGAGATCTTACCATACGGTGGTCACTGCACCTTAACCTTCCGAGCACTTCCACATCCTGCACGACGCCAGTGTTATCGCATAATATGAAGTCTATTTCATTTTTGTGCTCCCCATTCGGGCTCCTCCAGGTCCACTTCCGACTCTCCCGTTTACAGAAGAAGGTATTCATTATGCGTAGGTTATTCCGTTCTGCAAACTCAACTACTAGGTCCCCCCTGCTATTTCTACAGCCCAGACCATAGTTCCCAACTGCCTTGTCTCCAGCCTGATTCTTGCCTACTTTAGAATTGAAGTCCCCCATAACTACAGTATACTGCGTTTTTACTTTAGCCATTGCCGATTCCACATCTTCATAGAGGCGTTCCACTACTTGGTCGTCGTGGCTGGATGTGGGCGCGTAGCCCTGCACCACCTTGAGCTTGTACCTCTTATTGAGCCTAATTACAAGAGCTGCTACCCTTTCGTTAATGCTGTAGTATTCGTCTATGTTGCCAGCTATGCTTTTATTGACTAGAAATCCCACTCCCAGTTCTCTTGTGTCCTCTAGACCACGGTAATATAAGACGTGTCCATTTTTCAGCACCGTAAGGGCTTCGCCTGCCCTCCTAACCTCGCTAAGCCCTATTACATCCCATTTAATGCCCTCTAATTCCTCGAACAACACCTCGAGACTTGCTTCGCTAGATAAGGTTCGCACGTTAAACGTTGCCAGGTTCAGATTCCATTGGCGGCCTGTCCGGTCCAGTGATTCTTAGCACCCTCTGCTGCGTCACAGGTCTGACCGCCGCCGTGGTCAGTTGCTTCGCAGCCGCTGGGGACTGAGGGCCGAGGGTTAGTTGGCGTATTCATGGGAGGTTGTGGCCGTTACTACACCAGGGTGGCCAATCCTGCTCTGGTGAGGGAGTGCATTACCGGCAATGGTCGCCGGGGTCAGGCCGCACCCCAAGCCCCTTTGTGCAATTCCATCAATACGCGGATTTTTTTTTTTTTAAATCCGGTGGCAATTGTCCGGCACCGGGATTCGAACCACGGGCCTTCTGCACGCGAGGCGGGTGTTCTACCTCTACGCCATCGCTGCATCCATATATATATATATATATATATATAATATATATATATATATATATATAAGAGAAGAAAACTTTGAACAAGATAAAAGCACGATTGTTGCCAATGTTTCAGCAAAGAGACTTGCTATATATATATATATATAGTTAAGACAAAAGATTCCTGGCTATAAGGTTAACTGTACTATAGAGGTGTCACATTGAAAAACATGATATTTATTATAACGTTTCGACCGGGGGCCGGTCTTTTTCAAGGATACAAATAGTGCAGATCAGCTGGGTTTAAATACATTTCAGTTGTGCAGATCAGTTGGGTTTAAATACATTTCAGTTGTGGGCGGGGCAAGAAGATGTATCAAGCATAAAACGTAGGGCTGTACGTGACACAAAAGCACACGAGGCGACCCTTTCCACGCATTCACAATTACGGTGCTTCAGTCCAATTTCAAAACGCATTATGATCGTGAAGCCCGTGAATCGTACCTTATTTACAAGTTTAACACTGTCTTGAGCGGCATAAATGAAAAAAAAAGGCCGATTGCATTGCTTGCCCAATCAGGCACCGGAGAAGGCCGATGCAGCGAGCAACTGAGAAACCTTGTTCTGAAAGAGAAGCGAAGCGTTCTTACTTCTTCTTTTCTCTCTCTTTTTTTTCAAAAATGTGTATAGTGTACTATGTACGTATTGTACTTTACACTGTGTCAGTGTATTGCTTGTGTATAGTTGCCGTACCGCATAGGCACAAATATACATAGATTTCAGCATAGTACCCCTTGCTTTATATTTTTTATATCGTTTTCTTTATTTGTATGATTATTATTTTTTGTTCTTTTGCACTGAAAAATTGCTATCGGGTAGATAAAACCACTTGTCTTTTTTGTGGTGATGTTCTGTTTAGTTTTTTCTGTGTGTCTGTCTTCGGCTATGTAAAGAAATATCATCTTGCGTGAATGCTCTTCAAAAACTTCATGTTGCACTGTACATCTTCTTTTTTCTATGTGTTTTTAGCCTTATGTCCATTTATTTTTCGGTATTTATGTGATCAAGCTTACATTAGCGTTATTTTGCATAGTATTGTCCTTGCATTGCGTGAACTCGTGGACGCCTCGTGGACGGCTGCCACGTTTTACGCAGGAAAACGTTTCCGCGATTTCAGGTCGTGTGAAACCACGTGTCACTTTGGTCTTTTCTTTGAACCTCTTTCATCCCCACACTACCCCCTGCAGTTTTCGCGCCCCTCCCGCTAATCTCAATCCCCCTTTTCCTTCGCTTTCTTTTTCCTTTTTTTTCCTTTGTGTGTCTGTGTGTGTGTGTATGTTAACGCTTGCACCAGGGATCCGTAATTACCTCTGGGCTCTCCCACCCTTTTCTCCTCACCAGTCAATTTCCTCTGGTTCTTTGCATATTTTCTGTATTTTTGAAACTCCCACACCCCGCAAGTTGCCCTACCAGGCACCTGCCGCCAGAAACAGGTCAACAAACGAGCAGGAAACGAGCTCCTCTTTAGTTCTCACTTTCTTGCTTTCCCGTCGTGACTTCAGTACCTTGCAATGCTTCCCTCTTATCCTATAGCCTCGCCTTCCTTGATTAGGCCCCTTTTCCCCTCTGTTCCCCTGCACCACTCCAACGCCCCCCCCCCTTTTTTTCCCCCTTTCCCCCCACCTTTTGTTTCCACCACTTGCGTTCTGCGGCTTTGTATGGTTTTGTGTCGCGTAGAGCCTACGTTTTTTCTTGATACATATTCTTGCCCCGCCCACAACTGAAATGTATTTAAACCCAACTGATCTGCAATATTTGTACTTTCAAAAACACCGGCCCCAGGTCGAAACGTTAGAATAAATATTATGTTTTTCAATGTGACACCTCTATCGTGTATATATATATATATATATATATATATATATAGTAAAAAATGGGTATAGCTTCTAACAAAACTGTTTATTGGTCGACGTTTCGATCGGATGCCGATCTTTCTTTCGGATGCCGATCTGTCTTGAGAAAGATCGGCATCCGATCGAAACGTCGACCAATAAACAGTTTTGTTAGAAGCTATACCCATTTTTTACTATTTGCTACGGCAACCAAAGACAGCCCTTCTCGTAATCAATCTATATATATATATATATATATATAGTAAGGAAATGAGGGGCTCGTTGGGGGAATACAGAAAGATAGGTCGGCAGTCTACAACGCCAAAGGAGGCATAGGGGTGTGGTTAGGCTCTTTTTTTACTACGGTTAATGAAGTTAATATTTTTTTAAATATACGGAAGAAAGAAAGAAAGAAAAACACGCGCCCAGAGTGGGGACCGAACCCACGCCTTTCGATCAGATCTCGAATGCCTTACCAATTCGGCTATCTGGGCGACTGTGTTCTCCCTCACTTTCTGTGCTGTTTATATTTACTAGAAGTGTATCTGACGCTTGAGGGTGGCAGCCAGCGCCACTGAGACTACACGGGGAGAAGGGGACCTTCTTTTCAACCCCCGGGGCGTGACAAGAACGTCTACAGCCTGTCATGAGCGGTTAACTAGCGGGAAGCCCTCTTATGCTACCTAGGCATCAAGGCTGCCAGAACCGAGACCCTAGCTAGGCTTTCGCAGAATAATATAGTAAGGAAATGAGGGGCTCGTTGGGGGAATACGGAAAGATAGGTCGGCAGTCTACAACGCCAAAGGAAGCATAGGGGTTTGGTTAGGCTCTTTTTTTACTACGGTTATTAACTTAACTTAATTTAAAACTTCACTTAAAATATTAACTTCATTAACCGTAGTAAAAAAAGAGCCTAACCACACCCCTATGCCTCCTTTGGCGTTGTAGACTGCCGACCTATCTTTCTGCATTCCCCCAACGAGCCCCTAATTTCCTTACTATATTATTCTGCGAAAGCCTAGCGAGGGTCTCGGTTCTGGCAGCCTTGATGCCTAGGTAGCATAAGAGGGCTTCCCGCTAGTTACCCGCTCATGACAGGCTGTAGACGTTCTAGTCACGACCCGGGGGTTGAAAAGAAGGTCCCCTTCTCCCCGTGTAGTCTGAGTGGCGCTGGCTACCACCCTCAAGCGTCAGATACACTTCTAGTAAATATAAACAGCCCAGAAAGTGAGGGAGAACACAGCCGCCCAGATAGCCGAATTGGTAAGGCATGCGAGATCTAATCGGAAGGCGTGGGTTCGGTCCCCACTCTGGGCGCGTGTTTTTCTTTCTTTCTTCCGTATATTTAAAAAAATATTAACTTCATTAACCGTAGTAAAAAAGAGCCTAACCACACCCCTATGCCTCCTTTGGCGTTGTAGACTGCCGACCTATCTTTCTGTATATATATATATATATATATATATATATATATATATATATATATATATATATATATATATATATAGACTGAAAAGATAAAAACTCACACAGAGCGCGAAAAAAAATAAGGTTAGTAGCGACAGAGACAAACGAGAAAGACTTAGAAAATAAAAATAAGTTTACTGACGTTTCAGGGAGAGGACTCCCTTTCTTCAGAGTACTGAAGAAAGGGAGTCCTCTCCCTGAAACGTCAGTAAACTTATTTTTATTTTCTAAGTCTTTCTCGTTTGTCTCTGTCGCTACTAACCTTATATATATATATATATATAGAAATAAGGATTGGCAGTCAAGAAGACCTTGGAAAGCAAAGGGGAGGTTGTGGTAGGCCATTGAAACAGATCAAGAATTTGGAAAGAAAGAAAGAAAGCGAAGAATGCCCGCTCACTTACCTGGCGGGCATTTTTTCTTCGCTTTCTTTCTTTCTTTCCAAATTCTTGATCTGTTTCAATGGCCTACCACAACCTCCCCTTTGCTTTCCAAGGTCTTCTTGACTGCCAATCCTTATTTCTGTGTTATTTCTACGAGTCCCTCATTTCCTATTCTGATTCGCTATATATATATATATATATATATATATATATATATATATATATATATATATATATATATATATATATATATGGTAACGAAGAAGCGAGGTCCGGGTCAAGGGATTAAAGCTCCGGCCGAAATCCAAACGGAAGCAGGACAATCCTCTCACGGACAATCCCCACGCATCAAGCGCACAGCATTCGCAGCGTGATCGTGTTCAGTGCTGGCTGCTCTGCTTCTTCGGCTGCTCGAGCTTCTTCTGCCTCCGGCGCTTGATCCCCTCGGTTTCTCGGCTGTCTAAATAAACCCCAATACATTTTGGTGGAGTGTGCGGGTTCGAGCTCAGCTGCCATCACCCTGGAACTTCGAAATCGGCGGCTTCCAACCCCAACCATGCCCGGTAACGACAACGCCACTCAACCGCAGCCGACGCCGTCGCCTGTGATCTGCTCTGGCGCGCTCCGGGAGCGTGATCCTCCCAAGTTCACCGGCACAGGCGACTATGACGCTGACAATTGGTTTTCGTCATACGAGCGCGTCAGCAACTACAACAGATGGGACGACCCGATGAAACTCAACAACGTGAGTTTTTCCCTCGAGAAGGTCGCAGAGCTGTGGTACAACAACAACAAGACCGGCATTCATACCTGGACGGACTTCAAAACGCGCTTTTTAGAAGCTTTTGATCGCCCTGCCGTGCGTAAAATTCTCGTCGAACAGCGCCTTCGCGGACGAGCCCAGCAGGTGGGAAAAAATTTCACCAGCTACATCGAAGACGTCGTGGACTTGTGTAGGCGGGTCGACCCCGCAATGACGGACGCCGAGAAGATCCGGCACATCTTGAAAGGCATCGACGACGGTGCTTTTCAGATGCTCATTGCGAAAGATCCGACCACGGTGAGTCAACTTATAAGTCTATGCCAGAGCTACGACGAACTGCGCAGGCGCCGGGTCGTGGCCCGTCAATCTTTGGGACCAGTACATACCGAGTCGGGCCTCGTTCTCCCTTCGGAAAGCCCTTCCCTTTGGGCAAAAATACAAGATTTTGTGCGCGAAGAGGTGGCGCGCCAAATTTCTTGCGTGCCCCACGTTCAGGAGACGTCATCATCTCTAGCTCCTGCTCTTCAAACTGTTATTAAGGAGCAAATCGCCGAAGCGCTTCCGACAGCTGAACTTTCTGCTCAAGACGCCGCACCACTCACTTACGCTCAATTAACGGCCCGAACTCCACGCCAGTTCTCCGCAATTCGTCGTGTGGAGCCGACGTTATCACCGCTCCCTTCTCAGATGACGCCGCCAGTCGCCAATCCTTAACGAACACCTGACAACCGGCCTATCTGCTTCGCCTGCCGCATACCGGGTCATGTTGCACGTTACTGCCGCCGTATGCCACTGTCTCGTCCCGATGCACTTCGTGCCGCTGCCTACTCACCCCATCCCATGTCGATCTATGAGCCGCCGCCGCTTCGTCGTGGCGCACATCCTGGTCCAACTCCTGATCAGTTTCCGCCCACTCGTGCCGTTGACGCCAGCCGCCGTTCACAGTCACCACGCCGCCGCTCACTGTCGCCCATGCGTCGCCGCCCCGAAGATGTCCAAGAGGGAAACTAACGTGCGCAGTTCACGAGGCACGAACTGCGCACTCATCGAAATGCACAAGACCTCGATCGCCCCCAAGAAATGTCATCGACGTAACAATTGACGGTATACGCAAAGTCGCCCTCGTAGATACAGGAGCCACTATTTCTGTGATAAGTGAAAAACTTTGTCGCTCATTGAAAAAAGTAACCACACCCCTCACAGGCCTTTCGCTTCGTACCGCAAGCACTGAACAAGTCGAACCCTTTGCGACGTGTACAGCGCGTGTAGTTATTCAAGATGCCATTTACCCCATTGAGCTCGTCGTCCTGGCCTCGTGTTCCCACGACATTATCCTGGGCTGGGATTTCCTCTCTCGCCATCATGCGATCATTGATTGTGCCCGTGCTGAGGTCGAGTTATCTGCTCAATATTATGAGCCTTTGTGCGATGTTCCCGGTTCATTGTCTTCCAGTGACAAAATCATCATCTCCGAAGACGCTCATATCCCGCCGTACAGCTCTATCCTTGTACCTCTGTCGTGCTACTCTACCTCCGATGACACGGTTCTGTTTACTCCATGCGAAGTATTCCTCCGCCGAAAAAACCTACCCCTTCCTTTCGCTGTTTTGGAGCTCCAGTCTGGCTGCACGTCAATGTGGATTACGAATCCGACCCCCTGCCCTTTGAGTTTGCTGTGCGGCGAATCCCTCGGCAATATTGAACCCATAGCCTCCATTCTCTACTTCGACGATGACGAAAGTACATCTGCCCTGGACATCAACGCTCTCACCACTCCGTCCTCCCATGCCCATCCGCTACCGGCCGACGCTTTCGCCTCTTCATTGGACAGCAGCTTGACCTTAACGCAGCGCACACAATTGCTCGCACTGCTAAGCGCCTTCCATTATTCCTTTGACTCGAACCAAACTGCCTTGGGCCGTACGTCAACTGTCGCCCATCACATCGACTCCGGCGCACAGCCACCCTTGCGCCAGCGTCCATATCGAGTATCACCATCTGAACGCCGCGTCATTGGTGAGCAAGTGGAAGACATGCTTCGGCGAGGTGTCATCCGACCGTCGCAAAGCCCGTGGTCATCGCCGGTAGTGCTCGTCACTAAAAAAGACGGCTCCATACGTTTTTGCGTTGACTATCGGAGGCTTAACAAGGTGACCCGCAAAGATGCCTGTCCATTGTCCCGTATTGACGATGCCCTTGACTGTTTGCACGGTGCGGAATTTTTCTCTTCATTAGATTTGCGATCCGGCTATTGGTAGGTTCCGATGGCCGAATCTGACCGACCGAAAACAGCCTTTGTTACTCCCGACGGCTTATATGAGTTTAATGTAATGCCATTTGGCCTTTGCAATGCGCCAGCAACATTTGAACGGATGATGGACAACATCTTAGGAGGTCTCAAGTGAACACGTGTCTCTGTTATTTAGACGATGTTGTCGTGTTTTCTCCAGATTTCGAGACACACCTAATCCGGCTCAAACAAATTCTGACCTGTCTGACGGCCGCTGGTCTACAGCTAAACTTGAAAAAGTGTCGCTTCGGGGCCCGCAAATTGACAATCTTAGGCCATGTGGTGTCCGAAGAGGGTGTTCTACCTGATCCGAACAAGCTGCAGGCAGTCGCGGAGTTTCCCAAGCCGACGTCGCTCAAGGCCCTCCGCAGCTTCATTGGCCTCTGCTCTTATTTCCGCCGGTTTGTCCGAAATTTCGCTTCCATCATAGCGCCCCTAACAAGACTACTGGGCAGCGACAATGGAATAACTCCTTGATCGCCAGAGTATGACGAGGCTTTTTCTACTTTACGGCGCTTATTGACATCACCACCCATTTTGCGCCACTACGACCCCAGCGCCCCAACCGAAGTGCACACGGACGCCAGTGGTGTCGGCCTCGGTGCTGTTCTCGCACAGCGAAATTCTGGTTACCCGGAATACGTCGTTGCATATGCCAGCCGGATCCTCACGAAAGCGGAGTCCAATTATTCCGTAACGGAAAAAGAGTGCTTGGCGATTGTTTGGGCCTTGGGAAAGTTCCGACCTTACTTATATGGCCGCACATTCGACGTCGTCACCGACCACCACGCCCTATGTTGGTTGTCGTCTCTCAAAGACCGCACGGGACGGCTTGCGCGTTGGGGCCTACGTATTCAAGAATACGACATTCGCGTCGTTTACAGATCAGGGCGCAAACACTCTGACGCCGATGCCCTCTCTCGCTCGCCTCTGCCAGATTCGACGACGTGCCCCGATTCACCGGAGTCCATGGTCTCTACGCTCACGCTTACTGACCTGACCTTTTACCAGCGACAAGACCCTTGGGTCTCTTCTATTATAACGTACCTTACCGCCCCGACAGCCACCACCCAACCTCGAGAACTACGACGGCAAGAAGCTCATTTCACTGTGCGGGAGGGTCTTCAATACCGTCGCAACTATATGTCCGACGGAAGGAAATGGCTGCTCGTAATACCACGCCATCTACGAGCCGAAATATGTGCATCTTTCCACGCTGACCCCCAATCCGCCCACGCTGGCGTCTTGAAAACTTACGCTAGGCTTCGTCAGCGGTATTACTGGAAGGGAATGTATAGTTTTGTGCGCAAGTACATCCGTGGCTGTGAGGCCTGCCAACGATGCAAGCTACCCCATCCAAAGCTTGAAGCAGACTTGCAACCTCTACCCTGCCCTTCGCGCCCCTTTGACCGGGTTGGAATTGACCTTTACGGACCCTTACCATTAACGCCTTCTGGGAACAGGTGGATTATCGTCGCCGTAGACCACGTTACGCGCTACGCGGAAACGTCCGCGCTTCCCAGCGCTACGGCACGCGACGTCGCCATGTTCCTTCTTCATCACTTCATCCTACGTCATGGTTCCCCCAAGGAGCTTCTCAGCGACAGAGGACGCGTCTTTCTGTCCGAAGTTCTGGAAGCTCTCCTCAGTGAATGCAAGATTGTTCACCGGACCTGTACTTCCTACCACCCGCAGACAAATGGTTTGACGGAACGATTTAATCGCACGCTTGGTGACATGCTTTCCATGTACATAGCATCGGACCACTCTAACTGGGACGTGGTGCTTCCATTCGTTACTTTCGCGTATAATACCGCAACGCAAACCACCACCGGGTTCTCTCCCTCTTTTCCTTCTCTACGGACGCGAGCCCTCATGCACCATGGACACCATCCTCCCATACAGCCCCGATGCCTCGGAAGGCAAGCCCGTCTCCGATATAGCGCGACACGCTGAAGAATGTCGCCAGTTAGCACGTTCCTTCACGTCCAGTGAACAAAGTCGCCAAAAGTACCAACACGACCTAGGTGGGTCATCTCCGCCTTCTTTCCCCCCTGGATCTCTTGTTTGGCTATGGATACCGCTTACAACGCCTGGCCTGTCTTCTAAGTTCCTCGCCAAATATCATGGCCCGTATTGCATCATAGAGCACGCATCACCAGTAAACTACGTCGTTGAGCCGCTCACACCATCTGACGATCTTCGTCGCCGTGGCCGGGAGACTGTCCACGCCAACCGTTTGAAGCCCTACCACGAGCCCATCGTCTCGCCCTCGCCATGAAGTCGCCAGGATGGCTCCTTGTCACCCGGGGGTAATTGTAACGAAGAAGCGAGGTCCGGGTCAAGGGATTAAAGCTCGGGCCGAAATCCAAGCGGAAGCAGGACAATCCCCACGGACAATCCCCACGCATCAAGCGCACAGCATTCGCAGCGTGATCGCGTTCAGTGCTGGCTGCTCTGCTTCTTCGGCTGCTCGAGCTTCTGCCTCCGTCGCTTGATCGCCTTGGTTCCTCGGCTGTTTAAATAAACCCCACTACAATATATATATATATATATATATATATATATATATATATATATATATATATATATATATATATATATATATATATATATATATATATATATATATATATATATATATATATATATATATATATATATATATATATATAGTGAAAGAAGTCGACTGACACGTTTCCCGTTTTTGTTGCCAACAGTTTCGGAGTTAGAAACTCCTTCTTCAGGGCTGTATTTTAATTTCTCACATTGCGCCTTTATACAAAAACTTCTGTGAGGGAGGGTTACTTCCCTCATCCCTACAGGAGAGGTCGCGGGTGAGGGGTGTTTCAAACAGTTTGAGCAAGTGAGGCATTCCGATTGGCTAGAAAGGTGGAAGGTGAGGGAAGGGGAAAGAACACGGACGAAAAGGCAGCACGAAAAACGTAACAAGAGGCACACAAGCAAATACAAGATCAAAAACAAGAGTGAGTCCTGCGCGCTCCGCAAATGGTGTAACAGTAGTCAGCAGGAAAGGAAGAAGAGCAGAAAGAAAAAAAAAAAAAAAAAAAAAAAGGGGGGGGGGGAAATGAAGGGAGACGGACATAAGATGGCGGCACAGGCATAGATCTTCGATTCGGTCAAACTGCAAGGTCGCATGCATGCACGGCCCGCCAAGTCAACACATGGTCCCCGCGCCATACTCGGAATTTCCTGTCTCATTTTCGGTTTTGTTTTATTACTGGTTAAACCTACAGCAGCTCTGGTCCTGGCGCCACTTCGACGAAACCGAGTGGTGCGGCAAAGCCTTGCTACGCGGCCAGCGAGCCGCGGAACAAGTAACACTTGGATTTGGTTTCGTTTGCGGCGCATTCTTCGGCCGTTTGTCTATCAGTGGTGCGGCGGTCATAATTCAGGGCGCCGTGCGTCGGCGGGCCCGCGGGGCGCGCTCACAGATGTTCAAGGTCACTGATGAGACGGTGGTGGTTGCCGAACGGGCGGGGAAGGGGGGGGTGGGGGGTTAGGGCGTTCTACCTGTTTGTTTTGCTTGACTTGGTCCCTAAAGCGGGGTTTCCTTTTTTTTCCTTCTTGCTTTCTTTTTAAGTTGTATGCACGGTCCTGGTTCTGCGTTCACCCCCTCCAATGCCCGAAAGGTCCAGATATTTCCGTCTAAGGCGCAGCTTTTTGTCGCAAGAATGAGAGGCGGCCCGGGTCCTCATTGATGCCATGGGTGAATGCCTGGAATTTATGTATAAAGTAGGACTCCCTCTGCTCGCGTTCGAGGGAAGAGCGGAAGCCGGACTGCAGGAGAGTGATTCTGATATGCTCAATGGAATGGTCCGGCAGGCGCATATGTTTGGAAAATGGTAGATCCGGCTGTGAGGTGACGTGGGATTTGTGGTTGTTTAATCTGAGTCGGAATGCATTCTCGGTCTGGCCAATATAGTCCTTGCCACACATTTCGCAGTGCAGTCTGTATACGACGTTACTTGAATCACAGTCGAGGCTTTCTTTTATTCGGAAGGAAAATTTGGAAAAGTTAGATTTTGCCGTGTCGGTTAGGGTGATGAGGGGACAGATTTTGCAGCGCGTTTTCCCGCATGGGCGGCAGCCTGAGTGTTGTTTCGGGATCCCAATTTTAGCCTTAACAAGCACATCTCTTAAGTTCTTGTCTTTACGATACACTACACGGGGTGGTTCGGGGAAGATAGCTGACAGGTGCTCACTTTGTCTGATCATGTTGAAATGCTTGCTCAGTATGTTGTTTACTCGTGGCATGTTCGCCCCGTATGTTAATATCAGGTTGGTCTGGGGTGTTTCCTTTTTTTGTGAATTGGCTTTTGACAATGCTGACTGGCGGTCTGTTTGGCGGGCCCGGTTGATTGCGTCATCAATTATATTTTCTGGGTAATTTTGATTCAGAAGGATGTTCTTTAGATTTTGCGAGTTTCTGTCAAATTCTTGGATATCAGAACAGATTCGGCGGTATCTGTATGCCTGCGAGTATGGTATTCCAACTTTGCAATGTCGTGGGTGGTTGCTGTCAAAATGCAGGTACTGTTGGCGATCCGTGGGTTTTTTGTAGACGGTGGTCGCGAGGGAGTTGCCATGTACCTGAAGGGTTACATCCAAAAAGTTGATAGTATTTTGAGATATGTCGTGGGTGAACTTGATTGATTGATGGAGGCAGTTAAATTTTGAAATGAAGTCGAGAAGGCTCGCTTTGTCGTGGTTCCATATCATGAATATGTCATCTAGAAAACGCCTGTAAAACAGTGGTTTCTTTTCTTGCTTCTCAATGAAAGGAGTTTCCAATGATGCCATAAAAATATTGGCGTAATTTGGAGCCATCTTGGTTCCCATCGCCGTGCCACTGATCTGAAGGAAGTGCTTTTCGTTGAATTCGAAGTGGTTATAATTTAGTACAATGGTTAGAAGCGTTGCGAGAGTTTCGCTCTCTATGTCTATTGATGGGTTGTCTAAGCCAGTAAATGCTGCCACGGTCGCTGCGATGCCTTCAGAGTGGGGAATATTTGTGTACAATGAACAGACGTCCAGCGTCACCAGAAAACACCCTGGTGAGATGACGATACCAGCAATTTCCTGCAGGAAATGGCTGGTATCTTTGATGTAGGACGGGAACGTAGGGGGGATGTCCTTGATTATGTGATTAATGAAACTTGAAATTTTTTCTGTCACCGTCCCGTTACTGGATACAATGGGTCTGCCCGGGTGGTTGTTCTTATGTATTTTAGGTAGCAAGTAAAATCGACCAGGGACAGGATGTTCCGGTGACATAATTTTAACCATCGCGGCAGTTATATTACCTTCCGTGACAAGAGATTTGAGGGTGTTGTGAATTTCACTTTCATAGAATTTTGTGGGGTCATTTGGTAGCTCATTATAGAATTGTCTGTCGCTTAGTTGTCGCATTCCCTCTTCCAAGTATTCAGATCTGTCAAGTATAACAATGGCTCCCCCCTTGTCCGCTGGTTTGATAATTATGCTGGTGTCAGCTTGAAGGGAATTTAAAGCTGCTCGCTCTTCTACTGACAGGTTGTTTCGCCCGGGCTGGTGCTGTGCATATGCCCGGATTACATCCTTCTGTACAGCCGCTATATACATATCTAAGTGCTGGTCTCGTCGGTCTTTTGGTGTCCAGGATTTGTTTGACGCACCAGGCAGTTGTGTTTTTGTGTTGGGGCGGTCATGGAAGTATTCCCGGAGACGCAGATTACGTGCGAATGTGTCCAGATCCTGATATAGTTGGAACTCATTGAAATTTCCGGAGGCTGGGCAGAATGTCAAACCTTTTGAGAGAAGTTTTTCTTGAGCCGGGGATAATGTTTTGCTTGACAGATTTACCACGTTCATTTGTTGTGCACTCACGGGGCGAGATATAGCATCGGGACGTGGGGTGATGCTTACGGGATGGGTTGGTTGCACGGGGTGGAGTACAAACTGGGGGGAAATGTTATCGCGTTGCAATTTCTTGATCTTTTGTTGTGATATTTCTTTCCTCTTTGTCGTCTCAAAGTTTTTAAGTTCCTTGCATTCTAAGTCGGATAGATTCGATTTCGACCTCTCTAGAATTTCGGCATCTAGAAGCTCCGTGGCCCGTCTTCGGCTGTGCTGCGAAACAATCTCCGTGAGACCCACCGACGCATCGGACAGCACTTTCTCCCATTTCGTGATTTCCTCCGGATTAAATGTGCACATCGAGGGTGTGCAGGCTAGACGAAGGCCTTTTGGTGCGGCGTTCTGGTTGACGTATGTTTCCAAGTGAGCAGCATGCAAATCAAAGCGAACACGCTTGTCGATTAATTTTCTAATTGACAAAAAAGAGGGGGACCATGCATGATCAGGGCGAGCCGTACCTGTCTCCACTGCAAGTCAATTCTCAGCCTCCCGGCTTGGTTGCGACGCCGCCTTCGTGGCCAGGCGTGTCATGTAGCGGCGTTCTGGGACGGGCGGGGCTCGGGAAGGCGTGGGACGGGGCGGACGTTGTGGACACGGCAGGCACGGTGGGCACGGGGGACAGGGGGGCAGGCCGGCCGGGGGAGACGCTTGGTCATGGGTGTCCGTTTCTTCTGTTAGTCGAACTGGCAGTCGAAACCTGCAGAAAACGTTTGGAATTGGACGAAAGGCTTCCGGACCGCACTCCGTTTGATGCCGCCGAGCTTTGCAAGCTCCTCCATTTTTGCCTAAGCAATACGTATTTTACGTATAACGGCGACATCTACAAGCAGACGTTTGGGACTGCCATGGGGGCATCGATCTCGGTCACAACCGCAAATCTGACGATGGAAGCGATTGAGGAAAGAGCATTGGAATCATTTCAACCACAGCCGAAGCTCTTCGTACGGTACGTCGACGATTGCTTCTGCGTCATGGACAAGCAGCATGTTCGACGCTTCCTACAGCATCTGAATGATACAGAGGCTTCAATCAACTTTACTGTGGAAGAGGAATCCAATGGCTCTATTCCTTTTCTGGACACGCTCGTAAAACGCTCCCCGAGTGGACTATCATTCAGCGTATACAGGAAACCTACGCACTCCGGAAGGTACCTGAGCTTCCATTCGGTGCACCCCATGTCCCATAAACGTTCAGTGGTGACGTCACTTGTGAACAGAGCAAAACGGACGTGCTCTGAACCGGAAAGCCTGAAAGAAGAAATGAAGAAGATCGAAAGAGACCTGAAACGGAATGACTACCCAAAGCACTTTATCCGAAAAGAGGCAAAGAGGGCGACGAACACAACTATGCATCAAGGTGAGCAAGCAGAAGCGTCCACAAGAAGCGCGCCAAAGCGTGCTGCGGTTCCCTACGTCCCACATATCAGTGAAGCTCTCGCACGCATTTTCAAGAAACGCGGTGTGCACATCGCGCACGTGCCAACTAGCAAACTGCGTTCTGACCTCGTCAACGTAAAAGACCCCCTCTCACGCTCCAAGTTCCCAGGTGTTGTTTACTAGATCCCGTGCGCCGATTGCAAATTGTATATTGGCGAAACGGGCAATCTTCACAGAAGATTAACGCAGCACCGGAACGACGTAAACATGGGCCATGCAAGAACAAGCGCACTGGCGGAGCACTGTGAGAAAACGGGACACGTGGTCGACTGGGACGAGGCGAAAGTTCTGACAACCGAGCGCAATCTGTCTTCCCGATTGCTGCTCGAATCCCTCATCATTCAGAGGACGGCCGACACTATCAACAGAACAGACGGCAATCTGCACCGTATCTATGCCACCTCATTGCGACGCCTCATGCCCAATATATAGCTTCGTTTTCCACGCACATGCTCATTGTGATCAAGGTACCCGTAGGGGTACCGAAACGTCAAACCGCTTCTTTGACTTGGTCAGTGACCTACGTTTCATCGCCACAACCAAAGACCGGCTATGGTTTATATATATATATATATATATATATATATATATATATATATATATATATATATATATATATGTGTGTGTGTGTGTGTATATATATATATATATATATATATATATATATATATATATATATATATATATATATATATATATATATATATATAGTAAAAGGGGCGCAATAAAAAAACATAACTTTACATCGACGTTTCGGACGGGGACCGTCCTTTATACTTGACTCTTGATAAAGGGCGGTCCCCGTCCGAAACGTCGATGTAAAGTTATGTTTTCGAAGTAAATTTGTTATGTTTTTTGTATTGCGCCCCTTTTTACTATTTAACCTTCACTAGCCTAACCGTTTATCTTATATATATATATTATATATAATATATATATATATTGTTACGTGGCGGTAGGACGGATGACATGAACCATGGTCGATGCTGAAGCGATCTATTTACAGAGAGCGATGCAAGCTATTTACAATTCGGCCATCACAACACGAGCGATAACCCCACGCCAACCGTCTTCGTCTTCGTCGGTGTAAGATGCCCATCGCACTAGGATGCACAGTCCACTTCCTCGTTTTCTCGTTACAATATATATATCAGGATGTCGAACCGGAACCGAAGCGAACCGAAAACCTCAACTGAACCGCAAAAAGAAATAACGGTTACCGGTTCATGCCGAAACGGTTCGACCCTCCAATATTTATATTGCACAGTCAATGCAATTCAGGCCTTTTTTTTTCTTTCACGTACCATCAACATCGTACCCGTTCGCGCACTTTCCCCTCCAGACAATTGAACACTATCACGCTCTATATAACAACAGGGGAAATGAATGAGCACCAATATAGCAATGGTCTGTTGCTGCTGGAAGCGCGAGCGTAGTGCAAGCTGACCAAACTAAATGTCATTTAGTTTGTCATTTTGTTTGTCATTTAGTTTGTCATGTAGTTTGTCATTCATTAGTTTGTCATTTAGTTTGACCAAACTAAATGTCATTTAGTCCCCTGACTAAATGTCAGCGGATATAAAACGACTTTATTGGAGCAGTCAGGCTGCAGGATTGCTCTACTGCGCAACAAAGAAAGCCCACACCCGATGTGTGCAAACTTTTTGCATGTCATAATTTGTTTAAAAGGTCCGACACCTGCAAATTGTTAATACTTGACAAGTGTGACCGCAGGAGCTGCTCAGTGGCTAAGCCGTTTGCTGCTGACCACAATTGGTCTCGATCTCCCTTACCCACGACCGTTTTCTGAAGTAGATGGAAATCGAGAACGTCCGTGTATCGAGATTTTCATCCACATTTAATATCGACAGCTGGTTAAAATAAGTCTGCCGGCCTGCAACAGAAGCTGAGCCTCGGAGCAGAGATACAGCACGGGGCATCTAATGCGCCAGTTTTTTTTAATGTGTTTACACGTAAAACGACCAAAAAGAAAAGGGGAATGACGTTGTTTTAAAATATTACGCAAAAAGTAAGTAAAACCGAATAAGTAAAAAAATGTACCAAAACGTGGATATTGCTCTACACTTTTCTTTGCCCTGTCTTTCACAACGAAGCGTGTCATCAATGCGAAGGAAGTGAGTTCCGTGGTAAGTTTTTGAGGACAGTACTGTGGAGAGGTTCTGTTTTTTACAGATACAATTAACAGATATGTCAGGGAAAACTGCTAAGGTGCGCAGCTAATCCCTTGGCAAGAAACTGCAGCCCTCGGCCTTGTCCTGGAAGCAGAAACAGTAATACAGCAGATGACACGTGCAAAAAAGCAAGCCGGTACTTCACGCTGTCCGATTCGCCCAGCGATCACCTTTTCTGCTTGTTCTGCAGTTTTGTCTCTTTCACATCTGCTTTTTTTCGAAGGTGCACTTGTACTGACTGCCCAACTCGCCACATCTTATACTGCTACTCGTTCCGGAGGGGAGTACTGCTGTGGACGAATTAAAGAGCGTCTACACAACAAAGTCCCATCTCATGCTCCACGCGTCAAATTTCCCTTTCATTCTGTAACAGCATAAGCTGTTATAAGATTCCGTGATGTAGCACACAGAACGATGGCCAGGGGTCAGGCGGCACCATGACATACTGATTGTAATGCACACATCCGGTATAGCTATTGCAAAAGGAATTGCAGTGGTGATAGCAATAAAGCAGTGACTGAGCATTAACTAAAGCTTACTTTTAACAGAAGTGTGGCTGACACATTTGATAAGGGGACAGCTAACAAATTATTCAGGATGACCAAATAATCTCACTCATTGGTAGTATTTATGTGCCTGTTGTACGATTTTTCTGTTTTGCTACAAATATAAAAAAATGTGCGCCATAGGTTAAGCGCTGGTAGTTGAACGCGCCAGTACGCAGGCCTAAATTTAGGGATTCAAGGTTAGAATGATGGGCGATTCCATAGCGGCGATTGCAATTTCAACAAAAAACGAAAGGGCAGAAAATATATCCCACCGTAATATGTTTTGGCGGTGGCTTTTGAATAGTCGCTAGGACAACATAAAGTCTGGGCGTGAAAGTAGGTGGTAAATCTTCGCCACTTCATCTGTTTTTCTAATATCTCTTAATTATTTAAAGCTTGCTTTGCAATCGCGCCACTGCCTTGGGGAACAGCAGCATTTTGAATTTTTGTTTGTATTTTATTTGACTGTTGTTTTAAACTACTAGATTTTTTTTTCTAATTTCAGTGATAACTCAGCTCATCGAACCGGTATTTTTTTCGGTTTATATATATATATATATATAACGAATCAGAAATGGCAAATGAGGGGCTCGGTGAAATAAGACAGAAAATAAAGGTTGACAGTCACGAAAACCTCGGAAAGCAAAGGGGAGGTTGTAGCGGGTTATAGAAACAGATGAAGAATTTTTTGAGTCAGAAAGAAAGTGGTGAAAAAATGCCCGCCGGGTGGGATCCGAACCCACGACCTCCAGAATACCGGTCTGGTGTGATAACCACTACGCTACCGGCGGGGCTGTCTCCCCACCACTTTCTCGGGTATTTATGTTAAGGTATTTTTTATTCCTCCACTTGGGGGTGGTAGCCAGCGCCACTCGGACAACTTACTTTCTTTCTACTTTTCACCACTTTCGTTCCGACTCAAAAAATTCTTCATCTGTTTCTATAACCCGCCACAACCTCCCCTTTGCTTTCCGAGGTTTTCTTGACTGCCAACCCTTATTTTCTGTCATATATATATATATATATATATATATATATATATATATGGTGGGGTTTATTGACAGGGCGTTATAGCGAGGTCTTCCTGCCGTGAAGTCCAAACGGGTCAGAGCGAGCTCTCGGCGGGTCTCAGAAGCAGTCTCGCGCACAGCACTCTCGGTGGGGCTGCCAGTCCCAGATCCAGGCACATACCTGCTTGTGGCGGATTGTCCCATATTCGAGCACATACCCGCTTTGGGGGAATTGTCCCGATACTACGCACATACCCATTTAAGGAAGTGCCCTTGCTGCTCGTAGTATCTTCATTACAATCACCCCCCGGCAAAGAGAGACGCCATCCTGGCGGCTCAAGGCGATGCGACAACGACGGGGTCATAGTACGGCTTCATGCGCTGTACGTGAACTGTTTCGCGCCCACGGCGACGAAGATCGGTCGTGGCAGTGATTGGCTCAACGACGTAATTCACGGGGGACGTTTTCTCGATAACTCGGTAGGGTCCATGGTATTTAGCTTGGAGTTTTGGTGAAAGACCGGGTGTCTTGGACGGAATCCACAGCCACACGAGGGATCCGGTTGCATGGGTAGGTGCGGTGGCTGAAACGTCACGACGAGATTTTTGGCACCCTTGTTCCGCAGCGGTGAAGGATCGAGCCAGTTGACGGCACTCTTCGGCATGCCTAGCTATCTCGGAAACGGGCCTGCACTCGGAGACATCGGGACGGTAGGGCAGGATGGTGTCCAGGGAGCCGGAAGGCTCACGCCCATAGAGTAGAAAGAATGGCGAGAAGCCCGTCGTAGTCTGCGTCGCCGTATTATACGCAAACGTGACAAATGGCAGAACCAAGTCCCAGTTTGAATGGTCCGAAGAGACATACATCGAAAGCATGTCGCCAAGCGTGCGGTTAAATCTTTCGGTTAACCCATTGGTTTGTGGGTGATACGCTGTAGTTTTTCTATGAACGACTTGGCACTGGGTCAGCAGGGCTTGTACAACGTCGGATAAAAAGACGCGTCCTCTGTCGCTCAAGAGCTCCTTGGGCGCGCCGTGGCGCAAAATAAACCTTTGCAGGAGGAATTGGGACACATCATGCGCCGTGACAGTGGGGAGTGCGGCTGTTTCCGCATATCGGGTAAGATGATCTACTGCAACGATGATCCAACGGTTCCCTGCGGTTGTGCTCGGGAGGGGCCCGTAGATGTCGATCCCAACGCGGTCGAAAGGGCGCGCCGGGCATGGTAGTGGCTGTAGAGGTCCGGTAGGGTGTTGCGGCGGAGACTTGCGGCGCTGGCATTCGAGACAGCAGCGGATGTACTTTGTAACAAACGTGTACATTCCGGGCCAGTAGTAGCGTATGCGCAGCCGCTGATATGTCTTGAGGACGCCAGCGTGGGCGCATTGCGCATCAGCGTGGTAGGATGAGCAGATAGCGGAACGCAAATGACGCGGAATAACTAGCAACCATTTGCGGCCGTCTGCGAAATAGTTGCGCCGATATAGGAGTTCATCCCGAACGGCGCAGTGTGAAGCCTGGCGACGGAGTGCACGGGACGCCGAAACTGTGGACGGACTCGACAGGTATTGCAGTATGGACGCAATCCAGGGGTCTTTCCGCTGCTCTGCAGCAATGTCGCGGATGTCAAGTGACGCCAGGGCGCTGTCGAGCGAGGATATGCAGGCATTTTCTGACTCCAGGGGACATCTAGAAAGGGCATCGGCGTCCGTATGCTTGCGGCCGGACCGATACACAACGCGAATGTCGTACTCCTGGAGGCGGAGAGCCCAACGGCCAAGTCGGCCGCACGGGTCTTTTAGTGACGACAGCCAACACAACGCGTGATGGTCCGTGACAACGTTAAACGGGCGTCCATACAGGTAAGGACGGAACTTGCGAATCGCCCAAACGATCGCCAAACATTCTTTTTCGGTGACCGAGTAATTTCGCTCCGCCTTTGTGAGAGTACGGCTGGCATAGGCAACTACATACTCCTGTACGCCGTCTTTTCGTTGAGCCAGTACAGCGCTAAGACCGACACCACTGGCATCAGTGTGTACCTCAGTTGGTAGTAGGGGCTCGAAATGGCGTAGTATTGGGGGCGATGTACGCAAGCGCCGTAAAGACACAAAAGCTTCCTCGCAGTCAGGCGACCAGGCGACAGCTTCTCTACCGGATCCGTTGAGAAGCTTCGTCAAAGGTTCGATGATGGTGGCGAAGTTCCGGACAAAGCGGCGAAAATAGGAACATAATCCGACGAAACTTCGTAGGTCTTTAATCGTGGCGGGTTTTGGAAATTGGGCGACGGCGCGAAGCTTCTCCGAGTCGGGAAGGATGCCATCTTTTGAGACGACATGAGCCAAAATGGTCAGTTTGCGAGCAGCAAAGCGGCATTTCTTCAAGTTCAGCTGTAATCCAGCAGACGTGAGGCACGTCAAGACCTGTTCTAAGCGCTCAAGGTGAGTGGTAAAATCGGGCGAAAACACGACAATGTCGTCTAAATAACAAAGGCATGTTTTCCACTTGAGGCCCCGTAGAACGCTGTCCATCATTCTCTCAAATGTTGCGGGCGCATTGCAAAGTCCGAAAGGCATGACGTTAAATTCGTAAAGTCCATCAGGTGTCACGAAGGCAGTTTTTGAGCGATCAGGTTCGGCCATGGGAACTTGCCAGTAGCCTGAACGTAGATCGAGAGACGAGAAGAATTCAGCGCCTTGCAAGCAATCAAGAGCGTCATCGATACGAGGTAGCGGGTAGACGTCTTTGCGGGTGATTTTGTTCAGACGCCTATAATCGACGCAGAACCGGATGGACCCATCTTTCTTCGTGACAAGCACGACGGGCGATGCCCAGGGGCTTGAAGAGGGTCGAATGACGTGGCGCGTGAGCATGTCAGCGACGTGCTCGTCAATCACACGCCGTTCCGCAGGTGAAACACGATAAGGTCGCTGCCGCAGTGGGGCGTGGGATCCGGTATCGATTTCGTGGGCAACTGTCGACGTGCGGCCCAAGGCGGTCTGATGACAGTCGAAGGATTGACGGAAGCGATCGAGAATGGCGAGGATTTTGTCCCGTTGTGCTGGGGTGAGATCGCCATCGAGGGATCGTTGAAAAACCTCGGGGTCTTCCCTGGGATGAGGGCGGAGGACATTCACCGAAAACGAAGATGTTTCCTCCGGGACGGCCATGATCAGAATGGGGTCGAGAGCTTCCACGTATCCGAGACATTCCCCACGATATAATGTTGATGGGCAAAACGATGGATTGCTGACAAGCATAACACTGGACCCAGATTGGACGTCGATGAGAGCAGCGGGCAAAGGAAAGCATTTCCGAGACGAAAATACACTCGATGGCGTGAAAACAACAGGGGAATCAGGGGTGACGTCACAAGAAACAGGCACAAGCACGGAGGAATGGGGTGGGAGAGTCGTGTCGTCCATCATTAACCTCACGGACACGTCAGTCGATGGCGGTTCGCATGACGGAAATAGTGCGACCTCTGCACGAGCTCAATCAATGATGGCGTGATGACGTGATAAGAAGTCCCACCCGAGGATGATGTCGTGCGAACATGAAGGAAGGACAATGAACTCGATGACGTATGTGATGTCTTGTATCGCTACACGAGCGGTGCACATGGCTAGCGGTTTAACCTCTTGCGCGCTTGCGGTTCGCAGAGTAAGGTCGGAGAGTGGCGTTGTCGCTTTTCGCAATGAGCGGCAGAGTCGTTGACTTAAGACGGACACAGCGGCACCAGTATCGACAAGCCCTAATGCGGCTACACCTTCAACGGTCAGTTCAATAACATTGGCGGGTGGGAAACGAGGACTTCGGCATTTAGACGTCAGTGCAGTTCTTGCCTCGGGAACTGCAGCCGTCAGTTTCCTTCGGTGGGTGGATTCTGGCGAGGGCGCATGGGAGAAAGGGAACGGGAACGCGGGGACGAGGAGCGGCGGCGCCGAAAGGGCTGCTGGTCCGCAGGGTACGAACTCGGTGTCGGGCACGTGTCAACACGAGCGAAGTACTGCTGCGGTCCATAGGCGGGCGCTGGATACGGGGCGTCGTTAGAAAACGATGGCCGCCGGCGGCACAACCGGGCCACATGTCCTGGAGTACAACACGCGTAGCAGATCGGATGGTTGTCGGGAGTGCGCCAGGGATTCGGTGCTTGGGCTGGCGGCCGGTTATACGCCATCGTTCGCAGATCTGGCGCACGGTAGTAAGGCTGGAAAGCGCCTGGTTGCAGCTGTCGGACGACTCCAGCGTAACTCAGCGGTAGCATTTCAGGAGAGGCGAGAGGTGTGGCCACCGGTGGCGCAAGGGGAACTGCCAGTTGAGGTTCCAGAGGTGCCGCTACGGGTTGCGCGAAGGGCACCGTCGAAGGAGAAGCAAACGGTGCAGTTACAGCGGAAGTTACGGGAGCGGGCAGAGGCGGCGGATGGTCGAATGAAGGAAGCGTCTCGGCAACCTGTTGTCGAACTAGGCGGCGCACAGTCGGAGGCAGTGGACCCGCAGGCACAGGAGCACTGGGGAGCAGGGAAATCTGCCGCGTAACTTCTTCCCGCACGAACTGCTGGATGTGGGGCAAGAGGCACGAAAGGTCAGGAGGCAAGGTTAAGGATGATAGCGATCCTCGGGAGAAGTCGTCATTCGGCGACGGACGCTGGCGTGTGAAAACGCGCTGCTTTCGCAGCTCGTCATAGCTCAGGCACAAATTTGTGACTTCGCTCACAGTCTGCGGGTTCTTTCCCAGCAGCATCTGGAATGCATAGTCTTCAATGCCCTTTAGAATGTGTTTGATTTTATCACACTCGGGCATCGCAGGATTCACTCGCCTGCATAGGTCCACGACGTCCTCTATATAGCTCGTGTATGCCTCGTTCTCTTCCTGGGCTCGCTTGCGTAGGCGTTGTTAAGCTTGAAGCTTTCGCACAGCAGGTCGAGCGAATGCTGCCAGGAATCGGGCCTTGAAATCCGTCCAAGTGCGCGTATCAGTTGTATTGTTACGGAACCACAACCTTGCGACTTTGTCCAGATACAAATCGACGTTGTTCAGCTTCATGGTGTCATCCCATTTATTATGAATGCTCACCCTTTCGTAGGAGGTCAGCCAGTCCTCTGCGTCGGTATCATCCTCGCCGGTGAAGTGGGCGGGTTCTCGTTGGGGCAGAACACCGGAGCACATGATGGGTGCGGGCTGCGGCGACACCATTTCCTCCTGGTCGATTACTCCGGGTACGGGCCTGAGCACTCGCTTGCTGCGTAATTCCAGGTTGGGGACCTTGTAAAGTGCAGGACCTCCACCAAAATATAGTGGGGTTTATTGACAGGGCGTTATAGCGAGGTCTTACTGCCGTGAAGTCCAAACGGGTCAGAGCGAGCTCTCGGCGGGTCTCAGAAGCAGTCTCGCACACAGCACTCTCGGTGGGGCTGCCAGTCCCAGATCCAGGAACATACCCGCTTGTGGCGGAATTGTCCCATATTCGAGCACATACCCATTTAAGGAAGTGCACTTGCTGCTCGTAGTATCTTCATTACAATATATATATATATATATATATATATATATATATATATATATATATATATATATATATATATATATAAGGTAAGTAGAGACAGAGACGCTCGAGAAAGACATTCAAAATAAAAATAAAAGTTTACAGACGTTTCAGGAAGACGACTTCCTTTCTTCAGAGTACCGAATAAGTTCGTTTCAGGGTTATATATACACAGAAAATGTAGCAAGGGTGAGGGCAGGGCAAGGGATGGGAGAGTTTGTACAATTGTATCATGGTTGGCGGGCAGCAAATTAATGAGAGAAGTGGAAGAGAGAGAAGGAAAATAAAAATAAACAAACTAAAAAATAAAAAAAAATAACAAGAACCCACAGTCTTGCGGTGCGAACCTGAGAAACAAAGAGCCAAACAAGAAAAGAAACAACGAGGAAGAAAAAAATTAAGAAGATAATTCGCCCCCTCCCCCGTAGCGACAGGAGTGAAAGAGGGGTCAAAACAAGATATGCCCATGCACGTGTTTGACATCGGCAAAAATATCAGTCACGCGGAATGAAGAAGGTCCAAATAAGATATGCCCATGTACACAAAGGGCGAACATCTGCCCATACACACCCGTTCTAAGAATCAGGGTCAGCCTGCCTGGCAGCTCTCGAGAAGGCCCTTGTAGTCCTAAAAGTACACGATCCTCCGGTTTATCATCTTCTCGAGAAGCTTGCACAGGCAGCTGGTCAGGGCAATGGGTCGATAGCTAGCGGGAGAAGAAGGGCCCTTTCCTTTTTTCAAGAATGCTACAAATATGTCATCCCTCCAAGGCTTTGGAATATGCCCCGAAAGCCATATCTTGTTGAAAAGGTGAAGGAGTGTTACAAGAGTGTCTGTGTGTAAGTTCTGTATCATTGTATATGTGATGTTGTCTGGGCCTGGATCTGAGGGTTTACACGTGCTCAGAGCACCCCTCAGCTCATGAAGTGTGAACTCAGAGTTATAAGAAGTGGTTGATCTGTCATTGTCATGTAAAGGCTTCTTTTCGGCCACGAGTTTGTGTTTCGTGAGTGTTTGTGTAGTGCTGAACTAGATACGTGTTGGAAGTGTTGTGCAAGAGTGTCAGCATGGTCTTCAAGTGTGTCCCCTGTTGTGCTGACCAGAGGCAGGCTGTGTGTGTGTTGTCCTTTGAGTTTGCCTATTCGTGTCCATACTTTTCGTATGTCTGTGTAGGAGTTTATTCATGTTAAGAATGAAGGCCAATTCTTGCGTTTTGCCTCACGACGCACACGTTTTCCAAACCCCTTGGCCCGTTTGAACAAAAGGAGGTTACTCGACGTGGGGTACCGACGAAGGATACCCCACGCCTTGTTCTGGGCCTCTCGCGCCCGCCTACAGTCCACGGCCTCCGCTGGTTGCGTGGGGCACATGAGGCGTGGGGAATAGACTTTTCGGCGGCGTCGAGGATGTTCGCCGTAAGTAGTTGGGTTGCCTGTTCAACGCGTAGGTGTGTTATGGACGTGTAGTGTAGTTTAGATGAATCTTTAAGTGTATTCCAGCTTGCTCTTGCTTCATTAAACCTGTTCTGGGAAGATGGACTGATCGGGCCCTTACCTATATGTTAGTGAGGTGGGGAAGTGGTCACTACCATATGAGTCAGTGCCCGCACCCCACTCCAGACATGGAAAGAGAACGGCAGATCCAATAGCCAAGTCAAGGTGTGAATTAGAGTTGTGTCCTATATTATATGTTGGCTGTTTCTGGTTGAAAAGACATGCTCCCGACGATGTTACGAATTTCTCACTTAAGCGATCTCGGGCATCCGTGCGAGCAGGGCCCCAAAAAGAGTTATGTGCATTCAGGTCGTCTATCAGAATTAAAGGTTCGGGTAACTGATCTACCAGACCCTCGAAATCTGAGCTCAAGAGCTGGAAGTCAGGAGGGATGTAAAGGGAACATAGTGTCATAGGCCTATTAAAAATTATCGTTCGAATGACACCAGCCTCTAGGATGGTCTGTAGTTGGACAGTGTGGCACGCCAAGGATTTCCGGGCAATGATGGCCACGCCCCCTGTGGATGTGCCACCGCCATCTCTGTCCCTCCTAAATCATCATCATCATCATCATCACCAGCCTATCTACGCCCACTGCAGGGCAAAGGCCTCTCCCATTATTCTCCAGTTATCTCGGTCCTGTGCCAACTGTGACCAATTTATCCCCGCAAACTTCTTCATCTCATCTGCCCATCTAACTTTCTGCCGCCCCCTGCAACGCTTGCCTTCTCTAGGGATCCACTCTGTTACCCTTAATGACCAGCGGTTATCTTGCCTTCGCATTACATGCCCTGCCCACGTCCATTTCTTCTTCTTAATTTCTACTAATATGTCTTTAACACCAGTTTGCTCCCTGACCCACTCTGCTCTCTTCTTGTCCCTTAATGTTACACCTATCATTTTCCGCTCCATTGCCCGCTGAGTCGTTCTCAGTTTAAGTTGAACCCTCTTAGTGAGCCTCCAAGTTTCTGCCCCGTAGGTGAGTACCGGTAAGATGCAGCTGTCATATACTTTCTCCTTCAGCGACACTGGTAGGCTGCTATTCATTATCTGAGAATGTCTGCCATATGCACCCCACCCCATTCTGATCCTTCTAATTATCTCTGCCTCATGGTTGGGATCTGGGGTCACAACTTGGCCTAAGTAGATATATTCGCTTACCACTTCCACTGCCTCGCCACCTATCTCAAACTGCTGTGCTGTCCCAAGGTTATTGATCATTACTTTAGTTTTCTGCATATTAATTTTCAGGCCCACGGTTCTACTCTGTTCGCCCAGTGCGGAAAGCATGCTTTGCAATTCGTCCCCCGAGTTACTTAGCAAGGCAACGTCATCAGCAAATCTGAGGTTACTGAGGTATTCTCCATTAACCCTTACCCCCACCTGTTCCCAATCCAACGTTCTGAATACTTCTTGTAAGCATGCTGTGAATAACATTGGAGAGATTGTGTCTCCTTGTCTGACACCCTTCCTTATAGGTATTTTACTGCTCTCCCTATGGAGGATGATGGTAGCTGTAGAGCCATTGTAGATATCCTCTAGTATTCTTACATAATGCTCATCTACCCCCTGGTTCCGTAATGCCTGAATGACTGCTAGGGTTTCGACCGAGTCAAATGCTTTCTCATAATCTATGAAGGCTATATATAGGGGTTCAGTATACTCAGTGCACTTCTCTATCACCTGATTGATCGTGTGAATATGGTCCATTGTTGAATAACCTTTACGGAACCCTGCTTCTTCTTTAGGTTGGCTGAAATCTAAGGTTGCAGAGATTCGGTTAGCGATTACCTTGGTAAATACCTTGTAGACGACTGACAGTGAGCTGATCGGCCTGTAATTTTTCAAGTCCTTCATGTCTCCTTTCTTATGGATTAGGATGATGTTCGCGTTCTTCCAAGATTCCGGTACCATTGCGGTCAGTAGGCATTGCGTATACAGGTTTGCCAGTTTTTCAAGTACAATTTCTCCGCCATCCTTCAAGAGGTCTGCTGTTATCTGATCCTCACTAGGTGCTTTGCCCCCTTTCATTTCTTTCAAAGCCTTCCTTACTTCTTCGGTCGTTACTGGTGGGATGTCTATCTCCTCTGAACTACTGTCTCGTTCGGCATTATCCTGTATGTCCCGGCTACTGTACAGATCCCTATAGAACTCTTCGGCCACTGTGACTATTTTATCCCTATTTGTGATGACATTGCCTTGCTTATCCTTAAGTGCATACATCTGATTTTTCCCCACGCCAAGACGTCTCTTCACTGCTTTCAGGCTACCTCCGTTCTTTACAGCGTATTCGATCCTCTCCATATTATACTTCCGTATGTCAGCTGTCTTACACTTATTGATCAACTTCGAGAGCTCGGCTATTTCTATTCTGTCAGCTGCGGAAGAGATTCTCGTGGTTTGCCGTTTCCTGATTAGATCTTTCGTCTCCTTTGAAAGTTTACCAGTATCCTGTCTAGCCATAGTGCCCCCGACTTCTACTGCACACTGCCCTCCTAAATACCATGTAACTATTCAAGAAATTTGTGTGCGTGGAGTTTAAATGGGTTTCTTGGAGACACATCACAATTGGCTGATTGGAATGCAGCAACTCATAGACATCATCAAGATTTTTAAGAAGGCCTCTGAAGTTCCATTGCATGATATTTTCTCTTCCCATTATTGAAGTTTAGAGCTACTGGAGTATGTGCGTGTTTATGTATCGGCTTTCGGGGCTTGAACTCTTGGAAGGGGTTTTTTGGTTTTCTCTACTGACCTGGACGCCGGAGCCCGTTCCTTCCGCTGTGGTGCATGCAGGAACGGCTCGACGTCCATGTCGCCATTTGAAGTCAAGGGGGTGCCCAGCGGACTGGGCCCCCTGGACTTGGACTTGGCACCCTTCCCGGTGCCCTTTGTTGGAGCCGCGACCACCGAGGGCGTCAGGAGTGGCAGAGGCGGTGCGACGGGGGTGGGAACTGCCGCGGGCGCCTCCGTCTCCATCTCCTCCGTGCCCTCGCGTGTGCTTCGGGCCGGTGGAGAGGGAACAGTGGATGCAGCAGCATCCCCAAATGACGTGGTTGCCACCACAGCCACTGCTGCCTGAGCAGGCGGTGTGGTGGCGTGTTGGGCCGCCGGAGACAACAATGAGGGGGGGGGGGGGCGGGTGGTCACGGGCGGGACCAAGTCCGACTCGCGGTACTGGGTCCCAGCCGAAACAATACGCCGCTCCACCCTCCGGCAAGCTGCGTCGGCGTACCTACCCAGGGGGAAAGAGGCAAACATCTTTCGTGCCTCTGGGAAGGTGGTGTTCTCTTTTACTTTCACTGCAATGATCTGTTTTTCTAATTTGAACTTCTCACAACTCCTAGAATAAGCGGCGGGCGGTCCCTGGCAGTTCGCACAGGTGAAGCTGTCGGATGCACAATTGTCTGTTAGGTGAACATGTGCTGCACATTTTGCGCACGCCAGTTTACCACGGCAAGAGGTTGGGCCGTGCCCAAACTGCTGACACCTAAAGCAGCAGCATGGGTTCGGCACGTAAGGTCAGATTGGGCATCTTAAGAAACCTGCGTTGACCGACTTAAAAAGTGTTTAGCGGTCAAACGTAAAGATTATGTGCTTGGTAGGAATTATTTGATCATTTCGGCGTATGGTGATTCGTCTCACTGCTGTCACGCCCTGATCTCAAAGGCCCTCGAGCAGAGCTGCTTCAGTTTCATTCATTAGATCCCGATCAGAGATTATGCCCTGGCAGCTATTGAGGCTGCGATGGGGAGTGATCTTGATGTCTACATCGACCGTGAGCGTTTGCTTGAGGAGGCTACAGGATTGTTTTTTTCCCAACTTCAATAGGGGCTTCTCTCGTTGTGAGCTTCTTAGCCTTCATTAAAGCATCCTGACGGGCTAGTTGGTCTGACATAATGGAAATAAACTTCGCGCAACAAGGACGGGACGAAAGAAGAGGACACATCACACAGCGCAGACTAACAAACTACAGATTCCACGCACATATCTACTACTATCGCGTAGACATGTGGAACCAAAAATGTTTAAAAAATAATTACAAACCTTAGAAAATTAAAAACCACACCTTCACCATGACGCATGCCGTCTCAACCAGATTATACACCATCAATAAACGCGATTTCCTTGCCCAGCAGCGATATTGAAGCAACACTAATGCAATTATCCCCCACGCGCACAATTTACCGCGCCTCCATTACCTCCCGCGTGAGCACCTTTGTTTTTTCAAAAAATGGAACACACCTGTTACGCCTGTGCCACTTAAGCTGTTCGTTCTTCTCGGCCTTGTTATTTTGACGTTGCCTTAGGTGCCTTGTTTGTGTGGGCGCCCGTGTGTGACTCGTGATAATCCTTGCTGTTGATGTCTGGGACAAAGCGCCGACACTTGCGTAATATAAAGGCTACACACCGAGCCCGTTATATGCGTGACATCTTTCACAACAGAAATGACCACCCGAACCGCCGGGATATAGAAAACAGCGCTGCTGCTTGCGAGGCAAGCACCAGCGCAGCGTGCCTATTTTTCAGGCCAAAGTGGCAGTTACGAACAATGTTAATATTTGGGGAGGGATCTCATTATCGACTCTGATTTTATTATCTTTAACATTATTTCAAATAATAAGTTGATTAAGGAGTTTGTAAATTTTATGCAGCGTGCCTATGAAAACGTCACCTTCGTGGTGAACCGGTGCAGCTATCGTTAGCTGCAGTTTAACAAGAAAAAAGAAAACGTGGTGTAAAACAGTCGTGGACGATGACAAGATAGGACGGATTCAGGTGCCTGTATCTGTCGTATCTTGTCTTCGCCGAAGTACCTTTTGTTTATTTTTTTCGTCGCCTACAAATTTCACGGGCGGCATATTACCCGCTCTGTCATGCGTCCTTCGACAGCGGCATGAGCAACGTCCGGTGCGATCACGCACTGCCTGCTGTTTGACCGAACACGGCCACCACAGAGCGGGAATGATTTCGGCTTCCGCGTAGCTCGTAGACGTGTTAATGCACAGTGAAGAAAACAAATCCCCAAAACCGCTTAAGAATCCAACTGTCATACCAAGACCAAGCCCAGAAGGGGGGTCTTCCCATAAGCCCCCACGACGACATGGATTACCAGGCGCAGTTTCCTCTCTAGTATGCTTACTCAGAAACTCTATGCCTAGGCGCCACCCCTCCATGTTTCCTATCCTGGGGCTGAAGTGAAAATCGTCCCACTAAAAAGCTTGCCTATATCCAATGCTGCCCACTCCCCTGTTCACGTCCATCACTTCAAGCCCAAGTTCCCTGCCGCACCTCACGTCTCGCTGTTAGCAGCGAGTACTGCCCGTTCGGTGTGCACGCCCTGTTTCATCACCTCCGGCACGGTGCAGACTGCAATTTGGGGCCGTCGCCCGCAGGTCCTTTACCCCCTTCGCTATCTCCTGGCCAAGTTTTCCCTCCTCTCCCTTTAGAACATCGTTAAGCCCCGCGGCAATCACCACAAGGTTTCTAGCTCTACTAGACAAGGCCAGCTGCCCCTTCGCTGCAGTCATCACCGTCTGCATCGTTCGACCTGGGAAGCACCCCACCGTCACCCGTACCACTATGGCAGCGCTGCTCCTCTTCATGTTAGGATCTCCCGCAATCATTTCCACGCTATCATCTGCCACCTGCTGCTCTTTACTGGTACCCGGCTTATCGACTGGTTTTGCTGGCCTATCTTGCAGCACGTGGGAGTAGTTGTTGCCTTTCGTTGCTTCCACCCCGTGTGTCCCCTCGGTGCATGCCTCGGCTTCGCTGCATGGGCCGAGGTGTTCGTCATTTGTTGGAGAAATGACGCTCCTTTCTAGCTTCCTCTCAGCTGCTCCTAACTTTCCCTGAACGGCCCTCTGTTTGTCGCGTTCGTTACTTAGCACTGCCTCCAGTTCTGCAACACGCTTAGCTCACCCCGTGTTAGCCGCGACACCACTAAGCATACACGACACGTGCAGTCGAAAGCTTTATCAAAGTAAACACTGGAGCGCGTGTCGCTCATTACATGCAGAGCGGTCTAGCGATGGGATGGCGAACTCTCGTAGTTCGTACATTTGGCGGATCCACTTCCTGACAGTGGTTGATTGCGCTGTTATCTGCGGCGGTTGCTACGTTAGATATCTGGAAACGATTTCAAAGAATACATGTGCTGATGAGCGGCTTTTTATCAAGCGCGAAACAGAGCGAACGCATTAAAACTTTTGCTTTTCGCTGCCCGATTGGGTGGTTAAAAATGTGTTATCCTCCATAACGTAACTAATCCAGCAGGCAGCCGCGCGATAAAGCACTTTCAGAGAGTGCGCCCGCCAACCGCACGAACTGCGATAGTACTCCAGCCTCTCACCAGAGCGCTCTGCATGCATTGAGTGGCGTGCGCTCCCGTGTTTACTGTCATAAAACTTTCGACTGTACCTGCCCCTTCGTCTGCCTCGCCGCCATCCCGCTGAAGCTCATCTGCGTCCACTTGCCGCAGACACTGTACCAGCTTTCTACGCGACATCACGTCTGAAAAACCAGACACAACGAGAAAGAACCATGCAGGTAAATACTGAGCTGCGGCTGCCCTCCGCTGTCTCTGCCGTTTCGCTGTCATTCACTGTAGAAACACGCTGTTATCGGAGCACCAGAAAAGCACGTCCGCACAGGTTGCCTGCGCACTCTTTAGTGCTAAAAGTTGCTTCCCCGGAAAACACTCTGTGTGCAGGAGTGCACTCTTTACAGGCCGCTTGCTCCGTTGTACTGGCGTCATTACCGTGACGGATATGACGTCAGTGAAATCTTTATATGCCCGGGAATAAAACACTTTCGAGTTAATAAATAAAGCACATTCCCCAGCTGGAGGGAGGAACCGGTTTATCGGACCTGGCCTCATCGTGTAAACGTACCTATAACTGGTGACCCATGATAAAAACAGCCCAAAAAAGTGGAGAACGACAGCAAGAGAAGACTTACTTGACTGCAGATTCTTTTTTTGTGAAAGGCAGGTGGAAAACTGCACTTGCTCGTTTTCCTTTCCACTGTCGATGCTTCGTTTCTTTTTACTTTTTGGGCTGTCCGCGTTATGGTCTAGTAGCGCGTACCTCGCCTGTCTTGGCCATCTGTTTCAGTCCTTGCATCACTCGTGGTCGCTCCGTTGGCGCCCACGTGTCTCCATGGCCGCCCTTGTTGCGCGTTCCGCAGGCGTGCTGGCCGTACTGTACGTGATCCGGATGCACCTGGCTTACTACGAGGAGGAGGAGGTGAGCAGGTACACGCTCGAAGGGGTCGCCACGGTGGCCCGCGCCATACCCACTGTGGCGCTCGCCTGGGGCCTCGGCCGGGCCATGTGGTTCACTTCGCTCAACCAGCTCTGCCACATGAGGAACGACGCCGACTTCATGCAGGTACCAATGCCCTCGGACGTTGCATTTTATTCACACGAGCATAAAACGAGTCACTTTACCGCCATTTGGCTAAACGACTCACGAATCTCAAGAATATGCTCAGAGCCCGATAAGCGCTTCAATTTGACATGTTTCTTCAATAGCCTCATTTAGTCAAGCTAGCGTTACGCCATGTGTTAAGATTGAAATTCAAGCTTATTCTGCTTTGCCTGGGAAGATCCATGCAGTTTGACGAAATGCCCTGCCGAGAAAGTTGGATCATGGCTAAAAAAGCACCCATTTCTTAATGGCGCAAAATTTACTCGTCTTTTTTTGCACTCAGCATCGTCATCATCATCATCATCAGCAGCAGCAGCAGCAGCCTGTTAGCCGCTGCAGTGCGCAGACTCCAGTTATGTCTGTCGTGTGCCAGCTGAGTCCACCCTTTCCCCAGAATTTTCGTCGCTCATTCCTCCCTCCATTGAGCCCTGGGCCAACCTCTAGGGCGTTTACGGTCTATTGGCAGCCGCTCAGTTAATTAAACAAATGATCCACCTGTTGCCCCTCAGGCGCATGACGGTACCGGCCCATGCCCATTTTCTTGGCTTAATTTGAGCTAGAATGTCTTCCACACCGGTCTGCTCCCGGATCTAAGCAGCTGTTTTCTCATCCCTAAACGCGACCCCTAGCATTCTTCCTTCCGTTGCTCGTTCAGCCGATCTGGTTCCGTTCAAGTCGCTTTGTGGTTTGTTTGTTAGTTTTATTGTTTATTGACAAAAACAATGTTCAATAGCGGTCTGTCTTGGTGCCAAGGCAAGAGGCGGCATTGAAAGCCACCTGACTGGGCCTTCGACTCCAGACAGTACACGCAGCAGACAACATGAGCGCAACATACTTCAAACCAGATAGCTGGATCTCAAACGCTCAAAACACACGATATCAAACATTACATCGAATAAAATATAAAATGTTTAAACGAATTGCAAATTATCAAGCGCATACAATAAAAAGCACATACAAAGTATCAAACACGATAAGGCAATATAGGTGAAAAAAAAAAAAGACAGAATTTGTGGTCAACACATACATCACCAACATGACACATAACCATTAAGGCCAAAGGAAGAACATGTTCTTTAGGACTGAAAAACAAAATGTAGAAAAATCACGATTGTTCGGGGAAATAGGTTTTACTCAGTTTTCTGAAGGCAAGCAAGGAGGGAGAACTGTCTATTGTATACAGAAATGATGGATAACAATTCAGAAGGTTCGGAATTTGCCATTTTAATAATTGCATGCCATATTTAATTCTCGTCTTAATTTTGACAAAGCTTTTATTTCTGAAATGATATGGTGTCTCCGTATTTGTCTATGTGTCAAAGAAGAGCTCACGATTTGCTTTGAATTCAAGAAAAACCATTTCCAGCAAACCCTGTTTGTACAACATTTCTATATGAAGAATCCGGTTCTGGGAAAAGTATGGGAATGTGTGATCACGACTAGATAGATTTTGAATGAATCGCATACCTTTTTTCTGCATTATATATAGTCGTTCCAGATTATACTTCGATGTAACCCCCCCCCCCCCCGACTAATAAACAATACTGTATACGGGAATGCACTGTACTAAAATAAAGTTGCCGTTTTATTCGTATTGGCAACAATGTCCGAAATCTATTTAGCATAAGAAGTGATTTAGCAATGATACCTTTTATAAAGTTCACGTAACTTGTCCACCGAAGATTTTCATGAACTAGTACCCCTAAAAACTTGTATTCTGAAGTCTCTTCTAGCGGGCATGATTTAAACGTTATAGAGGTATTAACGTGAATTGGTTTATTAACGGCGGAGAAGACAATGTACTTGGTTTTTTTAACATTCAATAAGAGCCTATTTGCGTCTAACCAGCAGGACAAATTTTGAAGCCATAGATTGACAGACCCCACCCATAGAAAGGCCTCACCCATTGGGGTCGGAGGTATCTGTAAATAAATAAATAATAAATAAGTAGGAATAAGAGAGGAGAGGTTATTAGACGTGAAAAAGACATTCGTATCATCGGCGTAAAGGACAATGTCTGAGGTTAGTGGGACGTTGACAATATCGTTTATATACATTAAAAATATTGTTGGTGCTAATATAGATCCTTGCGGAACTCCATAATTTATTAACTCAGTATCGGACTGCAGATGATTAATCACAACGAACTGTGCACGATTAGTCAGGTAGCTAAGCAGTAACTTGGAACTCCTCTTATTCCATAGTACGGTAACTTTGCAAATAGTATTGGATGTTTAATAGAATCAAAAGCTTTGTTAAAATATAAAAAGATACCTATTGTGTACGGTTGATTTTCTATAGTAGTTGCAATTTTCTCTCTAATGCTTAATAATGCTGATTCAGTAGATTTACCTTGCCGAAACCCATACTGATATTCGGTTATTAGGTTGTGCTTACAAAGATGCTAATTCTAGTATTTATAACTTTCTCTGCTATTTTGGAAAACAGAGGAAGTACTGATATTGGTCTGTAGTTAGAAATACAGTCAAGAGCACCACCTTTATGTAAACGGAAACCCTAGCAATTTTCATCTTTTCTGGAAATATTCCTGTCAACAAAATGGTATTCATTAGGTGGCAAACTACGTCGCATAGCAAATCTGGCACCGCTTTATTTGGAGCCACTTTAATGCCATCAAAACCACACGAAACATTACTTTTAAGGCTGTTAATTATACCAACAATTTCAACTTGGGTAACCGGGTAAAGAAATAAGGTCTGTGGCAGATTGTGTTCTATATACATTTCAAAATCCTCACAAGTGGTCCCCTCCGACGCTCCAAAAGTCAAAAAGTGGCGGTTGAACTCGTTAGCAAGAGCCTTATCAGTTAATATCTGCCCATCTATTTTAATTTTCTTAGGAGCGGCAGTTCGCGTTTTCCGTACTAGATCTTGGATAATGCGCCAAGTTTTCGGAGGGTCGAAATATATATCGGCAAATTTATTAGCGTAGTAAGCAATACGGGACTTTTTAATATCAGAGTTCAGCCTATTTCTGATCTTTTTGTACTCTATAAGCATTCTCAGGTCCCTGTTTCCTATGAATTTATTAGAGTTTATTTTTTTTATTCGATGCAAAAGTTTATTGGGTTTTATCCAGGGTTTTATTGCTTTCTTACTCTTCTTAATTGTTTTGATCGGAAACGCACGATCGTATGCTCCAATAATTTTATCAAAAAATTCATCATGGCGTTGGGATCAGTTTCTTGCGTTAATCTACCCCAATCTATAGACGATACAAGCTGTCGAAAATTATCAATACAACTCGATTTTATAGGCCTAATGCTATAACTTGTCGCTATAGGTTTAACCCTGTGCACCGAGCTATTCGGAATAAGACAATAAAGAGACATATGGTTACTGATAGCCGTAGTAAGTACACCAGCATTAACATCGTATTTATCAAGATTTGTGAGACACAAGTCATTCAGACTCTCAGAAGTGGCTGTTATACGTGTTATCAATAAGATTCTAAAAACTGTTTAGTGATACAATATCTAGAAAATCTCTAACTGAATCGGTTTGGTTTAAAATGTTTATATTTAAATCACCTAGAATAATTACTGGCGATTTAAAAGCTGAAAAATATTCCAACATTTGCTCACAAAAGTGGTGAAATTCTTCTAAGGATCCAGAGGGCGGGCGGTAAATCACACCTAGCGTGAATCCGTTAGCTGTAATGAAGAGGGACTCAAAATGCGGGGTAATAACAGAGTATTCGGCAATAATATTACACGAAAATTTATTTTTGACATAAAGGGCCACGCCACCAGCCCTCCTATGTTTTGTACACAACGCCTCGTAATTGTAGCCGTCGAACTGTACGACATCAGAGTCACCGCAAAACCACGTTTCACAAAAAGCGAGCACATCAAAATATAGTCTACAGAAGATAAAAAAGAGTCCAGTTGTTCTTCGTTCCGTAAGCTCTGCGCATTTAAATGGTAATAAGAAAAAAAACCTGATTGTTTCTGTTGCACAGATACAACATTAAAGAAAGATCCAATATCATGATAGCAGCAGGAATCCTTTGCGGCAAGCATTGGAAATCCCTATCGCATTTTAGATCGGACGCTTAACTGCCTAAACCAGTTTTTCGAGATCACGTTCACCATGGATACGAATGACAGCATCGCCCTCGTCCTTACGGACCAGCACGTGCCCATTCTTTTGCCACACAAAGCGGTAGCATTTTTCTTCCGCCTTCATTCGCGCAAGCCACAGGAGATGTTTGTTGAAAGCAGTCGGGTTATCGAAGATACGCATGTCAGGGTTTTTTTAGTTTCAGGGCCGAGCGGCTCTCTAACCACGCTTCCTTAAGGGTGGTTGAACGAAACCGAGCAATTACAACAGACTCTTTACCGGCACGTGCGGGTAGTCGGTGCAGGGCGTCAACGTCAGAGCTCGTTATCTCGGGCAGTTCCAGTGTTCGCGCCAAGTCGTTCATTTGAAAACACGTTCGATTGAAAACACGTTCATTCCATGTTGTTGCGCTTAGGTGCTCCTATGGATAAGCGTAGGGTTGGTAAGGGAAGGAGAAAGTGGGAGAGGATAATTATGCTGCCATTTACTGCGTCAGCTGCCTCGATGCAACACTGTGGCCGTCGTAGTGTCCAGCGCGTCGCCGCAAAGCCGGTCGCCAACGACTGACGATGCGGGGTCCAAGAGGAAAAGCAGCAGGGCGTGACAAAAGCTTGCAGCGTACCCAGCAGGAGCTTCAGGCGGCGCACAGGACCAGGACTGGAGAGACGCGGCCCACGTTCCAAGTCGCACGTTGGTGAGGGCATGGTACCAGGGAATACTGTAGCGGGGGCAGTCCCACACTAGATGTTGTAAGTCTGGCCTGGTATGGCCAGTGCTGCAGGTGCTCGGGACACTGGGAGTGGCCGCACGGCGATGAAAAAAGTGGAGCGAAAACGGTGTGAGCGGTGTTGTGAGCAGCAGCAAGAACGCCACCTCGTCTAGGCGTTGATTATACATGTCCTGAAGAGTTAATATGCAGCCGAATTTAAGGCGGGAGGAGATGTGTTGTAATCCTGATTTGTTGTCGATGAATAGTAAACCTCGTTTTTGCGTAAAGTACAAAACATGAATAGTTTTCATGGAGCCCTGAAACCAGTAAACAATATTGCAGCCTTGAATGAACAGCGCAGTGGTAAAGTTGGCGTTTTAGTTTCTCAGGTAGCAGTATACAGAATTTATTAAGAGTGGCCATTCTTGGAGCTATACTGCGTCTAACGTAATTTACACGATACATCCAGCGCAAACCTTTGCGAAAATACACGCCTAGAAACTTGCATTCCAAAATTTGTTGTAGCGCGTGTCATTCGAACGATATGGCATCAAGAGGTCGGACTGGTCTGTTATGGCCGAGAAAATATTATTCTTGGTTTTAGATGCGACGCTGAGAGGAGCATCTCTTGCCGGCGACCCTGTCCTGCGTCCGTCGTCGTCGGCGTCCGCGTCCGCACAGCTGCGTCTCTCCTCCGCTCACCCCTCTCCTCTCGCCGTGATAGCGCGCCCTCTCCCCCAACATCTGTGGCGCGCGCAGTGCGGCGCGCTCTCACTCCGCTGGTGGGCGGCGCAAGCGCGCTGTGCGCATGCGCAGCGCCCTCTCTCTCCGCGGTCTCCTCTCCTTCGGGTGCGCTGCGCATTAAGCGGAGTGCCGCGCTCCGGCCAGTCTCTCATCCGACGGTCGTCCGCGCTACGCTTGCTCTCTCTCTCTCTCTCTCTCTCTCTCTCTCTCTCTCTCTCTCTCTCTCTCTCTCTCTCTCTCTCTCTTTCTCTCTCTCTCTCGCTCTCGCTCTCGCTCTCGCTCTCTCGCTCTCTCTCTCATTACCCGACGATTGCTCACGCAATTCCAGTAATCGACACAACGGAAACTCACAATGGAACCCCCTTCAGCGTCGCATCACACCAGGGTTCCCGCGAGGGGAGGTGCGCGTAATTTTTTTGTGTATTTGAGAGGGGTTGACTACCATAGCCATGGCGATAAATTCTCGAGGTAGATATTAAAATAACGCACAACAGCTGATAAATAATTTCAGGAGAAAAACATTTGCATTATTGGCGTATAACAGCACTTCAGGACTCATGGGAATATACAATTTCATTATTAAAGGAAAGAAGTAATACTTTCCCTTATCTGTTGCTTGTGCAACACCAAAAGTGGCGTACCAAGCATCTCCTAATACGTGATTAGATACAAGAAACGGTACTCTGTTTGGTAGGTAACTGTTTGGTAGCTTATGCGCAGTACCATTCATTGCGTGATATGGGAGCTTTCTTAAAAGAATATTATGTTTTATTGAATCGAAAACTTTTTTGAAACGAATAAAAATACCAATTGTATCAAGACGGTTTTCTATGTTGGAAGGAATTTTTTTTCCTTAATGTTGAGTACAACTGATTCCGTTGATTTTCCCTGTTGAAAGCCATATTGTGTTTCACACAACCGCTGATATTTTTGAAAGTGACTAGTTATTCTGGTGCTACTTAATTTTTCAAGTCTTTGAAAAAACGGGGCGCAGATATTAGCCTATAAATAGAAAAGTTGTCAATCGCACTACTCTTGTACAAAACAAAGCTTTTGGCGATTTTCATTTTCTCTGGCTTCGTATATTAAATTATATACAGTTCAACCTCGTTATGACAAACGCTGATATAGCGAATTATTGGCTATAGCGAACTCAATACGAACTTTGGTTGGTTACGCTTCATTTCAATGTCACTCCTTCTTTTATAACGAAAGTGAAACAGTGAGAGCCACGATCAATATCAGATATAACAAAGAAATATTTGGCCAGTAGGCTGAGAAGCTACTCCTGGCGTACGAAACTGCAGAAGTACAAGAAGCCCTTGAGTTCGTGAACATCGTGGAAAACTTCGTCCTGCTCAGTGCTGTGAATAGTCATGAGACGAAGGTCACATCCTTCTTCGAAACAGTAAGAACGCAGACCTGTTTTTTCAAATCGACTTTGTTCTGTTGTAATTTCCCGTTTCATGTTCTGGTTCGTTGAGCTTGAAATACCACAAGCAAAAGGTAAGGGCTATCTTGTTCGTAGGTTCGAAGCTTAAAAGAGTGCGTTTTTGGATATTTTGCGGTAGCCAGGTTACCGATTGATTTGATCCCATTTTTAACTTTACTGTTACAACGAATATCGTACATAACGAACTAAGTTGCTGTCCCGATACTACTTCGTTACTGGTGCAGCGCTGGCGTAGAGGCAGAGCGTCCGCCTCGCGTGCAGAAGGACCGTGTTTCCAATCCTGTTGCCGCACAATTCTCGCCGGATTAAAAAAAAACCGTAAATCCACTTGTTGATGGAATTGCAGGAGGAGGCTTGGGTCGCGGCCTGATCCCGGTGACCATTGCCGGTAACTCACTCCCTCACCAGAGCAGCATTGGCCACCCTGGTGTAGTTATGGCCACAACCTCCCATGAATACGCCATTAACCCTCGGCCTCTTTTCTCCAGTGACTCCGAAGTAACTGACCACTGCAGCGGTCAGACCTCTGACGCAGGAGAGGGTGCGAATCCCTGCGTCCGGACAGGCCGCCATTGAAATCTAAACTACAACACGAGAACATTATCGAGCAAGGCGAGTCTAGAGGGCTTGTTTGAGGAACTAGAAGGTAATAAATTGGATGCAATCGGGATTAGCGGGGTTAGGAGGACAGGTGAAGCTCTTACTGTGCTTCAAAATGGACACGTCCTATGTTACCGTGGTCTAGTGAGCAGAAAAGGAATGGGAGTGGGATTTATACTCAATAAAAGCATAGATGGGAACATAGACGAATACTATAGCATTGGCGAAAGGGTGTCCGGTCGTGTAATCAGGCTTAATAAGAGGTACAAATTAAAGGTGGCACATGGCTACGCGCCCATATCCAGCCACGACGACCATCTAGTTGAACGCTTCAATGGAGATGTGGAATCGGCAATGGGTTTATTAAAAACACAGTACACCTTAGCGTAGACAGGCAAGAAGCAGGCTGGAGACAAGGCAGTGGGGAACTATGGTCTGGGGTGCAGAAATAACCGAGGAGACCTACTAGTCGAGTTCGCAGAACGGAACAATCAACGCGTCATGAATACCTTCTTCTGCAAACGGGAGAGCCCAATAGGGGGCATAAAAATGAAATAGATTTCATACAATGCGATAACCCTGGCGTCATGCGGGATATGGAAGTCCTTGGAAGGGTAAGGTTTAGTGACCACCATATGGTAAGATTGTAGTGAGCTGGGCTAGTTGGTACTATTCCAATTGGGCTACTTGACATTATTTGGGCTAGTTTGTACTGTTTGTGTCCCTCCCTTTCCGTGTTTCGTCAGCGCCTGTTTGTCTATCCCTTTCCGTGTTTTCGTCCAGTTTGCGCTCTTACCCGCCATAGTATGTGAACATCTCGAATTGGGCTACATTTGAGGGGGGACCGAAAAGCTAGTACGAAAGAAGCCGATCAATGAGATAACAGGAAGACGGGAAGTTAAAGAATTCACGAACGCGCTGGAGAACCGATATTCAGCTCTAACCGAGGAAGCACAGTTTGCGACACAGGAAGCCAGCGACAATCTTTCAGGGAATATCACGGAGTGGGAAGTAGAGGTCGGAGGCACTATCGCTGGACAGAATAGCGGTAAACTTTCCAAGGAGACGAAAGATTTAATTAAGAAACGGCAAAGCATGAAAATGTCCACCCCAGCTGAGAGACTAGAACAGCGCTTTCGAAATTAATCAATAAGCGTAAGACAGATGACATAAGGAAGTATAATATGGAGAGGATCGAGCATGCTGTAAAGAACGGAGGCAGCCTTAAAACAGTGAAGGGGCGTCTACGCATAAGGAAAACTCAGATGTATGCACTTAAAGACGAGCAAGGCAATGTCGTAACAAATACGAATAAAATAGTTATAGTAGCCGAGGTGTTCTATACAGATCTGTACAATAGCCTCGACATCCAGGATCATACCGAAGGAGGAAGTAGTTCAGAGGCGATAGACATCCCACCAGTAATTACAGAAGTAAAGAAATCTTTGAAATGAATGCAAGGGGCAAAGCGCCTGCTGAAGGTCAGATAACAGCTGACCTCTTGAAGGATGGCGGGCAAATTGTACTAGAAAAACTGCCAAACCTGTATACGCAATGCCTAATGACCGCGAGGGTACCGGAATCTTGGAAGAACGCGAACATCATCCTAATCGATAAGAAAGGTGACATGAACTTGAAAAATTAGAGGCCGATCATTTTACTATCAGCCGTGTACAAGGTACTTACCAATGTAATCGCTAACAAATTTATGCCACCTTATATTTCAATCAACCTAAAGAACAAGCAGGGTTTCATAAAGGCCACTCAACAATCAACTATATTCACACCATCAATCAGGTGATAGAGAACTGCGCGGCGTATACTCAACGCCTACATATAGCTTTCCTAGGTTATTAGAGAGCATTTGACTCGGTCGAAGCCCTTCAGGCATTACGAAACCAGGGAGTAGACGAGCATTATGTAAAAATACTAGAGAATGTCTACAATGGGTCCACAGCTACCATCATCCTCCATAAGGAGATCAGTAATAAAATACCAATAAGGAAGGGCATCAGACAAGGAGACACAATCTCTCCAATGTTATTCGCAGCATGTTTACAAGAGGTATTCAGAACATTGGACTGGGAACAGGTGGGAGTAAGGGTTAATGGAGAATACCTGATGTAACCTCAGATTTGCTGAGGACGTTGCCTTGGTAAGTAACTCGGGTGACGAATTGCAAAGCATGCTCACCGCACTGGACAAGCAGGGTAGAACAGTGGTAAAGGGGAAGTCTGGGCCTGTTGGTTCATCATGTTCAGAGAAAAAAACCAGTGAAAACACGCTCCATAAGAGGAGAGGCAAAACAAGGACAGTCACTGGACTTACAACAAAAGTTCATTGGAAGAACTTCCACAAATACTTAAAAACGACGCACGCGCAGATGGGTGACCCCCTCACCCCTTCAAAAACCCAAGATTGCCACAGAACTCTCTCTCTCACCGTTGTCATCCTCGGCCGGATTAAGAAACGCTATCTCTTTATCAGTTAATCCAACCGAGGGCTCACTGACGCAATTATCTCCTCCTTTGTTGATCAAGAAGGCCTCTACCAGTTCTCGCTAATTCGTCAAAGCACCCCGCCCCACAATGGAAACATTTTTCAAATCCGGAGTGCACTTGCAATCACGCGCGTCCGGCACCAAGTGACTTCCCGTGCCATTAATGAGGCTCCTAGAGTGCTCGCGCATGCGCTCATTAAGGCACCAGCCCGTTTTGCCGATGTAAGCCTTTTTGCACAACAAGGGAATGGAATAAACCACCCCTTGCGCACTCAGCGTATGCGGTGCTGCGTGTGACAGGAAACTTCCTTTGACTCCCTGTCAATGCGAGCACACAAGCCCTCTAGCTTCCTGGGGGCCGAAAATACAAAACGAACACCGTGCGTTAACGCTACCTTTTTTTAGGTTGTGTGGCAAGGCATCGTAGTAAGGCACAACCATGGCTCTCTTACCCACGTTCTCATGAAATTCCGGCGTTCCTGGGGTTCTGAGGGTTTGCTTTAACTTTGTATGTAGCGTTTCCGCTGTTGAGGGTGGCCGAGCGGGTACGCCGAGGGACCGCCCCGGCAGAGCACACAGCCCAGAGAGAAACACACACACACGATGCTTCCACCAGGAACATAACCTGCCCCAGCGGGGTGCTTGCTTTATTAGCGCACCTAGAGCAGCCTAGAGTGTTCTAGTTGGTACATTGATGATGATGGTCACCCTGGCACCATCTAGGCGAGACCCGACACACTACATCCGCCACCGCTTGCAGAAGCTGGGTGAGAAACCCGGCAGCTATTAGGCGCTCCACCTGTTGGCGAAAGTTCTGCTCTACAGAGTGGACACAGCTCTTTCTCAGAGCATTGTGAAAACACATGTTAGCAATGCTGTGCTTTACAAGTTTCGAGTGTGCCGAGTCGAAAGGCAAAATGCCTTTCTTAGAGCGTGGTTCATACATGAAGCAAAGGTGCTCTTCATTGCCAAAAGTTAGCCTTAAATCTAGAAACCGTATGGTGTAGTTCACACGTGAAGTTAATTTCCTTGGAGCACTGTTTAAAAACAGCCATTATGTTATCTACAACGCAGCGAAACAGTTCGTTAGAATTCAGTTTTAAAATTATCAAGAAATTGTGAACATACCTGAAAACCGAGATAACATGTGCGTCCTGAAGTGTAGCGTGCAGCATGCGGTGAAACCGCGCTAAAAAAATGCGATACAAAAGAGGCGCGAGACAGGAACAGATGCATATGCCCATTTTTTGCACAAACAAATCGTTGTCGAAACTGACAACTGTTGAAGACAGGTACACCGTTAAAAGTCCCAGAAACGATTCCACGTTAACACCAGTACTGTTCTGAACGGCCACCGTTTCACCACTTTCTGAAATATCTCGTACAGCAACGAAAAGTTCTTTGTGGCGAATGGAGTAGTATAAATCTTTAATGTCCACTGAAAACGCAGCATTGAAATTCCCAAGTCGTTTGTTCAAAATTTCTACGAGGCCTAAGGAGCTTCTTAGACAAAACGGGTCGTCTCGTTCAAGAAAGCCGAGGGAAAGCATTTGAGAACGCATTTCAAGCCAGCAGATGTGAAACTGCAGGAGCCGAAAGGAAACGCCCTAAAAGTGCCCAACAAACAAAATTTCTGGGCGCTAGAGAACGAAGTAAGAGCCGTTCAGAACCGGGCTTGTATTAGCGTGGAATCGTTTCTCGAACGTTTAACGGTGTACCTGTCTTCAACAGTTGTCAGTTCTGAGAACGATTTGTTTGTGCAAAAAGTGGCATATGCACTGGTCCTGTCTCGCGCCTGTTTTGTCACTTTTTTTAGCCCGGTTTGACCGCATTTCGCACGCTACACTTCAGGACGCACATGTTATCTCGCTTTTTATGTATGTTGACGATTTTTTGATATTTTAAAACTGAATTCTAACGAACTGCTTGGTTCCGTTGCAGATAACTAAGTGACCGTTTTTAAACAGTGCTCTAAGTAAATTAACTTCACGAGTGAACTACCCCTTGACAACGACATACGGTTTCTAGATTTCAGGCTAACTTTTGGCAATGAAGAGCACCTTTGCTTCATGTATGAACCGCGCTCCAAGAAAGGCACTTTGCAATTCGACTCGGCACACTCGAAACTTGTAAAGCACAGCATTGCTAACGTGTGTTTCCACAATGCTCTAAAAAAGAGCTGTGTTCACCCTGTACAGCAGATCTTTAGGAAACAGGTGGAGCGCCTAATAGCTGCCGGGTTTCCCAGCCAGCTTGTGCAAGCGGTGGCGGAAATGCTACATACAAAGTTAAAGCAAACCCTCAGAACCCCAGGAACGCCGGAATTTCACGAGAACGTGGGTAAGGGAACCATGGTTATGCCTTACTACGATGCCTTGTCACACAACCTAAAAAAAGGTAGCGTTAACGCACGGTGTTCGTTTTGTATTTTCGGCCCCCAGGAAGCTAGAGGGCTTGTGTGCTCGCATTGACAGGGAGTCAAAGGAAGTTTCCTGTCACACGCAGCACCGCATACGCTGAGTGCGCAAGGGGTGGTTTATTCCATTCCCTTGTTGTGCAAAAAGGCTTACATCGGCAAAACGGGCTGGTGCCTTAATGAGCGCATGCGCGAGCACTCTAGGAGCCTCATTAATGGCACGGGAAGTCACTTGGTGCCGGACGCGCGTGATTGCAAGTGCACTCCGGATTTGAAAAATGTTTCCATTGTGGGGCGGGGTGCTTTGAGGAATTAGCGAGAACTGGTAGAGGCCTTCTTGATCAACAAAGGAGGAGATAATTGCGTCAGTGAGCCCTCGGTTGGATTAACTGATAAAGAGATAGCGTTTCTTAATCCGGCCGAAGATGACAACGGTGAGAGAGAGAGTTCTGTGGCAATCTTGGGTTTTTGAAGGGGTGAGGGGGTCACCCATCTGCGCGTGCGTCGTTTTTAAGTATTTGTGGAAGTTCTTCCAATGAACTTTTGTTGTAAGCCCAGCGACTGTCCTTGTTTTGCCTCTCCTCTTATGGAGCGTGTTTTCACTGGTTTTTTCCCTAGCACCGTGGGTCTGACAATTCATATGCAGAAAACTAAAGTAATGATCAGTAACCTCGGGACAGCACAGCGGTTTTAGATAGGTTGTGAGGCAGTGGAAGTGGGAAGCGAATATATCTACTTAGGGCAAGTTGTGACCCCCGATCCCAACCATGAGGCAGAGATAATTAGAAGAATAAGAATGGGGCGGAGTGCATACGGCAGGCGTTCTCAGATAATGAATGGTAGAATACCATTGTCCCTGAAGAAGAAGGTGTATGACAGATGCATCTTACCGATACTCACCTACGCGGCAGCAACTTGGAGGCTCGCTACAAAGGTTCAACTTAAATTGAGGACGACTCAGCGAGAAATGGAACGGAAGATGATAGGTGTAACATTAAAGGACAAAAAGAGGGCGGAGTGGGTGAGGAAACAAACGCGTGTTAAGGACATACTAGTAGTACAAATTAAGAAGGAGGAATGGACGTGGGCAGGGCATGTAATGCGAAGGCAAGATAACCGTTGGTCATTGAGGGTAACAGTGGATCCCTAGAGAAAGCAAGCGTGGCATGGGGCGACAGAAGGTTAGAAGGGCAGATGAGATCAAGAAGTTCGCGGGGATAAATTGGCCGCAGTTAGCACAGGACCGGGATAATTGGAGATCTACGGGAGAGGCCTTTTCCCTGCAGAGGGTGTAGATAGGGTGCTGATGATGATGGCTACTTTGTAATAACAAGGTTCGACTGTAAATGACAAAGCACACAACAAATTAGATCACAAACTGCTTTAATCGGTGCCACTTTGATACCATCAAAACAACAAGTGCAATTATTGTTGTGCTCATTAATGAAATAGCAGTTCGACATGGTTAAAAGCGCACTACACGGGGACAGAGAAAAAGACCGTGACACGGGACGAGCGATAATGCTCGTCCCGTGTGACTGTCTTCTGTTGAGGGTGGCCGAGCGGGTACGCCGAGGGACCGCCCCGGCAGAGCACGCAGCCCTGAGAGACACGTACAGACACGATGCTACCAGCAGGAACATAACCCGCCCCGGCGGGGAGCTCGCTTTATTAGCGCACCTAGAATCCACTGATGATGATGGTCGCCGTGGCGCCATCTAGTCGAGACGCGACACACTACATCCCCCCTTCAGAAGTCCAGCTTCAGAAGCCCTCACAAGTCCAGCCTCCTTGGCTGGCGAACGGTTCGACCGAACCGTGACACCTGCGCAGTGGGCTCCCGCACAGTTGGTGGTGTCGCACCCTGTTACGCAGACGGGGACGCTTGCTCACTCTTGGTGGCCACTGCTGGTGAGGGAGAAGTAGGAACAAGGTGACTGCGGTTGCGCTGCAGCACTCCTTTGGGTGTCTCTACCACATACGAGCGCGGACGCTGCGCTGGGCTCAAGACGACAGCTGGACTCTTGATATCTCGGACCCAAACATGTTCGCCTGGCTGAAGCAGACGAAGTTCACGAGCAGCGTGTCTTCTGTTGAAATCCTTCGCCTGTCTTTGCCTGTTAGCGCGATCCCGCTGGTCCACTTGTACCGAAGATGGCCAACCTGGCTTCAGCTGGTTTGTCGATTTGGGTATGCGAGTTTGCAGGCGTCTGCCCATTAACAGCTGTGCAGGGCTATGTCCATTGACGCCCGGTGTGTCTCGGTAGGCCAGCAGGGCCAGGTACGGGTCTTCCGACTTGCCTAGGAGGTCTTTGACAGTGCGGACCATTCGCTCCACCTCCCCATTTGACTGCGGGAACCGAGGACTGCTCGTGACGTGATGGAAGCCGTAGGCCAGTGCAAAGTCCCCGAATTCCCTGGCCGCAAACTGAGGACCATTGTCTGTGCGCAGTAACTTGGGGATACCATGGCGGGCGAAAACGCTCTTGATTGCTGTGATTACTGCTGCTGCTGATGTTGACCCAAGGCTGATGACCTCGGGGAATCTGGACCTGTAGTCAACCAGAAGAATGTAGTCCCTGCCGTTCAGGTGGAAGAGGTCGGCGCCCACCTCCTCCCACGGAAGACTTGGTGTGACAGTAGCCATCATGGGTTCTGGACGTTGGACCCGAGTCTCAGCACACTTGGGGCAGCTGGAGACGGTGTGTTCAATTTGGCTGTTGATGTCAGGCCACCATACCGACTCTCGTGCCACTGCCTTGCAGCGGTTGATCCCTTGATGGCCTTCATGGAGCAGTTCCAGCATGTACCGCTGAAGAGAGGTGGGGATGACAATGCGAGTGTTCTTCAGGAGCAAACCATCACACACAGTGAGGTCTCCCCTGTGTTGCCAATACTTTTTCAGATGAAGTGGCAACCGAGACTGTCTGGGCCAACCCTTAGTACAGTACTCCACGAGAAGGTCACACTCGCCGTCAGATGCTTGGGCTTGGCGCAGGTCGTCCCACCGTGTGGAGACAAGACCTGGAAGGGAGCGGACGCGTTCTTGCACGTAGAGTTCGACCTGGTCGGCCTGCTGCGACGAAGGAGCATCCACAGGAGCTCGAGAGAGCGTATCAGCTGTAGCCAAGAGTTTGCCGGGTACATAGAGTACCTTGTACTGGTAGCTCATGAGCTTCAGACGGAAGCGCTGGATTCTAGGTGGCAAGAGGTCGATTTCCATGTTGCCTAAAAGTGCAACGAGAGGCTGATGGTCGGTCTCCAGGATGAAGTCCAGACCACGGACATACTGGTCGAACCTCTGCACAGCCCAGCTGGCTGCCAATGCTTCTTTTTCGGTTTGGCTGTATCTTGTTTCTGCCGACGTGAGAGACCTTGAAGCGAAGGCAACTGCTCGACGCTCTCCGGATGGTTGCTCTTGCAGATGCACGGCCCCCAGGCCAAAGGAGCTTGCATCTGCTGAAACAGTTGTCTTGTACTGGGTGTTGTAAGTTGCAACGCACCGTTCAGAGCACAGCAGTTCTTTTAGCTTCCCGAAAGCAGACTGCTGCGATGGGCCCCATGTCCATTCAGAGTTCTTCTGAAGCAGGGCACGAATAGGTGCGGTGACGTCCGAAACATTCGGCAAGAAACGTCCCACATGATTCACGAGTCCCAGTAGACGACGAACGCCAGAGAGGTCTTCGGGAGCAGGCAGACGCTTGATGGCTGCCACCTTGTCAGGGTCGGGTGAAATACCGTGGGCACTCACTACGACTCCTAGGAACTTGACACTGTTGGTGCCGAAGGAACATTTGTCTCGGTTGAGCGTGATGCCTGCCTTGGAGAGCCGTGCGAGGACCTCCTGGAGGCGCTGGTCATGCTCTTTACGAGTCTTGCCAAAGACAAGGATGTCATCAATCATGTTCACTACGCCGGTCTGGCCTTCTAGTATCCGAGACATTTGCTTCTGGAAATACTCGGGTGCCGATGTGATGCCGAATGGCAGCCGCAGAAAGCAATAGCGACCAAACGGGGTAATGAACGTTGTGTACAGCTGTGACTGTGGAGACAGCATGACTTGATGAAAACTTGACTTAGCATCCAGCTTAGAAAAAAACTTGGCCTCTCCAAGCAAGCCTAGGCATTGTTCCACCGTCGGTAGCATGTGGCGTTCGCGAAGGACGGCTTTGTTAAGCTGAGAGAGATCTACGCAGATCCTGTAATCACCAGCACCTTTTGGCACAGCTACCAGTCCAGCACACCACTCTGTCGGAGCATCGACGCGGCGGATCACTCCTTCCGATTCCATCTTGTCCAGTTTTTTCTTGATGGGCTCATGGAGAGGTAAAGGAAGACGTCTCGGGGCACTTAGTGAGAAGTGCGTCGCCCCGGGTTTCAAACGGATTGTGTAGGCGTCAGGCAATGTCCCCAGTCCCTCGAAAAGGCCAGGGTCTAAGAGCAGCTCTCCGGACGACTCCTGTGAGCCTGAGACATGGTCAAGGAACTTGCATACCCCCAGGGCCTGAATTGCAGGGAAGCCTAACAAGGGAACTGTTTTGGATTCCAGAACATACAGTTTCTGCTCCACGGACTTGCCTTTCCACGTGAGTGTGGCTTGGTATGTACCCAGGACAGGCAACGTGTGATTACCGGGACCTTTGAGCTCGCCTTCTGGAACTTGAAGTTTTGGCGGAACTCCGGAAAATGAGCTTGGTACGACCGAAACTTCGGCTCCCGAGTCCACCTTGAACGACAGTGGGGAGCCATTCACGAGTACTTCGATGAACTTGGCGTTGGGGCGGTTCTCTGCCACCGCGTGAAGCTCAACGGAGCTTGCTGAAGACCGAGTGCGCTTGGAGTTGCATCTTCTTTTCTTCATGCAGACAGTTTCGAAATGCCCTTTCTTGCTGCAGAAATTGCAAGTTGCTTGTCGAGCCGGACAGTCTGCACGCTCGTGCGAAGAACGTCCGCAGAAAAAGCACCCTCTCTGGTTGGGCCTGTCTGGTGACCCAGGCTTTCCTTTTGCGTTACGAACACGCGCGGCGGCGTCGACGGCAAGCGGTGACGAGTCGGCCGAGTCGCGTGCCCGGCGCTCGTTTTCTGCGTCTTCGTGTTGACGGACATGCGTAAGTGCCTCTTGCAAGGTGAGCTTCGGACTTCGGCACAGTTTATCCGAGAGGTTACGGTCGAGCAAACCGACCACGAAGCGGTCGCGGACGAGCCTTTCCTCGACTTCCGGCGACGCGTAGTTGCAGCGCTTTACCATCGAGCGGAGAGCCGTGTAGAAGGCATCGGCAGTTTCGCCCGGTTCTTGAGCACGGCGGTGAAAGCGGGCCGTTTCGTACAGCTCGTTGGGCGGATGAATGAAATGGTCGGTAAACGCTTTTTTGACGGCGGCAACGTCTTTGAGCTCGGAGTCACCCAGCGGCGTGGTTGCGAGTACGACGCGGGCTTGCGGACCCATACAGTAGAGCATAGAACGCACCTGAACCTCCGGCGGTGCTGTGTAGTGGCCCGTGGCGAAAGTGTAATCCTCATATTGGAGCAGCCACGTAGTCCAAGAGCCGGGGTTGTCGAAGTCGAAGGGCGGTGGTGGGCGTAGCTGAGTCAGCTGCGGCGCGGCGGCGGCGGCGATGGCAGGGGTAGTCATGGCGGGGGCGGCAGCGGTTGTCTCGTGACGGGCGTACGGGGTTGAACTGGTTGAACCGTTGAACTACGGACGAGCGTTGAACCGAAGAACTAAAGCCACTTCTGACACCATGTTGAGGGTGGCCGAGGTTCTCTGTCTAGTGCGCTTTTTTCCATGCCGAAGTAGTATTACGAACTAGCCCAAATTTCTGAGTTGGAATAGCATATTTCTACATTATTTGCGCGGCAAATGAATATTTGTTGTTGCACGCTGGAATGCGTGCACCTTTCAACGTCATTACAAGTATTTTATTACAGCGAAGCCTTAGTGTCTTCACCGATGCCGTCTTACGTGAATACGCCCTGCAGGGAAGCCAACTTTCGCTGACGGTGATGAATGATTGTGGCTGAGGTGAAAGAAAAAACCCGCCGCGGTGGCTCAGTGGCTAAGGCGTTGCGCTGCTGAGCACGAGGTCGCGGGTTCGATTCCCGGCCGCGGCGGCCGCTTTTCTGATGGAGGCGAAAAGCAAGAACGCCCGTGTGTGCGAGGTTTCGGCGCACGTTAAAGATCCCCAGGTTGTCGAAATTAATCCGGAGCCCTCCACAACGGCGCACCTCATCGCCTGCGTTGCGTCGCCGCGTTAAACCCTACAATCAATCGAGGTGAAAGAAAAAAAAAACACTTCCCGTGGCTGGAATCGAACCTGTGTCCCTCGCGTTATGGAGCCAGCATAAATCCGATTGCTCCATTTCGACATGGTCGAAGCGGTTTGAAAAACTCAGACGGCAACCAAAGAATCCGTCATGAGAGGAGTGGCGTCGCTGTGCGTGCTGAAGGCTGTTAGACACAAGACGTTAGGCCTAAATTCTCCTTTTTGAGGTTTAGGACGCTATGCCTAATGCCGCATCTTGGGGTTTAATACCTCAAACTAGCAGCCAATCGAAAAATCACTCACTGAACGCCAAGCAGCAGGTACCTATTTGCACTGAACACCCCAAACCCAAACGTTAAGCCTACGGAGTACAGACCCGAGAGTTGCTGTGGGTATTCTAGAAAAGTGGCGCGTACCTCCGGAGCAGCACTACTCGCAGTGGATGATTGACCAACCGAATAATCCATCACGAGAGAGCTTCGCGTTCAACCATCGTTGTCGTTACATGGAGGGGTGCAAGATTTTGTAAGCCCCGGAGGTCAAAGAATAACGATTAAACTCATGTGCGTGGCCCGAGGGCTGACATTTCTGCGCGTGTTTCACCAGCAAATATTTAAAGGCACAACCACATGCAGCGTACTTTCGGCCTTTTCTCGCTTCGACGCGCGTCCGCGCCCGCCGCCAAAAATTCGTGGCGACGCGAGCTGAGGAACGCCGATGTCTACGCTCGCCAGATATCGGCGTCGACGCAGCGCGAGAAAGCAGCTGTCAGGTTTCCAGTCCTTCTCGTGGCTTGAGGTCATTCATTTCAGTGGAAAACAATCAATTTCTTTTTAACTTGCGCTAATCAGCTGCTTTGAATAAATTGCAAGCTATTTCTGTTCGAAAGCGCTCATTCATTTGTGGCTTGTGTGGCTTTCGCCGGGGAGATCTGGTATTTGCGATAGCTTTTTGTGAGTTGAATAAGGGAGCTCTGGCTACGTCGCTTGTAGTATTAGCATGATGGGAATTGTCTGCCAGATTGGTGCGTGACGACCAAACCTTATCAACGCCAGAATGATGGCGGCGATTTCCATTCTATTCGTGGCTACCGTGGCTTGCGTAGGGGAGATCGAGGATGTGCGATAGCTTTTCTTTACTGAAATAATTGGGCTATGGTTACATCGCTTGTATTAATATAACTGCACCCGGATCCAAGATTGGTGCGTAAGAAATAAGCATTACCATGGCTCAAATCTCACAAATATGACCAAAACAAAGCACACTGGACAATATTCGTTGGCGGCCTGTGTTAGCGTACCAAATTCTTGGACCCCGCCCTGTCTTTTGGCGTGGTAGAGCGGTTGGGCGCTTAGGCGCTTGGGTGCTGGTGTTTTGCTTTGAAATGTCCATGCTTCGAATCTTGGCAAAACCTCACTGTTCTTTTCTTTTTTTTTTTTTGTAATGTGGATTTCGAGTTTTTTTTTTTTTTTCTTTTCAAGGCAAACAAAGGCTGCCAGAGTACCTTGCCTTTAAACGTACAAGTGACGTTCGATGGCAAACGCAGTATCACGGCATACCTGAAGTTTGCTTTGGTTACACTTTGAGTTAATGAAGCTGCAGTCGGTACATAACATCAAGTTTAAATCAAGTAGCAAATAAAGTTGAGCGAAGTTCGTCTTCTTTCATTATCTTCGTTCATTATTTTGTTCTGATTTGACGGTTCTGATTTGAAATTTTTTGTTCTGATTTGAAATACACTGTTTCGCAGCGCGTCAATACTTGCCCGCATATATTTTTTTTTCTAAAGCTATGGTCTCGATAAGTACAGTTCAACAATCGATAACAATTGCTCATAAATGACTTCAACTCAGTGGCATAGTTAATATAAACGCGTCCACCAACGCACGTCGACGCAGCGGCCGACGCGTGACTTCGCCGGTGTCACAAACTGCAGGCCAGGCCTGTTGAGTTTATTGTGTCGCACATAGCAAAGTAACCCAGAGGCAGAAGAGGACATTGCTCGAGGACGTTAAGGAAGAAGAAGATGATCGTAAACGGTGTACATTCATAGCGGTCTCATGTAAATAGAGTTATTCTTTCCTTTTACGGCGGCTTCGGACTCCTTTCTTCATCATCACATGGTGCCTGTAAACCCGGGAACGAAGTCGGAGCTACAAGATTGGCAGATCAAGAACCAAGCGGACTGAAAGCGGTGACTGTGTCTACCACGTAGAGGCAAGTAACGCAGCATGCACAAGCTGAAAGAAAAGAGAACGGCTCGTAGGCAGCAAAATACCAGGCTCATCAATGAAGCTAAGACGGTGCTGCATACCGCGGATGTTCAAACGTTGAATTCACTCGTAGAGCATCTGCAGTCGAACAACAATGCGTTGAGTAAGCTGAATGCCCAGTTTGAAGACACTATACCAGACGAAGAGTTCGCGGCTGAGTATGAATCAATGCTGAAATTTGAGGACGCCGCCAAAGGCATGCTGGGCCAGCTGAAGGCCAAGGAGAAATTACTTCGGAGTGGTTCTCGCCTGCCTGGGTCAACAGCCCCAGCTACGGCGGCGGAGTCTCACTGTGACGAGCGTCATCGGCTGGTAGGCTCCGTGAAGCTCCCGACGCTGCAGCTGCAAACCTTCAACGGCGAGTTGTTCCAGTGGCTGAGCTTTTGGACGCAGTTCAAGGCAGCCGTCCACGAAAACCCCAGCCTGAACAATGGGGAGCAGTTCAATTACCTTTGGTCGCTGCTGGGTGGGTCGGCTGCTTCATCCATTGCCGGGCTGCAACCCACGGAAGATTGTTACCCACACGCCGTGGAAATTCTTTCGCGGCGCTTCGGTGACACACGCCGCATTGTCAAGAGCATTTAGCGCAGCTTCGAGTGCTTCCTTCAGTGGTGTCCTCGAATGATGTCGGCGGACTGCGACGACTGCTGGACCACGTGCAGTGTCATGTTCGTGGACTCGCGGCTCTGAAGGTTTCCTCGGCCACGTACTCCACGATGATGACTGATGTGCTACTGAGAGCCTTGCCATCACACATTGTCGTTGCTTATCACCGACAGATAGCACATAGCTCGCACAGATCAAGCCTTCGAGAGGGTGAGTGCTCCGTCGGCGGAGCAGCTGCGCCTGCGAGACCAGCATCCTTTGATGGTGAGCTTGACGCGCTTTTGACTCACCTTATGATCGAAGTAGAGTGCCGAGAACGGAGTGGGTGAAAGAAAAATGGAACAAGCTCGGCCTAAAGCGCAAGATGGAAAGGGAGGTTTGGGCATGCCGCCAACGGCAGCGGTGCTAAATTCTAGCGCCTCGGGCGGGTCCAATTGTCTGTTCTGCGACTCAGACCAACACTACACGCATTTATGCGACGGCAACATCAGTCATAAGGATCGGATAAGGAAGTTGGCTGCTGACAGACGGTGCTTTCGGTGCACTTTGAAAGGACATTTTTCTAAAGAGTGTCGCCGCAACGTCACGTGCGCAAACTGCAACGGGCGACATGTGTCATCGGTTTGCGATCCTACCTGGCAGCGCAGAGAAACTGACAGAGCAAATAACGTGATCAAGTTGAATGCCAGTAGCCTTCACTCCAGCAATCAACCCATTCTAGGCACGGAAATACTGCTGCAAACTTGTCGGCTCTGGATTTATGGGGGTCGGCAGTGTGCGTACGCCCGTGGCATCGTAGATGGGGGAAGTCAGCGCCCTTTCATTCGAGAATATATCTTCCGTTACCTTGGTTTACGGGAGCTTGGGAAGACCTGCTTGCAACTGAACATCTTCGGTCAGGAATGCCGTCTAGTTGAACTGGTCGTCCGCAGTCAGTACAATGACGAACTGTTCTCTGTGGAAGCCATCGAAGTTCCTTTCATTTGCAAGGACATCGTGCAAGTGCCAATGGAAAGTGACTTTGTTTTGTCTCTAGAAGCTACCGGTCAGCCTATTGCGGACAAGCTTCTTCAGTCAGGCATGGCGCCGGCGCCTGGAATTAGCCTGCTGTTGGGAACTGATCACCTCTGGAAGGTTATGACAGGAGAGGTACATCGTCACCCCAGAAACAATCGATTAGTTGCACTCAACTCTGTCTTCGGGTGGATGTTCCAGGGTCCCCTTTCCGTACTCAGTTCATCGGGTGGTGCATCAAACGTCTGCGTGTTGAAAGTGAGCCCCAACTGTGAGGCGGTGGGCGGAGTGGTTAGTAGATTCTGGGGTCCTAGAAATCTCGAAATGTTTGAAGCAAAGCCACTAGATGAAGAAAACGGAAGGAGCGTGCCTTCCAGACACTGTAAAGGCGACGACAGCAAAGAACCAACTCTGCGAAAATGGCATCAAGCTTGTGACCGACGCAGGCGCAAATATTATAGTGATCAGTACCAGGAGCGACCGTCAAGTACGACAGGGCTCCAGTCAAAACGCAAGGAGCGTACGACACTTTTCCGTAGCCAAGGTACATCATCTTCACAAGTTCAGTCTAAGAGCGCCCGCGGCAAATGCTTTCCACAAAAGGTGAGCCAACATTGAAGCAGTGAAGTGTTCCGAGTGAGCAATTTACCGTCCATGGCACAACGCGAAATGAAACAAGCTACAAAGAAGCGACATTCGGTAGTCTCACGTCGTAGGTAACATTACGGTTCATCGCCTGGACGCTTGTATTCTCAAGTTTCAGAAAACAATGGGGAACTAAACTGCGCACGTCACCACGAGGGGCGGAAGATGAAAGGTAGCGAGAACAACAGAAGAGGGCGTACATCATTGAATGAGATGCAAGTTTATAAAAGTTGCACTTCTCGGTGGAAAGTAGTTGGTGTGACACCGAACCATTTTGCTCCACGAGACGAACTCGATGTGCAGTGTCTTAAGTGTACCGGGAAAGGCATTTTGAGTCAAAGGCTGTACAGACAACGCCAGGAGCTTGAACTACATTTTTTTTGGGGAGTGGAGGATGTTGAGTTTATTGTGTCGCACATAGCAAAGTGACCCAGAGGAAAAAGAGGACATGGCTCGAGGACGTTAAGGAAGATGATGATGATCGGTAACGGTGTACATTCATAGCGGTCTCACGTAAATAGAATTATTCTTTCCTTTTACGGCGGCTTCGGATTCCTTTCTTCATCAAGGCCCTCCATTTTTTATATTCAGACGGCCGACATCATGGTCTTCCGGACGGAGTCGGCCATTTTGCGCCTCGCTTCGGGGTCCCCCTTCGGCTTTGTGCTCACCTCCTTTGTTTCGCCCTGCCAGCTCGGAGGACAATGCGAGCTGCCGCATTCCAGCGTGCAGGTGCGGAGGGGTGACGTCACGATCGCTGGCTCGGGCGCGCGTACGATCGTGGCGAGTTGCCCAGGGCCCCGAGAGGAGAAAAAGAGGAGCAATGGGAAGACATCAGAGCAGGACTTCAGCGGCCGGCGAAAGTTATTTAAGGGAGCGCACGTGGTCGCTTAGGGCAGTCGGCTGGAGATTCGTGAACGTGCTACGCGGGGAAGAGTCCGAGGGTGACGCGCTTTGTTCATCGGTAGGCCCGCGACGGAGCGGTCCACGCCTCGGCTCAGCGCTCGAGTTCGCCGGTCGCCACGGGTCCCATCATGACCGACCAGCTTCTGCACCCCGGAGCCCCGAAACACGTGAGCGGCTGCCCGGCGAGGCCGGCACTACCCCGTCGTGACTTTCCGCCATTGAACTTTGCGGGTTCTCCTTCCTCGTAGAGACTTTCTTTCGCCGCGCCTCGCCTTCGTAATTTGTATGTTTCCTCGGATTGAGATAGCTGCCTCCTCCGGGTTTGTTTCTTCCGGCGTCGCTTGTAGTTAACGGGTTGAGAGTTTTTCTGTGGGTTTGTGTCTTGTTTGTAGTAGTGTGTTTTGAGGGTAACGATGTTGGACGGCATCTTGCTTGCCGTGTACAGCTTGCAGAGCTGCTAGGTTTCTTTTATAGTAAGTGCTGTGTCGAGGCTTAAGCAAGTGTTTGCCTCTAGAGTGTCATGCGGGTTGTGTACTTGTAGTATTTTTTTTTTGGTAGTTGCGTTGTCGAGGTTTAAACATGTGTTTGCCTCTAGAGTGTTTCGCGTGTCGCGTGCGGCTGTCTGAGTTATAAGTCCAAGGTCGAAGGTTAAGGCGTAGGCCATGGTGGGTTGAGTGGCGTCATAGTGGCCACCCTGTGTATTTGGGTTTCTTTTGTTGTGTCACTACGTGGTTAGCGCTGTGCGCTAGCCTCCCAGCGCGCGTGCCCTTAGTGTACGGCCAATTAGTGCCTGCGCGCACAGGCCGATGGCAGTGTGAAGGTTTTTTTCTGGTGTCGGGCGTTGCCCTGTAATCTTTTTTTGTGCAGTAAACCTATATAGTTCAAAACGTAGTCGAGCATCTCTGTTGTGATTTCATTCACCCCCAGCAATCTCGGCACACGCGAAAACTCACGGGCCGGCCACCCTGCTAAAATACTGTTGTCTGGCGCCCTTCTTCTTGGTTTTTGGTAACGGACGCAATTATCCAGGGGAGGGGTTTGTGACAGCCGGTCTACTTACTCGCCCTCTGCTGCGTGTCTGTGTGGTTCCGCCCAACGAAGCCGACGCTTGCGCGACGGTGCGCCATGTCTTACGGGGATGAAAATTAATTCGAATAGTAATACGGTATTCTTTATCTCGCTAGACAAATTATTGCGGAGCTAATTGTATTGCTTAAGTAGTGCAAATTCACACATGCTATGAACGTATTGAACAGTTTATTTTTGGCTGTTATTTTGTGTAGTATTTCTTTCGTTGTCCAATTCTTTCTGATGTTTCTCCGCTTTAAAAGATAACTTCTAGAAATGCTATATTGTACGACATTATATATTTTTTGATAAACTTATCATACTGGACATTCGGCTCGGTCTCCTTCAAGTACCTTGTCCAGTATTCAGACACTACCAGTTGAAGGAAGTTCTCTGTAAGTGTGAAGTCATCCTGGGTATTAGTGTTCTATCACTGTTTTTACTCACAGGGTGGGACAATTTTTTGAAGTAAAACATAAAATAGACAGGTGATCGCTCACATCGCTCGTTAAAACCACCGCTCTAATATATTTCAATCGAAATTTCTCAAGAAGAGGTCCATGAGTGCCTCACTTGGTGGCGTGAAGTGAGTAAGAACCTCGATTGCATTGGGAACATGGACAACATATCACAAAATGTTCTATTTGAAATCCGTAATGAAACGTAGATTTACATTAAAGTCACCAAAAATAACAGCCGGTGTCTTAGAACTTGATATATATTGTAGCACATGTTCAAGAAAGACATAAAATTTGCTTAAAGAACCTGAAGGTGGACGATAAATCACACCTAAGCACTTCTCTTTGCGAAAAGTGATTCAACGTTTGAATAAACAATGCAGTAATCTCGAGAAAAATTATAATAGAATTTTTTTTGTAAATAAATGGTGGCCCAACCGCCACCTTTCCTTCTTTTTCCGACACATTAATTGCTTCGCAATGATACCCTTCAGTCACTGTTGTGTCACTGCTGCTCGGAAACCATGACTCACTGAAGGCCAGGACGTCAAAAGAAAATAGTAATCAGCGCAATTCCTTCCCTGTGTTCTTAGCGCTTTGTGCATTTAAATGAAATAACGAAAAAAATCTTGCACCTCTCCGCCTAACGACGAACGCGAAGATTTCTCGTGCCGTCTGAGTTTGCACTTAGTTTCGACCACGTCGAAACGGAGCAGTGAAATAGACGCCAGCTCCATAACCCGAGGCACCCGGCTTACACTCCGGCCGCGGGAAGCGTTTTTTGTTTTTTTTCGTTCCTTCACTCGGCCCACCATCATCCATCATCCTCGCCGGAGCAGGTTGGCTTTCCTGCAGGGCGTTTTCGCCTTACACACGCCATCAGTGAGAACGCTGAAGCTTCTGCTTTGAAAGTTAGGATGTGTCTGCAGGATGTAGAGCAAAACGTTTTAGATCGCCATTAAAGAAAGAAAACGCAATCACAATCATCTTTTCCGTGTTAGCAGCTCACGGCATCTTAACAATATCATTTCCATCACCGGTGTGGAACGCCTTCTTATCCTCGTGCTTTCGAACAAAGATATGGGCGCTTTTTGCAATACCAAGGTGTAGTGCTTTCCCTGTACTTGCGCAAGCCACAGAAGTCGTTTGTTTGCTTCGTTAAGTTATCTAAAATCGCAGCTTGAGGTATATTGTCTTCAGAAAAGAGTTGCCCATACTTCGTTCAGCGCTAGCGATGAAAATCAAACTATTACCACGGGCTCTTTCCAGGGGCGTTCCAGCAGGCGATGTACTATTTTAATCTGCTTTAAATCAGGGAGGCAGGCGAAGAAGTGGGTAGCGGTGTCTGATAGATGAATTGATAATGGCCGCAATTCATTCCGTGGCTGTGCAGAGACACACAGATTGTGGCAGAGCCACGCAGTTTCCTCTCACGTGGCAGATGCTTGGCCAAGCGCTGGAGACGTTGACCGAAGGAAGCGCCCAGGAAGCGCCGTTTCCCCTCCTGTGTGGTTCTTGTTCCTTGTCCGGATCTAAGCGTTCCTCTCTTTTCTTTAGCGCCGAGACATCGTTCAATTGGTTGCAATTTTTTCCATCCCTGTGTCGTACTGCTTTGACATATTCTTGATTGAAGACTGGATACCGTCTACTTCCGCAACAAGGTTAATGGTGGCATCCACTGTGACAACAAGCGGCATAATGAGTAGGAACGGCTTGCCGTTTATCTCATTCAACGTGCGCTCCATGCTGGAACTCCCCTTTCCACCAATGGTCGACGCGCTTTTTTTCGTTGGCTGCCTCGCATGTGGCGCAGCACCATATCGCTCTAGAAGCGCCGCCCTTACTTCGAAAGGACGTGGCGGTTACGCCCGGTCATTTGCCAGGATGGCACATGTAGTTTCAAGTAGTAAAGTACATTTCATCAGCAGACAGTCGTAAATGACATGCTAAGCACGCTCTGTGAGCATCAGAAGTACTCACAGTCTCTCGGCACGCAATATCAGCGGCAGCGGAGCAGAACGGAAGTGAGATGTGATCCTGCTCAAAAGTGCGAAAACCTGCGGACCAGGCGATTGTGCCGAGGCATCGATTTCGTTCCCCGCCGTTGCTGTGCGGAGTGCAGAAGGAGCCTCCGGGTGCCGTCGCTTTTATGGCTTCGTTGCGCCATCGATTGCTGTGGCTACCTTAGGCGCTTTCGCAGAGGTCCAGCAGCAGGCAATCCGCATGTCCAACGCTGGGGAAGCCTTGGTGTGGGGACGCGACTATCCACAACCTGTGGAACAAGCGGGAGGTGATTGGGCAATGCTGTTCGACGCTGCTGCTGTGAGAATGTGTCCACCATCAACGGCCTAGCGCCATATCCCACGTTCCCTTCAGCAAGAATGCCTCTTACCCGAATAATAACCCGCACACTTCAGCGCGACGAGTACGTCCCTGCTGTCTCAAAGCTCGTAAAGGAGTACTGACACGAAATTTTTATGTTACGTTTTTTTCGCTGCTATGCGCGCCTACCATCCCACTAATCATAGAATGACAGATTAGACGGTCGAGCGCAGCGTAAACATTCATTTACGGCTTCGTTTATTCATGCCAGTTTCGGTTTCGACTGAAAAACGCCGAGCGGCCGCCATGACAGCATGTATAACATGACGTCACCATTCTTGCCGTATCGCTGCCTCTCTGGAAGCGCGCGCGAGCGAGCGCACGCGCGCGCCCAGACCGGCCGAGGTTTTCGCCGTCCCCACAGGCCCGGGCAGCATGACGTCAGTCCCAAAACCATGACGTATACACACGCCCGAGCAGCGCGCGCCAACCACAGCCAGCGCGTCAGCTTCGTCACGGGAGCCCCGACGTCGGCAGTTTGGGGCACGTAGCAGATGATGTCACGTCGGCCCGCTCTGGGCTTTCTCGTGCGGGCGAAGATTAAAATGGATTTTAAATATGTTTCGCTGAACGGTTGCTGTTGAAACTTGCTGGGAGATATCTCCTGATAAAAAGGAAGCGTTTTACATAGTTATCTCAGCTTTGAAATTTCGTGTCAGTACTCCTTTAAAGGCCAACTGCAACGAAATTTTCGGCTGCGTAAATGCACTATTTTCCGGTAGTGTAACCTTAAAAGTTGCTACCTGCAAAATTTGGTGGCCCAATGTGCTTCGCCGCATCGTAAACGAAGATCAAAAACGCTCTTTTCAAACCGAAAATAGAAAAAAAGGGCGGCCATTACGGCCGGCCGGAAGTGACGTTACACTCAGGAATCGAGTGGGCGCAGCCGGCGGATTTTCCCACAGCTGCCTGTGAGAAGACGGCGCGCATTCGATGTGTTTCGGGTCGTCTGTTGCTTTAGACATTTAAAACATGTGCGAAAAGGGGTTGGGAAGTTCGTGCAACCATTATTACTTCGTTATGAGCTGCTGAGACGCGCCTGTAGTCGTTCAGTAAAACGGAAACACAGGCATCGCGAGACGTCGTGGCCATGCTGGGTGCACAAAAGGCAGTGGTTTAGCCCTAGATGGGCGCCAGCACAGATAATATGCCCTGTGCCGTTCGAACCATCCTGTGTTTGTGAAAGAAAATAAAAAAAATACCTACCGTGGGAGGGAAGTGTAGAAACATGCCGGCTAGGGTGTAGGTTTCAGCGCATGTTGCGAAAGTTCAAATCCAGAATTTTATTATTTTTGTTTACGCGGGCAGTTTTGTTCCTGTTAGCAGGGTGCCCGCGCCAAATCTTTAGATAATGATGCCATGCAGCGACGAAAGCACTGCAGTGTCTTCACTCGTGAAGCAGTGACCTCGAGGCCCAGTACTGCGACATGTGGCCACGTTTTTTTTTTTAAAGACGATAGTCTTTCTTGGGCTACTTAAACCCAGAAATTTTGGTCTGTCTGTATGTCTGTGTGTCTGTATGTCTGTCCGTCTGTCTGTCTGTGACTCGATTCAGCCACCCGACCAAAGTAAAACCATGCCTGCGCAATAGTCTTATATAGTCACAACTAAATGTGCCCGTCTAAGTCCGGTGTAATGTTCATACTTGTCAATATTGTTGAAGAACAACAAGACATTACGCATATACAAGACAACAAATTAATACAGAAGTGATATTTGCGGCGTTCCTTTATAAAAAATCGTACATGTTTGATTTTGGCGAGATTAAATACTTCATCAACTGAAGAAAAAAATATCACACCGCCGTCGCCTGCTGTCGCTCGCGCCATATAGCTTCTGGCGGCATTTGAAGAAATCAAGTGGCAAGAGTTACGAAAGGTTCCACTAGATAGGTTCCACGTTTTACTTGGAACGCACGTGGACTAGGGAAACGCGGTTCTATAAACGTTGAAGTAGGGCGCCTCGATTCACACGCGTCTTCGCCGTACGGCAGCGTTGGTATCGAGACACCGGGTTTGGAGCAGTGGAACGCGGGAAATTTAAAATGATTTAAGCAAACCTTTGGCGTCTTTACCTTGGAAGGAGGGCGACGCAACAGGAACAACATGAGAGGTGAGCGGGAAAGCGAAGGGATTCATTTACTTGGCAGAAGTGGATAAAGACTGTCGTCTTTTGACGACATTTGCAACGAAAGGAGCAGATATGCGGCCAATTTTTTTTTTCTAACTGGTCAGAGAAATGTTGCCAACAGCGGCTAGTATTTATTTGTTTTTTGACGAAGTAGTTTGAGCTGAATCGATCCCGTGTAGTGCGCCGCGTGCTGTACTCGTCCGCGCCCCCGACCGGCGCGATGAAGCGACAACAGCGCATCACCTCGCGTCGGCGCAGAGAGCCGTCGGCGTACTCGCGCTCTCGAAAAGTCGACCGGCCGATCGCGCAGTGGGCCGCACGGCTAGCTGCCGTGCTCGTTCACGCCCCGAGCGGCCGCGACAACAGCGTATCGTCTCGCGTCGGCCGTTGTACGTATTGCGCACTCGTAAAGGTGCCCGGCCGCGAGCTTGCAGTGCGCCGCACAGCTGCCGTAGTCGTTCGACCGCCACCGCACCGACCAGCCGCGCCAACAGCGTATCGCCTCACGTAGGCCGTACACGCGTTTCGCGTGCTCATCGAGTCGACCGAGAGCCTGCTGCCGCCGTCGCGACCACGAAATCGGTCGCTGTGCTACTGCCGTATATGCTCTTCATGTATCGGCAACCCAGAGTTTCTTCAGCTTCTCGCATTACGGAAACCAATTATTCATGCAAGAGGCACGAATTACACTGCTCACTCGCGTGAGGCCGCACGTAAAAGGGCCACAGAGGAGAGGCGACGGCCGCACGGGAGTCATGACTGGCACGTCACATCCGGAAGTCCGCCGCAGTGGCGACTAGTTGCGGCGACACTACGCTAGGTGCTGCGTCGGCTGGAGTGGCGTGTTTTCGAACGGTTTTAATAAAAAAAACTGCGCGTTTGTGGAGTTTAAAATTGGGTCACATGGGACTTTAGAGGTGCATACCACACATCGAAGCATAATTTAGGGCAGGTAAATGTTGCAGTGGCCTTTAAGCTGGAGGGCGGAAATTGACCTGCATCATTGTTCAGTACTGAACGAGGATTTGTGTCATCAGTAGACAGTGCAATAGCCGGGGCCTAAGCGACATCTCAGTGTTTGCTGTCCTCCTGCCGAGGTGACCTTTTCAGGAATGCAGTGGCAGCCTCCCTGCAATCAAGGGGCTCTGGCAGGAACGGACAGCGGTAGCGATTTTTCTTCCACCATTTCGCACTGGCAGGTGAATAGTGCAGGTGATTGTTGGGCGGTCCAACGTGTCACCTTCTTACAACGTCTTCCCCCGGCGAAGTGACTCAGCGAGGCCCGCGCGCGTGCAGGCGTGCCGCATCCTCAACGCCACGGCGATGCCCGCGCAGCGACTGCGGCGCTACTGGTTCCTCGTGCGCTGCTGCAACGCCCGCCTGGCATGCGTCGCGAGCGCGCCCTGCCGGCTGCCCCGCGCGCAGCTTCTGACGTGGAACCCGCACTCGGCCTACCCCGAGATCACCAGCCTCTTCCTCACGGGCCTGCTGTGCCTGGCCACGCTCTGCTTCTGCGAGACCAACGTGTGGACCCTCCTGAGCCGCATCTGGACGCAGCACCCGCACATCTACTCGACGCGCTCGCCCAGCTGCCTGCTCGACCAAGAGGAGAAGCGGCGGTAAGCTGCAGCACATACGGAACCGCGTTGAACGGGCCATAAAAAGGACAACTTTGTTTAATTTGAAAGAACTAGCCATGAGCACCTCACTCTGCTCCGTTCGAGCCACAAAAGCCTTTTTTACACCGAAAAACAAAAACAAACAGTATTGAAACACTTTCAAATTTCGCGCTAAAGGGACATGGTATTGGCAGGAGTGACGACATATGGGCCAGCAATAGAAGCATTGGGCATCCTCAGTTATCAGTTCTCGATCGTCCGTGCACTGTCCGAGACGCGATCCTGCTCGATTTTTTAGGTATTCCAATGGGATTGTCGGTCCGAACACGGACCTGGTAAATCGGGGATGCCCATTATTTCCAGTGTGTTATCTGCTCGTTAGCGTTCAAGTGATGTGACTAAAAGGAGCTAGAGGCTCCCGTACAATCGTCCAGTCATGTCCACCACAGATTGCTTAGGTCGCCGGCCACCAGTCGCACAAACAAGATTCGGTGACGTCATAGAAATGTTAGCCACAAAGTAGCAAAGCAGTCGCACTGCTTCACATATTATCTTTCATATCCCCATTGTGTGTGTCAAGTTTGCGATAAAATTAGTATCATTGTTATCGGTGCGAAGGAATCCTTCTAATGAACCAAACTTGTATATTGTCTCCGTGACCTGTTTAAAGAACTAGACCTATATAGAACTACAACTAGTTCTAGTTTATGGAACTATAAACTTGACGCGGTGTTAATGTTCCGCGTACTTCTGAAGTCTTAACTTCACATGGCTCGAGGGTGGCCACTAAATTATTACATTATTGTCGTGGTTATAAAATTTTGACGTACGATTATCATCATATAAAAGTCAATACTATTTCGGACGCAGTTAACTCGCGGTTAAAGCCACTTAAAGTCGACCCGACATTGTCCATAGTGCAGGCATTACATCTTAGTCATGTCGGTTTTGTTTGCGTGACGCATTCCTAGCGCTTACCTCTAGCACTCATCGCGGAATTCTATACGGACATCGGTTTAGCACGTGTGGTCTAGTGCTGCGGGTCTGCTTTCCGTGGCGCCAGAGCTCTGCGAAAGAACCTCTCATTTGAACAGCGGATATACTCACATCAAGTGCAATGCTGTCGAAGCTATAGCTAACAAGAGTGCTATAGCACTTTTGTTAGCGTTGTGTACTTCCGCAACCAAACAGTAGTGCGTTGCTTGCGATGAGGAGAAACATGCTTTACCGTAAACAAAAAAAATGGCTCCTATCTACGCTGTGAAGGTCGCTGGAAATCACAGCGACACGCACAATTTCCCAAGCGACGTCACTTGAATTCACACATGCGGCTCTACAGAGAGTGAAACCAGACATTCAGCCAGCCGTTACCTGGAATTCGTGGAGGCGGCGTCCCGAACGCAGCAGCAGCATCGGCCATGGCCGGGCTAGAGCAGCGGACGCCGCCGCTGTAGCAAGGCCGTGGGTCGGCGGAAAGAAAGCGAAGAGGAGAGTCTTTCGAAGGGTGAGACAGCGGAACCTAGCTATCCTGATGTGCTAGCTCGGGGCTACACCACCGCGCGACACAAGCGCAGACACCGGAACAATTTCGCATGTAGGATTAGTGATTCCCATTTATGCCGATTTAAACTGGTTCGTTTAGTAAGTTTTAGAATTGCGAGAAAGCTGAGGGAACCTTTATAATTGCTATTTATCAGATCAAGTTGCCGCTTGCGCATTTTGTAATACCTCTTAAAATACAACCGAAGTGGTATTCACCAATTTAGAAAGCGGAGTCCCATTAGTGGCAAGCAGGGAGCAAAAGGTAGCGTTTCTCTAGCGGCCAGATGCCTGTATGTGGTCTCTACACTTTGTTTTCCCGCCCTGCAAAGCAGTCCTTAACGTATCTTTGTCGTACGCTCAACTAATTACGTCGGTTCCTGGTTACCCATGGGAGGGGCTGTCGAAAAAGTTAATCAAGCCGTGCGAAGAAAGCGTGCAATGGACGCGAGGCAGCGCCAAAACAGGCCCAAAACAACTGCCGCTAAAGCAGACGACAAAGCCGTCCCACCAACCCGCCAGCCGGTGCGAGCAGTTACCTGCGTGCGGGGAACGCTGGTTAATATCGCCAAGGGGCCTTAAATAGTGCCCTATCGCCACGCCACCTACACTGTGCTCCTTGAGCGAAAATCGTCCTCCCCAGCCGTGTTGGGAGCTTCTTCTCCCGCACTCCACGAAAGAACTGTTGGCAGGTGAGAAGCTTTGCTTTAAAAAGCGCTCTAGTTGCTGGGGAATAATCAAAATATGCAAGCTTCCATTTTATGCTTGTCGTTTTTTTCGTATCTGGTTCTCGCTCTCTGCGCAACCCTGGCCGTCGTGTATTGTTTACTCTTTGAGTAAGTTTGGGAAAATGGCGTCCCCTGTACGCGTTTTTTTTTTTTTTTCGGGGATTCGAAAATTGAAACTGTGAACGAACGCCAAGCAGGTAATTTGAAATGTGTAAGCCCGAACCAGGATGCGTTTTCCGGAGAAATCTGTCCGAGAAGTACTGGGCGTTGTGACCGACAGCACCGGGTGTTCTCGTTCACAAGACCGAGTGCCCGTACCCTCGCTATATCAAAGGAGCTTCTCCGTGGCCCTTCGGTGTATATAAAAAAAAAAAACACCTCGCGACGCGACGATTTCCAGCTTGCGAACCGTCAAACCTGACAACTTCACAGCCCAGGCCATCCGTCTGAAATTGCACAGCATGTTCACCTACAGGGAGTTCCCAACACTGGGCTGCCAACGAAGGCGACTACTTGCCGCACTTCACGAGGACGACCTTGTGGGGGTTAATGGAGGACATAGGCTTCACGTTTGATGCGAGAAAACAATCTTGCCCATTATGATTTACCCGAAGATGTCGGAGCTTCCAACGCGTGACGAATCAGGAAGGGCACACCGCTTTCCTTACTGTGTTTTAATGCGAGAAGTATTGTAAACAGAGTTGAAAAGTTATTTATTTCTTTATTATACATTACAGGCCCATTGAAGAGCATTGAGTAAGGGGGGTTACATTTTTGAAAGAACATTAAAAAAATAGTGGGGAAAAAGAATAAAAGACAAGTACACAATATAAAGTTTGTGTAATCGGCTTACAGACGTAAATGAAACACGTCATACACGTTTCTAACAGACAATTATCACAAACGCACAGGGTTTTTGTGGAATCAAAAACATCACAAAAACACAAATACCAGGGGAAAACACCTATAAACAGAAACAATATTATTCAGGCAATTCATCATTACACAATTACTAAGAAAAATGTCGGTGCAGATTTTCGGTAAAGCTATCTTGACTAAGTATGGATGCAATTTCGTCAGGAAGATCATTCCAGTGCATTATTGCTCGAGGCAATGCCGATGAATTGAAAGCAAGCGTCTTGCCAAAAATGCGCGTGAAACTATGACTAATATGAAGGCGTCGTGACGTACGTACTGGGGCGTTAAGAGGAAGCGGATTAGGTCTCACGCGAACTATATATTTATGAAAAAGGCATAATAGCGCGATAGTGCGACGGGTATCCAGTGGCTGAAGTGATAACTCTTGTTTGATTTGGGTAACGCTAAGATGACGGTCGTACTTGCGTGTAATAAATCTGGCGGCTCTGTTTTGAATAGATTCCAGCTGGACGATTAGGTAGTTTTGGTAAGGGGACCATATTACCGACGCGAATTCTAGCTGTGGACGAATAAAGGTTAGATACGCATGTTTGCGGACAAGGGCTGGTGCGCATAGTAAATTTCGTCGCAGATGACTCAGTGATTTAGAAGCCCTTGCACAGATGGCGGAAATGTGGGTACTCCACGAGAGATTAGGTGTTAGATGAACACCCAGATATTTATAGGAAGCGGCTTGCGAAGCTGCACTGTGGTCGATGGAATAAAGAAAATCTCAATTACCGTGTTTCCGACTAAAAGATATTACTTTGCATTTACTCAAATTAAGTGACATTTGCCATGTATTACACCTATTGTAGATTATGTTTAAGTCATTTTGTAAGGAAAGGTGGCCGTTAAGGCTAGTAATCGTACGATATATAATACAATCGTCAGCAAAGAGTCGTATCCGTGATGAGATGTTGAGGGGCAGGTCATTTATGTAGATCAGGAACAGTAACGGGCCCAGGACGCTGCCCTGCGGAACTCCAGAACTAACATCAGCGAGGTGTGAAGAAAAGTTGTTGACCACGGTAAATTGTTGGCGCATAGACAGAAAGTTCCGAATCCATGATAAAGTTAAAGAATCCAGGCAAAGGGCTGATAATTTTGAAATGAGGTGGGAATGAGCAACACGGTGGAACGCTTTTGAAAAATCAAGGAAAATGCAGTCTGTTTGTTGGTTAGCATTCATTTTAGAGTGTAGGTCAGCTGTAAATTCCAGCAGTTGTGTATCACATGACAGGTCTTTTCTGAAACCATGCTGATGGACGAAAAAAAAGTTGTTGGATTCGAGGTGGTTATACACGTTAGATGCAGTAATGTGCTCCAGTAATTTACAGCCTATGCACGTCAAAGAAATCTGGCGATAATTTTTGGGTGCGTGTTTGTTATTTGATTTGAAAATGGGAACCTTGGCGATTTTCCAGTCGGCAGGTAACTGACCTGATGCCAATGATTTACTGAAAATATGGAACATAATTTGACTAGAGATGTGCACAGTGTTCTTTAATATTTTTGAGTTGATGTTTTCGACACCAGATGAAGTGGAGACTAAGACTGCCGATTAGTGAATCGATGCCTTCAGGAGTAATATTAATTGGCTGCATATGTCTGTAATCGGATTCGGGAACCATGGGTATGGCGGAATGATCTTCCTGAGTGAATACCGACGAGAAGAAATGGTTGAATGCACGCGTACACGCATGTTCCTGAAGGGGAGCACCTTTGTCACCATGTAATACAATGTCATTATTAGAACCATTGTTTGAAATTGTCTTCCAAAACTTTCGGGGGTAATTTTTTAACAGCGAAGGTAAATCCTCAGAAAAGTATTTTTGCTTGGCACTGTGTACTGCAGAGTTAAAAGTTCTCAGAACGTCCTTATTTCTCAGAAATTCCTTATTTCTCAGAAATTCCTTAGAAGAGTTGTTATTGCTGTACTCCCCTGATATAGTCGTCATAACAGAAACGTGGCTAAATTCTAACATACATGATTCCGAAGTAATTCCCTGTCTTATACCCTGCTTCGAACGGATCGTGACAGTCGCGGAGGGGGCGTAGCCATTGCAATAAAAAAGGGACTAACATTTTTTGCCCACGAAGGCATCCCTAACCATGAAAGTTCGTGGTGCACAATTAAAGTTAATGATGCTTCTATTCTGGTAGGTGGAATTTATCGAAAACCAAACGCCCCTGAAAGCTACCTTATGCAAATTCACGATTTCCTTCACCAAAGTATAAACGACCTCACTAAAGTGGTCATGCTAGGTGATTTCAATTTGGGAGGCATTGATTGGGACAAGCTTACAACTGGTAGCCACGAAGTAAGCAGCTGTGAGTGGCTTTTAAACATAATGTATAGTTTCTCGTTGTCACAGTTGGTAAAAGAGCCCATGCGCATACAAGGAAGTGTTCATTCAGTACTTGATCTTGCGTTTGTATCGCGTCATTTAACGCCTGAACTCAGTGTATTAGATGGTATTTCTGCAATAAGGTACGCATTTGGGCTGGTTGGTATTTCTGATCACCAAATGCTTTTACTAACATTTGGTAACCAAAATAAGAATGCCAACCACACTAAACATTCCTCGAAGGTCCCAGTCAAGCAATATAACCGAGCAAATGACGACAGCGTTATCGATCATTTAGAAATAGCGTTCGAGGAATTTTCATCTCAGCCCGTTGCTAGTATTAATAATTTATGGTTAAAGTTCAAAAACGCAATACAGTTTTGCGAATCTAACTTCATTCCTACTAAATGAAAGCGCGTGCACAGAACGGAAAACACCCTGGATTACACGTAATATCATTCATATTAAAAGAAAGTTACAAAGAATGCGAAAGAAAAAAAATTATTCCGCAGAAATAGGCCAACTCGCGCGAAGATTAAAAGAATAAATAAAAAATGCAAGAGAAAATTTCTTTTCCAGCATGTTGACAAGTTTTATGATAAATCAGCCACATAAGTTTTGGCGATATTCATCCAAACCAGTTGCCCTATCGCTGCACTGGAAGTTGCAGGGGTTGTTATAAGCGACGCAGAATCCATCTCAAACTGTTTCAATCAGTACTTCCAATCTGTATTTACTCGTGCCCCTACCGTAGCAGCACCAGCGACAGCCTCCTCTTCCTTAATGCCGGGTATAGAGATTACAGGGCCAGGTATTCTTAACTTGCTCTTGCAGATTGACGTCAAGAAAAGTGCAGGCCCTGATAACGTGTTTAATGTTTTCCTTAAACGATATGCCGAACAATTGGTGCCGTTCTTGCATGTGATCTTTACGACATCCCTCAGGACAGCCACTCGGCTCGATGATTGGCTTTGCGCAAAAATCACCCCGATACATAAACGCGGCAAGAAACTGCAGGCAGAAATGTACCGGCCAATTTCACTGACCAGCTGTTGCTGCAAATTGATGGAGCACATTCTAAATAAAGCAATAATAAATTATTTGGAAGAAAATAACCTGATTTATTCAAAACAACACGGCTTTCACAAAGGTTTGTCCAAGGTGACTCAGCTTCTAGAACTAACTCATTATTTTGCCTCAGCAATAGATGCCGAAATGCAAGTTGATGCAATATTTATTGATTTCGCAAAAGCCTGTGACCACGTCCCGCACAACAAATTAATTGAAAAGCTCAAGTCTATTGGCATAAACTCTCAAAAATTATCGTGGGTAGCAACATATCTATCAAATCGCACTCAATACGTATCTCTCAACAAATCGGAACCTGACCGTCTTAATGTTTTTTCAGGTGTCCCGCAGGGTTCCGTACTGGGCCCTTTACTTTTTGTTGTATATGTTAATGATGTTGCTGTTTGCGTTGAAAATGGAGTTACCGTGCGACTCTTTGCCGATGACTGTTGTTTACACTAGTGTCCATGATGTTGCGAACCAAGTGAGGCTAACCTCTCCCTCCGTAATATATCTCGTTGGTGCGTGTAGTAACACAGGCGCGCGCAGCGCAGCAGCATGGACGATGGTCGGGCAGTCAACGACAGCGTTTATTGTCAGAAGCGTGATTATATGCGTTGGCATCAAGAGAGGGTAAGGGAGGGGGGGAGAGAGGGAGAATGAAGGCGCACAGGGCCAAAAAGAAAAGGTGCGCGCGCAGCTGGTTTTGCTGGCCGGTACAAAACGAACGAATACAACATTTCTTTCCTCTTAAAAGTGGAACCGTTGTACCGGGTTCCTAACTCTTGTCGATCGCCTCAGCGTGGGCTGATGTGGGACTGCCCCAGGAGGGTGTTCGGCCGTGACGACTGGAGGTTCCGTAGCAGCTGGTGTGGGAAACCCATTCCGACCATCCGCTGCCGGTAGCTCTGGGCTTCGCTCTTGCTCCTTCCGCCTGGGCGTACGTTGCAACGCAGGAGACGGGACAGGAGTAGTCACGCTGTCAGGTTCCCCTTCAGCCTCCGCGCCTTCAGTCGCCCCCGCAGATGCAGACTCCGGCGTCGATTCGCGAGGGCGGCGGACTTGGTCGATATGACGCTGCACTACCCCCGTTGGCGTGTCCACGGCTATCATTCTCGCCCCCGAAGCAGATTTTACACGTCCAGGCGTCCATCTTTTGCCGACACCGTAGTTTCGCACGTAGACGCTGCTTCCTGGTGAGATGGTCCAGTCGTCAGCGCACGGCGACAAGTTCTCATCCCTGGGCGGCAGGCATGTGTCAAGACGGGAACGGAGCTGGTAGCCGAGAAGCAATTCCGAGGGTGACTTTCCTTCCTTTTGCGGGGTCCTCCTGTAATGGAATAACAGGCGCATGAGGTTATCTTCCAGTGGGTCCCATCTTGCATTTTCCACAAGCCGTCTTTAATGGTTCGCACTGCTCTTTCCGCTGCTCCGTTTGACTGAGGATGGAAAGGCGCTGTACGCAGGTGCACAATATTGTTTCTTGCTACAAACGTGGCGAACTCCTGACTCGTGAATTGCGTGCCATTATCGGATACGATTGTGCGTGGCACACCGAACCGACAAAACATACTTCTTAAGCAGCGAATGGTACCTGCTGTGTTCGCATGCCTCATTGGTACTGCTTCAATCCACTTCCATGTGCGCATCTACCACCACAAGTATCATCTTGCCGGCTAACGGGCCCGCAAAATCGACGTGGATCCGGGACCACCTCACGGCCGTTTTCGGCCAACTTACCGGTGGTGCTGCCGCAGGCATGGGCAGGTTTTCTACACAGCTTACACACTGCGCCGACAATTCTTGAATCTCCCTGTCCATCCCCGGCCACCAAAACAGTGACCCCGCCACCGCTTTCATTGACGAGGATCCCTGGTGTGTTTCATGTAGAAGCTGCAACATCCTTTCCTGCGCCTTCCGTGGTATGACGACTCTGTTGCCCCAGTAGATGAACCGGTGAGCCATCGACAGCTCCATTTTGCGATCAAAAAACGGCAGCAAGTCGGGCGCCATTCCACTTGTGGTTCGACGCCAGCCATGCAAGATGTATTCTGCGACACGGGCTAACAACGTGTCCTTGGCAGTGAGCTCCTGCAACTCGTGCGTCGTCACTATACCTTCGTCAAGGGCTTCCAACGACAGTACGTACTCGGGAGGGTCCCCCTCAACTACCGGTTCCGCTGCCGTCGGGGCTGGTAGTCTGCTGAGGGCATCTGCTGTCAGTAGTTGTTTCCCCGGAACGTATTGTAGCTTGTACTGGTAGCCTCCCAGGAACAGTGCCCATCGTTGAATGCGCGCGGCGGCCATCGGCGGCGTTTGGCGGTCAGGCTTGAGCAGTCCCAGCAGTGGCTGATGGTCGGTTACCAGGGTGAATTGCCGACCTAGGAGGTAGTCACGGAAACGAGAAACGCCAAAAATCAGTGCCAATGCTTCTCGCTCCAGTTGAGAGTAGTTTCGCTCCGCTTTTGTTAACGTTCTGGAACGAAACCCAATTGGTCTGTGCTCATTTCCCACCGAATGAAACAGAACAGCACCCACGCCATACGGGGAAGCGTCACATTCTAGCTTCAGTTCCTTGTTGGGATCAAAATGAACGAGAAGTTGCGCATTCTTCAAAATTTCTTTCGCTTTCTCAAACGCTGACTGCTGCGGTTCCCGCCATTCCCAACGGGCTCGTTTTTCCATGAGCTGATACAAGGGGCTGAGCACAGTCGACATATTGGGCAGGAAACGGGCGTAGAACGTGAGCATGCCAAGGAACGAGCGCAATTCGCTAACGTTACGTGGGCGCGGGGCTTGCATGACGGCGTCTACGTTCTTTTCAATGGGGTGGAGGCCTTGCCGATCTATACGATGGCCAAGGTAAGTGACGGAAGGCTGTCGAAACTTGCATTTGTCAATCCTAAGTTTAACACCGTGCTCTAGCTCGGAACCGCTCCAGCACTCTCTTGAGCTGCTCTCCGTTATCACTCTTGCCTTCTGACACTAACACGTCATCAAGGTAGGCTTGGACACCCGGCAGCCCGCCTAGTACTGCATCCATTTTTCTTTGAAAAATAGCCGGTGCGGAAGCTATTCTAAACGGAAGTCTGTTATACCGGAAAAGCCCGCGGTGCGTGTTAATGACACACAGCCTGCTGGTCGCTTCGTCAAGGGGCACTTGATTGTATGCATCCTTTAAATCGAAGATGCTGAAATATTCGCCTCCGTTTAAGCTTGCGAACATGTCCTCTATGACCGGAAGAGGGTAGTGCTCCACCTCACATGCCGGGTTAAGGGTGACCTTAAAGGAGCCATGAAGAGAAAACACAAGTTTGGTTCATTCGAAAGATTGCCTCGTTAGAACCATAACGACACCACTTATAACGCAAACTTCGCTCAAATAAGCTACATAATTAGGAAAAAAGGAAATGACCATGCGACCCACCAGCTCATTTTCCGCAACAGAACCTATGATGTCACTCGAGAATGCTCTGCGATTGGCGGAGGCCGGCAAAAGCAAACGCATGTTAGGCAGGGCTTACAGTTTGCATAGCGAGCTAAATGCCCGTGAAACATACTGCACATTCTTTTTATGACAAAGAACGGTGGAGTAAACGGTTGAAGTTCCGAACGAACACGGAAGCGTGTATGCCAATGCGTACGAAAGTACCGCCAGCCGAACTCGACATCTCGCCGTCGCCACCGTCGCGCAGACGAATTTTCGGGTACAAGGCTCTTCGGGGCCAACGAACCGTCCCAGCACGCACAGCCGCGACCTTGCTTGGTATCGTAATCCCTTCACAGGAGGTTGGCCGTCATATCGCCAACCAGCAAAGGTAAAAATAGAAACAAGGGGAGTAAGGAACACAGAGCAGCAACGAGATAGTGCCACTCGTCGCACAGGTTTCGGTATGGAGGTCGTGTTGGCTTGCTGCTGTCGTTACGAGCTCGTTTACAGTTTACAACCACCGAAAACTTCAGTTCGAGTACTTTACAATGAAATTTCGTTGCTGTGTTTCGAAATGCCCATGTAATACGTGCAAATCGTCGAGAGAGTGCGACATCCCCGCCGGTGAGATCTCCTTTCATGTGCTGCCCAACGACGAACCTCGGCAAAGCAAGTTGCTACGTTTTGTGAACTTTGCAAACGCAGGAGAAAGAGAGCTAAAGGAAGTACGAGTGTGCTCGCTTCATTTCCGAGGAAGTGATTACGGCAGGGGCCCGGACATGCTGGCGCTCGTCACCGACTTCGTCAAAAGCGCTCTGACCTTGGGGGAAAAATTGCCGTACACACCGCGCATTGACGCTCGAATCTTTCTGGTCGGAGCAGAGAGCTCGAGCGAACGGCTTTCCATACACGATACCGGCCAACTGGCATAAGCGATACTGCTACTAAAATTGAAAATACGGCACATACGTACCAGTCTGTATTCGTCCGTCGCGCGGCGACCATCAAAGCACCGACTGCAGTCATAGCCGAGCAAGTGGCGATAGCTCAAGCAATGCAAGACTTGTCACAGCCCAACGTATATACGGACTCTCGCTCCGCGGCCAGGGCCTTCCTGTTGGGGAGGATTGCGACGGACGCAGCCAAAATTCTCACCGCACGCAGCGAAGAAGCCTTCCACAACATTACATGGTTCCCCGCGCATATGGGACACACAGTACACCCAGAAATCCCCAACGTCAACGAGTTAGCTAACGACCGTGCGCGAGGTTTCACGTGCCGCGCCGGTCCTAACGCTATCGCGAGTGACAGGCTGGGCGAGTACAGAGACCCTTTACTCACTTTCATGAAATCATTTCCCACTATCAGCTATCCCGGAGGACATTCCCATTACCTCACCCCAAGCTCACACGACCACAATCCATAGCTTTCCGAATGCTACAGACGAATACGTTTCCGACTAGAAGCAGGTTCAGCCTTATCCTGCCTTCCATTGAACCTAATTGCCTTAACTGCTCAGAGGCTTACTGCAATCTTGAACACATGCCCTGGCACTGACCTGCGTAACGTGCGGCCACGGACTACAGCACCGAGCACGAATGGACGAGCGCTCTCTCGAGCAACGATCCGCACAAGCAACTAATGGCTGTCCAGAGGGCCTTCGAGAGGGCGGAAGACCAAGGTCTCTCACCTCCTGCGCGGGTGTGGCCAGCGACTACCCGATGAAGACCCTTAGAGGCCATCCAGGATAGTCCCTCAGGACCTTTAATAAAGTTCTCTGTCCGTGTCTTGCCGCTCGTGCACTTAGAAGCATTGAGCGTTCAAGTTGTGTGAGGTTGTTAAATGCAAGCCCGAGCTCCTCGGCGAAAGTTTTGTTCTCCGGATCAGGCGATTCCATCACTAGGGCTGCGGGTGCACTAGGTTTTACTAGTATTTTTAAAATGGCCGCCGTCTCGGTTGACTCCCGCGTGTGGGTGCTATATGGAGTCGACATACTAAGTATCTATTTCATGGACCGGCTCGTATGATGCCACTGTTCACGTTACGAAATGTGCAATTTTAGCGGGAGATTTAAAATTTTGGCTTAAATTGCCTTATTTCTCAGTGAATAAAGCATCATTTGCTTCCGGGAAAGCGCTTGGGGTACTTTGAAACACCTAATCTTTCGAATAAAACAAACTTTTGTTTTCTCTTCATGGCTCCTTTAAAGTCACCGCATATCCTCACGCTTCCGTCCTCTTTCAAAACGACCACGATAGGCGTAGCCCATTCTGCATGTTGCACGGGCCATAGAACACCAAGTGACACCAGCCGATCAATTTCACGAGAGACCTTATCGCGGAGGGCGTAAGGAAGAGATCGGGGCTTACAGAATTTCGGTGTCGCCGTCTCTTTGAGTTTCAGGCTGGCTGGTGGACCTTTGATTATTCCAAGTTCTGTTGAGAAAACATCCTCGAACTCGCCGAGCAGTCGGTTCAGCATATGTTCGCTTGGCTCGGCACTTGTAGGGTCCGGCGCAGTCAGGTCTCCAATCGGAACGCCCGTCTTGTCAAGCAAAGCCATGAGATCACGGCCACATAGGCTGGGTCCTGCACAGTCAAGCACGACCAGTGGACATGTCAGATTTGATTCGTGGTGGTTGTAGGCGCGGCCACTGTGCGTGATGTCGATCGTACATTTGGCGCGATACGATGCAGAACGGGGAACCGGTATCGACTTCCATGGCCAGTTCTACGTCGCCCCATCGAAACGTGCGGCGTATGGGTGGTTCCAAACCGTTTTTTCTTCCCGAAATCAACATCCAAACGTGTGCGCTATTCATGTCGTCGTTGCTAAACGCGCTTTCAACTGTCAGTGCCTTTACACTCGCTGCCCGCCTTCCAACTTTTGCATCAGTTGCAGCACTGCAGCACTTCTTTGCCAAATCAAAGAAGTGCTTTGATTAGTCTTTGCCAAATGACCGCGTCGCCCACAGCGATAGCAGCGTGCGTTAGCCCAGCGGCAGGAGTTTTCGTCGTGCTTCGTGCTTCCACATCGGCCGCAGTCATGCGACGCGCCTCGTGTACGGTTACCTCGAGAGGGTGAGCGATGATGAGCTCGCATTTTTAGCACAGTCGGCGGTTCTGCACTCATATCTTTCGCATCGCTGTCGGTTGCCTCGGCTGTAATGGCCATTGTTTCAGCCTCCTCGAGGGTTAAATCTTTCTTTGCCAGTAACTGCTTGCGCAAGTTAGTTGAGCGTACCCCGCAAACAATCCGGTCCCTCAACATCCCGTCTAGCGCACTTCCAAAGCTGCAATTGTCTGCTATGCGCCGTATTTCGACTAGGAACGCGTGCACCGACTCCCCTTTTTGTTGGCACCGGGTGAAAAACTTGTAGCTTTCTGCTATCTCGTGACGCTTGGGATCGTAGTAGTCATTTGGGATCGTAGTAGCCCCGCTAGCACTTGCACAGTCTGCGTGTTGAGTGCTGCCACCGGAAGTGCTCTCTGCCTTTTGGAGTCAGTAATAGCATTTGCTTCAAAATACGCTTCAGCCCGAATAAGGTACGCTTTCCACTTACCTCTTGTGTCGTCGAAGACCGGGAGCTGGAGGCTGGTCATGGTCGTCGGTACTTGTTGCGGCAGGCCGTCGGCTTCAACTTTTAGGGCAGCATGGGCGGTTTCCGGACTCGTCGCCACTGTAGTAACACAGGCGCGCGCAGCGCAGCAGCATGGACGATGGTCGGGCAGTCAACGACAGCGTTTATTGTCAGAAGCGTGATTATATGCGTTGGCATCAAGAGAGGGTAAGGGAGGGGGGAGAGAGGGAGAATGAAGGCGCACAGGGCCAAAAAGAAAAGGTGCGCGCGCAGCTGGTTTTGCTGGCCGGTACAAAACGAACGAATACAACAGTGCGACACCTGGGGTTTCAAAATTAATACTAGCAAAACAAACTGTATGAGCATAACTCAGAAGAGATCGCCTCTCCAATTTAACTACTCGTTGAATGGCTCCCAATTGTCCCGAACGAATTGCATAAAATCTTTACGCATAACAATCATGCATACATTGAAATGGGATGTTCACGTTTAAAGCACCTGCACCAAGGCCTTCATGCAATTGTGCTTCATTCGTAAAAAAACTGTCGGCAGCCCCTCCTCATGTCAAATTGACGGCTTACAAGACTCTTGTGAGACCTATCCTCGAGTATGGTAGTATAGTTTGGAATCCGCATCAACAATATCTTGTACACAAATTAGAAAAAATTCAAAATAAGGAACTCCGTTTTATTTACTCGAAATATTCTAGACACGAGAGTGTGACTTTGTTGCGCATGCTAGCGCGCATTCCAACCTTGTCGTCACGTCGTTGTGTTGCTGCTATGAAGTTCTTTTGTATCGGGAAGCTGTAAACATAAACAAAAGTGATTACCTTAAACCTCCTCACCGACACTCAACAAGGACGAATCATGACAAACCCTTCCGACCATTTAGCAGTCGTACAAATACATTCAAGTATTCTTTTTTTCCGCTGGCCATTGAAACTTGGATTGGATTACCGTCCGATGTTATCAACGCCACATCGGTTGATAGCTTTGCTAGGAACGCGGAATTTCACTTCGTATTTGGAACAGTGAAAGCGTTCGGCAAATAAATTTTTCTTCACCTTGATTTTGTACCAAACCTGAACAAAATTACATTGCAAGAGAGTTGTTACCTCTTCTTTGCGCATGTTTGAGTTTACTCTTTTCCGCCTTATTTTACCCTATCCCGTATTGCATCGGTTTGCAAGTGTTTTACTGCATTTTTTGTGTTAGAAGAGGCTTATTTATCTACACCGTCCTTGCTGTGGGTTCACTTAGTATTATCTGTCAAACTAAAAACACAGCGGAGAGCGTTCTTGCGTTTCCTTTTCTTTTTATGTGCTTTGGCAAAGGCGTGGTTGATTTTTGTGTTCTCTTTAACGTCGTTTGCTTTTTGTACCTATCTTTGTAATGTGCATTATGTGCCCACTTCCTGTATGAGCCTGACCAAGGCTTTGATAAATAAAAAAAATAAAATTGATGGTGGTCAGATCATTGGTGCCGCTGGATTCCGAAGACAGGGCAGATGGGTATCGCTGTTTGCAAATTTCCCACGCAGCACATTTAGGGCTCCTTTATATAACGCCTAATCTTAGGCGTGCAACTTCAGATTCAAAGAGAAAGTATCACATCTGAAGTACAAACTGAAAAAAAATCGGCTTAGCAACGTGGTTGTCACTGCTGCGCTTAGAAGAATTTCACTACCACTTTCATTTTGTTCGGTGGGGTGCTTGCCTGAATCGGTGAGTTATTTGCTAAATCTCCACCATTTGGTACGATAAGCAAAACCAACAAATGTATCATTGCTGTGGATAGGGTCATCTCGTCGTCACTGAAGGAATGAATCAGCATCCACTGTTCAGCACTCGTTCCACTGAAAATTCGAGTTGCCGGCACCACTGCTGCGAGCGGTGTCTATTTTAAAGGTTACCTTTACTAATCTCGTCGAGCAGTTTCACCGGGGTCCGCACTTAGACCTTCATTTGACCGCATCTAGCTGCACCGCACCCCCTCACCGGGACTCATCGGGCCTGTTTTCAGCGCTGCGCACAAGGCCCCATTCTCAGTCAGCTCTGCTGAAGTGAGCGGCTGCGGCGGCTGCATCGGGAGCGGCCGCTCAGCTGGTAGGCAGTCGACCACCCCAGCTGCCTCGCTACTGCTACAGTGGCTAGCCACTGTACTACTGCCCCGCAGCTGCTACCTCACGCATACGCCGCTGGGTCGGGAGCCTCCCGGCGGCGGCACTCGGTCTCCTCCCGTCGTCCTTCGGGCGCTGCCAGTTCTTGTCGGACACTGGGGAAGGTGGCCGTGGCAGCTGCTTTTAGATGCAGAGCATCTGATTCACTCGCCGTGTCCCTCCGGCGTCGTCGTCGGCGTTGTCCGCCCCTCCCCCATTCTCCTCGCCGCGCCAGCTGCGCTCTCCGCCGCTCACCCCCTCTCCTCTCCGATAACGAACACTCTCTCGCGAGGATTGGCTTGGCTTGGATTGGATTGGATTTGGATTAAAGTGGATTGTGTTGGATTGTGTTGCGTCATAGCCGCGGCAGACGCGCTGGGGCCGGCGCATGTGCAGTACTCTCTCTTCCGCGGTTTCCTCTCCTTCGGGCGCGCTGCGCATATAACCGGTGTGCCGTTCTCCGGCGAAGCAACATCCACGCTTGGCTCAAACACCTAGAGTCCACGCAGCTTTACAAGTACGCCAACGTCGTCATCGACTGGGACCGGCTTACGCAGTCCCCTCAACGTTATATGCGCTATAAAACGCGGTCCCTTCGCCGCTCCTCCTATGCGTCGCATCTACACAGGGGTTCCCGCGAGGGGAGGTGGGAGTTTTTTTTCTTTTTCTGCCAGCTGGGAAGGTAGAGCGTTGTCTTTTCCAGGGCCACGCGATCTTCCGCAGCACTTCGCTGCGCCGAAGGTTCGGCGCAGGCATAACGGCACGTGTGGAAAACTGCAGCCAACTAAACAAAAAAAGTTAGTGTCCTTCCACTTTGTGAAGGATGACCAGCAAAGCTGCGGTGCCGAGCCTCACCGTGGGCTTTGGCTTGGTCGTAGTCCAATGGGGGGTGCACGAAGCAAAACACGTTTGTTTGTAGCTTGCGACTGAGCGCAGTTCCTGGTTGATTAACTGAATGAACTTATTACAATCTAGAGTTTGGTTCCGGTGGGCAAGCATGGGGCTGTCTGCTTCCCTCCCGTAGAGTCCCATATGTATTGACAGCGGACGAGAATTCCATAGTATTTACAGCTCACTGTGAACCATGTAATTTCTAAGACTGTACAAAACCCGGCGTTGTGTTAGAGTAGTTTTAGCGGCTAATTGTCACAATATTTGTTTCGGCATAGTTTCAATAAAGCAAGCGTTAGAGCCACTTTCTGTCATCGTATTCCCTACGAATATTGACGTTATTCACTGTGCAACACTCGATGTGGGGAAGCCATCTTACGAAGATCAAGCTTAAAACGATATCCTTACGAATGCTTCACCTCCTAACACAAATGAATTGCTGGGAAGACATTTTAGGGCGCAGCTCTTTGGCGCCCGCCTCTGGGCTCAGCCGCGTCAGCATCGTCGTGACCGAGCGAACGATGGGAAGACCGACGAGTGAAAGAAAGCAAAGGCGCGAAATTAGAGGGGAGGGAGGTTCGCCGTGCAAGCCAGCGCTCTCCGAAAGTGTGCGGTGGGGGAAGGGAAGGAAAGGGGCAGTACGCTATGCCAGCACGAGGGGCTCGACGCTCGGCGAAAACATGAGGGGGCGTTCGCGTGACAATTATGTGCGCTCGCTTACTGCAATGTTCAGACTACTGACGTAACAGCCGTATCGTGCGCTATGGACGTAAAAAAACGGCGTTTCACGCAGTTCGGTTTGCTAAGACGTCAATGGCGTCATTATTTAAAGATACTACGACAGCTGCGACAACAGTCTGAACCCGGCCTAAGACGCAGTTCGCGGTCTCCTCCTGAGACGCACTTCGCGCGGCCGCCGCAGAAGCTCAACGTCGAGAGAACCCACGAGTGAGTGCTGCCCCAGCCCACTGCAGCCATCAGGAATGAGTGCTGAACCAGGGGGATGCAACTCCGCCGTTTTTCTGTCCCGTGACTGCAGCGATCCTAACGTTTGGGGGCTGTACTACATACGAGTATAAATGAACGTTGTTGTTGCATTTTATATTTATTACAAGGTTACTTATTAATTATGGAGTTTTTAATATGCAAGTGAACTTAAAAGTTGCAGTTCGAGATTGCGAAAATACGAGCGCCACCAGGAGTGGAAAACGGGAACTGCGCCTTTCTACGTCACACCGCTGAAAAGGGGCGTTTCTTGTCGCGCCCACAGATATGCTACGATCCGCGGTGTTCCGAGGGCCGTTTTTTTCACCGTAAAGTTCGTTTCATCGAAACAGACGCGTGAATGGATTCCCGCCGTCATCACAGATCGTGCTGTACTGAGTGGTGTCGAAATTCTTCACGCCATGCTGCATAAAATTCTTTTGGATCCCGGCGGACGAAAGGTACGATCGCATGCTGCTCGTTTTGCTTTTCTACGCTTGCACGAGATAGCAGGATGTGGTCGCAGCAGCAGCTTTATAACTTAAGTGAGCAGAAACGTGCAGTATTTATTTATTACATTCTGATTGTCGTCTTTGACTCTTGAATTATACGCATGAAATGCGCGGCAGAGCATTTGGTAATTTATTCAATGTCTACATTAGCTACACACGTTTGTTTATACGTGCGTTATTGATTTAATGCATTTCGATCGTGTGTTTTGCATTTTAGCGCAAGTGAATGCACGGTGTGTAGCAAAATGTTTAGGAGGCAACATATACAAAAACTAATGCAACAGTGTGAGCCTACCTGCACTTTTTTTATTATCTTTTGATTGCCTTCGTTTATTTTGTTTTCGTAGCATGCGTTGCTGTTGTTGTTATATTAATGACGTTATTGTGAATATTAAAATTATTATCGGTATTATTGTTACCATTATTATTATCAGCCTATTTATGTCTACAGCTGGAGGAAGGTATCTGCATACACTTATGGCTCAAAGGGTGGGTCCGTAGGGTTATATCGTATTGTTAGCACTGTGTTAACGAAGTGTAACTACATAAATAATTAATTGCGTTTCAATTGTGTGCTCTGCATTTTCTCTTCAGGTGAATCAACGAAACATAGCACAATAAATTTCTGGCGATAAATACATAAACTAAGCAATTATGTATATGTTTATGATACAATCATAAGCATAATTCCGCCACTTATAATTTATAATTTACGCTTCAGTTCCGTGCTTCGAGTTTCTGCTTTAGGTACAAGAACGATATATTCACAAAAACGAAGTTACAGCTATAAGCCGATAAATAATTAGACAATGCAGGCTTAACTTTTGCTAGTAATTTATTAGAGGTTTTTAAATACGGTTTTTCTAACCGGTTTACTGCAGGGCCTGAGAAATACCTGAGGAATACATAGTGCGCGAAAGCATACATACATGAATAATTGCTTTGCAATTCTGGTGTGGGATGGCTGCTTTTGTCTGCAGAAATGTATTTTGATTTGGGAGGAAATGTGGGTCGTTGCCACCGAGCATTATGATCGCACAAACAGAAAAAAACGTCTCCGCGTCTCTTAACAATAAAGGATGATTGTAATCTAAAATTTGCCTTTACGATTGGTGTTGTCACAAGTCGTCTTCGTAGCCAAAATCAATTTAAGAAAGAAAGATTCCTAATACATCAGATAACATTTAATTCGAATACAGATGCCAGTTTTCACTAAAAACTGTGTGCGCCCGAACGCCGCATTAAAGCTAGTATTCACTCTAACCCAAATATACAAACGTGCTTGTTGATGTTCCAGATCTCGCGTTTGGCTCCAGTGCGCGAGAAGCCAGGACCTGGCTCATTTACCACCTCGTCAGACCTACAGCAGCTACCGGCTGTGTCCTGCCAATTTCACCAGCAGAGACTACGCGGACCTTGGACAGACAAGGCACTGGACACATATGTACTGGCTGGATACCTAGTTATTAGCATGCGGCCATGTGCCATACACTTTTGTTTTCGACTAAAAGCGCAAAATATCCATGTAGTGTTTTTACTGTATGGATGGTACGTTTAGGCAATAAAAATTAAAATACCTGTCCTCTTTATTCTTGTCTAGATTGTGTGTACTAATAAACCAAAACAACGTCGTACTTATAAGAAGTGGGGCAAAAAGAAGTTGACGAGCAAAACTTCATAAATCAGAAAAAAACAATTGCCCTTTTGATAATGTGGTGGGTTGCGCAACAGCAACAGGAACAAGGTCGTGCGCTGTCCATCTGAATATCTTCCACTAGTTCAATTTACCTTGCATGTGCGCCCCAATTGAATTTGGCGCTAAATTGCCTGCCAAATGTTGCGTTGGCGTCCAAATATTGCATTAGGGAGTATTGTAATCGCCAGCCAAATTGTTAAAGGGAATATAAGCCCTCTTGTATTAAAATATGACGCCCTAGGACCTGTTATGTTAAATGATTTTTCCCATTCGCTGAGGGTGTGGCGCGCAGTGGGCTCCGCAACGTGGCGCTACGCTCGCTAGCGATTCTTGTCTACATCGCTCTGTTACCGAATACGACGATCTGCTGGATCCTAGCCATGGACAGCTTTGCTGTAAAACGCAGAAAGGATTCTTAGCCACCACCGTCGCTGCTGTCATTCCATGCCCACTCCAAAGCACTAATACTGCTTACCTCTAGTATGTTAACCTGTTTCAGACTCTCTTCATGAACCCAAACAATGAAGACGGAGAATATTTTCGGAACCCTGCAATAGTAATGTCTATAACACTCACTATTTGAAAACCAGACTGACCAGAGATGTCACCGAAAGGTAGCCTCATATCTGCAATATCTTGCTCCCATTTGTGGCGTTCAAAAGTTCTTCCTGTCTTTAAAACGGTGGCAAAACACTAACTTCAAATAACCGTCCTATTCTAACATCTCCGGAATGTTCTGTACGGTGAAAAAGTTGCGCACTTTCGCTTGTCTAGTCTTGAAAGGACTTTCTTGATAAGCCAACCCGGAGTCAGTATGGCTGTGTCCGGATAGACGCAGGCAGAAAGAGCCGGCCGGTGAGACACCCGTTTATCAGGCATGCAGAGCACTGAACAGCGCGGTTAGCGTGTGCTGCCTTTCACCGAGCGTGCAGGCAGGTGCGCTATTTCGAGGACAAGTCCCTGCCGTGCCAGGACGTGCTGGTGGTGGGCCACGTGCGCCAGGAGGCGGGCCCGTACGCGCCGCTCCACGACGTCAGCTTCTGCGTGCACCGGCGCGAGTGCCTGGCCCTGTTGGGCCCCACGGGCTGCGGCCGGTCGCTGCTGCTGCGCGTGCTCTCCGGCCAGCAGCCCATCTCGGACGGCAACGCGCACCTCGTGGGCGGCGCCGCCGACCTGTTCCACTACCACAGCCACTTTGTGCGCATGCTCGGCTACGCGGGAGAGGAGCCCTGCGGACTCCTCTCCTGGCTCACGGGGCGCCAGGCACGTGCCCGCTGGGGAGAGGAAAAACCCCGCACCACGTTGTGGTTACGCGCTGCTGCGAAGCTGTGCAAACGAATATTTGAATACTTCCTGCCCTTCATGCAGGCTGTTGTTGCGCCCATCGCATCTCGCATTGATGAGATGAAGCCACACTTCTACTTATGTATACAGTACCCTTCTGGTCTACTGAATTCATACAAACGATCTATATCGAGCCATCGTCCTGCAGTTATTCAGGCTCCATCACAAAGAAAGTAAGGGTAAGGGAAAGTAATCCGCCTTGTGTAAAAAAAGTAAGGGAAAGTAATCCGCCTTGTGCGGATTCGGCTTAGACTGCCCGCTACTGCTCTGCACCACTGCTGTTTGAGAACCTCTACCACGAGTACCAGGTTTGTCTAACGCTGTATCCCATTTTAGTTTAAGCTGAGCTTCGGTAGAATTACAACAGATCACGAGCCTCTCACTGGGCAGAAGCGCCTCGGATGGCGAGCGTTGAGATGCCATGCAATAGGAACGCAAGAGAAGACAAGCATTACAGCAATCGCTTATGCATGAATACCTCAGGAGGGGCAGTGCTCGGGCCGAATTCGCTAATAAAACGCGGGCGTCGTTTTGAAGCGCCCCGGTACTGGGATGCAAAGGCATGTATTCTTGGGTATGTATTCTAGGCATGTATTCCCAGCGGGTGTCCCAGGAGGAGCACTTGCACAAGGCCGCAGAGCGACGCGCAGTGGCGCCTGTCGTTTTCCGCGCGGCTTTGCGCACTTGTGCAAAGTGGTCGAGGCATATCCGCCGGCTGGGCACATCGGATGTGATACAGGAAGAAGTGGCAGGGATATGGACTTATTCAGGAGCACCAAAACAAGGAGTACCGGCGTCACTTTACAGGGACCCTGCAACACTTTCTCAGCTTTTTTCGAAACGTAGTATAACGTAGTCATCAAACTTATCCAGTTTACAGATTAGGGGGCGGTGGCTCAATGGCTAAGGGGTTGTGCTGCTGAGCCCGAGGATGCGGCTTCGATTCCCGGCCGTGCCGCCCGCTTTTCTGATGTAGGCGGAAAGCGAAAGCGGCCAGATCGAGATTTCAGTGGGCGCTAAAGATTCCCAGGTGGTCAAAACTAATCCCTAGCCCTCCACTAACGCCTCATCGTCTGTCTAGCGTAGGTGCGTTAAACATCATAGTCAAGTCAACTTAGATCAAGGGGCCGCAAAGTACCTCAGCCAAAAATTACTGCGCTATGCCCATCAAAATACCTTGGAAACTTGCTCAAAGGATTTTTCGCTCTTTCCCTCTTCTGGCGTTTTTCTACCGCTGGAACTGCGTCATTACAGCGGTCGAGCAGCTATTGGGCGACTTTACTTCATTTGCAGCAATGGACGCATTCGATAAAGACTGTAAAAAGAAAGCCACAAAAGCAAAGGAGAAACAGAAGGCGCATCTACTGCGACGAGCAGCATAGTTACATAGTTTCATACTAATATACACTAGAGAGAAATCTGGCGCCACTGTCTAGGAGAGCCGCGCTCCAGCGAGCGTTCCGTCATGTGCCGGGCAGACACGTTCCACTCGTCCTTGGCATGGCTCACGAACAGGCTGAAAAGCTGCCTCTGGCTGCAAAAAATGCAACAATATTACTGCAGAAGATTAATCGAAATTGTTTTATTATATAAAATACCTCCAGAAAGATGTATTTGTCAGGGAATATTTAGAAGCTTTATGCAAGATGCACAAAAAAAAATCATGTTACCAGCTTTTATTGATTTTGGCTTCAAGGCGGAAAAGAAACCATGTGGCTAACCTAGCCAAGGAGGCGAGGAACGTCGCTGGCTGCAATGGCACCGTCCACGGCGGCCCGCGAATGCAGCGCCAGATTTCCCTCCAGTATAAATGTGAAGCTCTATGACCAGAAAATCACGCAGTGCTGCTGCCTGCGGGCTGGCGATAACTCTAGCTTTTGCAGTACTTCCAGACGTGAAGGTCCGAATTGATGCAGAGTTCCTTTAAGCCCTAAGAACGCGTTGGGCGTCAAATTTTACGTAGGGCGCTAATTTCAGGTTCTGTTGGCACGTCAGATATTAATTTTGCTTTACTTGCCACAAATTTGGCCGGTCAATTTTTGTGCTATGCGAATAGGAAGCTATGCACATTCACTTCACTTACGTGCTAGTGACTACGGGATAAGGAGTAGTGCATTAACGTTCTGGAATATCTTTAAAAACGTTAATCTGTCACGTCCGCATAAATTGGTTTCGAAATTCCTAAGAAACAAAAGGCCTACCTATGCAGGGATTTATACACCCCCCCCTAACACCCCCCCCCCCCCAAGCCCCCCCAGAAGGACTTCGACACCCCCCCAAAAAGATTCCGCAACCACAAGCACCCTGCCTAGGGATTTATACAACACCCCCCCAAATATCCCACCGACACCCCCCCAAAATCGAAATTCTGCATAAACACCTGCACCTATGGATAAAAAAAAACTGCGAACGCAAAACAGATCGTTGGAGTAATAATTCGTCCAATATTCCTTTTCAGTTAAACATGAGCAAACACTACTGACCACGGGCGTGTAATTCTTTGAAACGACACTTGCGAACTTTACAGAAAATGCACCACGAAAGGTTCGCGGACGAAAGGTTCGGGAGCAATAGTCCATCTTCGTGGTGATAGTTGTGAGGTACTGGCTGTATGAAATTGGTACTTAGCTCAAGATGTCTTGTTGAATAACTGACGATACGATCGGACCATCTTCTTCCTTTAAACAAGGTGTGGATCGAAAGGTGTACTCACCTGGATGTATGAAGAAACAGCAATGCAGTCGCTGGCCAAGTAAAAAAAAACATTCACCATCTTCTCGTAGGGGAACCTTGAGTTGATGCAAAGCATCTCGGAGGTTCCGAAACGTGCACGAGATTGGGTATCCAAATAACGGAAAATGACGGAACTCCTGAAGGCGCAGCGTGACTCAACCGAAGTAGCAACTGAGGGAGCGGCACGCGGATCGGGTTTATTATATAGAGCAGATGGAGTGGAGAGGAGGAGATGAGAGAGGAGACGCGCATGCGCGCTTATCGCGCAGCTGCGGTGATGAGTAGCGCGCGCGCTATCGCACAGCTGGTGTGGAGAGAGGGAGAGGAGGAGAAGCGCGCGCGCTATGGCACAGCTGATGGGGAGAGGGGCAGACGTGCGGACGGACGGACGACTGACGACGGAGCCGAGAGCAAGAGATGCTTTGCATGTAATAGTGTGAAGACGTTAAGGAACATGTACGGGTTACTTGTTCACAATGAGGCAGACGTTTTCGAATTTAAAGGTGCAGTTTGTGACGCAATGACCGCATGTATATCAAAGGTAACGTCCCTTCATTTTGATTCATCGTATCGGAATGCGTTTGTATGAACGATGATTCCAGTAAAAGACGTGACGTCACGTTTCGTTCTTTAGCCAGAACTGCAGCGTTCTCCCAGTCAATATCGGTCTGGTGCTTGTGCGTATGCTCGGCAATCGCATTAGAGGTCACCTTTTGGTTTTTCACGTTCCGTTGGTGCTCTTTAATCCTTCTGGGGAACTTTCTTGTTTCGCCGATGTAAACATGGTTGCAATCGGCGCAGGGGATGCGATAGACAACACCCGGGAAAAGATTATCGGGCAGCGGGCTTTCCTTGTCGTCGTAACTCGCAAACGGTCCATTCGACCACCGGAACCAGGCGCCGTAGCGGGATAACGGACCTAAGTAGAGCCTGCACTCTAAACTTTTTTTCCTCCCATATACTCCATAGAGGTTCTTTTTCGCCTGTCCTCTAGTAGTCCTCCTTGTAGGAGTTTTTTTACTACATGGAACAGGGAGGTTTTGTTTACCTCCTCAACACAGGGAGTTTTTAGGTTATAGAAAGGAGGTATTTAGGGAGTGTTAAGAAATGTTCGGGAGAATTTAAGGAGGTCAAAATGGAGTATTCTTTACTTCCTGAAGGGCGTTTTTAAGTGATGTTTATGGAATTTTTAGGCGGTTGAATAGGAGCCTATTATGGCTCCCTTTGGAAGTACTTATGTTAGTTTAGGGGCGTTTTTAGGAGATTCAAGGGAAGCATTTACTTCTTTTGAATGGAGTTTGACGAAAGCTTGGGGAGTTTTGTAGGCCTTCCGAAAGGAGGTTTTCAAGGCCACAAGGGAGAATTTCTAGTTCCCTGCGGGAGTACTGATTTCACACGATTTTTCTCGATTTCAGGTTTATTTCAAACGAACTATCGCAGACAAGTTTACATGGTACATGGTGCACACAAGGAGGTTCCGAAATAAATACTTATGGCGACCTCATATTAGAAATCACAAATGGTACATTGGTAAATAACACGCCAGTTAGGAATTGAAGACAGCAATACGATGCTAGTTGAACAAAACGTAGAAACAATATTACTACAAGAACTGGAAATACGCGAAAAACAAAGATAGGCACAAACACAACCGCATGGTAAGTGAAATCATTATAGAATACTAGAGGATCGAGAATGCGTCAGTACTTATCAGAACTTATCAGTACGCATCAGCGCTCCGTACACAGTGAAAAAAAATGGCTGCAGTGGTTTACAACAACAACAAAAAAATTCAGTAGGTGGTGAAATGAGCCAGAGCTGCCTGCTAGTTGAACAAATTGTAGAAACAATAATAATACAAGAACTGGAAATACTTGAAAAACAGATAGGCACAAACACAACCGCATGGTAAATGAAATCATTATATAATACTAGAGGATCGAGAACCCGTCAGTATTTATCAGAACTTATCAGTACACATCAGTACTAAGTACACAAAGTGAAGAAAAAATGGTTGCAGTGGTTTACAACAAAACAATTTTTCAATGTGTCGTGAAATAAGCGAGAGCTGTGCAACGATTTGATATTGAAAGGTAACAAGCATTTTGTAGGTGGTAAAGGCACAAGAGATGAATGATGTAGGAGACAGACTGCAGTGAGATGGCTATGGATAAATGAGTAATATAAAGAACGAAAAATATGCTGCGGAAAATACCAGTGCGTTTTGTTAAAGACACAAATGCGCCAAGAAAAGTGACCGAGTCTGACGGGTTAATTGCAATGATACAGAACAGAATGGGTGGTATCGCGACAGCTTCTTTAGAGTGAGAACAAAAAGCCATGAAATTCGTGTTTTTAGGATAATTTTTAGATGATTCATTTCGCACCAGTTACCAATATTATTTAGATAATTGTTTCAAGTTAAATTAGTTTGTTAATATTATTGCTTCACTGCAAGATAGCTGTATTATGAGCATACAGAACGGCCCATCAAATATCCCCTTTTCAGTAAAAAAAGAAAAAAGAAAAAGTCAGAAATATAATACGGAATACTTTTTGACTACTATCCAATGATTACAGGATTGAAAACAAATATTAGTGATCGATATTGATGCGATAAAAGTTAATTAGTTCTAAATCCTTCACACGTGGTTTGGCGCAGGCAAGGTTCAAAAAGCCGTGTTCCACAAACGTTAGAGCTCTGTGTGCCTTCTTGGGATATTGAATGTTGAAAATTCAGAACGATGCAAACAGACTACACAGTCCTCCCAGTAAAGATGATGCAGTCAAGACACGCTGGCCATCGATGTGGAGGCTAACTTCCCCGTTCACGGAATGCAGGCAGGGAGTCAGAGGAACATCTGCCTGAAAAAGCAAAAAAGAAAAAAAAAATGCCCCACACGTAAAATTCAAAACAGACACTATGGTTAAATGAACTTAATAATTCGGTACAGTAATAAAATTGTAAGGCCAGGTTCCCTGCGAATTCCAGTACCTAAATTAGGAATGCAAAGGCTTCATAAAACCAAGTGCCAGTACATTAACCGTCGTGGCTTTTGCAGCAATAAAAAAGATATTACTTCCGCACAATATACTCGAGCACAACTTTAAATGACAGTGAAGATAAAATGCAAGTCTCTGTAGGTTGATAGATTAGTTTTTGTTTTTGACTGAAAAACACTTTGGTATTGCAAGATTTTGTTAACTGCTGTTTCTTGCTTTAAGATGCCAGCTTGCATCTATTCAAGTGAGTGGGCACACAGTTAAAGATGCAAACCCTTACACTGCCTCTCCCCTACCATGGTGGCTCACTTTCATAGAAAAAGTGGAGCTTTTGCGAGCTGGACGGCTGTTGCAAGCCGGGGCAATACTCACTTCTTCTGGAGGGGCCAACTTGGTTTCCGAATGCAGTCTTGCCTTGTACAGCACAGCCTATCCTGCCTTAAGATCTATGAAGTCATTCAACTCGATCATGTATCAGGATCTGCAGAAGAAAATTGTGTCAGCAAATAATGAATTCATGCCGGACAGGCACCCACTGTTTCAGTTATACTTGCAGATACCTCCACCTATTTCCCTCCTGGTGTTACATCCAAAGCTAATTTGTTACGGCTTGTCTCATCAAGTATGGTCATTTGTCATAACACAGCTAGTCATACAGGAAAGTCCTTCATTGGGTCAGAAAACACTTTCTTTTTTTACAGTAGTAATAAACAAGGCGACTCAGTCATCCGTATTTTGACACCTTAATATTCTGTGTCACCGAGCTGACAAGCGTGATTGGTGCATAAGGTCATTTGTAGCCGCAACCGTTACTACAGTCTTGTTAGCTAACGTAAACCTCGTTCATGGCACCAAATTACTTGTGATTGCATGGCAACAAAAAAAAACAGCTGAAATGGAAACGCTATTCTCGCAAACTTACCAACGCTGCATGCCACACACACACCTGCCTTAGTTAATTTACCGTGATTGTAGAAGTTTCCGTCACGCAAAACCAGTGCACTTTTTGGAGCTGCAAGCCCCGTGTCAAAATCGGGTGTCAGATGAATCGAGTAAATTTTTTTGTGTTTGGTCTTACTATTGATTATGACAAATTTATTACCAACAAAAGAAGAGTGTGTGCATTGTTCTTGTAAAAAAATGATATCCTTTTTTATGCCGGGCAGATTTGTGTCATGCTACGGCAAACTCTGTTCTCTTCCATAAGGGCATGAATTTGTGTTTTTAATTACGTGGCCTTAGCTGGCGACTGACGGGCCCCGATTGTATACAGACCCCTCATTATCATCCGAAAGGGAATAAAAACATTTCGGTTTCGAACCACGTCGCCGTCGTGGTCCACACTATATGCATTTAATCGTTCGATAGGCTCATAGCATCTTTTACGCATGTCACCGTTTCCTTAATAGGGTACGCTGTTAGATGTGAAGAGTCGACTCAAGCGAGCAAACAACCGCACCGAATCTACAGGGCACAGTTTTCGAAGGGGGTGGCCGTCTCATCTGCGGCTTTCGCCGACCAGAGCGCTAAGAATGAGTCAGAGCCTTGAACGAAAACAACACAAAGACTTATATTTGGACAGGCAAGCCATCAGGAGCGTTAACAAATAGATATTACAAAGTAGAGCAGTTAACTAAAAAGAACACGAGCAGTTCGGTGCATATGAGAGACAGAGTCCCACAATATTCACCGACCGGGCCCGACGATGCACCGCTGTCGGAGGCGATTCGGCTACCTGAGTAACCGTCACGTTGCTTTGAAACGACGCCGCGCGCGACAAACGATTTCATCTCGAATGCCCTGTTACAAACCGGCCTACAAAAGAATGCGAATGCATACCCCAAAAGCCACAAACAAGTATAATAAAACGAGTGTGCGCTTTTTTCTTTGCCCGTGCGTCTACGTGCTGTGTGCGGCACGGGTACTTCGCAGTTAACCCTATCCAAACGTTTGACAAACGCATCGACTGATGAAAGAGCACTTACCAGCGAGCTGTCCACAGCTGTCGCCGTATCCAAATGTTGTTAGCGGCCGTTCGTCGTGTGACAGGGGCACATAAAAATCTTTCCACCAAATGGCACTACTACTCCTTCTCAAATAAGAAAAAATGATGGCCCAAGGCGAGGCGCTTGAAGCTCCGGCCGCACCAAGTCACCGGCCGCGCTGCATAGTTAGCACGGAGGTTGTTAAGCTCCGGCCGCACCAAGTCACCGGCCGCGCTGCATAGTTAGCACGGAGGTTGTTTACATCCGGGCAGCAAGTCGTGCCGCCAGGGCAAGTTGCGTCGCTGCAGTCGGGTGCGTTGGCGCGCTGGCACGAGAATTTAAATTGCCTATATATGCGCAAGCAAGCGAAGCAGATGAACATTGCAATTGTTTGCAACGGCGAGAACTGCCTCTTTGTTAGCAGCAGAGTTTGACAACACCTACCGCCAAAATAAACAGATTGAAACAACACGGCCGCGCTGTCTGCTTGTGATCGCGCTGGCTGCAGCATCTATACGGGTATACGTACGGTATCGGTTTTGTAGCTGCATGCAACTGTCACGTCCTGCTTTCTAATTAGCATTAGTCCACGGTTGAAGTGCTGACACACGGAAACAACACAAGACTAACATGGCGACCGCCCGCTTGAGATGATTACCCCAGATGGGGAGTTGATTGTGGACGTGGTTGTTTACAAGGGACCGAACGCCATCTAACGAATGGTGTTATGTCGTTCTAAATCCTCCCTTTTGCTACACGGATGGGCAACGGTACTACCATGGAGGTTCGTCCACTTGTTTAGATCATGCCTAGGGAGTACATTTTTTGCTATAGGTACTTTTCAGGGCACATTACTTGATTAAAACTCCATTTCCGGCTAGTTTGCGTTTACAGTGTGGTGTACCCTCATCGGGGGGCACGCGGAGGCTTCGAAAACCTCGCGATTTAAGTGGCCATAACCATCCGAAACTCCTGAACCGCTCGCGCTGGTCATACATCTCCTCGTTGTTTAGTGCAAATAAAAGTGCAGGTACATTCCAGGCAAAGTCTGCGTATATAATCGGCAGCCCCCGCGTTCATTTAGTTAGGAACGCTCCTTGGGTTCCTTTTTACGATAGTAAACGAAAAAAGCGGCCGCGCAAAAAAAATAGCGCGTTCGAAATGACGCAGAAAAGAAACAGACAGAGTGAGTGAGTGCATAACTTTATTGAGCCCGAGACGGGGGTAAGGGAAGAAGTGAGATGGGAGTCCCCTTCATTCTTCCCCCCTCAGACGGCGGCCAGGATTCCTTGCTCCCTGGCGGCGTCTTCGGCCATCTGGACGGCCCGGAGTTGAACGCCCGGGTCTGAACTGAGCAGCACGGTCTCCCACTGCTCTGAGGAAGTGATGTCTAGTGCTTGAGGTGTGGTGTTCACCTTAAGGGGGCAGGCCCATAAAATGTGTTCAAGGTCGGCCCTTGCTGAACATAATTTACACTTATTTTCGTATAGACCGGGGTAACAATGACTGTACGTCACCGGGTTCGGAAAAGTGTAGGACTGAAGTAGACGCCATGCTACTGACTGCCACTTTCCCAAGGTGCGATGAGCTGCGGGATATCTGTCCCTCCCTAATCTGTAATGGTCGATTATCTCCCTATAGGTCACCATGCGGTCCCTACCCCCCGTGCGAAACGATGCCTCAGGTGTTTCTGGGCAGTCTCGGAAGCTTAGACCTCGAGCTGCCTCGTGAGCGTTTTCGTTCCCCGGAAGTGCAGAGTGCGCTGGTGCCCATATAATTTGGACCCCTCGGAGTCTTAATTCTTTGAATCCTCTAAGGATTCCTTGGGCTTCGGGTGAGATCCTTCCCTTTGCGAAGTTTACAATTGCAGATTTGGAATCGCTTATTATGTATTTCGCTCTTGTAGAAGAAAGCGCCAGTGCAATGGCTGCCTCTTCTCCTACCTCCGGAGTGTCCGTGCGGATCGCTGCGGAGGCAATGCAATGGCCCTGCCGATCGACTACTGCCACGGCCATGGCGTTGTGTTCACAGTACTCGGCCGCGTCCACGTAGACCACGTCATCAGATCGTTCGAATCGCTTTTGGAGGGCTTTGGCTCTTTCATTCCTGCGTGGTAGGTTATGCACGGGATGCATATTTCTGGGCAGAGGGGTTGTGTATATACGTGCCCTCTGCTCGCTAAGGATATCCACCTTTTTTCCTTGTTGAGCCGCATAGGTGATTTGAAGCTCTTGTAGGATGTGTCTGCCTGTTGCGGTTTTGGAGAGTCTTTCTAGCTGTGCTATTTTTTGGGCTTCTACAAGCTCGTCTATGGTATTGTGCAGCCCCATCGCTCCAAAGCGTTCATTTGGTGACGTAATGGGTATACCTAGTGCCTGCTTGTAGGCTCGCTTAATGATGTTATTGATTTTTTTTCTTTATTCGGCCTTTAGTGCCAAGAAGGGCGTCGCGTAGACTATGCGGCTAAGAACAAAAGCCTGCACTAATCTGACGAGGTTACCTTCTTTCATACCATGATGCCGGTTGGCAATTCTGGAGATGAGGCGGACTGTCTGGTGTACACTCGTTTCGAGAGCCTTTATGGTCTGTGTATTGCAACCATTGGCCTGTATGCGAAGACCAAGGACTCTGGTGCTCTGTACCATGGGAATGGGTCTGCCGTCCGCATATAGCTGGATGATTACCTGTGCTAAGAGATTCTGTCACTAAAGCTGCATCCGATCTTATGTCCCATCTTCTCGATTGGCGGAGAGCTATGCTTTATGGACGCACCCAATCATCACTGCACAAAGCTTTGCTCAGCATGAATCAAGCAGCAGGAGAACCATGGCAATTATCTTTCGAGCCTTATCCAAAATCCAAATTCGCTGGCTATAAAAGACTGCACCAACAACGCGCGTGACACCATTGCCGCCTCGCGCGCCTGACGTCAACCTTTTGGCAGCTGACAGTACATGGCGCAGAGCAGACATTTTCTTAACGACAGAGCAGGAGTATTTGCTGTGGGATGGCCTGAAGCGTCAAAGGTAAATTTGAAAAACACAGCCGATGCTTTTGAATAATTGTCTTCCTACGGCATCCTGCCACAATTAGTTGGCATTGAGTAGGTGAGTGCTTTATTGATTTAGAAAGTGGAAAAGACGTGGACTGGGGATATTTCGAACTCATTTGGAAGTTCCCCAGCACACAATCCAGTTGTCGCGGGGAAGGGGAACAGTTCACCCTGGCCTCTTGAAATGCCCTCGCGCAGGTGCTGCGGCACATGGCCCGGCTGCGGCGCGTCTCGCCGGCGTCGGTGCAGCCCGTGGTGGAGCAGCTGTTGCGCATGGTGGACCTGGAGGAGGCGGCCGACCGGTACGTGGCCGCGTACAGCTCGGGCCTGCGCGCCAGGCTCTCGCTGGCGCTGGCGCTGGTCGGGGCGCCGCCCGTGCTGCTGCTGGACAAGCCGACCGCCCACCTCGACCCCATCGCCAGGCGGCGCGCCTGGCACTGCGTGCTCACCTTCGCCAAGAAGACGCACGCCGCCGTGCTCCTGGCCACGGACGAGTGAGTGTTCTCTCTCGCCGCCTGCGCTGTCTCGCACGCCTCTCGAGTCTGCCCTGCGGATCTGGTAGGCGGGAAATAGGCGCTGCTGCTGACGTCATCCGAAGCCTTGTTACAGCTCCTGTTTGGTCGAGGCTGCAGCAGCGCGGGAAGATCGTGAGGTGCACTCACTGCAGGTTACGAAAATTCGCAGGAAACGGAAGCGATCCTGGCTGGACTCTTTATGAGCACCTCTTTATGAGCCCGCGCTGATATTGTTGGCTGCTCAAGTGCGGACATACTACTCGACCCACCACTTTTGACATAAGCTATACCGGGCACTCTTGGACAAAATGGAGCGAAATTGAGACCAATTATGGTCGTTAGTCTTCGCGGGCAACCGTTCACCTCCAAGTGGAGTAACTGTGACACAGTGTGTGCCGTGTACAAAAATGTTCCTCCCTGCCGATCTATAAAGTAGCCAGAACGCATGCATTTAGCCTCTTTGCTGCGTCATTATATACCCTGTAATAGCGTCGTCTTTGCCATTGGCGCATATATCTGTGGACAGTTTTAGATATCCTTGGCACAAGTCATTGCAACCAGCGGGTCTTTTATACAGTGACATTGGAGAAAATATTAATGTTAATTATAAGAGCGCCTGGGCTATATCAAGCGGCGGCTAATGGCAAGGAGTGGCTTAGCTCGACGAACAAACGCTTCTCGGTAGGTTAGGTTAGTAGGCTGTGTTGCATAGGAACTGCGCGAGGTAATAACGGCAAATAAAAAATTTCAAGCTCGTCAGCAATGCAAAACAGAGAAAATAGCAAACGTTGATCCCTAAGCGTAATGAATGTATATGTGTTTAACGGACGATAGTTGTCTCTTAACAACTACAACTTAAAAAGGCTCGCTACATGTAAGAGTCTTGAGCTTAGAGTTTACACTCGGTACATGATTGCCGTGACCACCAAAGCTATTACAAGGCTGCAACTGCTGTAAAACCCGGCTGCGTTCTGCAGTCCTGATCGTCTAGTGACGCTAACTTGAATAGTTTGAACGCCGAATATGGTTTCGCCTATGCAGGAAAATATGGCATGTTTCCCTATTCTTCTCCTCACACAGACGGCCTCTTTCACATACGATACCGAGATCAGTTAACATGTGTTGAATATAAGAATTGCCGCTAATTTGTGCGGAAACAAATGAGTCATCCGATCACCCAGCCACCTGTCTCAACTAGGCGACGAGTTCGTCCTTCTTTACGCTAAAAAGTGCGGTTGTGAGGCTATAATTAGAATCGAGCTCAGCAATAGTCCCTAGCTTAAGAGGGTTCAGCAGTGCCGGCCTCCCGTAGACAATACATGTACACTTTCAGAAGCCATAGCGCGCCTAATATTTGGCCTAACCCTATGGGGTTAGTATCAATTTTTTCCGCTTTCAAAAACGGGGGGAATGTTGCGGACAGATTTTTAAACTGGGATCTCGTTTTTTTACAAACGAGTAAGAAATATGAGCGAAAACATGGGTTTTTGGGGTGCCTGTGTTTCTGCGCGCCGCATTGAAAAAAATCGGCCAATATCGATATTCTGTTCGCAACATTCCCTCCCTTTGGCTCTTCTGATTACATACATGCCGGTAGAATTCTTCTGAGGTGAATAGTTTTAGGGCTAGGCTTTCTGAAAGTTCCGCAGCTCGAGAACGCTCGCAAACAAATTTCCTACTCTTGTTGGTGGCTCCGTCTTTCGTAATCAGGAGGAAACATTATTAGGCTCTACCACTCACCGCGTATACGCTTCGGTCTTGGTTTGTTACTGCGCGGATAGCCGGACTTTTGGGCTTATGCGGCATGCGCGCGAAAGAGAGAAGAAAAGTTTGCCGTCACTCTTGCGGGTGGCACCACCGCTTTGATTGCAACTATGCATTGCAGCGTCATCTCTTGCGAGCCGGGTTCCACGCTTATCAGCGCGCGGGGAAGAGCACGGTTAGACCGATGGCGTTGGTCGAAGCGGTGACTATTTTGCTTTTTCACCGAACGACGGCTTGATTCCGCAGTAATGCTGTTTAGTTTTTTTATTATTGAACTCTGAGCCAAGACGAAGCGCTTGCTGAAGTGACGCGACCACAAATCTTGCCGGTAAAGCTGTTGCTTGTGTCCATTGCATACTGGCGGTGTGACGGTGCAAAAATGCAGGAATAATATTTTTCTTGTACAATTGGGGAAGAGGGCAAGGGGGTGGTTTCGCACTTGAGCGGCTAAAAAAACTTTAGTGGGGCTTCCAGAACGGAAAACGCCACCTGATTTCTTTATTTTTCTGTTTGCTCCTTAAAGGAGCCATGAAGAGAAAATACAAGTTGGGTTTATTAGAAAGACTGCTCAGTCCCGATAATGATGATACCAATATCACCGCAATCTTCGAACAAATAACGGAGATATTAAAGAAAACGTGTGAAGCAGTCGCGACTCCCTAGCCAATTTCCCGCAACTTTTGTATGACGTCACGGAACCTTGTTTGTGCGATTGGCGGCCGCCCAACTGACCTGTCGCGACGACACATGACTGGACGTCTGTAAAGGGGCGTCTAGTTCCATTTGACCGCATCACTTGAATGCTAACGTGTAGTTAACGCACTGAAAATAATGTTTTATTGTTGGCCCGTATGACGTCATTCTTGCTCATAACACGTCACTGTGGCGCAAAATTTGAAAGTTTTTAAATACTTCTTGCTTTTTTTCGTTAAAAAACACCGTTTGGGGCTGTAGTGGAGCTGAGTGAGATGCTGAATCTTAGTTCTTTCAAATTATACTAAGTTGTATTTTCTCTTCATGGCTCCTTTAAAACATTTTGCCTCCTCTTTCTGCTCCTCCTGCTCCTCCTTCTCCCCCTCTCTCTCTCTCTCTCTCGCTCTCTCTCTCTCTCTCTATCGCTCCCCTTCGCGTAGCATGAGCAATAGACATTTAGGAGCACCAGTTTTTCAGATTACAGGGACAGCTTTTTCTTTATCTTCAACTTCGGCATTCCCGCGAACGGAGACTTAGCTTATGCAGCCACTTGCATCTGCGTACGCGTGCGTTAGCGGAGTAATGCGTAAACCCGCAGACTCGTGCGCTAATATGAAGCAGGTGTACCACATTATTGTATTGTTCAATTAGCGTAGCAATCTTCCTAAATGTCAGGGCGCCTTTATAGAAATCGTAAAATGCAAAGTTTTTATTACTTGATTCCTTGTTTATATCCATTCAAGGCTGAAAGTTGCTGACGGAGGTAACTGTGCGAGCGCACAGAATGTTCACCTTACTTGAAATTAAGTATATTCAATCAAAAGTATCACTCTCCGTGTACTGCAATTAATGGAACTTCTTCAGGCTGACCAATGAGTTGCTTTTACTGTCGGTATGAAGGTTAATTTTTCTGCAGTTTAAATGTGCCCTTCCGAAATTGCTTCCAAAATCCTCCTTCACACCGTTCGATTTTCAGTCCCCAAGGCAAAGAAATGCACGGTGTGCTGTAAGATGCACTGATACAGCGTAGAGGTAAGAAAGCCACGCTTGGAAGTTTAGCTTAGTCTTTGAAAGAACGAAATTTGATTTTTCTGTTTTTTTGTTTCGTTTCTTTCTTTCATCTTATTTTCCATCCCTGCTAGCGCGGTCTTTGTTTAATACTTTTTATTACGTTTAGGGTTCATCGCTCATTTTGAACCCTTTAAAGCATGGATAAACGATTGGTCGTCAATGACCGTTCACCGGTGTTTGCCTTCTTTTATTATTATTTAAAATTTTTTGTGCCAGTCCATGCACATACATCTTTTATTTATTTTCGCAGAATGTTCAGTTCGTGTACAAATGAAACACGAATGTTACAATGTGTTTTGTAGTATCTGCGCATAATACGTATTTTGTAAGCGAAAGTGCCATTTGTATGTAATTGTAGCTTGTATCAACGTGTTGCAGCGCAGCACAAGACGAGGGACAAAAACGCAGAAGACACACATCGCACTGTGTGTCTTCTCCTTATGTACCAACTCGCCAAAACCACTACTCTGCTGTAACTGGTATGCATTCATGTGTCTAGTACGTTGGCTACAACAGCACTTGCCTTGTTTATGCGGCACTTTTGTCATCAAACAGATCAACAGCTTTATGATTTTAACCGCCCCCCCACCCAACATCCAGAATTGCTGTTGGTGATGCTCAAGTAAAGATTTGAGTGATTCGTATTTGTTAAAATGCTCTTTGGCGGGTACTTGGTTCATTTGCTTTCATTTATATTCTATTGGAGCATGCTCGGCGCATTTTCGTTACCTACGACCAATCTAGACCAACCAAAGGCAGGCCACGACGGTGACTTGCTTGATCTTGTCCCCTCCATCATGCTGGCGCCATGGCTTGTAATAACTCAGCGAGGTTCTGTCCTTTTAAAGCTACATAAATGATACCATCGTAGTCTTAACACTTTTATCAGAAAAATCCTTAAATTGTATTTTGGATGAAACAGGTTGGAGCTCTTCCATATTATATTTCCCTCTTTCCCTTTTTTTCAATCTATTTCTGGTCCCACACATGGATGTGTAATTTACGCTGTATGTTAACCTAGGGATTTGGGAAACCAGGCATGTCCAGCTCAGAGAGATGATTTCGCCTTCACGTAAAATAAGTGGACTTGTTTGTTTCTTTTCGAGATATCACACATTGATTCTTATTTTGTGTATGCCCCTATGCACAGCTCTTTGATGTTTTTTCTTATCGCTTACTCTCCGCATTTCATCCGCACTTGGGGCGGCGAGATTCAGTGCCCGTTATCATTCAGATTTTTTAGCCCATTTCAATAACTCCGCCCACAGTAAATACGTTCGTAAATACATTTGTACCACACACGTGAATCTGACAACATCCAGTTTACAGGGCGAGCCTGTACCTGATAATGCTACGATGACGCATCCAGATTCCGGCGGCACGCTTCACAATTATCGCCCTCACGCTCTCACAATTATCACTCTCACACACACGCACACACACAGACACACACACGCACGCACACACGCACACGCACACGCACAAAAACGCGCACCCACCCACATACGCGCACACGCACGCACGCACGCGCACGCACACACACGCACGCGCACACGCACACGCACAGAAACGCGCACCCACGCACATACGCGCACACGCATCCACGCACGCACGCGAACGCACAGAAGCACGCGCTCGCATGCAAGCACACGCACACACACGCAGACGCACACACACGCACACGCGCACGCACACGCCCACACACACACACACACACACACACTCGCGCGCACGCATGCACGCACGCACACACACATACACGCACCCGCGCACATACACAGACGCACCCACAAACACACGCAGGCACGGACATGCACACACGTACACATACACTCGCTCACATGCAAGCACATGAACACGAAGGCACACGTAGGTGCAAGCCAGAGAGAGAGAGAGAGAGAAAGGACTTTTATTGGTTATCCTGCACTATCGGTGAGGGGGATCACCACACAGGGTTCCGCCCTCACCGTCGGCTGTTGGTGTTAAAGCCGATCCGGAGACGGGGCCGCGTCCGGCCGGAGGCGTCGGCGCTGGGGGGTCCGACCATTGACGTGATCGGGAAGCCGCCCGCGCTTCTGCCTGGCCAGAGCTGTCTCCAGCTGCTGGATCACCATGAGTTGGAGCTCCCTAGTCGGGGAGTTCATATTTTGCACGACATGTTGTGGTAGTTCCGGTGGGTAACCCCTCACTCTGTGTTCGTCACACCCCCACATTATGTGAGGCAGGTCCGCGCGCACCACACTACACACACAGCACACGTCACTCTGGTAGAGGTCCGGACAGATGTGTCGCACCAGAGCTGGCGTGAGTGCTGTACCAGTCTGCAGCTGCCGAAGAAACACTCCTTCACTTCTACTCAGAAGCGAATGAGGCTTCGGTGCTTGTCGGCGTTGTTCGCGATACCAGGCAAGGACTTCACCGAAGCTCAATGCCGGGTGCGGTTCGTTTTCCTCGTCGTTGCCTTCCGATCGCAAGAGAGGGGGCGAGGTGACTGCGCGGTGTGCGAGCTCGCGCGCAGTTCTGTCCGCTTCCTCGTTGCGGTTTGGCGTCCTTCCCAGAGTGGTTTCCATGTGCGCCGGGAACCACCTAATGTGGGCCCGCGCCATTCTATTTGTGGGCAGTAGTCCATGGGCGGGTCGCCCAATGATCCCTCTGCTGTAGCCGACAATGGCGGAGCGTGAGTCACTCAATACTGTGATGGCCTTGTCCAACTCACAAGTTAGCGCCAGCGCGATAGCCGCCTCTTCTGCCTGCGTTGCCGTATGAGCGGATAAGCTACCGGCTGTGACGCATTTGCCATCGCAGGCCCGTATGACAGAGAGTGCGAAGGTGTGGGGCTTGTTCTTGTACATGGCCGCGTCAACGTAGTGTGCCTGGGCGTCATCCTCATACGTTCGGGCCAGTGCTTTGGCCCTTGCTTCCCGTCGCCCCCTGTCATGCTCCAGGTGCATGTTGCGAAGGAGCGGCGGTATGGTCAAGTGCCGGGTCAAGCGGCCAATGTGCCTTTTCTCCACGTTCGGTTGATCTTCTTCAGTGGGAAACTCGTTTGGTGCGGTCATCCCTGCTTTCTGGAGTATTATTCTGCCCGCCTTCGTGGCGTTTAGGCGGACGAGCTGTGCTATGCGCTGTGCCTCTCCGATTTCCTCTAAAGTATTGTGCACGCCTAGCCGTGCTAGGGCTTCGTTGCTGGTGCTAGGGAGGAGACCCAGGACCGCCCTGTGCGCCTTACGGACGGCCGCATTGATTTTATCATTTTCATGCTGTAACCATTTGTGGAAAGCTCCGACATACGCGACGTGACTTATGACGAAGGATTGCACCAATCGCAGCAAGCTGGTCTCTCGCATGCCCTGCTTTTTCGTAGCCACTTGCTTAATGAGACGAGTGGCGATGCCTATTTTCGTGATGAGGCGGTCAATCGCTAACGTGTTTCCTTTGCCGGCGTTGATGTGCATGCCCAATACTCGAATGCTAGACACGGGAGGGATGATGCCATTGTCCCCTGTTCGGAGGACGATATTGGCTGATTCTTCCTCAGCGCTTTTCCTCCAGTGCCCTGGTGGAGGCAGGATCAACAACTCTGATTTCTGGGGGGAACACTGTAGTCCTGTTCCTTGTAAGCATCCCTCTATCCGGTGCACGGCTTCCTGTAACCGGTCTTGGATATGTCCGGTTGCACCACCCGCGACCCACAGCGTCACGTCGTCCGTGTAGATGGTATGCCGGACGTGGGGCAGGTCGGCCAGGCTGTCGGCTACCGGAATCATAACTAAATTAAAGAGAAAGGGGGAGATCACCGCTCCCTGCGGGGTTCCCCTACTTCCCAATCTTCTCTCTTCTAGCTGGAGGTGTCCGACATGGAGCTGAGCTGTTCTATCGGTAAGAAAGGCTCGGATGTATTCATAAGAGCGCTTTCCCAGCCCTAGTCTTGTGACTTGTGCCAAAATAGCGGAGTGGAGTACATTGTCAAAAGCGCTCTTGACGTCCAGTCCTAATATCGCCCGGCAATCCGTGCTGCTCGGGCGGTCCTGTAGGTCGCGCTGGATAAGGAGCATGGCGTCTTGAGTGCTCAGTTTACTTCTGAATCCAATCATGGTAGGTGGGTACTTGTCGTGTTCCTCCATGTGCGCCTGCCACCTATTATTAAAGGGACACTGAAGTGAATTTGTCAAGCTCCCGTTTTTGCTTGCACTGCGTAGACTGGCTGAAATTAGCACACTTTTCATCGTTTATTCGGTTGACAAATCGGTAATTATTTTACAATGCGCGAAAGAAGAAAAACTACCATGCGCGGTTTGCGGCGGCCGCAACAACTAAAGCTGTGACGTTAGGAGGAGCGGGCACCGTGATCGGACGATGCCCAAGGTGATCAACCAAACAAGTTTCGGTTTCGGTTTCGGTTCTGTAAAACACAACCGTTGGCGTTGTTGGTTGGGCATACTCAATAACTCAGTAATGATCGTACCGCGCTTGTGCCATGCTGTCAGCTGTAAAAATGCATAAAGATAAGCCTCCTAGGACGGATTGGAATCGTAGCATTCACTAGCCGAAACCTACGCAGTGCATGAACGCCCTCCGCGTACCCGCAGACGCCCAAATGTCATGCGCTTTTCCTCCACATTTGGAGCTTGCCTCCCTCATGCCTGTGTCGTTAAAAGCGTGTTCGCACCAGGCCAAGGGTCTGTTCATTCTGGCCTGTTCCCACTGCCTGCAAGCAGTCGGTGCTTATGGCAACAGCACGCCAACGAGAACTCGCTAGCGCGCCAGTGCCAGCCTGCGCGCGTTTTGTGAACTAGTTCGTGGAGCCATGAACGTTGCGGCCCAAAAAAAGGTGAACTCAATATAGATAACATCGGCGGAAAACGAAAAAGTTAACTTACAAAAAATAAAAAGAACGTACCCGCGGGGATTCTAACTCCTGACTTGCAAAATACTTGCGGTGGCACACCTAGCAACCCAGACCGCTCGGCCACGGAGCAGGCTTTTTTTTTTTCTTTATTGCCTACTTTGGCACATACAGAACACAGACATTCATTCACAAACAGCCGTCAACCTGACTTTGGTTGACGTCATGTGTTTAAAAGTCCCTTAGGTGTACCAACGATTCCATGTCTGCAAGACATTCGGACGGATTCGACACATATTTTTTATTAAGTGCGATGCACTTTATAAGCGACCCTGAATCCGCCGTCCGCATTGCTCCTACTCCTCTCCCCTAGCAACGGCGCGAGGAGCGGAGAGGAGCGTCTGTAGCAACGGCGCAGCGACGTCACACCCCACGTGACCCGCGCGCGCTCCGCCTCCCGCGCCGTGGCTGCGCGCACCCGCGCCGGCTCCCGCACCGCTCCTCGCGCCGTGACGTCACACTCCCACGTGACCGCGCGCTGGCGCCTTTGCGTCTGCTCCCCCTCTCCTCGCGCCGTGACGTCACATGCTCTGCAGCTGGCGCGCCTCTCCCCCCGTTAGGTTTGCACTCACCCTCGGCGCGCGCCTCTCCCCTCGCCTGACAGCTCCCCCTCGCCGGTACTGCGCCTCTCAAGGCGATGGCAGAATTACTACGCCGTGTACTCTCGGCGCCAGAAATGCATTCGCACTTCCTCACGATTCCCTTCGGGGAGGTGGGGGCAATTTTTTTCCACGTATTCACTCATTGCCTCTCTAAAATACTGTCTCGCGCTTCGCGCATCAATGTCAGAGTACCTTGCGGCCATTCTTGCTTTCCAAATAGAGCTCAATCCAACAAGCATGATGAGGTCGTAAGGCATACCATCCTCGTTTTCAACAGGCAAGTACCGTATGCCTTGGGCATCCACAGGCAGATCCTTTTTCAGAGTTCGTTGGAGCACATCCCACAGGAACACAGCATCCCAACAATCGATGAATACATGCTCAATAGTTTCAGCTTTTTTGCATATGATACAGTCAATTCCCCATGGAACGAACAAGTCTTTTTCTGCCATCCACGTCTTAACAGAGAGGGTTCCAGTATGCAGTTTGAAGAAAAAAGTCTTTACGCTAGGGGGTACCTGCATACGCTTAACTCTTTTAAGCACATCTTTACCCCTACCTGCTCTATAAATCAACCGGTACATTGGTTCAGGGAGGACTACATCACACACGTCTTTATACAACTTTTTCCTATTTACTTGACACAAGTAATCCCAAGAAAATCGAACAGCCAAGAAACGGCATGACAGTACAACTTCTCTCATAAAACCATGCAGGCCGCCAGGTATAACATTGGACGTGACTATAATATCCGGTAACGCTCTACCCAAGCGCAATTGACAGATAGTTCTTAACGTTGGGTCCTTAACATCGAGGAGAAACAAGAAACGGTTTACAATTTGACGTATAAACAAGTGTGCTAGTCCCAAACCTCCGTCCCTGACCCTACGAAACAGGTTTGTCCGGCTTGTCCTTTCCCAGTTTGACCCCCATATAAACACAGCGAATACACGATGCAGTCTTTGAACATTTGCTCGGGAACAGTGAAGAACCTGAAGGACATACCACAGTCTGCTTACAAAAAATAAGTTGCACACAGTCGTTCTTGAAAATATTGATAAGCTCCACCCTTTCCACTTTTCTGCCCTTTCTTTCATTACTTCGGCTTCATTCCTCCAATACGGATCGCTGTCTTTATAAACCTCCAAAGGCACACCTAAGTACTTTGCCGGTGTGCTGACCCAATTCATGTTAGCGAGATGCTTGGGGTTGATGGCCAATTTCCATGCCAAAAGCCCCGGCACTTTTTCCAGTTTACGGCACTCCCATTCGCCTCACAGGATCGTTTGACGATTTCCACTACCGCATTGATGCTTTCAATATCTGAACAAAAAACAGCAATATCGTCCGCATAGGCTAAGAGTTTAACTTCTACCCCATGCAGCCGAAATCCGTGTACGCTGTCGCTGCGTATAATACTTAAACAAAGTGATTCAATGTATAAACAAAAAAGTAACGGGCTAAGTGGGCATCCCTGGCGTACAGAGCGCTGTACTTCTATGCTTTCTCCCACAACCTTATTTACTATTAGCCGCGTCTTGCAACACCTGTACGTCATGGCCACACGGAGCAGGCTCCGCTGGCATTGGTAATATAGGGTATATATTGTACAACCGGTTAGTTTACATTTGTCTTTAGTTTTGGCATTTCAAGCAGCTTAGGTGACTATTTGTTGTATTGCGCTCGTGCAGTAAGCGTCGCCCGAGTTTCCACAATAGCTCACGTCTAGCAATTGCATTTCGTAGACGGAAAAGCGTTCGCAGATGCGTAGTCGTGCTGCTGATCGCTGTGCTTGTTCGCCCAGCGCAAAAAAGTGCTTCCCGCACCCTAGTTTTACGCTGTACGGTAAAAATATCAGTTGATTTTATTTCCTTAGTACCTATATTGACTTCGCTGACTCTCCTCCCGCCTTCAAGAGGCCTTATATTTTCCTACTGGCATACCAGTCAGCGAAGCGTCGCATGTGCGCTTGTTCAGCGCTTGTGTGAAGCGACCTTGACTTGGAGCTAGATACAGTGTACAAACTAACCAAGTAAAGAAAGGCAAATTCTACCATTCACAAACGTGCCCTGGCTTCGTTTCAACTGAGCGAACGAATTGCGACGACCCGTCGGCGGCCGGCGGACGAAACGCTGGGCCGACTGACTCTGTCTGAAGGCCGGGGAGCCGTGCAGTATCGCAGCCAATTGCCAGCTCATCCCCTCCTGACGTCACACGAAAACGCCGCAGAAAATGGGCGAGCGTAAAGAGAGGAGGACAGCATTTTCGAATTAATTTTTCTACTAAATAAAATCGCGTAAACGCGCCCAGGATGGTCGAAACATGGCCTGGGGACTCCAGACTACAATTTGCGCAAGTAATCAAGTAATCCCGCAATGTTTACATATCACTTCTATGTCCCTTTAAGTATATGCTCCATAACCTTCCCTACACACGACGTGAGGGATATGAGTCTGAGGTTGTCAATGCTAGGCGGCTTACCCGGTTTGGGAATTAGAACTGTACGTGCCCTTCTCCATTGCTTTGGTATGTACCCGGAGCGCCAGCACCTGTTGTAATAGTCTGTGCGTGCCGAGATGGCTTCGTCGCTGAGGTTGCGGAGCGTCTTATTGTGTACTCGATCAGGGCCGGCGGCGGATTTGCAGTTAAGCTCTTGGATGGCTCTACGCACCTCGCTTTCCTCTATATCCGCATCCAGTTCGTGGTTGTCGGCTCCTGCATATCCCGGGTGTGTGGACTGCGCTGCCTTGGGCAGGTATTTGTTGTTGAGGTAGTCTCGAACCCCTTGTTCTCCGCGATGTTTGATTGCCGAGTGCAGGATTTGTCCTAGCCGGTGGCGTTGAAAAGATTTACTCTGCGTCTCGTCTCGGAGGTGACGCAGGAGCTTCCAAGTACGACTGGCGTGAAGCTACCAATCTGCCTCCTTACAAATGGCGTGCCATTGTTGTCGGCAGAGTTGCTGACTGTTAGCCTCAATTTCACGTCCAGGTCGGGCGATGCGCTTTCGTAAATTTCTGTTAGTTCTATTCCTTTTCCATCGACGTTGAAGGGATTGTCTCACTTCTATCATATGAGCCAGGTGCGGGTCCATGGTGGGAATGGAGTCGCTTGTGTCAATCTCGGTGCTCGCATTTTCCACCGCCGCCGTGATGTCCCTTGTCCATTCTTCAATGTCGTCAATGGTGGTCCGAACGTTTTGCTTGCGGAAAGCATGCCAATCCGTGAGCTTGTGTTTGCGACTGGGGGCGTTAACGTGACTTCCCTTCAGCTCCAGGCTCACTTCGATTATGTAATGGTCACTTCCCAAGTTTAGACCAGTATTTTTCCAGGTGACCGACCTGCCGACCGGGAGGTGTGCGAACACGAGGTCCGGGGTCGTGTCTCGCGCCGTGGATGTTCCTAGTCTAGAGGGTTGACTGGCGTCGGTGAGCAGATTAAAGCCAGCTGCGTCAGATTCTTCCAGGAGGTTCCGTCCCTTAGCCGTTGTGCGGGGATAACCAAGCTCTTTGTGTGGTGAGTTAAAGTCTCCACCAACGATACAGGGGGCGTCCTTTACATTTTGCTTGATCTTATGGAAGAAAGTTCTAAAACGTTGACCTCTATGTTGGGGATTACTATACACGTTGACGAAGGTGAGAGACTCCCGATCCGGTTCCCAATTACAATTTCAGTGGCGCATAGTTCAAGTGATGTCGCCCCTCCGAGCGGAGAGTCGAGTGGGGTGAAGGTGATGCCTTTCCGTATGAATGTACAGACTCCTTGCGCCGCGCCTTTGCCATGCGTACGGCCGCTAGGGGGCGATGCGTGCGTGCTATATCCCAGGAGCTTGGGGGGATCCTCCATGTGCGTCTCCTGTATCAGGATGATGTCTGGTGGTTCTGCCGCTGTACGAACTGTCTGCTGTAGTAGAGCCTTCCGGCACCGGTAACCGTTGGCGTTCCAGTGCCATATTCTGATGCAGTTTTGATTACGGGCCATCGTTGATTCCCTGGTTCTCTCCGTGTTGTTTTCCTCCCAGATTCGCGAATTGGTCCGTTATGAACTGCTTGAGGTCAGTGAATTCCCTTTTCATGCTGGCTATGTTTTGCTCAATGCTGGTCATTTTCTCGCTAAGAACCTTGATTTGATTAGCTTGCTTGTCCAGCCGTTTCCAGAGTTTGTGTATCCTGACGCCGTAGTTGATTCCGGTTTCGTCCGGTGCCGGTCGACTTTCGTCTGTGGCGTTACCGCCATTGTTGCTTTCGTTATCCTCCATAACGGATTCTTCGTTCATGGTTTCCTCGTTTTCTGTCTCCGCAACGACAGTTCTCTTGCGCATCTTGGCTGGTGGTTGCAGCGGGCCGCCCCCGCTCTCTCCCGTTGGGGTGAGGCTGGGTGGACGCGGCACGCTCCCCAACCGCCACGGTTGTTGGCTAGCCGTGGCAGGTGAAGTCTGTGATCGAAGAAGTTGCTCGATCATTTTCTTCTGTTCTTTAACCGTTTCCTGGAGCTGTGCCACGAGCTCGCGCAGCTCTTTGACCTCTGCATTGTCGGCGCGATCTGAAGTATGGGAGAGGGGTGACTTGTCCCTTCCCCCGCGACCTCGTGTTTCTCCGGCAGCTGTGCGCTTTTCGGGCAGGGGGGCGTTCCTGGGCGCTGCGACACTTGCCCACGTCTCGCGATGGCTTGATGAGCTCCTCCTTCGCTCGGCGCTTTTCTCTCTGCTCTTGCTCCGATTACCGCTGTGCATACGCTGACGTGTACCCCCATTGTTCTCTTTTCCCTCGCGCCGCAGCCGGGGAAAGTCCTCTTTTTCCATGAAGCTGACCTTGCCGTCGTGGCTCCTGTGTTCTCCCGCCTTTTTGGCCGCCATCTTGCGCTGCCGCACGACAAATGGCGTTTTGTACTTGTTTCGGCATTTGCCCGTGCCGGACGGGTGGGGGCCGCCACATAACTTGCAAACCGGCTTGCACGTTGCTTCGTGTCCTTCTTGGGGGTTATGCAGCCCACAAGCGAAGCAGACATTTATGTCAGGCCTGGGGCAAACGTCCTTACGGTGGCCGACCTGACCGCACGAACGGCACACTTCCTTGTGTTGTTTGTACAGCTTGCAGCGTACGATGAGGCTCGCAAACTTGACATATTGTGGGACCCTGCCCCCGTCAAAAAGTATGATCACTGCTGTTGTCTCTCCCATGCGGTGTGCGGCCAGCACCGTTGGGTTTCGTTCTCCAAGCAGGCATGCATCGATGTCGGCTTGCGTATATGCAAGCGGGATGTTGTATATTATCCCTTTCGTAGTGTTATCGGGTGCAGCACGGTACGCATAGATCTCGTGCTTGTTTCCCTGGATCGTGATCTCTCTCACTTTGTCATATTTGCCAGCCCTATCCTGACTAGGATTGCTGATGACTATTATATTCTGTCCAAAGTTCGGGCATACGGTATCTTCGAGCGTAGCTTCGAGTGGTATACATGCTGACGTGGTCATGGCCGCCACGAATTCGAGCAGATCTAGTCTTTCCATCGCGAAACCGCAACGCGGTCGGACGATAACTCTGTGGTCGTTGGCTGGCAAATTGGGCATGCGTGCTGTTCTTGCTAACTTAGAGTTAACTCTCTGCGTGATCTGTGCTCGCGTAGCAGGCGTACGCTTACCAGGAGAGCGGGGACGATGCTGCTGTTTTTGCGTTGCATCCCCGGTCGTTGAATCCTTCTCAATCTTCCTTCCACGCCACGTGGCGACGATCCACCCCGCATGATCTTCGGATGACGGCGACGACGAATTTTCGTCCGTCGACACACCGCGCACTTTCACAGTCATTCGGCCAGAGTCTCTGTCCACGTATTCGTCGAGTTCGTCCGCTGGAATCACTTCCATCGCCGCTTGGTTGTCTTCCGGCGTTGCCGCCGCCGCCGTCTTCGCCGCAGGCATGCCTCCGGTCCCGGCGAGGCCGGCGTCAGTGATGGTTGCCACCGCGGCGGCCGGAGCCGTCGCTAGGCCTCGTTGCCGCTCGGTTAGGGTTAGCCGTTCAGCCACGTCGGCCGTTGGAGATCGGGCATAAATTCCCGAAAAAAATGGTCGGAATTTCAAAATTCTTTCTCCGGGCGATGTCGAAGATCGAACTGAATAAGTACTCACAAATTCAAGAAGCTGGGGCAAATTCTTCCGCAAGAAATATCGTCTTTTTCGCGGAGCCGAGGTGACACACGTCTGTTCCCGGCGACCGCTCACAGCGCCCCCCAGGTGCAAGCCAGAGCTCTTTCATGTTACTTGAAGTTGATGTTCTCTGAGTTACTTTGATACAAAGTAACTCGGGGTGCAAGCATGCCAGTCAAATTTGACGCCAAAGTAGCATCGCGATTTCATGCAATTAATTATCTTGCATTGTATTTTCTGCAGATTCTTCACACCTATCTTTTAGAATTGCGAAATCAGTTTACCACGTCCATATAACTCACGAATAACCGTTGCTGTCCGGAATAAATCAGAGTGCTACTCAAAGATTCTTGATCGATTCGATAGCAAATTCCGTGCCTTGCCTGTACCTTGAAATACTTCATAGAAATATACGCAGCACACCCATCCCACGTCGGGGAACTATACGAATACAGTGTGGCTAAAGCGAACGACCCGTGTGTACAGGAATAGCGACGTCCCTTGCTCAGTGGAACACCGCCGTGATTTCAGGGTTGCGGGAAGCAAAAACACAACTACCCAGGCTACAGTCATCACACAACGGCAACGCAAAATTTAGCAATTTACCCGCCGCCGTGGCTCAGTGGATAAAGCGTTGCGCTGCTGAGCACGAGGTCGCGGGTTCGATTCCCGGCGGCGGCGGCCGCTTTTCTAATGGAGGCGAAAAGCAAAAACGCCCGTGTGTACGAGATTTCGGCGCACGTTAAAGATCCCCAGGCGATCAAAATTAATCCGAAGCCCTCCACTGCGGCGCGCCTCATCGCCTGCGTTGCGTCGGCGCGATAAAACCCTACAATCAATCAAAATTTAGCGATTTAGAAAAGCGAAAAGCAAGCACTCGGGAATGTTCCCATAGCAACCCTGCAGTACCCGTGCACAACCGGACAGCCTAAACAAATATGTCCAGATACCCGTCACTGCGTGGCTGCGACAAAAGCGCAGCGAAGATGCGGGTGCCATCCCGGCCGCTCTTCAGATGGAGGCGAGAAGGAACAACGTCCCCGTGTCGAGATTTCGCAGAATGATCTGCAGGTGGTTGAAATTCATCCGGAGCCCCCCACTATCGCGCGCTTATATCCCAGATGTGGCTGCAGCGTGTTACAGTCCCAAATTTTCAATTTTTTCAAAGCGCACCAAGCGCAGTCCAGGCCTAGTTTACCTCATGCCCGTACATGGTACACCACGTTCGGAATACGCCTTGTAGGCACAGCGTCAGCAGGCGCATATTCGTTATCTCGCCGCTGCCTCAGCTGGCTGCGACGCGTGTCTGTCTCAGCCACGTGAACGCTGCGACTATTGATAACGCTGGGTCATGTAGTCTTGGACAATGCGTGAGACTGCCCAGTTCGCGTTATCTGTTACAGTAAACGGTCTATTTTTTTTTCGTTAACGTTGTTAACGGAACGTTGAAAGGTAGTTTCAGGAAGTGACAGAAATCTTGCGTTCGTGGCAGGCATTCAATTAATCTGCATGGGTCTTTCCATGCAGACAGGACGGAAAGAGAAGTATAAAAAACACTTTCGCAAGTGTTTGTCAAGTTCTCTTCGTGTTCCGCCTGATGCGCTGATTTCTTTCAAACTTATGTATTGATCAGCCCAACTTTTCACTCTTGTCTTCGGCGTTATTTTCTTGTAATTACTGGGTCAGTGCTGGAGGTTAATTTTTACCAATTGCTTTAAATGTTTTTCGGACGTGTCGATTTCGAATAGTGCACAATTGAGTATTCATTGTTCTTTACGTTGTCCGTACATATTAACATTGAAGCTTCTCTTCCAAAAAGTCCAAAAATATTAATGAATGACCATACATACGTGCAAAATCTTCTGTGTTAGCTGAATTTTTCCGTTTTCTGGAATGTTTGGTTTATTTAGGAAGACGGCTACGTTCACGGCCGCCAAAACATGCAACCACGCACTATTTTATTTATTTAGTTGAAGCGCTCACCAACAGTGGTGTGCCTTCTCGGGTGAGGCCCTGGGTAAATGAGGAATATAAGGCATACAGAGGCAACACATAAGCAAGGGTAGTAAATCAAAAATGGGTAAAAGAAATGTGTGGGTATACGGGGTGTTTCATCAAGACTATAATTATTTCAAAAAAATCGGATTTTGGAAGTAAAGCTGTTTTTCTTGCGCTAAGTGATCAGGCGCCGTGGCAGGTGCCAAGTGCTATTTATGGAAATAAGTAACTTGACTTGATTAATCACCGTTTCAATTATCCTAAGTTAGATGCTTGATTGTAATGATTAACTAGTAGAGGATCATGAGTCCATCTCGTATCGATTATTGCATTTCCGAAATTGTAACTGCGTGCAGAGGTACAGCGCTCAGAACCTAAGATCACCAGATGTGGCTAAAGGGCTCCGGGCGGAAGCTGAGCGCCGCGAAGCTGCGCCCTCAGGCTCATGTCACTCGGAGCTGTACATGCCACACGCACGCCGGGCTTTATCTTCGGCCCGAACAGAAGCAAGGGGCACCTGAACAGCCGAAAAGCATCTGATAGCCGGATTTCTAGGTTACAAAGTTCCCAATCAGGGAGTTATTACGTCTAAACAATCTTCGGTCAGCCCATGTGGCCACCGAAACAATAATGACAAAAAAAGCGCTCCGACATTGGGAATGAGCGTCTCGGGTTACTGTGTTACTGGGGGGAGGGGGGGGGATATACCACTGAAAGTGAACTAAGGGAGGGCATGTTTTGGCCCAAACGGATAACCGTTGGACAACCGTGGTAACGGAATGACTACCCTGAAATGAGAATAGAAAGAGCAGAAGACCGCTAGCGCTATGAAAGAATGAAATAAAGAAATTGAGCGTAAATGCGTTATTCGGACAGAGCAATATAAAAGCAGTTGGACTTCCACGGGCAACGCCCTTGATAGGCTGATCATTCATTCATTCATTCATTCATTCATTCATTCATTCATTCATTCATTCATTCATACATATCTGCATACATACATACATACGTACATACATACATACGTACATCCATCTATCCATACATACATACATCCATCCATCCATCCATCCATACATACATACATACATACATACATACATACATACATACATACATACATACATACATACATACATACATACATACATACATACATACCTGCGTATGCACATACGTACGTACGTACACTACTCAATTTACGCAGTGTGGACGTATTATGAAAAATTGAGGAGAAACGTGCGATAATTTAAGTAAACCGGCATCAAATTTGGTTAGTCACATTTAGCTCAATATATAACATATGACTTTAGCGTTACGGTAACGTTTACGTAAGCTGTGACCTACGCATTGCACTTGTTACATGCGCTTTCGTAGTTCCGTAATATTTGTGGTCACAATAATTTGTTATATTTCTTTACAAAAATAAACAATACAACAAAACGCCTCAAATAGGTGCGCCTCGTAGGATTTAAAGCCGTCTAAATAGAATATCTTGGTACACCAAACACATTTCGTGGAAAAGATAAAAAAGAACGAGCTAAGAGAGAATTCACCATTGTTACGTAGAGGAAGAACCGGTCATAAAAGAGCGTTCTAAGCAGAGCCATGGCTGGATCCCATTCGCAACACCCCGTTTCCCGTTTCACTTCTCATGCTAAAAACACCGGGCAGCTAGGCAAATTGAATTGTCCAAGAACGCGCAAGGCGTCGCAGCAATGACCACAATTACTACCGTTCGAACCACTATGCGCGTAGCTTAGATTGGGCTTAACCGCTTGCATAATAGTGTGATCGGGAAAGTGATAGTTCTTCTTGTTTGGTGATTTTCTATGACGAAATGTTATCTCGTCGATACTACGTACAATCGTGTACTTTTAATTCAAATCCTATGTCGCATTGTACAAAACTTTTCAAAAGCAATACAGCGGTAATAAATTCCAACTAAGCTGTTTCACTATTCGAGAAATGTTATAAATGATGTTATATCGACTGCGGAAAATATTAAGGAAGAAATTTGATCAGAGTACAAATATGTTTGCATGTTAAAATGCGAAGCGGGTGACAACTTTAGGCACGCTTCTTCACCTAGAAAGGCTGATAAAGCTGTAGTTATTGCCGGCACAGCGCCGCACAGCGTGATTGGCTCGCCCGCAAGAAATGTGTTTTGAGTTTCTGCTCTGACATTGGTGTGATTTTCTTCATGCGTAACACTCGCAATCGTCGCTGCAGTAATTTAACACGCATAAGTGGGATAGAATTCTCCTTGAAGAAGTCACGTTTCCTGGCTTCCACAGAAGCGCAGCGAACCAAGCTTCTATCCCGCAAACGGCAAGATTGACAACGAATGCTGAGGAAAGCCTGCAGCCCAGTAGGTCGACACGCACCCCTTGCCGCTTTCCTAGCTCGCTGCAATGCTCTTCTGTCGGTCGGAGCAATGTAACCGCCGCCGTCTATGCTGGCGCGAGAGTGAATTGTGTATACGCGCTGTCGTATTTCTGTGTTCTTACCTGTGCGCGTAGATTGATACCAAAGGCTTAGGAAACCTCTAAATACATTTTCTGTCGCCTTCTTAGACGCAGTGGCCTTATCTGGGGGTCGCAGGAAATGAATGTATCTTTTCATTCGCACCACGAGAAGCACCCTCCTCGCCCTCTTTGCAAGTCGCCGACTTCGTGTTCTCCAGAAAAAACAACAGCATGCAAAAACGCAAAAAAGAAACATCTGGGCCAAGTCATGCCGGTATTCATTCCGTACTGATATCTGACATTGTTGGCAAGATCTTCGGTCGTATCAGGGAACGCTCGTGTCATCGCACGACCGATGCATGCCGTCATCGGAGCTATATTTCTTTCGTGCGGAGGAATAAAGCGTGCTTCGGTGACCTGGTTGTTTTTACACTGCTAGATTGCAACTACCTGACGCAGCTTTTTGGGGGCGGTACGTGATGCCATCTATGAAGCGAAAAAGTGCGAATCTGAGTTGGCGCCGAACTGATAGCGCAAAACGGAAATCGTGGTCACGGCCACGCGCATAAATTCGCACACCAGCTGCAATGAATCGTGGCGTTGTGCACGCTTTCCACTTCAATACATATTTTCTAAAGAAACATCTGTCTTGCCGCGTAGCCTAATGGTAGAGTACCTTGGGTACTGTTTCTGTTTTTTCTGTCGCCGTCAACTTGGGAGAGGTGCAGTAGGACGAGTTTGTTTCGGCAAATCCGTAATGCCGGTAAGAGGGCTGACTCAGCTGTTGGTTTTTGTTTTTGCGTGATGTACAGGACCCTTTTCTGCGCTTTGTAATGCATTTACGGTTAAGGCGTTCTTTGCCAGAACTTGTGGTTTCTTCAAGAGACATGCCAGGTTGTCTTTATGGATATTTTGAAGAAAGTGTTTAGTCATTCCGATTTTAGGTAACCCGTTTTTCCGTGCAATATCTGGCCATTGTAATCCGAATAAAAAATAATATACGGATGTATGTGACGCAGTCTCCTCTGTGCCACTGTATAGAGCTTTATACAGTAATGGCCTAGGACAAGAAGTGTTCAAACGAATGAAGCGAATGGAACTGCCACCTAGAGTAAAGCCTTTCTTCTTTACATTGCACACTAGTACACTTTCAGTTGTAACTTGGATGAAAGAAAGGAGGCTCTCAGTGCCATGTGGAAACGAGTGTTCCATTTGTAAACAACTCGAAACTGTGGAGCATGTCTTTTTTTCATTGTTGGGCTGCAGTGTTCCTTTGGGATGTCCTTTAAAGGACACTTCGGAAATATTTTCCACTCAGCTCACGGCATACGTTTTTTTATGCATCGGTAGAGAAGATGGTGTGTCATTTGACGGTGTCATGTTGTTAGGTCTGCACAGTATTTGGCATTCGCGCATGGCCTGGCTTTATTGTGTTGTAGATGCAAGACCAACGCGGCGGCATTCTCCGGAAAGTGCATGAAACTTCGTTGAAGTTCATAGAACGAAGAGCTCTCGACAAGAGTGGCTGTCAAAAATTTATCCCGTAACTGCGCTAAGGAATTTTAACAGATAACACCCGCCCTTGGGGGCATTGTGGCATTACTGCTAATTTTTCTTTTACTTTTTTATTGTACCTCGTGTCTTGTGTTACTGTCGAAGACCGGCATTAAGAAAAAAAAAGGAGAGGGTTGCATCGGGGATGGTGGTCTTTCAGCAGTTCGTCCTTCGGGAGTATGGGAACAGATCAACCTAGTGGCGGCCTAACCGTTCGTCCGGTCACGTGTAGTTCCCGAAGGGTGTAATGATTGTGCCAAAGTTAGTTAGTCGCCCCGAAGACGAACTTTTGGTCCTTTTTGCCTATTAAGAGTGCTAGGAGAACGATAACGAACAACCTGCCGTTCACGGAAGGTGGAGCTGGTAGTAACATAGGTTCGAAATCTGCGCGATGCCGAGGGTGCACTTTTTATGCTTCATAAAACCTTGTCCTGGGCTTAAAACTTTGTTGATTCGATTGTATCGTTTAACGCGCCGACGCAACGCAGTCGATGAGGCGCGCCGTAGTGGAGGGCTCCGGGTTAATTTTGGCCCCCTGGGGATCTTTAACGTGCGCTGAAATCTCGTACACATGGGCGTTTCTTTTTTTTTTTTTTTTTTTCGCCTCCATCAGAAAAGCGGGCGCCGCGGCCGGAAATCGAACCCACGTCGTCGTGCTCAGCAGCACAACGCCTTAGCCACTGAGCCAACGCGGCGGGTCATAAAACTTTGTCCTGGTTCATGTAATAAAAAAGAATTTCGGGTTGAACAGGCAGTACACAAGGAAGATGGACGGAACTGATGGTACTGTCAATGATTTCATTCCTGATTCACGAATATATATAAATATCCAAGCAACCGCACCATGCATCATGAAATGTGGAATTCACAGAAAAACGACAACCAGTGCACTACTTAATCCTTAACGAAAATTCATACTGGCTCATAGAGGACCCCACTCGTATGACGTGTACAACCATTGCTAAGTGACACCATTGCTAAGCGACAAGCGACACGTTGGTGGAACTCCTTACGGGAGAGCTTAAATTGTTGCTGCGAATGACGTGGCACACGTTTTTTGGTTAGTATGTGATTTGCATGTGCCCGCAAAGCCCAGCGCCTGCTGCAGTTTCTAGAAAGCTGGGTGTTCATGTGGGTCCTTCGCTATATGTAGTCAGTCACTGCATGTCTATTTTCTCGGTTTCAGCGCCGCTTCTCTCCGCTTGTTTTTCCTTCAACAGATAACGCACTGTCTTGATCATTCTTGGGGTGAACACGGGAGCGCTTGACATTCCGTGCGCGGAAGCGGCCTGCCGGCCTCACGTAAATTACTGCAACCTGGTATTTGGAAGCACATCACAAGGCAACATTAGCAAGCTCGTTTTATTGCAAAAGAAGCCCACCCGCCACATTGCAGACACTTCTTATGACGCGCACACGGCCGAGTTGTTCGTTCGAAACGCTGAACGGGCTCCCCTACAACACAGTTTTCAGTTCAATGTAATTGTAAAATATAAGTACCGTTTAAAATATAAAAATGAACTCTTCTTAAAATTATGTAATCTCAGGACGCCTCGTGAATACCAATATATTGTTCGGAACGTACACCCATGCTTAATAAAGTTATGTCGCACAAACCATGGTTTCGATAGACTCTGCATGCCCACTTCCTCCGGACACCTTCAATGCCAGGAAATCGATTTGTGCACTATTACAAAAAAGAGTTGAAAAGATATGTTATCCTAAATAATAAGTAATTACGCCTTTTTTTTTTACATTTTAAATGTCGCACAAATTGCGTGTTTATGTAGTATGTAGTATCCTGTTCTTTGTTCATGACTTTAATTACCCCGTCTATGAAAGTAAAAGAATTTCATTGATACCTTGTTGTTAATACGTGTATATTTAGTGACAAAGTTTTATTTGCGCGTTCCTAGTATGTAAACCTTCTCTGTACATGTGAAATGTGAAATAGGTGAGATGATTTATCACACGTGTGCTCCACTACATTTTTAACGTGAATGTATTTCTTGTGTTTTTATGAATATATATTGTCACGAATGACACTCGGTACCACGGAGCAAGAGTTTATCTTGCTCCGTGCTCGGTACTTCCAACGATCAAGGCTATAAAGAAGATTTAATGTGTCTAAACTCAAAGCTGCAGCCCAGAGCCCGTGAGGACAAGCGCTTTCCCGAGCGTTCTCATCTCCTTTTCTGACTCGCTGATGGTGATAGTCGCGGCATTTCTTCCCCGACTTGCTGGTGATGATAGTGGCGGCATTCCCCCCCCCCCCCCTTCTGAGAGGGCATCGACTCGATGCTACGGAAAGCGAAATGACATTGCCCAACGCGGATCAACATCTGCAAGACGGAACACTTCCAGTTCTATACGTGGGTGCGTAGTCCGTGCCTCAACGTTCGTAGTAAGGCTTGAGCCGCACGACGTGTACCACTTCGGATCTTGGCCTTCGACAGGAGGCTGTGTGCGCTGTGTCAGGTTTCACAACATAATTGAGGTCACCAAAGCGGGCCGAAGCACCGCTTAATAAGCTTCTCGCTCAGACCACGGCGCCGTACCGGTGTCCAAGCCCAAATTCGATCACCAGGGGTGAAATGTATTTCTCGTCGACGGAGGTTGTAGCGGTTAGCGTCGACGGATTGTTGATTTTGAATCCTGATCCTTGTGAGTTGTCGTGCTTCCTCAGCGCGCTGCGAGACAACTTCCGCATCTTCGTGGGTATGGTCGCTGGGCAAGCGGGGTAGCATTGCGTCGAGCATGGTGTTTACGTGCCTGCCGCGCGCCAAATATAATGGAGAAAATCCCGTCGTTTCTTGGATCGCGGTGTTTTACGCAAAGGTCACGAATGGGAGCACTTCGTCCCAGGTTCGGTGCTCGACGTCTGCGTGCATGGCTATCATATCTGTCATTGTCTTATCGAGGCGCTCTGTAAGTCCATTTGTTTGGGGATGGTACGGCGTTGTTCGACGGTGGCTGGTGTTACTCAAGCGGCGTATGTCCTGCGTCAGTTTCGACGTAAACGCCGAGCCGCGGTAAATGATTAACACTTAGGGACCCCCATGCCGCAAAACAATTGACTCAATGAAAAATTTCGCTATTTCAGCGCTTGTTCCGAGTGGCAACGCTTTAGACTCTGCGAAGCAGGTTAAGTAATCCGTCGCTACCACAATCCACCGATTGCCGGAGATGGACACGGGGAATGGGCAGAAGATCCATGCCAATTTGTTCGAAAGCTGTTAATGGGGGCTGGATAGGATGTATAAATCCGGCCGGCTTTGTTGGCGGCTTCTTCCGCCTCTGGCATTCTCGGCATGTTTGCGTGTAGTGACGGACTGATTTCGGAAGACGAGGCCAGTAGTACTTTTCTCGTATCCGGGCTTGTGTGCGGCTATATCCGAGATGTCCGGCGGTTGGGTGGTCATGAGAAGGTTCGATGATTTCGTCGCTAAGGCTGTCTGGCACAACGAGAAGCCACGGCCTGCCGTTTGAGTCAAAGCTCTTTTTGTAGAGGACGCCCTGTCGAAGACAGAACGAGGACACGTTACGGGAGAAAACTTTGGGAAGGTCAACTTGTTGGCCTTGAAGGTATGCCGTAAGTTTTTGAAGCTCAGGGTCCTGTCGTTGCCGTGCGGCCATATCAGAGCCATGTAGTACTCCCAGGAAGGCGTCGTCATCATCGACTTCCGGCTGAGCGCTTTCCACGGGGGCCCGAGACAGGCAGTCCGCATCACTGTGTTTGCGGCCCGACTTGTAAATGATGGAAAAATCAAATTCTTGAAGGCGTAGTCCCCAACGAGCGAGTCGTCCGGATGGGTCCCTCAGGTTGGCAAGCCAGCACAGTGAATGATGATCTGTGACTACACGGAATAAACGACCATACAGATAGGAACGAAACTTTGTAACTGCCCAAATGACTGCAAGGCACTCCTTTTCGGTGGTTGAATAGTTTTGCTCCGCTTTGGTTAGCGTACGGCTCGCGTAAGCTATGACTCGCTCAGCTCCATCCTGCATTTGGATGAGCACAGCACCAAGTCCCGCGCTACTTGCATCGGTATGAACTTCAGTTTCAGCCTCCTGGTCAAAATGGCCTAAGACGGGCGTCGTTTGCAGAGCGGATTTTAATTCCTCGGATGCGCGATGTTGTTCTTCATTCCACTCGAACGCGACCCGTTCTTTTGTAAGGTAAGTCAGTGGGGCAGCTATCTGGGAGAAGTTCTTGACGAAGCGGCGATAGTAAGCGCACAGACCCAGGAACCTTCTCACAGCCGACTTGTCAGACGGTGTTGGGAAGGCGCGAACCGCGGCTGTTTTCGCTTGGTCAGCACCAGTGTTGCGCAGTTACCAGTCCGGAATCGGAATGAATCCGGAATCATTCCACGTTTTCGCGACCCCGGAATGGAATGGGAATGGAATGGTGACAATACTTGAAGGAATGGAATGGGAATAAAATTAGGTGCCTTTTGCTCGGAATGGAATGGGAATTGAATTGCATGTATTTTCCCGAAATACAGCACATGTACTTTTTCCTTCTACGTGCGCTTTTTGTCGTAATATGCATAAACACGCAAAAGAACCCACCAGCCCAAGTTCAAACATCAGCAAGCCGGAGTGAATTTAACAACAACACAGTATAGTAGAATCTCGATAAACGGAAATCGCTTAAACGGAATTGCCGCTTAAACGGAACAGTAGCCAGTGAGTTGGTTGGTTTTGTATTCAGATAACGTAAAAAAAAACTCTCGGTAATCGGAACTAAAGTTTCCACGTCACCGTTTAAACGGAACCAGAAACGAAACTTCTTGTGAAACCAATTGGCATGAGAATCAGCTTTTTACGGTTCCGGCTGTTTCGTGATTGTTTTTTCCCCCCTCCTCTTAAGCCTCGTCTCGTTAGTGGTCAGCCGTGTTAGCGCAATGAATGCAACATCGCAGTTCTTGTTCCAGTCGTATGGTCTCAGTTTAAGACGCCGAGATTACAGGGCCCTGCACCTATTGCCTCGTTCGTGCCATCGTGGTGCTATTCGCGCTTCATTACCGCGTTGCCGACTTCTAAATTCGGTGGCTCGTAAGCACTCGCGAGGTTGAGGCCTCTAGCCTCCGTGAAGATGCCGTTGCAAGGACTGAAACAAACATATTTGATGCATTTGATGCTCAGAGACTCATTGTTGCCAAATTAACTTTGTGAGTGCTGTGCCTAGACCTCTTTTAGTTTTCATGCTTTCTGAAAAACTATCAGCGGGATTCACCTTCTGATGCTTCGAGTTGCATGAAATGGTATTGATAGTGTGTACGCACATAAAATTGCGCTTTCATACATCGATCTCGGTAAACGGAACTCCTGTTAAACGGAACTAATTTTTTCGGTCCCTTGAAGTTCCGTTTATCGACAGTCTACTGTACTGTTAAGTCGATTGGCTGGTTTCAAGCACGGTATATGTATAAGCAGCGACCCTACTACAATTCTGCCCTTATATACAGCGCTGCTACGGCATTCGTCGCGATTCTGTGCGTAATAGCCGCGGCTATAAGCCGTCGGTATGCGTGGTGGGGAACTACCGCGGAGGCATCCCCCCTCCCCCCTTCTCTCCCACTAACTGGGCCTTGTGATTTTTTACCTTGGCGGCGCGTCCGCCCCGGCTGCGAGCTGTCTCCGCCCCCCCCCCCCCCCCCCCCTTCAACTTTGGTTTTTTGCTTCTGGAACCTTCGGCGACTCGCATCCAACCTTCCCGTCAGCGGGACGCTGGCGCTGGGCTTGTGTTCACTGCAAACTTCCACATATCAGGTTACGCCCCATCTCACCTCGCGCTCCCCAGTTCTCCCCCAGGAACGTTCGCAATACTGTCCCTCCTGTCTAGACACTTGGACGCCTTTGCCCGAAGAAGCGTCGACGAAGGCGTAAGATATTGGTTCGGGGGTCCACCCGAAACAGGAGAGCCCATGAAATAGGAACTGCGGCCACGGCTGCGCCGTGGCCGCAGTTCCTAAAAAAAGAAGAAGCCCAATGATTGATTTAGGAGCACGCTCATACTGTAAAAGCTGGGCGATGCTTCCCCCTTCACTTTCTGTGCTACCCCCCCCCCTCTCTTCCTCCCAGCTTTTTATGGGAAATAAACACCGGTTTCATAGCGCACTGCCGCACACTTGCTCCCGCGCCGAGCGGCTCACGTACGCACAATACGTCCGCCAACATGGCACATTGGAAACAGTTTTTTTTATATATTACCCATGAAGAAGAAAAAGCCGCACGCTGCAAGCTTTGTTCCGAAACGGTTCCGACCTATTGTAAAGCGAACACTAGCCGCTTTCCCTTGCTTTCCCGACTCGCAAGGGCAGTTTCCGCTGTAAATGCGACGTCAGCTGACGTGGAACGCGTGTTTTCCACGGCATCCCTGATAATGACAGCAAAGCGAAACCGGCTCTCAAACACGTCTTTCGAGCAGCTCACGTTTGCACGTATAGGCAGAAGACAACTGTTTTATTTTGCTTTTTTGTTTTTAGAACTGATCGTTGAAGCAGCCGTCATTTACACTTCGTGTTTTGAGAACTGTACGGCGAAGCACCCATTTAGCTCATACCATTTTGTTACGTAATTTGATGAATGAAACCAAAATAAAGCTTTTTTTCGACCTTTCACTGCATCTTGAGACCTTTATTGCAGCATATAAAATTCACGAGGACATCTAATCGCGATGCTGAGCACGAGGTAACGGGTTCAATTCCCAGCCGCGGTGGCCGCTTTTATGATGTAGCAGAAAAGCAAAAACGCCTGTGTGTACGAGATTTCGGCGCACGTTGACGATTCCCGGGTGGTCAAAATTAATCCGGAGCGCTCCACTACAGCTCGCCTCATGGCCTGCGTTGCGTCGGCGCGTTAAACCCTACAATCAATCAACGAGGGCACCTAAGCACTTTTTCTGGTGTAGGGATTTCCGCAACACTAGACTGGCCGACTGCCGAACGTGTCCTTCTATTATTATCGTGATCATTTTTCTTTACTTTTTTTTTTTGGTTGATCGCCCAGACCAGAGGACAGTTGGGGTAACCTACATTGCTACTCCACTGCATGCAACTCCTCAAACTAGTTATACAGGCCTCAGTTAACAATGAGTTTATACAGGCCTTGGACTCAGTTTTTACTGAGCCCAAGGTCGCAAGCATTCTCTAAGTCCTTCTTTATTTAGCTAGATTCAAAGGTTGTGTGGTGTAAAAGTGTGAACGATCTCCCAATTTGTAAAAAAAAAAAAAAAAAAAAAAACAAGACGCAAATTAGTATACGAACAAGTGCACTATCCCAGTATACACTAACGAGAGAAAAAAATTATCCCGGCGAATTGGTTCCCACCGAGACACCCATAAAAAGGTCGCACAGCCTGAACTTTCGATCGTGTGCAGTGGATGATACCTGATGCACGTAACTAAGCTTTTCGGCAAGGGCGAACTGCAAGCCTGCACACACGCAAACACAGAAAGTTCTCAACCTATCCGTGCTTTCAACGCGTGCTTGACATCCGTGAGAGCTGACGACCTCTGCGGCCCGTTATCCGTATTTGGTGCAAAGGCAGGACAAGGTGCTGGAGCGGTAACTCTTCCAACTCATACCACCAGATCCAGAGGTTCTGTTCCCCGAAAACAAATTTTAGTTCTAACCGTACTCACGACCGCTCCATACTCGTGTAAACTACTACGCGTGCATACGCGTTTAAAGAATATGTTTTATTCAACCATAATTTTGTTAGTACAAAAAGAACATGTCGTCACTTTAGCATTAACACATTCAGGCTTAAACAATATGAAAACACCACAACTCGAAAAGACATGCTGACCATGGGAATACTATAATAACTAACGGGAGAACTGCCCCTGTGGGAATTAGTAGGGTGATCGCACTGCACGAGATCAGCCACAAAGCCCCTATCCCTTCACCTTGGGGACGTTTTTGCGTGTTTTAGCAGTTCTTAACGAGTGTAATAACATCACCTTAATGGTGTGTTCATGGGTGACTTGATAATCACCCGATAAAACGGGGAGAAATTAGAGGAATGGAATTGAACTGACCGGCAATTCCCGGAATGGGAATGGACGATCTTTTGGCATTCCGAGGAATTGAAAGGAATGGAATTTAGGCGAATGGTCATTCCCCGGAATGGAATTGGAATGGAATGGGGACGCCCATTCCACAACACTGGTCAGCACTTACACCTGCGCTACTAACATTGTGGCCTAGGAACTTCAGCTCATCGTACGCGAACCGGCATTTTTTGGATAGAGCGTAAGGCCGGAAGTTTCGAGAGCCTTCAGTACTTCTCTAAGTCGTCGTAAGTGTTCGTCGAACGCACTTGCGAAGATGACGACGTCATCGAGATAAACAAGGCAAGTCTGCCATTTAAGGCCGGCGAGAACGGTATCCATTACACGCTGGAAGGTCGCTGGTTCTGTACATAGCCCGAAAGGCATCACTTTGAACTCATAGAGCCCATCTGGGGTAATAAAGGCCGTCTTTTCTCGGTCCCACTCGTCAACCTCAATCTGCCAGTACCCACTCTTCAGGTCTATTGACGAGAAGAAGCGGGCATGGCGGAGCCGATCGAGAGTGTCATCGATGCGTGGAAGCGGGTACAAGTCCTTCTTTGTTTCTTTGTTTAACCGCCGATAATCTACGCAAAACCGCAGTGTCCCATCCTTCTTTACAAGCACCACTGGTGCAGCCCAGGGACTGTTAGACGGTTGGATGACATCGTCCTTCAGCATGTCTTTCACCTGGGCCTCTCGTTCTTTGGGCGAAACTCGGTACGGCGGTTGGCGAGTTGGATGCGTGGTGTCATCAGTCAAAATCCTGTGCTTAGCAACGGTGGTTCGGCCAACTCCGGACGGCGTAGCAAAGCAGTGACGAAATTCGTCGAGCAGTGAAAGCAACTCACTCCTTTGTTGACCCGACAGTTTTGGGTTTACGTCGAGTTCCAGACTTCCTGCCGTTTCCTGCAGAGACGATGTATCGGTGTCGAACACCACGTCAACAGCTGAGATTTCCGCGATGCCTTCCACGTGCACATGGGCTACGGCCATGCCCTTGGTCAGGTGCTGCGACTCGTTTCGAAAATTTGTCACCAGAACTTCTGCGCATCGATTTTGAAGCCGCAGTAGCCCTCTGGCGACCCCGATCCCCTTCTCCAGAAGAAGCTGGATACTTCCTTCTAAGAGTGCTTCCCCGTCTGGGAACGTGTCAACTTGCACCAGCAAGAAAACACTGGCCAGTGGAGGCAGCTTCACGTGCTCCTCTAACACCCTGGCCGAGGCGAAACTTGGCGCGGAGTGACTCCGTGGTGCATCCTGCATCCGCAGCGTGAGGCTGTTCGAGCCCAGGTCAATGACGGAGCCATACTCGTAGAGGAAGTCCATACCTAGAATGATGTCTCGGGAGCATTTCTCCTGAACGACAAACTTCACAGGGCATGGCTCTCCGTGGATCTCGACGCGGGCAGTGCACAGTCCAACAGGCGTCACCAGGTGTCCTCCGGCGGTACGTATATCCGGGCCATCCCACGCTGTCATCACTTAACGTAGGTGACGGGAAAGCCTACCGCTCAGAAGGGAGTAATCAGCACCAGTGTCAATGAGCGCCGTCGCGTCGTAGCCGTCTATAGTGATCGACAGGTTGTTTGATGGCGCAGCAGTACGGATGAAAGGATTGCTGGAGTCGGAGTGGGAGCTTCGCAGCGTTTGCGGAGGTTCTTGATGGCTTTCGTCGTCGGCAACACCACCTCCAGGCGTTGCCGTACTTAGTTTTCCCGGCGAGGCACGGGTGAAAGTCTTTCGCGGCGAGACGAGCGGAGAGGCTAAGGTGGGCGACGGGGCGACGGCGAACGGGGTCCACGAGGAACGGCTGGGAACGGCGGCGTTGAGCGTCGAAGGTATTCTTCGATTTCGCGGGGTTTCTGACCGTAACGTGGGCATGGGTCGCTTGGACGGAACCCGGGAAGTCCAAGCTCACGGTAGGGGCAGCGGCGAAAGGTGTGGTCTGGCTCGCCACAGTGGAAGCAGAGTGGTCGGTTATCCCGTGTTCGCCAGACATCCGTTTTTCGCGGGCGAAGCTGCTGGTCCCGGCGGGGGAATATTCGACGACTCACCGGCCATCCGCTGTGGTACCAGGTTTGAGTAAGGAGCGGCGACTGAAGAGAGCGGCTGGGAAGCCGGCGCGACGTACGTCACAGAGGGACGTCGACCGCAATTATGGGTGCAAAGGTCCGCTGCACTTCTTCTCTAACAGCCTCCGCAACCGATACTGAAGCAGGCCGCTCGCGCGTTGGGAACAGCTTTTGTAGCTCCTCTTGGAGCACGCCGCGGATGATCTCGCGGAGACAACTATCATTATTGCTGTTCAGGTCGAGGCGAGAAGTAGTAGTGCAAGCAGCAATTGTGGGGGAAGCCACTAACCTGTGGTAATGGTTACTCCTCGCCGCTAGCACCTGTTCAATGTTGGTGGCTTCCGTCACAAACTCATCGACAGTCGTCGGTGGATGGCGAACCAGCCGTCCAAAAATGTCGCTCCTCACGCCTCTCATAAGGGCCCGCACCTTGGTTTCCTCAGTGGCCAGCGGATCCGCCCGTGTGCTCAATTGCAGAACGTCTTCCACGAAGCTGGTCACGCTTTCGGTGGGCCCTTGGGCCCGCGTTCTTAAGAATTCCTCGGCCCTTTGACGTCGAACGCGGTTAGGGAAGGCTCGCCGAAGGCCCTCCTTGAAGGACTCCCATGACTTCAGGCGCGCCTCGTGGTTATTGAACCAGATGCGAGCAGTTTTCTCCAAAGAAAAGTAGACGCTCTAGCGGCACAGGTCTTCCGTCCAACCATTGTGGCGAGATACACGCTCGTACTGCTCAATCCAGTCTTCTACGTCCTCGAAGTCTTCGCCAAAGAACGGGGCAGGATTACGGGGCGCAATCGGAGGCCCGAACGCGTCAGTCTGCTACGACTTCGACGTCATGCTAACTGCACGTGTCACCTGTGTCCTTTTGGGATTCGCGGTCAACCGCCCGAATTCCGGTGCTTGGCCTTGGAGACGTCGACTGGTGCGAACACCGGGCTCTTCGAGGAAAGCTCGCCGGCCCGGACTCAGTATCAGGCTTGGCTTACGGGGCCTTGAGGGGGTACTCAGCATGAAGGGGGTTTACCCCGCACCTATACACAAATGTCACGAATGACACTCGGTACTTCCGACGATCAAGGCTATAAAGAAGATTTAATGTGTCTAAACTCAAAGCTGCAGCCCAGAGCCCGTGAGTACAAGCGCTTGCCTCGTCTTCTTTTCTGCCTCGCTTAAGTTATCGTTGACAGATCTTTGGAGAAAGTCTTCTAGAAAAACAGGTGAAATGTTCAAGTTCGGTGTTAATGGCTCCGTAATCAGCTCTACTGTAGTCCCTGAATCGCTTTTTACTTTTTTGTTTACGGGGCGATGCACAGGGGAGGTTGACAACGATTGCTTCGTGATCACTAAGGCCTGGCAAAACAGAAAGCGATTGCACGAGATCGGGGTGAGAAGTTAGAACTAAGTCTAAAGTTGAAGCACTTGAATGTGTAATGCGAGTGGGGCACATAACAAGCTGCGTTAAATTGAATTGCGCGCATGTGTTAAGGAAGCAGGCGCTTTCAGAGGAGCCAGAGACAGGCGATAAATGGGAGCTGTTCCACGAAATATCAGGGAAGTTAAAATCACCTAGGATTAGAATTGGTGTGGCGGAGAACCTCACGTGTAAGTTGCTTAAGACGCCATGAAAATCATTGGAAAAACCAGATGGCGCATTCGGAGGGCATAACATGCACAAACAATGACATCTTTGGGATTTACACGGATTCGAACGCACCAATTCAAGGGAACAGACAATGGGAATTTTAAAAGACATGAATCCTTCAGAAGCAGCGATCAAGGCACCGTTACCAGAACGCGAGCCACGGTCACACCTAAAAAAGGAAAAATTTTTGTCGTACTGCAGGATCTCACGGTTTTCAACTTTTGACGACAGCCAGATTTCGGTCAAAACTACCACATCAGATAGGCACGTATTTACTAACGAAGAGTCTTCGTAAGCATCACGCTTGTTGATAACACTTCTGATATTACAAAGCAAAAAACAACAGTCGGGATTAGAGGTATTACAACTTGTATTGGCATCTAGCTACAGTGGAGAAGATCGGCCGCTGATGACAGGATCATCGCGATTAGGAGGATTTGAGGGGTCAACTGCGTCTGTTTCTATTTCGCACACGCGATCTGAAGATGCGCAGTAGGTGTGTATTTTATTGCCAATAACCACTTTATTGTATTTAAGAGAAAATTTGTGACTAGTCGCCTTGGCGAAGTCGATTAGTTTTTTTCCGGGTGGCGCGTGTAGCCTTGCAAAAGTCCTCACTGATTGATATATCTGTGTCCCGAAACTTGGACTTCAGAGACAAAACACTATCTTTAGTTAGGCAACCGGCTCCACGACCTCTGCGTCTGTGCTCCCAGGTTCAGCCAGGTACACACGTGAACTGGCGAAGAGACCAGCACGCGCAAGGTCTCGCCACGAACGCTGGGCAGAAGGCCGCTTCTCACGTGGCGCACGCTCACCTGGGCTCAGTTTCCTGGTAACACTCGAGGGTCGAACTAAAATCTTAAACAGCTGTGTTAAAAAACCTGCAGTAATTCACATAATTGTCTACTTCTGATGCCGCTTGTCTACAGGGCGAGTTTCTTGCAGCCAAATGTGACTATGAGTAGCGAAAGATGTTGCATTATTTTATACTTGTTCAGTTTCATTTTGTTTTGTTTCTCGCAAATGATGTAAATATATTGCCGCGAACCATGCATGGGTGTGTTTATTTATTGCTTGTTTTTACTGCCTGGCCACGCCCGGCTGTGTTATCTGCGTTCCAAACGAAGCGCGTCTTTCATTCTTTACTTTCATGCCGCACGGGCTATTACATTCAGATAAGCACGCTGTTTCGTCCTAACGTCGCTGGCCCAGAATAATCTTCTGTGATCTACAATGTTCTCGATGCGAATCGACTGTTCCAGAAACACTTGCGCCGAAAGATAAAAGCCTGCAGAGCAGACGCCGCGGGATTCGATCTCCGACGCTCGCTTGAGTACGTCACTTTGCTGACTGCTGCTTCGCCGCCCGTGTATTATTTGTGTTGTTAGGGGAGCACAAGTTCGCTCCAGTCAACGTGTTTTCCTTCGAGACAACTGCGTCGTCTCTGGCTTCGTGACAATATGCCATTATAGCGATAAAGTGCCTTTATTTCGTAAATTATGATTTTTTTTTCCCGGAAAATCAAGGCGCACAGCAGAATTGGTTCATTTACGCTATTTTTATACGGATGTCCAACGTTTTCTTTGCGTACTTTTCTTTGCTTGATTTCGTCAGATTATTTTTGCGAAAAATTTATTTTTTTCTTATTTTGATTATTTTTGGTTTTTCAAAATTCTGTTCAACCAATTATCTCCATTTACGATTACATAACGATTACAGGTGTTACTTTCGCCAAATCTGCATTTTTGTCGAAATGCAGGGCGTTACACGGTTCGTCATATTCGCTAGCATTTGGAACGTTTTTCTGTAGACTTTTTTCTTTATTCTTGGTTCGGGGGAAGATTTATAGGATGCATATTTTAATAGCGTAGCTGCTGTTATTGGCCGTAATTCCAACGTTGCAAAAAACTGCCTGAGGCATACTGACTTCTGGAGATTGGCCAAAACTGGCCAAAAAAATCCACCCTCTTCCACTACACCAACTCCCCACCCTTCCCTCACCGCCCAACAAGCTCAGATCCTCCGCCGACTACAGAGCGAAACCTACTTTTAACCGCATCATCGTATCCCACATTTCCCCTTCTCTCTTTCAACCCGACTGCCCCCATTGTCACATCCCTCTCAACACCCACCACCTCGTCTTCTCGTGCCCCCAACGCCCACACCTGCACCCCTCCGCAGTGGGAGTCCGAGCTGACCAGCTGCGCACCGGAGCGCCAGGTCGCCCTGGTGCGGCGCGCACTGGAGGCAGCCCGGGCAGCGTGAAATAAATTGCCCGGACGCTCAGACGCGAAAGGGAGAAAAGGAGGAGTGCGAGTGGGAAAGGCGAAGGGCGCTTGGCTTTTCCGCCGTTGTGCACACTCCCCGCGCTCTGGGACCGCCCTGCCGGCGTTGAATATCGCCGGAGAAGAAGTGTGCGCTCTGCGCTAGCCTCTGCTCGGGCACTTTCGTGAAGCGACAAGTGTATCAATCGGCGTGTTTTATTTCGCTCTCTGCGACGGCCGCGCTTTGGATTTAACGCTTAATCCTTCGTATCCTAGCGAAGTTACGAGTTTCGCGTTCTCTTACGTGAAGCGGCAACTGTTTGGATACGCAGTGTGCGCTCTACTGTATCCTCTCCTCATGCTCTTACGTGAAGTGCTTCAACCGTGCCTCTGTGCGTGATTTCGCGTTCTCGGGTGTTGGCCGGCGCTGTAGATTTCGAAGTGCCTCAATCGTTCGCCAGTCGCCGCGTAGTTGGAGCGGCTGTTCCTCAAACGTAGATCTACCGTTCAACCTACATGTGATCGGCTCAACCTTTGGCCCGGAAATTGCATTTTGTGCCCCGATGTTTTTCTGTGATAGCGCAAACGACCATGTTGCTTTCGTTCTTTTTTTTTTCCTTCACTAGCGTTCCGTGCTGACGAAACGGCAGTTGTAACTCGCTAAAGTTTCGGCAGGCGCAATGATAACTGGCCTGAGTCCTTCAATGATTTACTACTGCTCGGACGATTTCCTCAGTCAGACAGGATGACCCTTTGGTGTGCGCTTCCGTTGCTAAATGTGTTGTTCCAGGGTTCAAATCTCTTGTGACCCCCCACCCCCCTTTTTCTTTGTCGCTGGCGACCGCTTAGGACAGTGTCTGGTGTGCAAATTCAGTGTACAGCTGACCAGTTGCAAAGCGTGGGTGTTATTAAGCTTGTCACAGAGCCTTTGAAGTGATGACTATTGCATTCCTAATGACCAGTTTCCCAAAAGACGCTTCCAGAAGGAGCATATTTAAGCAGTTCTGCTCTCACTGTGTGAATTGCAAAACAGGTGAAAACAATGTGCTATGGTGGCTGTATTTGGCTTAAGAGTTAAGTGTACATTGCATGTGTTGCTGCGGACCAGCTTATTTATTTATTTATTTATGACATACTGCAGGCCCCACACAGGACCCAAGCAGGAATCACTCAAATACAAACAAACCGACAACACAGGGTAAAATACAGTAACTTGTAAAAACATACTGTCTCAATTTTCTATATGTTCAATCCCATCAATGCTGCAGACAACAGATACAGGCAGATTATTCCAGTTGGATATGGTGTGTGGGAAGAAGGAAAATTTGAAGACGTTTGTCTGGCGCTGCAGCATTGAGGCATATATTGACACGGCTAAGACAGCAAAGATATTTAGATATGTCGATGATTACATGATTGTTACTAGGTCGGTGAAGCCAGAAGAAGTAAACCTTTTAGTCAAGACAGTTAAGAAAACATTTCTGGAGTGCTCTGACGGCTTGGAATTCACTCATGAATTACCAAATTATGGGTCCTTGCAGTTCCTCGATGTGTGTTTTAATTTCTGTGGAACACGCGACGTGTTGGGCATATCAGCCACGGTCAAAAAAGGCAATTTTGGATTATCGTTCAGCACATTCGAAGATAGTGAAAAGGGGTATTGGTATTAGCTGTCTTCGCGGTGCCCTCGAGAAGTCTTGTCAGCACCAAGTCGCCGATAGTGTTCAGCACCAAGTTGCACGTTTGAAAGATGCCGGCTTCCCTCGGGAAGTAATAGCAACAGTGGTTGAAAGCCTATTGCGTGACGTCAAGTCAGGGGCACGGCGTCAAGGGCGAGACGAACCTCGCAAAGAAAGGAGGCCTGTGGTCGTCCCTTACGTGCACAATTTCTCCAACCGCCTTAAAAAGGTGGCGGGGAAATGTGGTGCCGACGTTGTGTTCTCCGCCCCAGAAAAACTAGCACGAATGTGCTCTGCTGTGAATGGCGAGAAGAAGGGTAACCGAAGAAGAGGCATGCCACGCTGTTTGTTGGTTGCAAACAAGGTGTTGTATACGAAGTGCCTCTATCTGGTGGAAAATGCTAAATTGGGCAGACTGGTAGGTGCATAAATGACAGGCTCTGGGAGCACCGTACAGCTGTTCAAGCGCTCGCTGCGGGGGGCCATTTAGCTGACCATTGCCGTCGCTGCCGGTGCGTTCCACACTGTGTTCCAAATTACGAGAAGACAGTAACATTGTGCTGTTTTAAGGACCAAGCCAGCCGTGAATTGTTTGAAGCGTGGTGCATCATGAAAGCCGGTGAAAAGTGTGTAAGCACGGCATCTATTAGTTCATCAAAAAAAGAAATAGATTATCTGGATGCGAACTTGCCACGTGCGTAACAAAATGCACCACTTGACCTTGTCTTTTTTCTTTGTGCTTTGAGCATGTTCACGCATGCGCCCTTCCTGTATATCTTTTGATGTGTGTAGTAAAAATTTCAGTTAATGTCTAGCGCTAGTCCTGTGTGGTCTCTACTTTTGTCCCGTCTATACCGCACTACTTGACCATGTTTCCCCAGAAATGCCTGCAGGCACTACTCACCTAGGAAAAGCTGCTGAATATGCATGCGCCATTGATCAAAGCATTTGAAAGCCGTCCTGCTTCGTGTTGATTGTGCTAATTTTCCTGTTTCCACTGGCTGCTTTATCTGTATGTCACTAGCTAGGTACAGTACTACAGTCTCTAGTGCACCCACATGCATGTATTTTTGTGGCTCTGTTTCTAGGCGAGGCAAAACATTCCCACGAAATCGACATTGCAAGAAAGCCTGGGATGAGGCATCATATTTTATGTTTACTGGCTGATGTTTGTGTCTTTTAAAATGCTCATAACCAGGAAAAGTTCTTGCACACACTCATTTTAAACTTGCATAACCCTGCATCAGTGTTTGCTTCAGAAGAACACTTCGACTAGTTCCACCAGTCTTGTCTTGCCATTCGCAATCAGTGATGCCACAAGTTGTCTGCAGAACAATGTACAGGGCAGCCGTGCCTGTTTTCACGACGCTTTGCGAATTTTCATGCACTAATAAAGTACTGCTGCTGCAAGTCGCATATTATTTGTATTCACAACACTGCAATTACCGATGCTGGCCAACTTGCTTTTGCACCTTAGTGTCTCTTTAGGCGTCTATAGTGTACCGTAAAACCATAAGGTCCCTCCTGGGCAGATGTACTGAACTATGCTCCTGTGCTATGTCGCTTGTGCATCCCAGTAGATTTACTTCCCCATTCTCTTTTTAAGCATAGCAGCTATTTTTGAGGTGCAAAAAGTGTCGAAACATGAAAAAGTTCAGTGTGGTTTTTTGTGCTTAAAATGAGAGCTACTGTATTTACTCTCATAATGAACCCTCCCCCCACTTTTCTTGTTGAGAATTTACTTTTTTGTCACTGAATAAAAAATGCAGCGGGAATATGTCTTATTTTAAGCATGGTTGCTGATGCTGTAGGCGATCACAGTAACGTGATATCGTGCTACAGTACGCGCAGAAATGCTAAAAATGCATTCCAAGAAAAAGAAATCTCATCCGTAGCCGGAGACGTGAGCGCGAATGCCGCGGCTTACAATTTAAAAATTGCGCGTTTGCGGTGCGCCACCTGTTGAATGCAAAACAAACCTTGCGCCATAAAAACGTTGCGGTGTGCGAAGTTCGAACAAAGCACCAAACCAAACGTACTCCGCACTCCTCTCCGCACTCCGCACTCCTCTCCGCACTCCGCACCAGCAGCATCAGTGGCGTAGAGTTTGCTGCAATTTTACGGTTTTTTTCTAGTTCGACGACGAAGTAGCAGTTAATTTCTTCAGCCGTTGTGACATGCGCGGGCGCGACCAACCTTTCGAGTTAGACTGCAAAGCCAGCGTCGATAACGTGGACGTGCTTCGTGCGAGGATGCGTACGCATGGCTGACTACTACGGCGAGGCAACCGTGCGTCGTGGATCGTCGACTGGGAGCCCCCAACCCAACGAGGTACGATAGATGCTCTTCGGCAGTGTCTTTATTTATTGTGGCAAGGTCCTCGGAGGCGTTGCCAAATCAACCCCCTACCCGACCTGGTAAAATCAAGACAGACTGATCAGTTGCAGTTACGAAGCTACACCAGCGAGTTTTTTTTTTTTTTTTTTTGCTACGCATTTATTACAGTAGCGGTGGCTTAAAAATCTGGTTACTACTGATCACACTTGCTTCCGTCACGCTGAACAACGCCACGGGTCAATCATCGATGCCGCCGTCTTTCACGCTCAATTTCAAAGGGAAGAACAGCTGAACTTCGTCGTTGTATGTTCTCTTGGCCGAGGTGAAAGAACATATAGCTTAAATTACATTACATTGAGTTGGGCTGGGATTTTTGACCACGATTTGAAGCACCCGTGCAAAAACAATCCGCATTTCACTTCATGTTCAAATTAATTTATTTTTCCTTACGTATGATTAAACAATATCAGAATAATGTGTGATGTAATTCTAATTCACAAACAAATATAACGCTTCATAGTATGGTCCGAGCAAAAAGAGTGAAGCATGTGTGTCATGCTTTTAACATTTGCACAGATGAATGATTTTTATCCAATTATCTCCTGCCCCCTTCGGTCTATAAAGGGGCATCCCTTGCCGAGGAGAAAAAAAAGACCAACTGAAAATGCTTTAAAAGAGGCTTTAAAGGTGTCGTGTTATTACGTGTTCAGTAGATTTAAACGTAACCGAAATGTAGGAAGCATATAACTGTCCTATTTTGGAGAGAGTTGTGTTATATGCAAGAGCATAACATGGAACTGTTCCGCTTCGATTTCGTGAGCGATTAAGTTTTTTTTTTTTTTGCTTGGTACCAACACAAATTTTCCTGAAACGCCATTTTCATACATGGGACAATTAAGTGAAAGGCGAATGCTAAACCTGTACAATTTCTTATTCCGCGAAGTAGATCAGAACATGACTTGGAGGCACATCTTTAATACAGTATGCGCATCACCTTGAAACTTCAGTATTTCTTAGTTGTCTGATTGTGAAACTTGTCAGATGAAGTGGGTAATTGAAGTTAAAAAAAACATTTGCAGGTTACAGATCGCATATCTGGTTCTCAATAATATTCTCATGACTAAAATAATTCGTAATATTACCGTTTTACAGGTTTCTGTTTCATAAAATTGTAATTTAAGTAAAAAAAATATATTGCAGGTTAGTCATTGTATATCAAGCTTTAAATAATATTTTGAGAATTGAGGTAATTTGTGATATTCTCTTTTTACAGGTTTGTGTTCCACAAGGAGTGAAGGTGTCAGCACAGAAGCTTGAACGAAACTGCCGGAAAGCATTCTACTACTGCTACGCATTTGTAGATGTCAAAATTAAGAAAGTCACAAAAGCAATTCAGCAGAACGACCCATTCCTCAACTGTTCAGTCTCGCTGACTGCTGTCATCAAGATGCATGAGGTGCTCAACCACGGGCTCGACTGCGCCGATGGGCTTCGCCTTCTAAAACCCACATCGGACACCAGTGCCGCATTCTTCCGCTACTTTCAAGATGATACGACCCCAGCAGCCGCACTAGCTCCTCATAAAACGAAGCTGGTAAGGCAGGAGGACGGTGAGGGCCTGCTCGCTAGCAGCGCTGTAAATCCCCCAGCCAGCACCGTCTACCACTGGTTCTGCGGGTGGCGGAGAGGGCAGTATACCGACGAAGGAGTGATCCCCCTCACCAAGCTGGACAGAAGAGCACCAAATCACGTGGAACATTGTAAGTGGCTATGTACCCCAGCACATTCCATATATTGCTACTTTTATGTGACCTGTGCCAACTTTTATGCAAACATAGTATCTCTCTCAGTTTAATTTTCAGCTGCAAGCAAGCTATTATGCAGTGTAGACGGAAAGGCATCGCAAAAACTCTGTTCTGCAGTGTTGAATTTTCTAGTTCGGGAGAAAGGCAGCGATGAGCACATGCACAGCCACGGCGCACTTAACTAGACTTGTCTGATGCACCTGTCCTAATGAAGACGGCACAGCCTGACTGTGAAAGCCTGTGCTTGTAAAACTACTTTTAAATTATGGCCCAGACGTTCATATGTCTCAGTACATACCTTCGCTCTACTATTTTTGTTCCACTTACAAGGAATAAATGGGCGTGTGGTATTCGCCACAACAGTGCAGCTCGTAATACATCTTTATACGTGGCACAGCTAACAGCAGCCTGGCGTGGGAGCAATGCGCAATTTGAATAAAATTCAATGTGAAGTGAATTTTCACTATTCACATTTGACAATAATTCATTTGCAGTAATCTTTTGCCATTCACATTCGAATATATGTAATTCGCGGTTGGTTTCTACTATTCGTATTTGAGAATATTCGATCTGATTCACAGTCAGTTTTCACTATTCCTAACTGTTCACAGCATCTCTGGAGGGGGCATTCAGGAAGCTTGACTGGGAAAGCAAACACAGGACAACTCCCAAGAAGCCAGCACCAGCACACCCACAGAGCAAGGCCAACCGGTGGCAGCAGAGCCTGAACAGCAGCAGCTGCCTATGGATACCGAGCCACAGCTGGAGGCCCAGGGCTCAAATGGAAGCAGTCACCAACGTGAGGTGTTGAGGTGTGGCTTGTGCTCGTGCATTTATTTTAGCAAAGCCTAATAATTGTGACCCTTACTCCAGTTACTGGACACCTAGGTAGCAACTAGACACCTGAACAAGATCTGTTTCTCAGCAACACACTCCACTTTTGGAAAGAGCTACCTATTTTATAACCACGTGCATGCATTTTTTCAGGGGTCTGTTGTAGTAAAATTTATTTTTACGAAGGTACAATTGCAGGAGCTAAGTAGAAGAAGGCTACAGGATGCCAAAAAAGACACTCCAAAAATTAAGGCAATCCAACATGACTGCGTAGCATCATAGCAGAAGCAAGACGAACAAGTTTTTCCAATGCATGTAAAGGGGAGCAAGAATGAAGTAGTATTCATATGTCACAGCTAGTGTGAAATTTTGTATGCTGGCTGTCGTATGTCTTCCGAGGCCCTTTCTGACATAGGGAGGGTGCTAAGAGGAGGAGGAATAAACTTTCATTAAACAGCACTGTGCTGGTGTTAGGGGCCCCCACCAGGTGGGACAGTCTTCAGCCCAGCTTAAAAGAAGAAGTGTTAAATAGACTCTGCCAGGATCCAATCTCATACCATTAGATACATAGTCAGTTGCACAGTGCAAGTTTTTGAGATGTAAAATTTTACATTCTGGTCTTAATGTTTTTTCTGTGTGTTTCGCTGAATAGTCCTGGTATGCCACTAAGGCCCTGTGAATAAAAAGGTGCCTTGCGAAAGCGCGAGGTCAGGGGCTCTCAAGTGAGGCTTTGAGGAACCCTGGGATTTTGAAGAGGCGTTGCTTGGGTTCTGTGAGACTAAAGTGGCTATGGTGTTGTGCTGCTGAGCCCAAGGACATGGGTTCGATACCGGCTGCGGTAGCAATTTTTTTCCTGATAGAAGTGAAAAGCGAAAGCGTCTGTGTGTCGAGATTTCGGCGCACGTTAACTCTTCCTAGCTGTTCCTAGATAACCAAAATTAAACCCCAGCTGTCTCCACTACAGCGCGCCTCATAAGCAAGGTGTAGTTTCGGTACTTTAAACCTCGCAGTCAATCAATCAATCAGTCATTATTATGTAACTGAACATGGCACTAAACAAAGCTTTTTCTTGTGTTTTATTTTAGTTCAATGAATGCATTAATGTTTGTGAAACTAATCTGTAAATACCTGCGTAGTATTCTCTGGTCCAAACTGGTTATCTAAGCTTGGCAGGGGAAGGTGAGTTCTGTGAACATTTTTCTGCCCTAATGGGTTTCCCGGTAGGCCCATAGTTGAATACCTACGGAACACCCTTATTACTTCAGCAGTGCAAAGAAGACAATAGTAAAGATAGGAGATGCAACAAATTTTGAGTAAATCTGTGGTATATCCTGAACAAATTTTTCGTAGGACACTGCGGAGCTGCAGAAGATCTACGAGGAGCGGTGGCGCCAGCCTTCCCTAGCTGCTGGCAACCCATATTATGCCACTGCCCTTCAGCAGCTGCTCCGGCAGATGCACAAAATCAGAAAGGAGCCCCAGGAAGGAGCCTGCCCATGAAGGCAGGCTTCACCAGCGCCCGGAGGTGCGGCTGTACCGTCAAGGTCCAGCCCACAAGCATTGCCAGGCGTCGCCCTGGGGTCAACCGGGGACCAGGTAGAGTGCCTGCTGGCCAAGAGCTCGGCTAGCAAGAAGGTCAAGCGGTCCTCACGCCCTGAACCTCAGCGTCAGAGATGGGGTGCCGCACGCCAAAGCTCTCGGACTTCAGAAGGGACAGAAGGCACCTAATAGGGTGCCCCTTGTGTGGGCCTCTTCATTTAGGGTTATGTTTTCTCCGGAGGTGTGTGAATGGCACTACAAGTCGTAAATGAATAGTGAAAACTCACAGGAAATCAAATCCAATATTTTTAAATGCACATGTCTCGGCATTAAAGGCCAACTGCACTCAAATTTTTCTTTGTCCAAATAAGCAGTCTAAGCTCTTAAAATCACCTTGGCGAAATCCTGAGCTTCGCAAGCACACTGCACACTAGGTACCATCGTTCAAAGTAGCTCCATGCAGACGACGTTTGCACCTGGCGGAGAGTTGCCGAAACAAGTTCCGAGCAGCCTGTGACGGAGGTTGGGGAACCTGTCCCGTGAAGCTCGCATTTCTCCGGCGACTTGCAGGGCGCTCCGCCAGGTGCAGGGATGTGCTCGCCCGGGGTTTCTCTGCTACACCAGCGCGCTGTACCGCCGTCGCCATCACATGTTTAAACTAACCGCATAGGCAGGCGTATCCGCCATTTTTTTTTTCAGTGTAAAAAAAAAAAGAAAGAAAGATGAGAAGCCTACAAACTATTCACGCGCTTGCGAATGTCTTCGTGTTAGCAAACCTCTTTTTACTTAAAAATAAAATTTTTACTCAAAGATAAAAATAGCGCGAAATGAGCACATGCCTTACATTTGTCATTCCTATTGCATTTACCACAGAAAAAAAAAGATATTTTATAACTTTTTGGCCGCTTGCATCCCGCGTCCAATATGGGCCATATTTGGGCTGGCCCAACGCCACCTCCATCCTTTAGACCTTTTCAAAAGTTTGACGACCTAAATAGAGTTGTTGTGCACGCGGCTATAAACGCTTGTGTGACTTTTGCATCACTCGCTAAGTGAGCCAAAATCAGCCTTTCTCTAAGTAACAAATACATCAGCACAAATATCGGCCGTCGTCTTCGTCAAGTGCGAAAACTAACGAAACTTCTCCTCTCCTAAATAATAGACTAGATTTTTAAAAGTTCAATTCCCAAGTGAAGTATTTACTTTGAGCGTTAGGTTTAGTTTATTTGAAAGTAAAATGTTTTCAGCAGCACCTGTCTCTGGTTAAAGTAGAAAACAGTGGCAGATAGGAAATGTTTTCGTGCTTTAGTGCATCATTTAGCTGTGGAAGCTGGCTTATCGTTTTAGATCCGTTTTGTAATTCGTTTCCCGATGGGCAGCAAGGCAAAAAATACTGGGTTGATATTCACGAAGCTGTTTGCACATAATGTATGGTAAAAATAGTGATCGATCGCAGCCCGCGTGCGGTTTGTTCCCTTCAAAGAGAGAGACGTGATAGAAGCGTCGGCTATAACAAAAGCTCCTTTTCGAAATCGTACGGGCAAGTAGCGTTGTAAATCAGGGTCCGCTTTTTTAGCAAAATATGCTGTTGGGCTAGTTGGTTCATTGCTTAAGGAAAATCGAGCGCTACAAACGAGGGCAGAAAAAACGAAGAACGATGAGACAGATGCGCTACTAACAACTGATTTATTCCAAGGAAAGACAGCGATATAAGTAGCTTGTCTACAAACGCACAAACATACACAAAGGATAATAGATCTGAAAAAGATACTATAAAAACAAAATAGCCACAGCTGAAGACAACAATCACACCTTTTTATCGCATGTTGTCTAGGATCCGGTACTCCTTCGAAAACAGGGATAGCGATGCTTCACTGATACAGCCTGCGCTGTTTTTTTTTTTTTGGATAAAATACGCTTCGCGCAGTTCTTGCGCCACGGTGTCACGACTCTTTCCGATAATGATTGTCTCTGTCAGTCTCGGAAGGCATCCTTTGCCACACTCACGGCAGTAATGAGGCAAATGCGACCCGGTGCCATTCTTCATGGAAAGATCATGTTCCCTGAGGCGGTCATTTACGCATCGGCTGGTTTGTCTGATGTACACCTTACCGCAGAAGCAGTCATCGAAGTATCTCGGGAACACCTTGGGTATCGGCTAAAATAATTCCAATGCCTTGTTTTAAATTGCTTCCATTGTAATATTTGCAGTCGTGACTGAAATAGATGCTCCCATAGCGGTACCGAAAACTTGCCTGTAGAATTCGCTTTTGTGCGAGAAGCAAGTGTTAGACAGGCAAAACCGTAGCAAAGTGCAGAGCTCAGTGACATCGAACGGCGTGCGATACACTAATGTCATGTCCTTGTGGAGGAACTGCCTGGAAGTGGAGCCCTTGCTCGTGTCTTCAGAAAACGTGGTGTGCAGATCGCGCATGTGCAAGCAAGCAAGCTCAAGGGTGACTTGCTTAACATAAAGGATCCTCCCTCGGCAACGTTTCCCTGGTGTGGTCTACAAAATCCCATGCGCCGACTGCAAATCGGTATACATTGGTGAAAGCGGAAATTTCTGCCGGCGTCTTAAACAGCACAAAAATGACGTCACCAAGGGCCACACAGTGACGAATGCACTTGCAGAGCATGCCGAGAAGATGGGCCACAAGATAGAGTGGGACCACGCGCGCATCATAGCCACGGAGTGGAGTGGATAAACTTTATTAAGACGAGCTTCAGGTGCCCGCCAGGTGGGGGGCCTCCTGTAGTCCGGGAAGCCCTGGTCCGCGCTGGCTGCCCTAGCCCTCTCCACCAGGATACGCTGGACTGAGAGGTCGGAGCTGGCCAGCTGGTCCGCCCACTGCTCGTACGTTGGGTGAGGATTTGGGGTAAGAGATGGAGTTTTCTGACACTCCCATACCATGTGGTACAGGGTGCCTGGTTGGTGACAGAAATAACACGTTGAGTAGTAGAGGGTGGGGTACATGGCATGGAGGAAAGGCAGTCGCCTGTGCTCTGGATAAATGGGGATGTGGTGGCGGGAAGCGTCGTCGTTCGTGGCGGTAATGGGCGAGGATGTCCGCGTATGAATTCAGAGTAGCGGGCTTGGGAGAGCGAAGGAGCTGCGTGACTTCGCCTTCTTGAGAAACGGCCCGGTGTGTATGAATGCGGGCAGCGGCGTGTGCTGCCTCGTTCCCCTCGAAGGACTCATGTCCGGGGGTCCAGATGATGTGCATTTCCGGGAGCTGGTGCACACTTTGCAGAATTTTTAAGGCCGTGGGTGTTATTCGACCTAGCAGGAAGTTGCGGCAGGCGGATTATAGTGAAGTAGTCATTTCCAGTGGTGGCGGCTAGAGCGATGGCAAGTCCTTCTGCTGCCTCAATAGATTTCGTGTGTACTGTAGAGGCTGTCAGTTCTGCACTGTTGGCTCCGGTGACACTCACGGCATGTTCCGGTTGTTGGTGGTATGGAGAGGCATCCGTGTAACGAGTACAGGGAGAGTTGGGGAAGCGTTTTCTAAGGGCTCGTATCCGGACTTCTCGGCGTGCCTTGTTATAGATGGGGTGCATATTTCTGGGAATGGGTGCGATTGTGATGTACTGTCGGATGGTTAGAGGGATGCGTTGCCTCTGTTCGCATTTTGGGGGAGGCCTGTAGCCGAGCCGGGTAAGTGTAGCCCTGCCGGTTGGCGTGAGCTTAAGTCGCGTAAATTGGGAGATGCGATGAGCTTCTTCCAGTTCCTCCCATGTATTATGGATGCCGAGCTGTAGAAGTTTTCTTGTTGCTATTTTTGGAGGCAGTCCAAGGGCGGCCTCGTAGGCCTGGCGTATGGCGATGTTTAGCTTTTCTTTCTCTGCGGGTTTCAGGGCCAAATACGGTGGCGTAACCTGGCTAATAAGGAGGGCGTGAATGATGCGCAGGGTGTCAGCTTCTTGTAGCCCAAGTCGCTGATGGGAGATCCTGCGGATGAGGTGAATGAGCTGGTCAAGAGTCCGTTGCAAGGGAAGGATAGTCTGAGCGCCTGAGCCATCTTTTGGTATGGTGAGGCCTAATATGCGTAGGAGTGGGACATTGGGGACGCGTTGCTCATTAATGGTAAGTTCTGGATCTGGTATGGGATCTGGACGCTTCTTATATGTCCTTTTGCACAGGGTTAGAAGGGCAGATTTTTCGGGGGCACAATCGAGTCCTCGGGCTTTCAGGTATTGTTGGGTGACCTGAATGGCTGCTTGAAGTGCATCTTGCTGGTCGCCCGGAGATCCAGTGGGGACCCAGAGCGTTAGGTCGTCCGCGTATATTGCGTGGCGAAGATTCGGGATGGCTTTTAGTAGGGGTGGCAAGTCTTTCATTATGAGGTTGAATAGTATTTGGGATACTACCAACCCCTGCGGAGTGCCCTTTGGCAGGGTTTTAAATGCGTCGGATCGACGGTGCCCGATGCCCACTGTTGCTGTGTGCTGGTTTAGAAAGGAGACAAAGTATTGGAATGTGCGCTCGCCACAGTTTGTAGATGCGAGGCCTTGAAGGATGGCTTGGTGAGAAACGTTGTCGAATGCCCCCTTAATGTCAAGGGCCAAGATGGACCGCTTGCTGTGGCTATTAAAGTCGTCCAGCACTTCCTCCTTAAGCTGAAGTAGTAGGTCTTGGGTTGACAGATGTGGGCGGAAGCCGTACATCGTGTCAGGGAAGTAGCCGTTGTCTTCAACGTGGGGCGAGAGCCGGTTGTAAACCAGGTGTTCAAACAATTTGCCGACACATGAGGTCAGAGGAATAGGCCTCAGATTCTTGGAGTTCAAGGGTTTGCCGGGCTTGGGGATGAAAGTGACGTCTGCGTGTTTCCACTGTGGGGGCAAGGAACCCGCTAGCCAGCACTCATTGATGTAGACTAGAAGATTTTCTAGGACGGCATGGTCGAGGTTTCGCAATAATTTGTTAGGGATTTTGTCTCGACCCGGAGTGGTGTTTCGGGTGAGGTTGTAAGCTGCCGCCTCGATTTCAGCAATGGAGAACGGCTCATCCATTTTGGGGTTCGGATCGCCTGTGTAGTCAGGTTCCTGGGTGGGTTGGACGTGAGGTGGGGGCGCCAAGGCTTGCTTAATAAGTTCGTCCAACAAGTCTTCTTCTGTGCCCGGGTAATTGTGGATTAATCGGCGAAGCTGGTCTGCTGCGACCGCCTTATATTCACCGGGGCCCATTAGGGAACGGAGCAGGTACCATGTGCGGCAGGTTCCCAGCGTTCCTTGCAGCTTGTTGCAGAACTGCGTCCAGTTGTGCTGGCTCAGCTCACGGGCGTACACTTCAGCTTCTGCCGTAATTTCCGCAATGCGGATCTTCAGCTTGCGGTTCGTCTTGTTCTTTTTCTGCCGCCTGATTAGCCCTCTACGGGCGTCCCAGAGGTGGAGGAGATGGGCATCGATGGCTGGGTTATCCTGCGTAAGAGAAAGTTCCTTGGCGTGTTTTCTTGCCTCTTGAATGAGCTTGGTAGTCCATTCCTCGAGACTGTTATCCGATCAGCGGGGGTGGTTTCTCGGAAGTTCTTCCAATTTGTTATGCACGCAGTGCCAATTTTTTGGCTGCTCGCTCTTTGATGGGAGATTTGTGACTGAATTATGTAGTGGTCGCCGGGAAAGAATTTCGCAACGAGGCTCAATCTTGAATCGCTAATAATTCAGACAACAAGCAACGCAATCAACAGATCATCTGGCACTCTAAACCATGTGTACTCCCGTACATTACGTCATGCGCTCAACGGTACTTAGGAGCCTGCTGCTAAGCCATCAATCCATTATGAAGAAGGGATCCATACGGATCCCGAAACGTCAATTTTGTTGCAACATTTATACAAATGCCTTTACCTGACCAGATGGCATTCCGTCGAACTCTCGACAAAGACAGAGATTGGCTTATAGGTTTATAGATGACACAGCTACACTCTCACACCTACCGACAGTGCTACTTGGGAATGCCACATCAAAGGGAACATTAAGGCGTCTCTCGCAGCAGAGTGCACATGCAGCAAGCTACTCTGTGAAGCACAGCTCAATGGGTAGGCCACGCATCACACATAAAACAGCAACTGTATGTCACAGCTTTGCTTGTTAATCATCTGTACAGACTGTGTAGGTGAATTTTTTTGCCAATGCACTTAGTGAGAGATGTTGCTGTGCTTTGTTTGTGTGGGTGCTGCTACAATTGCTGAAGTTGTTAATGTGAATGTACTGAGTGATAGGAGTATGCATATGACTGAAGTTGTGTTTTTATGGTTCGCATAATGCCACCTTTTTAAGGCTAGGATGCAGGCTCCTGCTTGTGATTCTTGCTTTTGATGTTTTGTACTTGCATATCTTTGTGGTGCAAACAAATAAACTTTGTTGCAAGTCAAGCACTTGTCGTGTCCTTCTTTCAGGCCTGTGGGCAGCAGAAATGCCACAAGGTGTAATATGCGCAGAATGTAGCTCACTCATTTCAAGCACGAAGAACTACACTGAACTTTTTCATGTTTCGACACTTTTTGCACCTCAAAGGTTGCTGCTATGCTTAAAAAGAGAGAAAGAGGAAGTAAATATATTGGGATGCAAAAGCGACATAGCACAGGAGCATAGTTCAGCACATCTGCCCAGGAGGGACCTAATGGATTTACGGTACAATACAGACGCCTAAAGAGACACTAAAGTGCAAAAGCAAGTTGGCCAGCATCAGTAATTACAGTGTTGTGAATACAAATAATATGCCACTTGCAGCAGCAGTACTTTATTAGTGCATGAAAATTCCCAAAGTGGCGTGAAAACAGGCACGGCTGCCCCATATATTGTTCTGCACGACAACTTGTGACATTACTAATTGCGGATGTCAAGACATGACTGGTGGAACTAGTCGAAGCGTTCTTCTGAAGCAAACACTGATGCAGGGATATGAATGTGTGCAAGAACTTCTCCTGGTCTTGTGCTTCTTAAAAGACAAAAACCTCATCTAGCAAACATAAAATATGATGCCTCATCCCACACTTTGTTGCAGTGTCGATTTCATCAGAATGTTTTGCCTTGCCTACAAGCACAGCCACAAAAATGCATGCATGTGGGTGCACTAGAGACTGTAGTACTGTACCTAGCTAGTGACTTAGTGCATACAGATAAAGCAGCTAGTGACAGCAGGGGATTATGAGCACAATCAGCAGGAAACAAGACGGCTGTGAAATGCTTTGATCAATGGCGCAGGCATGTTCGCGTAGCAGCTTTTCCTAGGTGGTGCCACTGCGGGCGTTCCTAGGGAAGCTTTGCCGATGTCATAATGCCCTGCCAGCAAAGAGATGGGGCTGGGTGGCCTATTTTGCTGTACGCCGCCACACCAAGGTAGCATTAGGTAGAATGTAACAGAATGACAGAACGTAACTTTGAAAAGTGAAGGGCAATCAGAAAAGTTTTTAAGAAGGCGGTAACAACTGAATAGTCGGGCTTGGTTTGCTCTGGGCGCTTTGTGACGTGCCCTGATATGTTTCCAAAAAGCGAAAGAGAAAAAGCCAGTTCGATGAATAAAAGAAAAGGCTTTGAAAAATTGTGGTTTTTCTGGAAGACCAACTTTTACAGCCAGTTAAGCACTGTTAGCTGGCCTGCAGCGACACATGCATGTACACCTCACTCTTAAAAGAGTGTCTCGTGCGCAAATTCAGCGTACAGCAGACCGATTGCAAAGCGTGGGTGTTAGCAAGTTTGTCACATAGCCTTTGATGTGATGACTATTGCATTATAATGACCAGTTTCCCAAATATGCTTCCAGAAGTGAGCATTTTTAAGCAATTCTGCTCTCACCATGTGAACTGCACGACAGGTGAAAACAATGGCTACCGTGGCTGTAGCCAAAGAAAACGGGGGCGAAATTTGATTAAGCACCGGACAACACATTTAGCAACGGAAGCACACACCAAAGGCCACAATGAAGACATGAGGAAACGTAGAGCGCTGAAGTTTACAAGACGACCACAGAATAAAGGGACAAACGAAACGCTTGGTGTGATTCGTTTGCTCCTTTATTCTGTGGTCGTCTTTTAAACTTCAGCGCTCTGCTTTTCCTCATGTCTTCATACCAACTAGCCCAACACCCAAGCTTTACTGAATAACTCAATTAAAGGTCATCCTGCCTGATGGAGGCAACGCATGTGAGCAATAGTAAATCACTGAAGGACTCTGGCCAGTTATCATTCCGCCTGATGAAACTTTAGGGAGTTCCAATTGCCGTCTCGTCAGCACGGAACGCTAGAAAAAAAAAATATCTGAAGCAACACGGTTGTCTGCACTATCGCAGAAACAATCAGGGCAATTTTCGGGCCAAAGGTTAAGCTGATTCCATGTAGGGATGTAGGGTAAACGGTGCAGATCCACGTTTGACAAACAGCCGTTCCAACCACGCGGCGATTTGCGAACGACCGAGAGCGTGAAATAGAGCAATAGTAAATCACTGAAGGACTCTGGCCAGTTATCATTCCGCCTGACGAAACTTTAGGGAGTTCCAATTGCCGTCTCGTCAGCACGGAACGCTAGAAAAAAAATATATCTGAAGCAACACGGTTGTCTGCACCCGTGGTCTGCACTATCGCAGAAACAATCAGGGCACAAAATGCAATTTTCGGGCCAAAGGTTAAGCTGATTCCATGTAGGGTAAACAGTGCAGATCCACGTTTGACAAACAGCCGTTCCAACCACGCGGCGATTTGCGAACGGCTGAGGAGGCACTTGGAAATCCACAGCGGCTGGCAACACCTGACAATTAAAGGTTGACTTTATAACTTTTACAGCGGCGGTCGATCACCACAGGGTGAATGGTATAGATCTAGATACACGCTCGAGAAACAACCGGTTCATATACACGGCGATTGGCGAACGGTTGAGGCACTTCGAAATCTACAGCAGCGGGCAACGCCTGAGAACGCGTAATCACGCACAGAGGCACGGTTGAAGCACTTCACGTAAGAGCATGAGGAGCGGATGCGGTAGCGCACACTGTGTATCCAAACCACGACCGGCTGTCGTGACCCAAACCACGACCGGCCGGATCCAAACACTTGCCGCTTCACGTAAGTGCATAAGCGGCGGGAAACACCTGTTGAGAACGCGAAATCCAACACAGGCACGGTTGAAGCACTCGTAACTTCGTTAGAATATGAATGATTAGGCGTTCAATCCACAGCGCGGCCGTCGCAGAAAGCGAAATACAACATGCCGATTGAAACACTTCACGTAACATGAGCACAGGCTAGCGCAGAGGGCACAGCTCCGGCGGCTCCGGCAGGTCCCAGAGCGCAGGGAGTGTGCACAACGGCGGAAAAGCCAAGCGCCCTTCGCCTTTCCCACTCGCACTCCTCCTTTTCTCTCTTTCGCGTCTGAGCGTCCGGGCAATTTATTTCACGCGCCCGGGCAGGAGGCCTCCTGCACTTAGGAGGCTAACCACGCCCTCCTACCCCTTCCCTTTGGCTCAATAAACGTTTTGCCACCAATTTCCAGCGTTCGTCGTAATTGTGGCAGCCCTTGCTCGGAACGTGAAAGAACGTAATAGCGTGCACCCTCGTTCGTTCGTCCTCGTGCCGTCGCGCGTATGCGCTGGGTACCGTAGAAGAGCCCCTGCGCGCGGCAGCGTCTAATAGACAGCCTGATTGGGAGACGTCACCGCGGCCACCGCATTCTCTAGAAGCCATTATGAATAATTGGACACATGGCTGTGAGTGTGCCACTCCTTGCCGACACGGCTTGCAGATCCCGCCACCGCTGCCTCGAGCGGATGACGAAGAGCTGGTGGAAGTCTACAATGCTGAGGATGATGACTGCAGCCGCCACTCCCCGCAAAGACGCCAACGACCTCTTCGATGCAGATGAAGAGGATTGCTAGCACCGCAACTATGCAAATAAAAAATGATACGAAACTTAACTATATGCTCACCTAAATGCTCACCTAAAACAACTTCGCCATTCCAGCCTGGCGCGTGAGTGCTGGCTTCCCTGAATTTCTTTTATGCAGTCTGATCAGTTTTGTAAAATTTCTATTCCATGTATTCTTATCATGGGTTTTAAATTCTGCTCTACTTACGCTATTATAACGAGGTGCTTTTTTATCCAAATCTCCATTTCTGTGGAAAATCAGGTCGTTATACGGTTCGTCATTTTCGCTATTTATTTTTGTATTTTGAATGTATTTTGGTGTATATTTTATTTATTCTTGCGTTTTCGGGGAGATGTATGCGATCCATGACCCACCGCGCTATGGATCGCATGACCCATGACCCGCGACACTGTATTGATATCAATTATCTCACTTCGAAAGATGATGGCTAGTGATAAGTTTTAATAACTGGGAACTCTCTGCTGGGGCCCACAGTCTGCGGCGTCGAGCATTTGCTTGTCGTTCTCTTCTGTCGCTTGCTGATCACCTCTCGCCGCGGTGGCTCAGTGACTAAGGCGTTGTGCTCCTGAGCACGAGGACGCGGGCGCGATTCCCGGCCGCGGCGGCCGCTTTTCTGATGGAGGCGAAAAGCCAGAACGCCCGTGTGTGCGAGATTTCGGCGCACGTTAAAGATCCCCAGGTGGTCGAAATTAATCCGGAGCCCTCCACAACGGCGCACCTCATCGCCTGCGTTGCGTCGCCGCGTTAAACCCTACAATCAATCTGTCATCAATGCTTCTGTTCTGATGTCTAATTCTTTTTACTGCAATGTTTGATGTGCATTTGTTTGTATTGCTACAAATGGATGTATATATGTGTGCGTATGTATATACATATATGTATTGCTTTCTGCCTGTTGCTGCTCATTTTCTTTTGATGTATTGTTTACTTGTTGCCTACTCTAACGCTGTTCTGTTAACAGCGCACCTTCTCACAGAAGGTCCCCCCGACAGTTTTAACTACGGGACCTCCTTCTGTATTTCTACTTGTACGCTCTTTTAAAACGTCAAGATAAACTTCAACTACAACTTCAACTTCAACTTCAATCAATCAATCAATCAATCAATCGATCAATCACGAAAATTTTATTTCTTAAATTTTCTTGTTTTTTTTTCAACCTCCTTTTCGACTCATTATGTCCATTTACGCTATTATAAGGATTACGGGTCTTACTTTCATCAGATCTGCATTTTTGTGGATATGTAGGCTGTTTCTTATCTGTATTTTCAGCGTTTCATTGTGTTCCTTTTTTTATTCTTATTTCTGGGGAAAGTATACACGATGCAAATTTTTGGTTTTGTCGTAATTTCATTGAAAATGTTACTTTTTCTTTTTCTTTCTTATTTTTTGGGTTTTCCAAAATTATGTTCGACCAATTATGTCCATTTACATGTGTTACTGAATTACGTGTGTTAAATCTGCATTTTTATGGAAATGCAGGACGTTCCACCTTCCTGGCTGTGGGGGTGCTTGGCAAAGAATATTACGCAATAAAAAGCGCTTAGACAAGCTGAACCAACTCCATTTCTTCGATAATTACTTTTGATGTCGCAGTTCATTGTGCGGAAAAGTGGCACGTCTGGCATTTTGTCTGGTTCATAAGGCACTGCTGCTCCTGTGATTTGTAAATTCGTATTCGCGGCACTTTAATCTATCGCTTGTATTCAATGGCGAGGCACGTATGCAGGCAGCCGGTGACTGCGCCGTTAGTGGTTACGTGGGGCTCCGCGGGGTGGCGCTACTTGTCCCTGCTCCCTGCTAAGCACATGATTTGTGTTGGACGTTCCAAACTCTACCCCGCCGAACGCAAAGTAATGCCTCGAGTAGTGCAATGTGAGTGGGATTAATAACACCTCTGTTGACACCACCTTTTAGAATCGGGTTGGAACGGAGCAGACGACGCACGCCGGTGTTTTTTTTTTTTTTCGGCATGCGGGCGCAGCGGCATCATGCATGTCCGTGGCCGTTTCCAGTTGAGCAAAGCGAAGAAATTGACAGCTAATGAATACCGCCTATAGATACGGGCTATTGTGTTCACAAATTTGTCCTTTCTGCATTAATTTCTGCATCTTATTTTCAAGTGTTTACGTAAGAATGGCATTCAGTGCCCCCTTCTCTACTGACCGGTATGGCAGCACCGCTGGTCAAGAGAACGAAATCGTGTTCCGTAATTGGCAGTCGGAAATAGCATGCCTAGCACGATCTTCCGCGCGCTCAACTTTGACAGCCCTAGCCATGAGTCCATCGGATCCTTCAGATGGACACTGATCCGTCTGACGTTATCACTGGGGGCCGCGGCGGTCATTTTCCACACAATGGTGGCTAAGGCATGATGGCGGGAACGTTACTCGGGTACGCTTCACCCCAGCGAGCAGCGTTGCGTAAGCGGCGGCCAAGCGCTGCGCCTGAGCCGAGGTCGTCGCTCCTGCGCGCAGCATCGAAGAGGCCGAGTCGGTGGGCACCCGCGTCCTACTGCTGCACCGTGGCCGGGCTCGGCGCGTGCTCGACGACGCAGACCTGGACCCCAACGCGGAGCGCGGATACGAGCTGACCGTGTCGCTGGAGGGCCTCAGTGGCCTGACGGCAGCCGCCGCCCAGCAAGAGGTCGAAGAAACCATGCGCAATGTCTTCCGAGGGCGCCAAATCGCCATCACGAGGCTTGAGGTACGGTAGGAACTCTCCGACCAAGAACGTGCACTCTAGTCGTACGCCGATACGAGGCGAGGTGAAAAGCTTAGATGTCGAAGCTCTTGAGCTATGTTACAGACACTTTTCTGGGTCGGCACTTAAAGTTGGTGCATTGCTTCCCATTATCGATCTGGTATCCTTGGGGTGGGGGCCCACGACCACTAGCCATTGAACCGTTCAGTAGGGATGCTTATTGAGAAGCGATGGCAGACGCTGCGGTTGGCGGAAAACACGTGTCGGCTTCCTCATTTCAGGGGAGGCGGTCCAGGTAAAAGTTGCGTCATGCGTTGGGGGTCGGGTGAAGAGGTTGGCGAAAACAACAGAGGTCTTCCCATCCCTCGAACTGAGGATGGCCATTTTGGAGCCACTCGCCATCGTGAGAGCAGAAGAGGGGGTCATGGCGAGTTCGATGGTGGCGTCGTCTGCCTCTTCGGAAGATGTGGAGGCTGCCGTAGCAACTTCACCGTCTGAAGTAACGTCTGCTAGGGCAAATGAGGGGTCACACTGGTAGGCATGCGCATCCTTCCTTTAGCTGAATGAATTGTGGAGGGCCTTAACGCGTTGTGAATGGCTAGTGTTTCTGGAGAAGCGTAAAGATGCGGAACTGTTTTCGTATGGGTGTGAAGATTGCGCCCTTGCGGTGGAGAGCGCTGTGAAAGTTTATAGGAAGCCGATGCAAAACATGGCGGCCCGTTACGCTGAGAGCGAGGCGATTGACGGGAGAGAGCAGATGTTCCTCGCACGGCTTGTTTAAGGTGTTGGTTATGCCGGTTTGAAAAAAGGCGACCCGTAGACCTGTTGAGCGCGAGACCGAGGTCCCGATAGTACACTGTTGACAGTATCTACATCTGCCTGAGTTCGGTAAAAGTTCGGAAGCGTGCACGTAATGCTGTTGAGGATAAAAGCCTGCCTCAGGCATAGCCACTCAGCTTCTTTTAGGACCCGATCCCTGTTGGAAAGTGGAGTGTGGGTCGATTGTAGAGCGGGGTTTTGTTAAGGTGGTGGTGTTTCGGTGACTGGCCTGAATGTGCATCCCAAGAATCCGTATGCACGGTACTTGTGGGATGGTGATGGTGACGCTAATGTTTGAAAGGCGAGCCTTTCTGTTTAGGTGGGAGAAGAATGAGCTCCGATGTTTGGATGCACGGTGGAGATTCATTGTGGCCGCCATGCTGACTACACCGTATGAGCTCGTTGGAGTGGCCTCCTATATGGCCGTGAGGCTCACCGGTCGGTCAGCATAGAGATAATACTGAAGATCGGGAATATCTAGCTCGCTATAGAAAGCATGGTCAAGCAAAACGGAAAGAGGAGAGAACCTACCCTGAGGGTCTAAAGTGATTGAAGCATATCTAACAGCTAAGTGTACCAACGTTTATGATTGCAGTGCGGTCATTGAGGAAGTTGCTAATGTAAGCATTGATCATAAGGCCGCGGCCTATTTTGTGCAAGCCAGAGCATTAGCGAAATATATAACGTTGTTGAAGGCACCTTAAAGCTGGAGACCTAGGATAGCCTTCGTATTTCTGGAAGTGGTTCGGGACCGTAATGATGTCTTGCTTCAGGCGACGGATGATATCTCGGGCTGGTACGTGTGCGCAAAAACTAAACGTAGTTCAAAAAGCAAGTAGTTTCGTCTGTGAACGAGGATGCGGTTTGGAATAACCTGGTCAATTAAGGGCTTTGCCTCTGCACGAAGTAAGAGATTCTAGAGTGCACCTGCGCGGTTTGGGACCCGCACACGGTTACCCCATCCGACGCCCTTGAACGCGTGCAGAACCGAGCGACCCGTTTTGTCGTCAATGGTCATGCCTTTCGCCACACTGTTTCGGCTATAAAGGAGCCTTTCTGGTGGGAGTCGTTGTTGAGAAGGTGCCCCCGCAATAGACTCGAACTATCCGAACAGACTCGAAGCAACTACTCGAACTTGATAAGAGCTTGTACCTTCACGCACAATACTTTGTATCGGCGCGCTGCGACCATAATGGCAAAGTTCGTGAATTCAGCTGTCACATAGAAAAAAAAACTCGTGATCCCAGCGGTGTGTTCTATAAGTCACCATATCTCTGTGAGAGAACTTAGGAGAGGAGCACGCAGCCATTTCAAACTTGACGTCAAGGGAGGGAATTTGCGAATTTCTACTCGTAGTTGCTGGTCTGTTATGTAGAATCGAATCTGTTTGCAATGAATGAATATTTTCGAACTGCGCCCCTTGGCACCCCTTGCGCGAGTTCCGTTCCTGACATTGTTAGCGCGCGTGCTGGGAGGAGGGGTACGAAGGAATAACTGTTGCGAGTTTTGAAGCGGGCTTGAGCAATGCGTTATACAGCAGCCACATTCGTGAGGGGACTCGGGAGTCGTGGTCGCGGTCGCAGCGGTTTATTTATTTTATTTATACAATACTGCAGGCCAGAATTAGGACCAAGCAGGAGATAAAAACATAGCACATCAGGCAAATGTATTTATAAAATCTCTATCTTCGAAAACGCCAACAAAGAATGGCAAACGACAAAACATTTCTACAAATGAAAAAGCTGACCAATTGGTGCGTGCAGATTAGGCGAAGTGAACACAGAGGCAGGAAGACTGTTCCAATCGGATATTGTTCGCGGGAAAAATGAATATTTATGAGTGTTTGTGCGAGCGAACAGTGGGGGTAAATTTAAAGGGGTTGTATTGCCTCGTGGGCCGGGAAGAAAGACAGGTCAGATATATTGATGGGTTAATGCGAAGTTTGCCGTTCCGAAGATCGGCAAGAAATTTCAATCGGTTGATACTTCTTCGGGATTCTAGCGTTAGAACTCCGTTGTTATGCATTAGAGTGGTAGGGGAATCGTGTCTTTGATAACGGTTCCATCCGTGGGTGCGCAGTCGTACGTGCGCTTCCGCGTCATGGACAGCGGCGTCGACTGGGAGCTGCTGGTCGAGTCGCTGGACAACCTGCGGCGCCAGCTGGGCTTCGTCGACTACCGCGTGCTGACGACAACGGTGCTGCAGTGCGCCTTCTACCGGCGCCTCGTGGAGCCTGCAGGCACGCCGTCCCCGTCGCTCCCCGTGTCGCCCGCGTCGCCCATGTCGCCCGTCACGGCCGCCGGCCCCGGGGGCGCCCGGCTGTACACGCTGTCGCCGCCACACTCCGCCTTCCCCCACCACTACGCCCTCCCTAGGAAGAAATAAAGCTCTGGTGCGCACCCGCCGCTGGCGGATGTGTCTCGAAGTTAAAGAAACCGTGTCTTTAAACTGAAGCAAAACAGCGCGAAAAAAACGAAGGACGAGGGAGAACACACACACGAGCGCTGACAACAACTGAGCATGTGTATTGCAAACGCAAATATATACGCTATACAAACAAAGATACAAAAACAAACACAAGATACGCAGACAGCGTAAGCATTTTTTCGCCGCGCCCGAACTAATCACACGGGGTTTCCCATAGGCTAAAAAAGGTGTGAAACCGAGCTGATGTGAGAGTAGTTTTTTCGGCGAGGACCAAGTTGAACGGTTTGTGCCGCCGAGTGAATAGTGACGCGCCAAGGGCCCAACCGTGCAGTAAGAAGCATGACAAGCGCTATCGGGAGTGCGACACCGCGGTGGTGTATGACATTCCACTTTCCTGCGGTCGCTCGTACATTGGACAGACAGGAAGATGCGTAAACGACCGATTAAGAGAACACGCGAATACAGTCAAAAATCGCACAGGAAGCAACCTTGCCATCCACTGCGCATCTTGCAAAAATTGTGGGCCTCTTCTCGAAAGATGCGACCTCATCAAGAAGCACAAGGACCAAATCACGCGGGAAATTGTTGAAGCATTCCAAATCGCCGCGAGAGGGGATAAGTGCGTCAGCAAGCCATCGGTCACCTTAACTGCGAAAGAGATGCTATATTTGAAAGGATGAAGCAGTACCCAGAGTGGTGTGATTAGTTCGGGCGCGGCGAAAAAATGCTTACGCTGTCTGCGTATCTTGTGTTTGTTTTTGTATCTTTGTTTGTATAGCGTATATATTTGCGTTTGCAATACACATGCTCAGTTGTTGTCAGCGCTCGTGTGTGTGTTCTCCCTCGTCCTTCGTTTTTTTCGCGCTGTTTTGCTTCAGTTCATAATGAACCAACTGGCCCCCCTTCAGACATTAATTCCGTGTCTTTAAAAAGCCGGACAGCGAAAAGCTCCAGTCAAAATATCTCAGGTGATGATACTCCGCTGTATCTACATACAGTGTGCCCGCATCAATCGGGAAATTTGCTGTTAATGCACGCGCTGGTCGCGCCCTTCTTTCGCGACGATATTCGGGCCCTTGTAGGTAGCCAATGCATAGGTTGTCTAGGAGGGCTCTGCCGGGTGCACAGCGCGCCAGGCGGCCACGCTGCCCCGTGCGATAAGCTCTGCGCCGTCTTGTATATGCCTGAGCTCGCCAGTACTGCAGCGGAAGCTCCTGGGAGTATTTGCAGAGCGGCCCAATAAGCCTGCCGAATAAGGCAGTCCACTTTCCGAGTTTTCGTCTCCGCCTGGCAAAGGTATGGGAGCGCATGTGTCCGTTCTTTTTGCTTTGAAGCCATGTCGTCGTGCTACAAGTGGTCTGAGAAACCTGATTATTTGCGCTACATGAGCCGGTAATTTCCTGATGTACGCTGTGTTGCGTCGGTCCTATAGTAGAGGCAGCCCAAGTATACGTTTAGTTGAATTGCTCGTGGCACGCCAACTAAACCCGTGGTGGTGCAACTTTATTCCCCCCAGCTGCATCGCGATTGAGGGGCTCGTGGTGCGCCTTCTATATTTCTTGGGTGGGGTAGACTAATAGTTCGGATTGGGCTAGTTAACAGTGAAGGCCAGCCAAGGCCCCGCCTACTTCTACGGCGGTTGCTCCAGCCTGTAGGATGGCTTCAAGTTCAGCATCACTACCTCGATCCACCCAGAGCGTGATGTCGTCGCGTAAAAGGTGTAATGCAACTCCCGTATCTCATCGAGGGGGCTTGGTACATGAGCCACCGCTAAATTAAGAGCAAGGGGGAATCACGGACACCTGGCTATCGCACGATGTAAGCTGTATATCGGGCAGTGTGGCTTCCCAATCGGAAGGCCGCCATACTTTGTGCGAGAAAGGCGCGCACGTAGTCACAGAAGGGAGCTCCCATGAATTCCTGCCCTTTCAGGATAACCTCCTGGGAAACCGTCGACAGCTTTGGTTAAGTACAGGGCCAAGACAGCTTTGGCAGAGACTATGGGCGGGGTTTTCAGAATATCAAAATGAAGCCTCAAGTGGATATCATTTGAGGAAAGCCCTGCTCCAAAGCCGTGAGCTGATGTTAACTCTCTGGTGCCTTTTAGGCCAATAGCGGCTTAGCAAGGCCTGAAATTTAGCTGTCTGTCTTTTGGGCGGTCTATCACTCGAATGAGCCGGATAAATTTGACAAGTTTCTGGTATTCACGTCTAGGTCTTCGCGATTGTGGGTCACCGATTCTCTATCAACTGCAGGGTGGTGAGCCATTAGTGCTGACCCATGGGTAGTCCACAGCTCGGTTACTCGCTACCTCCTAGTGTTAAGCCACACCGCTGGATCATCATTGTATTCGGCGTTTGCCAACCACTTGTGACCCACAAATTGCCGCTCACCTTCGCGTGGCTGCATTCTCCAGCGTGACTCAAGGTATGACAAGGTATGACAAGGTATGGCTTTACCGGGAACGCTTCAATTTGTTGGTAATAATGCTCCGTACCGAGCTCCGTCACCTCCGTCTTGTAGCGGTAGCCTGGCGAAAGAGCGGCGAGCAAGAGAGCTGCCTTGGTGTTGACGACAAAGAGCCGAGGGCAAAACTTAACTGCTTTACTGCATGGCGAGGTATGAACAGGGACGATACAGGAACAGCATGGGAGTCGACGGGCAGAGCAACGCTCTCAGTTCAGCCCCCAACGCTGACTGATACGAGCCGCCGAAATGGCGAAATTTATACGCAGATGGGCCAACGGACAAACGCCTTTCCAGCGCTTTGCGCAGGCACAGGGAAGTACAAACATACAAGAACACCCTCTCCCCGGTTTCAGGATATCCGGCGCACGTTGAGTCAGAGAGAGGGGGAAAGGGGTGACAGCGGGTAGAGACTGGTCGCAGAGTCAAGTCTCAACACGACGCCGCCAAAACCAGTTGGTTCCACATTTTCAAACTACCGCCGGCCTGAATCGTCGCCAACAGGATCCGCGCGGCAGATATGCTCCGGCCTGTCGTCACTTGTTTGAGGTAGGCGGGCTTTCCCGCATCACAAAATAACTGCACCGCAATGCACCAAACTTGTAGCACGCGCTCAAAGGGTATCGGCGCGCTGAATCGTAACAGTTCACTCGATTATGTTTGAGAATAATTAAGGAAAACACCCTTACGGAGGTGTTTTCTAACTTGTGTCGTAAGTTACTCTTTACAATAACTTGCACAAATCTGTCTCCCCCACTAACCTGGATTGGGTTGGATTGGAAAAAACTTTTATTGGGCCGGTGGTTAAAGCCTAGTAAGACTTCAGACTTGGCCGGAGTCGCCCGAGCCGTCGGCGCCTGTCCCGAGCCTCGTTTAACGTCATGGGTCGCTCGCGCTCTTGCCTGGTCAGCGCTACGAGGGCCCGCTGGGTGGCCTGGATTTGGAGGTCTTGGTCTTCAGATCGCTTCGCCTCCTCAAAGGCAGGTGGCAGTCTTCCTGTCGTGGATTCTTCCGGGAAGTTGAAACAGTCCGAGACGATGTGATCGAGGGTCGCGGTGGCTTTACGACACACCCTGCACGTGTGGTCTGGGTGCGTCTCCGGGTACATCTTGTTCATCAGGGACGGGCTCATGACCGTTCTTGTCTGGAGCTGCCTGCACACGACTGCCTGCTCTCTGCTCAGCCCTTTGCAGGGCGGCGGGAGCGTTCGTCTCGCGAGTCGATGTGCCCCGGGCGTTCCCCGCTTGGCCTGTTCGCGCGCCCGGGCGTGTGCGGTTTCGTTGTGGTTCGCACTGACGTACGACACCTCTCCTGCGTGTGCCGGGAGCCACTTGATTCTCTTCTTTTGCAAGATTGTTGGCGCTCCTCTCAGCATTTTCTCCGAAGCGCGGGAGCCCCTTCCTCGTGCGAAGTTCCTGACCGCTTTCTGAGCACGGTGGTGCACTCTGGGTCTTTAAGGGCCAGTGCTGCGGCCACTTCCTCAGATTCTTCTGATTTGTCGATTTTCGTACTGGCTGCTGCCCTGACGTTGCCTTCGGCGTCGACCACGGTTACGGCGAAACTGCTTCCGTTCTCGTACTCGGCTGCGTCTACGTAGCGGGCTCCCGCGTCTCCGGCGTGTAGTTCCGCCAGTGCCTTGGCCCTCGCTTTTCGTCTGCCCTCGTTGTACTCGGAGTGCAGGTTGCGCGGGATCGCGTCCACCCGGATCATGCCCCTGACCTCGTCCGGGATCGGCATATTGACTCCCTGTTGCTCCTGCTATCGAAGCCCCACCCTTTCCAGGATTCTTCTTCCCGCCTTAGTTGTTGCCAGTCTCTCCAGCTGCGCCGTTCTCTGAGCTACAATGACTTCTTCTAGGGTGTTGTGGATACCTAGGCCGAGCAGTCTTTCGTTGTTTGTAGACTCGGGTGCCCCGATGGCCGCCTTCTATGCTTTTCGGATGGTCGCCTCCAACTTGTTCTCGCCGTTCTTCCACCTGCGGAAGGCGGCCACCTACGTGATGTGGCTCATTACGAAGGAGTACACGACTGTTGTGATGTTATCCTCGCGTATCCCCCTCTTTTAAATGCAGAGCATTTGTATAACTCACGATGTCACCCGTGCGTCGGCGTCCACGGCAGCCAGCCTCCCCCTACACTATAAAAAGAAATAACAGTTACCGGCGCCTGGTTTAGATCCCACGACCCTGCGGGCGGAACGCAAGATACATGGTGCTCTACCCACTACGCCACAAAGCCGACACAGAATGGAAGGCTACGAACGCGCCTTATATCCTTGACTCATTCAAACTACGTCAAGAAGCTGCTGATACAACGCATTCACTACCTGTGGGCGGAACGCGAGGTACATGGTGCTCTTTCCACTGCGCCACAAAACCGACACAGAATCAAAGGCTACGAACGCGCCTTATATCCTTGACTCATTCAAACTACGTCGTCAGCGGCGTGCGTTGGCGACTCAGCAGCGTGGTAGCGGCGTGATAGCTGCGTGGTGTACACGTGATAGCACCGACCCCCCAAACACTAAACGTTAACGCAATACACCCACCCCCTATGCGACGCATTTACTCGAGTCCCCCTCGCGGGGTGATGGGCCCATTTTTTTTGTTTGACACTCTCTTGATTAGTCTGATGGCATTGGCCGCCTTGCCATCGACGCGTGCCACCGTACTTCCGTTGTTTACGCGTTCGTTGAGGAGCATGCCCAGGACGCGGATGTCTGATACCCTGTGGATCGCCGAGCCGTCTTTGGTGTAGACCGCGATTTCGTCTCGTTCCCTTCTCTCGGCGCGCGTGCCTTCCTTGGGTCTGTACAACAACAGCTCCGACTTGCTCGGTGAGCAATGTCTCTATCTCTCTTCTCGTTGGGTCTTCCGAGAGTCTCCGTGAAACACCTTCTGCGTGGTGGGGATGTACTTCTCCAGAAGCTTTTTTGCCACCGCCACCGTTCCCTTCTTCTTGATTTCCGCGTGTATGATCTTCGCCAGCCTGTCCCTCTGGTGAGACTTGGTCCAAAAGGTGCCGGAACAGGTTCCAGGTCTTGCCGTTGTGATGTTGTCCATCTGCACAATGGCAAGACCTGAAATCTGTTTTGGCACCTTCTGGCCTGGAGAATGCTACCGCGATAGGAAACGCTCCAGAAACTCCCTCCTTATCGCATCGATATTTTCTACCCATGACCGACGTGGCGGCAGCACAGCAGGTTGCTAAACGGAATGACTCGATTCCACAGCTGACAAGGGTGAAAAGAGAAAGCGCTGGGCAAGCTTTCACATAAGTATTCACATAACGATGTGGTATGAGTGATCTGCGGAAAAGGAACAGAAGCTATGCGGAAAATAGCGTTAGAATGCGAAGGCAGCCATCCAAATCTACATGAGAGAAATGTGCGGCTCGGATAAACCCTAGGATTTAAGGGCAGCACAGAAGGAGTTATCTTCAAGGCTGTTGAGGCGACAAAAATAAGATTAGAATGCTGGTGGACGAAAAGCAGAGAGGGGATTGCTGCCTAGGCCAGCTACCACTTGTAACAGAAAAAATAAGTATTTGGTGCGTAATAAGTTTTTTTGTGCCTGACCACTGGGAGAGCGGTAGCGCAGCATGCCACGTGACGTGGCGCAAAGCGCGCAATATACAACCCAACTGATAGCCGCGCTCATGGCTCACTCGGCATGTCTCATGAAATTAAATGCACTATAGTGACTATTTGAGCTTGTTGGTTGAACATGATATAGGACTACAGCGCAGCTTTCACACGGACACAAGGGAGAACTATAGACACACACGAAAAACTGCGGATGAGGCTCTCAAGTGGCTCTCACGCTCCGTAAGCATTCCGAAACACTATTCGCGGGTCCCTATAGGGACCGGGTGACGATGATGATGGCTGATGATTACTATTGGTATAGCTGGGTGATGACGAGTCATCTCACCAAAAAAACTAATATACCTATGTTTTATACCCTTCGTTTATATCCAGCGCTGCTCTTAGGGCAGGCACAAAAAAACTTATTACGCACCAAATACTTATTTTTTCTGTTACAAGTGGTAGCTGTCCTAGGCAACAATCCCCTCTGTGCTTTTCGTCCACCAGCATTCTAATCTTATTTTTGTCGCCTCAACAGCCTTGAAGATAACTCCTTCTGTGCTGCCCTTAAATCCTAGGGTTTATCCGAGCCGCACATTTCTCTCATGTAGATTTGGATGGCTGCCTTCGCATTCTAACGCTATTTTCCGCATAGCTTCTGTTTCTTTTCCGCAGGTCACTCATACCACATCGTTATGTGAATACTTCCTCACAAAGATAGTTCGCAAGCAACCTACTCTAGCCTGAAAAAGCATAGAACTCCTTTGGCACGACTCCCGTTCTCCGGAAGAATTGAAGAACTTGTTGAAGAATTTCGTCAGTGCCTCGATTGATGCGTCGTCGATGTTCTTGAGCGCCCTGTTCGGTACGTGGTCCGGGCCCGGCGCCGACTTGCTGCTGAGCTCTTACAGGGCAGTCCGCACTTCTACGTTAATGTCTCTATCTAGCTTCTCGTTGGGTCTTCCGAGAGTCTCCGTGAAAGACCTGCGTGGTGGGGTCATTGTATTTTTCCTTTATATTTCCGCAAGTAATAAAATATTGCTCAGTTGTTAGTCAGCGCGCGTGTCGGTGTCTTCTTCTATCGCTGTCCTCGTTTAAAGCGCTGTTTCACAGTTTAATTATGAACCAACTAGCCCAAAACCAAACGTTAGTTAAAGCACTGCCCTTGGAATTATCATAGACATTTTCCTTTCTGATGTCCAACTTCTTAGCCCTGTACGTCTCTATGATATTTCAGCTTCCATTTTTTTCTCTCCATTTATTCGTTTCTATCTGCCTTGCCTCTGTTTTAGTTACCTCGGCTGTTTTGGATTGTCTACTGTTCTTTCCGTACTTCATCGTTAGCCTTCTAGTCTTCCTTAGCCACAGCGTGTCCACGGTTTTCAAGTACAGGTACCTAAAAACCTTCGCTGTCCACCTACGTTGATCCATTTCTCTCAGCCTCCTCTCAAAACATATTTTACTTGCGCTTCTCGAACTTCAAACGACGCCCTGCACTGCTTCGTTAGTTATTTTTCCATGCGCTCCTGAGGCCAAACGGCCTACTGTTCTCTGGTTTACTTCAAGGCCTGCTAGAACGTCTGATTTTAAGCAGAGCGCTGCATTCGCAAATGTGAGACCCGGAACCATTACTCCTTTCCACATTCCTCTCACTAGTTCATGTTGCCGCGAACCATGTATTTGGTTTGTTTGTTTGTGTTTTGTTTTTGCTGCCCGGTCGCGCCTGGCTGTGTTATCTGTGTCCAAAGCGAAGTGCGTGTTCCATTCTCTATTTTTATGCCGCACGGGTTATCTCATTCTGATAAGGAGAGCGTTTTGCCCTAACGTCACTAGCCTAGAATAATCTTTTTTTGATCTACAATGCTCTGTATGTAAGTCAACGGTTCGAGAAACACTCGCGCCGAAAGCGTGCGCACGTCACTTTATTTATTTATTTAAGTACCTACATTCGGCCGAGGGCATTACAGCAGGGGGGCGATTCACACAAGGCATAAAGAATTGCGCTTAACAGTTTCAAATGCTACAGTCACAAAAAGTTTACAAAGAAGTAATTAAAATTGTTGAAAACCAGGAGGCAGATGCGGCAAAACTAGCACCGGTTTATTAAGACTTTCGAGCGGGCGATTCGGTCGAGGAAGAAGATACCACGAGTCTCGCCCCTCGTGAGGCAGTCGCTTGTCCCTTCTTCCTTCTCGTCGTCTTCTTATCGTCTCAAACATCGCTTTTTGTAACAGGCTCCGGGCCGGCCAAATAAAATAAATCAGGTTGGTTTAGCTTCTTCAATCTTCAATGCTTGGAGTGTATGGATCTGAAGCCTCAAGACGATAAAGGAGTTGAATTGGTCGACGCAAAGTGGTTCCGGCCGATGTACGCACTTCACAGGAACGAACCTTTCCGTCTCTACCTTGGAAAAGCTGAGTCACTCGACCCAACTTCCACATTTGGCGGGGCGCGTTCCTCTCTCCAATAAGGACAATGTCTCCGAGATGTATAGAATACGTAACTTTCCTTGGACTCATGTGCGCGGAGCGTAGTTCATGCAGGTATTCGCGTCGCCATCTGGTCCAGAGTCTTTCGAGTAGTTGCTCTCGGTGTTTCCATCTCCCACGAAGTTTCTCGGCAGAAGTTTCAGGGGCTGTATTGGGGCACGAACTTTCTTGGGGCAACATTGTTAGACGCTGCCCAATGAGGAAGTGGCCTGGAGTTAGCGGATTAGGTTCGTAGGGTTCTGAATAGACGTACGTGATGGGCCTTGAATTCACTATTGCTTCTACTTGAGTTAGAATGGTTGCAAGTTCCTCAAAATTCAGGCTGTTCTTTCCGATTGTTTTCTTTAGGGTTGTCTTGATTGTCCGAATCAATCGTTCCCAAAACCCTCCCCACCAGGGGGCTTGTTCAACAATAAATTTCCAGTGGATGCAGTTTTCCGAAAAATATCCCTGAATTTCATCTCCTTTCATGAGAGCCCATAGCCGCTTAATGTCTTTAGAAGCACTTTTAAAAGTCTTCCCATTGTCGGAATATATGATCCTGCAGAGGCCTCGCCGAGCAACAAATCGCCGGAACGCGAGGAGGAACTGTTGCGCTGACAAGTTACTCACAAGTTCAAGATGAACAGCTCGGACGACTGCGCAGGTAAAAACCAGTATATAGGACTTCTCCATCATTCCGTTCCGCTTGTGCAGTAGAGGTCCGGCAAAGTCTATTCCCGTTACCTCAAAAGGGGGAGATGGCACAGTTCTGTTGGCTGGCAGGGGCGCAAGTGGCTCGCAATAAGGCTTGGCAGAGTATCGTCGGCAGACTGTACATTCGTGAATGACCATCTTCACTACTTGCCTGGCCCTGATGATCCAAAAAACTTCTCGCAGTTCGGCAAGCACAAGGCTGACACCCGCGTGTAAAAGCCTGCGGTGTTCCTTGATTACCAAGAGTCTTGTGAATGGGCCTGTAGCAGGTAGCAAGACTGGGTGCTTAGAGCTTTCTCTTAGATTACTGAACTGAAGTCGCCCCCCCTACCCTCAGTATTCCTTCCTCGTCGAAATAGGGGTCGAAGCGTTTTAGCGACGAAGTCATTACAGTGACAGTTGATCCAAACGCGTCTTGTTGAGTCTGCCGGATCCAATACAATTCAGCTGCTTGTATCTCACTCGTTTGGAGGTTTCCAGCACGTTTACTCATAGGATTCTTGCAGTTATCAATGAACCTCTTCAGTCAAGCGGTTACTCGTACGAGACGGTTGTATGAGCTGTATGATTTGATATCTGTAACCGCACACAGGAGAATTAGGTTGGTTGAAGGCAACGTACTCTCTTCGCCTGTGCTGTCGATATCTTCGTAGTGATCGAAATCCGGGATGTCGTTGATGTCCGGTGCCGCTGACGCAAGAAAGTGCGGTCCATTCCACCAAAGTGAGCTTCCTAAAAGTTGTTGTGCAGTGATTCCCCTGGAGAGTAAATCCGCTGGATTTTGCTCCCCAGGACAATGTTTCCAGGCGTTGACGTCTGTCAGAGACTGTATTTCGGCGACTCTATTTGCGACAAAGGGTTTCCATTTCTTCGTTGAGTTTTTTATCCAATGGAGCGCAATCGTAGAGTCAGTCCACATGACGGTGTCCATGCCTTCTATGTCCAAAGCCTGTTTAAGTGACTTTGCAAGTCTAGCTGCTACAAGGGCTCCCATCAGTTCTAAGCGCGGCAAGGTCAACTTCCGCAATGGTGCCACTCTTGACTTGGCGAGGAGCACCTGGATAGTTGGTGGCCTCGTTCCTTCTTGAGTTTTCAAATACAGCACTGCTCCGTAAGCTACCGGACTTGCATCGCTGAATGCATGAATCGCTGTGTTGGCACGCCTGTCATCCGGGGAATAACCGAAGTATCTTGTAAACGAAAACTTTGCAATATCTTTTAGTCCCTCCGTCCACACTATCCAATCTTTAAGCAAGCACTCAGGTAGAGGCTCGTCCCAGGAGTACTTCTGCATCCATAACTTCTGTATTAGTAGCTTAGTTGGGAGTACGAAAGGGGCTAGAAGACCGAAAGGGTCATATATCTGGGAGGCGAAGCTTAGGATTTCCCTTTTGGTTTTTTTAGGTTCTTCCTGTTGGTTGAGCATGTGCTGTAGGGGTGGTTTTAGAGTGTCCGCTCTGGTGTTCCAGACCAGACCAAGGATCTTCTTTTCTTCACCTGCGTCGAACTTGAGGGGATGACTCTCGCTGTAACTATCTCGCAAACGTCTGCTGTTGGTAGTCCATTTCGTCAAGCGCATTCCCGCGTCTTGTAAAATGTGGAAGCAATCGTTCACAAGTGTCCTTGCCTCCTCGTAATTGCTGGCTCCGATTACGAGGTCATCAACGTAAAAGTGATCCTTCAAACGAGGAGCAATCTCCGGGTACTGATTTTCCACCTGACGGAAATGGTGTCGTAGTGTTGCTGCGAGAAGAAAGGGACTACTCGACGCACCGAAGGGAACTCTGGTCATTCTGTACTCCTCTATGTTTGACGAGTTTTCTTCATACCAGAGGAAGCGGAATGCATCGCGATCTCTCTTCACCAAGGAAACCTGTAGAAAAGCTTTCTCTATATCCGCAGAAATTCCCGTTCGATAGCTGCGGAATTTAAGGAGTAAGTGAAGAATATTCGGATTCAAGTTAGGTCCCACCCACAAAACGTTGTTTAGAGACGGACATCCAGGAGCGTGAGAAGACGCATCAAAGACAATGCGCACCTTGGTTGTCTCTCTTTCTCGTTTTACCACAGCACGGTGGGGCATATAGTAAACAGGTTCTTGGATGGTGTCCGAGGTAACTTTCTCAGCAAAGTCATTGTGAAAGTAACTTCGAATGGTCATGTCGTATTCGTTTTGAAACTCTGGTTCTCGTCTTAGCTTGCGCTGTAAAGTCTCAAGCCTTCGACACGCCACATCTCTGTTATCTCCGAGCTCATGGCGATTCGGGCGCCAGGGCAATTCGACATGGTAGCGCCCACTGCGCTTAAAAGTTGTTTCAGCGAAGGCCTTTAAGACGTCGTGGTCGTCTTCGGAAAGCTCTGCCTTATCACTTAGTCCGAGGTGCTCAAGTTCCCAAAACGCCTTCATCTGCTCGGATATACACTCTTCACTTGCCACGTGAAAACTGATAACCTCTTGTGAACCGATGCTCGGCGAAATAACTGTAGCATCTCCATGTACCGTCCACCCGAAGACTGTTTTCACCGCAGTGAGATTTCCGTTGAGGCGTTAAATGTCCCCTGTCACCAGTTTCCAATAAAAGTCCGCTCCGATAAGCAGGCTGATGCCTGGTTCTGTCTGAGTTTCAAAGCAGAACAAGTCAGCGAAGGGCATTGCGTTGGCATCGAGTTCCTGTAGAATTGATTTTTCTGTCAACCGAGACAAGTCATTACATATCTCGGGAACTTCGATGGCATCTATCTCAAACCCGTGGTTGTCGTACTGACTGTATAGGGTAAGCTGTACTCTTTTGTACCGCTTGCGATGAAACGATGAGTTCCCAAAGCCAGAAATCGTCATCTGCTCCTCGGCGAGTTCCTTTGGTCGCAATTTCTTAGACAGCGTTTCCGTTATGAAGCTACGCTGACTACCCCCGTCCAGCAGCAGTCTCACCAGATGTTTGGTAGCTGTTCCCTTGGCCCACACCCGTGCCGTTTGGAGAAGAACAGTTCTCTGAAGAGTCACGGACTCAGTCGCCGAACTCGACACCGTCGTCGGTCTTTCCGGTGGTCGGCGTGTCCAGTTTGGGTCGCACAAGGGAGTGATGTGGCGCCCCTGGCAATTGCGACATGAGAGTCTCCTCGCATTCTTGCATTCGTTGGCACGGTGAAGGGGCCTCGCGCATCGAAAGCAGCCTCCTTGTTGTTGCAACTTCGCTTTCTTTTCCTCTAACGTTAGTTGAGCTGCACAGTCCTCTGTGATGTGGTCGTTAGAATCACAGAAAACACAGCCGTTGCGGGAAGACCGTACAGTAAGCATAGAAGCAGAACCTTGAAAATGGTCCTTGACTTGCCTACGGACTGGCTGTGTCTTAATTGGCGGGTCTATTGGTGATCCCGTCATGACCAAGGTGGTCTCACGATTCCGTACTTCAAGGTGCAACAGATCCAGTAGCGCTGATACTTCATCAGGCTGTTCACCTCCCGTTCCTCGTGTTGACGTCTCTTTTCAAGTCAGTTGATTGAATTTCAGTACGAGCTCACGGGGAAACGTCTGCAGTAGCGAAGTCTTCAACATTACTCCGTAGGCCGCGACATCCACACCGAGATTCTTCAATGATCTCACGTGGGTATGTATCTGTTCATGGAGCGTCTGAAGGCCGTTCAGGTCGTCGCAGGAGGTCACTCTAGGCAGGTTCAGCAATTTGCTCATGTGCTCGTTTATTATAAGTGTTTTATCTCCATAACGCTGCTGCAGCAATTCTATGGCTGTAGGGTAGCTCTCATTGGTTGTTGATAAGCCGCTTATCATGCCTTCCACTTTTCCCTTTAGGTAGCTGCGCAGGTACTTAAATTTGTCCACATTGTCTAGCGATGGATTTTTATGTATTGTAGATTCGAATTGGTCCCAAAATTCTGGCCAGCGAATAAATTCTCCATCGAAAGGCTGTATGTCGAGCTTCGGCAGTCGAACCTGGACTCTTTCGCGGGATGGAGCGACCTCCTGACCTGTACTAATCGCCGAAGGGCACGTGGCCGCAAGTTTTCTCTCCGAGCGATAGATCATGCGATCGGTTGAGTCCTGGTAATGTTCTGCTGTGGCAGATTCCTCGCCTAGCTCCTCATCCTGTACATGCTGCTCTATCTCTTTGTCCAGGTCGGCTAATATAGTCTTCTTCTGTTTGAGTATGTTGAGGTGTTCATTCAGCTCACCAATAGGTAGTGGGTTACCATCCAGCAGTGATTTCATCTCGTTAATAATCCTTGTCATTGATGCGCGGTGCGTCCCACGTTTCCGTTTCAAACGGTCCATGGTGAGGCCCGGTACGTTGATGTCGCTCTGTCGCTCTGTTGATTCGATGCGCCGCTCGAGGTCCGGGGTGCCCTTTTCAAGAGTCTTGCCTCATCGTTAGGGGTCTTCAACTGTGTAAACCTTGCATCCTGGTCACGGCACCAAAATGTTGAAAACCAGGAGGCAGACGCGGTAAAACTAGCACCGGTTTATTAAGACTTTCGAGCGGGCGATTCGGTCGAGGAAGAAGATAGCACGAGTCTCGCCCCTCGTGAGGCAGTCGCTTGTCCCTTCTTCCTTCTCGTCGTCTTCTTATTGTCTCAAATATCGCTTTTTGTAACAAAAATGTACAAGCAAACAACAATATGAAAACAAATAGGCATAAGCACCACAGTTAACAATTGCATGATATGTGGTAAGGACTGCTAGCAAGGCATGAAAGAGGACATTAAAAGTCACAAAACATGGCTTAAAACAGGGCATATACAAGACAGATTTTTAAAACATTACAAGAAGGGAAAAGCACAAACGCAGTACTATTCACTGAGTAAATGCTGGGTTAACAATTCAAAAAATTTATCGTCGCTTATCATCCCCATGACGTGTTGCGGAAGATGATTCCAATGCTTGATAGAACGGGGAAAGAAAGAACTCATAAAAATTGAGGTACGCGCAGCTATTTCTCTTATCTTGAATCGGTGGTCTCGCCGAGTAGATACGTAGTTTGGTGGTAGTAAATATAGATTCCTGGTAACGGCATTGCACTGAAGGTAGACATCACGAAGGAAACAAATGCGAAAACGTGTCCGACGCAAAGAAAGGTTAGGCCAGCCAAGCGAGGTCTTTATTTGAGTAATGCTAGTAGGAAACTGGTAATTATGAGTTACAAATCGAGCAGCACGATTCTGAATTTATTCTAGGCGGTCGATAAGGTTTTGAGTGTGGGGATCCCACACAATGCATGCGTACTCGAGTATGGGCCGAATGTTTGACAAGTATAGCCGTTCCTTTACTTCCTGAGGTGCGTGTCTAAAATTTCTACGAATGAAGTCAAGAGTTGATGATGCTTTAAAAGACGCGGCTTCAATGTGACGGTTCCAGGTTAGATCAGCTGAAAAGATTACTCCTAAATATTTACCTTCGTTTTTTTTTGTGTGTGGAATGGGCACGTTATTCAAACTGTATTTTGCTGGGAGAGGCACGTGTTTCCTAGAAAATCGAATGTGTTGGCATTTACTGATGTTCAAGGGCATACACCATGTGCAGCACCATGAATGAATTTCACCGAGATCTGACTGTAGCGCCAATTTATCCTAATGGTCATTAACCTCTCTGTATAAAACGCAGTCATCTGCATAAAGCCTGATTTTTTACTGAATGCCCTGGCCTATATCATCAATAAATATGAGAAATAACAATGGCCCCAGCACTGACCCCTGAGGAACACCAGAAGAAACAGATTTTATGGTTGATTTGGTTCCATTGACAACAACTTTTTGATAGCGTCCATTGAGGTAGCAGAGGAGCCATTGAAGAATATTTTCGGGTAATCCCAGAAAAGACAGTTTGTGCATAAGAAGTACATGAGAAACCTTATCAAACGCTTTTTGAAAGTCCAGTAATATACAGTCGGTTTCACGGCCATGGTCGTAAGATTGCAACACGTCATGGGAAAATTCTATCAGCTGAGTGGAGCAAGAATGGTCTACCCTAAAGCCGTGCTGATAATCTACAAAAAAGGTATTATTTTGAAGGGAACAAAAAATGCTCGAATGATTGCATTCGAGCATTTTTTGTCCCCTTGCTCTAAAATTGGTAGCATACGCTTGTCAACGAAATCGGTTACGTGGGCCACTTTTGTGCAACGGGACAATGTTACCAATTTTCCAGTCGTGTGTAAGAATAGAATACGTTAAAGATAAGTTATATAACAACACAAGATACATAATCAGAACTGGGGCACAAGACTTAAGTACAATGTTTGGGATACCATCTGGGCCCGGAGCAGCGTTAGTTTTCAGGCTCTGAAGAAGCTTGAGGACCCCGCAACTGTCTACTATGATGTTGGGCATGCTAGCATGTCTACTATAATGTTGGGCATGCCAGGCATGAGTAGTCAGGCATATCCTGGGGAACAGCCTTTAAAAAACAGACTCAAAGTAATTTTTTAAGCAGTTAGCCTTGCCAGCATAAGGAGAAACGGAAACATCATCGTACGTTAGCAATGGAATGCCGGTATTATCTTTACGATTAGATTTAACAAATTTCCAAAACTCTTTGGGATTATGTTTTATTTTTGAACCAAGTGAGAGGAAAAACACTTTCTTGCAAGTTTTGATCTTAAGCTTTATTTCAATATTCACCTGCTCTAGGGCAGCGTGAATACCTTCTTCCTTCTTGGAATATGGGTTTTCTTTTATTTATTAGAGTTTTTATTTCCTTTGTGAACCACGGTATATTTTTCCTTTGTTTAGCTGAAAGCATTTTAAACGGGATATGTAGATCGATAAGAGTTTAGAGTTTATGTCTGAGCAGTGACCACAGATCATCTATATTGGACGAGGCGCTAAGGGATTCAAATGTTTCCAAGTATTCCTCTAAGGCCAGCGATATGCTACCGAAGTTGCCCCTATCATATAAATAAACTTTTCTAGGTCGGACAACAGGCGTACGAGGACGCGTACAAACTATGCGAGCCGTCACGCATTCGTGGTCACTAATACCAGGTATGGTTAACACGTCTCGTATTAAATCCGGTGAATTTTCAAAGAAAAGGTCTAGAGTGATAACTTAACAGAACTTGTTGTTGGGCTAGTTGGTTCATGTTTTCAAGTGAAAATTTGAGCGCAAAAATTCGACAAAGACACAGAAAGACCAGACGGCACTAGCACTCATTTACAACTGTGTTTATTTTGCCAAAAACATCGAAATATAAGAGTCGACGGAGCCCATTGTCACGTTTTAAAGAGATCCAAAAACGCTTGCTCTTTGCCACGCAAACATACCAAAGCGTCGCTAACACACTTGTCACCCATTTTCCTGATATAATAAGCCTCCATTATTTCTCGCGCTGTCTCATCACGGCTTCTGCCTACAATCTTAAAGGGGTCCTGAAATGCCTTCCGCCGATGCATGGATGTACATGTAACCTAATAAAGCAATGTATTAGCAATCTCCTCCTGCAAGAATTTTGTTAAAGCGATGAGTATTAGCTGAGAAATCGTAAATCAAAAACCGCGAATTATCGTCGCGCCGTATTTCCTCCTCCTTTCAACTGTTTCTTCGCTGTTGGCCTCCCCTCCCATGATGCTCCGCTCCTCAGCGGTGACGTACTTCCGCTATTGCGCTCCCACAGACTGCCGTCTGCTACGGGCCAGCTCTTTCGGCTTTTTCATCTCTGTAGACACCATGGAGACAGGCTGGAAAAGCGAACGAATGACCTGGCCGCATGTGTGCGGCCTGGCCTTGCCCTTTCGCGGTGTACGTAGCTGCAGGGCTGCAGTTGGTATCGGCGGCGAACTCGCAGCCGCGTGGGGAGAATCGTGCGCTCGTTCCCTTTGGTGCACCGCGCACTGTTTATCCAAAAAGCGCGGTCTCAGATGTGGCCCCGCTGGTGCCGGGTGTTATTTTGCGGGGGTTGTAATTCCTACTACCGGCGGCATGTGAAAAAAGACATTTTCAACCGACACAGAACCCGTGCACAAAACGCGCCGGATCGGATCGCTTTATCAGCGGCGATGAACGTGAAGGCGAAGAGCAAACCAACGCTGCACTCGATCAGCGAGAACCCGTGTTCTGACAAGCTGCACCCATGTGTTGCATTCAACACTGACGGGAAAGCGTTTGTTTGCACTTGTTTGGATAGTCGTAAAATGTCCAAACACTCCGGCACTCCGCTAGCAGATCAGCCGGCGAGACGTTTCGGAAAACATTTGACAGATGGCGCCGTATGCATTAGTGTGTCGCTACGCAAAACTGATGAGACGCTCTACTAAAACTCCCATCGCGGTGTCACGTAGCGGGACGCAAAAATTTAGCGTTTAGCGTATGCAAAGGCCACAAACGCTGTACTAAAACTCTATTAGCAGCAAAATAGCGTGCGTATGTGAAACCGCTTGCGTTTACAAAGCTGCACGCCGAGCGCGTACGTTTCAAACCTAGTGACATCGTTTAAATACACTGGCAAGCACAGTGTAACGTAGTCAGATATCAACCGTATGCTCAGGCGACAAGCAAGAGCTTGTTTTATGTGGGGCGGAGATTGCGCATAAAGGCCCGTTCGCACTTGCGACGAAAGCGAGTGAGAGCGGCAGGAATTCCGTCGCTTTGTCGCGCGACGATCGTTTTTGTGGAATGGTCGGGACAAATTTTGGTTGCGCGACAGAATTCCCGTCGCTTTCGCTCGCTTTCGTCGCAAGCGGGAATGGAAAGTTCTGCCGCTGCCGTCTGCTACGCAGCTCGGAGGTAACCGCGCGATCTGCTCGGGCCGGATGAACGCGCACACTCCCGCACGGCAGCGCCCCAAGCGGCAGACGGCCGCGTAGATCGCTCCCGGCGCCCGCCTGGAGCCCGCACTCGGCACACTAGCCAGTAAATTTCAGGCACTATAATGGAGGAAAGATTTTTTGCTTCCGATGAACCTAGTTCTTTGCCCCTGTGTTTTTAAATACGTGAAGTGGTTAGCACGTCGTCCTCACGCAGCTCTGTATCGTCGTAGCATCGCTGATTGTCCGAACGAAGCTTGCAGCTAAGCCAATGCAGCGACCGAAGCTGTGTGTGTGTGTGTGCATCGCCTCCTGTGTGTTGTGGACGCGTTCGTTTCGCGATGAAATGCGACATTGTACTTCTGCGGGTGGATAGTGCTTCCCATGGTCTGGATTATCTTTCTCGAACGACGTACCACTCAACCTCGCATGGGGTATGTGTAGTGTGCCTGGCTTAAAGCCTTCTCGCTTGCGCGCCAGAGTTGTGACTTGCTGCTCGTCCCCGCAAACCGGGTGTGAGGTGAGTGCCGTATTTACGACGGGCAGGAGGAGGCAACTCATCGTCTGTCAATCGCGGTTCAGACTTGCAACGCATGTTGTGACGTTGCGTTCGTTCGAAACGCATCTCTGGATTGTTTTGAAGTTGAATAAAATGTACGCGTCAAACCCGGGCATTCGGCTCAGGGCGTTCTCTGCGATTGCACCAAAGAAGTGCCACGGGACTTTCTTTATGGTACGTACTCACGTAAGATAAAATCCACGTCGTGTTATGGCCGTGTTGCATTCAATACAAACGGTTAAGCGTTTGTTTACACTTGTTTCGTTTGTTGTAAAATGTCAAAGCACTCCGGCACTCCGCTGGCAGATCAGCCGGCGAGCCGACGCTGAGCAGACGACTCATCTCTTTGCCGGAAGTGCGTGAAAAAGCCGCCCAATAGCAGGATGTCTAGCTCATGACGAACATCTGGGAATCGATGATGTAGACATGTGAAGATGGCGGCGTCCAAAAACACGAAGGAAAGGGTGAGAAAAAAGCGACAAACTTTGCAACAAAAGTGTGAGCTTTCCGCTGCGCGTAAAAGAGTAATACTTGGCACAGGTGACGTTGGCGACCCAATCTAGCGATTGCGCTAGTTCATTTAGTGTGCTCAAAATGCCTTTCAGGGCCCCTTTAATGTCCTGAAATAATGGGGTGCATTTGCTGTCACTACACTCACTACAGTGGGTAGGCAAGTATGCCCCCTTTGCGTTGGTTAGTGAAAGATAATGTTCCCTTGCACGGTCATTTACGCATCTTCCCGTCTGACCGATGTATTCCTTGCCGCATGTCAGAGGAATGCGGTAGACCACTCCAACTGTTATGGAACGGGACGCAGACGCTCAAGCCATGGCTGGGCCGGACCGAGGTTTATTCGCTTCTTTCTCTTCCCTGATCGCGATGATAGTACGCGGTAATAGTACGTACGATAGTACGATAGTACGTAATTCCGCAACATACTCCCACCACCGAGGGTGGCGGTAGTGGTGGGGAAGTGCAGATCAGATTAGTCTAGGCTTGTCGTCCAATGTCATTCCTGTGGAGTCTGGAGTCTGGAGTGGAGTATGGAGTGGAGTGTGGAGTCTGGAGTCCAATGTCATTCCTGTGGAGTCTGGAGGTGGTAGATGCCTTTCTGCTTCATCCTCCATCGATGCTTTGAGGCACGATGCGTTCTTCTTGACACTTTCGTGGCTAAGACGGGGCCCGAAGTTTTTCTTCAATGAGGCTGTCTTTTGAATAAGGCAATGAAGTTGCTCTTCGAGTGAGCATGGATAAATCGTATTCGAAATCCAGCCTGAATCTTCTGGTCAGTAGTTCCCTTTTCTCTTCCTGTTTGCTTTCGAAGTTTCATTCTGGGTACGGGCTGAGTATTTCCCACTCGCGTCGGAACCGTTGTCATGGAACTGGAGTTTCTTGCTTGTAGTCGAACGGACGCTTCCCCTTCACGTGCTTGAATTTGCGTGTTCCGAGATTTGTTTGCCAGCCACTCGTTTTATAACTGCGATGCACGAATGAATGCCTTGCTGCCGTTGCACGCGGGATCACTTCTAGGTTGTTCATCTGCTGTCTTTATCTGACTGTTTTCCTTGCGGGTTGGCTTCTTGGGTTTGGCCGCGGGCGCACCCGAGTCTGAGATGGTATCGTCATCGCTTCGGCGAAATGCCACGGCGCCGGCTGCTTGGTCGAACTTGGTGTTGTTGCTACATCCCGCGGCCTGGTTCACCGACGACGTTGCGAATGTAGGGGCGCTGTGCTGCTCCGTGTTCTCTTCCGCTGAACACGACGAACTCGCGGTTTCGCAAGCAGCCCTTGTTGCGAATGGGAGTGATACAATGGCCACGTCCCTTTTCAGGGAGGTGCCCCCTCTGAAAGGATCCTGCGTTGGTTGAGGTGGCGACAAAGTCTTCGTCGCGGTGAACGACGTCCTCAACGTTGCCTGAAAAATTCGTTCCTTTAACGAAACCTTCGTGCGACTTATCGCGTATGAATACTCTTCGCCTTCTTCTAAGTCTGCCACAAAATTGTCAAATTCGAGAAGGCTCTGGATATGACCGTCCAGCTTTCGAAGTTTGTCTTGTTTTTGTTCTGCCATACGGTGCAAATCGATGAGCATACTTATATTCGATGGTGACGATTCCAATACCCGAATAGTGGTGTTGGCTAGTTCCGTTATGTGCGCCCGGAGGATGACCCGCGAACTGATAAGTTGGTCCACGACCTGCCTTTCATCTAAACCAGAGAGCGCAGCGAAGCAAGAGTCGGGAGTGTCCGATGGGTGGGGTTCATCTCCGGGTTCTACGTGGGGGGTCTGTGTCCAGCACGGAGCCATGGCAGGCACCGTTCAAGGGTGAGGCCTCCGAAATGAGAAGATCCGACGTACCTGAGGCCACGCACTACTTTGAAGGCGCTGCGCCGTGAAGTCCGCTGGTCCGTCGTTCCCGGGTTTCACGGCACCAGAAAATGTTATGGAAAGGTACGCAGACGCGAGGCCATGGCTGAACCGGACTGAGGTTTATTCGCTTCTTTCTCTTCCCTGATCGCGATGATAGTACGCGGCCGTCTTCCTCTTCTTCCATAATTCCGCAACACCAACAGAACAGTCCATGTAATGATTAGCATGCCGCTTTTGGCAAGCCTGTTTCTTGTCGCCTCGGGCGCAAGTTCGTGGACATAGCTGCGCAAGCTTTTTGGGGGCAGAAAACACAACGGGTACGTTGTGCCGGGTGGCGACTTTTTTCAAATTATGAGCCAACTTGTGGATATAAGGCACCACGGCCCCCATTTTTTCTTTCGTCACTAGCTGGGTTCTGCGGTCAGTTCTGCCCTTAAGCTTCTGGAGGACGGTTTTGAACAACAGCGACTAGTACCGTGCAAAGGAATCCGTCTTTTTCAAGCTGAGTAACCTGTACTGTGAAGCTTTTGTCGGCGGAATGAATGCAAGACTTCAGGAGGGAGGACTGTAAGCATGACGCCGCTATTGCCCTCTTGATGGTCTTTGAATGAGCTGAATCATAAGGTAAAAACTCTTTTCGGGCTCTAAGCTGCTAAGACCAGCAGACATGGTTGTGCGAGAAGGTGATATTAATATCTAAAAACTGTAAGTGATCTTGGTTAGGAAGTTCGTAGGTGAAGGATAGGCCTTTGCCCACTCGTCGGAACGTTGACAAAACGCTGTCTATTGAAGAGGCCTTCGTAGGCAAATTTTGTTTTTTCAAAATTATAAGAAAATTGTCTATGTACTAAAAACCTTTAAAACAGCATCTTTGCTCAGGGCTAGTTCCAGGTCCCGACCAATACGTGAAAGGAAAATGTTGCTGACGATATGGGCAACGCAAGCGCCAATACAAATGCATTTGCGCTGAATAAAAAGGCGGTCATTAAAACACACGAACGTAGAGGCAAGGTAGAACTTCAGCAGCGTCATAAAGTTGTCCAGGGAAATTCGTGCCCTGTTTTGAAAATCCACCACTCCGTTGTCTTCTACGCATTCCCTAACAGCACTAACCAGCTCTTCATGTGGCAAGGAGTAAAATAAATCTTCTACATCGACGGAAAACGCACTATCGATGGACTGTCCAGACTGCAAAAACTGAATCACTTCTAGGAAATCTTTCGTGGCGAACGGGTCTTCAATGACTAGTCCCTGCAACTGCTTGAATAAAAACCGGCTAACTTGGTGTTGCCAAGCATCGCGTTCCGTTACAATTGCCCTAAATGGCACACTCGGTTTGTGGGTCTTGGCGGAGAGGAAAATTTGAAGACTATTCCGTTTGCGGCCGTTGACGTCTTTTGCTAGCCTTGTCAATTTGAGTTGGTTGTAAATAGCAGTGGCTTCGGCTTTTCGCTTGTTCTGGTTCACTTTCAGCGGAGCGAAGTTCTTGGAAACCGCTTGTAGCGCTTTTTCATTAAAGCTGCCCGAGGAAATAACCACAAAACCGCCTTCTTTGTCGGCTTGCAGCAAACACAACTCATTTTCTTGAAAAAAACTTGACGATGCCTTCCGTAGGATGTTTCTGACGAGTAGCTGCTCTGTTTGGGACTGCCCTTAACAGGCGGTCGCACGCCCTCCAGAAGGCATCTTTCCCTATCTTCCAGCTCGGCTTTATCAGCGATACGTCGGTTCATAGCGAGAAGTTCATGGGCTAGTACGTTCGGCTCTAAAGAATATTTGGGGCCCTTCTTTAGCACAGCCAAGTATTTCTCTGGAATCTGTACGTCTCCCAGGATTACGAGTCCTTCTTGCTGCGCTATCTTCTTGTTGCTGCTTCACGGCGGTTTTGTGAGTATGTTTTGCCAAAGGAACTCTGTTGCTTGAGCCTCCAGTCGCTTAAAAGACCACCATCTTCTTGAGGCTGCCTCATCATGGTTTTTGCTGAAGCAGACGACACTTAACCAGTCACGAAACAGTCTTACTTGCCTGACAAGTTTTGTCCTGACGATTCTCACAAGGCGCTTGACGTGTCCGAACGACCGCGTGACGTAACCACACAGAGCACAAATTTCACTTGGCACCAGACCCTTCTCCAGACAGTAGGTGAAGATCCTTGCTCGGCACGTTGTTGTAGAAATGAGGCTCACGAGGAAAGGAGTGTCACGTGCAGTCTCAGCATGACACAAAATAGGGCCCACTGTACGAGAAAGATGGCTTAATAGAACTTGTTGTTGGGCTAGTTGGTTCATGTTTTCAAGTGGAAATTTGAGAGCAAAAATTCGACAAAGACACAGCAAGACCACGCGGGACTAGCGCTCACTTACAGCTGTGTTTATTTTGCCGAAAGCATCGAAATATAAGAGTCGACGGAGCCCATTATCACGTTTTTAAAAGATCCAAAAGCGCTTGCTCTTTGCCACGTAAACATAGATCGCTTGCTCTTTGCCACGTAAACATAGATAGAGATTGTTTCGACGTGCGGATCCGGGAATGACAGAAAAAAAGAATCGAAGGTTTCTGATGCGAGGAATAAAGCAGGAGCTTTTTTCTTGCCTTGTCCGCAACCCTCCTAAGACGGTGGCCGAATTCGCGTCTAAGGCGGCCGCGATGGAGAAGACGCTGGAAGTTCGAACGAGGTGGTATGATCGCCCGGTGAATGCGCTGGTTTCCCAGACTATCGATGCGGGGGCTATTAGCTCCGACATACTGCGCGAGACCATCCGAGCAGTGGCCAGGGAGGAGCTTCGGAAGCTTTTTCCAACGACGCCGCACTCAAGTGGCTCCCCTCAAGTGGCTCAAGTGGCTCAAGTGCCTCAAGGCCCTTACTGACGTCATCCGCGAAGAGGTTCAACAGGCATTGGGGACTTCTACGCAATCAGAAGCACCCAGCGAGCCACAAGCGATGACGTACTCCGAAGCTTTTCGTCGAACCCGCCCTACTCCAACCCGCAGTCAAGAGGCCCCGCAATACCGTCGTCCACTCTCCCCGTCCCGAACCCCGGTAGTCCAACACACCAACAATTCAACAGTCCAACAATCCGCCGAGGAAGACCGACGTGTGGCGAACGCCCAATAATCGCCCGCTGTGCTACTACTGCGGAGAGCCCGACCACATCTACCGTCGCTGCCCCTACAAGAGGCTCGGTTTGCGAGGATTCTCCTTCGACGCAAACCGCCCCCTACCCGGCCAGAGTCGTGCTGAGATTGAAGAATACCTGTCCAACACCAACCGAGGTTTAGCGCGTGTAAACCATTCGCCGTCGCCCTACCCGTACCAGTCGCCCAACCACCGTAGCACTGCTAAGTTCCAGCGTGGGAGATACCGCAGCCCACGTAGGGGAAACTAAAAGCAGCAACTTCTGGAGGTGAAGTTGCTCGACGGCGAAAAACCGGAAACCCTCCAACGATGCAAGGACCCGCCGAAACCCGTGATTCACGACATGGCCTCATCCCGACGACTCGACCTAACCCTGGTGAGACTCCCGAACAGGATGACAACCACACGGCGCGACACCTACCCGCCACGACTGAGACTGCCGCTGAGAAGACGACGACAACGACGACGCACAGTGCCCGGCATTCAACACGCACAAGCCGAGATGCGACGCCCCGACGCACCCGGAACTCGAGAAAGGCTGCATCCGACGTCAAGGTGTCCGTCGACGGCTTTGATGTAGTCGCCCTCCTTTACACTGGAGCCGACTACTCAGCAACGGGCGGATCATTAGCGTGTAAGCTGAAGAAAGTTGCGACCAGACGGGACGGTTCGCACATACGCATAGCAAGGGGACATCTCGTAATACCAAGTGGGACGTGCGCACATCGCGCGTCGCCATAGATGGCACCACGTACCGTGCTGCGTTCGTCATTTTGCCTAACTGCTCTCGCGACGTAATTCTCGGAATTGACTTTTTGACGAGCCAAGGTGCAATACTTGATCTGCAGACTAAGTCGATAACTTTTTCCTCCGATCACTCCACGATGCCGAAGCCGAACCCCGAACACCGTGCTGCTGGACGGATCTCCGACGATCACGTCACCCTGCCACCCCGCGCAAGCTTGCGTGAGTGAGTGAGAAACATTTTATTGAGCCGGTGAAGTGGGAGTGGTTCCTTATTCCAGGAAGCCATGCGATGAGCCGGCAGCCTTCCCTCTGGAGGCCAAACGTGTCTGGACGTCCAGATCGCTGCTGGTCACCAGGTTCTCCCACAGCTCAGGGGTGGGAAGGGGGGATGCAAGAGGGGGGAGGTTGGGGTTGTGCTTGCACTCTAATATGATGTGGGAAAGAGTACTGGGTTGTAAGCAGAACTTGCATGTGGCCGGGAATTGCGTGGGAAACATGCGATGGAGGCGGACTGGGTGAGGGAAGGTAAGGTATTGCTCTGCAGTCGGCGAAGTAGGGATTCTTCTTTTGAGAGTTCAGGATGCGGAGGAGGGAAGTGCTGTCGTTCGAACCGGTAATATTGAGTGATATCTTGAAAAGTCAGTAGAGGGACGGACGGTTCGGTATCCTCAGTAGCCTGGAGGGACAGGGCGCAGGCTTGCTGGTGAGCAAAGTTATTGCCCGTCAGCGAGGAATGGCCAGGAGTCCAAACGAGGGTGACTTTCCGGCAGGGTTGATGTAAAGACAGTAGTTTTAAAGTTGAGCGGGCCACCCTTCCGGCTAGAAAGCTTCTGCAGGCTGCTTCGCCATCTACTGTGAGGATGCTGCTCCTGACATCGACGCTATCATAGAAAGTGACCCAAGGTTGCTTCTCAACCGCGGTGTCTCCGTCGCAAGAGGCATTACGCGCTTTAAGGAATGCAAATCCAACGTTTTCGTCACCAATTTCAACGAGGAGTACCAGCATCTAAACAAGGGCGCTGCAATTGCGTTCCTCGAAGAAACGCAAAAAGCAAGTGACGTGACCGCGGTCGCCGACTTTGAACGCGCCCTCGAAGATGCCTTCCAGCTTTCACATCCCTTCGACGTGAACCCGGTGGTATACCGTAAGAACAACGGACGAAATTATAGGCTTGCTGCGTCGCTACAGCGAGTGTTTTTCGTTGAACTCAGAAGTACGTCAGATACCAATAGCGAAGCACCAAATTATAACCGAAGATGCAGCCAGACCTACCCAACAGTCACCGTACCGCGCGTCTTCACACGAGCGGAAAGCTATCCGGACACAAGTCGATGATTGCTGAGCGATGACATTATACAGTCATCAAAAAGCCCCTGCGCTGCACCGTCATACTCGTGAAAAAAGATGGCACATTAAGGTTCTGCGTCGACTACCGGCGACTGAACAATATCACCAAAAAGGACGTCTACCCCCTGCCACGAATCAACGATGCCTTCGACCACTTCTGCCATGCAAACTACTTCTATTCGATGGATTTGAAGACAGGCTACTGGCAAATTGAAGTGGACGAGAGAGACCGAGAGGACTGCATTCCTAACCCCCGATGGCTTATACAAGTTCAAGGTGATGCCTTTTGGGCTGTGCACGGCACCAGAAACGTTTCAAAGAGTCATGAACACTGTGCAAGCTGTCCTGAAGTGGCACACCTGCCTCGTATACCTCGACGACGATACCTCTCGGACTTTCGACGAAGGTTGGAGCCTGTACTCGAGGCTATTCACTCGTCCTTCCTGACACGGCGAAAACTTCAGCCATAGCGAAATTCCTGAGACCGAAAGACAAGAAGGGCGTGCGAAGATTTCTCGGACTGTGCGCGTACTACCGGCGCTTCGTCGCAGGCTTCACACGCATTGCAGAGCCACTCACGCGCTTGACGAAAGATAGCACCCCTTTCAGCTGGGAAAGCGCCCAAGAGGAAGCATTCTGCGAGCTGCAACAACGTCTGCAAAGCCTGACTGTACTAGCTCATTTCGATGAAGACGCCGGAACCGAAATGCATACGGAGGCCAGTGATATATAGGCTTGGGGGCCATCCTCGTCCAAAAGCAAAGCGGTTGCGAAAAAGTAATCGCCTATGCGAGCCGTGGTCTGACAAGGGAAGAAAAAAGCTACTCAGCTTCTGAGAAAGAGTGCCTGGCTGATAATGGCCAGGCACTCTTTCTCAGAGGCTTGCAAGGCAAGGCTTGCAATGGGCCATTATATGGGCCATTTATATGGGCCATGCCTTGCAAGCTCATGAAACACGTCATTTACACCGAAATCATGCACTACATGGACTTCAATAACTTCTTTTATCCCGCACAGTACGGATTTAGAGAAACTTTCCCGTGTGCAACCCAACTTGCCTTCTTTGTTCATGACCTGCATACTAACCTGGAGAAGAGTGTGCAGACTGACGCCATTTTTCTTGATTTCGCTAAAGCATTGGACAATGTACCCCATAACCGCCTGATGTTAACACTTTCGAAATTATACTCAGACCCTAAAATTTTAACTTGGATCCGAGAATTTCTGACTAATCGTTCCCAATTTGTTAATGTTAATGGCCATAACTCTTACCATTTAGCAGTCACATCAGGCCTATCGCAACGATCGGTTCGCGGCCCATTATTATTCATAATATACATCAACGACCTCCCTATGTGTTTATCCAGTAATATTCGTATGTTTGCGAACGATTTATTTATTTATTTATTTATTGTACCTCAAATGCCCCGAGTAGGGGTATTACATGAGGGGTGGGCAGATACATCAGTTAATAAAGTGATCGATGAAATCCTTGAATTTAGTAGGGTCGGAGTGCTGGATGGCGTCGGTAGGGAAGCTGTTCCAGTCTTTGGCTGTTTGCACGAAGAATGAGTGCAGATGGGCAGATGTACGGGCTGCTGGTGGATAAACAGCTTTTGCATGGCTAGTGCGGCATGACGTCCGGTGGGCGGGTGTGATAGCAGATGAAGGAGGCGATGCCTGGTAGAATTTATGAAAAAGGCAAAGGCGAGAGGTTTTTCGTCGTGAAGCTAATGTTTTAATGTTGGCGCGGCGTTTGTGGGCAGATACGCTAGTATAATGTGAATAGTCGGAGTAAATGAATCTAATCGCACGGTTTTGAACGGCTTCAAGTGTGTACGTATGATTAGATTGAAAGGGGTCCCAAATTGCGCACGCGTACTCTAGCTTAGGCCGAACTAGTGTAATGTAAGCTTAGATCTTTAGGGAAGGAGGAGGAAGTTTTAAATTTCGTCGAATGTAGCCGAGTGCACGGTTAGCGTTGTTAGAAATATGCAAAATATGCGATGACCAAGAAAGATCGGAAGTTAGATTGATGCCTAGGTATTTATAGGAGCTAACGGAAAGAATTGCGGAACCTCAAATGGAATACGTAAATGTTTGGTGTGACTGCGATGAAATGAGATGAGTACAGATTTTTTAACGTTCAGGCGCATTAACCATGTTTCGCACCATGTTTGAATGAGGTATAGGTCGGACTGAAGGATTGCGGAATCGGAAGGATGACGTATAGAGCGGTATAGAACGCAATCATCAGCGAATAATCTGATATTGGACTGAATGTTAGTAGGAAGGTCATTAATGTAAATCAAGAATAGCAGAGGGCCGAGAACAGTGCCCTGCGGAACTCCGGAGAGAACGGGCGACATATCTGAAGCAAGGTTGTTGGCGTAAACAAACTGTTGGCGGTTAGTCAAAAAGTCACGGATCCAATCGAAAATCTGAAGGTTTAAATTTAGGCGGGATAGTTTTAAAGGGACACTGAAGTGAATTTGTCAAGCTCCCGTTTTTGCTTGCACTGCGTAGACTGGCTCAAATTAGCACACTTTTCATCGGTTATCCGGTTGAAAAATCGGTAATTATTTTACAACGCGAAAGAAGAAAAATTACCATGCGCAGTTTGCGGCGGCCGCACCAACTAAGGCTGTGACGTTGGGAGGAGGGGGCACTGTGATTGGACGATGCTCAAGGTTAGCAATCAAACAAGTTTCGGTTTCGGTTCTGTAAAACACAACCAATGGAATTGTTGGATGGGCATTCTCAATATCTCAGTAATCATCGTACCGCGCTTCTGCCGTGTTGTCGGTTATAAAATGCATAAGATAAGCCTGCCAAGACGGCTTGGAATCGTAGCATTCATTAGCCGAGGCCTACGCTGTGCATGAACGCCCTCCGCGTCCCTGCAGACGCTCAAATGCGATGCGCTTTTCCCCTATACACCATTTTCTCTTAACCTCGTCGCCAGCGCGCTAGCAGCGCCGCCATGTTTGTTTGTTTTTTGTTTTTCTCCACTGGTATGTGCGGCGAGCTCTTCACAGTGTGTGTTCGTTGTACAAACGCAGCATCTCGGAGTTGACATTGCCTTTTGCGCGCGTTAGTGACCATTATATTGTGATGGCGACTAGCTCCCGGTCAAAAGGGAACCACTGCGCAGTGTTTGGCTGCAACAACAACTTCCGAAAACGAAAAATACTTGCGGCAGAGCTGTGCGAAGATCATGGTCAGCCGCGGCAGCAGTGTGGTTGCGGACTGTTTCAGCTGCACCGATTTCCGCGCGACGAAGATCAGCAACGTCTTTGGGTGGCGAGTGTAAACCGAAAAGGTTTTGTGCCGACGGTTGCATCGCGGGTGTGTTCCGTGCACTTTGTTGACGGCAAGCGTTCGGTAACAAACCCAACTCCGATGCTGCACCTCGGGTACCAGCGAAAGGTGGGTTGTTTTATTAACTACCTTTTAGTTTACGCTGTGTCTAAAGGTACGTCGGACGTACCCCGATCCTATAATCTGAAGGTACGTCGGACGTATCCCGACCCCAGCGGCTAAAGAACTTTTCTTTCCTCCATGCGTCGGACGTATGCCCGATAGCGAGAGGCTAAAGATACGTCGGACGTACGCCGACCCCGAAAATATTACGGTACGTCGGACTAAAGTCCGTGCTCCGATGAAGGGACTTTACGTCGGACGTGCCCGACACCCAGAGGCTAAAGAAAGGTACGGCGGACTTAGCCGGTGGATGACAGTACAGGCAAGTCGAACGCACCCGCAGGCGCGCAGATGTATTCTGAGGTTGTGCTATGAGGTTGCCTCTGGAAATGCAAATCCGGTGCCGCGGAGGAAGTGCCTCTTGTGCGGTCTCATGCCATTCACAGATTGCCATAATGCAGGGGGTGCCTAATGTTGGAAATTTACCACTGGGATATTGGTCGCACGATTGTTCATCTTGTTGGCCGTCTGTTACGCAGCGTGATCCTGCCTGGCTTCGTGGCGACGATACAACGCCTCGAGCTAGGGACCTAAAGTCCTACATTCGAATCCTACTGCCCCAGTTTTTTTTTCTCTTTTTTTAAAGAAGACAACCGACGTTGCTAAGAATTTTGAATCATCTTTGGATGATGGACCTTCCGGTGCCAGCCGCCACCCGCCACTGCCAGCCGCCACTGCTCACGGCACGAAAAAAAGAGGACCCATGTGCAGCTTGTGAGTTATGTCTGTGTTGCTTTCATCAAGTCTCAGCTTCCTTGAACTGCCAAAGCTGTGTACATTTTGCAGCAGCGCAACCCACAAATGTGAAAAATTCACTCTGCGCCCTGCAATTATTTTAAATTCTTGCTCTTTCGTAATGAGTTTATGATGAGCCTGTCCTACGATTACTCCTTCGCGGTGTGACTAACTGGCTGAATTCCAGAAATTTAAACCGCATTTTGTTCACGCATGTGTGTACCGCGGTACCAATCAGCTTCCAATAATGGAGTAATTGGTGCAGTGTTTTTTGTAATGAAAGCAGCGTAATACCACTTCAGTCCATCGTCTAAAGATGAATAAAAATTTTTAGCAATGTCGGTTGTCTTTGTTAAAAAAAACTGGGGCACGAGGATTTGATCCCTAGCTTGAGGCGTTGTATCGTCGCCACGAAGCCAGGCAGGATCACGCTGCGTAACAGACGGCCAACAAGATGAACAATCGTGCGACCAATATCCCAGTGGTAAATTTCCTACATTAGGCACCCCTGCATTATGGCAATCTCGTTCGCACAAGAGGCACTTCCTCCGTGGGACCGGATTTGCATTTCCAGAGGCAACCTCATAGCACAACCTCAGAATACATCTGCGCGCCTGCGGGTGCGTCCGACTAGCCTGTACTGTCATCCACCAGCTAAGTCCGCCGTACCTTTCTTTAGCGTCTGGGTGTCGGGCACGTCCGACGTAAAGTCCCTTCATCTGAGCACGGACTTTAGTCCGTCGTACTGTAATATTTTTGTGGTCGGGATACGTCCGACGTACCTTTAGACATAGCGTTTAGTTTATTGTGCTCTATTGGTAAGCCGGTCATACTTTGCAACTTCCGTACACAGGTTAAAGTTGGCCGGCGGCGTCTCGTGAGGGGAGATAACATCCCGACGAAGAAAAGCAAGGCAAGTGTAAATTTGATTCTCACCTCTGATGATAATAATCATTGTACCGGGCTGCCAATTAATACAACATGATTTGCGGCGCAGTGTTATTTGGTCGCCTCTGTACAACGCATTGTATCAAAAGGCGTCGAATAGTTTGCATATTGCATTCAAAAGGTGCGTGCGGCCCATCGCCAGCTATCATGTGACGGCTTTATTTGGCTTTTGCTCATGTTTCTCACCTCAGACCTACAGTACTACTTCGTACCATTCCCTTTCCTTGACCAGTCTGTCGACTTTGTGATTCGGAACGTCGTTGTCGCACTAGACCCCTGCCCTTACACACACACACACACACCCTCTCCTAGGAATACGCCTTTCAGTATTCTTCCAGTAATTGAGCGCCTGTTATTTGTCATGTTTTCTCCACCGATGCTCATACAGCTTCAGAATTATGCCTGCCTCTGCCACTAGCATCAACCTCCTGAAATTTATGAACCCTAATGTATCATAGCAGGAAAACAGAGCTTGCATCCTTGCAGTCTGCAACAGGTTGCCCTGTAAAGTGCAGGTGACAGTAGTGGCCCGGTGCATTGTTTTTGGCAGCATGTGCACTTCTGCAGTCTGTTAGGTATGCACCTTAAATTTGTATGCTCATAAATAAACAGCTTCAGACGGGCAACGGGGCCTCATGCCGGGGTCTTCAAGGGCTGTCTTTGCCAAGTGTGCGAGCGTTGCTACGTGATGCAGCCAAAGTTTTAAAAACTTGTTTTGCTTCACATTTCCACTTGTCTTTCAGCCTGACGACGGTGAGAGTGCGGCTACAAGAGCAGGGTTGTCACCTGGAGCAGATGGCACAGGCAGCAGCAACGTACGTAGTGCAGATTTTTTCGAGTGACCGTCGAGTGGAGCATGTGATTGGGAGGTTTGTGAGGTTCTGCAGCTTAACCATGTGTTGCACCTCGGGCATCAACAGTTACAGATGATCAAGTGGGGCTTGCATGCTTGGAGTCTTCGAGGGCTCTTTGCCAAGTGTGGAAGCATTGGGGCTCTCCGATTTGCAGTCTCAAGCTCGCCACAGATAGTGCGGAAATTCTCCACTCCATATGAGTGTATGTAAAAACTGAATGCCAGATTGCTTCTTGGGGAGCCCTGGGAGAGTCTGAGACTGCAAATTGAAAAGCCCCATTGCTATGTGATGCAGCCACATTTTTCTTTTTTTTCATAAGCCTGAGGTGTCTCACTGAAGGTGAAAAGTGACTGTAGTTCTCGGCAACAACACGAATGGTGACAAAATGCACAGGCCACAGCGCTAACATGACACCCAGCCAGATTAGAACCATAATTAGTCTAATGTGTGCACTGTGATGTGCGCTGTGTGCGCTGTAACGTTGCACATGGCAACGTGTGTGGAATGGTGCATGTGGAGGGAAGCTCTGACTATGGAAAAGCTGCAGCATGAAGGGTGGCCAGTCTCTGTGTCGGGGTAATTTGTGTCACACACAAAAAAAAAGATAGGTGAACTTGATGTAGCAGTAAAGAATTGTCTTGAATAATCATTTGGTTGTTTCCTTCAATCCAAGTAAGCAGACTAAGTGCCTGAGGATTTTTTTTTTTTTCTGCAACTTTTTTGATATTTCACTTTGAACTTGCAGTCTGACACCAGTGAGAGCACCACTTCAAGTAGAGGGCCACCACCTGAAAAAGATTACGCAGGCACAAGTGGCAGCGATGTGCGTAGTGCGGATTTTCTGATTGATTGTCAGGTGGAGCATTATGAAGTTTTGCAGCTTAACTTCAATGCTTGCATCTGTTATTGCTAGTGCATCAGCAATAATAGATGGGCTTAATGGGCTAGAACGATTGCTACGTGGCATAGCCATATTTTTTAAAACTTGTTTACTTTCACATTTCCACTCGTGCTTGCAGCATGCTGGTGGTGAGAGCGCAGCTACAAGTGCAAGGCCATCATCTGAAGCAGATGACCCAGGCGCAAGCGCCAGCGACGTACGTAGTGTGGATTTTTTGAGTGAGCGTCGAGAGGAGCATGTGATTTCGAGATGTTAAGGAGTACTGACACAAAATTTCAAAGCTGAGTCAACTATGTAAAAAGCTTCTTTGATTATGGAGATGTTTCTTAGGAAGCTTGAACAGTAACCATTTATTAACATATTTTAAATTAATTTTACACTTTGCATGCACGAAAAAGCTCAAAAGGGATATTCTTTCCACATCAGCATCACCACGACGTCATGTGCGCCTCACGACAAACTGCTGACGTCAGTTCTCCCGTGACGTGGCCAATATGCTGGGTGCTGTTGGCACTTGTTACTCTGCCTTGAGTATCACATGAGAGTTTTGGGGCTGACTGCATGCTGCCAGGACGCTTCTGGTCTGGACGGGCTCATTCGCTGTAGTGTGCACATCCATACGAGCCGTTGTGTGACAAGAACAGTGATGTCAAGAGCGCGTTTCTGTCATAGCAACTGCCTTGGTGTTAATTTTCTCGAAACTGAAACTGACATGAATAAATGAAGCGGGTATTTATGCTGCAACCGGCCGTGTAATGTGCCATTCTGTGATTAGCGGGATGTTGGTAAGCGCCCATAGCAGCAAAAAAAAAGCGTAACCCGAAAATTTTGTGAGTACTTCTTTAAGTCCTGCTCTTGACCATGTGTTGCAGCTGTTGTATCAGGAGTATTGGGTGGACAAGCAGGGCCTACATGGCTGGAGCTTACAAGGGCTCTCAATGTGAAGTGTGGAAGCATTTTTTCCGTTCAATTCACACTGTAAACCTATTCAAAGGCTCATACTGCAGTGGATTTCTTAAATGGTCACATTTTTTAATCAGGTTTACCAAGGTGTTTCGCATAAGAGCGTTAGTAATGTCAAATAACATTTATATTTCATGCATTTGCACACTTTCACTGATGATCATAATTATGCAATTTTTTGGCTTTCAACAAACTTGTCCATGGAAATCGCTTTAACAGCTTCACCAGGCAATGTATTTTGTGTTTCTATGGTTAGTGGAAAATCGCAAAATTGGATAGTGTTACCGCAAGCAACAAAAGCCCGGAGACATGACTGGAAGTTTTTTTTTTTTTTGGCAACTTGTTTTGCTTCACATTTCCACCTGTTCTTGCAGCCTGACAACGGTGAGAGTGCGGCTGCAAGTTCAGGGCCATCACCTGGAGCAGATGAGCCAGGCACAGGCGGCAGCGACGTACGTAGTGCGGAGTTTTTTGAGTTACCATTGAGTGGAGCATGTGATTGGGAGATTTGTGAGGTTCTGCATCTTAGCCATGTGTTGCACCTCAGGCATCAACAGTTACAGATGATCAAGTGGGGTTTGCGTGCTTGAAGTCTACAAGGGCTCTTTGCCAAGTGAAGAAGCATTGGGGCTATCCGATTTGCAGTCTCAAACTCGCCACAGATCGTCTGGAGATTCTCCACGCTGTATGAGTGTATGTGAAAAATGAATGCCTGATTGCTTTTCGGGGAGTCCACGGAAAGTCTGGGACTGCAGATTGAACAGCCCCATTGCTATGTGATGCAGCAACGTTTTTTTTTTTCTAAAGCCTGAGGTGTCTCACTGATGGTGAAAAGTGACTGTCGTAGTAGTCGGCAACAACACGAATGAGGACAAAATGCACAGGCCACAGCACTAGCCTGGCACCGAGCCAGATTGGAACCATAACTAGTAGTTTTATGTGTGCGCTGGGACAGGTGCATGTGGCAACACATGCTAGGAATGGTCTTACTGTGGGCAAGCTGTAGCATGAAGTGTGGCCAGTCTACCTGTTGGAATAATTTGCAGCAATACAGAAAGAAAAAGAGAAGCAAACATGATAAAGCAGTAAAGAATTGTCCTTGATAAGCATTTGATTTTCTGCTAAAAATTAATCGGCGCTAAAACAGGGACGAGAGGAACACGTAACTCACAACACGGTGCCGAACTTCCAACTAGAATTTATTGAAAAAGATGCTGCTTATATACACAAAACTAAAAAACTAAAAACGAGAAGCAATTGTCACGTCTAAATGCATCACGTGTTTAAAAAAGCCACTTCTTTATCAGTCAGCGATAAGGACGGAGTACTCACGCAGTTATCCCCCGCCTGTCTAATAAAAAGAGCTTCCATAATTTCGCGCTCAAGCCTTCCTCGTGCTTTCCGCAAGAACTTTGTCTTATCTAGCAGGGGGCTACACTTGCATCGTTTGCAGTGATCAGATAGGTGGCCACCAGCTTTATTTTCAGCTTTTGTTACTTCAGATTTGATTTTCGCCTTCAAGCCAAGCAAGCAGACTAGTGCCCGAGGTTTTTTTTTTTTGCAACTTGTTTTGTTTTTCACATTGAACTTCACTTGCAGTGTGACACCAGTGACAGCACTGCTACAAGCAGAGGGCCATCACCTGGCGCAGGTGACAAAGGCACAAGCGGCAGTGACGTAAGTAGTGAATTTTTTGTGCGATGGTTTTTTAGGCTTTGTTGTGTGGTAACAGTCGACGCAGACGAAGGACAAAGAAAAAGTACATGGGATGAGTACCTGTCCTGCGTACTTGTTTCTTAGTCCTTTGTCTGTGATACAAACCATCTTGCGCACCTCTCTGTCTTGTTTGTTAAAGGGACACTGAAGTGAATTTGTCAAGCTCCCGTTTTTGCTTGCACTGCGTAGACTGGCTCAAATTAGCACACTTTTCATCGTTTATCCGGTTGACAAATCGGTAATTATTTTACAAAGCGCGAAAGAAGAAAAACTGCCATGCGCGGTTTGTGGCGGCCGCACAAACTAAGCTGTGACGTTAGGAGGAGGGGGCACCGTGATTGGACGATGCCCAAGGTTAGCAATCAAACAAGTTTCGGTTTCGGTTTCGGTTCTGTAAAACAACATGTTTGACATCCGATGGCGTCGTTAGATGGGCATTCTCAATATCCCAGTATTCGTAGTACCGCGCTTCTGCCATGTTGTCGGCTGTAAAATGCATAAGATAAGCCTCCCAGGACGGCTTGGAATCGTAGCATTCACTAGCTGAGGCCTACGCAGTGCATGAACGCCCTCCGCGTCCCCGCAGACGCTCAAATACATGGTTAGTTTCAACTGATCGAGCGAATTGCGACGACCCGTCAGCGGCCGGCGGACTAAACGTTGGGCCGACTGACTCGGTCGCGGAAAGTCGGCGAGCCGTGCAGTTGCGCAGCCAATTGCCAGCTCCTCTCCTGCTGACGTCACACGAAAACGCCACAGAAAATGGGCGAGAGTGCAGAGAGGAGGACAGCATTTTCGAATTGATTTTTCTACTAAATAAATTCGCGTAAACGTGCTCAGAGTGGTCGAAACAGGGCCTAGGTACTCCGGACTACAATTTGCGCTCGTAATCCCGCATTGTTTACAAATCACTTCAGTGTCCCTTTAAGCTCTAAGGCTTTAAACATGTTGCAGCCCGTGGATTGACAGTAACAGGCTCATGGTTGGTGGTTTTTAAAGGCTTATTCTGGGCACATTTTTCTCATGCTTTCAGCGTGAAGTTCATGGCAGCACAAATGGGACTAGGCCACTTCGCCATGAAACAAGAAGTCTTAGCCCCTCAAGAGTGTTTCTCGTGACTCCTTTCCGGTCAACTACCAGTGCAGAAACACAGACGGACGGAAGTACTGTATGTATATTGTAACAGGTTATTCCCTTGTTTTGAATGCCTTTCGAGGCTTGTCCTATTTCACGGGGTGCTGGGGGTAGAATTTAGCATACAGGTTTGTTTCATTCAAAAGATTCAGTGTTTCGTAGTGCCCCCAGCCCCAGTGCTTGTCCGGTAGCAAACAGTTGTTTATTCACTAAGAAACTGCATGCACAGTTTAAATGAATTTTAATACTCCCACTGCATCGCATGTTTTGGGACGTCGGTGATGGTGCATACAGAACAGCACTTGAAACAATTGTTAGTATGTTGACTTTGGCTACAGAAAACGGCAGAACATATTGTGTTGCCTTGTCTACCATCTCTCCCCCTGGATGGCACTATAATACCAATAGGATGGCTGTCCGCACTTGCTTTGTTTTTGACCAGATGTGTACCTGGCTAATTTTGCTATGGTTGATAGTAAATGTTTCTTGGAGCATTGGCTATGCTCGACAAACAGGTAACAGTGTTGCTCATGCGAGTTGGCCAGTGTTGTCAGGCAAGCCCAATACTGTGCAGCTATGGCCAACATATCGTAAAATACCGATCAAGCGCCCCCCCACCCATTGAAGCGCCCCCCTCTCATTATCTGAGTATTTTGAGTTTTCACGTATTACCAAACAAGCGGCCCCTTCCCCCAACCACCGTTGATGGCCCAAACCAGTGAAACTGAAACTGCCCAGGAACACTTCTGACCGCACTCTTGGCTAAACCAGAATCCAATCCGAGAACACAGGGTAGCCGTTCATTCCGTACACGCTTGCCATTTTGTTGTCAACAACGGTGGTTCATGGCACATTCATAACGAAAGCCAGAAGACATTTAAAGCTTTCTAAGAGGCACATCATGAGTACACCTTGTTCGACACCTGGAAAATGGACAGATGATGGCAAGAGGCAAGAACAGATTCTCTGGCTAAAAGGACCAACAACGCGGTTGACAACACCATATGAATTGCTAACACTGGTTGTGCCAGAGGGGCTTCATAGTCTCCATGTTTACTATAAATGTTTCTCCTTAATGAACTGCATTATTTGTTTTCTTTTTCAGGGGGGGAGGTAAGGTTCACTGGTGAACATTTGCACACCGCCATTTTGTATTATGGGGCAGTTCTGAATAAGGGCCCCCTCCCCGAAATTCCCTGAACTATCTGCACTTTGAGGGGAGTGCTTGCTCAGTATTTTACGGTAGTATGCAGTATGCACTGTTGCTTCTGGTATTGGTTGTAGGGTTTAATGCGGTGACGCAACGCAGGCGATGAGGCGCACTGTGGAGGGCTCCGGATTAATTTTGACCACTTGGGAATCTTTAAAATGCGATGAAATCTCGCATCCATCAGAAAAGTGTTGAACGCCGCCCCGGAACAAACACGCGTCGTCCTGCTCAGAAGCACAATACCTTAGCCTCTGAGCCACCGTGGCGGGTGGCTCAGTGGCGGAGGCGTTGCTTGTACATTTCTACTGCTTCTATGTTTCTGCATTCATTTATAACTTCCATTGTTCCCCCCCACCACTTTTACTGCTACAAAAAGAATGTGCTGAAATTTAAGCATAAATAGCTCATTCTGCAAGCTCGTTTATTCCTTCTTTGATTTGCATTGGATTTTGTCGGCCTCAGCCAATTGCAACGAGCTGCTCATAATACGTCACAAGTTCAGGGCAGAAAAGTGTTTAAAGTGACGCGTGCCTGTTCTCTTTTTCCCCCTATTTATATAGCTTATTCGAGCAAAGTTCGCGATAAAAGTGGTGGCAGTATGTAATGAGGCAATCTTTCAAATGAACCAAACTTACGTTTTGCCTGCATGGCGCCTTTAAATGTTTCTTGCCTTTACCTCAAAACATTACCACTGCCTTTCAGTGACCAGTACTTCTTACAGGAAAGAGTGCTGAGAGACACAACACCTTGTTAATTGTACAGTGAACTCCCGTTGAGACGAACTCGGCTAAGACGAATTCTCGCTTATGCCGAACAACATTGGAAGGTTTGTTGGGTATTCCATAGACCCAATGCAAAAAAATCTACTTAAGACGAAGTGGCTTGCACATACTCTTCAGATAAGACGAACAACTTTCGTGGTGACAACCACAGCTGGCAATTCTAAGTAGCCTTGGCGAGGTGTAGCGAGGCATTCACAGGACAGAGAGAAAAGTAAAAGAAAACACAACGTGAAGCGAAATCGCACCACGGAGCAAGGGAGGGAGCGAGAAAAAAAATGCACTTCTTCCACCCTTCAACCCAAGGAGCCAGCGGCGGAGAAAAAAAAGGCTGAGGGCGAGTTTTGCAGCCACTCTGCTCTGGAGGAGAAAGGCACACAACTAGGAGGGTAAAAAAATTTAAAAAAAAGCTACGACGGAGACTTTCTGTTCGTGTATCTCCTGACCAATGCCATTTCTCTGTGGGAGCATGTGAGTTTGTGTTGGTTCGCGTCGCAAGTCCCGCTGCGTCACTGCCGAGAAAGCGAGGAGTTCCCTAGTTCACTGTATGTGCATTGTGACCATGGTATTTAACTCTTCCAGCTGGTACACAGGAGTATGAAATAAACAGTGCCAGGACAGGGACAAGAAAGGTGCCGACTAGCAACCTAATTATTTATTGCCTCATGGCATGCGAATATGTACTGCATGAGGCAGACAAGGATAATCAATTTAGAAGTGCAGAATTTTTCTAACGGACTACACAAATGCTGACCACGTTTTACTGTTGCTGCAGTGCCTTATGCTCTCGGTATCACTTAGTGTGTATCACAATAGACATCTAAAAAAATTGACTGCAGAAACACCATCAAACTGCCACAGCTGGCTTTCTGACTGTTAAGTAATCACAACAATTGTACTTTTTGTCATGCGATTATAAATGGCCCTGAGAAGGTCAGATGTACTGTAATGTCTAAAGGGCACTTTTTGCTTTTTCAGAACTGCAAACATGAGGCAGCCACCCAGTGGGAGGACCCGACAACAGCGGATCACTGCTACTCAAAGCCAGTGGTCTACAGTGTGCGCCCATCGGTCAGAGCACAAATGTCACCTGCTGACATCCTGTTTTATACAGGAGTGTCCGCAGAGATGTTTTCAAGCATCCTTGTTGGCCTGGAAAGAGTGCTGCAGCCATCGGCACAACTGCCTGTTGAGGACCAGCTACTTTTAGCTCTGATGCGGCTACGGCTTGGTCTCCTCTACGGAGACCTTGCGTGTAGGTTTTCAGCTTCGCCATCTGGCGTTTGCAAGATCTTCCACAAGGTCCTGAAGGCACTCCACCAAATGATGAAGGACATTGTGGTGTGGCTACCGCGCTCACGGCTACAGAGCAGCATGCCACAGTCCTTCATCGACAGTGGCTATGAGCGTACCACGTGCATCCTTGACTGCACGGAGGTTTCGCTGCAAAGGCCAAAAAAACAAAAGGCCAGGGCGCAAACCTACAGCCAATACAAGGCTAATAACACAGTCAAGTTCTTGGTTGTGGTTGCCCCGAACGGCTTCATTATGTACGTCTCAAAAGTCTACGGGGGCCGTGCGTCCGACAAATTCATTGTCAAGGACTGTGGTGTACAGGAGTACTTCGCACCCGGTGATGAGATAATGGCAGATAGGGGCTTTTCTCTGGATCCTTATCTTGCAGTACAAGGAATCAAGTTGAACATGCCAGCCTTCACTAGGGGTGAGTGCCACGTCTTTGATTGCTTTTGAGCAGTGACGGAAAAGGTGCCGAGAGGCTCTTCATACTTACTGATGATTACAAACACGTACCTTTTATGGATTCGTGCAGAAAAGTTTCATTACAACAGTCATTCAAGCAAAAGAAAAAAAAATATGAGGCAGGTACAATAGCCAGGTTACTATATTTTGACATGTTTCGAGTAATTGGGGGGGGGGGAATGAAAATTGAAGTGCCAAGATTTCAGTACATGCAAAAGGTCCTTACGCGATTTAAATTTATCTAGAGCCCTCTATTGCAGCACGCCTCATAGTCCAGGTGTAGCTTCTGTGTGTTGAACACCTCAAATGTGTGGTTGTGTAAAATGATGGCTTCAAGTTTATCATGTCGATGTGTACAGAGGTCAAAGCTGTGAACAACAATGCGCGAACGCGTGGCTTTCGATACATGCAGTGCAGTCTGCTGATAGCCACCGGCGTGACGAGCGAGATTAGGGAACGGCGCTGCGACAGCTATTGCCGATGCTTCCTTGTTTCAGGGGGAGAGGTTCATGCTGAAAGTCACAAGCCACACGAGTCTTTGCCACGCTTTATGTTCCTGCGCATGCATGCTAAAACTTCACCGTGCCAATAATAAATGTCTTGAGGCAATTTCTGAATGAATGCTTATGTTTCCTTCTTTCCTGGGAACCTACGTTGGGATGGCTGCGCTCGACCCACCTTCCACTTCTTTTTTATATCGGAACCATACCAACGGCGAAAACAAAACTGCACTGGTTATCAGCATAAGATGTTTCATATAGGCTTTAGCGGCAGTCGGGGTGAGGGACGTTCGGCGTCTTACCTTGCCCCCAAAACACGGAAGCATCGGCAATAGATTTCACATGTCAAGCCGCCGCCGCGCCGTCACCTAATCGTGCTGGTCACGCCGGTGGCTATCAGCAGGCTGCGCTGCACGTATAGGCCACGCGTTCATGCATTGTTGTTAACAGTTTTCACCTCTGTACCTTTTTTTTATTAGCAGTATCTACAAGCATGCTCTGCTGGTATGGGTTTTTAAGAACATAGGCACTGGAGAATTTATGCCCAGCAGCTGTAAGCTGCAAACTGAGGATGCTATTTTTGTAATTTTGGGTACGAACTTTTTTTTTTTTCACCTAGGCAAGAGTCAACTGTCTGAAAAAGAAGTCACCGGAACCCGGCGCATCGCATCCGTGCGAATCCACGTAGAGCGTGCAATCAATCGCATCAAGACTTACAGGATTTTTAAGTCTGCTCTCAGCATCAAGTCCCGGAAGAGCATTGACATGATGGTGCTGGTGTGTGCGGGACTTTGCAATCTGAAGCCGCCCCTGATTGCTGAGAAGGCTGAAGAAAGTGCAGAATAACAGCCGTGCCTTGCATGGGACTTGAACATTTTATTGTGCATTTGTGGTTCCAAAAGTTGAGCTGTGTATCAAAGTTATAGTTAGTCGCATAGGTGACAGCCTGGACTCCCAACAACCCAGAGAGGAGGCTAGGTCTAGGAAAAGGTAGTCAACCATGGATCACATTCATGTTGTCAACCAAGCGACCGAAAAATCCATTGAATACACTAAACCCCTTTACACGGCATTAAAAACAGTACACACTGCATCTGTGCTAAAAGCATTAAAAGACCAGAGAATAGGAGACCTACATAAGATTTCTAGAAGGCATGTACAGGCAGAATAACACTTCACCAGCAAAGCGATAAATTCCCATTCCGAAAGGAAGTAAGACGGGGAGATACCATCTCGCCAAAACTATTCGGAGCATGTCTGGAGGGGGTATTCGGAAAGTGTGACTGGGAGAACACAGGATTAAGAACAAATGGAGAATACTTGAGTTGTTCGAGGTTTCGAGACGGCGTAGTCTCGCATAGTGAGACTGCAGAACACCTGCCAAAAATGCTTGAACTACAATCAGAAAGCAGAGCCGTGCATGGGGCTAAAAAGAAATACAAATAAATATAAAGTAATGAGAAATAAGCATGCTGAAAGTGTCCTCTTCAGCTTGGGAAACAAAACGCTAGGGGACCTGAGCAGGCTGTTGACGACGACGCGACTTTACTAGAAATTTCACAGTTCGGCAAGTTGTTCGTACTGGGATCCCAAGTCTAGCTTGCCATCCCTGTGCATTTTCTCCAGGCATGGTAGCATAGCGTTAAAGTAAAACCTGCGAAGCCGTGGAGTTGTCATCTCAATGTAGGCAGCATTAAAGGGAACTTCTACAAGTATTGAAGCCTTCAATGACCATACGTAGAACAGGCAAAGGCTTTTGCCAGTACACAGCATCGTGTACTGAACCTGTGCGTAGTAGCCATTGGGGCCATTTTCAGACAGTTTGTAGGTGCCATCTTTTTCTACTACGTCGTAACGCTTGCTTAGGATTAAGTCCCTACAGTCGTCAACGAAAGGGCACTTAATCTCTAAGATCGCGTCACGGCACTCTACAACACCATCAGGTGTGGCCGAAAGCCATGGCCTTTCTTTGCACACATGTATGCCCTTAAGCTGGACCTCTGTCTTCAAATAACTTTCCACCTGCTGGCGGGCCACTGCTTCATGGTTGATGCCATGCTGTGTAGCTGCGTTTCCATGAAACGTTGGAGCGGTCAGGGCCTGCACAGCCTTTTGTGTAGGTGTTGTTGTTCGTTTCGGGATTTTTTTAACATTTGAGGCTGTAATACGCAGCCTTCTAGATGTGTGCCAGAGGTGGTTTTGTGTTCTTGTGGCTGCTTCCAAGGCACCCGCTGCAGCATCACCCAAGTTGATGTATCGTTCGTAGAAGTTGTTGCACAGGCTACAAGCACCAGGCAAACTGTTTGTGTCTTCGTGAGGTCCATGTGATGTTGTAGGCATAGCGTCTGCTCGCTGTTGAGGCTGCCATGGTGGTGCGGTCATGGTTGCATAGAACAGGCTGCCTGCAGTGAAATAAAAATGAACATGTCTCACCACAATCTACCCCAATTGCAAGCAGAAGAATTCTGTATAAGTATGCATCTATGGGACACATAGGGGGTAAACAGCATAGAGCCTGTACTGGCTGAAATTGGTGCTAAGGAGCCAAAACACTGCACTTTGTGAAAGTAGTGCAGGAAAAGCAACAACATACCCCCTTTTTTTAGAGAGGCATGACAGGCATGTAGAGTCACTAATACAGTAAAGGCTTGTTAATTCGAACTGATGCCCGGGCCTGGCACAGCCCTGTACATTTCAATGAGAGAAAACTCCCGATAATTTGAACGTGTCGGTATTCATAACGAATAATTCAAACTGGGATCCCCTGGTTTCCATCACTCCCCGCAGAATAAGTCGGGCCAGAGTAATTACAGCAAATCCTAACCAAACCAAATTTGCTAGAGATGAAGACAGCGAAACAAAAACTACAGCGTAGCACGCACGCTACGCTGCTGCGACAGATTATTTCCCTTCCGCAGTGGGCGCCGCGCTGCCGGCGCCAGTGCATGCTGTTGCAGGTTTTCTTTGGGCCACAATCAGATGGCGTGCGTAACAAACATGTAGTAGCGCTTAATTCGTGATAACGAGTCCAGAGGTGGCTTCTTTGTCTTCTGCCCGCGCGGTGTGAAGCCATGTCCATTCATTTTAGCGCCCACCCGCTAATTCGAAAATGTTTACGGTCCCCTTCGAGTTCAAATTAATGAGCTTTGACTGTAATGTTATGGTGCAGGAGATAATCACAAAGCTGTTTTTATCAAGGCATGGCAGCTGGAAGTCTGCTTGCAATGTTGTTCTTGAATTTGTGGTAGTGCGTATTTCATGTTTTTCTTCTAGGCTGCCTCACATAATGCGTCTTCACCCCCCCGCCCCCCCACCTGCCCCTGAAATGTAATCGGAGCATATCCACATCGAAGTGGTCATATGCACGTGAATAAAGATGTATCCTGAGCACCATGATAGGCGCCGTGGTACTTTGTTTTTGCAGTATGCTACTTTTCTATGCAATCAGTTGCTTTCACTCCCACGTGTTAACCACAAGGCAAAGAGCCAGAGTACGTAGAAAGGTAGAACTGACCAGGCTGTCGCAAGATTTCCTGGAACGGGCAGTTCTTGTAGAACTCCGCGAGCTCCTCATCGTTGCCGCAAAGACGAGGCAGTGAAGGTAGCGTCTTCCTTGGGGCGTCCTCGTCAATGGTCCTTTCTGCCACCTTGAAGTTGATGTCCTCAAGAGCTGTCGGTTCCATGTTTCTTTTCGTTCCCTTGTTCCAGCCAGCCGTCTTGTCCGTGCAACCCTCCCCAGTAAAGCCAGATAGCACTGCAAGGTCCACCTTCCAAAGCAGAGCCCCAACATGGCTGCACACTTTCCCTTGTCCGGCCATGCATGTGCAGCCACCAGTGATTACTGCACCACTCCGTTCACAACACACCCATGCATTATGATATGTTGCAAGTGCTTGGGAGGCGCGTACTTCGCCTTTCAGGAGCACAAGGGCCTCGTCAATTTCGTGAACAAATAGGGCCCCCACCCATCCACTCTGCATGTACGTGAATGACTGCATGCTTCGGAAAGCATTGGCATCTTTTAAATCGCATGCCTTACTCTTCACTAAGTAGTACAGAATTTGAGGTTTCTCAACCTGCGGCCACTTCTTCATATCATCAACCCAGTCTTTCACTGTGCTAGGGTGTGGGTAAGTCTTGTCTCCTGTGAAAAGAGAAAAGTAGCAATGGCTCAGCACGCAGTTCATCACATTGCAGTCAGCCAGAATGCACCCAAAATTCAATTTTCTGAAGCACATTGGCAGTTTAAAAACACATCGTTAAGGGGGACTTGAAACTCCTCTATGAAATTTGTTAATTGTAAAAACAAGGCACTGGGCAAACGATTTTGTGGGATTGGATGAAAGACAGCGAAACAAGCTCTGCGTAGAAGACCCTGCATTATTGGTGAAATTATCTTGCTGCTGTAAAACTCGGTGTTAGCCCTTCGATAAGGAAATACGAATTAAGTAGAGGTGGGGCCAAGTAACATGACAGTGACAGCACCAGCAGAGCCATGGTGTGTAGTAGTGATAGTCCTTTCACAGTTTGGTGATTGCCTGATACAACACCCCACACCCCTGTGGGTATGCATACTGTGTAAATTCATACCGTACCCATCTCAAGTGCTCATTCTTCGGCCAGCATCTCTATTTTACCAGCCAATCTAAAACAACAATTACTGCTGGAAACGCATGCAGCAGTTTTCGCAAGCCTCCTATGTACATTGCAGCACTGTCATTTATGACTACTAGAAAATCCGCACGCGCTGCGTTGCCCAGAATCATTGGTCGCCTCCACAAAGTTCTAGTAGATACTGACAGACTGCATGCCACTTCACGCCACTGCATGCCCTACAGTGCGACTGCTCCGGCCGCATCTACGGTACAGGGGCCGGCCCAGAATTCGAGGAATGCGCGAATATCCATTCTCACGAAGGAATTTCTCAAAAAATGCTGGCTTGCAAAGAACAATTGGCTGGCGCCTCGTAGGCGTTGTGAAATCCCCCTCCACCCGAGACTTAATTCCCTGCGAGGCCACATGTGCGCATTTCACCTTCAATATCTACGTATGCGAACTCCATGCCTCTACGAACTCTACGTGAAGCCTACGACGGCCGTCGTGATATGCGTGCCGCACCCGCTCCCCGGCGCGCGGCCCTATCACCGTTTCCTTTCCTTGCATATTATTTTCTCACCCCTCCGCTTTATAAATTCTCATCTCTCTTAACTTCTCCACTTGAGTCCACATCTCTTGCCTACTTTTCTTCCAGCACAACTCCGCCAGCAACCGGTCGATGCGTACGCTGTCGGGGCGGCTTAGAGAGCGAGTACGGCAATTTCACGCCTGACTTTGTTGCCGAGCTTCTTGACTACGGCACACCTAATTAAATGCAAAACTCGCGCGACATAAAGAGACACGCCACAGCAACATAGCCTTGTTGTTTCGAGAACCGCCCTTAGAGACACGCGAGACATCGGTCTCCTGCGTCATCACTACCGGCCGTTCGACGAAGGGATCAAAGCATAATAAAGTCAATAACTTCGTGACCCAAACCTACAAAGCATGCCGTTTTGCAAGCACGATATGCAAGCAACGCAAGGGGGACGAACAAACTAAACTAGCTCGCAACAGCTGACTTCGCAAAATCACTTACCTCCGATGCTGATCGTTGGTACGAGCGTACGAGCAGCTCCAGCTTCCGCGGCCGTCGAAACGCCGGCCATTTCAGCTTGGATCAGGCTAAAAAACTGTCTCGAACTCAGAAAACCTTCGAAAGACTAATCGAATCAAATTCAGGATCAAAACACCCGCTACTGCCAGCTCACGCGCATGCACAGCAAGCGCGTTCGCACATGCCAAGATGGAGGCGTAATCGTCCAGACGCAAGGCGGCGCTGCGTCATCAAAATGGCCGCGCCTATGAAAAAATGGTGTATACACCATTTTCCATAAGCAGCCGGGAAAGGAGGAAAATACTCTCAAACCAGTTCTCTCGGCGGCCGACCAGCGTTGCCTGAGCGCGCTGGGCTGGTAACATCGCTCGGCGCGGTGTGCTCCGCAGCGTAGTTCAGGAGTATTCCGCACCGTGTGCTTAGTTTTTGCGGAACTGTTTTAGCCAATGCTGCGATTCCGTTCAAGGCGCAAACGTCGTTTGGTCAGCACTGCGCGGTGGTGGGTTATTGAACAACCAACGAAAGCGAGAAACAGTCATTGACAGCACGCATGTGCACGACACTGCCTGGAGAAAATGCAGTGCGGTTGCGGCGTGTTTTTGCGGCATCGCTTCCCAACGCACACCGAGTTGAGATATCGGTGGATTCCGTTGATAAATCGCAACGACTTTGTACCAACGACCAACTCCAGGGTTTGTTGGGTGCACTTGGACGGCAAGCAGACGGAGCAAAATCCATTTATCACACGCAAAGCTGCGACAGGGAACAGAACCCCCTGAAATGTTAGAAGAAACTTTATCCTTTACAATACAGCATTGATTGGTTGGTTGATTGATTCATTCATTCATTATGGTGTTTAACGCCCCGACGCTTCATGGGTGATGAGGCGCACCGTATTGGAGGGCTGCGGGTTAATTTTGACCACTTGGGGATCTTTCACGAGCGCCGATACAATACAACACTACAATAACTTTTAGTTCCTTGTAGTCAATTTAAAATACCATATATTGTTTGGTCATTACAGCCGATTGGCATTAAACAATACCCTTTTCATCTAATCTAACCTTTAAAATCACGGTGTTTTGTTTACTTTTTTTACGTCAACGCACACTGCCAAACGATATGAAAGGATAACTTTCTTCATCGCACACTGCTGGTCGATAGCAGGATAAGCAGGCAGCCAAATGTGGAAACGCAGCTCGAGATACGCGTGAACGCTGCATTTGGAAAATAGCTCAACCTGTTCACAACGCGGTCAAAGGAAAAGCTTCTAATCCTTTTGCGTTGCCACGGAATCTAAAGTATTACAATTACAAAACAGTTACTGCTGGTCGCGTAAAGCATTTTTGGTGCAAGCAGCGGTTTTACAAAGGTGGGCTCCGAGCGACAGGCCACATGCGCTGCGCAGAGTTAGGTCAATCATGATCACGATCATGATCAACCAATATTAACTCGCCCGAACGTCAACCCTTTTGCTCAACCTTCGAATAGTAATTTGACTGGTTGTGTGCGGTCGTGTTATTTTTCAGCCCGGGTAATTTCGTTTCGTCAGCAACCTTATAAGTCTAGTTAAGAAAGATTATATTGCATTGCAATGTCAACAGCGTAGCAATCGCCTCGTCGAAAGTCCATCGCGAGCACGGATCACCGTGAGCCACATATGCTGTGCGCGCCATGGTGCGCGCTCCGCATTCGAAGTCCGCGCTTCCGTAAACATGACTAATCGGTGAACATAACAAGCACGGTGGCATTGAAAACACGTATTTACTCCCCGATATCGATTTCTATGTTAGTCGGTGCCATACCGGTACGTTTGCATTGCGGAACTGCGGAGCACCACCGGCACCACCACCACACTGCTACTGGTGCTCGCAACAGCCGGGGTCGGAATTTCCCGCTCTGGCAGCAAATTAGGACCTAAAATCCGTCCGCAGATGATGAAAACAAAACAGAACGCACACACACAAGCACTGCAACCGCTAAGTTAACGCCAAACCACTACGGTTCCCTCGGTAATGCACGGATACCGAGCAGACGCACGCAAAGAACGGCGCACTTAAAGGAGCCATGAAGAGAAAACAAAAGTTTGTTTTATTCGAAAGATTAGGTGTTTCATAGTACCCCAAGCGCTTTCCCGGAAGCAAATGATGCTTTATTCACTGAGAAATAAGGCAATTTAAGCCAAAATTTTAAATCTCCCGCTAAAATTGCACATTTGGTGACGTGAGCAATGGTGTCACACGGGCCGGTCCATGAAACAGATACTTAGTATGTCGACTCCATATAGCACCCACACGCGGGAGTCGACCGAGACGGCGGCCATTTTAAAAATGCTAGTAAAACCTAGTGCACCCGCAGCCCTAGTCATGGAATCGCCTGATCCGGAGAACAAAACTCTCGCCGAGGAGCTCGGGCTTGCATTTAACAACCTCACACCACTTGAACGCTCAACGCTTCTAAGTGCACGAGCGGCAAGAGTTGTGGGATGCGCGGTGGACGGGAAAGCGACCATTCCGCGATAGCCACAACAGACGAACGCCCTGCCGTCGGCACCGCTGCCTCGTCAGCGCCGTCGCCACGGACGAATACAGACTGGTACGTATGTGCCGTATTTTTGTTACGGTTAATAATAGTTCAACTTCAGTAGCAGTATCGCTTATGCCAGTTGGCCGGTGTCGTGTATGGAAAGCCGTTCGCGCGAGCTCTCTGCTTCGACCAGAAAGATACGAGCGTCAATGCGCGGTGTTTACGGCATTTTTCCTCCAAGGTCAGAGCGCCTCGAACCCGAAAATTCGTCTGCGCGACGGCGAGATGTCGAACTCGGCCAGGCGGTTGTTTCGTACGCATTGGCGCACACGCTTGCGTGTTCGTTCGGAACTTCAACCGTTTACTCCACCGTTGTTTGTCATAAAAAGAATGTGCAGTATGTTTCACGGGCATTTAGCTCGCTATGCAAACTGTAAGCCCTGCGTAACATGCGTTTGCTTTTGCCGGCCTCCGCCAATCGCAGAGCTTAGCCCATGTGACGGCATAGGTTCTGTTGCGGGAAATGAGCTGGTGGGTCGCATGACCATTCCCGTTTTTCCTAATTATGTAGCTTATTTGAGCGAAGTTTGCGTTATAAGTGGTGTCGTTATGGTTCTAACGAGGCAATCTTTCGAATGAACCAAACTTGTGTTTTCTCTTCATGGCTCCTTTAAGAGGGTTCAGCAGTGCCGGCCTCCCGTAGACAATACATGGACACTTTCAGAAGCCATAGCGCGCCTAATATTTGGCCTAACCCTATGGGGTTAGTATCAACTTTTTCCGCTTTCAAAAACGGGGGGAATGTTGCGGACAGATTTTTAAACTGGGATCTCGTTTTTTTACAAACGAGTAAGAAATATGAGCGAAAACATGGGTTTTCGGGGTGCCTGTGTTTCTGCGCGCCGCATTAAAAAAAATCGGCCAATATCGAAATTCTGTTCGCAACATTCCCTCCCTTTGGCTCTTCTGATTGCATACATGCCGGTAGAATTCTTCTGAGGCGAATAGTTTTAGCGCTAGGCTTTCTGAAAGTTCCGCAGCTCGACAACGCTCGCAATCAAATTTCCCACTCTTGTTGGTGGCTCCGTCTTTCGTAATAAGGAGGAAACATTATTAGGCTCTACCACTCACGGCGTACACGCTGCGGTATTGCTATGTTACTGCGCGGATAGCCGGACTTTTGGGCTTATGCGGCATGCGCGCGAAAGAGTGAAGAAAAGTTTGCCGTCACTCTTGCGAGTGGCACCACCGCTTTGATTGCAACTATGCATTGCAGCGTCATCTCTTGCGAGCCGGGTTCCACGCTTATCAGCGCGCGGGGAAGAGCACGGTTAGCGGTGAATATTTTGCTTTTTCACCGAACGACGGCTTGATTCCGCAGTAATGCTGTTTAGTTTTTTTATTATTGAACTCTGGGCCAAGACGAAGCGCTTGCTCGAAGTCACGCGACCTCAAATCTTGCCGGTAAAGCTGTTGCTTGTATCCATTGCATACTGGCGGTGTCACGGTGCAAAAATGCAGGAATAATATTTTTCTTGTACAATTGGGGAAGAGGGCAAGGGGGTGGTTTCGCACTTGAGCGGCTAAAAAAACTTTAGTGGGGCTTCCTGAACGGAAAACGCCACCTGACTTCTTTATTTTTCTGCTTGCTCCTTAAAACATTTTGCCTCCTCTCTCTCTCTCTCTCTCTCTCTCTCTCTCTCTCTCTCTCTCTCTCTCTCTCTCTCTCTCTCTCTCTCTCTCTCTCTCTCTCTCTCTCTCTCTCTCTCTCTCTCCCCCCCCCTTCACGTAGCATGAGCAATATACATTTAGGAGCACCCGTTTTTCAGATTACAGGGACAGCTTTTTCTTTATCTACAACTTCGGCATTCCCGCGAACGGAGACTTAGCTTATGCAGCCACTTGCATCTGCGTACGCCTGCGTTAGCGGAGTAATGCGTAAACCCACTGACTCGTGCGCTAATATGAAGCAGGTGTACCACATTACAGTATTGTTCAATTAGCGTAGCAATCTTCCTAAATGTCAGGGCGCCTTTATAGAAATCGTAAAATGCAACGTTTTTATAACTTGATTCCTTGTTTATATCCATTCAAGGCTGAAATTGCTGAAAGTTGCTGACGGAGGTAACTGTGCGAGCGACAGAATGTTCACCTTACTTGAAATTAAGTATATTAAATAAAAAGTATCACTCTCCTTGTTCTGCAATTAATGGAAATTCTTCAGGCTGACCAATGAGTTACTTTTACTGTCGGTATGAAGGTTAATTTTTCTGCAGTTTAAATGTGCCCTTCCACAATTGCTTCCAAAATCCTCCTTCACACCGTTCGATTTTCAGTCCCCAAGGCAAAGAAATGCACGGTGTGCTGTAAGATGCACTGATACAGCGTAGAGGTAAGAAATCCACGCTCGGAAGTTTAGCTTAGTCTTTGAAAGAACGAAATGTGATTTTTCTGTTTTTTTTTCGTTTCTTTCTTTCATCTTATTTTCCATCCCTGCTAGCGCGGTCTTTGTTTAATACTTTTTATTACGTTTAGGGTTCATCGCTCATTTTGAACCCTTTAAAGCATGGATAAACGATTGGTCCTCAATGACCGTTCACCGGTGTTTGCCTTCTTTTATTATTATTTAACATTTTTTGTGCCAGTCCATGCACATACATCTTTTATTTATTTTCGCAGACTGTTCAGTTCGTGTACAAATGAAACACGAATGTTACATTGTGTTTTGTAGTATCTGCGCATAATATGTATTTTGTAAGCGAAAGTGCCAGTTGTATGTAGTTGTAGCTTGTATCAACGTGTTGCAGCGCAGCACAAGACGAGGGACAAAAACGCAGAAGACACACATCGCACTGTGTGTCTTCTCCTTATGTACCAACTCGCCAAAACCACTACTCTGCTGTAACTGGTATGCATTCATGTGTCTAGTGGGTTGGCTGCACCAGCACTTGCCTTGTTTATGCGGCACTTTTGTCGTCAAACAGATCAACGGCTTTATGATTTTAACCGCCCCCCCCCCCCTAACATCCAGAATTGCTGTTGGTGATGCTGAAGTAAAGATTTGAGTGATTCGTATTTGTTAAAATGCTCTTTTGCGGGTACTTGGTTCATTTAGCTTTCATTTATATTCTATTGGAGCATGCTCGGCGCATTTTTGTTACCGACGACCGATCTAGACCAACCACCGGCAGGCCACGACGGTGACTTGCTTGATCTTGTCCCCTCCATCATGCTGGCGCCATGGCTTGTAATAACTCAGCGAGGTTCTGTCCTTTTACAGCTACATAAATGATACCATCGTAGTCTTAACACTTTTATCAGAAAAATCCTTAAATTGTATTTTCGATGAAACAGGTTGGAGCTCTTCCATATTATATTTCCCTCTTTCCCTTTTTTTCAATCTATTTCTGGTCCCACACATGGATGTGTAATTTACGATGTATGTTAACCTAGGGATTTGGGAAGCCAGGCATGTCCTGCTCAGAGAGATGATTTCGCCTTCACGTAAAATAAGTGGACTTCTTTGTTTCTTTTCGAGATATCACACATTGGTTCTTATTTTGTGTATGCCCCTATGCACAGCTCTTTGATGTTTTTTTTTATCGCTCTCTCTCCGCATTTCATCCGCACTTGGGGCGGCGAGATTCAGTGCCCGTAACCATTCAGATTTTTTAGCCCATTTCAATAACTCCGCTCACAGTAAATACATTCGTAAATACATTTGTACCACACACGCGAATCTGAAAACATCCAGTTTACAGAGCGAGCCTGTACCTGATAATGCTACTATGACGCATCCAGATTCCGGCGGCACGCTTCACAATTATCGCCCTCACGCTCTCACAATTATCACTCTCGCACACACGCACACACACAGACACACACACGCACACGCACAGAAACGCGCACCCACGCACATACGCGCACACCCATGCACGCACGCACGCACGCGAACGCACAGAAGCGCGCGCGCGCACGCATGCACACACGCACGCACAGACACGCACACACGCACGCACACACGCGCGTACGCACACACGCGCGCACACACACACGCACGCGCACACGCACAGAAACGCGCACCCACGCACATACGCGCACATGCATCCACGCACGCACGCGAACGCACAGAAGCGCGCGCGCGCTCGCACGCACGCACACACGCGCACGCACGCACGCACACGCACGCACGCACACACGCGCACGCACATGCCCCCACACACACACGCGCGCGCGCACGCACACACACACACATACATGCACACACGCACGCATGGACGCACTCGCGCACATACACAGACGCACCCACAAACACACGCAGGCACGGACATGCACACACGTACACATACACTCGCTCACACGCAAGCACATGAACACGAAGGCACACGTAGGTGCAAGCCACAGCTCTTTGATGTTACTTGATGTTCTCTGAGTTACTTTGATAGAAAGTAACTCGGGGTGCAAGCATGCCAGTAAAATTTGACGCCAAAGTAGCATCGCGATTTCATGCAATTAATTATCTTGCATTGTATTTTCTGCAGATTCTTCACACCTATCTTTTAGAATTGCGAAATAAGTTTACCCCGTCCAAATAACTCACGACTAACCGTTGCTGTCCGGAATAAATCAGAGTGCTACTCAAAGATTCTTGATCAATTCGATAACCAATTCCGTGCCTTGCCTGTACTTGAAATACTTTATAGAAAGGTACGCAGCACGCCCGTCCCACGTCGGGGAACTATACGAATACAGTGTGGCTAAAGCGAACGACCCGTGTACAGGAATAGCGACGTCCCTTGCTCAGTGGAACACCGCCGTGATTTCAGGGTTGCGGGAAGCAGAAACACAACTACCCAGGCTACAGTTATCACACAACGGCAACGCAAAAAGTTGGAAATTTACCCGCCGCCGTGGCTCAGTGGCTAAGACGTTGCGCTGCTGAGCACGAGGTCGCGGGTTCGATCCCCGGCCGCGGCGGCCGCGGCGGCCGCTTTTCTGATGGAGGCGAAAAGCCAAAAACGCCCGTGTGTACGAGATTTCGGCGCACGTTAAAGGGGCACTGACACAAAATTTTGAAGGCGAGATAACGTCGGAGATAGATTGGTGGGAACACATATACATCATCTGCAAAATATCAGCGGCGAATACAGCCTAGAACATATTTAAAATCAATTTTGAAGTGTGCGAAACGCAACCGAGCAGCCAGCAGAGGACCACGCGCAATTGTAAATAAACAACATCCAAACACGTCACGAGTTTGTGTTTGCCGCTTCCGCACTACCGGCGTTTTACGCGGGCTCGCCCGGCTCGCCGCTCCAATAGGAGGGCCGGAGGGCGGAGCTTCTGCTCTCGAGAACGAACGACCCGATCGTTGGCGGCGGAGGCGCCGTGATTTCGTCAGCTAATCGGGTAGCTGGCCGCGACCAAAGTTCTACAGCTATTCCAGGCACTCTGTTTCTATTACTGTTTATTACCATTGGATGCGAAAACGCGCCGGAGGCACGAAAAGCCCACTGAGCTAGCCGCACGGTCGCTGTGCAGGCGGCGGCCACGGCCGCGAAGTGGCCCAGGCCGGCGCAGGTAGCTCGAGTGATAGAATTGTTACCGCTGCGCGAAATTGTCCCCAAGTCCCGACCATAGTGGCTTAAATGAGAAAGGAGTTAATGATGCGATGGCGGGTTGCATTAAAAATTGTCATCTGCACCGCTTACGAGAGCGGCACTCGAATATCCGCCGCAGTGCTGAGCCGAACACATCTGTAGGCGGACCTGTAGGCAGACCGGCCGGCTGCTCCCAGCGCGCGTCTTGCCACCCACCGCCTCGAGCGTCGCGCGTCGTTCTTTAGCCGCGGTAGCATTTGCACTCGCAGCGCCTGCGCCACATCCACGGTCGCTTTTTAATTAAGCGCCTCACGAGATCAGTACGTGGGGGCATTCGCAGAAACTGCCGTCGATGCGGATTCGACAGTGCTACGGCGGCTCTGCTCTGTGATATCCCTCCGACGGTCACGTGGTCAGCTTTGTTCACACAAAATCCACAAAATCCATCGTTTCGCGGCACTCGCTGAAACCGAAACTGCGACTGGCCGCATTTAAAATCCCTCTAATTTAACAACCGTCGCACGCTGAAGCAAATGAGGTTTCTACAGGTTATAAGTAGGTCACTAGCTACTTATCGCAACGAAAAAAACAAGATGCTAAATTTTTGTGTCAGTGCCCCTTTAAAGATCCCCAGGCGATCAAAATTAATCTGAAGCCCTACACTGCGGCGCGCCTCATCGCCTGCGTTGCGTCGGCGCGATAAAACCCTACAATCAATCAAAATTTAGCGATTTAAAAAAGCGAAAAGCAAGCACTCGGGAATGTTCCCATAGCAACCCTGCATACCCGTGCACAACCAGACAGCCTAAACAAATATGTCCAGATACCCGTCACTGCGTGGCTGCGACAAAAGCGCAGCGAAGATGCGGGTGCCATCCCGGCCGCTCTTCAGATGGAGGCGAGAAGGAACAACGTCCCCGTGTCGAGATTTGGCAGAACGATCTGCAGGTGGTTGTAATTCATCCGGAGCCCGCACTATCGCGCGCTTGTATCCCAGATTAGAGTTCCTGTATATGCTCCCTACGGGAGCAGAGTTGCGCCTTTGATTTCCATTCGCCGCTCACGACCCTATTCGCTGATCGCCGTCACGTGCACAAAAAGCATCCACGCACCGCAGAGAAGCCGGCGATGCGGCTGCAACGCCGCTGCTGCCCTCTGCTGTCGGCGTCTTTCGTACATTTTGCGCAGCTGCCATGTCGCATTCGTAGTTCGTAGCGCGAGAGCGACAAGCCGCAACACGCTAGTACATGAAGAGTATCTTTTTTGCACAACTTCAGTACGCGGTCAAGCCGACAGCCCTGAAGGCCTAGAATTTGTTTTGGTCTTCCATTTTCGCTGTTGTCGGTTATTAGCAGCTGACTGTTCTTTTTGTTCGAATGCTTACATGAGAAGCTGACGCCTAGCTCTATTTTGCACAGCCATATCTTCCCGATATTCGGATATGCGTTATAGGAAAACTGCACTCAAGAGGAGGAGGAGGAGTAAGGGGAGGAGGGGAAAACTTTGTTTAACAATTACATCGATCTGGTTAGTGGGCCGGGTCCTCAGTCCAGGACAAGAGAGTAAAAGTAATTTTCTTAAAATCATAGAACGCCATCCCGAGTAGAATAGGATTTGTTCTTCGCGCCTGGAAGGGTTGAAACACGCCGTGACCCGCCGCGGTGGCTCAGTGGCTAAGGCGTTGCGCTGCTGAGCACGAGGTCGCGGGTTCGATTCCCGGCCGCGGCGGCCGCTTTTCTGATAGAGGCGAAAAGCAAAAACGCCCGTGTGTTCGAGATTTCGGCGCACGTTAAAGATCCCCAGGTGGTCAAAATTAATCCGGAGCCCTCTACTACGGCGCGCCTCATCGCCTGTGTTGCGTCGGCACGTTAAACACCACAATCAATCAATGAAACACGCCGTGTGGCAAGAGAGAGACCTGCAATTTTTGAATACGTACCCTTATACACTGCATGCTTCGCTCCTCCCCAGGCTAACCAGATCGATTTACCCCAGGCTCGATTTAATTGTTAAACAAAGTTTTCCCCTCCTCCCCTTACTCCTCCTCCTCCTCTTGAGTGCAGTTTTCCTATAACGCATATCCGAATACCGGATGGCTGTGCAAAATGTTCCGAAATATCCCTCCAGGTCTTAACAAACATATATGTGTTACTATAGATTTAACGAAGACGTGACTCGTTTTGCTCAATAAACCTCCATACTGGTTAGATGCCTGGTCACATCACTTTACGTTGTCAAGGCATGACAGTTTGCCGACTTGCACTATAGACTGCAAAAACTGTAGGTTGAGTTCCAAATAACCCAGTGTGTATATACGCGCGTGCTGATTTTATACCAGGCATCTAACCAGTATGGAGGTTTATTGAGCAAAACGAGTCACGTCTTCGTTAAATTTATAGTAACACATATATGTTTGTTATGACCTGGAGGGACATTTCGGAACATTTTGCACAGCCATACCTTCCCGATATTAGGATATGCGTTATAGGAAAACACTCCTAATGATAAAGCAAAGCGCGCGTTACAAAAAAAAAAAAAAAAAAAACAGCGACGTCGGGGCGCGCTTACGCTCCCCTCGCGCGGTGCGCACGACTCCTTCAAGCCCGACGGTTGGCTTTCCCACGCTGCTTTGGATGCTCGGCGGTCAAGATGACGGACCTATGCGCAACTCTGCTCCCGTAGGGAGCATATACAGGAACTCTATCCCAGATGTGGCTGCAGCGTGTTACAGTCTCAAATTTTCAATTTTTTCAAAGCGCACCAAGCGCAGTCCAGGCCGAGTTGACCTCATGCCCGTACATGGTACACCACGTTCGGAAGTCGCCTTGTAGTCACAGCGTCAGCAGGCGTATATTCGTTATCTCTTCGCTGCCTCAGCTGGCTGCGACGCGCGTGTCTCAGCCACGTGAACGCTGCGACTATTGATAACGCTGGGTCATGTAGTCTTGGACAATGCGTGAGACTGCCCAGTTCGCGTTATCTGTTACAGTAAACAGTCTATTTTTTTCTTTAAACGTTGTTAACGGAACGTTGAAAGGTAGTTTCAAAAAGTGACAGAAATGTTGCGTTCGTTGCAGGCATTCAATTAATCTGCATGGGTCTTTCCATGGTTCGAAAGAAAGCAAGAGCGCATCAGACAGGACGGATGGAGAAGTATAAAAAACACTTGCGCAAGTGTTTGTCAAGTCCTCTTCGTTTTCCCTCCTGATGCGCTGATTTCTTTCAAACTTATGTATTGATCAGCCCAACTTTTCACTCTTGTCTTCGGCGTTATTTTCTTGTAATTACTGGGTCAGTGCTGGAGGTTAATTTTTACCAATTGCTTTAAATGTTTTTCGGACGTGTCGATTTCGAATAGTGCACAATTGAGTATTCATTGTTCTTTACGTTGTCTGCACATATTAACATTGAAGCTTCTCATCCAAAAAGTCCAAAAATATTAATGAATGACCATACATAAGTGCAAAATCTTCTGTGTTAACTGAACTTTTCCGCTTTCTGGAATGTTTGGTTTATTTAGGAAGACGGCTACGTTCACGGCCGCCAAAACATGCAACCACGCACTATTTTATTTATTTAGTTGAAGCGCTCACCAACAGTGGTGTGCCTTCTCGGGTGAGGCCCTGGGTAAATGAGGAATATAAGGCATACAGAGGCAACACATAAGCAAGGGTAGTAAATCAAAAATGGGTAAAAGAAATGTGTGGGTATACGGGGTGTTTCATCGAGACTAATTATTTTTTAAAAATTGGATTTTGGAAGTAAAGCTGTTTTTCTTGCGCTAAGTGATCAGGGGCCGTGGCAGGTGCCAAGTGCTATTTATGGAAATAAGTAACTTGACTTGATTATTCACCGTTTCAATTATCCTAAGTTAGATGCTTGATTGTAATGATTAACTAGTAGAGGATCATGAGTCCATCTCGTATCGATTATTGCATTTCCGAAATTGTAACTGCGTGCAGAGGTACAGCGCTCAGAACCTAAGCTCACCAGATGTGGGGGCCGCGTGGACGTCAGAGCGAAAGCACCGACTGAGGCGGGTGGCCAGTCCCGCCTGCACTCACTGCCGAGCGCCCGTGCAGTCCCTGCCGCATGTACTGTACGAGTGCCCCAAGTTTGCGGCAGGGCGGGCGGAGCTTCTGGCCGTGCTCCGAGGGGTGCGGCCGCTCGAGGAACTGCTTTGGCCCCCAGGAAATGCCGGGGAGCGGGACAAAGTGCTCGAGGCCCTGGGAGCATACCTGGGGGCCTCGGGCTCCACAATGCACTAAGCTACAACTCTACGTAACTGCCCGGGTCGCAGTGGAGTGTAGCTGTTAGGGTAGAATTCCTGTGTGTGTGTGTGTGTGCGTGTGGGTGTGTGTGTGTGTGTGTGTGTAAGTGTGCAGGTGTCCTACTCCTTCGTGTCCTGTATTTTGATATTTATTTATTTGTCTAGTGTTTCGTTTTTTTTTCTTTTACCTAACGTTGTATATAGTTATTCTTGCCCATGTTTTATATATTTATGTTAGCCCTCTACCCTATCCCCCTATTCCTATGTACTCTTTCCTCCCTATCCCACCTCCCCTACACCAGTGTCCGGTGTCCGCTTCCGGTGTCCGCCCCTAGGCGAGACAATTTACGCCTGTTGGTGGACCTTCCTTTCTTGTTTTTGTGCAATAAATACATACATACATACATGTGGGTAAAGGGCTCCGGGCGGAAGCTGAGCGCCGCGAAGCTGCACCCTCAGGCTCATGTCACTCGGAGCTGTACATGCCACACGCACGCCGGGCTTTATCTTCGGCCCGAACAGAAGCAAGGGGCACCTGAACAGCCGAAAAGCATCTGATAGCCGGATTTCTAGGTTACAAAGTTCCCAATCAGGGAGTTATTACGTCTAAACAATCTTCGGTCAGCCCATGTGGCCACCGAAACAATAATGACAAAAAAAGCGCTCCGGCATTGGGAATGAGCGTCTCGGGTTACTGTGTTACTGGGGGGGGGGGGGGGGATATACCACTGAAAGTGAACTAAGGGCGGGCATGTTTTGGCCCAAACGGATAACCGTTGGACCACCGTGGTAACGGAATGACTACCCTGAAATGAGACTAGAAAGAGCAGAAGACCGCTAGCGTTATGAAAGAATGAAATAAAGAAATTAAGCGTAAATGAGTTATTCGGGCAGAGCAATATAAAAGCAGTTGGACTTCCACGGGCAACGCCCTTGATAGGCTGATCATTCATTCATTCATTCATTCATTCATTCATTCATTCATTCATTCATTCATTCATACATTCATACATTCATACATACATACATACATACATACATACATACATACATACATACATACATACATACATACATACATACATACATACCTGCGTATGCACATACGTACGTACACTACTCAATTTACGCAGTGTGGACGTATTATGAAAAATTGAGGAGAAACATGCGATAATTTAAGTAAACCGGCATCAAATTTCGTTAGTCACATTTAGCTCAATGTATAACGTATGACTTTAGCGTTACGGTAACGTTTACGTAAGATGTGACCTACGCATTGCACTTACATGCGTTTTCGTAGTTCCGTAATATTTGTGCTCACAATAATTTGTTATATTTCTTTACAAAAATATACAATAAAACAAAACGCCTCAAATAAGTGCGCTGCGTAGGATTTAAAGCCGTCTAAATAGAATATCTTGGTACACCAAACACATTTCGTGGAAAAGAACAAAAAGAACGAGCTAAGAGAGAAATCACCATTGTTACGTAGAGGAAGAACCGGTCATAAAAGAGCGTTCTAAGCAGAGCCATGGCTGGATCCCATCCGCAACACCCCGTTTCCCTTCTCATGCTAAAAACACCGGGCAGCTAGGCAAATTGAATTGTCCAAAAACTCGCAAGGCGTCGCAGCAATGACCACAATTACTACCGTTCGAACCACTATGCGCGTAGCTTAGATTGGGCTTAACCGCTTGCATAATAGTGTGATCGGGAAAGTGATAGTTCTTCTTGTTTGGTGATTTTTTATGACGAAATGTTATCTCGTCAATACTACGTACAATCGTGTACTTTTAATTCAAATCCCATGTCGCATTGTACGAAACTTTTCAAAAGCAATACAGCGGTAATAAATTCCAACTAAGCTGTTTCACTATTCGATAAATGTTATAAATGATGTTATATCGACTGCGGAAAATATTAAGGAAGAAATTTGATCAGAGTACAAACATGTTTGCATGTTAAAAGCGAAGCGGGTGACAACTTTAGGCACCCTTCTTCACCTAGAAGGGCTGATAAAGCTGTAGTTATTGCCGGCACAGCGCCGCACAGCGTGATTTGCTCGCCCGCAAGAAATGTGTTTACAGTTTCTGCTCTGACATTGGTGTGATTTTCTTCATGCGTAACACTCGCAATCGTCGCTGCAGTAATTTAACACGCATAAGTGGGATAGAATTCTCCTTGAAGAAGTCACGTTTCCTGGCTTCCACAGAAGCGCAGCGAACCAAGCTTCTATCCCGCAAACGGCAGGATTGGCGACGAATGCTGAGGAACGCCTGCAGCCCAGTAGGTCCACACGCACCCCTTGCCGCTTTCGTAGCTCGCCGCAATGCTCTTCTGTCGGTCGGAGCAATGTGACCGCCGCCGTCTATGCTGGCGCGAAAGTGAATTGTGTATACGCGCTGTCGTATTTCTGTGTTCTCACCTGTGCGCGCAGATTGATACCAAAGGCTTAGAAAACCTTTAAATACATTTTCTGTCGCCTTTTTAGACGCAGTGGCCTTATGTGGGGGTCGCAGGAAATGAATGTATCTTTTCATTCGCACCACGGGAAGCACCCTCCTCGCCCTCTTTGCAAGTCGCCGACTTCGTGTTCTCCAGAAAAAACAACAGCATGCAAAAACGCAAAAAGAAACATCTGGGCCAAGTCATGCCGGTATCCATTCCGTACTGATATCTGACATTGTTGGCCAAGATCTTCGGTCGTATCTGGGAACGCTCGTGTCATCGCACAACCGATGCATGCCGTCATCGGAGCTGTATTTCCTTTCGTGCGGCGGAATAAAGCGTGCTTCGGTTGCTTCGGTGTCCTGGTTGTTTTTACACTGCTAGATTGCAACTACCTGACGCAGCTTTTTGGGGGCGGTACATGATGCCATCTGTGAAGCGAAAAAGTGCGAATCTGAGTTGGCGCCGAACTGCTGCCCAGCGCGGAGGTTTCGGCGGTCGCTTCATAGACGGCGCTAGCGTCTGGTCAGAAAAAGCAAATGGCGGCGCCCACCTCTAGCAAGGAAAATGGTGTATATTTGGAGCTTGCCTCACTCATGCCTGTATCGTAAAAAGCGTGTTCGCACCAGGCCAAGGGTCTGTTGATTCTGGCCTGTGCCCACTGCCCGCAAGCAGTCGGTGCTTATGGAAACAGCACGCCAACGAGAACTCGCTAGCGCGCCAGTGCCAGCCTGCGCGCGTTCTGTGAACTAGTTCGTGGAGCAATGAACATTGCGGCCCAAAAAAAGGTGAACTACGTATAGAAAATATCGGCGGAAAACAACAAAGTTAACTTATAAAAAAAAAGCACGTACCCGCGGGGATTCGAACTTGTGACTTGCAAAGCACCTGCGCTGACATACCTAGCGCTCCAAACAACTCCCCCACGGGCGCGTGCTGCCGACCTTGGAAATATAAGGTATATAATGTATAACCAGTTTACACTTTTATTTAGTTTTAGCATTCCAAGCTGCTTAGGTGACTGTTGTTTTGCGCTCGTGCAGTAAGCGTCCCCCAAGTTTCCACAATATCTCACGTCTAGCAATTGCATTTCTGAACGGAAAAGCGTTCGCAGATGCGTAGTCGTGCTGCTGGCCGCTGTGCTTGTTCGCCCAGCGCCAAAAAGTGCTTCCCGCACCGTAGTTTTACGCTGTACGGTAAAAATATCAGTTGATTTTATTTCCTTAGTACCTATATTGACTTCGCTGACTTTTCTCTCGCATTCAAGAGGCTTTATATTTTCCTACTGACGTACCGGTCAGTGAAGCGTCGCATGTGCGCTTGTGCAGCGCTTGTGTGACGCGACCTTGACTTGGAGCTAGATACAGTGTACAAACTAACCAAGTAAAGAAAGGCACATTCTTCCATTCACAAACGTGTCCTGGCTTCGTTTCAAGTGAGCGAACGAATTGCGACGACCCGTCGGCGGCCGGTGGACGAAACGCTGGGCCGACTGCACTGTCTGAAGGCCGGGCAGCCGTGCAGTAGCGCAGCCAATTGCGAGCTCGGCTCCTCCCGACGTCACACGAAAACGCCACAGAAAATGGGCGAGCGTAAAGAGAGGAGGACAGCGTTTTCGAATTAGTTTTTCTACTAAATAAAATCGCGTAAACGCGCCTAGAGTGGTCGAAACATGGCCTGGGGACTCCGGACTACAATTTGCGCTAGTAATCCCGCAATGTTTACATATCACTTCAGTGTCCCTTTAAAGGGACGCTGAAGTGATATGTAAACATTGCGGGCCTAGAGTGGTCGAAACATGGCCTGGGGACTCCGGACTACAATTTGCGCTAGTAATCCCGCAATGTTTACATATCACTTCAGTGTCCCTTTAAAGGGACACTGAAGTGATATGTAAACATTGCGGGATTACTAGCGCAAATTGTAGTCCGGAGTTCCCAGGCCATGTTTAGACCAGTCTGGGCGCGTTTACGCGATTTTATTTAGTAGAAAAATTAATTCAAAAATCCTGTCCTCCTCTCTTTACGCTCGCCCGTTTCCTGTGGCATTTTCGTGTGACGTCAGGAGGGGATGAGCTGGCAATTGGCTGCGCCACGGCTGCGCTACTGCACGGCTCCCCGGCCGACAGAGTCAGTCGGCCCAGCGTTTCGTCCGCCGGCCGCCGGCGGGTTGGCGCAATCAAGGAGGTTAAAAAAAAATTGCTTGGTCGCAATTCGTTCGCTTAGTTGAAACGAAGCCAGGATACGTTTGTGAATGGAAGAATGTGCCTTTCTTTACTTGGTTTGTTTGCACACTATCTAGCTCCAAGTCAAGGTCGCTTCACACAAGCGCTGCACATGCGACGCTTCGCTGACTGGTACGCCAGTAGGAAAATATATAAGGCCTCTTGAAGGCGGGAGAAGAGTCAGCGAAGTCAATATAGATACTAAGCAAATAAAATCAACTGATATTTTTACCGTACAGCGTAAAACTAGGGCGCGGGAAGCACTTTTTTGCGCTGGGCGAACAAGCACTGCGGTCAGCAGCACGACTACGCATCTGCGAACGCTTTTCCGTCTACGAAATGCAATTGCTAGACGTGAGCTACTGTGGAAACTCGGGCGACGCTTACTGCACGATCGCAGTACAACAAATAGTCACCTAAGCGGCTTGAAATGCCAAAACTAAATAAAAGTGTAAACCGGTTGTACAATATATACCCTATATTACCGAAGCATTCGCGTTCCGCTCTGTGGCCTAGCAGTCTGGGGCGCTAGGAATTCACCGCAAATGTTTTGCGAGTCACGAGTTCGAATCCCCGCGGGTACGTGCTTTTTTTTTTTTTGTAAGTTAACTTTTTTGTTTTCCGCCGATGTTTTCTATATTGAGTTCACCTTTTTTGGGGGCCGCAACGTTCATGGCTACACGAACTAGTTCACAAAACGCGCGCAGGCTGGCACTGGCGCGCTAGCGAGTTCTCGTTGGCGTGCTGTTGCCATAAGCACCGACTGCTTGCAGGCAGTGGGCACAGGCCAGAATCAACAGACCCTTGGCCTGGTGCGAACACGCTTTTTACGATACAGGCATGAGGGAGGCAAGCTCCAAGTATGGGGGAAAAGCGGATGACATTTGGGCGTCTGCGGGTACGCGGAGAGCGTTCATGCACTGCGTAGGTCTCGGCTAGTGAATGCTACGACTACAAGCCGTCCTGGGAGGCTTATCTTGTGCATTTTACAGCCGACAACATGGCAGAAGCGCGGTACGATGATTACTGAGATATTGAGAATGCCCATCCAACAAAGCCATTGGTTATGTTTTACAGAACCGAAACCGAAACCTAAACTTGTGTGATTGCTAACCTTGGGCATCGTCCAATCACGGCGCCCCTCCTCTCAATGTCACAGCCTTAGTTGGTGCGGCCGCCGCAAACCGCGCATGGTAGTTTTTCTTCTTTCGCGCTTTGTAAAATAATTACCGATTTGTCAATTGGATAAACGATGAAAAGTGTGCTAATTTGAGCCAGTCTACGCAGTGCAAGCAAAAACGGGAGCTTGACAAATTCACTTCAGTGTCCCTTTAAAAGCAAGCGTTTGTGTGGAACTTTATCAAAAGCTTTTTCAAAGTCTAGGAAAAGGGCATCTACCGGTGTGTTAGTATGTGTAATATACCGTACCATTACTAACACATCTGCTCTAGTCGCTTTACAAGATGATATTAACCACGTACTACACTGGAGCTCGTGACATTAAACCCGAATAAATGTAAATCCCTCTCTTTTCACCGCCGCCTCAGCCCCCTCATCTATTCTTATCAATTCGGTAACATCCCGGTGGTAAATGTCAACAGTTATAAACACTAAGGGGTCACTTTAAAGGAGTACTGACACCAAATTTTGACGCCTAAAAAATGATATAATTGGGTTCAGTATTTTGTACAAATGCCTCACAGAAATTTTTGCAGCGATCCGAGGCCGTAGTCACATCTAAAATCGAGTTTGATTGTCCCGGCCGCGAGCTTCCACAAATCGGCAGCACTAGCGAAATCGCTTTCGGCGTGACTAAACATCGGCCCGCGTGTCTGGCCGGTTGATGGTGACGTCATATAGTCGTTTTCGGTACCGGAAACGATATCCTGCGCTGCTGTTGTCAGTGGTATTCCTTTGGGCAGGAGACGTGGGTGTAGCTCAAGGAGGTTGTATAACCTCCTTGGTAGCATCAAAACAAGCCTGCCCCGGGAGGGGGCGCGGCGTGGGCCGACGTGGCTGGATCGCATCCGACGCGAGGAGCCAACTCGCAGCAAACCAAGGGCAACCCAATGCAGCCAACCCCAGAGATGATCACACTTTGCAATGAAAACGCGCGCCTAAAAGCGCAACTCGCAGAGCAAGACCGGCGCCTGCAGGAGGTCAGCAGGAAGCTAGACATGCTCCTTGCTGACCAACACCAGGACCCAGCGCGGACGCCACTGCCAGCGCGAGGGCAAGCGCACAAACAAGCGCAAGCCCAAGAGCAAGACCTAGAACAAATGCAGACACAAGAACCGACACATACACACGCCACAGGACCACAAGCTGCAGAACTACCCGAGGAGGCAACACAGGATGCAAACACAGCCGAAGAACCCGAACCCAAGGCAAAGAGGCGAGCTACAGTAACAAGTTCGATCGAAAGGCGCCACCCAAAATTGGAAGAACGCATGGACAGATTTGAAGAACAAGCCCAAAAAGGCCAAGAATCAACCAATAGAAGACTGGCAGCACTGGAGGCGGCGACAGCGGACATCACCGTCCGCATGACCAACATAGAACGGATATTAGCACAGATACATCACGTCATGCAACGACCCAGCGAGGGACCCCAATATCACCCCAGTGAATGCCGCCCCTCATGGCCCGAACAACGCTAACGCGGGAGCTCGTTGTGTGGCAATGGAATGCGAATGGCCTGCGCGGAAAGAAGGGACTATTGCAGCAGTACATCAGGCAAGCCAGCCGGCGGCCAGACGTAATTCTCCTGCAAGAAACGCACAGCGAGGCTCCCCTGGGCCTGCCGGGGTACCGCTCCTACGCCAGCCCGCCCAGCGCAAGAACAATTGGGAAAGGCGCAGGGCAGGGGGTTAGCACCCTGGTGAAGAAAGGACTTACATACATCGAACATGACTTGCTCCACAACAGCGCCATCGAACATCTGGCTATCGAAGTCGTCACGGGCCGCAAGCAAAAGGAGAGCGTCTTCATCGTCAACACATATAGCAACCCGAAACACTTCCAGCAACGTTTCCGAACCCTAATGCACAAGGTGAAGCAATTGGCAAAGGACAACACTGCGCTCGTGTGCGGAGACTTCAACGCACCGCACACGGCGTGGGGATACCCGAAATCCACAGCCAAGGGTCACAGCCTTTACGAAGAGGCCCTAGACACAGAATATCAACTGCTGAACGACCCATCGACACATACAAGACACGGCACATCCACGCAACGCGACACCAATCCAGATTTGGCATTTTGCAACGCTGCCGGGGCTAGCTGGCGGAACACGGGCGAGACACTGGCGCAGGGCAGGGGGTTAGCACCCTGGTGAAGAAAGGACTTACATACATCGAACATGACTTGCTCCACAACAGCGCCATCGAACATCTGGCTATCGAAGTCGTCACGGGCCGCAAGCAAAAGGAGAGCGTCTTCATCGTCAACACATATAGCAACCCGAAACACTTCCAGCAACGTTTCCGAACCCTAATGCACAAGGTGAAGCAATTGGCAAAGGACAACACTGCGCTCGTGTGCGGAGACTTCAACGCACCGCACACGGCGTGGGGATACCCGAAATCCACAGCCAAGGGTCACAGCCTTTACGAAGAGGCCCTAGACACAGAATATCAACTGCTGAACGACCCATCGACACATACAAGACACGGCACATCCACGCAACGCGACACCAATCCAGATTTGGCATTTTGCAACGCTGCCGGGGCTAGCTGGCGGAACACGGGCGAGACACTGGGCAGTGACCACTGCGTCCTCGAGATTACGGTGCCACTGCGCAGCACAGCTCCGACTACCCGCAAGCAAACGATGACAGATTGGACCAAGTACAGGCAGAAGCTCGATGCTCTGCCCAAGCGCATTGACGACATCGACGAATGGATGCGCACCCTCAATGCAACGGCACAAGCGGCCACGACAGAAGTGGAAGCGGACGGAGGGACCCCACAAATCGATAGCCGGCTGGCGCACCTGCTGGAGGCACGAAACTCGCTAAAGAGCAGATGGAGGCGACAACGCCACAACCGTAAGCTTCGAAAGCGCATCGCCATGCTGAACCGCGAAATTGAGAAACATAGCGCGGTGCTTTGCCGTCAACAATGGCAGGCGGTCTGTCAGGAAGCGGATGGCCAAATCCACAAAAGCCAGACCTGGCGTCTGCTACGTCACCTGCTGGATGAAAACAAGACAAAGGGGACGCAACATCACATCCTAGCACGCACCCTACACAAGGCAAAGCAAGAGCTCGGCGAAGCCGAAGTTCGCCGGCGGATCGACGGTAAATATCTCCAACCCACCCCACCAACCCCCCTCCCAAGTTACGCGGGCGCAGCCAATGCCCGGCTCGACGCTGACATCGAGGAGTGGGAGGTCCGAGCAGTCCTTCAAACCATCAACTGCAAGTCGGCACCAGGGCCAGATGGGGTGTCAAATAAGGCGCTGCGCAACCTCAGCGACGCAGCGGTAACGACGCTAACAGAATACTTCAACAGGTGCTGGCGCGTAGGCAAACTCCCCACCAGCTGGAAGGAGGCAAGGACGGTGCTCATCCCTAAACCGGGCAAGACACCAAGCATTCAGAACCTACGGCCTATCTCTTTGACATCCTGCGTAGGAAAAGTTCTCGAACACGTCCTCCTCAACCGCTGGCAAGCATACCTAGAAGAAGAAGGCCTCTACCCAGACACAATGCTGGGTTTCCGGGCCAGGCTCAGCACACAGGATGCCATGCTGCTCATCAAGCACGAAGTCCTGGACCAACCAATCAGCTCTATGGACAACCGAGCAGTGTTGGGCCTGGACCTGCAAAGCGCGTTTGATAAGATCCGTCACTCAGCCATCCTCCAACAAGTTTCGCGCCTCAACATGGGAGAACGCTCTTTCTCATACATCCGCGACTTCCTGACAGACCGCACCGCAACAATCGTAGCCGGAGACATTGAACTGCCCAAGAAAAGACTGGGGAGCACTGGTACACCACAGGGCGCCGTGATCTCACCGACACTGTTTAACATAGTGATGATCGGGGTGGCCAAACGACTACAGAACATCCCGAATGTCGGACACACCATCTACGCAGACGACATCACGCTGTGGGTGTCCGGCGGCAGTGACGGAGAGATCGAGGCGTCGCTGCAGCGCGCCATCGATGACGTCGAAGACCAACTGCAAGGCACAGGCCTCACGTGCTCCCCGACAAAGTCAGAGCTCCTGATCATACCACCAAAACGAAAAAGCCGAGGAAACAAGACTGAACCCAATATCAACCTCCGGACGCGCGACGGGATGACCATCCCGCGAACGAAGACGCTGCGTATCCTTGGTCTACACGTCGATGCGCTTGGGCACAATGGCCTTACCATCACAAAGCTGGAAACGAAAATATTAACAGCCGTAAGGCTTATCAAGAAGGTGGCAACGAGGCATGCAGGGATGAAGGAAGGCAACCTCCTGAAGCTGGTGCAGTCGTTTGCGATCAGCCACGTGGCCTACGTCGCGGCTTTCCACGACTGGACAACAGCGGAGAGCCGAAAGGTTGATGCGCTGATACGCAAAGCATATAAGACAGCACTAGGCCTTTATACACACACTAATACAGAGCGCCTCTTAGAGCTAGGAATACACAACACATTAAGCGAAATAGCAGAGGCACAACATACAACACAACTCACAAGACTAGCACAGACAAAGACAGGCAGATCGATATTACAAAGAATAGGTTCTCAAACGAGGCTGCAGGGGGACAAGGACCGATCGCCGCTGCCGCGCGCGCTGCTTCGCTTTCTGCAGGTTCCACCAATTCCCAAACATATGGACCCAGAGATGAACCAAGAACGTCGCCTGGCCAGAGCAAAGGCCCTCACCGCTACATATGCCGCGGACACTGGTGCATACTATGTCGACGCGGCGGCATACCCAGACCGCCCGGGCACGTACGCTGTGGCCGTGGTCGCGGCGACCTCAGGGGAGCTGTACACGGCGGGCAGCGTACGGGCTCGGGACTCCAACCAAGCAGAAGAGCTGGCCATCACACTAGCCCTAACTAACCCAAAGTGCACAAGTGTTAAGCGACTCGCGTAGTGCGGTTATGAACTTCGCTACAAACAAAGTGTCCTCGTGCGCGTCTAGGGTGTGCGGGGCCCTACCACAACGACTAGTGCCAGTGACCATCAGGTGGTTCCCAGCGCATATGGGCCCGGTGAGCACGGGTGCGAACCGTAACGAGGAAGCAGACCGAGCAGCGCATGTGCTCACCGGCCACGGCACTGCCCTGAGCCCTCGACCTACGGAAGGCGACAATGACGGGATGATACCGGTTGGCACATATAAAGGGGTGCTGACCTGGTATCGAGAAGGACAGAAGGACTTATCCGCCACCACACCGGAATCTCACCCGACGGGAGGCAGTACTGCTACGACAGCTGCAGGCACGCGCAATATGGACGCCAGTACTCGCAAAGCATGTATGCCCGGAGGTATACCAAAGTGATGTGTGTGCGGTGTGCGGCAGGGATCGAGCCACCATGGTGCACGTGTTATGGGAGTGCCAAGAGACAGACCCACTCACGGACACGCTGCCACCACGCCTTGCCAGTGCGGTGGCCAGCACAGACTGCAACCTACAGCGGGAGGCCGTTCAGCTTGCGCTGGCGGCCCTTGAACGCCAGCGGCCGAACACGCTGCCTCCCACCCCAGGAGGCCGGCGACAGTAGGTAACCTCTCGCAGGCAATAAAGATGTTGTTTCTCTCTCTCAAGGAGGTTGTATCATACAACCTCCTTGGTGTAGCTGTGTGAGCAATGCTTGTAAACTTTGCGCACTTTGCGTGTTCGACGTCTTTGCTCTTCAGTTCGTGGCCGGCGCATGGTGTTGCCTTGCACTGGTGCCGAAAACTGCGCTGTGCCGGCACCGCGCGGTGCGCGATGTCGACGCGCACCGCACCGCGGCGACGCGGCGGTGCGCGTCGCCGAGCTCGCCCAAGTTGTGCTATGACAAGCTCGCGGAATGCGAAGTACTGCTCGTGGAAGCCTCTCCGAGCAAATCGACGACTACGCCAAGATGCATTATTTTCCACGCGACGACATGCAGTGCTAAACGTGGACTGAGTTCGTGCGCGGCGGCGGCCGCAAGAACTGTCGCGTAAGCCAGCGGGCTCGGCGTTTCTCGGTTCAGCTTGGGTGTTGGTAACTTAGGGCTTGGAATCGTGGCGAATATTTGATCGCCGGTATCTGTACAACTGCGATTGGCCATCCCTTGCACAACTTTTCAATCCACTATCATCCCCTTTTTCGCATTTAGAGCTTTATTTTGGCGATAATTCCCGTTTCAGCGATCGGTGATCAAGATATCTGCCGTGGCCTATTTTGATTCTAGCGCGCAGGTGGCGGCATCTTTCGGCCGCTTGCCGCACCGCGGTGCCGGCAGTGCTGGGTCAGAGCGCCGAACCTCCGCTTCCGGTCAGCGTAGGCTTACCATCGCGGCATATATCTGAACGCCGCTTTTAAATTCAGCGCTGATAACAACGCCTAGCACAATTTTTCACCACACTAACATCTACTTTCTCGCATGTGGAACTTCTTTTTCGCGATCAGATTGATTATAAGAGTGGCGACAAGCTGTTGCTATCACGGTCTGCGCCGGTTCGAGGCGCAGTGATATTAAAAAACGGACGACGGCGAAGACATCGCCGGCCTAATCGCCTGGCCAAATAAAGTTGTTCAGTCTGTCGGGTGGCAGCGACTCATCCGAGTGTGACGATTCAGACGACATGTCGACTCTGCGGGCGAATGCAGACCATGTGCAATCGTAGCAGACGATGCGGCGAACGTCCCTGACGTCACGGGGGAGACCGTGACGTAAGGCTTGCCCGCTTGCATAGTGACTTTCCTCCATGCATAGTGGCCTTCGGCGGCCATTTTCCCGCGTGGCGACCGAATTTGAAACTGGTTGCAATAAACGTGCTATAATTCATTCTATGCTGGCGGCTGACAGCTTTCGGTTCGATTTTCGTAATTACTGGGCCAATAGGTATTCTTTATGGTGGGAAAAGCGCTACAGTAACAAGGACAAGTGAGTACACGGGACTTTAGCGCTTTGTCCCGTGTACTCACTTGTCCTTGTTACTGTAGCGCTTTTCCCACCATGAACATGTACCAACACGCCCAACTCGCAGTTCTTCTGAGAGGTATTCTTTACAGCATAAAACCTGAAAGCGAGAAATTTCGTGTCAGTACTCGTTTAAGTAACAATTTAACATGGCGCGCCCATATTATTACATCATACCATCAGCAAACAGATCACTTGGTTTTTTTAAAGCGACACCTACGTCACGCGGCGCCGCATGTAAAACTGTTAGCCTACAAATCTTTAATTCGTACCCAACTTGAATACGCGTCGCCTGTATGGACGCTCTCGAATCCGTCCAGAATCGGGCACCTAGATTTATAAATTCCTCATATTCATACAACGTGGGCGTTTCATCCCTACAACAAGAATCTGCTCTTTTAAACCTTAATACTCGTCGGCAAATCGCCAGTCTCATTTTGTTCCATAAGTTCTATAACAGTACACTCGGCCACCCAACCTATATACTGCTTCCTGCCCGCGTGTCTCGCCGCACCGCTCATTCTTTTCCTGTTGTCCGGCCGCGTGCCCATACCACGACATTTGCCGCCTCAATCTTTTTTCGCGCAGCACCAGACTGGAATGGCCTTTCCGCTGAGTTTGCTACTGTCACGTGACACTCTACATTTACACAAAATGTCACGCGTTTCTTGTCACATTGAATACTCAAGCGTCCTTTTTGAACCCGTTCTGCACATGTAATACATTAGTATTTAAGTTGCATTTGTATTAGTATTTCCTCGCTTTCCCCCTTTTTCACAGTAAGTTGTTATCCCTGTTGTATTCATACCCATCCTGCATATGCATTTCGTTTATTGTATCTGATTCCCACCCCTTATGTAATACCCCCTCGGTGGGGTCTTTAAGGTAATGAAGAGAAGTGAAGAATTTCAAAATTTCGCCCATACGTGCATGGAAGACCGTTCAGGGTTGTGACAGACCACCATGAGCTGTGTTGGCTCGCCAATTTGAAGGACCCCTCTGGCCGTCTCGGTAGGTGGAGCTTGCTCCTGCAAGAATTCGACGTTACAATCGACGTTAGTTACAATCGACGTTACAATCGACGTTAGTCTAAAAATCCGGCAGGAAACACTCCGACACCGACTGACAGTCTCGCGCCCCCGCCGACCCACCACCACAAGATTGCGACGAAGACAGCGCATTCTTTGGAGTCGTGACCGAAAGCGATTTAGCTGCCCAGCAGCGTGCCGACCCCGAGTTACGTGTCATGATCGACTACCTCAAAGGACGCGACGTCAGCGTGCTAAGAGCCTTCAAAGGCAACTCACCTGCATTCAGCCTCAAAAACACTGTCCTCGTGAGGAAACGTTTTAACCCTGAAACGAGAACAAGTTATCTTCTTGTCATCCGCCGCAGACCTTTGTGGAGAAATTTTAGAAGCGTGTCACGACGACCCGTCGTCCGGACAAGTCGGCACAGCACGCACTATGGGACAAATCAAGGCGAAGTACTACCCCGCCTCACAACGGATGTGTCCCACTACATCCGCAGCTGCCGTGACTGCCAGCGACGAAAAACGCCGCCGACGAGACCCGCCGGCCTTCTGCAGCCGATCGGTGTCCCAGCGAGGCCCTTTCAGCTGATTGGAATGGATCTCCTGGGCCCGTTCCCGTCGTCACGATCCCAGAACAAGTGGATTGTCGTAGCGACAGACTACATGACGCGCTACGCAGAGACCGCCGCTCTTCCGAGGGGGACTGCACAAGAAGTTGCGAAGTTCTTCATAAACCAAGTTGCTCTGCGACATGGAGCCCCTGAAGACCTAATTACGGACCGCGGAACGGCCTTTACTGCGGAGCTTATGCAAGGAATCTTACGATATAGCAACACGGATCACCGAAGAACGATGGCGTACCACCCCCAGACGAACGGACTCGTATGTCTCGTTTGCGTACGACACAGCGATCCAGGAAACTACGCAGATGACACCGTTTGAGCTTGTCTACGGAAGACGGCCGACTACGATTCTTGAAGCCATGTTTCCACACGTATAAGACGACAACCTCAGCGCCGACGTCCAAGGATACCTTCGACGTGGGGAGGAGGCCCACCAGCTCGCTCGAGTTCGTACAACGGACCAGCAGCTGGTGGATGCCGGGCGCTACAACCTCCGACGCTGAGACGCCGAGTACCATCCTGGAGACCCTGTGTGGGTTTGGACTCCCATCCGACGACGCGGACTCAGTGAGAGGCTTCTGCGAAGGTATTTCGGACGGTACCAGATTCTACGACATGTTGGCCAACTCACCTACGAAGTGATCCCCGATGGTGATTTCGGCACATCACGACCGCGCACGCGATTCAAAGTAGTCCACGTGGTTCGGCTCAAATCTTTTTGCGCAAGATGATGGACTTTTTTTTGTTGTTTTCATTTAGACTGTCGTTTTATTGTAGCATCGGGTCGATGCACTCTTAGAGGGGGGTGGGGGTGGTTATGCCGCGAACTATGCATTGATTTTGTTCATTTATGGTTCCTTTTACTGCCCGGCCGCGGCCGGCTGTATTACCTGTGTTCCAAGCAAAATGCGTGTTCCATTCTCTATTTTCATGCCGCACGCGGGTTATCTCATTCTGAAAAGGAGAGCGTTTCGCCCTAACGTCACTAGTCTAGAATCGTCTTTGATGAAACATTTGCGCCGAAAGATGAAAATTTCCCCGCATTTCCCCGAGGGGAAGAATGTGAAAGTGCGAATGCAGGAGTTGAATTTGCGCGGTTCGGTAATGTTCGCGAAAGAGAGATCACACACACACACAACTACAAAGAAAGAAAGATGCATTTATTCACAGACACCTATTTGTGTTGTCGTTGTACTTGATTGCTAGAGCGGATCTCAGCTTTGAAATTTCGTGTCAGTACTCCTTTAAGCGGGTGCATTAGCCCTTCTCACGCCCGATTCCTGGCCAATCCCCCGCGTGGGTATGTGCCATGTCAGCGGCCAGGCAGCGCGCGCCCATCTCCCCCCGTTGCCAAGGAAGACGAGGAGATTCCTGGCCAATCCCCCACGTGGGCATGTGCCATGTCAGCGGCCAGGCAGCGCGCGCCCATCTCCCCCCGTTGCCAAGGAAGACGAGGAGCGCGCGCACCCGCAGCTGTTGCTATGTGGACGGACGGCCGTCGCCGGAATTCAGGGTCGCTTATAAAGTGCATTCGCACTTAAAATTGAGAGTTTATTTATTGTAGGCGTCCTTAATCACTGCCATGTGCAATACACATTAAGTTTCTGAATTCTCTACACTAGCGAATGATTATAGTCTCATGGTAGGCAGTCTGATTCACCTGCTATGGTTATGTTTGGCAACTGTTTCTAAATTAACCACTTGATTGATCTAATTAGGTGCAATAACCAGTTTAAAGGCACACTCAAATTCATTTACTTTTCAAAGGAGACATATATCCTTCGTCGACTTCGCCTTGCACAAAATACATGACGGTCCCATCGCGACCCAAGAAAGCGCATATGTGTGTTACCTCAAGATGCTTCCTAGGCGGTTTCTATTGGCAGACAGATTTCCGACCAAACCCGCAGGCATTTCAGGCAAAACCGCCTTCAGGCGGTATGGACCTGATAATTGGGCGTGAACGGAAGTGGCCGTTTCTGTTCATTAGTGAAGGCCCCCAGGGAAGGACAGAATAATTTTTTTAACGCCCCACCAGATGGGTGCCCATCTCACATGAATCTCCTCCGTCTCCTCCTCTGTGCAGGAATATACATGGGCCATATGGGAGTGGAAGTGCAAGTAGACGTAATAAAATACTGTCGCTGATCCACCGAGTTTCAGAAATGTGTCATGCAAAGCATCAACTATATTCTCGAAAATTTCAGATTGCGTGTTTCAGCGATCGAAGAAGCATGCACCAATCGCACACGCCCATACGGGAGATTTCTGCACCTACATTCGGGATTACCTTCCGGCTTCGCCTTGTCCTCCTGTAAAAAAACCCCTTATTGTGCAAATAAAGTTACCATTATTATTATTAGTTGGCGGTTGTTTTATCTCTCACTCAATTAAAACACTGTTCAGTGAAAGTATAACAGCACAAGTAAACAAGAGCCTACTTATACGCTAGGCATGGTAAAATGTTTCGTACATTTGTTTGTTTTTAATTTACAAATCATATACGCTCAAAAGGAACCGATCTGCCCAGCAATGTCTCGCGTAGCATGATATGACCGGTTGAGGGCGAGTGAAAATCAGCAGCAGCCACTACGAACATGTAGTGGCTGCTTTAGGCGGCGGCGGCGGCTTGATTCCGTATCGTCGGCAGTGCGCGGGCTCCAGCGCGGGGTAGATAAGCTTGTTTCAGCAAGCAACGAAGTGACACAGCAAACAGCAATGTGTGGTAGAGTGAACCTTTGTAAATTACCCCCACATGACTCACGTGACTCACGAAATACCGAAACTGAATTTGGCGCCTCTGCCCGCCCCTCTCTTTTTTGCTTCATATTTCATTTATTTTTGTCCGTCCAACATGAATGCGTTGAGCAAACTTATAAAAAGCATGCAAACTCGTAAACATACTCAGTTATTGTCATAAAAGTTACCTAGTTTTAGCTTAGGGCCCTAAATGTGTGCCTCATTTTCAAAAAAAATTGTTAGCCGTATCTTCAAATACTGATCTGGCAACTACAGCGTGACAACATGGCAGCACCCCTTGAACCGGTGAGCCCGGCGAGCCTTTTCCATAGAGTTCATAGAGTTAATACTGCCTATTCGGTGAGCGCGCCGCGCGCGTTTTCCCTTTGGCGAATCTGACTTGCAACGCTACGTTGTGTACGGTGTCGACTGCAACGAAGATCAGGTGGTGCTCCAGCTTGAGTTTTACTGCCCTACACACCGCACCATAGCAGCGCGCTACATGAGGAAAAAGGGCTCCTGCCTCGTAACGCTGCAAGGACCTGCTACACCCCCCCTCCCCCCCGCCTGCTTGTACTGCTACAAGCAGACTTCCCTGATTTGCGTACCTAGTGTTGTGTACTGCTACAACTGCTTTCGACCTTGTCACATGCGCAAGTCCTGCCCTTTCTCATGCCAGGATGAGGAAATGCCTGAGAGCTAAATGTCTTACCAGTGTGGCCTCTGCAAAAGTAATGATCACCGCTTTACATCGCCTACGTGCCCGACCAAGCGAAAGGCTACCGAGACATTACGTCGCCGTCAATACCACAGGCTCAAAGAAGCGAACAGAAACACATTTGCAGTGCCAAAAACCAACCGTTTTTCGGCCCTCCAGTGAGACGAAGAAAGCTGGCCAGTCCTCCCTGATTTGCGTGCTGTACCGGAAGAACCACTACTGTACAGTGACGCTGCGCGCCGAGGAGGTCGCCGTGCCAAACGAATTCCCTGCAGCCTACACCTATGCCAGAACCCGATGATGTCACCACGGCTGCTTTTGATGAGCAAATCGCTCACCTCTTAGAAGAGGTCACTAAACTCCGGTGGCACCGATCGTTACTTTTGCGCCGCAAACGAACAGACCAACGCACTGACCTGCCCGCAACACACTCATCTACGATGCGCCAGCCGCCGCCATATTTCGGACCCCAAAAGTTGTCCGCGATTCCCGACAACTCGACCTCATCGCTCTTGCGTTTTATGGTTAACCAGATATCCCACCTGACATCACTACTCCAACAGCGCTTGGACTCCTAATCACCATGGTGACTCCACCTGTATCCGGTGTCCTACAGTGGAACTGCATGGGCCTGTCATCAAAGATTGGTGAGCTAAGGACTCGTATCCTTAACAACAAGCTACACGTCTGGGCTCTGCTTCTTCAAGAAACAAACGCTCTACCTGCTATTTGGGGTTTCATTGGCCATGTGTCCCCATCTATGGTTGATCACCGTGTGCACGCTGAGGCGCCTCCGTGAAAGGCGGCCGTGTATGTGACGGCGTGTTACCCGCAAATTCAACTTTCCCTGGAACAGTGGTGCAACTCGTATCAGGAGGTAGTGGCAGTCGCAGTCCAGTTTACAAGGGCAACAGTGATTGTCGTTTCTTGCTACGTGCGGCCAGCAGCTGGCTCTCCCTCACGCATAAATTTAGGCTGGCTATTGGCTATCCGGCAGAAGTACCCAGGGTGCCCGATTTTGGTGGATGGGGACTTTAATGCGCCTCATTCTGAGTGGGGTGACCCCGTATCGAGTCCCCGGGGCAGGCGTGTGCGGGACGCGTTTGCGGACGCGTCCTTCGGGCTTCTCAACCAGCCTGGCGCAGCAACACGTGCGGTGCAGTTTTCTCGAGGGGCGTCCTAGGCACCAGATCTTACCTGGTGGTTCGGGCCAGGCACTCCTTTATGGCACCTGGAGCCCGATTGCTGGGGGAGTGATCGCCATCCCATCATCATAGGGCTACACCCGTCGCGGGCCCGCCGACTGCGTCGCAAGTGCTGTGTCGTGAGTTGGGACTGGGTCTAATCTGGCTGTCCAGTCTGCGGAGGCGGCAACAGACCTTGTCGGCAGGACACGATGTGCGCTCAGTTGTGCTACCACTACATCTTGGGTGGACGTGGATCGGCCTGCGCCAGATACCGACCTTCTTAATCTGTGGGATGCTCGCAGGCAAGCATACCTTGCAGTCTCTCGTCATCCTGCTTCCCCACACGCCCGCGCGCGCTTGCAGTTCCTAACAGCAAAGGCCCGCCGATACGAAAAGAACCTGTCGCGTCATCAGTGGCACACTTGGTGCGAGCGATTTTCCTTGAAGACCTCCAATGCCTCACTCTGGCGAACATTCCGGGCGATGGAACGTGGGCGACGACCTCCGGATCCGGCTGCTTACGCTTGTTTTGCTGCTATTCTAGGTCCCAAAGATTTCGCCAAGGAAGCGGCAAGAGCGTTTTTTTTTCATTCTATGATGTGCCGCCTGTCCGAAATCGCCTGCCTTGCCCAAGATTCCTCTCTGCACATGTGGACAAACCTCCATTGCCCTCTGACGTCGAGGGTATTGGGCACGGCTTTTACGATGGCAGAATCGCTTGCGGGAATAGACTGTGCTAAGCAAAAAACTGCGACTAGTCCAGACGCTATACCCTACGAAGCCTTCAAGAATTGGAACAAGGATGTGCTCGCTCAGCTCCTCGATTCAATCAACGAGGTATGGCTTAGGGGCGTCGTTCCTGGCACCTGGAAAGCAGCGCATGTCGTTCCTATACCACAACCTGCAAGCCAGCGGTGGTACTAGAAACCCTTCGGCCAATATCACTTACGGCGACGATTTGCAAGCTTGTAGAGAAAATGCTAGCCACTCGTTTATCGTGGTGGCTTAAACAGCATCTCTATTACCACCCCGCGTAAATCGGCTTTCGCCTATCACTTGGCACGGAGGACGGGCTTGGTGTTTTAGCAGTGTCAACCCGTAGTCATGGTGTACGAACCATCCTGGCAATGACCATCCAAAAAGCCTATGACAACATCAGTCATGCTGCTATCCTGGACTAAATTAATATGCTCCACCAGTTCATCCAGTCATTTCTTCAAGACGGGACATTTGCCATAGGCCTTCACGGAGAAGTCTTTGTTCCTGTACGTGGTGTGCCCCAAGGATCGGTATTGGCTCCGACCTTGTTTAATATGGCGTTGATTCCACTGGCATGGCGCCTTCACGATGTACCGGACGTTACATTTCTCATTTACGCCGATGACATCACCGTGTGGAGCACTCACCATGACATCGAAACTCAAGCGAGTTGCCTGAAATCAGCCTTAGATGTGACCGCAGCCTTTGCCTCTTCGATGGGCCTTCAGCTTTCACCAAGTAAGACAACATACACAACTATTGCAAACCGCTGGGGCCACCGAAGGCTGGCTTCTTGTCCCATCCGCCTTGAACTGGCTGGGCAACCACTGCAAGATAGCCCAACAATCAAAGTACTGGGGTTTATGATACACACGTCAGGAACGGCGACAGCTTGGCTAGCTCAGGCTAAACACCAAGCTGCTCAAACGCTAGCACTAATACGCCGTATCGCTCCCAGAGCTGGTGGAGCCAGCTCACACCTGGCGCGACAAATAGTAAGAGCAGTATTACAACCACACTTGGTCTACTCTGCTCAGTTCCAGCATTTGATGGCAGCGCAGTGGGATCGACTGGCAGCAATTAACAGAGAGGCTATGAGAGCAATTACTGCGCTCCCACGCAGCAGTTGCTCTCCAGGAACATGTCCAATTGAACACGTTGGGTGAACTTATTCATTAACGTCGCAAAGCTCGAGAGCTTAAGGCTTCATTGTGTGATGTTGTGCGAGCATTAATAGCTTACGCAGTCTCGCGTACGCTGCCAGCCCTACCAAAGCGAGCTCTTCCCCTGTAGCAGTTGCTGCAATTGAGCGGCAACAGGCCAACTGACCTTCGTCGCCCACAGTCGAAAACTTCGGCGACTGCCCTTCAACAACGCATCATTGACATGGATAGCCACCTACCACTCAGCTCCACCATATTGTATACAGATGCCAGTATTGAAGACACTGTGATTGCCACTGCAATTCACTGCACTAGCCATCCATCCCTCAGTAAGACATTCAGATTTAAGGTCCCGGAACCTCCGGCATCGTTCTGTGCGGAACTTGCTCTCCTGGCTGTAACCGGACTCATTTTGCGGCCCGGGGCTTGCATCGTAATTCGCACTGATGCCCTTCAAGCAGTCCGCTTACTACGGTTAGTAAGCCGTATCCCTATGCTGGCCCAGAGTATTCACCACCTCGCGGCACCAATTGCTCACAAGATACTGACTGAATGGGTTCCGCGTGATCTAATGACGGACCACTGCAACGCAGACGTAGCAGCCCGGCTAGCAGTCTCTATTCCATCTCCGACTTTCCCGTTAGAGCTGGATGATGCGACTCTCCTGCTGACTAGATAGGAACGCCTCCGGCGCCGCACACGTGCTCTAATTCCACCGTGTGCTGCCACCGTCCCCCCGGATCTCACCCGTGCCGAGGAGGTTGCGCTTAGGAGGGTCCGGGTGGGGGTGGCCTTAACTTCCGCAATAACCCGCCAATGGCCTCACTTCAAAGATTGTTTTACAGACCCCGGTGGCCCAATTTGCCACTGCAGCGATGCAATAGCCGACATACACCACTTGCTGTGGTCTTGCCTCGCATTGCGTCCTACGAGACTGCGACATCTTGCGGCGACGGGCCTCCGCGTAGACGACGCATCCGCATACAACACATGGATAATGGGCCCCATCATCGTTCCCTCCTAGACTTTATACGTGACGCGGACATTCTCATGTTCATCTAACAAACTTCCCTCAGCATCAACTCATACCCCTTATCTATGCCATGTGGCAAAATAAACGCTAAAAAAACTACGATTTTTCTGACATTTTTGCTGTACGCATGCGAGAAACAACTCCAAATCAGAAACAGCTGTAGTGTGACACATGGTTGACATATACATTTGTAGTTCGCTACAGAAAGGGGTGGCGCGATGACTGCATACGATTCAGAAAAAAGTTTGTCACTTGACGCAACACAAACAAAACTTTAAGAGGAAAACAGCACAGAGAACATTTATTTGAAATTTTAAGGATACATGCAGAAACTGGCAAGGCTTCGTAGTATGACATAACTTGAGGACACGAAAAAAGACCTTAGAGAAAAACAGCACACAGAACATCTATTTACAATCTAAACAGCTGCATACAGAAACTGACTAGGCTTCGTCTAATCACATAACTTGATGCAACTCAACCAATACCTTAAGGGACAAACAGCAGGCAGAACATGTGTATTTACAATCTATACAGCTACATACAGAAACTGCAACGCCCCTGCACGGAGCACCTTGAACAATCATGGTGACGGTGTTGGCGACACCGCGGACCCCGAGCCCCCAAACATAAGCTGGAACCAACCGTGGCGATGTGTTGTATGGTGAAGGGTAGAAACCACAAACAGTGGCCGTCGGAGCCCAGGTCAAGCTCCGGTGGATGGGCTCCCTGTCTGTTTACCAGGCCGGGGAATCCGGGACCTCTTCAGCTATCAGGGCAAGGCTGACGAAGAAAGTAGGGGCTACTCCCTGTTTTTATACTATGCCGTATGGTATTTTCAAACCCCCCAAACGTGATCGGCCCCCGAAAAGGGGCGGCACCGAAGTTTCATTTCCACCTCTTTCAACACCTGTCTTTTCAACAACCGTGAACAACTATTCTCGTTTTTTTTTTTTGAAATTGAGTCAACTGACACAACAAGATCTGTCGCTTCATTGTCCGTCTTCTTAGTACCGAAGTTCCTGGAAAGTATAATCGGTAAGGCATACAAAGCCAAGAAACAAAGAACTGGGCAATTACTGGTGGAAGTCAACACGCAGAAGCAGGCAGAAACACTCTTGGGCCAGACCCGAATCAGGGTAACGTCCCACCGCAGCTTAAACAGCACCCAGGGCGTGATCTCCGATCCCGATCTACTGAACGAAACTGAAGCCGCCCTGCTGGAGGGCCTTCGAGGTCAGGGTGTAACAGGGGTCAGGCGCAGAAACATACGTAGACAGGACAAAAAAATCCCGACGAAGCATCTAATTTGACAGGTCAATACTCCCGGAATCTATAAATGCAGGTTTCGTCCGATGCCCAGTCCGGCCTTACCTCCCTAACCTGCATCGCTGTTTTAAGTGCCAACGGTTTGGGCATGGCACGAACTCCTGCCGCGGCCGTCTTACCTGTGCAAAATGCGGACAACACGACCACCCGTCCGAAAACTGCAACACCGAGATTTTAACCTGTGCCAACTGCCAGGGGCCCTTGTGAGAAATTTAAAAAAGAAAAAACAAATCTTCAATGTAAAGGTCACAGAAAACATCACTTCCTCAGAGGAGCGAAAGAGGTTTGCCTCTTTCCCCCTGGGGAAGTACGCCGATGCAACTCGCCGGGGGCGGAGCGGCGTCTGGTTTCGGCGGCGACCCAGTATCAAGAGTCAGACTTGGTCCCGCCCTCGCCCCCCCCCCTAGAGTTGCCCCGGGGAGCCCAACCCGCCTCCACACCACTCGCTCAGCCAGCAGTGGCTGTGGATACAACCTCGTCTGTTGGGGATGCCGCATCATTCACTGCTTCCTCTCCACCGGCCCAAAGCACACGCGAGGGCCCGGAGGAGATGGAGACGGAGGCACCAGCGGCAGTTTCCACCCCCCCCCCTGCCCCGCCTGTGCCTGTTTCATGCGCGGCATGCGCGCTGAAATAGAGCCACCACACCCGTGGTTTGCAAGTGGGAAAACGCTACCCGGGCGCGCTCGTCTCCCCCACCCAGGGTTGCCAGGAGGGGCAGACCGCCGCGCTGTGTCTGGTGGATCCCCGGGTGGTACATCCTCCTTTCTCTTTAGGTGACGTAGTCTGCGAAGCGTGCCGGTGCCCTGCGTGTCCTCGTGGTTCTTCGAGGAAGTGGGTCGGCTTCTTGTGGCGCATGGTGTGGCGATACCTGCGGCTGGTCAGTCACCACACACGGGTCCTTCGGTGGGCGATGCACCATAGGCGACACTGGTGCAGCTGGAGAGAGAGAGAACAGGACTTTATTTCATTTGTCCGGCGTGCAGGTGCAGATCAGGCCACGCAGGGCTTCACCGCACCCTATCTGTGTAACGTGTCCGGTTACGTGGACCTCGGGTGTGAGCCTGTGGCCCGGTCCCGGCTACTAGGCGGGACCGCTCCCTTTGGAGGGCCCGCCGTTCGCTCTTGCCGGGCCAGGGCGTTCGCGAGCCGCTGGACGGCGAGCAGCTGCACCGACGGGTCCGGCGAGCTGATGTGATTGACTACCTCCGGAGGCTGTGAGTCCGGCTCAGCACTGTTCGGCGTCACATCACAACCCCACATGATGTGGGCAAGAGTTGCGGGTCCATTCGCGCACACACTGCACCGATCACTTATGTAGAAGTCTGGGCACACATGCCGAGCGAGGGCCGGTGTCAACACCGTACGAGTTTGTAATTGGCGTAGGAGGACACCCTCGCGTCTGCTTAGCCTCGGGTGAGGCGGGGCAGCGTCCGGCGTTCTTCTCTGTACCACAGCAAGATGTCGCCGTAGGCGGTCAGTGGTTCCGTTTGGAGGTGTGACACATTCCGCAGTCGGGGTGCAGGGGGGCGCCGCACGGTCCGCGTGCTCGCGTGCGATGGCGTCTGCCCTCTCGTTACGGTTCGCCGTGCCTCCGGCGATGGGTCCGACGTGGGCCGGGAACCATCTGATGGTGGTCGCTGTGGACTTCTGTACGGGGAGCAGGCGGGCCGCCGTTTCCCCAATGTTGTTTTTGGCAAAGTTGGCGACGGCCGACCGGGAGTCGCTCAGTATAGTCGTGGTATTGTGGTCGCTTCGCAGCGCCAGTGCGATGGCGGCTTCTTCAGCCTGCTCCGCATTGGGTGCGCGGAGACTGCAGGCGTTCGCTGTGCTTCCATCTGTGGCGCGGATCACCACGGCCACGAAGGTGCGAGGTTTGCCCGGAATCTGGGCGACGTCCACGTACACCGCTGTGTTATCTGTGTTGTATGTTTCCGCAAGCGTGCGGGCTCTGGCTTACCTTCGCTCCTTGTTGCGGTCCGGGTGGACGTTGCGCGGGAACGGTGAGACCACCAGCTGTCTGGCGATGGCAATGGATGCCAGGGCCCGATTGCTCGTGCATGATAGGGGTCCCAAAGCGGTCTTGACTGATTTGCGTATGACTGCATTAATTTTGTCCTGCTCGTGCTGTAGCCATCGGTGAAATGCGCCGACGTACGAGACGTCGCTCATCACGAACGACTGCAGCAGTCGCAAGAGATTGGGCTCCCGCATGCCTTCGCGGCGGGTGGAGACCCGCTTGATTAGACGGGTCGCAATGCCCATCTTCGTTATCAACTTGTCCAGGGCCGTGTGGTTGGTGTTGCCCGAGTCTATGTGGAGGCCGAGCACTCGGAGGTTGCTGACGTGTGGTATTGTCGTGCCGTCCTCGGTGCGGAGGGTGATGTTGCGAGCTTCTCTCTCGGCTATTTTCTTTCCGTGTCCAGGAGGCGGTAGTATGAGCAGTTCCGATTTCTGCGGGGAGCAGCGGAGACCCGTGTTCTTCAGGCAGTCCTCGACCTCGTAGATCGCTTCCTGCAGTGCTTCTTCAATGTGCCCGTTGGTGCCGCCGGTCACCCAGAGCGTGATGTCGTCGGCGTATATCGTGTGATGGACGTTCGGCAGTCGGGCAAGGCGTTCGGCTACCGGGATCGTGACGATGTTGAAGAGGAAGGGGGAAATGACGGACCCCTGTGGCGTGCCGACGCTGCCCAGCTCCCTCTCGTCCAGTTGCAGATGGCCGACATGGATGCGTGCCGTTCGGTGAGACAGGAATGCCCGGATGTAGTTGTATGTCTGCTCTCCCAGCCCTAGTCGGTTGACCTGTGCCAGGATAGCGGAGTGAAGCACGTTATCAAATGCGCTTTTGAGGTCGAGGCCGAGCACTGCCCTGCAGTCGGTTCTGCTGGGGGACTCGAGCAAGTCGTGTTGTAGGAGGAGCATGGCATCCTGCGTACTTAGTTTCGCTCGGAAGCCAAGCATCGTGTCCGGGTAGATGTTGTGATCTTCAAGGTAGCTCTTCCAGCGGTTGTTAAGAACATGCTCGAGCACCTTACCCGCGCACGATGTCAGAGAGATTGGGCGCAGGTTTTCGATGCCAGGCGGCTTGTTGGGCTTCGGTTGTTCGGGCAGTCCTCCACTGTTTGGGTAGCAAGCCCGAGCGCCAGCAGTCGTTGTAGTATCTGGTAAGGGCCGTTATGGCAGTATTATTTACGTTCCGGAGAGCCTTGTTGTGTATTTGGTCTGGCCCGGCCGCCGACTTGCAGTTGAGTTCTTGTACTGCGCGGCGGACCTCCCACTCCTCTATGTCGCCGTCTAGCTCGGGGTTGGCCGTCCCCCGACAGTTCGGGTGCTCGACGCTCGGGGTGATGGGCAGGTATCGGTCGTTTAGGCGTTTACGGATCTCCTCGGTGCCTAGGGTCTTGGACGCCGTGTGTAAAATCTGAGACAGCCGCTGTTGTTGGTACGATTTGCTCTGTGTCTCATCTCTGAGGTGGCGGAGCAGCTTCCACGTTCGCCTCGCGTGGAGTTGACCGTCTGCCTCATTGCAAATTGCGTGCCATTGTTGGGCGCAGAGCTGATGGCTGTATTGTTCAATCTCGCGGCCGAGGCGGGCGATCCGTTTGCGTAAGTTACGATTGTGTCGGCACTTTTTCCACCTCCGTTGTAGGGATCGGCGTGCCTCTATCATGTGTGCTAGTCGAGGGTCCATGCTTGGTATGGAGTCATCCGTCACAATCTGTGGTAACTCGCTTTTCGGCGTCTACCAGGGACTCCGTCCACTGTTCGATGTCGTCGACGGTCCGCGGGACATCTTGCTGACGAAAGGCGTGCCAGTCTATCATCTTGTGAGTACGTTTAGCCACGGATGCTCCCGTTACTCGAAGGGGGATCTCGACTTCAATGATATAGTGGTCGCTGCCAAGGTTGTGGCACGTGTTTTTCCAGCTCGCCGCTCTGCCGTCTGGCAGATGGACGGACGAAGGCGAGGTCGGGGGTGGTATCTCGGGCTGTCGAGGTGCCGATGCGGGACGGTTGTTGTGGATCGGTTATGAGCGTGAATTCGGCTTCTCCGGCTTCTTCAAGTAGGTTCCTACCCTTGGCCGTGGTAAGCCCGTACCCAAGCTCCTTGTGGTGGGCGTTAAAATCGCCAGCTATTGGAGTATTGGATGGCCCGAAGCCTTGCGTAGGGTCTTGTTGAATAACGTTCGGAAGCGCTGACTTCTGTGCTGCGGGTTGCTGTATAGGTTGATCTGGTATAATGTTTCCTGTGTCTTCTTGCCGACCACCACCTCGGTCGCGCTTAGCTCGAGGGCCGTGTCTTGATCGAGGAAGCGGTCGTGTGGAATGTGGGTGATGCCTTTCTTGATGAAGGTGCAGACTCCCTGCGCCGCGCCCTTGGAGCTGGTGCGAGCACTGGGGGGTGTAGCGTGCGTGCGGTCACCCGGGAGTGCCGGCCACCCGCTCCATGTGAGTTTCCTGCACCATGATGATGTCCGGCGGGGAGTCCATGGTCTGTAGGGGTTGTTGTAGGAGCGCCCTGCGGCACTGGAGGCCGTTGGCGTTCCAGTGCCAGATCTTGAGTCTTGCTTGGGCGGACATGGTCATGATGACTGTTGGGGCGTGTGTGGGTTGCAGTTGACTGTGACGGTGGTCGGGGACCCCAGCTTCTCATATAGGAATCGTTCAAGTTCGTTGAGTCGTGCATCAAGCCGGGCAGCGAGTTGGTCTATCTTGGCGTTTTGCCGCCTCTCTATGTTGTCTATTCGTTCCGAAAGACGACGGTGTCTCACTGTGAATTTGACTCCGCCCCTTGCTAGCAGAGGGGATAGTGAGCTAACTGATCTTGCTAATGAAGAGGAGCGGCTCTCCTGCTCGACCTCGTCTTCTTCCAATTCTTCTTCTTCGTCATGTTCCTCCATTGCATTGACCCGTTCCGTCGGGGCGGTGGTGGTGGCGTGCTGTTGTGATGACTGGTGCGGCGTTTGAGCTGTGTTCGTTAGGATGACCCTACGCACGGCTTGGTTGGGGGGCCGGCAGTAGGTGTTGCGGCGTGAGGGACGCGGGTCTTGGTACCTCCTCTAGCACTCCCGATGTCTTCGTAGGTTAGCGGTGCCCCGGGTTGAGGATTTCCTCTAGCTGCTTGGTCAGCTTGGCTATCACGTCCTGTTGGTCGCGCACCATCTTTTCTAGAGCTTGCACTCTACTGTTTCGCGGCTAGACGAGCGCGGGCGAGTCGTGTTAACCGATTGCTTAGCTCCACCTCCGTCGGCAGCTGTGACGTTGGCCCACGATCTGGTGTTGTGCGTCACCGGGCCTCGTGACTTGCTGCACGATCTGTCGCGACTCTCGCCGCGTGATGGATTGCTCTTATTGTTCGTCCCCGGCAGCTCCGGGAATGCGTCCTTTCGGGATAGCCTGACCTTTAACGCCGGCGGCGGCGACGGTCGGGCCTTTTCCGCCGCCGTGGCATTCTTGAACGCCCACTGCCGCCTCTTCACTTGGAAAGGCACCTTGAATCTGTTCTTGCAGTGTCTGTCGCCTGTGGGGTGGCGACCGCCGCACAGCTTGCATTGCGGCTTGCATTCCGTCTCGTGGTCTTGGCCTGGGTTGATTTTGCCGCAGGCAAAGCACACGTTTTGGTTGGGCGTGGGGCACACGTCCTTGCGGTGGCCGATTTGTCCGCATGTTCTACAGACTTTTATATGTTGTTTATATATGGTGCACCTGATAAAGACGCCCGCATAGTTGACGTACATGGGCACCTCACTGCCTTGGAAAAGCACGATGACGGCTTCGGACGTACCAATGCGGTGTGCGCCGATGACTGTCGGGTTGTGCTTGTTTGTGATGTAGTTGTGAATGTCCTCCGGGGTATCTTCGAGGGAGATGTTTCTAATGACTCCCTTGACTGTGCTGTCCGGAGCTGCGTGATATGCGTATACTTCGAACACTTGCGTGCCGAGGGTGATGTTTCGGATGTCCGCGTAGCGCACCGCTCTTTCGTCGTTCGGTGTGCTTACGACGACGATGTTCTGGGCGACGTTGGGACAGGCGGTGTCTTCCGTGATGATGTCTTGTGGTTCCATGCCCGCCGCCCGCGCAATAGCTCGCATGAGGTCGGTGGGCTTCGTTCTTCCGACGATGAGTCCGCCGCGAGGACGGATCACTATCTTGTATTCGTCGCGGGCCGCGTTACGTGGCATACGGGCGGCCTTGTCGATGGCGGCGTTGACTTTCCGGGCAAACTGGGCCCGTGTGGGGGCGGTAGGTGGCCTACCTTGACCGGCATGGCTTGCCGGGGACGAGTGCTGACGTGGCTCTCCGGCGTTAGTGGGTGATCGCTTGCCACGCCGGGTCGCGAGGATCCAGCCGGCCTGGGCGTTCGGGGTATTGTCGACCTCGTCGGTTCCTTGGACAGTAATCGTCATTAGCCCGCCTCTGATGTCCAGCTCGGGGCCGGATTCTGGGGCGGGGGTCGTGTCCATCGCAGCGAGCGCGGGAGTGGCCGTGGTCGACATCGCCGCCGGTGTGGAGCGAGCGGCGGGGGCTCGGGGGCCCGGAGTCGCGCTAGGCCTTGCGTAAGGCTTAGCGCTCGGACCACGTTGCAGAAACTTGTAGCGTCCGTAAATTGGTGAAAATGGTCCGTCTCACCAAAATTCGGTGTCGGCGTGATCACTGCGTCAACACAGATGTCCTCGAACTGACGGATTCCAGATTCGTGGAAAATTTTCGGCACATGTTGAATCATAATTTGCGGAGCCGATGCGAGGTACGTCTGCTCATCTCGGCGACCGCAGCGCCCTCCTGTCTGGTGCAGCGTCTGGTGCAGGGTGCGGACTCGCTGATGTACGTCCTGTAGGTGGCAGAATTGTTGGTGGGGCTTCGTAGCCCTCGTTTGCTGTGAAGGCACATGGCTCGATGGGTTCGGATGTCTTCATGAGATGCTGGCGGTTCCTTCGGTAGCGCTGACCTTCTTCGGTGTAGACGATGTATGACCGAGGGCCAATGCAGCGCTCAACTCTGGCCTTAGGGTCCCATACTTTGTCGTTTCGTATTCTAACAATGTCTCCTTGGGCGAGTGGTGTGAGGGACTGACCCTTGCCGAGGCTTTGTGTGTGGTTCTTGACCAACTGTGTTGGATTTGCTGAGAAGTCTGGGAGCCTTCCCCTGAGGGACCGTCCCATGAGGAGTTGGCGAGGGGAGAGTCCATCCACCAGGGGCGACACTCGGTAATTTAGGAGAGCCACCCAAAAGTCCTCGCCAGCGTGCTCCGTTTTTTCAGCAAGCGCTTTACGACTTGAACACCTTTTTCCGGGAGTGGCCGTGGCCGAGCGCGGGAGTGGCCGTGGTCGTCATCGCCGCCGGTGTGGAGCGAGCGGTCGCTCCACACCGGCGTAGGGTCTATTGGGGAATAGCAAAGTGTGGTTGGGGCCTGAATTCAGCAGGCATGCTCCAGCTGAGAATGTATAATTGCAGAGCAAAACAATTCTAAAGGCCTAGGGAAAAGGTGAGCTTAGTTGAGTTACCACCAAGGTATTTGGTAGAGAGAATAGTTACAAAAATAAGCAACATGGGAAGCTTTATTTTCCCTGATTTAAGTTTATCAGCACTGAGCTTCATGTTCTGCATGTCCCATTGAAGAATTTTACACCTGCATGCACTCGGCACATCACATTTTATGGTATAACACAGTTTACTTCGAACATACGTAAATAAGAGAATATTGCGTAAGCAGTTCATTTATACGTGAAATAGAAACAGCAGGGTTTTTAAAACGAAGCCCGTAAGTGTGCTGAATGAAAGGGACCAATGATGAGTTTATGTTGCTACTAATAACAAATTTCAACGACCTTGTCAGAAACAAACCCCTTCCATGGAGGGACTGTGTGTAATCATAAGATTTTTTTGATAAAAGGTTGTAAATGCGCTGTAAATGTATGCCAAAAGGTATTTTAACGACCTAGTCATGGCCTGTGAGTCATCGGCGCTTTTTTCTGGTGTTTAGATGGTCAAGGGCTGTTGTACGGGATCCACCTTCTCTTCTCACTTTGGTCACCGTCTTTCTTAATCACTGCATTCATGTGCTTGGTCAGGGAGCTAGCGAGCGAGGACGACAGTCGGCACCAACTATCAGCCGAGTTCTTTCAGGCTGGGAGAATTGCTGGAGAGGCTAAACAATGTTTTTAAAATCCCAAACTGAGAGCTTTCACTTTTTGTTTTGTTAAAAAACATTTAGGCAACCCTTCAAGAACTGTCCAAAATAACAAAAATGACTATTGTGCCCGTTAAATAGTTAATCTGCGCACAGTGAACAATGGCATAAAATCTTTCAATGCGAACCTACCCTTTGAACCTGGTTAATATTTAGCAGAGACTCACTCCATTCATTAGCTGTTTTATGGCACTGTGTGGGTGGGCTACTGGTTTCCACCTATGGAGCCTGTGGGCCGCGCTAGTTTCCAGTCCTCCAGTGAAATGTTTTTGGAGACTAGCACTACCCTGCAGTGTACGAGCCATGGATTCCTTGGGTTGACCATGGGAAATTCTAGTGAATCGTTACAAGCCATCAAAGAAAGTAAGCATTTGTTTATCGACCACTGTTTTGTGGCTACGAAAAGTTTCGTTCATTAAAAAAGACTAACAAATGATATCAATTTTATTGCAAACTTCAAACAAATAATTGGTATTACAGAAAATGTGTAAAGCAGCCAGAGCTCCGTAACCACTTTCCAGCTATTTCTCCATGCCATCACAGAATTTTGTTTGTGCGACTAACGGATACCGACCTATTCCAATGCAAAGAAACATAACTGGGCGATTGCAGTGGGCCCTCTAGTTCCATTTGATCATATCACGTGAGTGTTTACGTACAGTTAACAAACTGATGGCTGTGTTTATAGTGCATGCACATATAACATCAATGTAGTTTGAAATTGGGATCTTTTTCACCATTTCTTTTTGTTAAATTCGCCCCATGACAGCCTTGACGTTTGCCTATCAATTACATTTGCAGCATGCTCTCTGCTTATACCTGTTTACACAAACAATCCGTAGATGCTTTCACGTTCCAGGCACATCTTAAGATTCTCTTTGACGTTGCTCATTGAGCCTGTGCAGAACCCATAGGTTTTCATATGCTGGAGTGCATGTATGTGTCTTAGATATGATGGCCGGCAAAGTGTACACCCTTCCTATTACCGTCTGTACAGCCTCTTCTCTGACCCTATCGTCTGGGTGTCCTGAATTAACTTCCTTTGCATGAGGGACTCAGTCAAGTCTGGCCAACATAGCGTATACCACGGTACAGTGAGACGTGAAAGTTATACCAAAGCAGTAGCTATGAGATGAAGCGCCTAGCTAGTCTACCTTTTGAAGGTCGCAGGTCCTAAACTGTCGTAGAATCATGTATTCTACTACAAAATCTTTGGTTTCTACTAGGAAATCTTTTTAAGCGCTGAATATCACGCAATTATGATGCTTGTGGCGCATGCTCACAAGACTTTTCTGCTCATAAAACGTATCGTGGGTATAAAACAAATTTTAAGCTACAATTTCGCCCTCTAGAAAATAAGAACTTCCCGATTTTCGGAAGTTTTCCTTGCTAATATTTCAGAAGAGGAGATCTACTGTAGTGGTACGTACGCGGTACATGTGTGGGGACACCAAAGATTACCTTTCCTATTCTTGGCGCAATTGTCTGTAATTGTAATGCGCACATGCGCCTAGTAAAAAACAGTTGCCGCCACTACCCTTCGTCCTCGGCACTGTACATTCCGATTATCTTTTGGCGAGAGAACACACACCGCGATTTCAGGTCGCTCATTTAAAGGCCAACTGCACTCAAATTTTCGACAACGTAAAAATAATTTCACCTAACAGTTCATATAAAAAGGGTGCGAAATGCAAAATATTGCGCTTCAAACACCAACACGCGCGACGCAAACGGCTCACGACATTCGCGTTTCCGGAACCGAAACTGAATAGAAAAAACGGCTATAGCGGCGGCCATAGCGGCGGCCGGACGTCAGTGACGTACGTGAGGGAACGGAAGCGACCGCGCCAGAGCCGGCGGCCGCTCAGAGCCGCCTTCAAATGCGCGTGGTAGCGTTGCGTTTCGCTTTTTTATTGCCACAGAAGAACTTCCACTAACGTTTGCCCATGATAATGGAGTTGGGCGCAATTCCGGCATCCCGTTGCTATCAATCGAGATGAAGTAGACCGCCCGACAGTAATTTTTTCCATCATAATAACTTCCGGAATAGCAATTTTTGGCATTGCAAGTAAAAAACGGACCCTGATTTACAAAGCTATTTGCTCGTATACGATATCGAAAAGCAGCTTTTATTATAGCCGACCCCTCGGCTATCACGTCGCCCTCTCTGAAGGGAACAAATCGCACGCGGGCGGAGATAAATCACTATTTCTACTATGCATTACATGCAAACAGCTTCGTGAATATCGGCCAGTATTTTCCCCCCGTGTGCACATCGAGAATCGAATTATAAAAGGGATCTGAAACTATAAGCCCGCCTCCAGAGCTAAATGACGCACTAAAACACGAAAACACTTCCTATCTACCGCTGTTTTCTACTTTAACCAGAGACAGGTACTGTTGAAAACGTTTTACTTTCAAATAAACTAAATCTAACGCTCAAAGTAAATGCTTCACTTGGGAATCGAACAAAAATATAATCTATTGTTTAGGAAAGGAGCAGTTTAGTTTTCGTACTTCCCAAATACGACGGCCAATATTTGTGCGGGTGCATTTGTTACTACGAGAAAGGCTGATTTTGGTTCACTTAGCTAGGGAGACAAAAGTCGCACAAATGTTTATAGCCGCGTGTACAAGAACTCTATTTGGGTCGTAAAACTTTTGGAAATGTCTAAAGGATAGAGGTGGCGTTGGGCCAGCCGAAATGGACGCGGAAGTGCAAGTGGTCAATAATTTGTAATATATCTTTTTTTTCTGTGGTAAATGCAATAGGAATGAAAAATGTAAGGCAAGTGCTCCTTTCGCGCTATTTTTTTCTTTGAGTAAAAATATTATTTTCAGTTTTGCTAACTCCAACACGTTCGCAAGCGTCTGAATAGGTTTAGGCTTCTAATAATTTTTTTTTTTTGCTTTGAGAAAAATGGGGGATATTACTGCCTATGCGGTTAGTTTAAACATTTAATGGCGACGCCGGTACAGCGCGCTGGTGTAGCAACCCCGGGCGAACGCATCCCTGCGCCCGGCGGAGCGCCCTGCAAGTCGCCGGAGAAGCGCGAGCTTCGTCTGCTCGGAGGTACTTTGAACGTCGGTACCTAGCGCTCTCTGTGATTACGAAGCTAAGGATTTCGCCATTGTGATTTTAAGAGCATAGACTACTTATTTGGACAAAAAAAATTTTGAGTGCAGTTGGCCTTTAAAGGGGCACTGACACAAAAATTTTGCTTCCTGTTTTTTTTTTTTGTTGCGATAAGTAGCTAGTGACCTACTTATAACCTGTAGAAACCTCATTTGCTTCAGCGTGCAACGGTTGTTTAATTAGAGGCATTTTCAATGCGGCCAGTCCCAGTTTCGGTTTCAGCGAGTGCCGCGAAACGATGGATTTTGTGGATTTTGTGTGAACAAAGCTGACCACGTGACCGTCGGAAGGATATCACAGACCAGAGCTGCCGTAGCACTGTCGAATCCGCGTCGACGGCAGTTTCTGCGAATGCGCCCACATACTGATCTCGTGAGGCGCTAAATTAAAAAGCGACCGTGGATGTGACACAGCCGCTGCGAGTGTAAATGCTACCGCGGCTAAAGAACGACGCGCGACGCTCGAGACGGTGGGTGGCAAGACGCGCGCTGGGAGCAGCCGGCCGGTCTGCCTACAGGTCCGCCTACAGATGTGTTCGGCTTAGCACTGCGGCGGATATTCGAGTGCCGCTCTCGTAAGCGGTGCAGATGACAATTTTTAATGCAACCCGCCATCGCATCATTAACTCCTTTCTCATGCAAGCCACCATGGTCGGGACTTGGGGACAATTTCGTGCAGCGGTAACAAGCTATCACTCGAGCTACCTGCGCCGGCCTGAGCCACTTCGCGGCCGTGGCCGCCGCCTGCACAGCGACCGTGCAGCAAGCTCAGTGGGCTTTTCGTGCCTCCGCCGCGTTTTCGCATCCAATGGTAATAAACATGCAGTAATAGAAACAGAGTGCCTGGAATCGCTGTAGAACTTTGGTCGCGGCCAGCTGCCCGATTAGCTGACGAAATCACGGCGCCTCCGCCGCCAACGATCGGGTCGTTCGTTCTCGAGAGCAGAATCTCCGCCCTCCGGCCCTCCGATTGGAGCGGCGAGCCGGGTGAGCCGGCGAAAAACGCCGGCAATGCGGAAGCGGCAAACACAAACTCGTGACGTGCTTGGATGTTCTTTATTTACATAATATCCTCGGGATGTCGATTGCGCGTGGTCCTCTCCTGGCTGCTCGGTTGCGTTTCGCACACTTTAAAATTGATTTTAAATATGTTCTAGGCTGTATTCGCCGCTGATATTTTGCAGATGGTGTATATGTGTTCCCACCAATCTATCTCCGAAGTTGTCTCGCCTTCAAAATTTTGTGTCAGTGCCCCTTTAAGCATTCTGAACTTGCCGTGGTGCAAACTGTTGATAGCAGATGCCGCCGCGCCGACATGCGTCGGAAGGTTCACATAATTACGCTCGAACGGTGTCTTTTCTTGTGTGGAACGTAGCTTGTTAGAACGGGGCCAGTCGGCTGTGCGATGTCGTCTCACGTACGCTGAAACTGTACGCAGGTACCATCGGCGTACACCAAGCATAACAAGCGGTCACAGGTCAACATTACTCGAGAGCGGCTATTTTGCTGCGGTCTGGAAAGGCTGGCTGGGTCCCCATGCAATACATAATCACAAGCAACTTTCTCACGTTTTCAGATAGTGCTTCTAACAATATGAACTCCGGTTTATCTACGTTGTCGGCCCGAGAAAATCGGAGCTTCGTCCCGCTTTCGGTTACGCGACTCCATGTACGCGATACGGCAGCTGGCAGCAGCAGGGCAGCAACATCGCCGGCTGCTCCCGCAAGAACAAAAATTGTTTGTTTAGAAAAATTTTAGCAGTTTAATGGTGCGTTGTTTTGTACTGCAAATAAAAAAAATGTGTATTTCGGACTACACTACACAAAATAGTGACAATTATTAATGTTATGACGTCTTTATGACGTCATTAATTATGACGTCACGTGTGGCAGCAGCCGTTGCCAGGGGGGCGTAGCTCGTGCCACGCGCGTGGCAGAAGACTTTGCCTTGAAGAATAAGCTATCATAATTTTTTTGAAGAGAATTCTTAAGAATAATGACATTGTTTTTCGCTGGCTTTCCGGATTATAATAAACGGACGATGCTCAGTGAATCTGTATAGATGATGGATTTAGGAATATGATGTTCAACTATGTGACTTACAACCAGAAAGATGCCATATGCTTCTGCCGTAAAAATACTTGTCTTTAGATTCTACCTGCTTCAGAATTGGGACCATGCGCAGCACAAGACACCGCAGTGAACGTTTTTATGCATCACTGAAAAATTCTGCAGCCCTGTATTCATTCTGCAGATACAGGGTGTTGCAACGATAACTGGAACACTTTAAAAATTTTTCCTGAGCGATCCGCCGCTCTGTTCGCGCTCCAACTTCACACAAAGGTCGCATTTTGTGGTCTATTTTGTTTGACACCGGGAACAACAACGGTACTTACCTGTTTATTCTGAAAATAAATAAAAACGATTTTCGCCTATGGGAAAATGGCCGCTGATTTGAACGTGCGAGCCAGCGCAAGTTGATGTTGGAACGACGGAACCACCTGCAGAGTGAAACGCACGTTTGGGATTCACGTACGGAGCCAAATGGTGCAGCAGACGATCAGAAAATGCACCTAGAAACGAGCTAACAGACGATCAGAAAACCGGGTTTTCGGGCTCGCACGTCCAAATCGCCGCCATTTTCACATAGGCGAAAATCGTTTTTATTTATTTTCAGAATAAACAGGTAAGTACCGTTGTTGTTCCCGGTGTCAAACAAAATAGACCACAAAATGCGACCTTTGTGTGAAGTTTGAGCGTGAACAGAGCGGCGGATCGCTCAGGAAAAATTTTTAAAGTGTTCCAGTTATCGTTGCAACACCCTGTACATGAAATGCTGCAAAATCCCACATTTTTGGTGTCCTGTTCGTATTGTATTGTTCGAAATACAAGTCACATGCCACAGGACGAAGATGCCATGGTGCTGTGCTGAAAGATCAGTGGGAGATCATTTGAATGTGTCTAAAAAGAGACCTTATTTATTTATTTATTTGAGTATACTGCAGACCTTCTCGGTCCAAGCAGGAGTGGTACAACGGGTATACAACAATGATGTCACGTACAGAAAGGCATGGACACAATCCAAGAAAAGAAAAAAAAAAACTATTCAATTCCCTGTAGTCAAAACAACAGTGTCAGCAAATCGCCCACTCGGGGGGGGACCCAGGGAAATGCTGCGCCTACTTTGGCGTTGTCCCTAGGCGCTCAAAAATAAGTCCAGTGACGTCACGTTTTGTTCACGTTACCCAAGGATTTCTTTCCTCCGTTTAGTTGCTCCGCTCTAGCATAGAGTTTCTTGAGAAACTCTATGCGCTCTATGACTGCCTCTTGCCCTTTTTTTTGGTGGTTCGGTGGGTGGCGGGAAGCATAGGCGGGAGGTTTGGTGGGTGGCGCCGCCACACGGAATTCAGACGCAGTGAGAGAGGGCAAGATGGGCACGCTTTGGGGTGACGCCGCAGGCATCCCAGATCTTAGACCAGACCACGTGATTGGCTTTTCGCGGCGTTTGCGGCTTCGGCGCCATCCTCGTGTGGTTTGTTTGGGTGGTAGCACGTGTAACATAGGAGTCGCATTAGGAAATGCGAATTAATGACACCTGTCGGAAATCAACTAACAAGTAGTAGTGAAGCTGTTCGGTTAGCGTTCCACGTTAAGGGCACCGCAGGCGGGCGTGTCATAAGGCGTCGTTACCTCCTCCCGTGCCACTTGGCGGCCAGCGCAGCTCCGAAGGGATGTCGGAACAAATTCGCGAAGCCCTTTCGAATTTGCACTCTTCGAAGACACCGGACGAAGCGCTGACATTGGTCGAAGAAGTTGACCGTACTTGTCAGGACCAAGCTTTTTCCGATAAAGATGAAGGTATGCAAACAACATGGCCATACATGCTCGGTTGTTGAAGGTTGAGGAACTGTCTTATTCGCAGGCTACATTACCACCCTACTGGCCAGTGACGACAAAGGCCTCGTTGCTTTCCTGAAAAGTTCTGTAGTCAGCGACCAGGTGGGTTCAATTTCGATCTTTGCTTAGCACTTGCTTTGCACCTGCATGATGCCGCTAGTTGAGTCTTGTGTTTTGCACTGAATCCCGGCGCATGGTTACCGCCAGATAAAGATGTCATATCGTGCACTCTGGCAATGAAGTAGGCAGCGTAGAAGCGCCACTTTAACTGCCTGAGCAAAAAGAAATGTATCCGCTAACAAGCATCCGTAACCACGTCCTGTGTGTTCGAGGACGTCACTTCTTTAAGCCGCCCTTTGGGGTTTGGCTTCAAGGTCGAACTTCTGTGAAGCCGTGGCAGTACGATAATGCGCAGGTTTTGCGCAATCGATAATGCGCAGGTTTTGACGGATCGTGAAGCCGTCCGCACCTATGGTTGGCCTAATGACGTGCAACGGTTCCTTTCAGCTCAAAGATGCCAAGGCAAAAGGCCTTCAGGTCCTCACTGGCTGGTTCGAGAAGGTCCCAGCGCAGCTGATGCCCCATGCTGCGGCCGTCAAGGTTAGGCGCAAGTCGTCTTTGGTTCTGAAGTGGAAGCTGAGTGCAGATTGGACTGAAACCAAAACAAGTGGCTAAGGGGGAACACTAAGAAATGTGAACAGTGGAGGGCCCAGCCTCAACACATGCTGTGCAATCAGGTTGATGGATTTTATAAGCTCTACGCATGCGCGGTTTTCTCTGGGTGTTTGCTCAATGCAGTGATGCTCCATATTTCTTTTGCTGTGCCTTCCGCCACTGCTGCACCCACTATTTTGGCTTGCAGCAGGCACCACGTCAAACGTATACTCCTTATTTCAGCACGTTGCTCTGGTATTTGAGGGAGGGGAAAACATTAACCGCTTGACTTTACACTCTGCTTTTGAATAAACGAGCATTGGCTGGCGCAGGGCTCTCACCGGTGATTATGAGCCAGTCCCGGATCTGACTGTCCATGTAAAATGGACAGTCAGATTGGAAAGCTTGGGCCTGCACATGGCTTCTTGCTCAGCTGCGTGGGGATGGTGAGGTGTGGAAGCGGGGAGCGTCGCTTCACTCTAATGGCAGGCCATGTTCTTAAATTGGGAATGTACGAAGGAGTAGCACGTTGTAGAGCTTTCAAACCCGGCAGCCACGTGACACTGTGCACGGCTGTGTGCTCTGTTGTTCGCATTGCCTTGTATCCCCCTAGTGCTTGGTCCCACTTTGTGGCAGAACTCAGTTGGCTTTTGACACACATCTCTTAATGTGGCTGTTTGCATGTTTTTTTTTATTCATTTACTCTCGTACCCACAGCGCCATTCAGGCATTACAGTGGTGGGGTTATACAGTGCAGTTTGAACAACCTGGTAGTACAAAATAACAGTGCCTTGTAATAACAATAACGAAAAATATGCTGTGCATTAAAACAAACTGCGGCACACAATCAAGAGCACGAAGAAGCAGAGTAGCGTAGATCAGTGCTAGTGTGCATCACCAGTGTACACATAGGAGGTAACGGCACTGTACAAATATAGAAGAACATTTACTATATAATACGAAATAAACTTTGCATGAAATCAAAGTACAGCCGTGACAGAACGAGATTTCAAAAGGCGGCGAAAGCTTCGTTTTCTGATGTGATAACTGTGGCAGCATGCAGTCAATTCCATTCTGAAACTGGTTTGGGGAAAAGAGTGCTTTTAAACGGATTAGTTCTGCAACTATATTGTCTAACCTTGAGTTCATGGTCTGGTTGTCTGGATATATAATGCGGCTGGAAAATGCACTGATTGCGCTCTAATCCAGTGTGGCCGTAAAATATATTGTGAAAGAGCTTCGAGCACAAAGTTTGTCTTCTTTTTTTCGATGTTTCATTTCAGTGTTTCTTTTGTAGCAGTAATGCTAAGGTTTCTGTCATAGTTGCCAATAATGTACCTTGCTGCTATGTTCTGTACTCTCTCAAGCTTGTTGCGATCGATACTCGTGCTAGGGTCCTTCCCATACAGTGCATCCGTAATCCAGAATTGGTCTCTGTGTAGCTCTTGTAGAGAATATCGTGTGCTTGCTGAGGAAACAGCTTCGTGTCACGCCATAAGAATCCCAGCACCTCGCATGCCTTTGCTCTTATGGAATCGATGTGTCTGTGCCAACACATTGGTGGTGTGAGGACTATCCCCAGCTACTGTATTTTCCGGTGTATAGGTCGCGGTTTTTTTCTGAAATTTTTGTTGGTGTGTCTTATCCACCGGTGCGACCTATGTGTGGAATAAATCTGGTTCGCAGCGGCCGCATGTGGCCGGCGCACGTTGAGACCCAGCTCTATGGTGTAAATCACTTCCAAGCCCACCGGTACGGCGTTTCTCATAATGGCCCATATGTCGCTTTGGTACGTTACACCAAAGAATTTGCAGCTTTTTCTAGTCAAAAACAATGACAATGGCCTGCGATAACCGCGTGCCACTTTATGCCATGCGCAGTAACTACAGTTCAGAATAAATTCAAAGTAACATCAAACTGGGTTGCAAAAACAAAATGCAGCTTATGAATTATTACAGAGAGTTACTCTGAAGGAGGTAAACGTGATGCTAATTTTTAAAATGACAGCTTCCGGTCGCGTCATTTCCGCCCACTATGACACCTTTATTGCTCTGATTTACGACAGCACGCAAGAGACACGTGACGTTTGGAGAGGTTGCCAAATGGGTCTCCGACTCTTGGGACTCCATTTCTGCAAAAACAGTTGTAGCCGGGTTGATAAAGGCCGGAGTAATCCGGTGCGCGAGTGGTAATGATGTTGGCGAAGAAGACATCAGAGTTGGAGGACGACAGTGATGCGCCGGTGGAACTCCCACTGACGATACTGAATTATTTGTTAGCGAGTCTGAGGAAAAAGACTTCGATGGTTTTGCCTAAATGCCATCCGTAAGTACATGCCATCTGTGTGTATCCATAAACCATTTTTGAGAAGTTAGGTATGTCCAGACTTTGGATGTTATATGCCCGTGGCAGCCGCCGCAACCATGTACTTTCGCCACACTTTCTAACAATCTTATTCACTATGAGTTTACCTAATTAACAAGTGCGTCTTACAAACTGGTGCGTCTTATACACCGGTGCCACTTATATACGTTTTTTTTCGGAAAAACTCATTTTGAGGGGGGTGCGACTTATAGACCGGAAAATACGGTACTTATATTTGGAAACCGTCTGCAAGGGGAACCAGATAGAGTATAAACTGTTGGGGGCATACGCTTTTTTGTGAAACTCATGTGGACAGTTTTTTGTACGTTTGTTTGCATTTGTGATTTACGGCACCAGTTTTCTATTTCAGCTAAATCGTTTCGTAAGATAACGGTATCAGCAATGCTTGTAATTTTCCTATATATTATCAGGTCGGCAGCAAATAATCTGGCGGAAGAAGTGATGGTGTTGGGAAGGGACTTGGTCTTTACAGAGCCAAACCCTTGTGCGCCCATGCGTGGGTAGTGGAGTGCAGGTGGAGAGAAAGCGTCGCTGATAACAGTGCCTGGATTTTCCATTCAGGTTTGATGTGTCCTATCCCGAAGGTAAATGGAACGAAACTGCGGCTGATTCTCGGGACGCCTTGTTTATTCTCCTTCCTTCGCTTCCAGTCGGCGGCCGTCCTCCTCAGTTTGGTAGTAGATCGTGCTCGCAGGCTTTGCTTCGCGCACGATCAGGCTTTGCTTTGCGCACGCGTGGCAGTGCTCGCACACTCGCTCGTGAGAGGCCGAATGGCGGGGTGCGGGGGGGTGCCGTGCTCGGAGGCCCCTGTCGGGATTCCCTGTGGGTCGTCGCCCAGGACGTGAGCAGCCAGCTGGTGTTCCGGGACAAGGCGTCCAAGGTGCGCTGCGCCGCCCTGGGCCTGCTGTCCAAGGTGAGGCGATGCCTGTGCGTGCGTGCCTGCCTGAGCCCTGGCCCCCGCAGGTTCTGGAATGCTGCCAGGGCACGCACGTGGGGGACCAGCTGGACGTGCCCAGCCTGCTGCACCGCTTCTTCGTCCTGCTGTCGCAGCCGTCCAAGCTGACCCCCACCGGTGGGTGCCTCCTCCGGCGGGCATGGCACTGTGCAGTCCTCCCCTCGGCCGGGTGGCGGGAGCACTCGGAATACGGCCCCTAGTGTCACAGTAGCTTTTGGCAAAAGCCCCGAGGAGCTCTGGGCCAGCTCTCAGAATCCTGCTGGGCCCTCCTGATGCGCACACTGCACGAGGCCTGCTCCGGGGGGGCCATGGCAGAGGGGCAGCGGAGAGCCCAGTCCACTGACACATCCATCCCACTTGTGGCACTGGGGCTTCACTGGCCAACCACTGCATGGCTGGGACGGTTCAGCACAACACAGCAGTGACACAAGCACGCGGCAACGCGGCTGCCTAGAAAATCGTATCGCAATAAGAAGCTCTTCCCTCAACTACCAATACCCCCCGTACGGCGGCTCTTCCATCAATGATCGATGCTTCCACAACAACCATACGCTTGTGGTGCGCGCAGTAGATGATAAAAAAGAAAAGCTTTTGCATTAGCACTCGGAACAACCATGCGCTCTGGGTTGAGCGGGAAACTTTATTCCCAATCATGAGAACACATTTGCTGCGCACGATATCAAAACAAACAAGATGGCGGCTGGCATAAGCTCACGGTTTCCTTTAATTCATGAGTACGTTACTCGCATTCAAGGATCGTTTTGTTTGTCTCTAATAAACAAAATGAGTATTACTGAATCCTTTCAGTAAATGCACGGTGCTGATGTGGGCACAATCATATCACGTTCAGTGCACATCTGAACACGCTGGTGGGAGGTTAGCCGCTCTAGGTACGGTGAACAAAAGGCACAGATCAGGATTGCCAGCTTTCAAAGTCGACATCACCTTTATTGGCGCCAGAATGTATGCAGTGGTAAACGCTATGCTTTGACTGTAACCATAGAAAGGAGGGTGTTACGCTTTCCCCAGCTCTGACTTCTCTCATTTCTCTTGCCGTTACAAGCGGCACAAAGTGCAATTTCGATTCCAAGTTGACCCCCCAACATTGGATTGTCAAACCTGAAAAAAAAAAACGGTGGACCTACAATCAGTAAACGCGGTCATTGCCTGACCGCATTATGGCACAGGGTGTGTAGCCCACAGTGTAAGTATTTCCTGTTGATTTACCAGCATTCTTCAACGAGATACGTACATTTGAAAGTGCCTCGCACCTTCCTCCTCTCTCGTTTGCTGGCGTTGGAAAGCTGCTGGCAGGAATGTAGTCTACTGCCCTCATGTCTGGCTTGTACAGCTCATGCGGGAACAGGCGGAAAGTCTGTATCAACCATGAGGTAGATAAAAATTGTGTTCTGAGCACTGTGGTGGCATGAAAATTTTAAACATTTCAATGACTTGCATTTAACCTTCTCTCTGAGCACCAACTGGTGCTCAGAGAGATAGTATAACACTAAGCTTTTTAGATTATGTAAGAAATACATAGCTAACACTAACTGTAACACCTTGCTCAAACAACCTGTGGTTCAACAGACACCTCAAATGTATTCTTAACTGGAGAAAAACATTTTTACAGACCAGCCTATATAAAAACAAGACAGCCATGTGGAGAAATACATGTGTGCCAAACAATACATTAAACTGAACTAAGGAAAGGGCAAATTTTTTGCTCTGAGTTACGGTTATTGCTCAAATCAAATCCCCACAAATTTTGGCAAATGGCATCTCTGAAGTCAAGCTCTGAGCAACTTATGAACTGGCTAGCATTGATGATGAGCCAATTTATAGCAACCAGTGTGCAACTGTTCCTAAACGGACACGAAAAGGTCTAACAAGTTGTCCTGTATTGACAGATTATGGTTCCGAGAATCCAAATACACCATTTTCGCAACTAGTGAGGCAGAAAATTCTAGGAATGTGAAAATGCGTATTGGCGCCCCGTATGCTTTTAGCTACTGTTTTGTGATGTCACGAAAGTTGTGAACGGAGAGGGCTCATCGGAGAAGCATCTGCAAATGTTTCCCCTCGGATAAACAGTCCCTAAGTAGTTGAGCATGTGAAATAAGTGTAAGTCAGAGCTCACATCATTTTAAGAAACACAGACTGCATCTTTTACACAGTGCGAGGGAGGCTGCTTCCCTCACTATTCAACCAGCCGTCGTGCTTTCAGTTGCTTTTTGGAAGACCTCTGGTGCGCAATTGTGAATGCCTGAGGCTTACCAAGCAGGCGGGCAGTGGCCAAAGGAGCGACCTGCTCCTCATCGTGTGCACGTTGCTATCGGTGAAGCGTTTCTGCGCCCAGTTCGAACCTTATCACCCGCCGACCGACCCTTCCTTGTGCTCGTCTGTTTCAGCGAGCCGCTGTTGCTAAGGGATGCTTAAATGGTGCGTCGTGTAGCTCTATCCTTGCTGTGTGTGGGCCGGGCGAGCCTCGGCCATGAGGACCACTCGAGACGGGTGTGTATTTCACCCTGGGCGGGGGCGTGAGCTGGTCGTGTTGGTCAGGGGCACTGGTTGCTGCTGAAAGGGGCTTCGCCTGTGGCTGGCCTCATCGGATCTGGGTGTCCGGCATTTGAAGGCGTGGCGGGACAAATAGTGAAAGTCCTCGGCCAGAGACCGTTAGCAGCGTGAGAGCGCCGACCGTTTACGCTCGAGACTGCATTGGTGTGTTGCTCCTACTTCGTGACACAGTGGCCACGTCACGAAAAAATGTAAGGGAAACTGGAGAAAAATGCAGTGTGTTTGCTTGTTTCTCGGCAAACAATGCATCGTTGCTTGCCGAACAAAGCCCGAGAGAGCTACGAAGCGTGTGATCGTTCAGCTAAAGCAAAATTTCATTCAGCCTTTAGGCTCCCTGTGTGTTTACATGTAGTTTTGACGCCATCACACTAGCACACTATTTTTATCCAGCACTTTCCCCCACGGGGCTGTAGATGAGAAAGAAACATAACACAGTCTAGATGGTGTATAGTATTAGTTACTGGATGACAATCGAACATGTCATGCGTATATACAGGAAACACAGGTAAACAGTGAACAAGCTTCGTCAACCGTTCCTTGGTTATTTAGTACAAAGGGCGGGAATGGGTGCACATGCTCGTCTGGTGGTGTGGCCATCCTTGCGCAACAACTGTTGGCGTGTCATTTCATTTGACCATATAAAACGTCCACTTGTTTTTGCAATGCTAGCCAGTGTGCTGTATTGCAGAGCTGTATGGACTGTGTACTGCGTTGCTTTTGAGCACTGTGGTATCCTGTGATCTTTTGTACAATGTAGCTAATGTGTGTTTAGTGCTGTAGTCACGGACGGAAATGTGCAGCTGCGTAATATTTGGATGCCCTGTATTTTCCCCTGAAATTGTCTTTTCCCCCACCTTTTCGTGTGCGTGCAACCCTGTATTGAATAGTGTTCAGCTGTCCCCTTAACCACAATGGGCGATGTAACTGCGTGAAACAGCCACAAAGAGAAGCCGGCTCCTCGTGGTCACTGAGCCTTTGGGCCGTACAGGTTCAGCCCAACGCAAGCTTGGCATGGTTTCCGTTTGAGCCACTCAGTGGGCGTGTGTTCACTGGGTTGGCTTGCGTGCTGCAGTTGCTTAGGCAGTGCAGGAATGAAACGGAGTTGGTAGGCGTCGAGGGACCATTGTCGCTGTTTTTGCCCGTGACGATGAACTCCCTGCTGGACCCTCTCTCCCGGCTGCTGCCCCTTGCAGTGAAGGTGGAGGTCCTGTGCGTGCTGGGCGTGATTGCGCAGCACCACCCGGCGGCCGCCCTGCCCTACAGCGACAAGCTGCTCTCCCTCTACCTGGGGGAGCTCGGCCAGCTCAAGGTGAGCTTCCACCGGGCCCTGCTGACACGCGGGGAGGGGACGGCAGAAACATTGCCAGCGAGCGAAGCTGGTCCGGTGCAGAGTGCAAAGAGTTGAAGCTAGGTGTCAGCTTCTGCATTCAGCCATCTTTCAAACAAAAGGAACAGCCCGCTGCCGATAACCGGCCGACCAAAACATATTCCACACCTTCAGGGCTCTCGGCTTTGGCGGAAGGCATTGCAGCTCCCGGTAATCGTATGTAAGGTAAAACAGTTCTTGCAACCTTGCAGGACGATCGAAAGTATTGCGTCACATCACTTTACATTGCCATGGCATGAAATTATGCCAACATGCACTATGGGCCCCCAAAAAATGTACCTAGGTCGAGTTCCAAATAACGTATTGCGTGTATATGCGCATGCTGGTTTCATGCCAAGCTTTTAACCAGCACGGAGGCTTATTGAGCAAAATGAGTCATGTCTACGCTAAAAATACAGTAACACTGTTTCTTCAGACCTGGAGGGATATTTCGGTACATTTCCCACAGCCATATCTTCCCAATATTCAGATATGCATTATAGTAAAACTGCACTCAGAAGGAGAATGAGGAGGAGGAGGAGGAGACTAACAGCAAAATTGAGCTGGTTAGTGGGAGGTACCTTCTGTCCATGACGAGAGAGAGAGAGAGAATAAACATTTATTGAGCGCAAGTGCCGATGGCAGGGCAGGCACTCACTCGGTGGAGGGCAATCTTATTCCAGTTTGCCCAGGCTGCGACTTGGCGTCCAGGCCCTCTTTACCAGTTCTTGCTGGTTTCCAAGGTCCGGATGGGCCAGACGAGTCATCCACTGCTCAAAAGATGGGAAGAGGATAGGGGTAGGTTTGGAGTTTGTTGGCACTCCCATACCTGGGGGTGCCGGGCGTTAGGGAGGGATACCGAGTGGGGTAGATTGAAGGGGGGAAGCTGTGAGGATAGGAGTTAGTCTGCAATCACCGAAGCGTGGTGGCTTCTTCTCTGGCTAACCAAGGATGAGGTGGTGGGAATTTTCTTCTGCCAAGCCTGTAATGTTCCAGGACATCTGAATACAAGAAGCGTGTCCATTTTGATGTGAGCGGAGAACATTCCGTCTTGGGTAATGGCCTGGTATGTACGTGCGGGCAGTGGTGTGAGCGGCCTTATTACCGTTGATGGATTCATGCCCAGGAACGCATACGATTTCCACTCAGGTTGCTCTGCCGTGGTTTTTAGAATGGTCAGTGCTGGTGTAGAGATGCGCCCCTGCTGATAAGTTCGACATGCCGTTTGCAAGTCCATTAGTATTGTGATGAAGTCCTTGCTGGTCGTGGCAGCCAGAGGAGTCACAACTTCCTCTGCAGCTTCGGTGGAAGTTGTACGTACAGTCATAGCTCTCATTTCCTGATCCGCTATGTTAACAACGCTGATTAAATATACCGCTGCGTCGATGAATCTTGTTGTTGTGTTACTTCCATACTTGGCATTCACTTTTTTAAGGAAGAAGAAAACGTGGCGCAAACTAGACGTAGACGAAAGAAACGAGGTAAGACATATACAGGCGCCAACTTCCAACTGTTTATTTGAAGCAAACCACGCGAAATTTATACCAGTCTTATCTAAGCAGAAACAACAACGATAACAAAACAAACAAACAAAGAAATCAACCTAGGTATAATCATGTTAACAAGTGTAAAAGGTGGTGGCAATGGCTAAAATGGCTAAGTACAACACTGCTGAAAGAATGACAACAAATCTACGTCAGCCTCAAGAGTAATCAAGATGGTCCAATAGCGCGTGCCTGCAATCCAGGTGCAGACCAAACCGAAAAGAGGGAAGGACAGCTGCACGTGCTAAACTACACGCTGTGGTTTAAAAATGACAATTCTTTTTCACTTAATGCTAGTGACGGCGTGCTAACACACTTGTCGCGGGCTCTTTTGATAAAAACCGCCTCGATCACCTCCCTCTCCGTTTTGTTTCTTGCTCTCCTCAGCAAGGTCGTCTTATCCAGGAGTGGCTAACACACACAGCGCTTGCAGTGGTCTGCAAGGTGCCCTCCCAAGTTGCTGCTGACGGCCAACCGGTGTTCTCTGGCACGTTCGTTGAAAGGAGCCATGAAGAGGAAACACAAGTTTGGTTCATTCAAAAGATTGTCTCGTTAGAATCATACTGACACCACTTTTAACGTAAACTTCGCTCAAATAAGCTACATAATTAGGAAAAACGGGAATGGTCATGCGACCCACCAGCTCATTTCCCACAACAGAACCTATGATGTCACATGAGCTAAGCTCTGCGATTGGCGGAGGCTGGCAGAAGCAGACGCAAATTAGGTAGAGCTTACAAACTAGACGAACGAGCGATTTGCGCTTAAATTCAGGGCACATTCTTTACAAAGCAATAAGAATGATGGGACAAACAGTGGAAGTTACGAAAGCACATGTAAACATAGAAGTACTGATGCGTTCTGCTGTTCGTACTGCGCACAGCATGCTTGGTTTAGCTGCACAGCACTACGGGGCTTGGGGTTGTCTCAGACGACACTGGCCGATTGACGCAAGCAACGGTGTCTTACGTGACCCCATTTGTCGAGCGAGCACTGTTTCAGGGAACGAATATTTTCTCCCAGAACAAAAACAAGCCAGGTTTAAATGCGGGCAAAAACAAACCAAACGCTTGCCACGGTATGGTGGCGCCATCTAGGTTACGGAACGTAAAGAAACGCGGGAACAAACCAACACCGCTGTACAGGGTGAAGACAACCTTTGAACGGCCCCGTGCCGCCGCAATTGGGCCAACGGGCTCAACGCGTTATTCTTTTCGTTTCCCACGAGACCTAGCAACGCGAAACAGACAATATGATTCAAACTTCTTCAGTAAACAGCGTTGTGGCGATAATTTTAGCGCAGTTTTGACACAACGACTTGCTTCGGCGGCGAGCGAGCAACCGAAAATGGCTGCGCCAGCGTATACGTGTCTCTACCCTGTACGGTGGATGCGTGAATGAAGGTACTCTAGGCTGCAGAGTGGTCGGTTCCTATGATGTCATTTGGGACCACGAAAACGCACGATTGAGTGGGAAAATCAAAATTTTAACCTAAATTGTTTAATTTCTCACTGAATAAAGCACCGTTTGTATCCAGACAAGCGCTGGGGGCACTATAAAACACGAAATCTTTCGAATAAAACCAACTTGCATTTTCTCTTCATGGCTCCTTGAAGCAACGTCCAGTCTGGCCGATATACACCCTTTTGCATTTTAAGGGGATGCTGTAAATGACGTTGCTAACACACACGGTGTATAGCGTGGCGTGCTTTTTTGAGCATGACTCCGGCATCTTATTGGCCATCATAGGGCAAACCTTAGCCAGTTTGCACGGGGCGGAACACACAACGTGCACTTTATACCTGGACGCGACCTTCTTGATGTTGTGCGAAAGCCTGTGGATGTACGGTATTATGTGCGTTTTCATTTTTTCTTTCTCTTCCCGCACTTTTTTACCGTGTTTCACTTGTGATAACGATTTCCTCCCACCGTTTAGCCATTGTCACCACCTTTTACACTTGTTAACATGATTTACCTAGGTTGAATTTTTTTGTTTTTTTTTGTTTTTTTGTTTTGTTGTTGTTGTTTCTGCTTAGATAAGACTTGTATAAATTTCGCGTGGTTTGCTTCAAATAAACAGTTGGAAGTTGGCGCCTGTATATGCCTTGCCTCGTTTCTTTCGACTACGTCTAGTTTGCGCCATGTTTTCTTCTTCCTTAAAATATGTACCAACTAGCTCAGCAACAAGTTTTGTCAAGTTTTGGCATTCACTGCTTTAGCTCTAGTGATGCGGCGTGCCTTGTTATGCACGGGGTGCATGCTTCTTGGTATCGGTAGAACTCGAATGAGCTGTCGAATTTGTAATGGAACTCGTGTCTTGTGGTCTTGCATATCCTAGCTGTCCTGTGGGAGTTAGCTTCAGTTGTCCCAGCTTAGAGGCGCTTCCTTTATCTCCTCCAGACTATTATGTATTCCCAGTTGGAGCAACCTTTTCGTTGATGGTAGTGCTTGTAAGCTTGTCGAATTCTAGCATCCAGTCTGGCCTTCTTCGTTGTTGTGAGGGCAACATAGGGCGTACCACGTGCGGCCCTGCTGATCAGTGCTTGTATGATGCGCGGGGTATCCAACTCTGGCAAGCCAAACCTTCTATTCGACACCCAATGTACGGGATGCATTGGCTGGCTGAGAGTGCGGTTGAGAGGGGCAGTGGAATGCATTCCTGAGCCATTTTTGGGAATCGCAAGCCCTAAAATACGCAGATGGGGCACACTGGGAACTGGTTTGCCCTATATTGTGAGCTCGGGCCCGGGAATGCGTTCCTTGCTCTGAGTAGCTTTCCCAGATACTTGTGTAAGCAGAGATGATTTCTCTGGGGCACATCATAGGCCTTGAGCTCGAAGGTATTGGTGTGCCTTGTCAATGGCTAATTGTAGGGCGTCTTGTTGCTCCCATGTTCATCCCTGTGGGGTTCTAAAGGGCCAAGTCCGCATAAAGTGCATGCCGTAGATGCGGGATGTCATTGACTATCCGAAGGAGATCTATCATTACTATATTGAAGGGGAGCGGTGATATCACCAAACCTTGTGGAGTGCCCTTTGGTATCGTTTTACCAGGACAAGAGAGTAAGAGTAATCCTCTTCAATTTATGGAATGCCATCCCGAGTAGGCCAGGATTTCTTCTTTATGCCTGAAAGGGTTTGAAAGCAATAGGAGCTGCTTAAACACATTCATCGGTTTCGATTCTTATTATACTGAAAACTGGCATGCATACTATTTATTGTGTTCGTTAGCGAGTATATCAAGCCTTTAACACTGTAGTCGTATCATAACTGTAGGGGTTGAGAGTCAGTTCGTTATGATAACGATGGTTACGATAGAAATTCAGATCACAAGACGCCCTTGAGTGCTCTGGACAACATTGCTTGCGCCACTTCGCGGTGGTCCAGTGCAAACATTCTCATTTAGTTTACATGTGAATAAACAACGCGCACGCGGATATGCACTTTCTTGCATGCAGCCATAATGAAAGCCAGTTTGTGCAGAAGGTACTCTATGCCTTACAGCCTGAAGAAAATATCTACATGATCTTTGTGAGTCTTCCAAACAACCCAAAAGCTTCTAATAAGACGTTTGTGACGGTGCAGAAAAATGAATGTGTTGGGCACTGAAAAAAGCCATTCGTCGGATGCCAGTCAACAACAATGAAAGAAATAGAAGACAGCTGTTTTGTTTCCTGCTGTGCGATGCGTGTGTAGGGTCAAGCCCGCTGTTTGGTGCGTAGCATTAGACTGTTGAGTCTTCATAAGAGCATCTCAAAAATACTTAGGGAAGCCTATGCATTTTGAATCGCTATCAAAGAGCTTTTAGCACTGCACCTTGCAAATAAGCTAGAAAGGACGAGTTACACACGGTCATCTGACCGATGCTCTGAAGAAAGTTGTTCTCTCTCTCTTCGTCTGTTGCCGTCTTGTGCGGGACACAGCTTGAAACTATAGACCTTATGCAAAAGTGCCGCCATCTACCGGAAGAAAAACGAAACGAGCACGCGACCGCCATGTTGGGGGATGGCGGTCGCGGGATTGCGTGGTGCAGAGCGAGTGAGGGGCTTTCTGGGCTTGCGATCCTTTTATATTCAGATTTAAGCGCAGCAAAATGAGCGATGAGTTATCTGTGGACCTTTCTCTGTTGCCCGCATTCGCGAGCGACTTCGTAAATACGCATTATGCATCGAAAAAGCAGTCAGGGAGGCACCGGCAGGGAAGCTTTTGGAGGCTGTGGCGTTTCTTTTCTTTTTTTGGCTTTGAGAACGCAAACATTGAAAGTGCATCCGTGTTGGTTCGCATCCTTCAGGTTTCTCGGGAGGTCATTCCTGAAACGCTTCGAGCTGATGCGGGCTGCCCTGAGGTTGAAATGGAGGAGAGGGGAGGGGATGGCACTCCGCGATATAGCTATACGCTAAGGATCCTCTGGGACGCAGAGGAAGCCTGCAAAACAGAAGCAAAACAAAAAAAAACTTAATAAAATAAATTGCATACCTGGCATTTTTTAGCAGTGGAGTTATTGTAGCTGGCCGTAATGTGTAGTGTGTACCGCACGGGGTGTGTAATGGGTTAAACATTGCCAATATAGTACCAATAAATTTCCGATGAATAATTAAATTACCAATAAATTGCCGAGCACTCGTGAGTGCGTGCCTCGCGGCGACCGCTGAGCGTCCCCTGCTCGCTCCCTGGACAACAAAACTGGGTGCACACTACTGCTTAGAAAATTCCGCTCGAAAAATTTGATCTTGGGAACATAGGCTACGGTCAAACAGCAGGGGTTATTACGTACGTTACTTGCGCTACTCATGGCGCTACGTGAAGGTTGCAACTCTCGTGGATCCCTTATTTCCTGTAACGTTTGGCAAACTGAAGAATGCAGGGTACTTCCATAAAAGCCCACCGAACATCCAGAATAAGAAGACAACACAGGCACGCAAAGCACGAACGGCAGACTCAAAACTCATCCCACATGACAAAGTACGAGCTGACCGATGCAGTGCGCCTTCACTACCAGCAGACAGGAGTGCTTGGCGGCAAATACAGGGCCAGAATATACCGTATAATGCGGAATATAGGTCGAGATTTTTTGCAGAAAAATGTGCCGAAAAGTCACCCCTCGACCTATATTGCAGTCACTGGCAGTTGTCATCTAGCGACCGGGCAGCCCATCGAGCCCACCCAAAGGCACCATCGCCGCCACCATCAATCGGACGCGACGCCATCTTTGTTTTGTTGCTTCTCTCGCTGTTGGTGAATGTGTGCGTGCTATTTTCTTCTTGCTCAAAATGAGTTTAGGCACTTGGTGCCAGTTTACAGCAGCATTTAAAAGAAAAGTTGGGGGTTTTCCAAGGCCAATGACGTGCCCGCCTTGCGCCAGTTCGGTATCGCCAAAAGAAGTGTCGCTAGCGGCGTTAGCTGAACGGGCAGCTCTCGGTATGCAACGCTCGGAAGGCCTCGTTTCATGGGCGCTGCTCTGTGCACCTGTGCTGCTGTACAAAGGGGCAAATTTTGTCCGCTAGCGTCGTGTGATGTCTCTACGAGTGGATAGCCCAAGATGTTTGCTGACCGCCTGCACAGACTGGCTGTCGCTCCGGTCTGCACACGAGTGTCTCATGCTTTGCGCTCGCTTCACGATGACATGGTCTTGCGAGTGTTTAAGAAGTGCTGCGTAAGCAATTCTCTGGACTGCACTGAGGACGACCTGCTGAGTGGGCGACAGCGAGCCAGAAGCAGTCGTCCGACAATACTTCAGACAGTTTTATGAATAATCTGAGACGAAACAAGTGATAGTCTCAATAAAACAATGGTTGGTGCCAAATTATTTTTTTTATGCATTATTCGGCTACAAGGTAAGGGGGTCGACCTATATTCCGCCTCAACCTATATTCTGCATTATACGGTAGCTCACTTTGGGGCCATTTTAGTCCTGCACATATTATTCGTTTCGCGACTATGCATGCGATCTAGCTATAATATTACTGCGCGAAGGGAAGTCAACACCTGCAAGCGACTTCACGCAGGGCTCGAATCATGCTTCTGTTGAGAAATAAAAAGATGTGTACACTATTTCCGTGGTCGTCCTCGTATCATCTTTGTGCACAGCAAGTTACACGGCAGTATTTAAGCATCTTGGACAACGATAAATGCCGCCGTGCGCGTCACTAACCCCGGGCTATCATGTATGCTGCCGTATCCGGAGATCCTGGAATCCCCAAACATGGCGGAAGCACATGCGGTTCGCGCAAGAGGGCGGCAGTTTTTGCATAAGGTCTGTTTAGGTTGGAGGCTGCAAAAATAGCTGAATTACTAGAAATGTGCTTTTTAGTGCACTAAAGCATCAAGGAGGGCAATTTCTGGCCCAGGCACTGCTGCCCCTCACCAGTGGAATGTAACAGACGACAGTGGCGCCAGTCCCTAAGTTGATGTCAGAGCCAGGGGGCGCCACTCAAACATCTCGCCACAAATGGATTCAGTGCGGCATTTTGCGTGCATTGATTGAACAGAATAATGGAGTTGAAAAGGAAGGTAGTGCAGAACTGTGCCCTCCTCTTTGGTGTACTTCTCTATTCCGTACTTATATTATAAAGAACCTGCAATGCAACCTGCAATGTGGCATTTCATGTGTGGTTATTTGACGGCGTAAGCGTGCTGCCCACATTCTGTTTGGCCGTTTTTGTTCGTGTTTGTGGCCATTTGTGGCACCCTTGCCGGCTGCCCAAGTGTAGATTAGCTGCAGTGCCACGGCTTACCTTGAGTTCTTGTACTGCCTTTGCACTGTGGAAAGAAATTTAAGCACGACTGAGACAGCGACAACAGAAAGACGATGGAACAAGTGCGGATTGCAACTGGTCTTAGTAGAAGCACAGGCACCGAAAACGGCAATGAAAAAATTCGGAATTCATCGGCGAGGCTGGTGATGCTTTGGAAGCGTCCCTCGAATTCTCTTTGGAAATCATGGACGGGTTCAGCGAAGTTATCACAGGATTGTTTACCCACGTTCTCCAGCAACTTCAGGGTTAGAAAATGATCGTCTGTCGCTCCCAAAGTTGCAATTTGAATTGAAAGACCTGAATGTCGTCATGCATTTTTGTGATGCATGTTTCCCTGAAGTTTAACGTTGAGGCAGTTCAAATGATCAGTGATATCAGTGAGGAACGCATGGGAGAGGAGCCACGTTTCGTCTGACAGCTCAACAATGGCCCTGTTCTTGCTCTTCATGAAGCATCAATTTCGTCTCGGAGTTCAGAAAACTATTTCAGCACTCTTCCACGACTCGGCCATCGCCCCTCTGTATGGTACAAAATTTCACCATATTCGCTGCCAAACGGGTCTAAAAGAGATACAAATTGGCGGTGGTTAAGAGCTCTTGAACGGATAAAGTTCACTGCGCTGAGCACGATTTCCATGATGCTCTTTGTTTGCAGAGCCTTGCCGCGTGGTGCTTCTTGGTGCAAAATGCAGTGAACCGCGGCAAATTGATGGGTGATTCCGAGGGCAGCGAGTTTCGTCCGCAATCGACCAACAGGCCCGCTCTTGCATCCCACCATTTAAGGCGCACTGTCTGTAACCAAACAAACCAACTTTTCCCACGGTAGTCCAGCGTGTTCGACCACTCTTTCGAGAACAGAAAGAATGTCCGCCCCTGTGGTCGTGCCTTTCATTGGGATTAAGTCCAGGAGTTCCTCAGTGATGTTCGCGTTTTTATCGACACCCCTTACAAAAATAGCACCTTGTGCGTTGTCTGTAATGTCAGCGCTTTCATCAACTGCAATGGAGAATGCTTCAAACTCGTGGCATCTATGTGGCATCTGTTGATTAATCATCTTTCAATGTCTCCACTGAGCTCGTCAATTCTCTGGGCGACTGTGTTTGGAGAGAGGCTTATTTTCTTGAATGTCTTTTTCATGCTGGGACAGGTAGCATCAGCGACTCCAAGCAGGCACTGCTTCACGAACAGACCTTCAGTGAAGGGCTTGGATGATTTGGCAATAAGCTCAGAAATGACGAAGCTTGCCTTTACCGTTTCGTCGCTTGCTTTGGCCGCCTTTTTGAACAGGTTTTGCTGCTTTCCCAACGCCGCCTTCAGTTGAGTCACGGTGTGCTCGCGAACGTTGCCAGTAAGAGCACCATACTTCTCATGATGGCAAGACATGAAGTGGCATCGAACATTGTACTCCTTCGGCACAGCCAGTCTGGTGGCAGACTAAGCACAACACCTTGTGTCTTCATTCCGTGAAGAAATAAGGAAGTTCCCATCGCTCCTGAAAGCACCTCTTCTCGTCTTCCACTTTGCGTTTTGCAGACTGCTTGGACAACGACATTGTGGCCCGTTAGACTTCCACAGCAGAAACCTTCGTTGTTTGCAGATCTTCCAAAAAACAACAGGTCAAAAAGACACCTGTCACATTTACGGAGGCGACAGGCGCGTAGGAGCACAATTATGTAGTGCGCTCTATCATGATCGACTTGGGGCGCCGCTACCTTTCACAGTGCTGTAAACACGTTGCGAGTCGAAGGATAGGCGCTTAGTTTTGTTTCTCGATACGGGGCGTTTGATGTCTGGAAGTACACAGTTTCGATGTGCAATGTGCAGTCTTTTCCTCAACAGCGCGATGTCGCTCTCTCCCAGGCCATAAATAACGCTGCGACAAGCCCCTAAACTCATGTGGGCGCATTTTGGAGCCCGAACGCAGAATCCGACATGTGGCTGCGCCCTTTTCGCCACATCTGCAGCGAAACGTGTTTGACACGAAGATGACTAGGAAAGCAAATATCTGCAAACACCACATAACGCCCGGAAACCTTTGCACTTCCTCAGTAGCCTGGAAAACTCCGGTCAAGGCGCGTCTTCTCATTAGCAGCGTGCAGCCCCATTCGTGGGGTCATAAAACGCCGCGGAGAAACCTGTGCTCGCCCAGCCCTGTGCGCACTGTAGAGTGCTCGATTCACAAGTCGCGGTTGCTTGCGACCATTGTGCACCCGACTTAACGGCGCCCCAATTGAGGGTCCTCCGGAAAAAAGGGGTGTCTGCTCTGGTAACGCAAAGCAGTGAAAGATGTTATCCACGCGTTTTCGAGCAGTCTCTGGCCATCTGCGTCTTTGGCTTTTGCTTAAAAAACGAAAATAAATAAACCGAGACACTCATGAGAGGGCTGCGGGCCGCAATAAAAGGATGCGGCCCGAGACCCCTGGGCTAAGGCATTGTGCTGCTGAGCACGAGGTCATGAGTTCATTACCCCGGCCGCGGCGGCCGCTTTTCTGGTGGAGGCAAAAAGCAAAAACGCTTGGTGTACGAGATTCGGCGCACGTTAAAGATCCCCAGGTGATCAAAATTAATACGGAGCCCTCCACTACGGCGCGCCTCATCGCCTGCGTTGCATCGGTGCATTAAACCCTACAATCGATGAATCAAAACCCTGTATCTCGAAACGTTTTTTTCATGGGGCTGCGGACATCTCAAAATGTTGACAGAGAGGACAGAAGGCAAAGTCAGCTACAGACAGCTAACAATGTCTCCGTTCTAACACTCAGTTCCCGCTATCCGGTGAACGCAGTCGTGAATGGCATATTCACGTTGTGTGATGTCAGTGTTGCCGTTACTGGAATGCCGTCTGAAGCCTGCATTGGTGGAGAGAGCTGTGGACGATGCCGCTTATCACGAGGACGAAGCGGAGCCTCGAGAAGTGCCTACGACGACAGGAACAACAAAGATGCTGCGCCTGCTTTGCAACAAGGTAGCAGTGGTCACCAACAATTGATGTGGTGCATCGAGCAGCTTGAGAATGCTTTTCTGGGACCAGAGCAAATGCAGTGGCGCAGGTAAGCATCACGCCGTTCTTTCTTTGCAGTAATAAAAACTTGTTTTTCCTGCGGACTGTTTTGCTTTTATTACGAAAGCTGCCCTGTGCAGTGGAGCTTTTGCTGCTAAAGCATTAGCTCCTATTTCAGTGACTTGGCCATACTTTTTTGGCATTTTGCTTAACTGGAAACTGCGAGTTAGTGAGGGATTATTGTATGTGCATGTCTACTATTCACCGGGAGCATGCGTAAAGAAAAACCACTGAAAACACGGGTGACACAGCTGCAATCAAAGTGAAGCCTCCAAATGATCAAATTCACTGGCATGCAGACTTGTCGCTGACACACTGGCCCCCCCTTTTTTTTTCTAATATAAAAAGCTGCTCCCTGGTTGTGGCGTTATCACTCCTCCTGCTGGGAGCTTGTCCCGTTGTCTTTCCATTGCTGCTGTCCCAGTTGTGCACTATTTTTTTCACCAACATGCACCAACTTGCCCCAGTGTTCTTCCATGGCACTGTTCTGGTGCAGAATGCTTGGCGCACGCACGCACTGTGGCCAAGCGAACAGCAGGGGGAGTGCCTTTCTTGCCTGGGAAAGTGTGCGAGCAGCTTCTGCCGCACGGGCCGCCCTGGGCCAAATAGGGGGCGCGTCAGAGGGTGCGGGTCGCCCCAGCTAATCTGTAGAGCCGCACTGTGGCCTGCTGAAGTGAGGTGGCTGCTGCATGCTCTGCTTGCCCTGCAGAAGGCGGCGGACGGGAAGGAGCGGACAACCTTTGCTGGCTGCCTGCAGGGCCTGGCTGGCTACCTGCACAACTTCGGCACCAGCTTCGACGAAGGTAACGGGGCCCCCATCATGTTGTTTTCCCACCTCTCGCGTCGGCACGGCACCACGGGCAAACCTGGCAGGCAGTTATACCCCTGCAAACGTGCCACTTTAAGTGCAATTACACAGGGCACTAAATGAAATGTCGTTCAGGCGCAGCTGAACCGCAAGTGCGAATGACACTTGGCACGGCACGCACTTTAAGCTGCCCAGGCCGAGTGAGTTGTCTCGGCCGCAGGGGTAAAAAATTGGGAAAAGTAACATAAAAGATGTCTAAAAATTGTGTTAACATTACGTATGGATGTATTGTTGATTTATTATTACGGAAAGGGAAGCAGCGGCCATGAAGAGAATCCCTCGCCCAACGACGTGCCAGCACCGCCTGGTGGGGTCAGCCAGCACCCATGGCCGGCACTGTAGGTAGGGAGGCTGGAAGGCTTCCGCCACCCTTGTGCAGGTGGTGTAGTGGCTTCTAGGGTAGCTCATTTGTTGTGGCCGTGACCCCGTTTCAATATTCTCGCTTATAATCCACGCTCTCTGGTAATTTTCCCTCGCATGATAATGCTGCTGCGATTCGCTGCGCAGTGAATGAAAGTACCACCGCCGGTGTTCAATCGCAGTCCCAACGGCCTTTCTTGTGGACTTGTTGAGAGATGCTGATTGCAGGGTTGAACAATGTAAACACAATAAAGTGGTTGCATTATCTCTCATGTGGCAACCAAGTAATTTTGCGGAATATTTGCACCAGCTATCATCACTGACGTCACGGCCACAGGCACTTCATTTTGTCGTTTAGCATCATGCAGCCGTAGCGTCATTCAGGGAGCCCGAGTGCACTTGAAGAGGCACGATTGACGGGGCCATCGCTTCTCCCCCACCTCGAGCGCACTGTCACGGGCTTGCTGATCTCCAAATCAGAGGAGGCACCCGAATAAGCGCAATGGTACGCAGCCCCCGAGGAAGCGCCGTGGAGAAGCGCACCAATCGCGCAAAGGTGGTGGCACCCTGCATTTGATCGAAACTGTTCTGCCAGGCTTGTAACAAAATTTAGTAGAGGTGCGCAAATATTTGAAACTTCCAATACCAGTGTTTGCTGTTCAATTTAATTCGCAACACACTTTTTTCTTTCGAAGAGTGAATAATACAGGAATAAAAGTTGGCCCTGCTGCACGACTTGCCGCTCAGCATGACGCCTGTGGTTTCCTTTGTGCGCAACGCCTGAACCGTGCAAGGAAGCCGAGCACACGTGAACCTGGGGCGTGGTAGCTCTGCTGTCGGAAGTGGGACGCCACCCGTGCGAAATGTACGAGCAGTAGAGGGGCACGAGTGTGGAATGGGAAGCTGCTTCCTGTTGGCAGTGAGCGAACATATTTATTGGTCATCCCAGACACTAGCGTGCCTGGCAGAGGCTTCTTTTCAGTGGCTGCAGGCACTGCACCCAGTCCCTGCAGCAGTCTTCTTGCAGTCGCAGCATATTTTTTAATCGCAGTTTATGCCGAATTTTTGTCCACTGCTCATCTATCTTGTCCTCATTTGATTCCGTATTCCTATTTATTTGTAGCACTTTATTATTGATCTCAAAAAGACGCATTGAGCACTTATTGAGCACTAGCACATACACACTTTGGTGTGCTATTGAGTCCGGACGGTCCAAGTTATGTGCTTTTGTGCAGATATGTTTGGAAGCCGTACACACACTAAACCAAAAATGTCTGTATTCAATTTTCAGTTCCAAATTTAATATTTGCGCACCTATAAAACTTAAATCTGATTCGTGCAGTGTATTGTAAAAGATAAGGTATAGTTAACTTTTTGTTTCTAACTTTGCATGTCCACAAGCTACGAGTACTTTTTTTTTACTTCCCAGCAATGGGGTAAACGTGCGGAGGGTCCTTCAGCCACTCAAACGATTGCCACATTGCGTTTTCTAAAGCAGCGTTGCCTGCTTCTTTCAGTGCGGCTAATAAACACTTTGTGGCAGCGTCTAAAGGAACCGGTGTCGGTGGGTAAGCAGAGCGTTCTTGTGTGCACTTGCAGACCCCGACAAGTGCTTCCTGCTTTTCTCGTACGTGAAAAAGGCCCTGGTGCCGAGTGGCCAAGCCACGCGCTACGACGTGCCCCGAGGTGAGGCCCCCACGTTGCTTCAGTGCGCTGCCCGTGCGGACAGGCACAGTGCCTGGCGAAAGTGGCAGGCCGTGCAACTCTGCTTTGAAGGCAGCCTCGGTCCGGGGCACGGGGAGGCTTCCAGTTGGAAGCCAGGTGGACAGGCATGTAAATGGCTGACACCCGCTTGTGGCCGGTTGCTTGTGGGCTAAAGGCCAAAGAAATTTTTGTTCCACCTTTAAAGGGACAAAATACAAGTTTCTCTACAGCAATATATGAGCTTACCGAGAACGTGAATATTGCACTCTTACGCATAGCTTTTGTTGAAATAAGGTAGAAAAATAGTGAAAAAGTGATTACAGGAGCCCCCCGCACGGGGCACCTTGAGTAATCTTGGTGATGGTGTTGGCGACACCGTGGACCTCGAGTCCCAATACTCTTGCTGTAATCTACCGTGGCTACGAGTTGTAAGGTGAAGGGTAGAAACCACAAACGGTGGCCGTTGGAGCCCAGGTCAAGATCTGGCATATGGGCTCCCTGACTGTTTACCAGGCAGGGAGCTCTGGGACCTCGTCAACTATCAGGGTAAGGATGACGAAGAAAGTACCCCCGTCTCCCTGCTTTCATACTATGCTCTATGGTATTTTCAAACCCCCCCTCCCAAACGTGATCGGTCCCTGAAAAGGGGCTGCACCGAAGTATCTTTTCCCCCATTTAACATTTCCTGAGCCAGATCATTACTCTTGATTTCTTCTCATGGAGTCCCTCAGTCCATCCCACCCTCTTGCATCTCAGTCAGTCTTTTTGATCACTAAATATCTTGAAGCCATAATAGGAAAAAAAGGACTGATGAACTCCTCATCGAGGTAAATGACAAGCAGCAGTCCTCAAAGCTTCTAGCTCAGACTAGACTGGCTGATCTCGACATCAGGGTCACGCCCTCAGGGTCACACGGAGTCTCAACAGCTCGCAGGGTGTGATATCCGAGACAGATTTTATGAACGAAATGGATGTGGATCTCCTTGTGGGCTTGAAGGATCAGGGCATCACTGCCGTGAGACGCATCACCATCCGCAGAGACGACAAGGAGATTCCCACCAAACATATAATCTTGACCTTTGACCGCTCAGCAATTCTGCAACATGTAAATGCAGGTTTAATCCGGTGCTCATTACGTCCCTACATCACGAACCCACGGTGCTGTTTTAAGCACCAGCGGTTCGGGCACAGTACAAACTCTTGCCGTGGCCGAACGACCTGTGCAAAATGCGCAGCGCACGATCATTCGAGCGACAACTGCCCATCCGACACCCTCACTTGTGTGAACTGCGGGGGACCGCATGCGGCATACTCCCACAAGTGCGAAAAATTCCAACTAGAAAAAAAGATCATAAACATCAAGGTCACTGAGAACATCACTTTCCCAGAGGTGAGAAAGTGGTTCGCCTCTTTCCCTTGGGGAGGTATGCCGACGCAGTTCGCCTGTGGGCGGAGCGGCGTCTGGTTTCCACAGGGACCCAGTTCAGCGAGTCTGACCTGGTCCCTCCCCCGCCCCCCTCTGGGTGGCCTCAGGCAGGACCAAACCGCCACCCCACCGCCGCTTGCTGAGGCAGCAGCGGTTGTGGTGTCAACCGCTTCCGTTGGGACCGGTGCCACCACTGCCTCCTCTTCCTCCAGTGTGTTGGAGGGTGCCGAGGGGATGGACACCGGAAGCCCTGCATCAGCTCCCACCGCACCGCCCGTGCCACCTCTGGCACCCTCGGCGGTGGCGGCTCAAACGAAGGGTCCCTGAAGGGGGGCCAAGTCCGGGGGGCCCGGCCCCTCTGACATCTGACGAGGAGATGGACGTTGGGCCGTTCCTGCCTACAACGCAGCGCAAGGAGCGGCCTCCGACGTCCAAGCCTACAGAAAGGCCCAAATAGCCCAATCCCAGAGTAACAGCCCCGAAAGAGGACACATGAACACACATACCCACTCCAGTCATACTTAAATGTAAATAAAGGGAACAGAAAACATCATCCAGTGGAACTGCAGAGGCCTCCTTAAAAAACTTGACGATGTGTATGAGATGCTGCATGCCAGTCAGCCAAGTATCATGTGTCTCCAGGAAACCCACCTCAATTCTAAACAAACAAATTTCTTGAATAGGTACATGGTATTCAGAAAGGACAGTGTTGGCTGCATCCACTCTTCAGAAGGTGTGGCCATTGTCGCCCGGAAATCCTTAGCCTGCCACCCTGTCACTCTGAACACTGTCCTTGAGGCTGTAGCAATCCGTACGATAATATTTAATAGGTTGATAACGGTATGCTCCATTTACATCTCCTGATTTTGCACTTCTGAGCTCTGATTTCGAGGCTGGTTGACCAGCTACCCGAGCCTCACGTCCTCACAGGCGACCTTAATGCGCACAACTCTCTTTGGGGCTCCTCCAGAACGGATGCCCGAGGTCGCTTGATAGAGAAGTTTCTTGCATCCTCTGGAGCATGCCTTTTCAACAAAAAACAGCCTAACTTAGGACACAATACATACTCACATCTTGACTTGGCTATTGGCTGCGCAGTTCTCTTTCCTGGTCTTGAGTGGGCACAGACCCATATGGTAGTGACCATTTCCCCACTTCATTAACATATGCAGTGGAATCTCGGTCATACGAATCTCAAGGGGCGGAAAAAATATTTGTATCACCCGAAAATTCGTATCGGAAAACGAGAAAAAATGGAATAGTGCCGTGCATATGACAGGCGGTGGCAACATGGCATCGGCTCTTGCCGTGAAGAAGTGCAAGTAGCTCCAGCGACCGCTTGTAACCTTTTGTTAAAATGCAGCTCAAGGTGTAAACTAAATTGCTCATGCGGGAAAGGAGCTCACAGTGTGGGAGGAAACTGTGCTATAAAATGTCATCCGCGCCAAATATCCGCAGAGGTGGCCCAGCCAGCTGCTGCGAGTGCTTCGAAATTGTCGCCATGAGGCACACGTCTCCCCATCGGCGCAAGTCATGTATAGGTGCCCCTGCCAGTGGCTATACCGCAGAACTTGCACCGGAAAGGCTTAGATTGTGTAGCGTGCCCAACCGCTGGATGTCGAGGAAGCGTGCGAGCTGCGTTTGAAGATTGGCACAATATCGTCGAAAGAACCGTAGTTGGCGAATCTCTATCCGTTGACGAAGAGTCTGCAACGGCATGGGTGAAGGAAAGTGTCGGACCTTTGTGGGAAAAATGTTCCACTGAGAACATTTTTAATGCTGACGAGACTGGGCTTTTTTTCAAATGTTGCCCAACAAAACTCTTGCGCTCAGAGGTCAGATGTGCCATGGCGGGAAGCACAGCAAACAAAGAATCACTGTGCTTCTTTGTGCCAACATGGAAGGCTCCGAGAAGCTGCCAGCGCTTGTTGTGGGCAAAAGCGCATCGCCTCGGTGTTTCAAGGGAAAGCGGAAGCTGAAAGTGCAGTATGTTTCGAACTGTAAGTCGTGGATGACGCGCGATATTTTTGCGGAATGGCTGCGGAACTGGGACGATGAGTTGCAAGAGCAGAACCGCAAGGTGTGCCCTCTCCTCAACAATTGCACAGCGCACCACACCAATGTTGTGCTACGTAATGTTGAACTTTGTTTCCTGCCACCCAACTGTACGTCAGTGATTCAGCCGCTTGACCAAGGAATCATCGTATCGTTTAAGGGGCGAGGCTACCCTTGGAGGCTGTTTTTTGTTTCTTGAGATATCTGAATGAAATTTTCAGGCTATTGTCATAGCACCAACATTAGAAAAAGTGCAAAGTTTCATCGAGTTATGGAGGTTAGTTCTCAAGTTATGACGGTATACCACGGTGGTTTGTATGGGCTTCTTATCCCTGTCCTGGAGAATTAGCCAAGCGTGCTGCGACTATGAAATTCATTATGGTTATTCCTGAATATGTACCTCAGGGCAAGACAGAGCCCTTTTTCTAAATTTTTCACCGGAAAAATTTTAGCACAGCACTAAAATTAGTGTTGCTGATCAAACATGCAAACATGATTTTGTTTTGATTTTTTACAAAATCAAGAGACAAAAATTTTCAGGAAACGGGCTTCTCTTGCCCTCGGAAATTTATTATGGAACAGAATAAAGAAAACGGGATGCAAATCTGACAAGCACTTCTTGAGATATCACTGGGATAAGCAGTCACAACAGGAAAAAAGTTCATTTTGAGAAAACTGCCTTCAAAGTTTGTGTACACATCTTCACTTCTAGAAGGACCCCGTAGCATAGCTAGAGGGGTCTTGGCACACTGTCTTCCTCTTCTGTTGCTTTTCCATCTTCTCCTGCTTTCGTTTGCTGGCCTTGTTCATGTACAGGGCGTCTTTTTCAGCAGCTCGCTGGAGGGCTAGATGGCCTGGTGTCATGAGCTCCACAGACGCGGATATTTCTCGAGTAGCCCTGTAGCAGCCCGCATTGTACCTCAGCACGGCTTCATGCAGTGCTGTCTCGACAGCAATCAATGAAACATGCTGCTCCATGGGCATCAGGGACCAAAGGACTATTTGCATTTGCGATAAGCGAAACTTCCCACCTTTACCTGTAATGATGGCACTCACAGGGTAGGGCTCCGTGGCTTGGAACTTCCTCTGGGTCGCCGGCATAGCACCAAGTTCGTTTTGAACAGCAGCACGTTTTCTGTTCGCTGTCTCGACCTCCTCGCGTGTCAGGAAATCTGTCTCCAAGTGAACTGTACGCGACGCGTTCCCGCTTTTCGAGGTTGATGCGAGACCGGAGACGGAGGCCGCGGCGATCGCCGAGGTCGATGCGCTCTAACGCCGGACACACTTGCAGCATCGAAGTCTTGCACAGACAGGACAGGAGATGCGTTGTTGGAAGCGCGGACACCCTCGTTAGCGATGCTCTGCGCCACCTTCTTCTTGGCCATTCGAACGAGCTTCGTGGAATGCTTCCGCGTACCGAACGCGTGTAGCGTCCTGAACTTCACTCCGCGCTTCGTGTCCGATCACGTACACGATCTGGCAGGCTACTCCGAGCTATTGAAGTACGTCAGCGACTGCAAGCACGGCAAAAAACTAAGTAGAATGAGTGTACAAGCGAACGAGAAGGTGGTAAACAGTGAGGCAGAACAACAAAGGAGCAGCGAAAAGCAGACGATGGTGCAGGGTATCTGTTGGATGCGAGCGGCGCAGGCCGCCGGCCGGGGAGAAGTGCGCGTCATCACGCGCAGCAGCCAATAGCCTTTGCACGTCAGCTCGCTTGCCCGGGCAGCGCGCACGGTCCAATCGTAGCTTCTCACACAGCACGCGGGAAACTCGAGAAAGTGCTGCAAGTCCCCCAATCACGAGGGAGCGGGCCCACAGACTGGGAAAATTTAGGGCTGGGAAAAACCGCCCCTTGATTGTAAACTTTGCTTCTTTTAAAGAGAAACAACGGGTCCTGAGTAGTGCGAAGAAACTGAGGGAACGCCCATCAGTATTTCTGAGGATTTTTCTGAGACAATGCGGCGGAAAAGAAAACATCTGTGGGAGTACGCAAAATCGCAAAGGCAGGACGGAGACAAAGTTAGACTTAGGCATGATACTTTGACCATTAACGACACAAAGTACACGTATGACGAGGTAACTGGGCAAGTAATCGCAGCTACATGACCCAACCATAGTAATGGTGCAACTAAGTGGAATCTCGGTCATACGAATCTCAAGGGGCGGCAAAAATATTCGTATCACCCGAAAATTCGTATCATCAGAAAACGAGAAAAAATGGAATAGTGCCGCGCATGTGACATGCGGCGGCAACATGGCGTCGGCTGTTGCCCTGAAGAGGTGCAAGTAGTTCGGCGACCGCTTGTAACCTTCTGTTAAAACACAGCTCAAGGTGTAAACTCAATTGCTCATGCGGGGAAGAGCCCATAAAGTGGGAGAAAACTGCGCTATAAAATATCATCCGCGCCAGATATGCGCCGCGGAGGTGGCCCAGCAAGCGGCTGCGAGCGCTTCGAAATTGCCGCCATGAGGCACACGTCTCCCCATTGGCGCAAGTCATGACTCATGAGGCTCCTCTCACTGCCGTTGGCGGCAACCAAGGCTGAGCACGGCGGGGGGTAGGGCGGCGACGCACCGCTGTGTCGATAACAACGTGCGCACGCGGCCGCTCTAGCCATCGCCACCTTTAACTAGTTAAAGGAGGCGATGCTCTAGCCCGGCCGTGGGCAGAGGTACCACCCCAGCAGAGGCTGGCGCTGCGGTGCCGGCCCGAATCGTCAACGCGAGAGTCAAAAGAACGCGTGCTCACCTTCGACGCGACGTGCGCACGCGAACCGCATGCGATTCGTGCACGTCGGCGTTGCGCGCGCATTATTTTCACGCCCGCGATGACGATTTTGCCCCGGCGACAAATGCTACCTCGCTCGGAAAATGACGCCCGACGCGCGCGGCAGTGGGAGGAGCCTGCCGACTTGTGCCAATGGCGAGGTGTGCTCTTCATGGCGGCAGTTTGAAAACGCTCCGGACAGCCCGGTGGCCCCGCCGGAGATGTTTAGGCCTAACACCCCAGCAGATATTGAATGGGCGCTTTCACTACCGGCGCGGATAATGTTTTATAGTACCGTTTTCACCTACATTATAAGCTCCTTTACCGCTCAAGCAATTTCGTTCGTGCCTTGAGCGATATTTTAGAGAGCGCTTAGAAGCGGTCGCTCGAGCTCCCGACACCACTTCGCGGCCGAAGCTGCCGCCATGTTGCCGCCGCCGGCCGCGGCGCGTGCAGGTGGTTACGCGGCAGGGTCAGCGCGCCTGTGGCGTGCGCGGCGCGTTTTCGCGAGCAGAAAACGCTCCATGCGGTTCACGCTCCATGCTTTTGTGCCCGCGCGCAACCAAGGGCGCACGGCCACACCAACACTCCCGCCTCCCGTCCACGCCGCAGTCGTCTGCTCGTGGCTCCCGTGTTCGTATCACCCGCACCAGGTGATAAATGCGTACGGATCAACCGAATTTTTTTACATTGCATACAATGCATTTTCGCCGGGGAATTTTAAAAATTCGTATCACAACGAAATTCGTATCAACCGAATTCGTATCACCGAGATTCCACTGTATTTCTTTTCTCGTCATTAACTGCAGAAGCATCAAAAATAAAGTTGATGAATTTCAAGCCTTGATCGATATGGTCAAACCATCTGTGGTTCTCGGCAGCGAATCATGGCTGAATACAGACGTCATGAACAGTGAAATATTCCCGGATTGTTATACGTGTTACAGAAAGGACCGGAATTCGTTGGGAGGCGGGGTTTTCATATTGGTAGATAGCACAATATCATCGTGTGAAGTTAATGTAGATGTAGGAACGTGCGAAGCCGTTTGGTGTCAGTTGATGCTTGACAATGGGAAAGCATTGTCGGTGTGCAGTTTTTATAGACCACCCCAGTCGTCCGCAGGTGTGCTGTCTCAGCTTGCTCAGTCAGCTGAAATGATAAAAAGCGACTGTATGGTTATTGGAGGTGATTTTAACTTACCTACTGTAGAATGGAGTCACAAGCCTTGTTCTCCTGCTGCGGCACGGTGTTCGGTTCAAGAAATGGAAAGCTTAATTGATGTGTTTTCACTACACCAACTTGTGAGAGAACCGACACGTGGGAATAACATTTTGGATTTGATTTTGACTAATACGCCTGAAATAGTCCTTTCTACTACTGTGATCCCTGGAATAAGCGACCATAGGGCAGTAATCAGTGAAATGAAATTGGGGTACGTCAAAACGGTTGGCAGTAAAGGTAGACAAGTGTATAACTACGGGAAAGCGAATGTAGATGGGATTAACGATGCCATCCGTGCGTATCTTACAGTTTTTGAAATTGAAGCTGAGTCTAAGAACGCAACACACTTGTGGTCAATGCTGAAGGAAAAATTATTGGAGCTGCACCAGCGCTATGTTCCGTCATGGGTAATGACGTCGAGACACAGTAAGAGTAAGCCATGGTTTTCTAAGAAACTTCGTTGTCTTTCGCGGAAAAAAGAAAAACTTTATCGGGCTTATAAACAACGGTCTACTGAATTTAATCTTGAGAAGCTGAAGAGAGCAACGCATGAATTCAAGTCTGTACTCCGTTCAGAGAAAGACGCCTTTTTCAGTACTACTCACAGACGGTTACAAGATAATCCGAAGGAATTCTGGAAACATGTTAAACGAAACGGAAAAGATAACTTGTCTGTACCCCCTCTTAAGATTAGCGACGGCTTTGTTTGCGACGACCTTGAAAAAGCTGAATCTTTCAATCAATACTTTTGTTCTGTTTTTTCGGCAACGAGTACGACAGATAACAACCAATTGTTACGATGCGGTACAGGCGTTATGGAAGATCTTCTAATCAGCACACGTGGGATTGAATGTTTGCTGCAGAATTTAAATGTTTCCAAAGCCGGCAGACCTGATGGCCTTTCGAACAGCATGTTAAAACTTTGTGCACAGTCGCTTGCGCCTTTCTTAAAAAATATTTATGATAAGTCGTTGCATGATTCTTGTATTCCAGAGGATTGGAAAAACGCAGGGGTTGTTCCAATCCACAAATCGGGCCCTCGTGACATTGTTTCAAATTATAGAGGAGTATCTCTAACTTGCGTTGTCTGTAAAATTCTGGAACATGTCTTATATACTAGTATTGTTGAATACATGAATGCAAACTCGTTATTCAATGTTAAACAGCATGGTTTTAGAAAAGGTTTGTCATGTGTAACTCAACTAACTGAATTTGTGTACGATCTTGCTGGGGCATTGGATGAAAGATTTTCCGTTGATTGTGTATTCTTGGACTTCAGAAAAGCTTTTGATACTGTTCCTCATTCCCTCTTAATTAAAAAATTAATAAGCTACAACATTAACCCACAGGTAATCTCTTGGATTCAGGAATATTTAAGGCTGCGAAGACAGTTCGTAATAGTTAATGGGATGAAGTCTTCTCCGGCGGAAGTTACATCCGGTGTACCTCATGTATTAGGCCCTCTGCTATTTTTGATTTTTATTAATGATATTACTGATGGTGTTTTTTCAAATATGAGACTGTTTGCGGACGACTGTGTCTTGTACAGGACTATTTACCGCACGGAGGATTCTGGTGTCTTGCAGCAAGATCTAGAACGAATTAACTTGTGGTGTGAAAAATGGAGAATGCAGTTAAACTTGGCAAAATGTGCCCATATGACATTTACCAGAAAAAAAATCACACAGATTACTTCATATAGCATAAACAATACTGTATTAACACAGGTTTTGGAATATAAATACTTAGGGGTTTTTTTTTACGCCTGACCTCACTTGGAATCGTCATGTGGATCACGTTGCAGCTCAAGCCTGCAGAGCTTTGGGATTTCTTCGCCGGAATGCTAAAAATTTTCCTCAAGTTTCAAAGGAACTTTTGTATAAATCAATCGTCAGATCTGTTATGGAGTATGCCTGCACGGTTTGGGACCCATGGACTGTTAAAAACATCTCTAAACTAGAACGAGTTCAAAACCAAGCAGCTCGTTTTGTTTCCGGAAATTACACGATGGATTTCAGTGCAACACAAACGAAGGATGCATTGGGATGGGAACTTCTAGAATGCCGCCGTAGAAGACTTCGCTTAAAATTTTTTCATTCAATCTACCATTCCAGCACCGGACTACGACGTGACCTGTACATGCTGGAACCGCATTACAAATCTAAGCGCGTAGATCATGAGTTTAAGGTCCGTGAATTCTCTTGTAAAACTGATGTGTTTAAGAGATCTTTCTTTCCTCAGACCGTTAGTGATTGGAACCGCCTACCTCGCCATGTTATCAGTGTACGTAACAATGATGCCTTCTTTACTATGTTGTAGTAGCGTTGTAAAATTACTGCCTAGCTTGCCATCTTGTCAGTGTATATAACAATGATGCCTTCTTTATATATGTGGTGGTAGCGTTGTACAATTACATGTGCATCTACGTGAGCGCGATTTGCGTGGTCTTCTTCTTGACTTTGATGTTGCCTTACCTATAATTTTCTGATCTAAGTTGTACTACCCCCCCCCCCCCCCACTGTAATGCCTCAGGCGCTGTGGGTACTGTGTAAATAACTAAATAAAAATCACGACTCGGCCACGCCTCGCCCGCCAGCAGTAATGGCGGGAAAAAAAAAAATGCACGAATCCACAAACAAAACAAGATAAAAATGGCGGCTCTACGGAAAGCGGCATGGCGGCTGCATTCGCACGAAATTTGGGCCTGTTTCGCGTTTGCTCGCTCCTCGGGAGATGCCGCGGCGGGTTATATATTCGTTTTTTGACATTTTTACAATGAATTAGGAGCTGATAATTTCAGAAAAGCTAGTTTATGACCTGTAAAACCCAATTACATGGTTTTACAAAAATCGCTTATTTCGCGATTTTCCTGTTTTCAAAGGCCGCGTCCCCCCTTAACTCTTTCGTACCGCCGGAAAATTGACTAATTTTAGGGGTCCAAGAAAACATTTTTTTTCCTGCTAAAAAATTGGTTAGGCACCAATTGCAGGAGCACAAAATGCAGATTATTTAACGGAATTTCCAATAATACCAGTTTTTTAAAGGTTTTTATATATCGTAGCTGTAAAAAAATATCAAAACCAAAATTTTTCTCAAGTTGTCTAAAAAAATGATAAAAAAGGAGTTGTGTATATCAAACCACCGGTAGTAGAAAAAAAATTAGAATATACATTTTGTAGGAAAACATTTCAAAAACACGCCCTAGAAAAAATGTCGACTTGCGTGGAACAGTTTGTCAGATATAAAAAAAAATGTTAGCATGCACGGTGCTCGTGTCATGCGGTGAAGCCCAACCTCCTATTCAAAATGTGCAATTTCGGGTGGTTTTCTGGAATAAATCTGGCGGTTTGTCATTATCAGAGGCACCAATTTGCCCCCAAATAACGTAAAAACATCTTGTCAATGGCTGACTTTGCCTTTACAGCAAGCACAATATTTGGGACAAGCACGCGATGCGGAAAAAAACATGTATGAAGTTGAAAACGGAACGCCGTGGCTGACGCTTGCTGTCGTTCACGGTCAGTTATCTCTCAAAACATAAAGCTGAGCTTTATTATCATCTTCTTACTTGCAATGGTAGCCTTGCTCGCAAAAATGAGGCATGATTAGCTAGAATCGTGCCCTGCGATCTTTGGCCGAGTAGCAGTGGCGCGCTGAAAAAGGTCAGCACAACGAGCCTCCTCTATTGCAGCGCTACCTAACATTTTTCAAATGAAACAGTCCAAAAACTTATCAGAGACTCCGTCCGAATAAACATTTCAACTAAGCAGCAAAATTAGACACTCGGATATACCCTCACATGGAAACGAAACTGAACAGCTGGCAGTGAAAGGCCGGTTTGAAGCGCTGTCCTCGGCGGAACAGATATCTGGCGACTGGGTGTGACCTTTTGACTTGCATCTGAAGTTCTTATCGCAGAAATCGGGTTAGGGTGGGGGGGAAATCAGGAGCGCCGTGCTTTGTTCGAGGATCAGTCGCGGACGCTTCAGGCGCTATGGAAGGTAGCCTTGAAGTTTGGTAACTGCGTAGTAACGCTAAATATGAATTTTGCGATGCAGAAAGGAAACCGAAACTGTTGTAAACTGTTTGCGAATGGTCCTGGGGTAAGTAGAAGTACCACAGTACTTAGAACAACGTGCGCAAAGGCAATAACACTGCCTATAATCACAAAGTAGCTTTGCAACCAGGCACTAATTGACATTTTCAGCCGATTTCAGGGATTATTACTGTCAGAGCGCGAACCTGACGATGGGAAATCGTTTGCTAGTTTCCCATTCACCCCCTGATAGCAATAAACAAGCGCTGGTGCAGAGTAATTACGAGTTGCACGCATTCTTCGTTGGTAGCCGTGGCGCGCGATGACCACGCCCCTTTTCCACACCCAGGTGATTCAAAAGCGTGTCAAAAATCACATTTCCTTTGCAAAAATGAAAACAAAACTGATTTTGAAAGGCCATTTTCTGATCTAACTCCGAACAGCTTTACTTGTTCGAGAAACGCCTAGAACGCTATGAAAAGGAGCTCCCAAAAGTATCGATCAAATTGATCGATTTTGATAGGCGCGGTAGCGAAAGAGTTAAGGCAGGGTACCGCAAACGCCTGATTGATCGCATACTGCCTAATATGAATTCGCAACGACGAAGTAAAGTCGCCTTGTACAGGACATCGAGGTATTGCAAGCCGCGTGGATGAGCGTTTCCACAAACACGATTGCAAACTGCTTCCAACATGCCTTTTTAGGCGAAGGGGCTACATGCGACTCTGTTGGCGCCGAATTTGATGCCGTCGTCGCTGCGGAAGACAGTGAGGCCGAGGATGTTGAAGCTTCGTGGAAGGCGCTCAATGACGCCGGTGTCGTTGCGGACAATGAGTGATTCTATTTCGTGAATGCCGACGCTGATGCGGTGACTGTCGAAGAACCGACCGATGACAGCATCGTGGCAGATGTCGCCGGACTAGCGGACACAAGTGATGACGAAGACGCCCTGGGCGCCGATTCTCGCGCATTCACCGTGTCTACATCGTCACAGGCGCTCGCCGCTGTTGACGTGCTGCGTCGTTTTTTCGGTGCAAAGGATGACGGCGAAAATGGCATGAAGGCGGTGGCCATCGCTGAAAAAGAGGTGGTTTGCTTGCGTCGTCCGAAGCAGAACTTTTTTTCCTAAGCGCTAGTGGACAATAAAATAGCGTGAGTACTGAATAAGCCAAATATTTGCCTTGTAATCAAATTTCTTTGCATTTGAGGTCGCGTAGCGATGGGGCGAGCTGCATGGCCATCTTTTCTCCACATGCTTAAAGTGCCCCAATGGGCATACGCGGTGCTAAATGGCGATAATTGACATAATGAAGTAATTGATATAACGAAGTAATTATGACTCCCCTTTCAACTTTGTTATAGCGAGGTTCGAGTGTATCCCTGCCATGTTTGGAACTTGGCCGGTTAGGGGCGTGGAAGTGCCGCGCTTATTCTCTTCCCAAAACTTTTTTCTGTGTGGGTTCCGACTGATGTTCACTGTCCCTGCTTTGCCTGTTGTGGCCATGGCCTCCTTGCCCTGGTCGTGCTTCGCAGCACCTGCTGCAGGTGGCACTGTTTGGATGTGTTGTTTCTGCGCCTGCTTCCTTTTGCTGGTCCCAGCCGGCCTGATCCTGGTGTCGAGGCACGCGTCCCTGTTTGGGCGGCTGCTGCTGGACGAGCACCAGCCCCTGTACCGGCAGCTGTGTGGCTGGAGTTGCCATGGCAACCGGGAGATGAAGGCCCTGGGCACCGCAGCCCTGGAGGCCTTCCTGCGAGAGGTGGGCGACTGGGGCTGGGCCACTGCTGGCCGCTTGGGTGCTTGGGTCCTCTCGTAGTGCAGCTCAGGGGTGAGACAGCTGCGCATATTGCGCAGTTTTGATACAAATTCGTTTTCCTGCGCCAGGCTGCTCCGAAAGCTTGAAAATTGCAAAAATTGCGCCAAACTGCTCCGAAAGAGTATGAGAGCCAAGGATTTTAACGCTCCCGTCAATTTCAGGGGGGGAAAATGTTTACTGACGGCGTAATTTTCCAGCACCTTGAAGGTGATGCTGTTTGTAAAGGTTTAATTGATTGATCATTCAATAAAAAATTCGCATAAAATTGTCCACGGGATAGTTTTTTCGAAAGTCATAATGTCGGGTTGCACATGCCATGTTATATTGTGCGAATTTTTGAAGTTTTGCCATTTTTAAAGTTTTTTTTTTAATTTTTTTTTTAAAGTTTTCACAAACTACTTGTGCAAGTTGATTTTAAAACGGCAATTTTGGGAGCGCCGCATCTCCAGAACGACATTACTGGGCGCCGCCATCTTGGTGCGGTGAAGATTGGAAAACATGGCCACTGGGCGAAGCAGTTTCTCGTTGTTCAGGCAGAGTGCTCTCCGCCGATTTCTACCGCGGTTTTGGTTATGGGGGTGGCTGGATTTACGTTTGACCTGTTGCGGGAAGTTACGCGTCTCGAAAGACGGGGGTTCATCAAAAACAATGGGGTACCCGCGATATCGCCGTGTTTCGGCCTTGAGTGTGAGGCGCGGTGCGTGCTTGAAGTGAAATTTGTGACTCATTGCGGCGTTATAAAACGCCGAGTTATTGTTGCTATTGACAGTGAGCTTCCGAGCGGCGGGAGTGGGACGATGGACACTGCAGAAGTGGCGGCACAGGCTGCATCACTGGCAAATGTTCAAGCAGTGTCTGATAGCGGGACGGGCTATTATCGCACGCAAGTAATACTGGTTCATCTATCTGAATTGAAATTTAATGCCAAAAGGGAGGTGGCTAAACATACCAATACTCTAATTACGATCGTAGTGAACGCCCACCTTGGGGCTTGAAACGGGAGGGCTGGTGGGGTGCGACGACTGTCACCTCGCTTTGTGCAACTTTTGCCGTGGCTCTCAGTTGTGTGTAACGCCGAGTCTGGGATTACAAAAATAACAACTTCGGCATTCACGGGATAATAAAAATTTCTTAAAATTGCTTAGTTTTTCAATTCGATAGTTCCAACGGAACTCTGCGTTATCTATGCATAGAACCCAAGAATGTAAAAATGGTTTGAAAAAGGTAGTGTAGTCTGTTCCTTGTGATAACCGGGTAGAAAAAACTTTATTGAAAGGCTGTTTCAGTGTAATGTACGGTCAAAACCGATTAAAAAGCGCACTCCCCCTACCCGAGTGGCCAAAGATTTGATTTTTTAGGCTGCTAAGGTGACATAATAACTGTCGTTCTTCTGCTCCGAATCAAGGTTCTTCTGCTCCAAAATCGAAATGTCGCTGCTCCAAAAGCTGCTCCCAAATCTAGTTCAGCTGTCTCACCCCTGGCAGCTTAGCTGCACTACGAGAGGAGCTCACGGACTTTAAGTGAGAAATAGTAGCGTTGAGCAAAGTTCGAAGGACAGGAGAAGGGTTTATGGAGCTCACAAGCGGGCATGTTCTGTGCTACAGTGGACCCCCAGAGAAGAAAGAACATGCGGAGGGATTTTCAATAGCAGACTAGAAATGGCAGGGACCATGGAAGAATTCTTCAGCATTAATGAAAGACTCTCTGTCATTGTGATCAAGCTACACAAGCGATGCAGGTGAAAGGTTCACTGAAGGTGAATGAAATTTTGTTTTAACTGAAAGGTGACGCATTTCGTAGCACTGTCGGCTTTTTTTGTTCGATGAGCTTTGCTGTGGGGCTGAAAGTAAATCTAAAGTAACGCCAAATAAACCATCAGCAGGGGTGAGACAGCGTTAGAGCAAGTACTAGAAGAATAAAAATAGTTTGGACAGGTGTTCAGTGCCAATCCCAACCACGCGGAAGAAAACGTGGCACGGGTGTGGGGTATGGGCACTCAGTGAGCACTCGCAAATAATGAAGAGTACCTCTGTCACTAAAAAGAATAGTGTGCAGTGAATGTGGGATGACGTATGGAGCAGAAACTTTGCACCTAACTGAACAACTGGGAAGCAAACCTGCCAGGTTGGCCCAACAGGCTACGGAGGGAGTAATGTTCGGAGTCAACCTGGATTAGGCAGCAAGCTCGAGTAGAATATATCGGGGTTCAAATTAAGAAAAAGAAAAGGACTTGGGCTGGCCAAGTATGCAGTGGAATATAACTGGCAACAGGTGGACCGGGAAAATGGAGACTTAAATGAGAAACTCAGTGGAGGGAGGAAGTAGGAGGCCACAAATGGACTCTGGCATCACAGGACAGATGCAGGTGGAGGTCGACGGAAGAGGCCTCGGTCCTGCAGTGGACCCGAGCGGGCTGTTGCTGGTGTTGATTTCTCTTCTTTGTGGGGGAACGGCAGCCAGGGTTCGCACCGACCCTTGAAATCCTTGAATATCCCTGATTTTGAGAACATTAGTTCGAGGGTCCCTGGAACTCCTTGAAAATTTGCTGGACTGTTTCATTAAAGCATGGAGTGGTCAAATGAGCGGCCAAGCCATGGAGCTAACCTTCTCGGCAGACTCCGCCCATTCCAAGAAGGCCTCGCTTCCGTTTTCCTCTGGCCACTCCAAGTTGGTGAAGAGAGGAATAGCGGCAGCGGCCTTAAGGAACACCCTAGTAAGGTCCTGCCGGCAGAAAAAGAAAATCCAGGAAAGTTTTGTGTTGCAGGCAGAGGCAGCCATGCTATGTGGGCTAGCGGGAATGCTGCTGGGCCTGTTGCAGCAGCAGCCGTGGAAAGGGGCAGTCAGAGGACTGCACTTCTGCCGTGCCTGCGCATGGTCTTCAGTGCCCCCAGCCACCTGGCTGCTATGTGCCGCAGGGTCAACCGCTGTGAGCCTTGGCCTGTACGTTCCTGCCCTGTCAAAGGAACGTGGTTCATGACATTCCCTCGAAGTGTCTACACTGGACCAGCCTCAATGACCGGCTGCTGGAGCACGGTGCGGCAGTAAAAAGAGGAGCAGGAAGCAACTTGGCACTACACTGCAACACCCAGTGTACCACTGAAGCCAAAACTGGACCGCACAAGAGTATTGAAAAAATGCAGCAAACAGCGTGAAAGGGAAATTTTCAAGGCCTGTGTTATTAACGAGACGTGAACTGAAGTAGTGTATAAAACTGTGCTAGTTGGTACAGATTCATCTTCACAGCGCACAAATGACAGGACAAAGGGGAGGAAAACACTCCCCTTTGTCCTGGCATTTGTGCGCTGCGAAGATCAACAAGACGGGGGAGAGACGCGTCGGCAAGCCTTCCACTGATCTGCTTGCTTGCGAGATTGACTATCTTGACGTGCGCCGTTGCCGTCATGCTTTCACATGCTGCTTTGTTTCTCTTCTGTGTGTGCTTATATTCCGGTGGCGTTGTGACTGTGACTGTGCTGTGCTTGTTTCCTCTCAGGTTGCAGCTGCGCTTGCCGATGGTGAGGGGAGGGACGACTGCCTGGACATTTTCGAGGTACTCATTGGCAGGCTTTTCAAACCGGGGGGCTGCTGCTGTGTGGCATCATGGCTGGCTGGTACCGTTGCAGTTCTTCATCCGGGAGTTCCAGGCGACCCTGCGGTCAGGGACCAACACTTACAACCTGGCCGCTGCCCTCAAGGGATACGGCCTCCTGGCTTTGGTGAGTGACGGGGACCGGTGGTCATGCTGGGCGGCGGGTTTCTTCAATGGATGGAGCGAGATGTTTCGCCCGTTGACGACAGCGATGCGTGGTTTTCTAGTTTGTAATCACTACTCTGTCTTGATTTGTAACTGAGCACCGTGTGCAATAGTGGACGTTGCTTCTGCAGAAAACCAAGTTGTCGTATGAAATGCGCAGGCCATGCTTGGTATTTTTGGGGCCATTTCATGGGGACTTTTCTCAGCAGAAATCTGTTCAAAATTTCTATTGCACCCTTCTTGCACCACTGGGGAGGTTGGCTGTGATGACACACCCACAGCTCCGTGGTGCGGAATTTATTGGCTGCTTTGTTTAATGAATGCTGCGGGCCATAAATGGCCTAAGCAGGACGGGGGGTCCTTTGCAGGCAATGCAGAAGCACCAAGTCACGCAAATAGTAAGTAATACAGTTTGCCTTAGATTCAGCCTAATGAATGGGGCTCACATGTCTGGCTTTGCTCCAGCGTGCCCGTGGGGAAAAAGCATAAGCACATTGGCTTTTGCTCGATACCGTGGTGTCGGCAATTTCAGGTGGCAAGGTCATCGCATGTGGGCATTCTCGGGGCTGTCAAGTGCTGGGAAGGGGAGGTCCCGTCCAGCGTCAGTGAAGGGGCTGGCTGGGAGGTAGAGAAGTGAGGGGCAGAAGCCGTAGCGAAACAGCCGCTCTGGAGGAGGCCTCTGAGCAAGGGCGACAGACGGTAGAGTGTTCTGGACCCGCCCCGCTTGTGCTGCCGCTGTGTGGGCTTTGTCCCACGTCGCTGTGGGGGATGAGGAAGGCTGACAGAGGACGCCACATTTTAGCAGGCTGTAGCAGCTCGAAAGGCCGCTCGTCGCAGCCGTCGTCGACAGGAAGTGGCTATGGATTCACTGCACCATTTTACCATTGCAATTATTTAAAGTTTCTCCAAATTTACGAACCATGCTGCAGCAGAAGTTGGCTCTGCTGCACAGTGCGTGAACTTGTAAGCTTCACTGCATGGCTCGCCCCACGGAGTTGGCTGTTTTTCACGGTGCCAGAGCTGGACAAAAGAGCGTGAAACATGCAAACCCCGCATGGAGTAGGCCAGCTGAAGTGGATCGCTGCTTGGGCAAAAAGTCCTCTCTCAATACAGTTAGCAATGCAGTTGTGGCTGGTTGGCTTGCAGCAAGTTGATACCAGCCTACCCTTTTTTTAATGACTGGGGGGACCAGTCAGGTACACTTTTTGCACTCCTAGCATGTTGAGGAGCTGCATTTCTCCGTGGCAGCATGTGGCAAGTTTTTGTTCCGCTGCTTGTCCATCTTGTCTTCTATTTTAAGTGTGGGACACTTTGGGGAACCGGCTTGTCGTCGGGGCTCGTCTGGCGTCACACAGCCAAAGAGGAGAGGCTTTGCAGTGGCCACCGCTTGCCCTGGTCGGGATGGAACCTGGGTCCCTGGCGTTACGGTTCGTGGATGTCGATCCCATTGCGCCACTGAGACGCATGTTCCTCGTACACATGTTCCTTCACACGGGCATATCAGTACGCAGTAATCTAAGATAAGGGAAAATCGTGAATTGGCACATTAATTGCCCCAAATTAGTGAAAACTCAGTCAAGCGTCTCTTTATAGGTCTTTTCAGGGGCTGCGGGGCCTGAACGACTGTTTTCTGTATCAATGCCAGGCTGATACTGAAACTGGTCAAGAGAGGGCTCAACAGCCCCTCTTTGCGGGCTCTGCACTTGCCTTCATGTTAAGTGAAGTGCTCTAATTTCCTTAATTTTGTGTACCACGCTCTTATCGAGCACTGTGTACTATATTAACACTCAAATGTGTCAAGTCCCGACTGCCGAAGTTACCTTTTTTTTTTTGTAGCCAGACTTTTGGTGCGCAATGCGTACTAAAGCAAAGATATTATTCGAAAATGTTTGCACGAGCAACTGGTTTCTGCATTCACAAATATTACGAGTACAGGCCTGCCTGAGTCCCTCGCCAGCCACAATGGGGCCAGGATTGGCTGCGTGAACAGGTGTGGAGCGGCACACTTTCCGTGTGGGCCGTCGGACGATGTTGTCCTGCGGGTGGACTGGCCATGGGCCACTGTGGGGGGGAGAGTGCAGTGGGGACGCGCTTGTGACGTCACTCTGCCTCCATTGCAGCCGTGCCAGCGGTACCTGAAGGAGGCCGATGTTTTGTTCATGCTCGGCGATGTCCTGCTGCGATCGGAGCACGTGTTCCAGAGGCAAGTCCCAGCAGCCCATGTGGTTTCTTCTCCTCTCCGTTGGGGGCGCTTTTGAGGGAAGCGAGCGAGTGCATGCCTCTGCCAGCCAGCGCTGGGTGCCTTCTCCTTGCCATGCGAGGCCGTCCCGTCGTGTTATTGTGGCCGTAATTGTAGGCCTGCCTTTGAAATGAACACCAAGCAAATGATGGCAACCTTCTACACTGTGTAATAGGGATGTCGTACGAAGGGACTGGGGGGAAGGGGGTAAATGCGGCTGCTGTAGGGGCGAACATATCCACACATTCCCCACCCCGCAGCCATACGCACTCGGCGAACGTGCTGTGTGAGTGCGGGCTGCTGCCGAGCCTTTTGTTAACCTAGACAAAGGTAAGAGGCGACAGGGCAGAACACAGGGTGTCTACCAACCTGGAAAATAAAAAACCTGGGATTCTCAGGGGAAACTTGTGAAATTTGGGCTTATATCAGGGCAAATTAGCTGTAATTTTTAAAGGAAGCGAAATTGATGGTAATGCTGGCTCAACTAACAGCAAGTCAAAAGTGGGCAGCCCTTGGGAGCCGTCGCTGATGGCATCGTCTGAAGTCGCCAGTCCCAGTGAGAGCTATACCGCTGTCACACGGGCACTTTCCATCGCGATTGAAGTGAATCATGACCGAGTTTTCGAGCGCGCTCGACGCGCTGCCGCTGCTACACGGCACGTTTCAATCGCAATTGAGAAGTTGCACGGGTTGCGCTCGTGTACGCCAGATGGCGCTAACAATGTACTCGCGGCCGGCGTCTGGTAACTTCACGCGGTCGTAAATATACGTAACTATGTAAATATTACCTCACGCTTATTTGGGTCAAGTTATTTGACACAATTTGTGGCGTTAGTTGAAGTTGTCACATTCTGTGCCGTTACTGAGCAGGGACGAGAGTATCGCCGCTTTCGTTCGATCGCGCTTGGAAGCCTCGATCGCGCTTGAGAAATCAGGATTGAGTTCGAGCGGGATTGAGCTCGATCGCGATTGAAACTGCCGTGTAGCAGGGGCCTGATCCGGATTGAGCTGGTTCCGGATCGACTCAATCGCGATTGAAAGTGCCCGTGTGACAGGGGTACTAGCTTAATACAGCTTGCAAGTCGCCCCCCTCCCGACCCCCGGTACCCTACCCTTGTGTTCTGGCGTGTTCCCCAGACTCCTGAAAGGCGGAAGAAAATGTTGCGTGCCACGAAAGCTTGTTGTGGCAGCATAGGGGAGTGTGCAAGGGCAGAGGCAGTGGTAGCTTTCAATCCTGTGCTGGAACACCTGGAACCATCTACTGTGGTTTCTAGTTAGTTGACGCACATTCCGAATCTTTGAGTTGTGAATCTGGCATAATAATAAAAAGACATTTCTCTTAAGCCCAACTTTAAAAGTTTGCAGTGGTGTTCAAAATATGTCTTAATTAAGTATCGAATATAGACATTGTACCCCATTTTAAGAGTGACTTTTAACTGCAAGCTGGCACCATATCCTGCTGCGTAGAAAGGCAGCATGTTTCGGCTGCGTAGCTTTCGCTGCGCGCCAACAGGACTTTACGTAGAGTCACCATAGCGGGGTGTATTTAAGGGGTTTCTGATTTCCAATGGGAATCCCAAATAAACTCTTCCCGCTCATCCTGCGCAGAGCTTTCATGCTAGAAGTATGGCAGTGTTTAAGGGCACCTAACGTGATCGTGTTTAAGATGCAGTTGTCCCTCATCCAAACCTCTTTGAAGCAGTGAAATACAACACTGAGGCATTGAGTGCGACCTGAGAACATGGCAGTATGGTATTACACTTTTTTTTTTCGATATTTCATTCAGTGTGAATTTTACTACCATTCGGTTGTGTTTTCTTTTTGAATGAGATAAAAGTTACTGGTTAGCATTCAAACCTTATTTTGTCATATTTCATTTCATAAGGTGCTTTTTAGAGGGTGACAGCAACTGGTGAAGTGGTGTCAGCCTGTGTTGACGTAAAACCGAGTTCTGGGTCACTCAGGGAACTTATCAAAAAGACTCGGGGAAAACCTGGAAAACTCTGGGAATTTGAAAATGTCGACTTGGTAGACACCCTAAAAGCACCCGTGGCAGCATTTGTTTATGGCAGCGTGTGAAAAAACACATTGCATACAGTCTAATCGTTGGCCATAACGGTAGCGAGGCATTAAGAAGTACTAAAGATGGAGATGGTTCGGCTCAGCGCTGGAATACCGGAGTAGCAGGGCACTGCGCATACGCAGTCTCTGAGCTTGCTAGGAAGCGTCCGCTCGTGTTGCATTCCCCAGGTGGTGTGTAGCTCGCCAGAAAGTCCACGCGCTAAGCCATCCCGAACCGAACCTCTTACCGGACCTCCTAGCATGGTCCAGGCTAGGCTAGGCTGCGAAGCCGCCGAGCAGCCAAATGCCTTGGGGGACCCAGGTGAGATTGATTGATTGTAGGGTTGTAGACGCAACGCAGGCGATGAGGCGCGCCGTAGTGGAGGGCTCCGGATTGATTGTGACCAGCTGGGGATCATCTTTAACGTGCGCCGAAATCTTGTGCACACAGGCGTTTTTGCTTTTCGCCTCCATCAGAAAAGCGGTCTTAGCCACTGAGGCACCGTGGCGGGTAGGTGAGACTAACTTCTCTCCCTTTGCGAGGATCCAGGGGAACCTGGAGGAGGTTAAGGGCCTCCCGGGGAGCCCAGCAGCTTCTCCCCAAGCGCTCACGTGACACTTGCCTCGGCCAGCATTGTAGGCCGCTATGTCCCTGGCCCCCTCACACTGGTGCACCCATGTTGCTAAAGGCGAACTGTGCAGGGGCGGCCAGCTGGTCAGGGAGGGGCCCCTCCTTCAGCCCCCCCCCGCCCCCCTTGTGCAGTGTGAGCAGCCCGGCCGTGCTGGAGGACAGCCTGCCCCTGCTGACCAGCTTCCAGGAGGCCCTGGCCAGCATCCTGCGCTGCGCCCACCAGGTGGGGAAGGGTTTGTGTGGCAGGAAAGGGAGACGTTTGAGCTTCTCAGCGGAAGCTTGTGTTTTCTTCGATACGGGACGTAATCAGCACGTGTACGTTTTGATTATTTATTTTATTCTGAACATACTGCTAGCCTCTCCATAGTGGAGGCTTTTGCGAAAATTGGGGGGTACACTGACAACGATGACATGGAACCTGTCAAAAAAAGAAAATTCATAGCACACTTCGCGTTTACAGTAATGTATTGGTGAAAGGGAAAAAAAAGATTATGTAGGAAAGCTGTGACAGTACACGATTCAACATTACATAGTATACCATTTTTGTGAGCCAAAATTCATCATAGGGTATAAAGAGGATGATGGGCAAACAATACAAGTAAACACGCTGTGATGAACTTCGAACGGTAATAACGCAGCACGTTTGCTGAGGCCAAAGGTCGCTGTGAGGCACGAGCTCTTGAGCATGCTCGGCATTTTCCCGCTCCTTGGGGGTTCTTGCCGTTTTCTTTTTTTTTTGCTAAAGGTACAGCGTGAGCCGTGGACGGTCAGTGGACGCTGCGAGGCATACACTCATGAGCGCTCAGCATTTTCTTGGTATTTTTAACACATTTTTTAACATATTATTTAACACACATTGGTATTTCAACACATGGAACGCTTCCGCGCACCGAATGCGTGTAGCGTCCTGAACTTCACTCCGCGCATCATGTCCGATCACGTACACGGTCTGGCAGGCTACTCCGAACTATTGAAGTACGTCAGCGATCGTAAGCACGGCAAAAAACCAAGTAGAATGAGCGTACAAGCGAACGAAAAGGTGGGAAACAGTGAGACAGACTAACGAAGGAGCGGCGAAAAGCAGACGATGGCGCGGGTAATCTGGTGGATGCAACCTCGCCGGCCGGGAAGAAGCGCGCGTCATCACGCGCAGCAGCCAATAGCATTCGCGCGTCAGCTCGCTTGGCCAAGAGCGCGCGCACGGTCCAATCGTAGCTTCACACACGGGACGCGGGAAACTCGAAAGTGCTGCAAGTCCCCCAATCACAAGCTTATCACGCCTCGGCCACGCCTTGGCCACCAGCAGTAACGGCGGGGAAAAAAAGCGCAAGAATTCACAAACAAAACAAGATAAAAAGAGCGTCTCTACCGAGAGCAGCATGGCGGCTACGTTCGCGCGAAATTTGGGTCCGTTTCGCGTTTGCTCGCTCCTCGGGAGATGCCGCGGCTGGCTATATATCCGTTTTTTGACATTTTTACGATGAATTAGGAGCTGATAATTTCAGAACAGCTAGTTTATGACATATACAGCCCAAATACATGGTTTTCCAAAAATCGCTTATTTCGCGATTTTTTGGTTTTCAAAGGCCGCGTCCCCCCTTAATGACCGAGTCAAACTTGCGACTTCCAACGCAGCGCACTTGCGACGCTCTGTTGCTCACAAAGATTGACACTTCATGCGCGATGTGTTCTGAATGATGTGTGAGCATCGTAAATATGGTATCGTGCAGGGATGCTGATCGTTGGGACACCGGTGATGCTGAACAGGTGTCAACATAAATACCGTGTTTACTCATGAATTGAACCCACTTTTTTTTCCAGAAAAATCGGTATGAATTAGGGGAGAGGGTTCATTATGGAGGAAAAAATTGCAACAGACCTCTTGAAAGTTGAAATTCCACACAATAAAGTTGCTAAGAGAAGCGCGGCAGAGCCTTACCATTTCCGTAAAAACACTTGGGAATGGAATTTCTTTCTTATTCTGAACATGCGGCTTCACATTCGTAGTCGGCCCACAGCGCACTGTCTTCCATGCCATCAAGGCACTCCAAAACTTTGCTCACACCCGGAAACTTCCCTTTTTCGGGCCCACAAAACACACGGCGATCCTTTCTCACCGACCAAAAACCTTGTTTTCACTAGTAGCGTACATGCACTGGGTCAACACTGAAATGCCACCCAGCCGTGCGGTTTCCATGTGCATCAACGCATGCTCCACCACCTTCAGTTTAAAACCGTCTGTGCAGCTTGTGTAGTGGCCCATCATATGGTGCGCACCAGGAGCACAAAGAGAGGTCACAACACACCTGAACAACAATACGGAGCATCATGGCGAAGTCACGGAACAGCAAGAGCAGGGGAGTGCGTAGTACGTTTAGTGCTTTGTTCGCACGCCGCCAAAACCAGCCGGAATGGCAAAGAGCAGGAAAGGAGTGCGGAGTACGCTTCGCACTTTGTTCGCACGCTGCAACGTTTTTATGGGGCAAGGTTTGTTTTGTGTGCAGCAGGTGGCGCACCACAAGTGTGCAATTTTTAAATTATGAGCCACAGCATTACCGCTCGTGTCTCCGGCTACTGTTGAGATTTCTTTTTTTTGGAATGCGTTTTTAGCATTTCTGGGTGTACTGTGGCATGATATCAAGTTACTGCAATCGTCCACGTCATCAGCAATCGTGGTGAGATAGGTAAAAACATATTCCCGCTGCATTTTTTATTCAAAGTTACAAAAAAGTAAATTCATTCCCCACACCAGCAGGCGTTCTGGTGTCCACCCTTAGGTGAGACAAACTATGCCTGTTGGTGGTCTTTCCTTTCCTTGTTTACAATAAATTCACTCATTCATTCAAGAAAAGTGGGGGGAGGGTTGATTACGCGAGTGGGTTCATTGTGCGAGTAAATACGGTATGCATGCGCTCGGTACAACTGCTCTCAACATACTCTCCACAAACCACTGCATCTGGTGCCACGTCTTGTAATGCTTCATTCCCATTCTGCAAGCCGTGTAGCATTGAACGGAGTAGAAGACATGAAAACAGGCTTCTTGTTTGGGTGGTAACCGCTTTTGCAGAGTGGCACAATTAGCATGTTGTCAATCCGTACTATCATTTTGGCTTTGTCATCTTTTTGTACAGCCACACACATCTGGTTTCGTGACAGGTGTAGTGAGAAAGGAAGTCGCTCCGCGATTTGGCGGCATGGAAGTGTGCGTGCCCAGTAGCGACACAATTAGCTCGAAACTGGTGGGAGGGGCTGCGGAATGGCTTGCATGGGCAAGCAGTCGCAGAGAGCAGTAAACGTCGCATCTAGCTGAGTGCACTTTGGTCACGCACGCGAAGCGAGAATGCGGCACCAGCCGCCGTTGGTGCGCCTTCACGGTGCACCCCCCGTGCAGGTTCCCGAGAGCCAGCTGCTGGTGGTGGAGAAGCTGTGCGTGCTGCAGGTGGAGCACTTCCCCCTGGTGGCCGCAGGGCTGCAGGCCCGCTACTGCCGCTCGCTCCTGCTGCTGCTGCTCGCCTGCCACCCGCTCGCGCCCGCCTCCTTGGCCCACGTCGGTGGGTGGCACGCTGGGGGGCTTCCCAAAGCGCCCGTCTGTGTGCGCCTAGCCGGGGCAGGCCTCCTTGTCTCAAGATCGGGGCAGTCGCAGCATCCGATGCGAGTGCCTCTTCCTTGGAGGCACTTTAGTGGAGGCTGTGTGAGAGTGCATACTGCACCCCGGCACAGAAAGGGACTGTGCATATGTATTTCTTTATTTGAACCCAGAGGCTTTGCAGAAAGAACCACAAATTTGAGGAATGTGTGGCAGTTGTTGCAGAATGGAGAGCTTGAACGCAGAGCAGGGCCAGTGATGCATGCGATGTCAGAGGAAAGGTGGCTCCAGTCCTTCTTGCAATGAAAGCGTCACTGTTCAGCAAAATGGCGCACCTACTTTAAAAATACGGAGGGGAAGTGTGACAAAGGGAGGAGAAGAGAAGGGGACATGCTCCTCGAAACACTTTTTTTTAATAATGGAGTTAGGAGGATGAAATTTTCGCATCTTGTAGAGATTGAGCTCGTGTGGTCATATATGCAATCAGATTTCGAATAGCTGCTCCAGATAAAATGTTATGCAGCATGACTTGCACAAAAATGGCTTTTTTGTGCACACTTTCTTTTATAGTAAAACTTTTTCCTGAAACTTTTAAAATAGCCTAGGTGGTTCCTTAGGATCTGCAGAGTGCACAAAACTACCTGAGAAAGCCTCATATTCATTTTCCTCACCGCGAAAAAAAAAATGACTGGTAGTGCGCCTTTTCTTGTTTTGTATATTTTTGTTTTATGACCGTCAGAAATATCTAAGGGCACAAATTGCATAATGAACGGAATTTGTGCACTCTACGTGTTATAATGAACATCTGTGCAAAATTTAATCGTGATACAACAACTTTAAGTGGGAAAAGAGAGAGAGAGAGAAAACGTCTTTATTTGTCCGGCAGATATGATGTGGCCTAACGTCGCACTGGACGGTCCCTTGCCATCGCACCTATTCGCACCCAGCCTCCGAGGAGACAGTGCTTTTGGCCGCTGACGCTCGAGGGCTTCCAACACTTGCTGGACGGCCTTACGCTGGGTGTCGTAGTCCTTGCTAACTACCGCACCGGCCAGGTGCGGTGGTAACGTCTCTGTAGTACCTTCTTTCCCGTTACAGTTTCACAGGATGTGAGCCATCGTGGCTCTGTCCTTCTCACACACCGCACATACGTCACTGGGATACACCTCCGGGCATACGTGCTTGGCTATCACTGGTGTCCAAACCGCGTGCGCTTGTAGCTGTCGCAGCGTTACCGCTTCTTGCCTGGTGAGCCTATGATGGTGCGGGACGGCCTTACGCTGGGCGTCGTAGTCCTTGCTAACTACCGCACCGGCCAGGTGCGGTGGTAACGTCTCTGTAGTACCTTCTTTCACGTTACAGTTTCACAGGATGTGAGCCATCGTGGCTCTGTCCTTCTCACACACCGCACATTCGTCACTGGGATACACCTCCGGGCATACGTGCTTGGCTATCACTGGTGTCCAAACCGCGTGCGCTTGTAGCTGTCGCAGCGTTACCGCTTCTTGCCTGGTGAGCCTATGATGGTGCGGGACGGCCTTACGCTGGGCGTCGTAGTCCTTGCTAACTACCGCACCGGCCAGGTGCGGTGGTAACGTCTCTGTAGTACCTTCTTTCACGTTACAGTTTCACAGGATGTGAGCCATCGTGGCTCTGTCCTTCTCACACACCGCACATACGTCACTGGGATACACCTCCGGGCATACGTGCTTGGCTATCACTGGTGTCCAAACCGCGTGCGCTTGTAGCTGTCGCAGCGTTACCGCTTCTTGCCTGGTGAGCCTATGATGGTGCGGGACGGCCTTACGCTGGGCGTCGTAGTCCTTGCTAACTACCGCACCGGCCAGGTGCGGTGGTAACGTCTCTGTAGTACCTTCTTTCACGTTACAGTTTCACAGGATGTGAGCCATCGTGGCTCTGTCCTTCTCACACACCGCACATTCGTCACTGGGATACACCTCCGGGCATACGTGCTTGGCTATCACTGGTGTCCAAACCGCGTGCGCTTGTAGCTGTCGCAGCGTTACCGCTTCTTGCCTGGTGAGCCTATGATGGTGCGGGACGGCCTTACGCTGGGCGTCGTAGTCCTTGCTAACTACCGCACCGGCCAGGTGCGGTGGTAACGTCTCTGTAGTACCTTCTTTCACGTTACAGTTTCACAGGATGTGAGCCATCGTGGCTCTGTCCTTCTCACACACCGCACATACGTCACTGGGATACACCTCCGGGCATACGTGCTTGGCTATCACTGGTGTCCAAACCGCGTGCGCTTGTAGCTGTCGCAGCGTTACCGCTTCTTGCCTGGTGAGCTTATGATGGTGCGGCGGAAACACCCACCTGCTATCCCGATACCATTCCAGAGTGTCTTTGAACAAGGTGAGCGGTATCACCTCGTCGTCGTCTGTCCCTATAGGTCGGGGGTCCGAACTTACGCCGCGACTGGTGAGCGCGCGCGCCGCTCGGTCCGCCTCCTCGTTGCGGTTCTCGCCCGTGCTGACCGGGCCGACGTGTGCCGGGAACCACTTCACCGTCACCGGCAGCCGCCTGGATTGTAGGGCCCCGCACACCCTCACTGCGCTGGGGGACACGTTGTCTGTAGCGTAGTTCATGATCACCGTTCGCGAATCACTAATCACTGTAGAGCACTTCGGGTTCACAAGCGCCAGCGCAATGGCCAGCTCCTCGGCCTGATCCGAGCTCCGCGCCCGAACGCTGCCCGCCGTGTACATCTCCCCGGAGGTAGCCATGACCACGACCGCTGCGTACGTGCCCGGCCGGTCTGGATACTTGGCCACGTCCACGTAGTAGGCGCCGGTGTCCGACGCATGCGTCGCCATGAGAGCTTTTGCCCTCGCGAGCCTTCGTTCTTGGTTGACGTCGGGATGCATGTGCTTCGGGATCGGCGGCACCTGCAGTTGGCGGAGCAACCCGCTTGGCAGCGATGCCCGACTCCCTTCCCCTTGCAACCCCTGTCCGCGATAGCCTATCCTTTTCAGTATTGAGCGTCCTGTCCTCGTCTGCGCTAATCTCGCTAGCTGCGCTGTGCGCTGAGCTTCGGCGATTTCGTCTAACCTATTGTGCACCCGTAGCTCCAGGAGTCTTTCCGTGCTCGTGTGCGTATACAGCCCTAGCGCTGCCTTGTACGCTTTGCGTATTATCGCGTTTAACTTCTGGTGCTTCGCCGCCTTCCAGTCGTGAAACGCCGCAACGTAAGCCACGTGGCTGACCGCAAACGACTGCACGAGCCTGAGGATACTTGCCTCCTTCATGCCCGCCTGCCGGGTGGACACCTTCCTGATGAGCTGGATGGCCGTCGCCACTTTGGTATCCAGATTCTTGATCGTAAGTCCGTTGTGTCTGAGTGCGTCAATGTGCACGCCCAGCACTCGTAGTGATTTGACGTGTGGGATGGCCGTCCCGTCCTTCGTCTTCAAGTTGATAACATGAGGGTTCAAGCTAGTTGGTACCCCATAGTGAAAAATTAAAGCGCAACAAAATTAGACAAAAGATGAATGACACAAGGACAAGCGCTACTTCCAACTGGAAATTTTATTTACGAAACAACATATATATACGAAAAGGTGAAAAAATACAAAAAACAAAACTTTTTTTGTATTTTTTCACCTTTTCGTATATATATATTGTTTCGTAAATCAAATTTCCATTTGTATTTTTTCACCTTTTCGTATATATATGTTGTTTCGTAAATAAAATTTCCATTTGGAAGTAGCGCTTGTCCTTGTGTCATTCGTCTTTTGTCCAATTTTGTTGCACTTTAATTTTTCACTTTCAAGTTGATGTCCGGCTCGGTTGCGCCGCTCCTGCTCCTCCTGCGCGGCGGGATGATTAGGAGCGCCGACTTCGCCGGCGAGCACACCAGCCCCGTTCCTCGTAGTTGATCCTCGATCTCGTCGATCGCTCATTGCAACGCAGCCTCAATGTGGCTGTCATTACCTCCCGTCACCCAGAGCGTTATGTCGTCGGCGTAGATGGTATATTTGACGTCCGGGAGGCCTTCGAGTCTCTCGGCCACCCTGATCGTCACCATGTTGAAAAGTATGGGTGATATCACCGACCCCTGCGGTGTACCCATGCTGCCCAGTGTCTTGTTGGGGAGCTCCATGTCCCCGGCCACGATCGTTGTCGTTCGGTCGGTGAGGAAGTCCCTGGTGTATGCAAATGTTCGCCGTCCCATGTTCAGACGGGACACTTGCTCGAGTATTGCCGAATGGTGGACCCGGTCAAACGCACTTTTAAGTCCAAGCCCAGCACTGCTTAAGTGGGAAAATAAGTGTGCACAAACTCAGAAAACGGACAAAAACATGAAACTGAGAAAAACGCAATTGAAAGTTTATTTCTTTGGCAGATTTAGAAATTCTTGCGCAAACAACATAAACTTGATGGGGATATAGTCTGAAATGTCCACATTGAGGTACTAAAACTAGAACGCTCCTGCTGCATAAGTTGCACCCTCATGGTTCTTGCGGGTGGAGTCCTTGGTACAGGCCCGTTTCACCAGGCTGTGGCGATGGGACCTAGCCGCAGCAGTCAGCCTGGCAGACATCTGCCTGATCCTCCGCTGGTCATTTGCACTGCTTAGTCTAACCAGTTCTTCTGAAGGGAAGATTCCCAGTTCTTGGAGAACTTGCTCAAAGCTAGTGTGCTCAAAGCTAGTGTGGCCCCTGTTGAACCACAACACCGTGAGAGCAGTGGCAGTCTCCACTACAGTGAACTGCAGGTTGTACGATACCGTCCTGTGCCAGATGTGCAGTGCTGCTTCGGTCTCCATGGATGAGTAGTCGACATTTTTTTCACACACAGGAGCATGAAAGGCTTGCCACACTTCCTCCTCTTGCTAATCAAGCTTTTGGGGGTGGCTGCAATCTTGACAGTAGTTTGACAGCACCTCAAAATCCAGGCAGAGACCAGTGTCGAGAGAAATGGCAGTGCCAACACAGTTCTGGCTTTTGTGTCCTCGTTTCTGCCAAGTACAATCAAACATCACACTGACGTCAGTCTGACCAGTTTGCAACACAGTTACTTGCCTTGCTTCAGCATGGTCGTCAAAGACGACTTCTGTGGCCACGGCATGAACTTTACTTTCTTGGCAATGTTGTGGAACGTCTTTTGGTGCAGTGGTCTTGGTAGACCACGAATAGCACAAAACCTGCACAGCTGATCGTGTCCGATGCCAACCGTGCGTGCAGCGAGTACCGCTTTTACATTGATGGCGAAACTATCACGGGGACTTCCCCTGCAGAGTTCCGGGTTGCGGCCGATGGCGGCAGCGCGCTGCGACGAGTAGACAGAAGAAACCACTCCTGCAGGGCACTCCACGTTTTTGCAATTCAGTTCCAGTACCGATGCGAGGCCCTTCCGCTTGTTTGCGACCTCAACTACGACGAGTTCGTACTTCTTGCACATCGCGCAGACGGCGCCGCTCACAAGGTCACTCAGACCGTCGACTTCGGAGATAACTGCGCTTGCACCACTCCCGTTGCCGACGTTCTCCCCGCCTTGCTTCTCCGATGCGCTTATAAAGCTGATAGTGTCACTGATAAAACCAGCCTTGCCTAATTGAGCCGCGCTCGCAACGCTTGAAGGCGGGTCGCCGTTAAGCCTCGCCGTGCCGGTCGTGCCGGCGTTGGCCGTGATCGTCGCAAGGCCGTGCCGCTTCCGCTTTCCCTTGTAGGCGTGAAGTCCGGGACTTGCGGCGATGAAAGTCATGCTTCTTATCACCGTTCATGATTAACAACACACGATAAAAAAGATAGCGCGAAGTAGCGAACGGAACGACACGGGCGATGGTGGCTCACAAGCGGCGAGAGCCAATGGCGGTCCCGATTTTGCGTCATGTGATTTAAAAATACCCAGTGGGAGCTCCCAAAACAAGCGGGAAGAAGTACTATTTTTTTATTTTTTACGCGGAGATACGAAGCTGGCGAGCGGTTTGATTGAGAGAAGAAGGCTTTGTCTACCTCTCTGCATTGACTTTTAAATGGAGGCCAGCAGCGCTGCCGTGCAGCAAAAACTCTCCAAGACGGCCGAAATTCGGCTTCATTGCGTGATTTCTAGGCTCACTGCGAGTCATTCAGACACGATTTTCACTAAGTTCTCGTTCGTATTTCATTTTCGTTTTTTTTTACCATGAAAGAGAGATAGTCAAAGATGATAATGCAAGTGAAAACAAAAAAACAACATATTTCGGAAAAATGGCGATTTTTCGACCCGCGTGTCCCCTTAAAGATGGACTGTAATGATAAATTTTGTAAAAATGACACAGGCGAGACAATTTACGACCAAACGGTAAGCTTGTTAAGTTTACAGTGTTTTGTGTGACTGTGACGCTAGCAGGACGTTAGTAATTACACAATTAAAACGGGCTGCGCAATTTCCAGCAGCTGCGGCAGTGATGGCAAGCATGACTGGACCAGGGTCCCAGATGCCAAATGCATATTCTAGCTCAGAGCGTACGAACATTTAGGTATAGTTTGACTGACATGGGCAAAGTTGCGTTGCAAATAGCTGCGCATACGGTTAGCACTATTAGTATCGCATTCAATGTGTATCTGCCACAAAAGGTTGTTAATAATATGGAGCCAAAGATACTTATACGAGTTCACTGACAATAAGGGAATATCATTAAGAAGATGCATGCAAGTGTCAGAAGCTGAAGGATTACTTGACACCTGTATACGTTTACATTTTCAAAGTTCAGTGTTCAACCTCAAGGAGATTACTGAAGCACAGGACGGCGTTCCCTGGTGCTCCAAGGTGTGGGAGGAGACCAGGTTTACCCTGCACTTGGTGCAGGGTAAACCAGTCGGAAAGGTTCGCCAAAGGTTCAGCCAAACTTGGGGCCGCGTTAGGACAGTCGCCGTCCTCGGTGTCTCCAGTTGTTGACGGTGGCACCCGCCGCGGTGGCTCAGTGGCTAAGGCGTTGCGCTGCTGAGCACGAGGTCGCGGGTTCGATTCCCGGCCGCTTTTTCTGATGGAGGCGGCGGCCACTTTTCTGATGGAGGCGAAAAGCAAAAACGCCCGTGTGTACGAGATTTCGGCGCACGTTAAAGATCCGCAGGTGGTCAAAATTAATCCGGAGCCCTCCACTACGGCGCGCCTCATCGCCTACGTTGCGTCGGCGCGTTAAACCCCTACAATCAATCAAATTGACTGTGGCAGTACTTGTAGCTCTGGGCTCAGCTGAGCTGAGTTGCTCAGCTGACTCAGCTGACTCAGCTCAGCTGAGTTGCCAGAGCCAAGGACTGTGGTTGCCCTGCATGACCCACATTGTTGCCCATCGTCCCACTGCAGCGCCATCTGGTGGCAGGGGCGGGCATCCAACTCTGACCCGGACGAAAATCCCTGGCGAACAGCCTGTCTCCCGGTTGTGCTTGCTCCCTCGGCTTGGCTCTGTGATTGTGATGCCTCTTCTGGGCGAGTTGTTTCTGGAGTTTGTAGGTCCGGCCACAGCAGCCCAAACGCAGCCCTGCGCTCCCGTCCCACTAGCAGCTCGGACGTGCAACACCCGGTGACCTCGTGGGGGGCAGACCGATAGGCTAGCAGTGGTCTTGCAATTTGCGCGTGCAGGTCCCCTGGGCCAACTTCTTCTTTTTGCAGCTTTACTTTCCCTGTCTTCCCATTCGCTGCCTTCCCAGCGTCGTTAGGGGCAGCGTGATAGGTCGGCACCAGCGTCCTCTTTGCACCGTTCTTCTTCACAAACGTCCAGTGTGCTTCACTCAGGAACGTGGGGCCGTTGTCCGACACCGCCGTATCTGGGAGGCCGTGGTTCGCAAACGTGGCTGGCATGCATGCAATTGTGCTTCCCACTGATGGCGATGAAACGGGGAACAGCTCAAGTCGTTGTGAGAAAGCATCAGTTGCAATCAAAAAGTACGAATTCCTGTACGGCCCTGCATAGTCCACGTGAGCTCTTGACCAGGCCCCGTTTGGTAGTGGCCTCGGCATCATGGGCACTGGTCTAGGTGGCCGCTGCTGTTGTGGGCAAGCGCAGCACTCTTGCGCCGTAGCCACGATGTCGCTGTCCAATCACGGCCACCACACATGGCTTTGTACGACAGCCTTCGCTTCGCAGACCCCGGCTGGCTCTCGTGCAACAACTTAGGAATGGCCCCTCGAAGGCAGGTGAGCACCACAACACGGTTGCCTCGCAGCACGCAGTTCTGATGCACTCTCATTGAACCGGGACACATACGGCCCCCACTCTGGCACTCTGGTCTCGCATCCGGAACTTGACCAGACCACAGATCCTGTAATACCGTATTTACACGATTGCAGGTCGACCCTTTTTTTTCAAATTTGACAATCCAATGTTGTGGGGTCGACTTAGAATCGAAATCGAACCGTCTGTCGTAGTGACACCAAGAGAAACGAAAAATTGGGGGTGCTATGAGGTGGGGACAGCTTTTCACCCTCGTTCCCGTGGTTATGGTCGAAAGTGTGAACTGCATGGGGCGTTTTCTGCTCGCGAAAATGCTCCGCGCTGACGCTGCCACGAATAAAGGCCCAACCACATGCACCATACTTTTGGCGTTTTCACGCGTCGACGCGTGTCAGCGCGCGTCGCCAAAAATGCCTGGTGACGCGAGCTGACACCAAAGCGACGCCGATGCCAGATATCGCCGTCGACGCAGCGCGAGAGAACATCGGAAAGCGGGCGGCAGCGTCCGGGTTTCCTGTCTTTCTCGTGGTTTGGGGTCATTCCTTTTAGCAGAAAACAATCAATTTCTTTTTTAACTTGCGGTAATCGGTTGCCTTGAGACAAATTGCAAGCTATTTCTGTTCGCGAGTGCTCATCCATTTGTGGCTTGTTGGGCTTTCATCGGGGAGTCCGGGGATCTGCGATAGCTTTGTGTGTGTTAAATAAGGGAGCTCTGGCTACATCGCTTCCAGTATTAGCATATGTGGCTTGTCTGCAAGATCGGTGCGTGACGAGCAAGCGTTGTCAATGCCAGAATTCTATTCCATTTATTCCATTCTATTCGTAGCTACCGTGGCTTGCGCAGGGGAGACCGGGCATGTGCGATAGCTGTTCTTGACTCAAATAAGGGAGCTGTGGCTACATCGCTTGTAGCACTCGCGTTATTGTCCTCGGCTCCAAGATCGGTGCACAAGAAACAAGCGTTACCACTGCTCACATCTCCCAAATACGACCAAACCAAAGCACACCCGGCACTGTTCGTGGGCAGCCTCGGTTAGTATACCGAATTCTCCGAGGCCGCTGCTTCTCCTGGCGCAGTCGAGTGCCGGACTTCTACTTTGCCGGAGTGCCGGACTTCTACTTTGAAAGTCCGTGGTTCAAGTCCGAGCAAAGTCTTGGTGTTTTTTTTTTTCTTTTTTTTTTTTTTTTGCGGTGAGTGTTTGATCAGTTTTTTATTTACGGGGTACAGACTAACGTTACTAGAATAAACTCAGTTTCAAAGCTCCGCTACCCGCCGCGGTGGCTCAGTGGCTAAGGCGTTGCGCTGCTGAGCACGAGGTCGCTGGTTCGATTCCCGCCCGCGGCGGCCGCTTTTCTGATGGAGGCGAAAAGCGAAAACGCCCGTGTGTACGAGATTTCGGCGCACGTTAAAGATCCCCAGGTGGTCAAAATTAATCCGGAGCCCTCCACTACGGCACGCCTCATCGCCTGCGTTGCGTCGGCGTGTTGAACCCTACAATCAATCAATCAAAGCTCCGCCGGAGAGGCACTCCGCGTGGCGGTCGCGAGAACTAGCGGCGCTGCAGTCAAGTCTTGCGCTACTCCCGGCGCGTCGTCTGCATTGGCGGAGGGCGGCCGCTGCAGCCGACCGCAGCGGGCCACCGCGCAGACGTACCGCGGCCACTTTCTAATACTGCTGTTGCTAAACTTAAACGTCTATCATCTTTCCAGTCGACTAGCTTAAACGCCTTCGTCCTTCTAGTCGACGTTACCGCATCACATTTGTGCACTGTTTAAGTGGAAATGCGTTGGGTCGCCTGTATGCACTGATTGGCATGCGCAGCTCATTGGCTAGCTAAGAATCGACGGTCGGCCTATATTTTAACTGTCTACATTGTGTTTAACTTCATGTACGGTAGTTTCTAAGCCAGTTACCCTCCTCAGCGTAGTTTTTATAACTAGTGCACCGTCTTACCTCGACCAAAAACGACCCAACGAGTTTGTGAAAGCAGTGCCTTTATAAGTGCTTTTATCTCCACGTGGCAATAGGACAGTTTTTCTGAATCTCGTCGGTGCAAGGTCCCATCAGCCAGCTTCCGATGTGGAGTTCCTGTGCTCAACTTATACATTCTGCCGGGCTGGTCCCACCTCATCTCTCCTTTGTGCACTCTGTGGTGCATACGCGCACTAGATCACCAAAGATGAAAGTTCGCTTTACAGTTCAGACGCTCAGCTCATCTGTGACAAACGCACTCGAATTTTGTGAGTTCACATTAAAGCTTGAATCCACAATTTAAAGGTTCTCATCATACGCCTGAATTCACAAGGATCTTTGACCGCCATTTTGATGTCTTGAACTCAAGAAATCCGTTCAGCTGGTCATACAAGACTCCTCTCCGAAAGGCGAATCAGTCTTCAATGAGGACTTTTTTTTTAAAAAGGCTGAATTGTACATAAAATGACACAAGGATGCACAAGAAAAACCAGTGTTTGAGGGCCTCAAGAACACTGTATTTGCAGGACTCCTTATATGTATGCTCAGCACCTTTTGATGGGTTTGTGGCGACGGGAAGCTGCCGAATTCGCTCACGCTCAAGATGTCTCGATACCACACCGAAACATTTTTTGGTTGCGTAAAAAGGAAAGGGCGGCTAAAACAACAGCCCTACTGCCTGTCAATTTACAGCTGTCTACAAGCGTCTTTTTATTAGAACAGAAGTTGCATCATCAGATACTGGAAACTCCTCTCGCGATATTGTGACTGATCTCTGCCCCTCTGGTGATGAAAACCTTGTTGAAACGCCATAGAATATCAAAGCTGCGTTCAAGTTTCGGTTTCATTAGGCAAGCCGCAGTGCCATTGACATCTTGCAGGGTTCGCACAGGCCCTTGAAAACCTTGAAAACCCTTGAATTCAGAAGTGTTAATTTCAAGGCCTGGAAAGTCCTGGAATTTTTAAAGGGTCCTTGAAAACCCTTGATTTTTCTGGAGAGAACCAATGGCCCTGTCTTTTCACAAGAATTTAAAGTGTTTGTCATGAAGTTTGGGTGCTAAAAATGTAAAGAAACATTGTAAGAATCAAGTTCCACTGTATTGCGTGAAATTACGAGTTCGGTGGATTCTCATTATTACGAGGAAACATTGGCAGCAGCACTCCTCAATAGAACCCATGTCACGATGCAATCCAGTGAAAGCCGGCTTCTGTTCTCCATCTTGCATGTTCCATCTAGTCTGGACGGCCGCTCATTGCATGTTTGCTGTGCCTCATACGCTCCATCTGCGTTTGCTTTTACGATCAAATGGTTGACGTGTACACAGTTCATCCTGCCTTGCAGCAACACTTGCTGAGTTAATTTCAGCTGATACTCTTGCTGACAAAGCAGGAGATGCAGGCAACATTAACGAAGTTTTGAAATCAAACAGCCTGAGCAAAACACCAAGAAAAAAGAAAAACCTCTAAATACCAACTATGAAATAAAAAATAAAACTGGGGAGCATTCATGAACCCATTAGTGCCTATCTAAATGTGCACTAATGTGCTTAGGTATTGGGCAATAGTTAAAATGTTGCATTGTTTTGAAAAAGTTATAAATAATCCCAGATGAAACATAAGACGGGGACCTTGAAAATCTGTTTTCTGGTCCTGGAAAGTCCTTGAAGACCCTTTTTACTTGTGAAGCCCGTACGAACCTTGTCTTGACTAGATGTGGAGTCAAGACAAGCTAAGTCACATTCAGAGCGTTGTCGTAGCCTTCTTACACGCACATGTTTGTCAAGGTAGTCGAGGCTCCTGTTCCATTGTTTCAAACAATGAAACGGTAACGAAACAACTTGTTTCGTTACCGTGTGATGCGTAGGCAGTGAGCAGGTGCTGATTGCACTCCGCTCTTCATTGGGCATCAGTTGCTTCAATCAGTCAAGTGGCCTGGCAAATGCGTCTAATAGAACTTTTTTCTGAAGGTCCCGCCAGGCCCGGAAGCTCAGTGACACCTGACAGCTATTCGAATTCGCTTCGAAAGTATTTGGCCCCAAGGATTGTTCGCTTCGAGCTAAAGTATTACTATTCGCACGAGCCTATTGTTGAACTCTTCTATCTTCCCGATGATCAGCATGCCTGCTGTCGCGTCACCGTTCACTCGAAGCATTTTTCCTTGACGCCAGTTGTGGTGACCGGTCCCGTGAACATAGTGCGCCGCAGTGAGGACACAGAAGCCCCTGTTGGGGGCGTAGGCACACTGGCCTCAGAGGTCACGCGCTGTAGTTGCGGCCTCTCGTGGGTGTTCGTGGGAATTCATCCGCTTGGTGTGGTGCCAGTCACCGCAGTTGCGGGGCTCGGTTTCACGGGCCATTCACAACACCAGAAAGGCACGTTACTTAGGTCATTCTGAGGTTTGATAGAATCAGTTGTTCTAGGGTAGAGCACACAATCGTCAGTAAATGGTTGAAGATGGAGCACGATTGAGAAAGTCATTAATGTAATTAAAAACAAACAAAGTACAAACACGGACCTGCCTGATGTTACGGCAGAGTCACTGGATGAGCATTTGTTGGCAGTGACACATTGTGACCTGCTAGAAATAAGGATTTAATTCATCCAAGCACGTTAAGGTCAGTGTTCTTTTGCGATAGTTTAATGAGAAGCACTTAATGAGAAACAGCAGTATTAAAATCAAGGAAATCACCTTTGGCAAACAGATTGTTATTAGAAGATACAAGTTGGGTTTCACATGAAAATTTCTCCTTAATTAAGCTGGGACAGGAGGGATGAAAAAAAATTTTTCAGCAAAGTCGATCAGACGAGGGTTCCAGTAAATGCTTATTAGGGATATGGGCATCATAAGCACGCAATTTTTTGCCTGATGCGGGCTAACTGACGTATACAGTGAAACCCGTTTATAGCGAACTGTAATATGCACCGCGATTAGTTCGATATATCCAATAGTTTGATATAGCCAAACCCGCCTATGACGAGCTTATTGTTACGAGTTCGCAATCCGCGGGAGCCTCCCGCCCCTCTCACCAACTCCGCCGTCCGTGTATGCAGAAACGAACACAGTACAGTAGCCATTACCATATAAAATAATCTATTTATTGCAAGTAATAAAGCTACCTTCCGCCTTAACTGCCCACGTTGCAAAAAAAAAGGTGATTTTTGTTTTCACCTTCGTTTTGGCGGCTTCAACTAGCATAGCATTCTCTACACGAAACATTGTTTGCACCAGTTCGAGTCCGCGTCTTCAAAAATCTAAGAAGCATTGGCGGAGCACATCGACTGCCGAAAGCGCTTCATTATAAATGTCGGACGGATTTCACTCGCGACATCATCGGGAACGTTGGCGAGCTCTTCCCACAGTTTAACGATGCTGCTGTCTTTCTGAACTCGCTGACAGGGCGGGTTCCGTCGCGAGTCCCGCGCGTCCGAAACAGTTACGGAAAGTATTGGGCGTCACGTCACTCCGTGCGAGGTGCAATGTCTCAGTCGCAGTTCTTGCTTCGTGGTCGCGGCCAATCCACATCTCAATCGCCGCTCCGAGATTATGCATTTCGGCGGCCATTCTAGGCGCCCAGAGTTCGATATATCGGATGTGAACTTCGTTATAAGGAATACGTTTCCCATGTATTTCCGTAACTGAATTATTTTTGTTCGATATATATCATAATTCGCTCTATCCGGGTTCGTTATAGCCGGGATTGACTGTAGACGGGAACCACCTTTCCGGGCTTCCAATCCGAGGGTAGTGATGAGCAGCGCAATGACTGATGAAACAGCTTAGAGAGGACTGTGGATGAATACACTTGTGCTAATTTCACCATCTCAGAGCAAATTTCATCGGGGCCTGCTGAGGGTGAGATTTCCGAATTCTGAATTGGCTGGGCTGAGTGCACCCAGCGAACAAAAATATGTTCCTTGGGTGGAAAACTGGCATTTGATACAGAGGGCTAAAATGTGGCGGCTGTTTTTTGAAACTCCAAAGAAAGAGCGTTATTTAGAGCCATAACAGGGAACAGGTGGGTGAAGAACTTGTTAGTTGAATAAGTGATTTAATTATATGCGCATTTTATTATGCTCCAAAATTTCCACAGATGTGTTAGAAGAAGAGCAGGCCGTGCAGAATTGGAAAACGTTGTTCCTTTTGCATTGCAAACAGCGGCATTATATTGCTTGTTGTAATGCTACAGTAATGAGACCAACGGCTGGGAAGGTTAGTGATGTCGGCATTGGGGAGGCAAAGGTGTGGGGAAAGTGAGACTGGGGCCCCTTCCTGTACCGGCAGTGTACCAGGGACTGGTGCGCACGTGCTCGCACCCCATCGTGGCCGACGTGGAGGCCAGCGAGGAGGAGGAGGAGGATGGCGGGGCTGCCCCTCCTGGTGGCCGGCTCCGCAAGATCACCTACCGCCACTACAACTTCCTCTGGGGCTTCCTCCTGCGGGCGGTTGCGGTGAAGGTGAGCTCGCTCTGGCATGGGGGAACAGAGAGGTCTTCTTTCTGTTCATCCTGTCCTGTTGAGCGCATCTCTTTCCCATCTGGGGGTGTGATGCCACCGGGGAGGCGCACCGTGGGCCAGGGTTGGACACCTCGCTGTCCCACGTTGTTATTTGTTCCATGTGATAGAACAAGGCTGGGGAATTGCTGGGTGTGGAGGTAAGGTTGTCAGAATAGGTTTGAGAATGTAGATATCCTTAGAGATGAGCACTGGTCTTTTTGAACTTGGCATTGGCTCTCAAGCGATCAGCTGGGAATGCTCTGAGCATGTGGGAATGGTGATTTTGACCTTTGAAAAAGCAAACGATGATTTCCAAGTGTGTAATCGGAACATGCCAAATTATTGTAGGGTGAGGGTGCAGCTTGGAGAGCCCAAAAAGGCAAAAAGCATAAGGCTATAGAAACGGAGGAAGGAAGGCAGTTAAATTGCTCACCTTTCAGCATAGCCGACTATCTGCGCACCAAGGCACCTCAGAGTCTTCCTCGTCACTCGCGCACTGGAAGAGGTGGGCATCCTCGGTGCCGTCCGGGGCATTGGAAGCGCAGCACCTGGGGAACGGGGGCGCCACCGTGGCTTCGGAAGTGGCGGCCCAGGTGCCGGCCGCCCAGCGGGTGAGCATTGGCGGGAACAGCGTCAGGGCCACAGCGTCAGACACCATCCTCCATTCATTGCATTCATTGTACAGCCATCTCACGTGTGACTTGTACCTCGGTCACATGGCGAATGTAATGGCATTTAGAGCAAATGTCATTTGCTCTAAATGTCATTAGTTCGGTGCTGCACGAGAATGCTGAATGACATTTGAGGCGAATGGCATTTAGCGGCTGTGTTCTGGAAGCTCATTTAGCGGCCAAATGAGTAGCCTTGACAGCAGCGCTGCATCACTAGGCAAGAAAGCGCAGTGATAAACCAAAGCATGCTGTTTCTAAAAACTGGGAGTAAATCTATATTTTCCACTTCATAATGTTTTTCAAATAGAGAAATACAGACAAGCACCTAAAAAGAAAAAAATCTTGTTTCCAATGCACGTGCTACCCTGATACAGATTATTTGCAGACTTGTCTCAGTTTGTGATGTCTACTTTCTTCCTTTTCATTAAAAAAATAAGTATCTGTTGAAGTATCTGTTTCAAAAAGCTATTATGTATGAGAACATTTCTAGATGCACTTGAAGCATAATTTTGAAATTTTGTGAGCTTGCTAATCATGACCGCTATCACTATCAAATGACATTTATTTTGCCGTGTTGGGGCCAAACCGAATGTCATTAACAGCTACTGCAATTCACTTTGAATGACATTAGATTTGCCATGTGACAGGGGTATTGAAGGGCTTGTTAAGGCACATGCTGAGCGACTGTGGTAGGCTTGCCGTGCCCCTCGGGATGGCGACTGTCCATCTGTCCGCCAACTTCTTCACGCCTTTCGTGAGGTGCCGTGGGAGGCGTCCAGGACCAGCATTGACCTCCGGGCGAGCGGTCTCTGGCACCACACCAACGTTATCCAGTCGAGAAAAAGCTCTTCCGTCATCCATCCTGGCAGAGAATGGGGACGTTCTGCGGGAACAGCTCCTTCTTCGGCACAGTCGTTCTGTTCAGAAGGATGACGAAAGGGGGCAACTCCTGCCTGTCGGGGGTGCATGCGGCTATCCCTGCTGGTTGTGCTAGCGTCGTGGTTGTCACTGCCTGTAGTGCGCAGGCTCACCTTTTGGTGAATCGTCTGGGCTGATGGCATGTCAGCGTTGCCAATCTGCCTGGCCGAGTTGCAAGTCATGGCCCAGGGGCATATCACCTTCCACCTTCGCCCTCTGCACGCACTTCTGCACCGAGCCCCGGCTGGCTTTGCACGATGTCCGCAGTGACGATTCTCTTCTTGACGAAGGCGCTTGTTTCACTTCGGGAAACGCCCCCTTTCGCGAGGCCTTCTCGTCGCTGTGCAGGCCAGGAGCGACATCTGTTTTCGACCCGCCGCACAGCTCCCAGTGACTTCTGCCTCCTCCGTGACTTTTCTTTGAAGGCGGTGTCACAGTGGCAACGATGACTCGCCATTGTGCCGGTCCCTCAAGTAAGACACAAGCGCTGAGAAAGGAAGCCTTGCAGCCCTCCACAAAAAATGCAAAATGATGTCCCGACTTGCTTAAAGCTTTGCGGCTGCTACTGGCGGGAAGCAGCTACTGCTGGCTCAGCTCGTTGACATGGTCGGACGCATCTGCTGCATTGCGAGATATTCAGTACGCTCGCAGCTAGCAAAACTCGGCAGTTACTATATCTGCAACCTGCATTTGTGTGAAATTTTGTTAGTTGAATTCTGAAATCTGTTCGTTCCATTTCCAACAGTGTTGTCTTGCCCTTTTGCAAGCGTGGAATTGGTTGAAAGACGGAAATCAAAACTGTTACACCAAAACCGCAATATTGCTGTACTAAGCTTCGAATATAAAACGAAGTATGACTGAGACTACGCATATTCGAAAAAACGCTTGCCATTTGAATGTTTTTTTAATTTTATTTTTTCATACTCATACTATTGGTTGCTGAGGCTGATACAGGGTGGGGTTACAGGATTGTGCACGCTTGGGGCTGCGCACAAGCTGCACACCCAAGTGATGTGCAAACAGGGCAATAAAATACTGGCTAGTGATACGAAAATTATGATAAGTTGTACACATTTACATAGGTATATACAGTCTGCGCTTGTTACAGCGGATCTGATGACAATGGACTTCCGGTTACAAGAGACCATTTCTGTTGCTTTGTTTGGTCCCCATGCATTTTAAGTAGAATCCACTCCACTCATAACGGAACCAGCCATAGCAGACTATTGGCTACAAGAGACTAAATTCTGGGCAGAAATTGTTTTACTAAATGTTAATAGTGGACTTTCACAGTGCCAGCACCTGATATGCTGTTGTTTTGTTAATTTTCGCACGAAAACAACTATGTCTGGCAGAATTGCTGGCGTAGAACGGGTCATTGGCGTAGCCAAGTCAAGCCAGTGCCAGTAGCTTTTTTTTGGCGACCAGTGGCAGGGTAGCTGGTTTCACTGCCTAATAAACTAAGCATACTTAACGCTGTCAAACTTAGTGAAAAATAGGCCGCCATCGCCAGAAGTACGGGCCTGTCTCAGCAGACAGTCGGCTCGGCCGTCAAGGGCAAGGACCCTGCCAAAAAACACGACTTTGGTGAGATTGAAGAACAGTGCTGTGTGACTTTGCGAGTTGGTGTGGGGACGATGCCAAAGCGGCGGTGCCGGGAGGGGGGGTTGGGAAGGAAGCTGCCAAAATCGCTCTCCTCCTCCTCTCGTTTTCTCATAAATGACTTGACTCGTTTTCTGAGGGGTGAAAAGAATGCGGGGTGCATCGCGGCTCGTGACGCATAGTGGCGGTGCAGAGAGCCAGGGGCAGCTCGCATTTCTGGATTCAGTTGTTGTATACCAAGTTATTGTGATAAGCGATTTTATTTTCTCATAGAACGCATACAAGAGCGGGAGGTGCTATACCGTATTTTCTGGTCTATAAGTCGCACCCCCTCAAAATGACAGTATTTCCAAAAAAAAAAAAAAAAACGTATATACCGTATAAACCGGAATATAGGTCGAGTTCTTTTCCAAAAAATCCCGCACAAAAGTCACCCCTCGTCTTATATAGCGGTCATTGGCAGAATGTAAATCGTTGTCTGGCAACAATGTGCAAGCGCAGTCCGTCGCCATTGCCATTCGTGTCGGACTGCTCTCTCGCACTATCAGGCTTTTATTTGATTTCGCTTTTCTCTAGTTTTTCGTCTTTTACTCGTCTATTACGCGTGCGTGCATACATTTCTGTACGTCTCTGTTCCGAGATGAGTGGCGGCAGTTGACGCCAGTTCACCGTGGCGTTTAAGCTGACGGCGATTGAGTCACCGAGCAGAATGGGAATATGGCGGCGCAACGCCAGTTAGGCGTTTCGGAGAAAAGTGTGCGGTACTGGCGGAGCCAAAAAGCCAAGCTGTGCCCGTGCAAACCCCGAAACTGATCGTTCCGTGGACGTCAAGCGGTCCACCCCGAGTTGGAGAACAAAGTGGCGGACTTCGTCCGGGAACTTCGCTCACGATCGCTCCGGAGGCCATGCGCGGACCGGCTCCGCGAACTGTACAATGAGTGGATAGCCGGCGACAACAAAAAGACCTATACGGGCCGGTTGCGACCGTGTCAAGCTGGTTGTCCTCCTCTTGGCAGTCGCTGCCCGACGACATGGTTACACGAGCGTTCAGGAAGTGCTTCATCAGCAACGCGCCTAATGGCATGGAAGATGACTGCGAAGCAGTCATCCTTGGACGACTCTGAGAGCTCGGACGAGTGACTTCGGCAGGCATAGTGAGTGTCAGTGACAGACGGTCGTCGAAAATAAATATAGACATTGTGAGTGCGCTTCTGTGCCGAATTATTTTTTTTGTCAACTTTTCCCACCTCAGGGTAGGGGGTCGACCTATATTCCCACTCGACCTATAATGCGGTTTATACGGTAAGTCGCACCGGTGTATAAGACGCACCGGTGTATAAGACGCACTTGTTGATTAGGTAAACTCATGGTGAATGAAATCGTTAGAAAGTGCGGCGAAAGTACATGGTTGCGGCGGCCGCCGCCAATGAACGCATCCCCCGGTAAGGAGGGCTAGACATGTGCATCTACCGTTCAAAGTCTAGACGGAACAAACTTCTCTAAAATGGTTTATTGATGCACACAGATGGCATGTACTTACAGACAGTGTTTAGGCAAAACTGTCGAAGTCTTCTTCCTCCGACTCGCTAACAAAGAATTCAGCAACTTCAAGTGGGAGTTCCGCCGGCGCATTGCTGTTGTCCTCCGACTCACTGATGTCTTCTTCGCCAACCTCATAACCACTCACAGACCGGATCACTCCGGCCTTTATGAACCCGGCTACAACTTTTTTTGTAGAAATATTCCCAAGAGTCGGAGACCCATTTGGCCACCTCTCCAAACGTCGCGCGTCTCTTGTGTGCTGTCGTAAATCAGCGCAATAAAGGTGTCATGGCGGACGGAAGTGATGCGGCCGGAAGCGGAAGCTGTCATTTTAAAAATTAGCATCATGTTTACCTCCATCAGAGTAGCTCTCTGTAATAATTTATCAGCTGCATTTTCTTTTTGCAACCCAGTTTGGTGTTACTTTGAAATTATAACTGTAGTTACTACGCATAGCAGAAAGTGGCGCGCAGTTGTCGCAGGCCATTATCATTGTTTTTGACTAGAAAAAGCTGTAAATTCTTTTGTTTAACGTCCCAAGGGGACGTATGAGCTATGAGAAACGCCATAGCGGTGGTCTTTGGATTTATTTAGACCATAGGGCTGTCTCTTAACGTGCGCTGGCCACGCGCGGCCGTCGCGGAACGAATTTATTCCATACATAAGTTGCACCGGTAGATAAGACGCACCAGCAAAAATTTCAGAAAAAAACCGCGACTTATACACCGGAAAATACGGTAGTTGGTCATCGTTATATCCGACTGTTGTTATAAACGTATCGTTATAAGTGGGCTTGACTGTATTGCACCTAGTAGAATGAGCATGCTTCCACATTTAATTTGACACCGAGCGCTTTCGTGGTTTGGGATACCAGGTAGCTGGACGAACTCGATATTCACCTATTATCCCTACTCCACCTCCTTGGGATCTACGTATTAGATTATGAACCGGTGGTACCAGCTCATTGCCTGAAATTTCCGGTCGCAGCCACGTTCTGCTAACTGCAACTATGTGCAGGTCATGACTGAGTGGTGTATGCTCTCATTCAGTGATTTTGTTTAGCACACTTCTCACCTTACAGTTAATAAGCCTTAGCCTAATAAACACGGTATGCAAGGAAAAAAAAAAGAAGTAACGGGAACTGAGTTGTCTGTTTATTTTCGCTGCACCTGACACAACACTTGGTGATATTTGTCAGCTAATGCAAAGCGGTTCTGTTGTGGTCTTCAGCATGTGCACGGAAACGTGGTTTGTGCCAGGATATTTTAGCAGCAGCAGTGACTTCAAATGGGATGCAGCGTGGTTGCTTTTGTTCGCTGCCGATGTGCCAGGAAGGGGGGCACCACACCACCCAGCAGGGGAGCTGTGCACTGCCGCTTGTTGCTGGTGGGCGGTTGCAAGGAACGTCTCCATGGCATGCACTGTGTCGCATCGAAGCTACTCACGCCTTTCCTCTTTTCTTTTTCTTAAAGCAGTCATACAGACGCAAAAATCAGAGCGAATCTTTGTGCACATGCCTATAGTTCATCTCACAAGCTAGCTGCAGCACTGTGGAGGCTACATTGTTATCAATAGTGCGCCCACTGAGGGCGCCTAATCCGCCGTGAAGGGGGTTCTGAAAGGACACTCCCTTCTCCCCTCGGCAAGTGGCACCGCACGGCCCCGGCGCCTTTTGTCGCTTCCTTCGCGGTGAGTTAGGCGCCCTGAGGGGGACAACAATGTAGCCTCCACAGTGCTGCAGCTAGCTTGTGAGATGAACTATAGTTTGTACTGTACTTGCAACACAAGCTAAATACGCAGGGTCCAAGCTTCTTCTGATATTATCTTCCCCTCTGATATTTGCTGTCATACTGCTAGCACTGGAGCCAGAGGGTTTTTGAGTGTTCTTCCTGTGGGTTGCTTTGTCTAGCTTGTTTTTCTGCTGTTACTTGCAGGAGCTGAATGATCTCCAAGTCTCGCTTGAGGCACGACACGCATTTGTGGGAGATGTCTACGATGCCATGCTCAGTGCTGTGCTGTCAATGATCTCCAAACTGAACCTGTGTGTGAAGCGCACCAATGCTGACGCTGTGAGTGTTCCACACTTGCTCTGGTTTGCATGTAGTATTGACCAGATTACAAATACCTGGGTGTAATTCTCGCGCCTGATCTTTCATGGAACACCGATATTGACTAGATTACAAAGCAAGCAACACTCTAGTACTCCTATTACAGAGGGGGCATTAACCGTGGTTTCGCATAACCACCGTCATGAGAGTGAACCGCGGTTTCAGGGAACCACCACCTAGTTACTGTTACACCGCTTTTTGTTGCTCTCGGATAGAGGTGGTGGCGACATCTGGTGGTGGTCACCTCAGCTGCAAGCGTTCCCCTAAGCGTGTGTAGAGTGAAGCGTGTCTAGCGAATAGCAAATGAAATCATCCTTCAAGAAGCCTTTTTAAGCCAGTCAGTGATGCTACCGCTGCGCCAATTGCGCCAAACTGCACCCAAGTGCTCTGGCTGCTACATCCTGCTACATTTCCTCTGAATTTGGCGATTCTGCGCCCAACCTGTGCCCAAGGGTGTTTCAGAAACGAAACTAACTACTTGAAGTTCTCCACTGAAAGCGAAATCGTGGTGCACCTGTTTTCAGAATGCAATTCGAGCCAAGCCAAGGCAAACTGGCCCTTGTAGTGGTGACAGTGATGATGCGTTTTGCGCATGTAGGCCCACAGCGCCTCGTAGGCGCTGTGAAATATCCCCCCCTACCCAGGACTGTTAATTCCATGCAGTGCGCTTCGCACCTATTGGGTTCACGAGACCGGCTGCCGCCGTCGCGACCATCTGCCTCGCAGTCTTCGGGCTGCGATATGCGTCGTGATATGCGTGCTGTACTCGTGAAGCTCAGCAACAATGTCAGGCGTCGTGAAATATCCGTACTCGCTCGCCAGCATGCCCCAACAGTGTACGCGTCGACCGGGTGCCTGCGGAGTTGTCCTGGAATTAAAGTAGGCAAGAGATAAGGACTTAGGAGTTGTAGTTACAGTGGAATCTGGATGATACGATTCTGGGTGATACGAATTTCGGGATGAGACAAATTTCTGATAAGTCTCGGCGAAATTGCAATGCTTGAAATGGGAAAAGTTTCGGCTCTTATGAACGGACCTGCGGTGCCCGGCGGATGATAAGAACGAGTCGGCGAGGCGCCCGATTGCCGAGCGAGCAAGCTACGGCGACGTACGGACTCTCTGCCCTCTTTGTTGCTGTTTCTCCAGGAACGGCCAAGCTGTTGTCTGTGTGCGAAAATGCGCCGTGCGCTCCACAGGCACGCTGACGCTGCCACGAAACCACCCGCACGCTGCGCGGACTGCGGCCGGCGGCGGGAACATGGTGGCGGTTTCGGTCACGAAATGGTGCGGGACGCTCAAGAGACCGCTTCTAACCGCTCTTTAAAATGCCGCTCAAAGCACACACGAAGTTCCTTGTGTGTGAGCTAACAATGTGAACGAAAACGGTGCTATAAAACATCATCTGTGCCGCTAGTTAAAGCGCCCATGAAATGTCTGTTGGGGTGCTAAGCCCAAACATCTCCGGCGGAGCCAGCCGGCTGTCTCGAGCGCTTCGTAACTGCTGCCATGAGGCGCACGCCTTCCCAATGGCGGAAGTCGTCAGGCTCCTCCCACCGCCACGCGCGTCCCGCGCAATTTTTTGACCGGGGGCGCTGAATCGGCAACGCGGGCGTGAAAATATTGCGCGCACAACGCCGACGCGCACAAATCGCGTGCAAAAATGCCCCTGTAGTGAGTGAGCTTGGGCACCGCGAGTGAGGAGTGAGGAGATGAAAGTCCAGAAAGGACCGCTCGGCGACACAGAGGTTAAAAAAAAAAAAGCAGAAAAACGTCACGGATTTCGTCACGTGAAAGTAAGAAAAGAAATAATCGAAAACTTGTTTTAGTGCATTTTTGCTCTGTGTTGTTCACACGAATTTCAGATGATACGAATATTTTTCGCAATGCCGTGAGATTCGTATCATCGAGATTGTACTGTAAACAGACGAGAATTTACAAAGTGCAGGGGGGAGAAAATAGCATGCAAGGGCAAGAAACGGTGATATAGTTCGGGCCGCGCGCCGGCGAGTGAGTACGTCAATTTCACCACGCCTGACTTTGTTTCAGAGCTTAACGAGTACGGCAGGCATATGACGACGCCCGTCTTAGATTTCACGTAGAGTTCATAGAGGCATAGAATTCACATATGTGGAAATTGAAGGGGAAATGCGCGCATGTGGCCTCGCAGAGAGTTAACATGGTCTGAGGGTAGGGGGAGGGCTACCTTGTCTTTAACAGAGGCGTTTTGGTTGCTTGCAGCAAACATATCGTAAAGGGGCAAGGTTCAGCCTGGTGCTGCATGTTGGTTGCCAGAAATGTCTGCCCGCTGCCTTTGTAAACAATAGCGCTGCTATCGGTGGCTTGTCATTTTAGACCCTAACAACGGTGGCAGCGCTGACAGTGCTAAATAGTGATGCATGTGCAACACGGGGAGGAGCGTGGTGTTCAAGTATGCAGTCAAAGCCATGGCGCTACTGATGTTATTGGTCAGTGCTCCCACGATAGGCTTCCATAGTGCTCGATTTTACATAGCATGTTTGTTGTGATGAGCAATTTTTAGTTTGTTCATAGTATATCTGCTATTGTGTAAAAATGAGAGCTTTTTTTTTTTTATTTTTGTTGTGCAGACCGCTGCACAAAGTTCAATGCAGAGAAATGGGGACAAAAATCCATGTTCTGAGTTCTTTTAATTTTTTATTACCGTTGAAGGGTGTGCTTTTAGCGATTATCTATCAAGAATGCAATACATGTCTTAAAATTGCTTCTACCAACACCTGCTCCGAAAGCTGGTTTTGCTGCTCCGAAACGCATTTCGGCCTGCTCCAAAAGCTGCTCCAAAGCGGCCTAAGCCGGTAGGCGACAGAACAGAGCTGGCACGTTCTGTTCAGGTTGCCAGAGTTGCTTCGCCGTGCAGCCCACTTTCAAATTGCCGTCATAGCTGCCAAGAGACCGCAGCGTCGCGCGTGTCATTTCGCAGGGTCCTGCGTTTTCTCGACGTTCACTGGCAAGCTGTGTGTGTGAAATGCTGCGGACGCGGGAGCCGCCATTTTGTCAATTAGTGAGGCAGACCGACGTTAGCCAAGCAGGGTTTGCGCTCACAGCAGTTGCTACTGAAACTGCGGTTTCGCCAGTCGTGTAACAGCGGGAAACCGCAGTTACACACAACCACAGCGGATGCAGCTTGTGTAAATACTGCTATGCAAATAACCCTGCATGGCTACAAGGGAAACCAAACTAACTGCGTACACTCCACAACTTGAATTTGCGGTTGCCGTTGGGAACCCTCATTAAACGTATTTGAGGCCATCTCTTGGACCAGTCCAAAATCATGCTATTCACTTCATTTTCTGTGACTACACACGCGGCAGCATAACCCTGCTTGAAATAGCCTAAATAAACCCACCTCGCAACAATGACGCGGAAACTTTCTACATCAGCATTTCACATCTCCCGCCGTACCAATCACCCGTTCAAAGTATTCTTACCATTTGCGTGCACTAGCATGTACAAATACTCACCTCTTATTAGCAATAAACCTGTGAAACAATCTGCCTTGCCACATTGGTATAATCAGCAACTACGACGCATTTCGTGGTGCCCTATCAGATTTGTAAGTACCGTCAAAACCGGAATATAGGTCGACCCCTTAACTTGAAAATTGTAAAAATGGAAAAAAAGTTAAAAGTTTCAATAGCAGAAAAACACTCAGTGAAAACATTGAGGCTAAAATGTTTAGTTCTGTATAAATTTCGCAATACAAATGCTCAACGTTGTGAGGAAACCAATATTTGTTTTCATACTCATCACGAATGCTGCTCGAGTGGAAAGTGGCAAAGCGTTGCTGGCGTTACTGCGATTCCTCGGAACCTGAGCGTGACGACGAATGCTTGCTGCTCCCCATGTCCCGCAACACATTGTCCTCCGTGCCGTGCGTCGCGTTGCTTGCGCGTCACTTTCTAAATGATTTAGAAACTATTTCCTTGAGGACTGACTTCCACGCCAACGACCCCCTACCGCAAGCTGTTGAAAGCGGCGGTCGTTGCAGCCAGCCAGTGGGGGTCCTTGGGTTTTCGGCCATCATCCACTCATCGTAAAGTTTGCGCAGGCGATCCTTGAATGGCTATTTTAGTGTCACGTTCAGTGACTGCAGAAGTGAAGTCAGGCCTTTGGGAATGGCCACCAAGCCAGTTTTGCCATTGCGCAGGGCCCGCTTAATGTTGGCTGTGAGGTGGCCCCAAAATGAATCGTTGCTGGAAATGAATTGGGGCTGAATGGTCGCTGGAAAAGCGTACCAGGTCACTGGTTGCAAACAAGTCGGATCCATTCCAACATCAACTCATTCATGAAGCCCTTTTCGTTGCAGTGGACAATTACGTCACTAGGTCAGTCCTCCTTGGGTAAAGTCTTTCTCTTGAATAGGATGAAAGGGGGAGCTGTCTGCCATCAACATAACCATAAAGTGTGAGTCACGGGTGGGACAGCTGTGCCATTTGCGCCATGGAGCGCCAAACTTGTTTTTCAGCACCGTCCTGCGCTGCAGAGCCCGAACTGAGCCGCCAGACACGACTACCCTGGTGCCTGAAAACTTGTCTGGAGCATTGTGTTTCAATTTCAATGTGGTTATGGTTTCGGCTCCCTCAAGAATACATGAGAAGCTATGGAAGTGGACTTTTGCTTAGCTGTGAGGCCACAAGCACTGAGCTGTGACTTTGCATTTATTGGCGTCGCATTTGCACGGTTTCTTCTTGCCGGTGCCGGCCGCTGCGCCACAATCAATTGAAAATTACCAAAAAACAAAACAGAATAATATTCACGTGAAAAATTGTAGTTTATTGAAGGTGAACTTCTATGTAGTCCACCATTTTTGACGAGCTAGCTGCATGTATTGAACAAACAGTGTCTTGGACACTTTGCCCTCACTTGTTAACTCTTTCGTTACGGCGGAAAAACGGCCGATTTTAAGTGCTTCCACAAAACATTTTTTTTCTCTTGAGCTACTGGACACACGTAGCCTTGCTATGCATGAAATTGTAGCTTATAGATTGCTCTTCCAAACACAAAGCAGCAGTTTTGTTAAAGGTACCATTACTTACAGTTTATTCGTCAAGTAATCAGAAAAAAAGCTCCCAAGAAAAGTATACGAAAAACACAAATCGGCACTTTTACCGAGACTAAAAATTATTTCCGGTATTTTAAGATATACAAATTATTCCTACATTCCTTGGCTATGATTCAATATATAAATGAACAGTACACCAAGTTTTAGATTTTTGAGAGCCCGTCATCCTAGCGCAACTGACGGCTGTGCCATGCCGCGAGGGCACTCAAGGGTGAGTGAATCTCTGTAAAATGTGCATCCAAGTACCGTAGTTACCCGATTCTAACGCGCACTTTTTTTCCGGAAAAATAGGTTGAAAAATCACATGTGCGTTAGAATCGGATACGAAACCGAAACCGAAACAGCGGAAATTTCGTCCCACCCATCACCATCGCCATGTCAAGATGGCGCTAAAGCTTTTAGCAACGATTTTTCGGACTCAGGAAGCATAGGCGCCAAGGCTTTTCTATCGGCGTTCACACAAATCGTCAAATCGTTCCATTTGCGCGCTTGATAACAGCAATGGCAGCAGCGGCTCTCACGCGTTCAAAACGAGCGATCGGCTGAAGCGTGCGCCTCTGGAGAAGCTCGCGGGATGGGCATGTGAGGCGTGGGCAACGATCCCATCGACCATGGTTGAACGTTAGTTCAGAAGTGTGGCATCGTGAACGTGCTTGACGGCACCGAGGACGAGATGTTGTGGTTAGCGGAGAGCGACGAGGAGTGAGATGAGTGAGATTACTTCCGGAAATAAATCACCCGTTTCTCTCGTATTCGTTTTTCTTGCTCACACAGTTCCGTGCGCGTTACAATCGGAGGTGCAAGTTTCTTCGTTTTTTTGTCAGGAAAATCGGGTGTGCATTAGAATCGGGTAATTACGGTATACTCTTTTGTGTCCTCGCACAAAATCCTTATCAGTTCGGTGGTAAAAAACAAGAAAAAAAATCGAGCGCTCTCGACAAGTGTCGCACCTGAACCCTGCAGCGCTAACCTGACACGAGCACCAGGTTATCTTGAAGGTGATAGCGCGATACGACGCAGTGCATTTGGCAAAATATCCCGGCCGTACGTTCTCGAGACCCTAAACACAAAATCAAAACCGCAGTCATCAGATAAGAAGCATGTTTTGTTTATAAATACAGCGCGGAGTCGCAACAAAATTACCTGCCAGCGCTTGTTGAAGTGCGAGGCACCTGAACCGGAGCTTCGTCGTCCTAACTGAAACCTGAAGATCCCACATCATTGCTTGACCCCTCGCTGCTGCTGGAATCAGAAAAATCGACAGCAGGAGCTGCCGAAGTGCTTGCTACAGCAGTCCGACTGGTTCGGGGTCGGACTGCCCGGGTTCGGGGTCCGAACCGGATGCCATTTTTCCTCCTCCTCCCCTGTACCGTCGGTTCAAATTTCTCTTGCTCACCGCCACCACACGAGACACATAGACAAACGAAACCGAAATTGAAAGAGAATTTGCCAATGAACACACCAGATGGTGATAGTTGTCTGTGGTGCGCGGGTTTCAGATTTTGCGGCAGATTTAAAATCATCGGACGCCGGCTTCCGATTGCCTATGGCGTCGTCGTGAAAGAGTTAATTCGGTACACCTTTGTTGTGAGGCAATTGCTCATTTTCACCTGCGAACTTTAGGGTTAGCTTTGCTTATGTGGAGAATGGCCCAGCATTAATTATGCCTTCCAACACGTACGTTCACCGACTCTCGCAACCCCGTGACTGGCGAAGACAGAGCTATGTTCTGCTTCGCACGCACTGGAACCATTGTTTGATGGGAAAAATGCAAGCATTTTACGGAATGCCGCCGTGAGTTCGCTTAACACTGAGGGAGGCCTGTTGTCTGATCCCCTTTGACTCTGCACGTGAGGTTTGCCCTTGGAGTGGTGATTCCGCATATTGTAAATTTCCAGACATAGTGCGAGTTTCGTTCCTGGTTCAGGGTGGCTTCTAGGGCTGGGTAGAACGCCTAATGTAGTAGACAAATGGACTAAGCTTGATTGGCTGGGGGCCGCCACGGGCTGCTGAGCCCATCGGGTCTCTCACTAGCTCACCCAGAGTGGGATCTGGCACTAGCGTCGGCGTGATTTGGCGAAGTTCGGCGTGGCATGACCGGCAACGACTTTGTGGCTGCGCAAATGGAGTCTTTGTTTGAAAAATTGCTGCCAAAAGTGCCGCTGTTAGCAAATTTTATTTTGTATAAGACACTGTGCTGTGGGTCTTGTGTTGCGAAACAAGTTTGGGGTTACAAAGGGGGAAAAAAGCCTGTGGCTCACGCCGCCAGATCCCAGATATTTTTGTCAATTATTACATAACTGGGTGAGGTTTTCTTTGGTTTTTGTAATATTTAACTGAAAAAAATTATTTAGCTTGTCCTAAACTTTGTTCTTGCTCCCTCTCAATACAGTATCATTATCGTATGCTACGTGCTTTGGCAGGCGAAGCAGATGCAACATAGCGATGCAAGGGTGATGTAATCGCGTCGTATTTATTTGTTTTGTCCAAGTAGATACAAATAAACCTGGAGGCAAAGACTATTACCACAAGCAGCAAGTCTTCAAGCAGGTGGCAAATAAATACTGGCTTGTCGGGTCTCCATGTGTGTTGCCTCATTGCGCCTGCCCAAGGCAGTGCATCCTTCAAGGGGTAAGTACACGCACCAACGGCGACGAGGGACACGAAAATCGTAACTGAACGGGTGCAGAAAATGAATAGTATGGGCTGGCGTAGCTTATTTAGTGGCTCTAGGGCGGGCGACGGCATCAAGCGGTATAAATATATACACAGGCCGCCGAGGCTTTGCTCGATTTTTGCCAGCCAGAAGCAGCCAACAAGCGAGTGGCAGTGATGATGCAATGAACTGTAGCGACGAGCGATGACGACGGAGGATATTGGCGGCAGTGTATTAATTTTTTTCACTAGTTGCTGTCGCCCAGTACACTCTGCTGTTGTCTATTTTTAGTTGCGTTTTCCGCGTCGCTTGTCGCTGTCGCTGCATGTGGTCACCCCTTCATCTTAAGAAACTCGCCGCTAACGTGAGCACATGCGCGTTAAGTGCTAATCATGCAGTTACTTAGACATATCTGTGATAGCCATTGAATGCGAGAAAGTGGCATCCCGAAAACGGAAAAGCATTCCAAAAACAACTAACAAGCTCTTCAGAGCCGAGAAGCCTAATCCATAGCCCTTTGTACTAGCCACTTGCTGCCAATCCGATTCCTACAGTACCCACAATTCCCATGGCGGCGTGGGATCTCTAGGTGATATTGAGAAACTCTATGGCTGAGCCGGCCCCCTGCCAGACGGCCTTTGTGGCTGCTCTAAGCCTGCTCCGAAACAAAAGGCAGTTTTTGCCTTCTCCCAGGACTGCTCCCGTGGTCAGCAGTGCCATTTGCACCACGCCCCTTTTTGGCAACAGGGGCGTTGGATGGCGCATCGAAGCAGGTGGGGGTCTCGTCAGTGTTGCCCGGCAAGATCTCTCCCATCGTGTGGCCATGTTCTTCGCGCAGGTCAATTACGCACCACTGAGATTCGAGAAGTGCATGCTCGAATTCCTCCGGCAGTTTTTGGCAAATGGGGGTCTGCTGTTGTGGTGCGGAGCCCGTTCGCTTCATGAAGCCCCGCACCCACGATGGTGGGCCCCTGAAGGGGCCACGAAGGCAAAATACAAGCTTGTTTTATGCGAAATATTTCCTGGCCCGTAGCGCCCCCAGGGCTTGTCCGGATGCAAACGATCTTTTATTCACTGAGAAAATAATCAATTGAAGTTAAACTTTTGCTTTTCCCGCTAAATTGCTTGTTTTTGTGGTCTGCAATGACATCACAGGTAGGTACCGACTGCTCTGCAGCCGATTGCGAGGCCTTGTTTGCCGTTAGTGAACCTAGGTAGATGGTGCCACCATACCATGGCAAGCCGTTTTCTGCCTTTGGTTTGTTCTTGACCGTATTTAAACCTGGCTAGTTCTTGTTCAAGGTGTTGTGCCACCAAATTTGTTGCTTGTGCATTTTTTGTTGCAAACGTTTTATGTTTCGTTAGAAAGCATGATACATGCTCTCACATGCACATATTCTGAGTAAAAAAATTATTATCGCACGATTCATGTGAACAGGATTCGGTTTCGGTTTCTGGGCGCCGATTCAAGCAGTGACGTCACAGTGTTGCGAGGGCGCTCTGCCACGTGTGTCTACCATGCGGCGCTGCGGTGCGCTGCGACTTTACTGCGGCGTCTGCTCCCCCACATACGTGCTTCACCACGGAAGTAAACCCGCCGACTCGTCACGTCAAGTCGTGACAGCTCCGACACGGATTCTTTGTCTGCATCCTCGGATGCAGACAAATGAAAACCATGGATATCCAAACAATAAAAATGCTAAAAAAAAAAAAAAAAAGTTGCCCCCGCCGCGAATCGAACCAGCAACGTTGACTGGGCAGGCGCAACGCGTGAGACCACTGAGCCACCGAACGAACCGTTTCGCAATGCGATATAGCCGGTGTACTAGATGGAGGCCCATCCTTGGAGCTGTACGTCGGTGTTTACTAGCTAGTTTACAGAATTCCTGACTAGTAAACTCAAATTTCTTAAATAGCGCTTGCGCAGCAAGGTTCCGCGAAGCCCCCGCAACAGCTTATCGCCGTCAACTCTGCTCTTTTGCGAAAGTGCTCGCAAAAATAAGTGTGCCCGGCTGCGACTGCGATTTTGTACTGAAGGGATAGTGCTTGCTGTACTTTGGTTTTACGTTTTACGTTAAGGGGGCAGTTGGGTCTTTGGGGCCGAAAAACGGTCAAAAAAAGCGTTTTCTCAAAAATTGCATTTTTGGCCTCCACGGCCATTTTTCTATCAGTCTGTAAATTTCCTCATCAAAAGACACCATATTTTGTTGTTATTATATTATAATAGTATTTTAAAGTGCACTCTACAGCTCAGTTAGTGCAGAATGCGATGGTGAAACGGCCCTTTTCTTGCAATGCAAAGCTAGCATTTCATCCTCAGATATCTTGGCACCCAGAGCAGGTACCACTTCAATTTTTTTTGGTTCTGATACCGAAATGTGTGGAGAATACAATGTTGGAAACAAATTTTTCAAATGGAGGCTTTGGAAAGTTATTATTGTGTTCACTTGGCACCACCTGCGAGCCATTTCTGGCAGAGCGCGGGAGAAGCAAGTTCCCTGTGTTGTAAAACGGCCAAAAATAGCTGAATCAAAAAAGTGCTTCCTATGTTGTATTCTTTAGTCATTTGTCTGCCTAGCCACGTGGTAATTGCCATTCTGTATGGAGTGGTTATTTTGTATCTGTGACCCAAAATAATGGCAATTAATCATTAATTAACTCAAAATATAATCAACTTACAAAAAATCTAATGGCAGATTCGAAATCAGCTCAAAAAACTCTATAACACGGTGCAGTTTCATCAAAATTGGTTGGTAAATAAAAAAAATAGCTCTGAGACCAGTCTGCCCCCTTAAAAATCTTTGCCGATACTGATCTCTTATTACCCAAATTACCCTACGTAACTCTCCTTCTGCACAAAACTGACCTTATATTTTCTACAGGCGAGCCGATCGCACACGCATTCCGGGGTAGCGGTGTCGCCGAAGAGCACGGCCGAAGCTTTGAACGCCAAAATACGGATCGCATTAGCACTAGTGTTGAGTTGTATGGGCTTCATGGAACTTACTGAGTTTATTACACTCCAGAAACTAACAAAATAGAGCCGCGTTCGTTGCGGCACGAATGTTGTCGGGGTGCAGTTTTTGCTTCTCGGTCGATTCCCGACGACGCGTCGGGCGACCAGTCAGGCGATCGGTTTCGTTGGTGCTTCGGTCGCGAGTCAGTCACACTAAGGCGACTTTCCATCGGATGACGTGTTTGTGTCGCCGTCGGCATAGTGTGACAACGCGGTCTGGCAATTCGGCAGTTGGCCGATAGTTCGACTCGTCGGCGTCGCGTCGTCGTCGCCGTCGTGTCGGCATAGTGTGTCTGATACGACCAAGCGACTAAACAAACTGTGTTAACTGGAGTTCACGTTGACGTCGCTCGAGTCGCTAACGTTGTATGACGTCACAAACTTTGTTATGCTGGCAATTGACTGACGTCATGGTTAGTGGCGCTAGCGATGGGTCCCGATTTCGAGAAGAGCATTTAGGTAATTTTTAGAAGTGAATTGAAATATATATTAAGCGCTTGCTGTACCCAGCACTTCGTGTTGAGGGTCGTTGCATGCAGAGGAAGCTTACAACAGGCTTTTTACAGAGTTAAAATTTGGTGGCACAACACCTTTCAGGCAGAAAATAATCCTTTCGTGAAACGTAGTGTTCGCTTGACAAATATGGTCACGTAAGACGCTGTTGCTTGTTTCAATCGGCCAGTGTCGTTGGAGACAACCCCAAAGCCCCGCAGTCCTGTGCAGCTGTCACGCAGTACAAACAGCAGTATACATCAGTACTTCTATGTTTACGTGTGCTTTTGTAACTTCCACTGTTTGTCCCACCATTCTGACTGCTTTAAAAACAATGTGCCCTAAAAATTTAAGCGCAAATAGCTCGTTCAGCAAGCTCATAAGCTCAGCCTAATTTGCGTTAGCTTTTGCTGCTTGTCCGGTAGAGCTGTCGCAGAGCTGTCCCGTATGACATCGTAGGTTCTGTTGCGGGAAATGAGTGAGTGGGTCGCATGGCCATTCCCTTCTTTCCTAATTATGTAGCTTACCTGAGCGAAGTGTGCACTAAATGTTGGAGTGCGATTCTAACGAGGCGACCTTTCGAATGAGCCCAACTTGTGTTTTGCCTTCAGGGCCCCTTTAAACTGCTCCCTCGACAGTCTGGAGGCACGTGTGAGCGCAACTGCTTTGGCCCGGATACATTCGGATGTCGCTGGTAGCGACCTGGCACGCAGCTCCCGGGCAAACTCGGCAGCCTTGCCGATGTGCCGTAGTCCGCCCACGATACAGCATCTTTTTCAAATTGCCGCACGATGCGAGGCATTGCTTTTGGCTTCGCCAATAGCGCACACTTTTCTCTGACACGCCGAACTCCCGTTGCACCACCAAGTGGCTGTGTTCTTGCGCGTACAAGATCGCATCCTTTTTAAAGGCTGCACTAAAGTGTCGTCGACTCCCACTCGTTATCTTTTGCGAGGCAGTAATATTCGAAATAACCAGTAGCCACTGTATGCTTACATTACGAGAGGCAACCATACAACAGACCAATGCCTCCTGGAAAAGTGTGCCTGGAACGGGAGCTGCGAACTCGCTGCCCCACCCTCCAAGTTTTCTCTCCCCCTCCGGTACAAAGGCCTCTGGCAGTCGCTCCTTGCAAGCACGCTGGACCATGGCCGGCGGGAGCAGAGCGGCCAGTTTCTCGCAAGCAGACGACACTTGCCAGCCGCTGCTATATGCAGACGATTACACTCAAGTGGTTTCTTTATCGCTGTTGCGAGGTAAATTTCAAAAAAGTTCACTTTCCTGAAGCTCGTTTTTTTAACGGGAAACGAAGTTAATGCAAGTGGTAGTAATGTCGTCTGCTTAGCGCACCAGCTTTGCGTTTGCTTGCGTGATATTTCTGGCCGTCTGTTATTGGAGAGCCAGGGTTCCCTTCCATTTGAACAGTATTGCGGTGCTGTTGTGTACCAGGCTGCTCGTTGAGTTGCCGGCAGAAGCAAGCGGAGATGTCCTTCCAAGAAGTGCCCGCCGATACCTTATTGCGGGAGAAGTGGCTGCACGATTGACATTACGAGACGCCTTTTCTGGCACCGCCATCGAGGAGCACCCTGCTGTAGCCTGCACTGTCTTACCACTGACTTCAAGGAGGACTTCAAGAGGCGGTTACTCCAGCCCGGTGTACTGCGTGTGTTTGGCGAACCAGCGCAGAACAAAACGTTGAGGACACGACAGCGGCCAGTGTGTCTGCAAGCACGACAGTGCCAGCTGTGCCCGACAGGCCGGTCCTTCCACAATGCCGAAAACATGACCCCGGCAGATGTGTCCGCAAGCCAGTGCCAACTGCATTGGGTGTACTGGTGACGGCCCTTCCTCACCCGTAAGCACTTGAGGCACAACGCAAAAGCCCTCAAGCACTTCCTTGTCTCACGGACTACTAGAGCGTGCAAATGAAGGGTCAGCCAGTTCTCGGATAAATGACGACAGCATGCCGACAAACAATGTCGTCCAAATGGAAATGGATGTAACAGCTGCCGGTACATTCAATGCGACACAAACGGGAATGCTGTATGCCAGGCGATCGCTCAAGACCCAGACACCATGGCCCGTCGACTTGCTTCGTCCACCGCAAGCGATGGTGTGACAGAGAGCGGGCACTGAAAGCAATAAATAAGACTGAGTAGGACAGTGTAAGAACTACTTAGGCTAAAAGAAGCCGCGCACGTTGGTGTGTTCGTAGCAGCAATGTCCGTGAAGGTAAACGAAACGTCTACGATTGGATCAAGGCGTGGGGGGGCGTAGGCCGAGATAGGCACGGTCAAAGCGTCGAAGTGCCTCCAGTTTGCCGAGAGGTGACCAGCGCGGGGTGGCGTGGGCACCGGCAGGAAATCGCGCTTTCTGCCGGCTGCCAGCAGACGGTGCGGAGGCCAGCTGCTCCTGGCTACCCCATTGGCTGCGCCGATGGTGTGACGTAACCAAGCGGTGCGATGGCGAGCGCTCTCGCACGGCGCCTGGTCACAACACGCGGCAGGGCGACGTTCCAGGCATAGTATCTCTAGGAAGCATTGAACAAACAAAAAAACACGATGGCGGCTTTAACTTGCCAGCCACCCTGTTGCGAGACTGAAGCAGTTTTTCCTCCAATATGAGTCTAAGGTCGACTTTTCGTGTTTCATTTAAAAAAAAAGTTTGTCCTATACTCTGGTTTTTACGGTACTTTCCGCAACCACCACTGTTATGTTTAAGTGTGCCATTTAGTAGCACCTAGGCTTTTTTCCTCTCTCTTTAATTTTGCATTGCGCTGTTTATATAATATTTTTTTCGTCAATATGCTTCCCTAGCGTGTGTACTCTGGATGTACAATTGGGTGAGAATATTTTGTGCCACTTTTACAGTGTGCTACAGAACGTTTTTCTTTTTGTTTTGTTTATTTTGACCTGTTCACCCCTTTGTGGCGCCCCCGAGGGTACTTTCCATAATGATAATAGTGAAAAAACAGACGAGATGGAATGGCTGTTGGGTCTCTCTGTTGCCGTCAGGAGACTGCAGCTGACATGTCAGACCCCACGTGCGGAGTGGATGCCGAGTGCCCCAAGGACTTCAATATCTTCATCAACTTGGTGGACTTCTTCAGGTGATATACGCTCTTGTAAATCTGCCCTGGGCTTGCTTAGGATGTTGCTCATACTTGCGCCGTTACTGCGTTTTTGCAGGGACAATTTCCTTGGAGGACATTTTGAATTCTTCCCCAAGTGGGCCTTTGTCCTAATAAGGAAGTTTGTGGAGTACTCAACACGGTAAGCACTGCCATGCAGGAACATTCAGCATGTCTTGGTGAAGGGGCGCCTATGATACCATTTGTTTCCAAGTATTCAGGGCAGGTTGTTGGTGTATACAGTTAAACCTGGTTATAACCAGATGGTCTGTAACGAAATAATGGATATAACAATCAAATTGTAACTCCACTTGGAAGTCCTTGTAGGAACCCATGTATTTAAAACTTTGTTTTATTGAGGTTATGTGCGCCCCTTACATGCTATAACAAACAAATTTTGTTACGATATAGAATTTTGAGCCAATTTTATGGCAGTGCGCAACGTGGATCTGAGACTGTGCACAGGGAAACAACTGTGTTTAGCAGTTCACAACTTCCGCCATGCGTCTGCTGCGCCTGCGAAGCCGTTCCTGCCTTCCTCTCGCTGCAAACAGCGCACAGCCAATGCACGCAGCATGCACGGCGGTCACCTGCGACTGTTGTCACTCGCCGATGAGCACTGCGGGAGCTGCATTGGTGAAGCTGTGTGCACATGATTCATTTGGAGCCTGATCTTTTATTGTGCTGCACACGTGATTCAAGCAGCATGAATGTGCCAGGTGGGAAGGCAAAGCAGAAGGGCAGGTTGTCGCATCCGACACGAAGCTGTGTGGACCATTTCTCGCATCGAAAGCAATGTCCAATTACGGACTCCTTTGCTGCAAAGTCTGTTTTGAATACGAGTTATTGTGAGCTGCAATGGATTAGGTGCGTGACTTTTCCTTTTTATCTTGGGATACGGTTATTTTGTTGTGTACCACCATGCGGCGACATCCAATTTCGCCCGCTATTTGCTATGGCTATAACGAAAAAATTGGTTGTAATGAGCAAATCATGGCACCCCTTCAATTTCGTTACGGGGGGGGGAGAAAAAGTTGGCAGAATTCGTTTGGTGGTAAAGTGCACCATGTTTTCATTTGTCTGTGCAAAAAAGCTCCACTCGCAGTCGATAGCCTTGTCCTGCAGTCGATTGGCTGGTACCGTACGGTCTTCTTGGAAACAGCAAGCTAACGCTGGGCCATCGTGTTTCCCGGCATGTTCGCCACACGTCTCAGGCTAGAGGCGGCAGCGCAAGCAGCAACAAGAGGGAGGAACTAGCTAAAGGCGGGAAAAAAAGCTGCTTGGCAAGAATGCGGTTTGGAGGGGCCATCTAGCAGGTGCAATGCTGTGCTTGCCCAGTTCTGAGCGCACATTTTTCTTGGGAAAATATGTCTTAAGTTGTCGTGCACGTTAGAATTGGGTGCAAAGCGAGAGTGCCCATAGCTGCCCGTTGTCATCAGCATAATGTGCTGGTGGCAGCTCACTTGTTGCTAGCAGCCACAGCAGCACGCATCATCGTTGCTTTCTGTGCCTCAAGAGCCGTTTGCAACGGGGGGCTGCTACTGTTCCGCCTGTGGGCCATCTTGGCTGAGAACGGACGTGTCGAAGACGCCTGGTGTTTGCTGCGAGCGTAGCGTTAGCCTAAACTTGTTCCACTTGTGAGGATTGTTCTGGAGTGCTAGAGCCCTGTGTTTGCAACTGGCGTCTGCTGTCAACCAGAGGCAGCCCGTGGGTGGGGAGATGGATATCACGGGGCAACTGTGGGTGGATTGCACGCCCATGTGACCACCAAGGGGTTGAGGAGGCCCCTGAATAGGGAGGAAGACCCGTGTGCCAGAGCCAGCTGATTTCTGTCGCTGTGACATAGCAAGGCATGTCAGCTTGGACAGTGCCAGCCAGACGTGTGGTGTCCCCGCCAGATGGGTGGGCCTGGCAAAAAGGAGGCACAAGTGAGCGCAGGGCTCTGTTCAAAACGCTCCCCGTGTCTGTGCTGTAGTGTGTGCCGACGAAAAGTTTGGATGGGGGGAGAGAGGGAGGAAACTTTCAGTGTGCTCGAAACTATGAGTGGAACCGTAGTCCAGAAACCCGTGACTGGTGTAAGAGCCCTGGTGCTGGCGTGGCGGGGCTCCGCTTCGGGCTTGTTTTGGGTGCTTTCAAGGTTTAGACCTCTCAACTGCAGCCACTGGATGTATGCATCCAGAGCAGAGGTTTGATTTTGGGGGGCTGGGGTGGGGTTGTCGAAAGCCTCCTCGGGGGCTCTTCTGGGGCAGTTGGGGGTGTGTGTATATATTGGGCCCGAGAACATACCGTGGCGCCACCTACACTTGTTGGACACCGGGTCGGGTTGTCGTCTGCTACAACCCATTTCCTGTGCGTATGCGGCCGCGTGTTTTTGTGTGTGTGTGTCTGTGTCTGTGGCCACCATACCCCCTCCCCCTCCCCCGCTTCTTGTGGATTTGATGCAAATTACCAAAAAAAGTTGTCTGCAACCCGAATAATCCGGGCGAACAATCAGCGACTCGCTTTTTCCCGGTGACACCGCCGCGCCCCACAGCTCGTACGCTGCCAGCTAACGCCAAGGACGATGCAACTGATGCCAAGAAAAGTACACTGTAAATTCATCATGAAATACTTGCGACGTGACATGTACGAGACTGTGTGTGCAAGGAAACAACTTGTAACAGCAACGGAAGCGTGTCGTTCACTTGTGATCTCACTGCGCCTACTGCTCGCCTTGCCTGGTAAATGAATGACTGCGTGAGAACGGTGATCGAATTGCTTCGCCGCGCATACTTAAAAGTACTGCTATGATGCGCAGTTTGGCTTAAGGGGGAGGCTGGTCTTAGACAAACTTTTTTATTTTTCAAGCTATTGAAATGAAAACTTCCAAACAGATGTATTTCAGCATTCTGATTTCAAATATCAATTTAGATTTTGGATATCGCAAGTAGTTCTAATTTCATACAGATTTCATTGTTAAAAGCCTATCCCCAGTTAAAAAAAAAAATCTGCTCTAATGATGCTTCTAAACTGCACTTCATTGCATTGCTCAGCAACCAGGGAGTGCAATAAAAGTATTCCCGAACTCCTAGCCTTCCTACAACCAATTGTATGGGGGTTCAAACTTCGTTGTTTGAACAAACTTCGTTGTATGAGGGTTCAAACTTTGTGGTTTGAACCCCCATACAGTTGGTTGTAGGAAGGCTAGGAGCATGGGAATACTTTTATTGCACTCCCTGGTTGCTAAGCAATGCAATGAAGTGCAGTTTAGAAGCATCATTAAAGCAGATTTTTTTTTTAATTGGGGATAGGCTTTTAACAATGAAATCTGTATGAAATTAGAACTACTTGCGATATCCAAAATCTAAATTGATATTTGAAATCAGAATGCTGAAATACATCTGTTTGGAAGTTTTCATCTCAATAGCTTGAAAAATAAAAAAGTTTTGTCTAAGACCAGCCTCCCCCCTTAAGCAGTGTCTATTACCACCACAATGTTTTTCATAGTTATTCCCGGATTTGATTAAAGGGATCCTGCAGCACTTACCATCGACTACTCGGAATGTATTTTGGGGTAAAGTCTATTGTCCCAGCAATCTCCTCCCGCAAGAATTATGAAAATCCGTTCACTATCACCGAAACTGCGTGCGATGAGAAATCGCGCATTAATGTTCCCTCTCAACTCAACCGCGGACAACGCGATGAAAGCTGTGCGCTTTCTCCCGGAGAGGGGGGCGGCGCGCGGCGTTCTGTTCGGCGGCCTTCGATATGTCACAGGCAGGGGAGTTTCGTCCCTTTCCCCGCAACGTAGACGGGTCTATTTCCAGTCTGGTGCCACAAAAAAGCAGGCATGGTGGCCTGCTTGCAAGCAAGCGCTCAGGCTGGTAGGGCGTTTTTGGATCAATAAATGTTTGTTGTCGAGTGGGCTCGTTGAAAGTGGAATATTTAGTTCGTCACTCAAACTCCGCGCGCACTCAAAACACAAAAGAAACACCAAAAGCATGCGGACAGGTTCAGACACAGAAGAGGTTCATACACAGCGCCGACGACGGCTGATCGTCACAGGAACTGCCAGATTCTAGCCGCGAAGTTGACCGGCGACAGCCAATAGGACCGCCAGGACAGCCATGGCCCGATTGACGTCGCAGAGGCCATGCCAGGGGTGCATAATGAGGAGAATTGAAGAGAGAGTGGTTGGTTTTCCCGCGACTTTCACTGCGATTTGCGCGCGTACTGCTTCACATGCACGTGTAATATTTGGCTCGGGTGTTCCTGGAAGTCTAATCTAAACGTCGCGCAGGTTTACTTGCACTGCACGAAGGGTGTTGCAGGGTCCCTTTAACGATCACTGCCGTAGCCTGTACTCTGCACGGCTGATATGTTTACTTTTCGCGACTTGTCCGCAATATATAAATGGTATACGAATGCGAGTTTTCAACGCCTGCGAGCAAGTTTGGACATGGCTATATTTAGTTTTCATTAGGACTTCGGCGTGGGAATGTATAATTGTAACGTGGGCTCTTTTATGTTTACAGTGAGCCTGCCTTCCTCTAGCATCAATGAAACTAACGATTGCTCACAGAAGGCGAGGCTGTGTACGAGGCGAAACACGTCGTTAATGAATCAGGGTAATTGGGAGTTTTAAAATAGGAGAACCGAGCGTTGAGGGCCCCCCAAAGTGATGGGGGAACCCAAACGCAACACGCCCGCACGCGACGAAAGGGTCTTCTCGAACTGCTCGCCGCCGGCTTCGGATGCAAGCGTAATCGAATGTTGGGAACTTTAGGCTTAACCAGGGTGTCTAGCGACCGGGAAAACCGGGAAAAGTCAGGGAATTTTGAGCCACCGGGAAAAGTCAGGAAATTGTCAGGGAATTTTTCAATCAAGTAGTACCAGTCAGGGAAAACCATTTCGGGGCCTGCCCACAGTTTCAGAATAGGGGAAACCAGTGTTGCGCGCCCCCAAGAAGTTACCGAATTTAACACGTTCGCGCGCGACGAAAGCATGAACCGCATGAAACGTTTTCTGGTTTTTCTGCAAGCGAAAACACGCCGCGCACGCCTGAGGAGCGCTGACGCCGCCGCGAAAACCACCCGCATGGTGCGTGCCGAGCGGCAGGCGACGGCAACATGGCGGCACTATAGTAGTGCGGTAGCTCCAACGACCGCTTCTAACCGCTCTTTAAAATGCTACTCAAGGCACAAACGCACTTGCTTGTGCAGGAAAGGAGCCACCGCAGGCACGAAATCGTCGACGCAACCGTGAAAATACCGCGCACGAATCACTTGCAGAAACTCGCCGTGCGGTTCACGCAGCTCGCAGCTGGCTTAGGTTGCTGGTTGCCCTTGCGCAGAGGGGCGATGTAGGTGGTGCCTAAATCGCACGCACAACGCGCTTTTTTTTTCAGCGAATTTTAAAAGTCTGCGCTTTTTGGGAGGTAATCTTGAAAGAACTTCTTTCTTATGACATCATGAGCCAGAATTACCTAATCAAAAAGGAACAATACATGGTTTAGCGTGAACCGCGTGGGGCGTTTTCTGCTCGCAAAAATGCGCCGCGCTCGTCACAGACGCTCTGACGCTGCCGCGGAACCGCCTGCACGCTGCGCGCGGTGCCGCCGGCAGCGGAAACATGGCGGCGGCTTCGACCCTGTAGTGGTGACGGGAGCTCGAGCGACCGCTTCTAAGTGCTTTCTAAAATGCCACACAAGGCACGCACGAAGTTGCTTGTGAGGTAAAGGAGCTTATAATGTGGGCGAAAACGGTACTATAAAACATCATCCGCGCCGCTAGTGAAAGCGCCCATGCAATACCTGCCGGGGTGGTAAGCCTAAACATCTGTGGCGGGGGGCTGTCTTGAGAGCTTCGAAACTGCCGCCATGAGGCGTGCGGCTCTCCATTGGCGCAAGTCTGCAGGCTCCTCTCACTGCCTCGCGCGACGCGCGTCATTTTCTGAGCGAGGCAGAAGCTGCCGCGCCCGAATCGCGTGCAAAAACGCACCATGCGGTTCACGTTGCATGTCGAACCAGGACAATAAAAAAAAAAAAAAAAAAAAGCAAAAGGTGCTCGCTGAAGCGCAACTTGAAGCTTCTATCTCGCAAGAAGAAATAAACTCTCTGAAGCCGTAACAGAAGGCAAGCAAACTTCAAACTGAACAAACGGAAGTTAATCAATGTGCATTTCGAGAATTATGGCAGTTGCAACAAATGTGTTTTTCCTTATGAGTAGTATTAACTCTATGGTGTTTTGTATGTGCTTTTTATATGCTTCACGGACCATTTCCACAGAATGGCGCCTGTTGTATAGGTCAGGGAATTTCGTTTAAAATGGTCATGGAAAACATGGAAAAGTCAGAGAAATTGAATTAGGCAATTTGCTAGACACCCTGTTAACGTCGCGGCAGATATTTCTTCGCCGCTAGCGTTACAGTTGCGAATGAGAGTCGCTAATACAACTTTTAACTTCACTGTCACCCTCTTTCTTGTATGTGTAACTTTGTATCCGCGTCCGTTTAAGCGATCGATGATCAAGAACCTGCCACGGCCTCGGCCGATGCTTGCGCGCAGGCACATATCCTTCAGCCGCTCGCCGCACCGCGCGTGAACGGGCCGGCGGTGCCGGGACCGACCTTCGGGGACGGTCGGCGTAGATCGCGGCAGATATTTGAGCATCGCTTTGAAAACCACAGCTGATGACACTACCTAGCACAAGTTTTCACCACTCTAACATCCACATTCACCGCTGTCGAATTACTTTTCCACAACTAGCGTGATTTGAAAAAGCGGCAACAAGTTGTTGCTGCCGCGACCTGCGTCGGTTCGAGCTGCTCCGTCGCCCGTGCGGGTAGGCACGGTGGTGTGTGCGCGGAGCGTTTTTGCGAGCAGTAAATGCTTCATGATTTCTTGCTTTACACATTTGTTGCAAACAAGAGAAATCTAGAAACTTAGCATGGCAATTATTGTAGCCTACATTGTTGATCGGGGAAACGAGCCGCAGCTTACGCTTCGGTCGCACACGTACGCCACCACGCTCAAGTTGTTTGCGGAGAATGTACCACAGTTGATACGGTTATAAAATCCCCATGACGTCAAACTGTGCTTGACACACTGAGAATTAATTTCAAACGACAGAAATTAACACGAAAATACTTTTAGAACGCGCGTCCTAAGCGAAGTGTCACGCGCTGCAAGCCAACTGTGCGGCAAGGTAGGAACGGTGATCTTACAAGTGACGTCCAAACGATCGCAGCGCCAGCCTCTCCAGTGGTGGGCCTCGCGGGCAATATCCCGGGGTAGGGTGCTCTTTGGGGAGTGTCGAAATCCTTTCGGGGGGTTGTATGAATCCCTGGTCAAGAGGCCCGTGAGAGGCCACATTGGGACCAGGGTGCAGGAATGAAATGTTTTTCTCTCCAGTTTCGGTTTCATTCCCTGAATAAGAGTTTTGTTCCAGTTCAGCTCCACAACGAAAAAGTAGTGGTGCGTAACTTTTTGTAATGGTTCAAGTTTGCGTGCAAGAAAAATTGAGCGTTATGAAATAAAATGAAATACATTTGGAATTATAGACATATGTTAAAAGATATGAAACATAAAAATAGCTCAAAAAAGCATTTTTTTTAGATGTCATTTTAGTCTGCGGAATGTCTCCTCCACAAAGTTGGTGCTTGAACAGTACTAGGTGAAAGGGTGGAGAGTTGGGCAAGTTGGTAATGATGCATCACGAATAAAATGCGCGCAAATTAACGGGAACAAGAACACATGAAGACGGCTGCGCTTGTGCCGTCTTCGTGTGTTCTTGTCCCCGTTAATTTGCGCACAGTTTGTTTTTCGAGAAGTTCTAGGTACTTGTAAAAGCTTACAGGCCCGATTTTCCTGGGATTCTTATGCCAGAATAACAATTCTTTCATAATTCTCTGCTTCTGCACCACGAGTGGTATCCAGCGATAGGAAATTCTCTAGAGCTATATCTCTGCATGTAGTGCAGCTAACGGGTAATTTCTTTTGCAGTGTGAAGCTGAATGTGTTAACCTAGGAGCAAGGCAAACAGATTTTGCAGTTTATCTTTCAATAATTGTTGAGTTAGCGTTATTTATAATTGGTTAGCAGTGGTTAGCACGATTACTTCAAACCTAGAATTGATGTATTAAATACATCAATCACATGCAATTGCGTGTGATTGCCAGACAAAAGAACTGTTTCCAACGTTGCATTCTCCACAACTTCTAGTATCCATGAACAGTTTGTTTTCTATTCGCAAGAACAGTCAAGAAAGCTTTTTAATTATCTCAAACTAATGACCTTACATCAAAACTAATTGAATATGTGGAATCAGTGAAAAAAAAAACTGAACAAGCCCATAAAGTTTAATTAAAATTGGTTGAAAAGCAAACAAGAAGTTGCCAAGACCAGTCTGCTTTCTTAAGTGATGCTTATCATTTTTTATAAAAATTTCCGGTACATAGCTCACTGCATGCAAAAAATGGCTGACGATTACTGTACTCCCTAATGCGAATCATGTGCTGCACAGCACGAACTGCAGTCTTCCTGATCATGGTACGTAGCTGCTACGTCTCGGGGAGTGATTGCGTGATCAGTGAACGCACGGTGGTGTGCGCTACTCTGCCATTATCTTGCAGCGCATCGCCGCCGCTGAGCATGTTGTAGATAGTGTTGAACCTCCCGCACAAATGTCACATGGTTCGGATCAGCCACGCAATGAGGAGGGCGGGCTGAGTTTCTGTGGCGCGGCCTTGGCCCTCCCCCTCACACTGTCGCCATACTTTCACCCTCCGCTATCCTACGGGCTCATACTCGGTGGCCTGTTTGTTTTGGTTGTCTCGTAGCGAGCCTCGGCATGCTGCCCTCGCCCTCATGCTTTACTCTTCCGTTTTCCTTCGGTCTCGGGTGTTTCCTTCATTTTCTCAGCTACGAGGCCGGTGATGCCGTCAAAGCACAGTAGTGGACGCTGAAGTGCTGCGCACTAAAAATTAGAGCACCTAAGCTTTCCTTGTGGTCTGCCTCCTGATGGCAGTGCTGCAATGGCACTCCGAATTCCCACCCGGGCGCCAGCAGTCCTCCACCTGGCACCTAGGTTTCATTGAGGCGCTGTCGTGGGGGACATATCTTTGCTTACTGCGTGTTTTGGGGCGGCCCCATTGGGGGGAAGTGTGCAGTTGCTGCGTGCGAACTTTTCGCGCCCCCAGAACGCCAGTGTGTGCTGCACATGTGCACTCAGTTCTCGAGTGTGCCACCTTGTTCTGGGACCCAAATACGAGAACTCGTGAATAAACTTCAAGCAATATAAAATCCTCCTGTGTGCTTTGTTACGATATTATCGTTTCCATTTTAAGATGCTCTGTCTCGTGGGATACACGTACACCCAGAGGAAGAGAGAATGGCAAGAAAACTGGGGAATGTTCAGAGCGCACATCAGTAGAAGCTATTAACCCTGCCTGACACACTTCCTTCTGCCCCCTGTGAAACGCTTTCCCGCTGTGCTCTGGCAGAACAAGCGCAACGCTACCTGTAGCGGTGTCCATAGAGTGTGCCGCTGGAGTCCTCATTTCGCGTGCCAAACATTGTAGTAGGTGAATAGATAAGGCTGCAACATCTGCGTCGTGGCCAGCCGTGTGCAGCTCGGCACTGACCACCGAGAGACAGACTGAGGTGGAAGGAGGAGAGGGAGCGCCGGCAAGACGAAAGACGGCGATCTCGCGCCTTGCCGTATAGGAGTTGAAGCGAATCTTAAAGCACCTTCAACCTTATATTCTGCTATCCATGAAGATTACTGGTAAACACTGGAAGGCTTGAAAGGCAAACTTTAATTAAGTATAAATGAAAAACACGAAGAGGAGACAAGTTGAAAAAAGAAAGGTTCCTTCCTCTGGTTAGCTCTGTAGAAAAAGTGGGGCTGTCTCGAGGGCTGGCAACGGCAGACGGGTGGTTGTGGCATCTCCGGACTCGGGCGCGACACGGTTCTGCGTAACGAAACTCAACACCTTGCCGGTTCTGCACGACAGCGGGAGAAACGGGCCGAATTCCTTTTTGGGTTGTCCCCGGCTCGGAGAGGGAAGACGCAGCGCACACACACTCAAGCACAAGAACAAACACAAAACACACCTGTTTCACCCTCCGAGGGACACCGGCTGGCTCGGAGCTCAGAGTTTGTGGCGTCTCGCTGCGCGTCGATGAATGCGAGCAGAACAGAGTGACACTTTGCAGCCAGCAGTAGGCATTCCTTATTTAAGGGAATGGCCAGGTAGGTGGCTGAAGCTTGTCTTGGGCCCGGCCGAGTGTGGCTGTGAAGGCATTCAAAAAACGCGCAAATTCGAGGGAATAAAGGACCTCTCTGTAGGGGAGGTGGGGGGGACAGGCAGTGCTGTTCAGATGAATGAGCAGCTTCTTCCCCCCTGAAGCTTTGTTTTTTTAAATAAAAATTACATGGTTTAGAAGAAGGAGTTCACATTTTTTTTTTCCCCCTTTTCAATCGTGGGAATTGGGTGTGTGTTGGAATCGGTATACTCTGAGAAATGTGGTAATGCTGAACGGGGTAATGGGAATAGTAGTGTGCTCGCACTCTCCGCATTTTTCATGATGAGGGATGACTCGTACGCTCTTTGTGAGAAGAAACTATGTAGGTGCACATTGGATATCTGTGGACTACTATGCCTGTGCACAGGTACTTCTGCTGTGGGTGTACCACACTGTCCTTGGTAGCAGTTCATGCAGTGTGCCCCTTTGTTGCAGCTACCCCCTTGTGAGTGGCTTCTACAAGGCCCTGGCCGTGTGCTTCCAGATTTGCGACAAGTCGTCGTACTTCGACGTAAGTCACTCCACGGCCTCGCTTGTGACGTAGTGCTGCAGAAGTGGGCACTGGGACCGAGGCCTGCATGTTTCAAGGCCAACCCACCATTGATGCACTCTGCATGTTTTCATGCAAACGCAGCTGTTTGTACAAATTTCTCTGTCTCGCCAGCTGCTACTTGGCAATGTTTTCTAGTGGTAAACGTTGAGGCAGCGAGCACTGGCTGTTTCTCGGCAGTCTTGGCAGCTGCCACAGGCTTGGCAGGATCAAGAGCGCCACCAGCCCTTGTTACTTCGTTGAACGCTGCTAGTTCTCTTATGGGCACAGTGGACACAACTTGCGGTTGCTGTTTGAAGAGCGCCTTGTTTGCTCTTCCTTCTCTAATGACGAGCTGTCATCTGAACCCAAGCTTGGATTGTAATCAGATTTAAAAGAGTAGCCGCTGTTGCTTGCCATTGAAGGCTTGCCATTTCCGCAACAAATGCCCGTGCGGAAGTAGCAGTTCTGCTCCTCTTTGTGGCCCAAACCACACACGAAAACTGGGTAGGAGTGAAAGGGGCTTGAAGAGGGGTTGCAGGAGAGAAAGGTCTTGGTACAGAGTGCCACATTCCCCCTCTGAGAGATTGCCCTGTGGCATCATAAGGAAAAGTTTCCATATGTACAACACTGCTCCCGTAGCGCACAAAAATCCTAGAAGAGACCGGTGCTGCGGCCCCCATATGCAGCGCTTGAGGTCTGGGGGTCTTCCAGCGTGGAGCCCTGTGCCTCGAAGGTGCTGCGTTCGTGTGCCTCTGAGACGTGGGCAAGTGCACAGCAAGTGTTCAACGTCAGCTGCTGGTGCAGGAAGCACACAGAAGGGGCAGGTGCAGGATATTGTTGAGGAGAAGAGAGCTTCTGCAAAGGGGCAAGGGGTGGCAGCACTGCCCCGTGGGCATGGTCATTGTACCGAAAGGCAGCAGCAGGCTGGTGCTCCCAGCAAAGGTCGAGCGTGCTTGGCAGCCGTGTCCACGGAGGGAACCTGCTCAAAGGAAAAACAGTGAGATGAATTGAGCGAGCTTGGAAAATACTGCGGATGGTGGATGGCCCCGGGCGTGACAGTTTTGTGTTGCAGCGTGTGAACGGAAAATGCAGAACGTAAGGGCAAATTGGTGGCACTGCGAGGACTTTAAACGACGTGGGGATGCACTGGTACGTCAGTAGGCAGCTTCCATACGGTAGGCACGAGAAACGAAGAGGAACTTGCAATGCAGTGGTTGAGTTATTGCTGCGCATTGTGCACCATTTCTGGGTGACGTGCAGGAAAGCTCACGGCAGGGTTCAGTTTGGCAGACGTGCCTTGCGGGCGGGCACTGAGGGTGCTGGTGCTGCGCAGGGCTCCCCCGGCCCGGGTGGGGAGGAGGTGCGGCGGTGCCTGTGCCTGGTGTCCAGCTGTGTGCGGGAAGCCCTGGGGCGGCTGCAGCAGTTCCGCGACGACCTGCTGGCCTCGTGCCTGGAGCTGGTGCTGCGCGCCCCACGCTCCGTGGTCCGCCAGCACGCCCCCGCACTCGTGCCGGCTCTGCAGGTGAGCAGCCCCTGCCCTGGGGAACAGGGGAGCACTGGCCGCACGTGTCACATCGCAGAGGCACTGGCATGGATCTGCTGCACGTGTCGTGTCGCATTTGCATGCCCGGTTGGGCTTCACCGGTTGTGGGGGCGGCCATCTTGGCCAGCAGAGCAGTCGCGTGCACGGAGCAAGATAAACAGGAGCGCCAACTTCGCTCTCTCCTGCGGGCTCGTAAAGTCCATCACTCGCAGAGCGCAATGTAGATGACGCAGCGAATGGTCCGGCGGCTAAGCGGACAGCGTTCCCCGTGCGCCGGCGGGCGCGTTGGCGGAACGCATTCCGTCGGCTTTTGTCGTCTGCTTCGGCGACGGTAGTTTTGGGCACGGAGTGCTTTGGGCCTGCGTTGGTGCCGCTTCGCGTTCATTGCGCTCCTCCTTCGCACGGCTTGATTAACTTGTTCGACAGCACCTTCTGGGTAACCCGAACCCGAAGGAATTGAGTGGTCGTACGGCACGGCAAAGATGCATTAAGGATTGGTTTGCATGGCGGGAAAACAAAATGCAGGGCGCACATATAGACATATGGCTGCTATACAAACACTACCTTTTGCGCAGTGCTTGCCGAAAATGTGACTCCGTTTGTAAATTTGTGAACACCAATTCGGCTGTGTTTCAACAGGTTTTACAAAAGGCGAAAGGAGCAACTGGTTCTGATCACTAGCGATTATAAAAGTTGCCTCAGCTTTCTCACCGTTCTCCAACTTACGTCCAAAACAGAGTGTGCCTAGAACACTGACCGGCACTCACACGCTCATCAGAAAATAACAGAAACGCGATAACATCACCCGCGACTGCCCGCGACGTAGCAATCTGCTCAAGATCGAGGCCCTGACAGTGCGGTCTTTTCACAAGCCTTCATTTAGCGATATTTGAATTTGTCCGCACCCTATATCTCTGTGGTGATGACTTGCCAAAAGAAAAGGTTTGACGAGCCGGTTGTTATGCTGGTCAGCGGCTTAAAGAAAAAAAAAGAAAAAAAAAAAGAAAACGCCGGGAACTCTCGTAGGCCCAAAATTGCAGCCATACAAATCGTAGCATTTTATTTGGAGTCGACGGCGTTATCGACGAGATAACACGACCGTAGAGCAACAGTGAACATCAGGCGGTAAGTTGCGGTATGGGTTACAATAAAGGTTGCGTTTGATATTCTTGGGTGCCTTATCAAGATGACAGTGTTTTTGTACACTTATTACAACAGGGCAGCCATCCAATTCAGTCATTGGCACAGAAATGTTTGTCTCATTGCCGTTTGCCGATGGAGACTCCAGGCGACCCTTGTAAGCATTGTTCGTGCGCAGAAGCGGCATAAATAATTAAGCAGGCGGCCGGAGAGCGGGCCAACAACACAGGGTAATTTTTGCGCTGCATCGGTTTGTCGTAAGCAGAATCACGCTAGACTGCATGTTGTGGCGTTTCATATTACTCTTGCCCATTCTTTGGTGATTCTAAAGTCGTCGTCGTTCAGTTGCGTCTTACATCTGCTGGGTTAGTACAATATTTTTAGCGGGTCTTCATAATGTCAGAATAAACGCCCCCGATAGGGAATAAGCGATCGCCATGTATGCGGTGGCGTGCGATTATCTGCGCCGTCTATTACGGCTGCTCACGGGTGTTTAAATTTCGCGCGTGCAGGCATTCCTCCTGCATAGTAGGACAGGCATACGACAGATGTCGTTGCGAAAGAAACGACGCCTCTGGGGAGAGCGAAGAAGGGAAGAGCCATGTACAGAGGCACAGTGACGAGAGGGCAAACGAAGGAGTGTCACGATCTAGTCCCGCGTTCGTGAACCTGGGAGGGTAGGGGTACCCTCCAGCCGAGAGACGACATGCAGCGTGCTGGTGGTGACGGTGACTGACCCCCGAGCAGCCGTCCTCGGAGGTGTTTATTGCCCGGCCACACACAAGGTTGCCCACCGAGCCTGGTGGGGCCACTGAACTTAGCGGCCAACGAATATCAGGGATGGGGGGCGCCACACACTTGTCACACCCCTCACCCCCAAGTTTGTTTGTCCTACACAAACACAAAACACCTGTCCCCCCGGCGAGTACCGGTCCGGAGGTCTCCGCAGTCTCGCACTCCGCCTGGGCACAGGTGTCGATGCAAGTGTGGCAGCATTGGGTGCCACTTGTGGCACTCTCGCACCAGCTGTCAGCCTTCCCGGTGTCGGAGGACTTGCACGTGGCGCCACAGTGGCACGAGTAGCACCAGCCCCTGGTGCTGTGCTGGCAGCGGTCGGTAAAGCTGGCTCCCCTTGAAGGAGTCCTGGCTGAGGCAGTGCAGCAGGCCCGTGGCCAGTCAGTCCGACTGCACCAGCAGGGGCGCCAGCACCTGCTCGGGCGCATACGGGTCCCCGCACAGCATGCACAGCATCAGCCGCAGGTCCGGCCGGGGCCCCGCGACCGCGGGCGGCGTCTGGTAGATGTGCAGCCGCTCGATGCTCTCCACCAGCGCACACAGCGCCTACTCCAGCCGCACGGAGTCCCGGCCGCCGCCGTCGTCCACGAAGGGGCACTGCAGGCTCTTGGCCCGGTTGATGCCCTCCTCGCACAGGAAGTCCCCCTGGCCCGCAAACACCATGACCAGGGGCAGGCCGTGGAAGGGCAGCCGGTTCTCCTGCTCCAGGTTGGCTAGCAGGGTCTTCTCGAGGCTCTCGCGGATGTACTCCAGCCCCGGCTGGCTGGTGCACACGCACAGGCAGCCCTGGGGCAGGGGCTCCGTGCGGAACGAGTTGTGCGGCAGGCCCACGTCGCCGTCGATGATCCTGACGACCAGCGCGTACTGGGCCTTGTCGTCGAGCCGGAAGCCCTGCGGGAGCACCTGCCGCATAGCATGCGCCACCTGCTGGGCGCTGGCCCTGGCACTCAGCACCACCAGGTGCAGCAGGCGGCCGTTGGTGCCCAGCACCCCGCCGCCGTTGGTGCCGGCCTCTCGCCGGTGCAGCAGCTGCTCGATGACACCGTCCATGCAGTCGGGCTGGACGGGGCAGTGCTCCCTCTGGCACCTGAATGCTTGCCGCCGTGCCGGTGAATGTCCCCACCTCGGGCTGGAACAGGGCCTCGAACTTGGTCAGGAGGCCGGGGACGTCTGCCACTGCATGCACTGCTTCCTGGTACTCCGGCAGCCTCACGCCCAACGCCTGGATCCAGTTCCGGCCCAGCAGCGTCGGTGACGGCCCCTTGGTCAGGTACAGGGGAAGGGTGGCCTCCCTGTCGCCAAGGCGGACGCTGACCTGGGCTTGACCCTCGACTTGGGCGAGCTGTCCGGAGTAGCTGCGCAGCATGACGCCCGACGCCTCGACGGCCACGCCAGGGAAGGTGCGCTTGAAGGCTTTCCCGGCCATGACCGACACACTGGCCCCTGTGTCCAGCTCCATGGAGATGGGGCGCCCGCAGACTTCGACAGTCAGCCAGTATGGTGGCATTGGCGGCTGCACTGTGGCCGCGTGCCACATGTCAAAAATCTGCGGGTCTTCGGCCACGGCGTGAAGCCTAGCCGCTGCACCCGAAGCTGCTGCCGCACGCCCCCGCCGCCTACCCTTGCGCCGACTCCCTCGGCCGTGGGCTGGCGCGGAACCTGTGCTCGGCGCCGGCTGCTGCTTCCGTCCGTCCGCCGTCGTCCCCCCTCGGCACGCCCGAGCAATGTGCCCAGTTCTTCCGCACGCAAAGCACTCCGCTTGCGCGAACTGGCACTGGGAGGGGGGGTGGTCACCACCGCAGCGAACGCACCTGCCATGCCGTGCCGCCATCTTGTTCACCGCCGCCTCCGCCGACGGTGAGCCGGCCGCACGTGCTAGCTCGCCCGCATCTTTGGCCGCAGCCTCCATCGCCAGCGCTGCCTTCACGGCGTCGTCCAGCGAGGGGTCGGGAAGCTCCAGGAGTCGCGTCTGCATGGCGGGGTTGTTGATGCCGCAGACGAAACGGTCCCGGAGCAGCGAGTCGAGCTGCTCCCCGAAGGCGCAGCCGCTCGCCAACCCTCGCAGCGCTGCGACGAACTGCCCGAGCGTCTCTCCGTCTCGGCGGCTCCGGTTATTGAAGCGAAAACGCTCCATTAACGTCGACGGAGCCGGGCTGTAGTGCGAGCGTAGCGTCGCGAGCAGCTCACCCAGTGACTTCTCGTGCGGCGTGGCCGGCTTGAGCAGGTCGAGCAGGAGAGCGAAGACGCGGGTCCCGCAGCTGGCCAGGAAGATGTCGCGCTGTTTTGCCTCGGGTGTGTCGTTCGCCCGGAAAAACACGCCGACTTGTTCCTCGTATACCGGCCAGGCGGACCCTTCACCCTCGAACGGCTCAAGCCTCCCGTACAGCGGCATGGCGTAATGGTGGCTGGCTTGAGGGGGCGGTGTCTCGGCGTTCTCGGTGGCGGCGTTCATGGTGGCTTCGGCCGCTCCGCGGGCTTCTTCCCTCGTCGCCAGTGTCAATGGCGACGAGTGGCTTCAGTGGCGACGTATCCCATCCTCGTCGCCAGTGTCACGATCTAGTCCCACGTTCGTGAACCTGGGAGGGTAGGGGTACCCTCCAGCCGAGAGACGACATGCAGCGTGCTGGTGGTGACGGTGACTGACCCCCGAGCAGCCGTCCTCGGAGGTGTTTATTGCCCGGCCACACACAAGGTTGCCCACCGAGCCTGGTGGGGCCACTGAACTTAGCGGCCAACGAATATCAGGGATGGGGGGCGCCACACACTTGTCACAAGGAGGAAGAGAGCAAAGGGAAAGCTGGGCGGCCGGCGGCGCATGGACATTATTGGCTCGAGCAAAAGAATTTTTCTGGGCCACAGTCGGCGCTCCTCTTTATATCTTGCTCCGTGGTCGTGTGCAAGCTCGCTACCATGCCGAATGTGCACGGTGCACTCCGCCCGGGGTACCATGTGGAGGATGCTTTCGGGTGAGTTGGTTCGTGATCCTGCAGTACAAGCGGAGCACAGAAGAGAGAGGCCACGTAGGTTGGAAAACATTTACTCTTCTTGTTTGTCCAGGCCTTTTTGCGCTTTCCTTTTGCTAATATGCCACGTGGCTTGCGAGTAGGATGGACCCTCACTGATCTCCCGTCAACACCATCTCTCCAGAAAAGCCCTTTTTTTCACCAGGCAGTGGTGAGAACTGTTCCCAGAGATTCGCCTGGAGTTGGGTTTCGGGGATCCATTCTCCTCACAGCAGCAGTGGCAGATATGCAAGTCTGGCTGGCTCCCCGTGCCCTGGCGGACGAGCACATGTCCGTTAGCGGCAGTCGTCTCCCACGTTGGGCACATTTACTGGGAAATAAGGGCACAACTGTTTTGCTGGAGCGTGCAGTCTGCCCACCGTGCGGCAGTCTCGATTCTGCCACAAGGCTAGCGGTGCAGCCTACTAGGGCATACTCTAGTGGAGCTAGTGAGGTCCCCTGTTATCCTGCATGCCAGCTGACAACTTTTACATCAGACCTTGGAAGCTGGCTCGATGTGGAAGGAATGTTTTGCGTCAAATCAAAGCCAAATTCAGCTTTGGGGTTTTATTTGCACAGTTTTGTTATTTTTTTTATTTCCAGGTACTGTTGGCCGATTGGGCCGTTGCAGGAGTGGGCTACCCTTACGGTGTGCCATGGGGTGGACGTGCTGCTTCACAGTGCTGAGCGTGGCCACGTTGGTGTCCCTGAGGTGTCCGCCGGCAAGAGCGCCTCGGCTCAGCATTGGCTGAGCAGGGAAAGGGCTGCAGCTTGTGCCTGCTTGGAGGGCTTCGTTGCGTGTTGTGCCGGATTGATCCCCATCCCCTCTTGTGCAGGTGGCCCTTGGGCAGGGCCTGAGCTTTCTGCCCCTGGCGCGGTCGGCGCTGGACGCCCTGCGGCTGTGGGAGCAGTGGCTGGCCCCGGAGGTGGTAGACGCCTGCTTCCGCCAGGTCCTGCCTCGGCTCTGCCCCTACCTGTCCCTGGGCGCCCAGGCAGGTCTGTCGCCCACGGGCCACTCTAACCGGGGGGCCGTTTCTTGCTTCCGCAGCGCCCGCCTTGTTTCCACGGTTGCAAGCACCAAAACGAAGCACAGTGGAATTGTGATGATACGATCCTGGGGGATACGAATTTCTGAGAAGTCCTCGCGAAATTGCATTGCTTGCAATGGGCAAAATTTCGACTCTTACAAACAGACCTGCGCGGCCAAGCGGATGATACGAATGAGCCGGCAAGGCGCTCGACTGCCGAGCGAGGAAGCGACGGCAACATACAGGCTGTCTCCCCCTCTTTGTCGCTCTTTCTCCAGAAACGGCCGGGCTGTTGTTTTCTGCTCGCAAGAACATGCCGCGCACTCCACAGGCGCGCTGACGCCGCCGCAAAACCACCCGCACGCTGCATGGGGCACAGCCAGCCGCAGCAACATGGCGGGGCTACGGTCGCGAAGTGGTGCGGGGCGCTCCAGTGACTGCTTCAAACCGCTCTTTAAAATGCCACTCAAAGCACACACGAAGTTTCTTGCGCAATAAATGAGCTAATAATGTGGGTCAAAACGCTGCTATAAAACATCCGCTCCACTACTGAAAGCGCCCATCTGCCAAGGTGCTAAGCCTAACCATGTGCAGCAGAGCCAGCCGGCTGTCACAAGCGCTTCGAAACTGCCGTCATGAGGTGCACGCCTTTCCATTGGCATAAGTTGTCAGGCTCCTCTCCCACTGCCACGCGCATCGTGCGTCATTTTCTGACCGAGGCACAGGTGGCCGCGGGCGCGGGATCGCATGTGGGCGTGAAAATATTGCGTGCGCAACGCCGACGCTCATGAATCGTGTGCAAAAGCGCTCCTGCAGTAAGCTTGGGCACCGTGAGTGAGGAGATGAAAATCCAGAAAGGACTGCTCGGCGACATGGAGGTTAAAGAAAAAGTAGATAAACGTCACGGATTTGTTCACGCGAAAGGAGAGAAAGAAATAAACGAAAACTTTGTATTTTTCGGTCCGTGTTAGTAATATGAATTTTGGATGATACGAATATTTTTCGCGGTCCCTCGGTATTCGTATGGTGGAGATTTTACTGTAGTGTGTTAATGTGGGGCGTAGTGTAGTAGGTGTGTGTGTGAAAAGAAACGCCTGTGTCCTTTGAGTTGGTGGTGGGGCCCGACTGTGCCGCACCTGGGTTCAGGGTGTCTGGTAATGGGGAGCTGGCAAAGGATGCGTTGCCCCTTTTAGCTGGGGTGCTGCACCAGGGCCGTGCGGCCAGCCTGCAGGGGCTCCCCTCTCCCCACCGTGCAGCCCTGCTGGCCAGTGACCCGGCAGAGAAGACCAAGCGGCCCAGGCCTCGGGGGCCACGCAAGATTCCCCTCAAGCTCCTGTACCAGAAGAAAGTGGAGCACTCCAAGGTAGGGGGCTCTCTCTGCAGGCCTGCGCCGGTTGGTGGGCTGAAGGAAGCGCACTGGCCTCTGACCCCTCGGAACTGTACAGTGAACAGGGTCCATGATTGGCCGGACATTTTTTTGTTCCCTTCGAGGTACCTGGAACCAAATTTCACGGGGTCAACTGGAAAATTTGTTGCAGTGGAAGCCTCAGCCTTTCTGTATTCTGAAAAGACACTGAGAGAAAAAGTAAGAGAGGATATGCAGTTTCTGAAGTTTAACAGTAGAAAATTTAATCTACCTTCACAATTTGTACAGTATTCGTGTAAATTTACGTCAGTCTTTCCAGAGTTATCCCTGTGTTAGGCGCATGCTTGGTGTGCTTTTTTTCGTGATGAACAGAGCTACAAAGTGATGCTAGTTATATTGTTGGACCTATGCCATAGCAAAAGTTACCATGATCTGAACCTTCAAATGAATTTTTCTCAGTTCCTTTTTTTTTGCAAGACCGTGCTCTGCCTTACGGGGGTTTTGTGATGTTGCTCTTGGGCTAGGATGACAAGACTGGTACCATTGCATTCGTGCTGAATTGATCTAGCAGGTGATGCTATTTTTGTTACTCTATCTATGCGCACCTATTTGCAAAAATCAGTAGAGATTAGACAATTTTATACAGATTGTTGATATTAAATGTTCACCTTCTTCATGCATTGCAAAAGTCTTCAAAATGAGTAAAAAAAATTGCACCATCTTCCCGAAGGACCACCCTGAGTGGTATGCAAAGCAGCCATGGGGTCGGCTGAAGTTGCCATTAGTTTTCAGTTCGTTGTTTCTGTTGACGTTCAGCTTCGCCTTCCCGAAGGACCACCCTGAGTGGTATGCAAAGCAGCCATGGGGTCGGCTGAAGTTGCCATTAGTTTTCAGTTCGTTGTTTCTGTTGACGTTCAGCTTCGCGTGCCTTCGTTGAATCAGTAGCTTCCTGACGTAGTTTGAATGAGTGAAGGACACAAGGCGCGTCCGTAGCACATGCTCCCGTCTCGGTTTGTAGCGCAGTGGGAAGAGCGCCACGTACCTCCCGTTGCGGCCAGAGTCGTGGGATCGAAACCGGCGCCGCCTAACTATTTCTTTTTCTAGTGGACTGCGCTGACGTCAGCCCAGACGCTGACGGGGCTGAAGAGACACGCATGCGCAGTAGAGTGCGGACGGCGGTTAACAAGGGAGGGAGGGACACAGACCCAAGCATGAGATGCTTCGCTTCTAAAATAGCATAGCTGGCAGAGCAGACTTTTGGCATTATATCCATACAAATAATTATTGAGTTTGATCAAACGAAATTGCTCTGAACCCCTGTAAGAAATGCCTCAATAAATAAATTTTAAAACATTAAAGCTATGTTAAGACCAATCAGCATAGAAGCTCATCAACGGTGCTAATTTTCATCTATCTGGCACTACGAATTAAAAAAAAAAAAATGTGTAGAGACCCACCTCCGCGTGATACGGCCGCCATGATGCCCAGCCTCCGAAATCTTGGCTGAAACATCGTGTTTTTGGTTTCATCAATGCGTGCATGGTTATGAGCAGCTACCGAACCTGGCCTTGGCTTAGTCATGAGGCAGCAGGCGCTACGCGCCATCTGTTTGAAATTTTGTGTTTTGCATTTGCATTGTTGTGTTTGCCAGTGTCGGCTGCTGCGCCACAATCAATGAAAAATGGCCGAAAGTGAAATGTTTTTGTGTCTCATCACAAATAGAATAATATTTGCATGAAAGGTTATAGTTTATTGGAGGTTCACAGCAATTTAGTCGCCAATTTTTGGCGCTCCTAGCTTTGCTGCCTGCAACTTTGCGTTGCTGCGTGGCCTGTTATCTGATCTCTTTCGATTCTGCGCGTGAGGTTTGGCCTTCAAACAGTAATAATGCAACGCACTTGTTGCGGCCGAGGGTAGATGACTCCGCATTTTGTGAACCTCCAGATGTAGTACAACAACTGCGTTCCTGGTTTAGAGTAGTTTCTAGTGCATGGTAGAACGCCTGAGAATAGTAGAGAGATTGGGTACGTGGCAGGGGACTTGCACAGCGGCCTGTGCGGAGATTAGGGAGGCACCATAATGCTGTGAGATGGGGTTGCATCTCCTCCAAATGGCAATTTGGGCTTGCTCCAAACCTTCTCCAAAAATGCCTTTGTGGCTGCTCCAAGCCTGCTACAAGAGGCACTTTTGCCTGCTCCCAGGACTGCTCCCAAACCCATGGACCCTGTTGCACCCCTGGATAATGGAATTACAGCACCATCGCAACCTGTTAATAAAATAGCATTAATTATTTTGTTACCAGCAAGGTTCCAGAATTTCTTAGTGTTTTCAACAAGCAGTGTATTGTCGAAAGAAACGATTGGCCTCCTTGAACGCACTTTCATGCACCACTGTGCAGGGCCAGAGCGGCATTCACCTGCTTCATCGTTGCAGCCACATTTTTAATTTGACGATGGGCACTTTAGCGACACGTTGAACCAAGGTGATCGATGCTTACGGTGAATTACGCGCAGACCACTCAACCAAGTTAGGCATGTAGGTATCCAAAGACGCTCCAAGCTCATTGTTAATACACGAAAAATTGGCCTTACTGCAGTCTCGAGTATATATTTCGGTTTAGTGGGAGGGTGTGATCACTTTAGCCAGGTAGGAGTAATAAAGAATGGGCAATATTGGGACACACAGTTAGAATAAGGTCCAGTGGGTTTGCGCTCATATCTGAAATTCTGGCAGACACATTTAAATTTGGGTGAAACTAAAATGTGAGCGTACGTTAATAAAACTGTCAGCTTCATTTGACAAACCAGGAGTGGCAGGATCACCAACGGGCCACGTAACGTTAGGGAAATTAGAATCGCCCAGTCAAATGATCAGAGTGAACGCAGGCCGAGACTGTCGGTGCGTCATGAAGGTCGGCACAAAATGTCACCCGCACAGTGAGTGGCCGATAGCACGCGCAGAGTACAAAAAGTCGCGGTAGCTAATGCACATGCACGCGCAGACAATAATGTCACGAAGCCAAGGACGACGCAGTTGTCTTGAAGGAGAAACAAGTTTATTGGAGCGAACTTGTGCTCCCCTAACAACTCAAAAGAATACAGAGGCGGCGAAGCAGCGGTCAACAAAGTGACGTACTCAAGCGAGCGTCGGAGATCGAATGCCACGGCGTCTGCTCTGCAGGCTTTTATCTTTCGGCGCAAGTGTTTCTGGAAACGTCGATTCACATCCAGAACATTGTAGGTCACAGAAGATTATTCTGGGCTAGTGACGTTAGGGCGAAACAGTCTGCTTATCTGAATGTGATAGCCCGTGCAGCATAAAAGTAAAGAATGTAAGATGCGCTTCGTTTGGAACGCAGATAACGCAGCCGGGCGTGGCCCGGCAGTAAAAACAAACAATAAATAAACAAACCCATACACGGTTCGCGGCAATATCAAGGCCAGATCGCAAGGGTTATGTGAAAAGAGGAAATGCTGTCAGCAACAGTGATTGGAATACTTCCTTGTGACCTTTCCCCAAGGTACAGGTGGAAATGCTTTCCTACGTATTTTAACACATAACCAAGTTTGAGTGAGAACTCTGGTATCAGCATCGCAAGTGTTAATGAATGGCAACAGTTGCTTATTCATAATGCTGCGGTTATTAGTAAAAAGAAGATCAGAAGATCAGATTTCAGCATAGTTGTGCAAAAGGCCTGTCCTTTGGTGCAAAACCAGAGGGTTCGCTAGCTTAAGCATGGACGTCGTTCTGGGTATCAATTTCGGAGATGCAGTCGGCAGAAAGAACGTACACGCAACGTTTTTTTGTTGGCAGGCAACTTGTTGTGCCCAACAGAGTACTGCTTGCTGTTTGCCTTCCCAAATTCTCCGTGATGCACGTGTGGCAACACAGGTGTCATTGCTTATGCAAACGTTTGCCTTTCTAGGCTCTCTCCTTTTTAAGCTCTTTGGTTTTAAAGCTAGGAAATCTTGCTATCACACGGCGACACTTACCTGAAGAAAATTTGCCCAGCCGATGCATTCTTGAGCTAGCCTTATTGGAGAACTGCAGGTCTAGAGTGGAAACTAACAGCTTGCATAAGCTTTTCTCGGAATCATACCGTGTTTTATTTGGGTGAAAAACTTTGGTTTTCAGCATTTTATTTGAGAGTGCTGTCATTTTGCTTTTACATAAACCAAAGAAATATCATCACATTGCTAGGAGGCATTGGGGGATTGAAATGTGGCTTGGCTTGGCTGTGGCTCGACAGCAAGGGAGCTCATTCACAAGGTGATCTTAACTATAGTGTCACTTCCATCAAGCACCCCCCATGCAGTGGCGGTGGTGTGGTGCTGGGCCATCAGTGGCTGTTTTGCAAAGCGACAAGGACTCGGGTTGCATGTTTGCAATGTTACAAAATTACAGTTTTGAAAGTTTTGTTATCCGGTCTACATAAGGATATGATTTTTTTAGACATGCGGGAAAATAATGCGGGAAAAGTCGACAAGGGAACTTGTGTGCACTGCCTCATAGGGAGTCCTTTGTGGTAGTGCTAACCGGACGAAACCCCAGTGATTTGGTTATTAAGGCAAACCAGGTGCTATACTCGGGAACAAGTTAAGAACGGCACCAGCTCATGTACGGCATCACTCCGCCTAAGCGACGGACCCGGATGTCAACGGGCGCGCGCGTTTTGAAAGGAGACTGCCACGAATGCGTGGTATCGTCTGCCTTTTCTCACGTAGTTTGTTTGCCGTCGCTGCAGTAGTTTATAAGCATATTAGGTCCAACAAGATACAAAAACGGCTCGTGCCATGTTCCAAATATTCCCAGTAACGCGCTACTTGTGCTGCGCGGAGTGACATCCGGCTGCGGTGATGAGGCACAGCAGCAACTTCGGTGCCGTTCTTAAGTTGTAACCGAGTATAATCAAGTTAGCATCCTGGAGAGGGGCAAATTCACTTGTGATAAATGGTACTAAAACAAAGGCCGTTCTTTTCAGGCCTAAAAATCGGAAAATAGACGCGCTGCCTGCCTTACAACTTGCAAATTTGGATATTTAAATTGCTCCTGTGGTTAAGTGTGTGGGTGTATTGTACGAGGAACACGTCTTGGTATGCGCAGGTAAAATCATAAGCTGGGTATCAATTTCGGAGATCAGCATCGATGAATTTTGATGAATTTCTAGGGTCTCGGGTATACTTTGCAAAGTACAATTTTATTTGCCAAGGAGTGTGAAACTTCTTATTTACAATTATCTATTTATGTCTGTCTTAAACTACTGCTATCTGGTGTGGGGGACTGCTACTGGTTCCAATATAAGCCAATTACACAAAATACAAAAAAAGGCTGTCCGAGCTATTATGAACGTGCCATATGACAGTCATACGGAACCACTTTTTAAAGTACTGAATTTATATCCGCTCCCTGACATTTACAAAAACACACTATGAAACGTTTTGAAATTGGAGTTAAAAGAAAAGACGATTTTCTTACAGCTACATCCAGGTTGACCCTAAAAAATAGTATACGTGACACACGGTGTCGTGAAAACTGGAACATACCACGCAGCTGAACAAACTACGGGGACCAGATGTTACGCTTTAAACTGCCACACGTACTAAATGAATAACCACTTTATTATTTGCACTTTTTATCTGGACGTTTGCAGTGTGCGTATTTTTTTCCAAGGATTGTGTTTTTTCGCTCGATAAACCACCCCATAGGCTATTTCGGACGTTTCCGTTCGATGTCTTTTTTTGGTTTCATATCTTCTAGTGCCTTCTGCGCATGTTATGCATAATTTCTTTTTGTGTTTGACCTGTATTTTTGACACGGCTACTGGGAACTTTACAGTGTGCGTATTTTTTGTTTATTTATGCCTATGCTCCAAATTACTGTTTTTCCGTCGTGTTTTGAAGTGTATTGTGATGCGCGCAGTTGTTCAAGATGTTTTTAATTACCGTTTTCCTTTTCCGTGCTTTCACGTGTATTTTTGTGACGAGTGCGATTTTTCAAAGATGTTTTCTGCTTGCTAAGTTTTCTTTCAAATTGCATACTGCTTTATTGCTTTTCGAATTTATTGTCTTGCCTCCTGCCAAGTGGACAGGGCAGTGGACGCCTTCAAGCCCGTTTAAGTGGCTTTTTGTTCATTGCCCTCAGCATCTGTATCGCTTGATGTTGATGTTGAAATAAAGTTTGATTTGATGTGTTTCATTTGAGACGTGAGCGCAGTCTGTCCCTTGCAACGCGACAGGCGCATGCGAGCGAGCTGGAGAGCCTTCGGCGCGACATCCTGGCCTTCCTGGGGGGCCTGGCGGGGGAGCGGCGGGCCTTCCTGCTGGCCGACCTGGAGGCCGACACGCTGGCCGCCGCGCTCGCCTGGGACCCCGAGACGCACGAGCACCTGCCCTTCGCCCTGCCCTTCCCCGACGCCAAGCTGGACCTGGCCCTGGGTGCGCTGCTGGGGCGGGGTCGAGGCGGGGGGCATCCCGCTACCGGGAGGCTCGCGTTGGGGCGAGACAAGTGCCCCCGTGCACTATCTCCGCCCTGGACTGCATGGGGCAGTGTTTAGAAAAAGTGGCGATGCGCCGTCTTCATTTGTGGGACGAGCGGACCGGTGGCTGTCCAACTGTTTTTACGTGCACGGGAAGACCGGGCAGTCGCAGCGGAGCACCCGTCAGTGTAAGGCCCCTGCTGCTCTCGTTCCTCGCAGACGTGTTCCTGCCCCGGGTGGTGGAGCTGGCCCGGTTTGGTGGTGAGCGGCAGACCAAGGTGGCTGGCTGCGAGCTCCTGCACGCCCTGGTCCTCTACGCGGTGGGCATGGGCGTCCAGAACACTGAGAGGCGGGCCAAGGTGGGCGCTCGCCAGTCGCGCCTGCTCCTCCGGGGGCTCCCGGGCGAGGCCCTCTGTGGACGCTGCCAGCGAGCTCGCTCGGGGGGCACCTTGAGTGGACAACTATACCCACTACTGCAGTAAAACCCCGTGAAAAGAAGCACTTGATTATAAGAGACATTTGAATGAGAATGGTTTGGTTGGTTCTCCCATGTTTGCCATGTTAGCAGCATTGCGCACAAGAGACCTTGGTCACCAGAGACACGTTTCCCGGGTCCCTTGAGTGTCGCTGGTAGTGAGGTTTTACTGTATGCCAAGAAACTGCTGTCGGCAGTTACTCTTTTATACGAAACCTACAAAAAAGTGTTAGGTTTCAGTAGTGTATTTGTTTTTTTTGATGAATTTGTTGGGCTCCAAAACATACAAGGTGCACAGAAATGAAGCTCCGTAGATGCTCTACCGGAGGGTGGGGAGAAAACTTTATTTAGCAGCAAGAACGAGCTGGGAGTGGGCAGGCATCCAAATGATCTTGACTGTTCGTTCAGGACGGCTACCAGAATGGAGAATTAAATTTCTCGGGCAAGTTCTTGACAGGCATTAATGAATTTGTAAAAGAAAAAAAAGAAAGGGCTTATACCTCGAAAGAAAAAAAGCTGGAACATTTTGGAATACAGTAAACCTCATTACAAGCAGCACTGTTACAAGAGACACTCGGTTATAACAGACATTTGAATGGAAACGGTTCGGCTCGTTTTCCTATGCTTGCCATGTTGGCGACATCGCATACGAAAGACCTTTGTTACAAAAGACATGTTTCTCCGGTCTCTTGAATGTCTCTTGTAATGAGGTTTTAGTGTACACAAAGTTGTTTTGCATTTGCCTGTGTTAGCAATATCCTTTGTAAAAAGTCTGTCTGCTACGAAAAGTTTGTCTGCTACGAAAAATTACTTGCAGCCCTTTGAAACACTAGGAAAAAAAAGACTTCGTTTAATTTAAGAAAAGTTCCTTTGGTGCTAGGACAGTAGGACTGAAAAACATGCAAGGCACTTAAGAATAAAGATAGATATATGTACTTTTTAATAATGTTTTTTCTCAAAATGAAGCAGGGAATTTCAGTGCAAAATATAGTTTGTCACACTAAATTTTTGGAGTCCCAGATATGCATGTCTCGGAATAAAAACAAAATCAACAGAACACTTTCAAATACAGTAGAATCTCGGTTATATGAATCTCGCATAACCGCGAGACATACTCGTATCATCCGGAATTCGTATGAACCAACGCAGACTAAAAAGTTGAGCACTGAAGAAGTTTTTGTTTATTCTTTTCTTACTTTCGCGTGAAGAAATCCGTGATGTTTTCTGCTTTTTTTTTTAACCTCTATGTCGCCGAGCAGTCGTTTCTCATCTCCTCACTCGCGGTGCCCAAACTCATTACACGCTGCAACAGTCAAGGCAGTAACCATATGGAGCGTTCTTGCACGTCGTTGTGCATGCGATTTAGTTCACGCCCGTGTCGGTGATTCCGCCCCTGTGGCAGCTTCTGCCTCGGTGAGAAGCTGCCGCGCGATGCGCGCTGGTTTAGAATCATGCCCGATGCGCAACGCGCGAACAGTGGGAGGAGCCTGGCGACTTGCGCCAATGTGTAGGCGTGCACCTCATGGCGGCAGTTTCAAAGCGCTCCAGACAGCCGGCTGGCTCCACCGGAGATGTTTCGGCTTACCACCCCTGCAGATATTTTATGGGCACTTTCACTAGCGGGGGGGCAGATGAGGCTTTAGAGTACCGTTTTCACCTATATTATCAGCTCTTTTAGCAACTTCGTGTGTGCCTTGAGTGCGTTTTAAAGAGCGGTTAGAAGTGGTCGCTCGAGTGCCCCGCACCACTTTGAGGCCGGAGGAGCCACCGCCCTGTTGCCGCCACCAGCCGCGCCGCGTGCGTAGCGCCACTAAAAGAAGCTTATCAAGTGGCTCTAGTTCTGCGGTGGTGTCTAGTTCTGCGGTGTGGCGTGCACGGCGCGTTTTCGCGAGCAGAAAACGCTCCATGTGGCTCACGCTGTAGATGCTCTAGACTGCGCGCTCACACAACGACAGCTCGGCAACGAGGGCAGAGAGACCCGTACATCGCCGTCGCTTGCTCGCTCGGCAGTCGGGCGCCTCGCTGGCTCGTTCGTATCCTCCGCCGGGCCGCACACGTCCGTTCGTAACAGCTGAAATTTCGCCCATTGACCAAGACTTGGAAATTCGTATCGTGCCGAAATTGGTATCCCCCAGAATTCACCCGCCATAATCATTCTTAACGTAGACTTCACTAAAATAAGCTATATAATTAGGAAAAAAGGGAATGGCCATGCGACCCACTACCTCATTTCCCGCAACAGAACTTATGTGGCTGCCCTGTGATTGACTGAGTCCGGTAAAAGCAAACGCGCATTAGGCAGGGCTTATAAGATTGCTGAATGAGCTATTTGAGCTTAAATTTAAAGCACATCCTTTTTATAGTACATCCCTTTTACAGTAGAAGTTACGAAGTACCGTAAAAACCCGTGCATAGCCCGGGGTTTCTTCCTAAATTTTAGAATGGGAAATTTCGGCTCCGTACTATATGCGGATCGCAAAAATTTTCGGCCCGAATTCACAGTTTTGGTTTCGGTTTAGGCATTGGGCGGTGCTATCGTCATCATCAGGTGTGTGCGCGCTTCTGCGTTAGGTAGCGTTAGTGGCGCTGGTCCTAGAGACCTGCAGGTACAGGCGTGCAACAGTGGCCATTGCAATCACTTGGC